>NC_090022.1:150673841-152052591 GCF_037176765.1 Anolis sagrei
ATATGAGCAGATCAATAGGTCGGGAAGGTAATGGTGCTTCATGTAGTCATGCCATCCATAAGACCTTGGAGGTGTCTGCGGACAATGTCGGCTTCGAAATGGAGATGAGCACCAACCCCAAGAGTCGGTCACACCTGGACTTAATGTCCTTTACCTTTACTTTTACATTTTAAATACTAGACTGAAAAGGGAGGTGCATTGGCAGTCGCAGAAGAGCCTTGTCATTTTTCAGAAGTTTCTGGTAATGTTTGCTTTCAGAGCCAACTGAAAGGCCACCGTTGTAAGAACAAGTTATATGATCATCTGCTTTAGTTAACTATTGCGTCTGATTCATTGTAGACTAGCGGCCATTGCACTGTTGGTCTTAGAAGAGGAAGAAAATGCTTTCTGGTGCCTGGTTCATATCACTGAGAATCTAATGCCTCCAGATTACTACAGCAACATGCTAATAGGCTCACAAGTAAGTCTGGGATTCACCACTGTGGCAAGTCATAAGACAACCATGAGGGAGTAAGACTTTGCTATATGGCCAAACATCATTAGAGTCATTATAAATATTCAATATTGTTTTGCCATATAAGTAAACAAAAAAAACACCTTTTGAAAAGAACACTTAGCAAAGCGCTGAGTCTGTTAGATCAGATTGGGAGATATTCATACATTTGGAGAGCACAGAAGCTGTTGTTATAGAACCTTTCTGACATGAGTCTTCCTCTTCTTCTTTCTCCTCTTCTTCTCATCCTCATTTTTCTTCTTGACGTTTTGCTGCATCCAGGTAGATCAAAGGGTCTTCAAAGATTTCTTGTCAGCGAAGCTTCCCAAACTGACAGCTCATTTGGAACATCATCGAATTGATCTGGCCCTTGTGACCTTCAACTGGTTTCTGGTTGTATTTGTTGATAGTCTTGTCAGTGATATTCTCTTCAGAGTCTGGGATGCGTTTCTTTATGAAGGCACAAAGGTAGGAGAATCCATCTATTCCTTAACATTTCAAGCTTGAATCCAATTTTAATCTTAACTGCTGAATTAGAGGAATTTACATTAAAATTACTTAATAAGTTCTTGTTGATTCATTGAATATGTTAATTAGGACCAACCATTGGCTTTAAACCTAACTGCATGAAACAGCTTAAATGAATAATGTGAGAAAATGCATGATACAATGATCAAAAACACTTAGTGAAGTTCTAGGCTGCATTAACAAGTAGAGTGTCCAGATTGAGGGAAGCAGTAACACAACCACATCTCTTGGAATACTATACCCAACTCAGGGCATCACAATTCAAGAAAGATATTGACAAACTGGAATGTGTCCATAGAAGGGCAATGTTGCACAAGAGCCCTGAAGCTTTTCACCATAAACCACACACAGTGCAGATAATCCAGTGTAAGGGTTTATTAAAACTGAATATATGAAAGCAAGCAAATGTAAAAAAAGGAATCAAAATTCACAGGTTATGTCCATCAAAGCCACAGGTTCCAAAAATCCCTTCAAAGAAAGTCTCTTAGATAAATCCAGAGAGATATGCAAGAACAAGGTACATAAATCCAAGGCAGGCAAAACTATGCCATTCAAAGACAAGGTACATGAATCCCAGACAGGAAAAACTATGCCTCTTAAAATCAGAAAACAGAAATAGCTTGACCCTTGATTACATGAATTCCACGGCTCTTCCTGAGAGATCTGTACCTGAAAGCAATGTTGCTCTCACAACGATTGTATCAACATGAACCACTTTTAAAAGGCAAAAATCCTTCCCATGAGATCACTTCATATGTACCTGGTTTCCTTGTCTCTGAGCCGGTGGGAGAAGTCAGTCCTTAATTGCTGGCCCTGTTAACATAACTCTAATCTCTCTGACCTCGACAAACATTCGTCTTCCCCAATTTTCTTAGACACCACTTCTGGTAGGTTCTCATGGGAATGGCCTTCACCATTCTCCTGGAAACTACCAGGCAAAACCAAAACATTGCTGCCAAAAGATTCCAAAACAATTCCCTCTGGGCTCTCTGAAACTCTCCCAGCCTCATCCTCTGAACACTCAGAATCATGACCAGGCCAAAACCCCAATGCATTTAAACTAGAAGAGATTCCTCCTAAATTGCTGGTGGTAAGAGCATGTTGGAAGTGGATTAGGATTAAACTGCCTTAGAAAGTAGTATACTCTTTTTCTTTGGGGGTTGTTATAGTTGTTGGATGACTATCTCTCAGGAGTGTTCATGGAATGAGGTTGGACTAAATGTCCCTTGAGATCCACTCCACTTCTATGATTTTATGACTACTCATTATGGTATATCTTTCTCTCTCAGTGTTATAAAAGCGTTTGTACATTCCTCTTGTGTTTTACTATATGAACACAAGCCCACTGTCTCTTTGTCTCAGGTGATATTCCGTTATGCTCTAGCCATTTTTAAATACAACGAAGAAGCAATATTGAGGATCCAGGACAGCTTGGAAATATACCAGTATCTTCGGTTTTTCACTAAAACTATCTGTGATGGCAGGTAAAGATACAGTCAGAATTCCAAGGCTTGGTTTGATACTATAGTACGGATACACTTTGAGATCTTCCACACTTAGCAGGTGTGTCAGAAGGTAGCATTTGGGTTGATATCCTTATGCTTTTAAGGAGCCAAATGACTGGGTTGCTGTGAATTTTCCGAGCTACATGGTCATGTCCCAGAAATATTTTCTCCTGATGTTTTGCCCCCATCTATGGCAGGCATCCACAGAGGTTGTGAGGTCTGTTGGAAACTAGGCAAGTGGGGTTTATATATCTGTGGAATATCCAGGGTGGGAAAATGAACTCTTGTCTGCTTGAGGCAAGTGTGACTGTTGCAATTGGCCAGCTTGATTAGCATTGAATAGCCTTGCAGCTTCAAAGCCTGGCTGCTTCCTGGGGAAACACTGTCAAGTGCCTCTGGTGTGGTTGTGAGAAGGTACTCCATTGTGCATTTGGCAGGGCTCAGGCTGCATTGTAGTCGGTGATCTGTGGTTTGCTCTTCTCCACACTCGCATGTCGTGGACTCCACTTTGTAGCCCCATTTCTGAAGGTTGGCTCTGCATCTTGTGGTGCCAGAGCACAGTCTGTTCAGCGCCTTCCAAGTCGCCCAGTCTTCAGTGTGCCCAGGAGGGAGTTTCTCATCCAGTATCAGCAACCCAGTGATTCCGGCCTTGAAAGCCTTCAACAATACAGCTGAAAAATGGGCTGGCAGAGAATTGCATGAGAACCTGTTTGATTTTGTAAGCTTAGCAGGGTCACACAACAATGACAGCCCCCTCAAAGTTTATTTTCAGTGTACTTTGTGATTAAAAAAGTCTCTCCTATTTTTACAACAGTCCAACAAGGCCAGAAAGCATGCAAAATTGTCTCCCACAACCCCAGGGGACATGTGGCTGGAATTCTTTAAGATTTTGTAAAAGGGAAAAAAAATAGAGAGGAGGAGAAGTAGGGGTAGGGTGCCTTCAAAATCCCATGGCAGGCCAGTGCAGCTCTTCCTATCATTTGGCCATCCGGGCTATAGTTTAAATGCTGAAAAATATTGAATGGGAACATTTTAGATCAGTGGCTCTCAACCAGTGGGTCCCCAAATGTTTTGGCCTACAACTCCCAGAAATCCCAGCCAGTTTACCAGCTGTTAGGATTTCTGGGAGTTGAAGGCCAAGACATCTGGGGACCCATAGGTTGAGAACAACTATTTTAGAGGAAAAAGAAGGGGTGGGTTTCAGTAAAGACAGTATAAATAGAAAGGATCCATTTATTTCTCTTTTAGCCAACCCTTTCCGTTGTTGCTACTACCGCTTTAATTCTTGTCAAAATAAAAAAAAGAGAGAGGGGAATCTGGATAGGAAAAACAATGAGAAGGGAAATGCAGCATGAAAAGGAAAAATCAGTACAAATTGCCATTGTGGAAGAACTCTTTGCCCAGGGAAAGGCAAATCTCTCATTCAGAAAACATGAAAAGGGCTAACACAAAATGTCTTCATAGTGGTATAGTCTGATAATTCTTCATTGACTAAAATATTTATACACTACTTTTCGCCATAATTGATTTCAAAACAGCTTAATAATAATAATAATAATTTTAATATTACACTGACAAATGTGAAACAAGGAAAAAAGAGTACTTTGTAGCCTCACTATTTGTCCTGATATATATATATATTTAAAAGTAAGGTGGTCTATTTGTTTTGCCTATTCTATGCCTTTTTGTAGGATCACAACAGTTTTTTTGTGTCAGGAGCAACTTGAGAAACAGCAAGTTGCTTATGGTGTGAGAGAATTGGCCGTCTGCAAGGACATTGCCCAGGGGACGCCCAGATGTTTTACCATCCTTGTGGGAGGCTTCTCTCATGTCCCTGCATGGGGAGCTGGAGCTGACAGAGGGAGCTCAACCCACTCTCCTCGAATTCGAATTGCAGTCCTTCCGGCAAAAGGGTTTCACCCAGTGGTTCCCAACCTTCTTTTGACCAGGGACCACTTGACCAGAGACCACTTTGACCCCCTCCAACATTACACCGAAAGGGTTATGAATTAGTTTTTGTTCAACTTTAGATTCAGTTTGGGGTACCGATTCAGAAAATTGCACTGGATAGACCTCATCAGCTCTAGTTTCTGATACAGAACATATGCCATGGTCAGCGATAGGGAAGGAGTGGCAGGTGACATGAAAGGAGCGGAAACAAAATAAATAAAATAAAACAAATCAATACAGAGGAAAAAGGTTCACGGACCAGATTTTCATCCTTGTGGCCCACTGGTGGTCCGCAGCTCACAGGTTAAGAACCACTGGTTTAACCCATTGTGCCACCGTGGCCTCCAGTCACAACAGTTGAGATTGAGGTACTGCCGTAAGTCATAGGGCAAGATAATACCAGCCACAGTCAACTTCCTTTTGGATTCCTGATATAAAACAATGGCTAACTGGCCCTTGAATTGTGCTGCTTTGCATAAACCTTGTGGAACGGTGTTCAGTTTTCAGTGTGTCCTATAGATAAGCCACCTTCCTCTCTCATTGAGCCTCTTTCTGTCACATTTAAATCTGTAAATCTGATCTATACCATAGAAAAGAAAGGCAATGTACAAAAAATCAGTTTAAATATTCTAATGTTTAAAGCAATAAAGAAAAAATCAGGGGAAAAAATCAATTTTAACAGGTTTGAAACAGTTTGAAAATGGAAGAGTGTGTTGTAGTGCAGGCTCTCTTTGTTGGTTTGCTTCAGTCTGTCTCATGTTCTTGCCCCCTTGCAGGAAGCTGACGAACATTGCCTTCAGTGACATGAACCCCTTTCGTATGAAGCTGCTCCGAAATCGGCGTGAAGAGTACAGGCTAAAACTGGAGGCTGAGATGAGAGAACTGGAGAAGATCAAAACCCAGTACTTGATGGCCCAGGCGGAGCACCCTTCCGGCCACCTGGATGGAGCTGTGAGCGAAGACGATGATGATGAAGAAGACATATAATGCCTGTTCCCTTTTCTTTGCCCATCTTTGGCCATTTCACTTCCTTTGAAACAAAAGGCAGCCGTTGTTTGCACAGTGGAAGGCAAGGCACCCTTGAGCAACACTGGGAGATGCACTGGATTCTGTCAGTTGCATCAGAAATGCTCACATACTGTGGAAGCTTTGTTCTCGGGTCCTTTGTAGAACTTGGGATTAGAGGAAGCATTTTCTAGATAGCAAAGCCATTCAGGGCCAGCCCAAGCTGTTTTGCTGCCTGAAACAAAGGGCCAGTGGGTATCCCACTCCCATTTCATATGCAGGAGCCAAGAAGCCTTGCCGCTCAGTCTTACTTCAAAAGGATGTCAGGACAACAGATTCCATCCCACCCAGGACAGTGAACTAACTAAGGAGGGCCAAGCAACTCCTGTCTCTTCCCATTATTTCCTACCTTTGTGGCACTTTTCAGTCTAAAGATGGGCTTCCCAAAGGAATGGCTGGCCCTAATGTACTGTAGAATCCTTTCTCTTGATTTATTTTCTAGTTTGCCTCGTATTGTGCACAAACCTAGCCCTTTACTCCTTCCTTCTTACTTCAGATGGCAAAGAAAGAACAGTTATTGGCCTTAGGAATTTGCTGCATGGAGGTGCCAAACTGGCACAATATATAGTGCAATACACGTTGCCAGTCTGCCGCCTCCCTGTGATAAAGATGTCAAGGGCTATTCATGGCCAAAGCCTGTAAAATAATAATAATAATAATAATAATAATAATAATAATAATACAAGACTGAAAAGGTTACAGAAAATGAACACGTCAAGCTACTCTGGGACTTCCGAATTCAGACTGAGTGAGTTTTGGAGCACAATACTCCTGACATCACAATTGTGTTAAAAAACAAAGTATGGATAGTCGATGTTGCAATCCCAGGTGACAGCAGGATTGAGGAGAAACAACTGGAAAAGATGACACAATATGAGGATTTAAAGATCGAACTGCAAAGACTTTGGCACAAGCCAGTCAAGGTGGTCCCAGTGGTGATCGGCACACTGGGTGCAGTGCCTAAAGACCTTGGCTTGCACTTAAACACAATCGCCACTGACAAAATTACCATCTGCCAGCTGCAAAAAGCCACCCTACTGGGATCTGCATGCATTATTCGCCGATACATCACACAGTCCTAGACACTTGGGAAGTGTCCGACGTGTGATCCAATTCAACAGCCAGCAGAGTGACTGCTGTGGACTCATCTTGCTGTGTTTCAAATTATTATTATTAATAATATTATTAATATTATTAATATCATGCCACCATCTCCCAAAAGGGACTCGGGGCAGCTTACAAGGCACTCCTGGTTCAATATAATATAAATAGTCCCTGATTGCCCCATAGTCCTAGGATATACTTCATGTTGTGCTTCTCTGGTGGCATCTTCCATACTGCTCTTTGCCTATAAAAATAACAAACAGAGGATGGGGTGGGGGGGAAGTGGCACAGCAGGAGGGCAGAGTTACGTCTGCAATCTGGGATATCTCTCATCGTCATGATGGGAAATAGATGACATCCTATGGGAATAATACAGAATAGCAACAGCAAGAAGATTCTATGTGATAAGTTCCTTATTTAAGGCTTGTATTACAGGATAGTGAACCACTGGCACCTTGCACCATCTGGTTTCCTAATAAGGAACAGTATGAAGGGGCAAGTGTGAGGGACTTGATTGACAGACTTGAATTCACTTTAGAGGGGATTGTTCATGTATGTTTAGCACTTTATCTGTGAGTTTACAAATGTGTGTTGCCTCTTCACTCTCCCACCTCCATATGTGCTTAAAAGTGAAGAGGTAATTTACAATGAATATGTTAAGTGGGCCATGGCAGCAAAAAACTTCCCAGAAGTGGAATTCTTTGCCCTGTGTTGTAGGAACACGGAGTATAAAGATCTTTCCTTTATAGGCCCGTAAATCTACTTAAGCAATGCCATATACTGTCCCACTCTTTCCCCTGCCTAATGTTTTTGAAAACGTGCCAGGGATTCAAACATGAAGCTACATTAAGTTCTGAGTTTGGGACCAAATTTATTGACTTAAATAATAATAATAACACTTTATTTATAACCTGCTCTCTCTCCCAGGAGGGACTCGGGGCAGTTAAAGAGGTGTGGATCATCCCAGGAATAGCATGGCAGTGTAAAATTGGCTGCTATATGTTGGCAATGTGAAGGCTCAGGATTGGAAAATATTATTATTATTATTAATAATAATAATAATAATAATAATTGTGGAAAAGAAAAAAGTTTGGATTAATGATGTCGGGTGACATTCACATTGAGGAAAAACAACAGGAAAAACTCAGCCGTTATCAGGACCTCAAAATCTAATAATAATGATAATATAATAATGATAATAATAAAACTTTATTTATATACCACTCCATCTCCCCGAGGGGACTCAGAGCGGTTCCCAGGTAGCATCACAAAACATACAAAGTAAAGACAACATAACCATAAAATTAACAAAACAAAATATAAGCATAAAAATTGCAAAGGCACTGGCATAAACCAGTCCAGGTGGTCCCAGTGGTAATTGGCACACTGGGTGCCATGCCAAAAGATCTCAGCCGGCATTTGGAAACAATAAACATCGACAAAATCACGATCTGTCGGCTGCAAAAGGCCACCTTACTTGGATCTGCACACATCATTCGAAAATACATCACACAGTCCTAGATGCTTGGGAAGTGTTCGACTTGTGATTTTGCGATATGAAATCCAGCATAGAGATCTTGTTTGCTGTGACATACTGTGATTTTGTGTCAGTATAATAATGACAACAACTTTAGTTTTATACCCCGCCTCTATCTCCTTGAAGGGACTCGGGGCAGCTTACAAAGGGACAAGCCCAGAGAGCACATAGTTGAAAACATAACACAAGATAAAAACAAAACCAAACCAAATAGAAACATATCACAATAAAACTTAACATCATGAAAACAATACCATTAGAGCAATAAAAGTGCTGAGTTCAGAGGGCTCTGAGTTTGCAAAATTCCTAGATAGAGCTAAGAGAAAGTGCAAAATTTAGTGGCAGGGATGGGAGAGTAGTGTCCTTGGGCTTTTTAATGTCAGGATTATAGAGCGGAGGGCCATGCTAAAGTGCCGGAACATAGGTATTAAAGGGCCAATAACTTGGAACTGCCTAACCAAAGGCACAACACTTACCTAACCAATCAAGTAGCCCATTAACTTAAGGCAATTTTGTGAATTTCATAAGGTTTTATGAAGCAAGGAGTACTCGGAGGTGGTTTTGCCAGTTTCTTCCTCTGAAATATATCCAATAGCACCTGCTAGTCTTCCATCACTCTTTAGTTTCCAAGATCAGATGATCTTAGTGCCTTTGGGTCTTATGGAGTTATACTAGGGACTGAGTTTCTGCCACTGACTAGTCCACAGAGTAATACTTGCTGAAACAACTTAGGACCAGCAAGAAATCTCCTGTTGTTTTGGAGTTTCAAGGGGTGTTGTGAATCCCATCAGCAGACTGGAGCACAGGCTTTCAGATCTCTACACACACCTCCCTGTATCACGTTTTGCCTAAGGACACAAACACTAAGTTAGCAAAACACTGGCACACTTTGTATTCTCTTTCCCTAGAACAGTGGTTCCCAACCTGTGGTCCATGGACCACCAGTGGTCCTCAAGAACTAAAATATGATTCGTGGCCTCACCGTTACTACACTGTTGCAATGAGATAAACTCTCTTACAGTGCTGAGACTTATTAAATATGGTTTTCTGTGAGTGAGCAGATGGTGACTACTGGATGGCATATGTTCTGTATCAGAAACTAGAGCTGATGTGGTCTATCCAATGCAGTTTTCTGAATCAGTACCCCAAATAACCAAACAAATCTAAAGTTGACCAAAAACTGATTCATAACCCTTTTGGCACTAATGTTGGAGAGCGGTCCCTGGTCAAAAAGAGGTTGGGAACCACTGCCCTAGAGCAAAGACATGTCCTTGGTGGGACAGGTAGAAGGCACCCAGACTTGAAAACTTGTAAGGTCCATGACAATTTGCTCTCTGAACTATTGAGAGATGATTGGAAAGTGCCCCTGCAACGTGGTGCTATTTTCCCTTTCTTGTTGTGAGTTATGCCTCCCTATCTGCACACATCACTCCCCAGATCTGTCTAGCACATTTCTGTAGTCCTTTGTGTTTTGTGGCCAATGCCCCTCAACCTTGGCTGCTTTTGTGGAAGTGTCACCTATCAGTCATGCTTTGCTACGTTTTGACCCACTAAATCCTTTGTCTACCAGAGCCTCAACCAATGGTGTATATGCATTGCCGTTCCCTTTACCCCATTCTCAATGCACTGAATTTATTTATAACGCTACATGATTCTTTGGGTTTTTGGATTATGTATTATCTTGATTAAGGTGGTATTTTATAACCGTTTTCTGTGCTTTTGTGGGTTAGACCTCCTGGGAGCTTGTGAATTCGTGAATGTCTTTTATATATGTCGTCTTTTGCCTTCCCAGTTGAAGAAAACTGGGAAACTGACCCAAATAAAAATGCAAACATTCATACGCTGGAAGGTCAGGTTTGTTTTTATTGGTGGCGGATTAACATTTTAGGCCTCCGCAGCTTAAGAGGATTTATTTATTTATTTACGGCATTTATATGCCACCCTTCTCACCCTGAAGGGGACTCAGAGTGGCTTACAAGATATATATAGATACAATATATTATTAGCATAGTACAATATCAGTTTTAAATATTTCTATATTGTACTATACCAATTATATTGTAATATCATTAGTAATATTAATAATGTAATATAAATATAGAATTATAATATAGTATTATTAGTATTGTATTGCATTGCATTATAATATAATAATGTTTTGTGGTGAAGCAGATCACTGGTCCATCATACCCTGTTTGCTTAGTTTGACAACAACTGTTCAAGCTCTCAGGAAAAAGCCCTGCCCAACATTGCTTCCATAATAATTTTAATCGTCTATGCTTAGGACGCTGAACGTATAATGCATATGTGTTTTACTGGTCATTCAATTGGTCTGTTTCTCTGTGGCTACCTTACTCCCTTTTTCACTCTCCTTCCTTAAGAGATCCTATTAACTGGGTTGCTGTGAGTTTTCCGGGCTGTATTACCATGTTCCAGAAGCATTCTCTCCTGACATTTCTCTCACATCTATGGCAGGCATCCTCAGAGGTTTTGAGGTCCTCACAACCTCTGAGGATGCCTGCCATAGATATGGTTGAAATGTCAGGAGAGAATGCCGCTGGAACATGGCCATACAGCCTGGAAAACTCACAGCAACCCAGTGATTCTGGCAATAAAAGCCTTCACACATCCTATTAACTGTTTGAATTTTTCAATGTGTTAAGAAAAGTTTGCCAACTATCTGCTTTTGAAAGTTTGACTACTTGGTAAAATGGCATAGATAGTTTGTAAAAGCCCTAGAGAATCACTTAAATCTGTCTTAAAGTGAGTTATATTAACTGTTCCAGGAGCTATTTTCATTTACACAGAGTTAGTTACCGATTGCTCTTTGTACAGCAGCTACCCTTTCTTCTGTCTTTTATGTTTCTTATGAAAATGTGAAAGCTGATTATTAGTTCTTATCTCCACTTCTAAAGTACAGGGTGCCCTGTGTAAACTCCAGAGAATGGGATGGGGGTGATAAAAAATGAAGTACTGTATTGATTTTTGTGTGGGACTACAACTCTGGAGACTAGGGTTCAAATCCCTGTTCAGAAAGTCACACACTCTTCGCCCTGGAAAACCCAGTGATAGCTTCACCTTATGAATGGCATAAACCGGAAATTTCTTAAAGGCATACAACAACAAAGCAGAAGTATTTAGTGTAACGTATTACCCATTTGTGAATGCATGAACCGATTCCATTGAAAATAATTTCATATGAAACTAAACTGGCTTTATACAGAGAAGTCAGCCATAGCAGAGCACTTGATGAACCAACCTGGACATAGCGTGGTATTTGAAATGCTGGACCACTCTAACAATGACCATGTCAGACCACACAGAGAAGCCATTGAAATCCACAAGCATGTGGACAATTTCAACGGTAAGGAGGAAACCATGAAAATGAACAAAATCTGGTGATCAGTATTTAAAAAAAAACCCTGAAATCAGGACAGTAAATAAAGAGCAACACACAAAAACGGAAATACCACACAGGACACAATTAGGGCCAACTAACACCTTCCAACAAAGGATTCCCCCAGGCAGGAAGCAGTCAGGCTTTGAAGCTGCAATGCTATTCAATGTTAATCAAGCTGGTCAATTGCAACATTCACACTTGCCTCAAACAGACAAGACTTCATGGCCAGAATCACTGGGTTGCTGTGAGTTTTCCAGGATGTATGGCCATGTTCCAGCAGCATTCTCTCCTGATGTTTCGCCCACATCTATGGCAGGCATCCTCAGGTGTTGTGAGGTTTCTTAGAAACTAGAAAAGTGAGGTTCATATATCTGGAATGTCCTGGTTGGGAGAAATAACTCTTGTCTGTTTGGGGCAAGTGGGAATGTTGCAATTGACCAGCTTGATTAGCATTTAATAGCCTTGCAGCTTTAAATCCTCGTAGCTTCCTGACTGGGGGGATCCTTTGTTGGGAGGTGTTAGCTGGGTCCTGATTTATTCTTGTCTGGAATTTCCCCTGTTTTATGAGTGTTGTTCTTCATTTACTCTCCTGATTTTAAAGGTTTTTTTTTTAATATGGGTAGCTAGATTTTGTTCATTTCTATGATTTCCTCCTTTCTGTTGAAATTGTCCACATGCTTGAAGATTTCAATGACTTCTCTGTGTAGTCTGACATGGTGGCTGTTAGAGTGGAAATACTAAATAAATAAATAAATAAATAAATAGGGGAATTCCAGACAGGAAACAATTAGGGCTAGCTAACACTTCTCACCAAAGGATTCCCCCAGGTAGGAAGTAGCCAGGATTTGAAGCTGTAAGGCCATTCAGTGCTAATCAAGGTGGTCGATTGCAATATTCCCACTTGCCCCAAACAGACAAAAGTTATTTCTCCCACCCAGGACATTCCACAGATATATGAAGCTCACTTTCCTAGTTTCTAAGAAACCTCGCAACATCTGAGGATGCCTGCCATAGATGTGGGTGAAATGTCAGGAGAGAATGCTGCTGGAACATGGCCATACATCATAGAAAACTCACAGCACCCTTTTCCCTACATCCTTTGTTCTACAGCAAAACGGAGATATACAGACACTCCTAACAATTTGAAACATACACCTTAAAAGAATAAAACGGTTCAGTAAAAACAATGCAACACCCTCTAAAACCCTTTCTGACGCTGGCTGCTTGGGGGTGGGAGAGGTTGCATAACTAGTTTTATCAAAATTCATCCATGTTTTGAATCATCACAAGTATTGTCCCCACTATCTGTATCCACAGCAGATCTATAGCCTGGTAAAATAAACAATTGGGAAGTGTCACAACATTCTTCTTGGGAAATACTCCACTGACCTCTAGTGATTGTCACTGCAAATACAGTCCATTCCCAGAAATGTGTGACCAGATGAGACCAAAGGTCTACATACTTTACCATTTCGATTTCTGGGAGCGGCTAGTCAGAAACCACAAACAAGACATGATATGATCATCAGTCCATCCTGATAATTCACTCCTACAACTCTGCTGTTTGTATTAAAGGAGGAGGTAGAAATAAAACAATCCTTTAAAACATTTTCAGGTTTCCAAGAAAGACAAATTAAAGATCTTTTCAATGAGGATAGTGCATGTGTTTTTGCAGACGAAAACTCTTTCTGGGACAAGATAATGAAATCAGAAAACAAATTGATTACCAAAATCTACAAAAATTATTGGAGTGGACCACAGAGATAGAACAAATAAAGGATTGTATGATTAAATGGGCAGCTAATGTAGGGCACCCAATAAAATTAGAGAAGTGGGAAAAATTTGGAACCAGAAGATCAAATACACTTATGCATATGAATAAAGAGAAAATTGGCTGAAGATGATTCATAGGTGGTACGTCACCCCTCACAAAAATTTCCAAATGTTACAAAAATGCCTCAGACAAGTGTTGAAAAAGTGGAAAACAAGCTGGTACTTTCTTCCACGTCTGGTGGACTTGCCCTGAATTAAGAAAGTATTGGACTGACATTCACTTGGAAATACAAAAACATATTAGATATAAAGATGGAAAAGAAACCAAAATATTTTTTGCTGGGAATGTTAGAAGTAGCGGAAGACAAAGATAAAGAAATTCTATTCAACTACTTAGTGATTTCAGTCGGAATAGTGTTTCAAAAATTTGGAGGAGCAAAGAAATCCCAAAAAGAGAGGACTGGCAAAAGAAAATTGTAGAAGTAATGAACATGGACCAACTAACTTACTGGATTTCTCCAAATCAAGACCTACAGAAAAAAACATAACAAATTGGGACCTGGTAAAGAACTACTTTCTCCAGCAAAGGATCGCTGTCTTGTTGTGGTGCTGGGGCTTGAGCACCTCAATGATGCCACGAGCGAAATCGTGAAGGGAAGACTCCAGCAATACATGGAGAGAGAGTTTCCAGATCATAGAATCATAGAATCAAAGAGTTGGAAGAGACCTAATGGGCCATCCAGTCCAACCCCCTGCCAAGAAGCAGGAATATTGCATTCAAGCTGGGTTTAGAAATGGCAGAGGAACGAGAGACCCAATTGCCAATATCCACTGGATTATGGAGAAAGGCAGGGAGTTTCAGAAAAATATCTATTTCTGTTTTATTGACTATTCTAAAGCCTTTGACTGTGTGGATCATAATAAATTGTGGCAAGTTCTTGGTGGGATGGGCATACCAAATCACTTTGCCTCTCTCCTGAGGAATCTGTATAAGGACCAAGTAGCAACAGTTAGAACTGACCACAGAACAACAGACGGGTTCAAGATTGGGAAAGGCGTACGGCAGGGTTGTATACTCTCACCCAACCTATTCAACTTGTATGCAGAACACATCATGCGATGTGCGGGGCTAGACAAATCCAAGGCTGGGGTTAAAATTGCTGGAAGAAACATTAACAACCTTAGATATGCAGATGATACCACTTTGATGGCCGAAAGCAAGGAGGAGCTGAGGAGACTTCTAATCAAGATGAAAGAAGAAAGTGCAAAAGCTGGGTTGCAGCTAAACATAAAAAAAAAAAAACAAGATTATGGCAACTGGACTTATTGATAACTGGGAAATAGAGGGAGAAAACGTGGAGGCCGTGACAGACTTTGTATTTCTAGGTGTAAAGATGACTGCAGATGCAGACTGCAGCCAGGAAATCAGAAGACATTTACTTCTTGGGAGGAGAGCAATGTCCAATCTTGATTAAATAGTAAAGAGTAGAGACATCACACTGGCAGTGAAGATCCGCATAGTTAAAGCAATGGTATTCACCGTAGTAACCTATGGATGTGAGAGCTGGACCATAAGGAAGACTGAGCGAAGGAAGATTGATGCTTTTGAACTGTGGTGTTGGAGGAAAGTGCTGAGAGTGCCTTGGACTGCGAGAAGATCCAACCAGTCAATACTTCAGGAAATAAAGCCTGACTGCTCATTGGAGGGAAGAATAGTAGAGGCCAAGATGAAGTATTTTGGATGAAGTATTTTGGACACATCATTAGAAGATTATGCTAGGGAAAATGGAAGGAAAAAGGAAGAGGGGCTGGCCAAGGGCAAGAAGGATGGATGGCATCCTTGAAGTGACTGGACTGACCTTGAAGGAGCTGGTGGGGGGGGGGGGGGGTGACGGCCGACAGGGAGCTCTGGCGTGGGCTGGTCCATGAGGTCACAAAGTCGGAAGCGACTGAACAAATGAAAAACAACAAAGAACTACTTTAAGCAACTGAAGATTGATTTGATAATTCGAAATATGACATTCACATGATACTACAAGGGACACGGGGAAGTAAAATTATTTCCATATTAATAGCTAAACCATTGTCAACCACTGATGAATAGAAGGAAGCCAACCTAGAACTTTTTTTTCTTTTCCCCCCTGTTTTTGTGTTTTTCTTCTAAAAATGTCTTCTTTCTCATCTCCCACTTTTCTATTCAAATATTGTTCCTACACTATCAATATATCTCTCTTTACAGTTAAGGATACAACAAAAAACTCTAAATAAAAAGAAAGCAAGAAGGAAGACAGCAAGTATTTTCTCATCCCATAGCTTATTTTTACTGTTTGCTTTTTCTAACCCCTTCCCGCTCTTCTCTCTTTTCTTTTCATACTTTCTTATAAATGGCAAATGTTCCCCCACTTTCAATGTAAATGAGGGTTTTTATTTTTTCTTTATTTTTTCTTTATTTTATTTTCCAAATATTATCTTCTTTCAACAAAACATTAATAAAATATAATTGCAAAACTCTGCTGTTTCTGGACACAGAAGCTCCATTTAGTAGTAAACGTATAGTAGCCTTTGATGAACCTTGTCTCTATTAATTTGTTTGATCTGTTCGATAGATGTGCAAAGACAGCTAAGAGAAAGAAATATTTTCAAACTGTGCCTCCAGCTCTTCTTATTTTTCCGCAGCCTCTGAAAGAGTCGAGCTAAAGCCGACCCACAGCGTCTTGGGCTCCGAGCCCACAGCCTTCTCGCTGCCTCCTGAAATAGTACTCAGTCTTAGAAACAAAAGCAGCCATTGGCCGTTTCTTATCAAAACCTTTTTGCAGCAAGGGGTCAATTTTCACTGGCACAGCAAGAACACAGAGAAGGGCTGCTAAGTCATAGGAGCTCGTACTGGCATGTAAGGGACGATTGAGAATGATTTATTTGCCGTGTCAGGAACAACTTGAGAAACTGCAAGTCACTTCTGGTGTAAGATAATTGGCCGTCTGCAAGGACATTGCCCAGGGGACTCTAGGACGTTTGATGTTTTATCATCCTTGTGGGAGGCTTCTCTCATGTCCCCACATTAGGAGCTGGAGCTGACAGAGGGAGCTCATCCGTGCTCTCCCCTGATTCGAACCTCTGTGCCACTGGGAGAATGATGGAAGAGAGAAAGCAGAGTAGGCAGAATCACAGCGAGGTGGGACTCTATCTTTGCCAGACCTATCTGCTCTACAGAAGACCAGCAACTAGACACACATTTATTATTCATTTATTTACTGCATTTATATCCCGCCCTTCTCACCCTGAAGGGGACACAAGGCGGCTCACAAAAGAAGGCACAATTCAATGCCACATATACATGCATAAGCAAAACCATCATATAAATTAAAACCAATATGTAAAACATCTAAATCATAAGACAACTTACCGTATATACTCAAGTATTAGCCAGGTTTTTAAGCCCTTTTTAAGGCTGAAAAAGCTCCCCTCGGCTTATACTCAAGTCAAGGATATTTATTATTTTACCCTATTATTATTATTATTATTATTATTATTATTATTATTGACACAAAAACTAGGTATGACACAGCAAACGAGATTTATATGCTGGATTTCGTATCATAAACTCACAAGACAAACACTTCCCAAGCGTTTAGGAATGTGCAATGTATTTTCGAATGATGCGCGCAGATCCAAGTAAGGTGGCCTTTTGCAGTTGACTATTTATCGTGTCAGTAGCAGCCAGACAGTTGTATTACATTTTTAACAAAACAAACAAACAAACAAACAGGCAAAACACAAAGTTTGCAAGCTTGGTAGTTGATTAAATAGGGTTGACTGATCATGATTTTGTCAATATTTATTGTTTTCAAATGTCGGCTGAGATCTTTTGGCACGGCACACAGGATGCCTGCAATAGATGCAGGGGCGGATCAACTCATTACGCAAAGTAAAAATTTGCAGTATAGTTGATTTTGCCTAGGGGCGCTCTTTAGGTGCTCTTGAGGGAAAATAGACCTTGACATATGCGAGTTGTAGTTACTGGGATGTATAGTTCACCTACAATCAAAGAGCATTCTGAACTCTACCAATGGTGGAATTGAACCAAATATGGCACACAGAACTCCCACGACGAACAGCAAATATATATCAGTTATTGGTTGGCGGGGGGGGGGGGGGGGGAATACTGTTTGCTTACTGTTGAAAATTACCTAGGGTCGCCTCTGCATAGATGCAGGCAAAATGTAAGGAGAGAATGCTTCTAGAGCATGGCCATACAGCCCGAAAAACCTACAACAACACAGTGATTCCGGCCATGAAAGCCTTAGACAATACATTTTTCCCCTCCCTTATCCTTACTTATCCTTTAATCCTTCTGCATTGTGTCTTAAATTTTAGGCGGTGAGTCTGAGAGCTGTATTACCGATCTTGTATTTTGCTCTTGGAGCCTTTTTGGCTAAACAGCAGTGCATAAAAGCTTTACATAAATAATGAATGGAGGGTTGAATGAATGTGAATTGATTGACACAAGCTTGACCTAAGATGGGACTTCCTCCCATTTCATGTACAGAAGGTGACCAGATTCAGCAGTTTAGTTCTGCTTCAATATTGGTGTCAGGCCAATCTCGGTCACTGTGTATGGAGGGAACAGACCCGCTGGAGTGATGTTGAACAGGACTGGTTCTCCAAAATCTTGCTCTCAATCTCAGTTGCTAGCACATGGTGCCTGTGGCAACTAATTTAGGCCAGCTCTAAATAAATAAATGTGTAAGAAGGAAGTGGGTGGGATGCACTAATTTGGGGGAGCTCCAGAGAATAGTAATTTATTAGCATGTAGCCCCCAAAACATTGCCCAAGAGAAATGACGCATACAGTGGGAAAGAGGTTTTCTATCCCATAGCTGTTTTTCAGGTCCATATCCACCACAACCAATTTCTACCTGGCTGTGATATGTGTCATATGGCAGTTTTGTTGTGCTTTTTATTTGAAATTTTTAAGTATTTCAAGAATAGTAAGGAGGAAGGGAGAAGGAAGGAAAAAGGAATGTGGAACAACTTTAAGTGGTTTTCATTTTAGCACAAACTTTCTTCCAAAGCAGTAAATGTTGGAAACAGCAACCTTCTACAAGCCTCCTATACTAGTTGTTATGTATCTATTTCAGCTTGCTTACTATATTGTATATTTGTGTATTAGTATGCAGTTTTCCTTAACTCTATGTTGTGGGAGGGACTGCAAACCTTGTGATCAGATCTGGGACTATTCAGATCTCAGACTCCATTTTTAAACTTCAGACTCCATTTGAGCACAGAACACAGAGATGCTTAGACTTCAGACTGTTAAGATGATAAGAAAGATGCCCTGTGTTATCTGCACAGAGAAACCACTTCAAATCATTGGGGAGAAGATTAACTAAACTGAGTTTTTAGCTCTTCTCTGGAAGATCATACTTTACAAAAGAATTATTATTATTTTAGATAGTGTGAATGCCAATTAATCTCCAAAAGGGTCACATTTCCGAAAGGCTATGGAGATTGTCGAAGGCTTTCATGGCTGGAATCACTCAGTTCTTGTGGGTTTTTTCGGGCTATATGGCCATGTTCTAGAGGCATTTCTCCTAAGAAATGCCTCTAGAACATGGCCATATAGCCCGAAAAAACCCACAAGAACTGAGCTATGGAGATTTCTGGTTTCCCAAAAGGTTATGATCCCTGAAGAGTCATGCCTTTCCAAAAGGTTATGGATGGAATTTTCCATAAGTTGTTAGTATGGCAGTAAAGCATCGTAAAAAGCATATACATACCTGAATGTTTACTATTACTCTGTATTGCAGGGATCCTCAAACTTTTTAGGCCAAGGGATGGTTCATGGTCCTTTAGACTACATTTTGAAGAAAACATGAACATTTGAACAAATTCTTATGCACACTGCACATATCTTATTTGTAATGCAAAAAATATATACATGAAATACTGATACAATATTTAAAACAAATAATATTTTTAACGAACATAAACTTACCAGTATTTCAATGTGAAGTGTGAGTCTGCTTTTGGCTACTGAGATAGTCAAGTTAATTAAGATTTTTGTTGTTGTGAGCCTTCAAGTTGTTTCAGATTTAGTGTGACCCTAAGTCTGAAGTTAAGGGCAGGAGGTGGGTAAATAACCTTGGGGGTCGCATCTGGCCCGTGGGCCTTAGTTTGGGGATGTTGTAGCTTAGCAAGTGGCTGGGAATTTTTCTGATGTTTCAGAGACGAGGGAATTGATGGGTTTCAAAGTGAAGAGTCTGTTAGAGATCACACAGAATTGCAGGCCGGGGAGGCCCCTGTTTGGAATTCCTGTGCTTATTCCCAAGCAACAGAAATGAAAATGTCAGTTCCCTTGTGAAATGGCCTTTGGCCAATGGGGAGCTTTCCCTTGAAGCCAGATTAGGCTTGAGGATGGATGACGTGAAAGATAGACTAATTAGATGTTCTGAGATAATTCGTGGGAAGTCCTTGAAGCCCAGGTGCATTCTGCATGATTTCATGGCTTCTTGGTCAGGCTTGGGCTTAAATTAAGTGGTGTTTACTTAGTGCCTTTCAGAGGAGACAACGTTGCCAAAAGGATGGCTTTCCTGTCTCAGCTCTCAAGTCCCTGATTCAGGTTCCCTGTGTTTGCCTATGTTCCTGGAAGGGTTTGCCTTGGAAAAAGTTCCTGGTTTCATGCTTATGGGTTTATGCCTGAGATTTTGGCTCTCCTGACTTCATGTACTTTGTCATTTTGCTGCTATTTTATATATGGATTGCTGCTATTTTCCTACTCTACTGCACTTTTGGAAAATGCCTGTTTTTTTTTCTTTGTACATGCTTTTCTTAATAAACTTTTGTAGAGAGTACTACTAGACTCTGGTGCGGTACTGGGTGAAAAGGTGTCTCAAGGCTAGTGTGCAACAGGGGATCCCTGCTATGCTGCATTTGAAAAAGTGAGTATATATCCATGAAAGCTCAAGTTAAAATAAAATTCAGGTCCCTTCTACACATCTTATCTGCTTTTAATTGGATTATATGTGTAGACTTAGATAATCCTGTTCAAAGCAGATAATGTGGATTGTCTGGTTTGATGATTTATATTATATGGCAGTGTAGAAGGGTGCACAGTTGCTCTACAAGATACTGTCAACTTTCCTTTTTATTTCTCCCCCTTACTTTTTTCTTGTTATGCTCCATAAAGTGGCACAACTATTAATTCAAAAGCAACTTCAGTACTGTATTTCTTCCATTCTTAGGTGCACTTTCCCCCATATAAATGTCTGTAAAAATAGGTTGCATCTTGGAATCGCAGGTGCCTTTTGTATAAATACGGTAAGTAACACTTTTTTCAGTTAATGGTTCTGAAATCCGTGTATGACTTACAATCGATGGCATCTTAGAATAGAAGAAATACGGTAATAATAGCAATAAACAAATAGGAAAAACCATGAAAATGAACAAAATCTGGCTACCAGTATTACAAAACTCTAAAATCAGGAAAGTAAGTAAAGAGCAACACTAGAAATCAGGGGAATTCCAGACAGGAAACAATCAGGGCCAGCTAACACCTAACAAAGGATTCCCCCAGGCGGGAAGCAGCCTGGATTTGAAGCTGTAAAGCTATTCTATGCAAATCAAGGTGGCCAGTTGGTACATTCACACTTGCCTCCAACAGACAAGAGTTATTTCTCCCACCCAGGACTTTCCACAGATATATAAACCTAATTTGCCTAGTTTCCAACAGACCTCACAACTTTGAGGATGCCTGCCATAGATGTGGGTGGAACATCAGAAGAGAATGCTTCTGGAACATGACCATACAGCCTGGAAAACTCACAACAACCCAGTGATTCTGGTCATGAAAGCCTTTGACAACAAACGGGAAAAACATCATGGGTGAAAAGCCACATCATAATCTCTTCTCCAAACATCTGTCACCAACTTTCATAAAAAAACTCTCAAAAATTTTAGATTTTTAATTTTATTTATGTCTGGTCTAGTGGTGGGAAGGGTAACATTTTTTTAAAGTGATAGAATCCAGGAACCACCTATAGAAATACATTACAATTTAAAAAAAATGATATTTAGCTTGTTTTGGTTCTCAGCCCTCTTGTTTCGGGAGGGATTATCACAGAACTGTAGATAATACTCAGCTGCATGGGAATTAGTGGCTCTCTCCTTTAACAACATTTTTTTTTAAATTTCACCACTAGTGAAAGGAAGGCAAGCATGAAAAACAGTAGCACTACATTTCACTATGGGCCCTTCCACATAGCCCTGTATCCCAGAATATCAAGGCAGAAAATCCCACATTATCAGAATGTGGACTCAGATAACCCAGTTCAAAGCAGATATTGTGGGATTTTCTGCCTTGGTATTCTGGGATATAGGGCTGTGCGGAAAGGTCCTATGACTGCCATGGCAGAATTGTGTGGGATTCTGGGATTTGCAGTTTAGTGACACCTGAAAGTGCTCTGTCAGAGGAATTGTAAATGCCCTTGCCTAAATTACAAATCCCGCACAGCCCTATATCCCAGAATAGCTATATATCTCGCACAGCCCTATATCCCAGAAAACTGTCATTCCGCACAGCCCTATATCCCAGAATAGTAGTGATGGAGGAACTACTTATGTGGCTCCCTGAGTTCATCCAAACACCTGTCACTTTGAGGATCAAGGTATATTCACATTTTGGGGCCTCCAGTTCCCTGAATGTTGTCTTCGGAACATCTTCACCGTTTGCATAGCTTTGTAGATCAAAAACTGTTGCTGCAAAGGAAAGAAATCAATGTTATCTTATGTTTATTATCTATGGAGACTGGGTGTCTCCAGTATATGAATGAAGAAACAGCTTTCTTACAATACGTAGCTCGGTGACTTCTTCGAGGTCTTCCTTTTCAGTTGGGGCTCTCCTAAGCATGTCTTCTGCTAGTCAGAACACATGCTCAGCAGAGCCCCAACTGAAGCTGGAAGTCATTCATCGATGTACAATCTGTAATTGACATCCCTTCCATGGAATAATGACTTTCCAGTGTCCACAAGATCCTGTTTTCTTGGTTCTTTGGTCAGCAAAAAGCTCTGGCACCTTACTTTCAATAATTTCCAGAGACCATCATTTGGGCTCCATTGCACCTCATGATTCAGATGGAGAAGATGAAGGCATACGATAAGGTATCACTTTTGATGATTTACCTTTATTCCCAGGTGATGAAAGTAAGAGAAAGTGGAATAAGAAGGCCTGAGTAATGCCTGAGGAATATCTTCACGTTGTTCTTCATTGTGTAGATCAAATATGCCTGCTGCAAACAGAAAGATAAAGTTTGCAGACTTAAAAGTTCAGAAATGGAAATGGAAAGAGAAATGAACCTCCATGTGGATACCTCTTACCTAGTAGTTACTAAACATTCCTGTGAATCTTCTACTTTGTGCAGACTCTTGGATGCTGTATCTTTACCTGCTAGTTGCAAATCCTTCCTGTGATTCCAACCTTGCTGTGGTGTTTTCTTGCCTCCCTTGAAAATAGCATGGGATCTCCATTAATATCTAGAGCTTCTGAACATGGGGGACCCCAAACCCACCAGCCATGGCTTCAGTTTGGATCTAGAAACCTGTCGTGACAGCCAACTGGCAAACAGCCAGTTTTCCAGTATTAAAATACCAGCAAGAAAATATGCTTCCAGAGAACATGATCTGGAGATGTAGCTCCAGATTTGGGATGTATCGGTCGCTCCTCCCTGTGTTGTCAGAAAGATTCCAAGTCACAGAAGCTCCAGTAGGTAGCAAGCAAACAAGCAAGAACCATAAATGAGAGCAGACAATACTCAGCCAGATGCAATTACTATCTGACCTATGAATCTCATGAATTAATCTCTTGGCAATCCTCTGACAGAAGGAGCCCCACAACTGTTTACATCTGACTGACCGCATCTGAGGCCCAATTATACTGTCCATACAATCCTGCTGTTAAATCTGGATTTATTCACACATTATTTTGGTTATACCAGTACAGAGTGTGCTCAGCCTAGGAAATCCCACAAAGGACTTTACAGTGTCTTGGGGGGTATATGGCTGACATCCTGAGGACCCTCATCTGATGATCCAAAGGAAAATATTCTGAAGGTTTACAGATTTGTAAAACCACAGTGGTGATTTATTAAGTCTCCTATATTTTACTCACAGGGTAGACCCCCCCCCCCACTCCCCACCCCCGGTGCTGCAATGGGTTAAACCCTTGTGCCAGTAGCACTACTGACTGAAAGGTTGGCAGTTCAAATCCGGGGAGCAGGGTAAGCGCCCGTCCGAAATTCTCAGGGTGGTCTGCGAGAAGGCCTTACTGGTACATTATTTAAACTATTATGTTTATTCATATCATGATCTGATCACCATGCTCAATATATCCCATATGCATGGGGCTATTGGGGTAACAATACAAAATGTTTGCCCCGAGCCAAAGTCGGCCCCCACCGAACCAAACTCAGCCCCCCGAGCCAAACTCAGCCCCCCCCCGAGCCAAACACAGACCCCCTGAGCCAAATTCAGACCCTCAAATCAAACTCAGCCCCCCTGAATCAAACATAGCTCCCCCGGAGCCAAACTCAGCCTCCCGAACTAAACTCAGCCCCCACCAAACCAAATTCAGCCCCCCCCCGAACCAGCCCCCTGAACCAAACTCAGTCTCCCAAACTAAACTCAGCCCCACCCGAACCAAACTTAGCCCCCCCAGACCAAACTCAGCCCCCCAAATCAAACTCAGCCCCCCCGAATCAAACTCAGCCCCCCCCCAATCAAACTCCTGCCTACGGGCCTGCACAGGATGGTAAAACATCTGGGTGTCCCCTGGGTAACGTCCTTGCAGATGGCCAATTCTCTCACACCGGAAGCAACTTACAGTTTCTCAAATCGCTCCTGACACGAAAAACAAAACAAAACTCACAGGGTAACGAGGTGTTAGGTTGGCTCTCATCTTTAGAAAGATAAATCACCAATTCTCTGCATATCCACTTACAAACCTCTGGAAATAATACCAAGTTCTCTGTGGCTCATTTTTTAATCAATGTTGATTTTCCAGCCCCTCTGTGCTAAGTTTTTATTATCCAGTTGCCCAGGCTAATCCGAGCACTCAAATGTACTTTCCAGGATCCTGGCATATAATGAGATCGGAGGATTTAGGCGGGTTTAATTCTGCCCTTCGTATTTAGAGGAAATTGGGGCAGAGTTGCCCAGCTGTGCATCTACTTGGCTTCAGAGATGATGTTTTGCTGCTCCCGGCAACTGCAATGCAAGGCAGCCCAGGCATAGGTTCACAGTTCAAACTCAGATAAGATATAAGCTCTGCGTCTGATCTGAGAACTTGCAGGAGGTGAGAGACGTTGTGGTTTGTACACTGCTTTACATTCCTTCCCAAAACATTACTTTCTCAAAAGATTTTTGGGCAATTTATTAAATGTCCTGGTAGTAAAGGTTTCCCCTTGGCATTAAGTCTAGTTGAGTCTGACTCTATCCAGAGAGCACTGTGGACTCAAACAATGATGGATCTGGACCAAACTTGGCACGAACACTCAACATGCCCAAATGTGAACACTGGTGGAGTTTGGGGAAAATAGATGTTGACATTTTGGAGTTGAAGTTGCTGGGATTTATAGTTCGCCTTCACTCAAAGAGCATTCTGAACTTCAGCAACGATAGAATAGGGCCAAACTTCATACACAGAACCCCCATGACCAACAGAAAATACTCAAGGCCATCCAGTCCAACTCCCTTCACCAGGGCAAGAAAATGTAATCAAGCCCTCCTGACAAAGAGCCATCCAGCCATAGATGTAGATAGATATATATGATTCACACACACACACAGTATCCTAGATTTGAGAGGGACCCCTAAAGAAGGACAATTATATGTTGCCTGTTGCAGTGTAGGAAAAACGAGACAATCCCTACATCAACACTGACAAAGAAACAGCAATAAATACTGCTTACCCGCAAGCAGAAAGTAATTACATATATTAGAAACCAACACTTTCACATTACTTTATTTTCCAGATCATCAGACCGGGCCACAGCAACGTGTGGCAGGGGACAGCTAGTATTTACATAAAACTATAAATTAAGATAAGACTGTCCAACTCTGATTGAATCATTATTCTAACCTTCTTTAATGTAAATGTGCTTATGTATCCTTCCAATAATAATAGAGTAAAACAATAAATGTAATAATAACAATAATAAATAGAGTAAAATAATAAATGTAATAATAATAATAATAATAAAGTAAAATAATAAATGTAATAAAATAATACTAATAGAGTAAAATTATGTAATAATAATAAATACAGTAACATAATACAAATAATAATAATAATAATAATAATAATAATAGCAGAATAAAATAATAAACAACCTTGACTCAAGTATAAACTAAAGGGGGCTTTTTTAGCCTAAAAAAGGGGCTGAAAAACCTGGCTTATACTCAAGTATATACGGTACATTCAAAGTCAGTCCCACACCATTTAACAGGAAAAAACACTTTCAAACCAGGAACATTTTTTTTCAAATTTTGTTACATAGTGTTATGTCAGCCTTCCCCAACCTGGCACCCATTGGATTTGTAGGGTTACAAATCCCATCAACCTCAACTTGCATGCCCAGTGACCCTTGAGTCTGAGGATGTTGGAAACCTCAAACTGAGGATGATACCATACCAGTTATACAAGAACCCAATAGCTGCTTCAACATTAAATAGAAACAAGAAGAATTAGAAAGTGCCAGCTATTCTATCAGTTCAGAAGAGCTTTATGAAAGCATGCTATGTTATGACTGGCGCTAAATGTGAAAGGCTGCCATGGCCTTGAGTGTTTGTCCCATATAAGTCCTATCACTGATAGGTATGTGATATACTTGGACTTTGTTTCTGGGAAGCTTAGACAGGCAATAAATATGTTAGTAGGAAGCCTGGTGTTGAGAAACTGTAATACAAACCTCAACTCTTATATCTCATAAAGAGGCATTTCCAGAAATGTTGCCACCTTCAGAGTAAATTCTGGAGCTCTTCATCAGAAACCTTATAACAATTTATGTATTTTCTGTGTCCACAGACAAACAGAAATCTGGGCACCCAAGGGCTAATTTCCCATCCCGGGGTTCACTGTGGGTTGTATGCCTCCCAATTATCCTGTAAGTGGCTGGAAGTTCACTTTAAATTTTGGGAAAACAGGGTTTTTTAGGTTTTACTAAAAAAAAAAGCAACCTGGCAACATGAAGTGAAGTATACACTTTGTTTGTACGTTTTGGAAAATTATGATATTTGGAAAGGGATGACCTTGTTAGAAATCATAACCTTTTGGGAAAATTATGCCATAGCCTTTTGGGAAATGGAAATCTCCACAACCTTTTGGAAAATTGCATTCACTACCATTTTGGGGAAATCAGGAATCTCCCTGAGAAAACTTTAAAACTCGCTGAAATATCTCCTTAGTGGTAGATATCCACTAGTATTCATGCAAGGCAATTAGTTTTCTCAGCTGTTAAACAGATATACCTAGATATCTCTTTGAACTGTTAGGGACAAAGATATGCCAATGCACTCTCTCTCTCTCTTACTCTCTTTCTCTCTCTATATATAGGGCCCCCTGGTGGTTCAGTGGGTTAAACCGCTGAGCTGCTGAACTTGCTGACTGATGGAAGCTGGGTAGATTTAGCTTAGAGAAGACTTGAGATGCCATCCTAGACATTAGAAAGAACTTCCTAGATGTAAGAGGTGTTCAGCAGTGAAATTAAAGGCTGCATTGCAAGGTGGTGGAATCTCCTTCTCTGGAGGCCTTTAAGCAGGAAGTGCGTTGGAGTGTTGTGTGGTTTTTGGGCTGTGTGGCCGTGTTCTAGCAGCATTTTCTCCTGATGTTTCGCCTGTATCTATGGCTGACATCTTCAGAGGATTTGACGGTGGTAAAGCAAGTGGTGTATATACCTGTGGAATGTCCAGGGTGGGAAAAGAGAACCAATTTGTATTAATCAAGTGTGAAGGGTGCAATTGGCAAGCTTGATTGACAAGTGTTTGAGTGGGATCCATCCATTAGCATGTGAGCAACTGAGAAGATTGCATAGTCCAGTGGTTTATTTACAGTATTTATATTCTGCCCTTCTCACGCCGAAGGGGAATCAGGGTGGATCACAGAACACATATATGGCAAACATTCAATGCTGTTTATAACAATAACAAGACAGACAACAGATAGAAGTATATGTAGGCTTTCCCATCTTTCGGCATGTTTGGAGGCTGTGCTCGGTTCCCTGCCAAAGAGGTTTCTTTGTTAGTAAACTTCCTCCTTTTTCTGATCCAAACATGGAGTCTAATACCTCCCCGCTTTAATGCGGTTCCTATTTCTCTACTCACATTTGTTTTTGAACTGCTAGGTAGGCAGAAGCTGGGCTAAAGTTCAGGAGCTCCCCCTGACCCGGGCTTTGAACTCTCAATCTCTCAAGATTTATTGCAGCTTGGTCTCTTGTTCTCTGACTATGACTGTCTTAATTAATTAATCAATCAATCATATCTGTTATTCTGTTGCATGCATAACTCCAGAGCAACTGGGAAAGTTGGGAATTCTAACTTGCCACCAGCTAGCCAGCTTTGTCTGGATATACTGTTATCCTTGAATAGTAACTTCCTCTCTGCAGCAACGTTTTCTCAAACCATCAGCATTTTCTGTAAACAAAGGCCCACTGCAGAAACAGACCAATATGGACATACAGGCATTGGGAACATCTCTGAAAATTCCCTTTTAAAACTATGTCTGCTCCATGCTAAAGTTCCCCACATGTGGGACCCCAATGTTTTGGCCTACTGAGGGAGACGTAGTTTTAAAAGGAATTTTCATGGATGCACCCAATGATCGAAAATCCTATGTGCCTGCTTTTTCAGAGGGTCTTTGTTTGCAAAAATGCTGACGTGTGGAGAAAGCGCTGCCAAGGTCCGCTGTTGGACAGAAAGTACTCCCTAATACTTCCCTAATTTCCCAGCTGTCTGAAGTATCAACCTAGAGATACTTTTCAACTAAGTGTTCATGCTCAGAGAACAATAAACTATAGTTGTGCCGTTGTTAAGGTCCCATGTGTGCCTTCATGCCTGTCAAAGTCATAAAGAGCCAATGAGCAACTGTATAGCCAGCTTAGACCAATGAAATGATTGATTTTTAAACACCAATAAGAATGTGTTTTCAATTTACTGTCAAAGTGATAAAAGATTTGCAACCCCATTTGAGGGTGCGACAAAACCTTTGACTGCCTTCCTGTATGCATGTTTGTCATTATTGCTAGTAAAGCCTTAGTTAGAATCCGACTTATGGCTTCCTCCTTGCGCTGCTACTTGGGCCTTTGAGGGGTCTCCTAAGCTTGTGTATTTGGAGTGCTGGTGAGCCTGTGCCCCTACATTGGTGCCCCTTCACTACAACTCCCAGAAATCCAAGCCAGTTTGCCCAGTTAGGATTTCTGGGAGTTGAAGGCCAAAACATCTGGGAACCCACAGGTTGAGAACCACTAGCAGAGTCAATTTATTTATTTACTTATTTATTTACAGTATTTATATTCTGCCCTTCTCACCCCGCAGGGGACTCAGGCCGGATTATAATGCACATATACATGGCAACCATTCAATGTCATTTAGATATACAACATATATAGACAGACACAGAGGCAATTTAACATTCCAGCATTCCAGAGGGTATGCTCGATTCCAGCCACAGGTAGAGCCTCCGCTTCACCATCCACTTGTGACACCGGGTCCTTTGATGGACTACTTCCTCATTCTTCCGCATGCTGATAGAAGGTTTTATGGCATCATAAATTAAATTAGCCTCCCTGCATAAAGCGGTATCTAAATTCCCTACTTGAGAAATGCAACTGTCTTTTGGGCTGCATAGGTTGACAGCAAGCTAGACTATGAATGGTTGGGAGCTTACTCTGACCTGGGCTGGCTTTGAACTCCTGACCTCTCTGTCAGTAGTGATTTAATGCAGCTGGCTACTAACTAGCTGTGCCACAACCTGGTCCTTTGGACTGCACAGGTTTTTTTTTTTGGTCGTGTCAGGAGCAACTTGAGAAACTGCAAGTCGCTTCTGGTGTGAGAGAATTGGCTGTCTGCAAGGACGTTGCCCAGGGGACGCCCGGATGATTGGATGTTTTTATCATCCTTGTGGGAGGCTTCTCTCATGTCCCCGCATGAGGAGCTGGAGCTGATAGAGGGAGCTCATCCGCCTCTCCCTGGATTCGAACCTGCGACCTGTCGGTCTTCAGTCCTGCTGGCACAGGGGTTTAACCCACTGCGCCACCGGGGGCTCCTGCATAGGTTGACAGCAAGGTAGACTATTAATGGTCGGAAGCTTACTTCGACATGGGCTGGCTTTGAACTCATGACCAAGAGTTTAGTAGTGATTTAATGCAGCTGGCTACTGTGCCACTGTGCTGGGGAAAATGGAAGGCAAAAGGACCAAGGGCAAGATGGATGGATGGCATCCTTGGAGTGACTGGACTGACCTTGAAGGAGCTGGGGGTGGTGATGGCCAACAGGGAGCTCTGGCGTGGGCTGGTCCATGAGGTCACGAAGAGTCGGAGACGACTGAACGAATGAACAACAACAACACTGTGCCACAGCCTGGTTCTTTCGGGCTGCAAGCTAGACTATTAATGGTCGGAAGCTTACTTTGACCCCGGCTGGCTTTGAACTCATGACCTCTTGGTCAGTAGTGATTTAATGCAGCTGGCTACTAACTAGCTGCGCCAAAGCCCGGTCCTTTGAGCAGCAAGCTAGACTATTAATGGTCGGGTGCTTACTCCAACTTGGGCTAGCTTTGAACTCATGACTTCTCAGTCAGTCGTGATTTAATGCAGCTGGCTACTAACTAGCTGCGCCACAGCCCGGTCCTTTGTGCTGCATAGGTTGACAGCAAGCTAGACTATTAATGGTCGAAAGCTCACTCCGACCTGGGCTGGCTTTGAACTCATGACCTCTCAATCAGTAGTGGTTTAATACAGCTGGCTACTAACTAGCTGCGCCACAGCCCGGTCCTTTGGGCTGCATAGGTTGACAGTAAGCTAGACTATTAATGGTCAGAAGCTTACTCCGACTCGGGCTGGCTTTGAACTCATGACCTCTCGGTCAGTAGTGATTTAATGCAGCTGGCTACTAACTAGCTATGCCACAGCCTGGTCCTTTTGGCTGTACCGTTTGACAGCAAGCTAGACTATTAATGGTCAGAAGCTTACTCCGACCTGGGCTGAACTTATGACCTTTCGTTCAGTAGTGATTTAATGCAGCTGGCTACTAGCTAGCTGTGCCACAGCCCGGTCCTCTCTGGGGGCATCTTCCTAGCTTTGATAGTGTGTTCCTGCAAAGTAGTATGTGGTTGCAAGGGATGGCAGGGGGAAGAATTCTATGATTTGATGGCCATCAAAAATATTGCAATCGCAGTCTAGTTGCACAGTGCATCCAGGTTGCAGAATCTGGGTGTGTGCAGTCCAAAACAAACCGGCAAAACTCTTGCTTTGGAAGGGGCTGCCTCCCATTTCCCAGAACAACCCTACTGCTGCTTGCTTTGCCCCACTTCGGGGGTCTTTCTGGACTCCAAGGGCGGCACACAAAGGCGGGCATGGAAGCAGGGAGGGAGGGGGGTTTTGTTTTCCTCTCTCCCTTTGGCTCCACCCAATCCCACCACCCGGGTGTTTGTGTGCATGCTCTTGCGCGCGCCTACCCTGCAGTGACTTCCAAGCAGCGTGCTTGCAGCTTGCAGGCGGGTTGGGGGCTTTGCTTTCCAATCTTCCCAGGGGCGTGTGTGTCTGTGTATTTTTTTTCTTTTCTTTCTCCAGCAGAGAAAGAAAAGGGGGGATGGTGCTTTCCTTGTTGCTGCACCGCCTTGGAAGGTTTGCAAAGCGGGATCATGATTAATAAATGAACGGGATCCTCGGATCGGCCGGCACCTGTAAGGAGATAGGCGGACCGGTCTCTGGAGACGGGAGGAGGAGGAAGAGGAGGAGGAGGAAGAAGAGGAGGAGGCGCACAGGCAAAGCAGACAGGCTGGCATCGCCGCTGCGGATAGACCTGCCCTTTAACGCTGCACCAAAGGCGCGCGCGCATCGCTCGAGACCCGGGCTGCATGACCATTGCAAAGGTAGGCAAGGATGCAGGAGCAGCCACTGAGCAAAGAGAGAAGCAAAAGGGTTTCCAAGGGGGGAGAAAGAAATAAGGCATCAGACCACCTCTGCAATGGTAATAATTATGATTTACAGGTGGAATTATATTTATGCCAGACCTTTGCATGTGTGTATGCACACACACACACACACATTATATATATTTATATCTGTATAAATAAAAATGTAATATTTGTGGGATTAACATAACTCAAAAACCACTGGGCGAATTGACACCAAATTTGGACTCAAGACACCTATCAGGCCAAAGAGTGACCACCACAACTAAAAATACTGGAAAACACAGCAGGAGGGACTTAAAAAGCCAAAAAAATAAATAAAAATTAAAAATGCATTTTAATTGAATAATAATAATAATGTTCATTCGTTCAGTCGTTTCCGAATCTTTGTGACCTCATGGATCAGCCCACGCCAGAGCTCCCTGCATTAAATGCATTAAAATTAATAATAATATTCATATAATAATAAGAATAATAATTAGTAATCCAGCACTGCAAAGCTAGGCTACTGTTCCTGAGCATGCACAGAGGGTCATAGAAATATAATAATAATAACAACAACATAGAATAATAGACTAATAAAATAATAAATATATAATAATATAAATAATGTAATAATACAATAATAATAATAGAATCTATGTAAATAAAAATGTAATGATCGTTTGTGGGATTAACATAACTCAAAAACTACTGGGTAAATTGACACCAAATTTGGACACAAGACACCTAACAGGCCAACGAGTGACCATCACTCATAAAAACACTGAAAAACACAGTGGAAGAGGCTTAAAAAGCAAAAAAAAAAAAAAAAAAAAACCAACAACAAACCCAACAACATTTCAACACATGCGCAAAACCACATAAATACACAAATATATACACACACGTGTATGCATATACACACACACACAAACACACATATACACCAAATTTGGACACAATACACCTATCAGGCCAACGAGTGACCACCACACCTAAAAATACTGGAAAACACAGCAGGAGGGACTTAAAAAGCCAAAAAATTAAAAATGCATTAAAATTAATATAATAATAATAAGAAATCCAGTACTGCAAAGCTAGGCTACTGTTCATGAGCATGCGCAGAGGGTCATAGAAATATAATAATAGCAACATAGAATAATAGACTAATATAATAATAAATATATAATAATATAAATAATACAACTAGAAAATAATAATAATAATAATAATAATAATAATAATAATAGAATCTATGTAAATAAAAGTGTAGTGTTAGTTTGTTGGATTAACATAACTCAAAAACCACTGGGAGAATTGACATCAAATTTGGACACCTCTCAGGCTAATGAGTGACCATCACTCATAAAAACACTGAAAAACACAGTGAAAGAGACTTAAAAAGCAGAAAAACAACAACATTTCAACACATGCGCAAAACCACATATATACACAAACACACACATATACACAAATGTATACACACACATATATGCATATATACACAAACAAAACACATATACACAGACTGGGCCACAGCAGCGTGTGGCAGGGGATGTCTAGTTCGTATGTATATATCTCTCTCAATACACACATATATATTGGAAAGTCTTGCCCTGTTTTCAATCTGCCCTACACAGCCCTAGGGGATTGCACCCCAGCTCTCCATCATTCTGGGTCTGAGGGCGGGGCAAAGGCAATCCAAGGGAAAAATAATAATCTGTCCTTGTAGTTGCAGGCATTTGAACAGTTTTTGCATTGTCTTTTGAAACCACACCTATTTGGAGTCATGGGAGGATAAATCAGGGATGCTACTAGGACTCAGGACTAGTAGATCAATCAGGAAGTTGGGGAAATGTTTTATTTACATACTGTAAGGGGGAAAATACAAACATTTTTACTTATTATCATCATCATCTCATAATGCTATTATTTGGAGCAACTGGTGGCGCAGTGGGCTAAACCATTGAGCTGCTGAACTTGTTGACCGAAAAGGTTGCAGGTTCAAATCCGGGGAGCAGCGTAAGCTTCCATTGTCAGCCCCAACTTCTGCCAACCTAGCGGTTCAAAAACATGCAAATGGCAGTAGGTCAATAGGTACCACTCAGGCGGGGAAGGTAATGGCGCTCTATGCAGTCATGCCAGCTACATGACCTTGGAGATGTCTGTGGACAACGCTGGCTCTTCGGCTTAGAAATGGAGATGAGCACCACCTCCGGAGTCGGACACGACTGGGCTTAATGTCAGGGGAAACATTTACCTTTACCTATGCTATTATTTATTTATTTATTTGCGATATTTGTATACTGCCCTTCTCAACCCCGAAGGAGACTCAGGGCGGTTCGCAGTGTTGGCAACAATTGAGTGCCATTGATAAAAACAAGATAAAACATTAAGATTGACCCTCTCCTAATAAAACAGTAAATGTTAATAAACACATCACATAAAATAACATCACCTATCACACAGAGACATACAACAGGGCTTTGATGTCAGTGACACACTTTTTAATACCGCGACCCAGTAATTTAGCTTTTGCTAGCAAATCAAAAGTTCAACCAACTCCATATCAGATACTGGGCATTCTTAAATTGTAATAATGATATGTATGGGGGCACAACATACCTCTCCATATGTATCATTATGTATAAGGGTATGTTGTGCCCCATACGTATCTCATGGAAACCTTTTAATAGATTTTTGCATTTAATGTATTGAATGTTTGCTGTATATGTATTCTGTAATCCGCTCTTGAGTCTCCTCAGGGAGATAGAGCATAATATTTATTATTGTTGTTGTTATTGGTTTTTAAATGCTTGTGTGTTACTGTCAATTGTTGATTGTTTATTTTTTTAATTTGTATTTTTTTGTTTATGTGATTTATATTAATGGTATTGTATTAATTGTTTTGTTATTGCTTTGTTTATTGATGTACTGTGGGCTTGGTCTCATGTAAGCCGCACAGAGTCCCTTGGGGAGATGGTAGCGGGGTATAAATAAAGTATTATTATTATTATTATTATTATTATTATTATTTAAAAAATACAATGTATTGTTTATTTCACTAAGGGCTCTTCCACACAGCCATATAATTCAGAAGGTCAAGGATGATAATCCACAATATCTGCTTTGAACTGGACTATGAATATGATTATGACCATGACTGGATTGACGATTTGGCGTAGGAAACTGTAATGATGTAATGATGATATTTTATTGTACTGAGTTGTACTATTTTAATATGTAATGAGTTGTATTTGCTGTTTTATCTGTTTTATCTGATTGTATTTGATATGTATTGTAAACCGACCTGAGTCCCTCGTCGAGGTTGAGAAGGCCGGTATAGAAATCCTCTAAATAAATAAATAAATAAATAAATTATTTTAGTCCATACTGCCATATAATCCAGTTCAATGTGGATTTTATACAGCTCTGTGGAAGTGGCCATAGACTCAGAAGTTACCCACAAGTTCCTCTGGCACACTTAAACACTGCAGCTCACACACTAATGTGTCCCGACACACAGTTTGGAAAAGCTATGTGCTAGAACGGTGGTTCCCAACCATTTTTTGACCAGGGACCACTTGATCAGGGTTCACTTTGACCAGCGACCACTTGACCAGAGACTGCTTTGACCAGGGAGCACTCCAACATTTGCACCAAAAGGGTTACGAATTAGTTTTTGGTCAACTTTGGATTCAGTTTGGTTATTTGGTGTGCTGAATCAGAAAATTGCATTGGATAGACCACATCAGCTCTAGTTTCCGATGCAGAACATGTGCCATCCAGTAGTCGTCATCTGCTTGCCCACAAAAAAACATATTTAATAATCTAGAGTTGATGTGAGAGTAGTAATTTTCGTGGGGAGTCAACCTCTCCCCTCCTGACATCCCAGTTGCCTCGGCACTATAAGAGGGTTTTGCGAGAGCAGTTGCTCTCGTTGCCACGTGGTTTTGAGTCAACGGTGTAGTAATGGTGAGGCCGCGGATCATATTGCGGACCACTGGTGGCCCTTGCACCACAGATTGGGAATCACTATGTTAGAGGAACTGATCCAGACCCTGCATTATTCTAGACACCAGAAATAGGAAGACATAGCAATTTTTTGGATAGATAACACAAACATTATCCAAAATGTTTGGTCCAGACGTGTTTTGGATTTCAGGTTGGTTTTTTTTCTTCATATTTTGAAATACTTACAGTATATTTGCACATACATACATAATGTGATGTCTTGCGGATGAAGTTCATGCCAATCTCATACTGTCAAGAGTTCACTAGCAGTACAGGTTGAATATCCCTTACCTGAAATGTTTCAGACCAGGAATGTTTTGGATTTTGGAATACCTATATTTGCGGTGGCATAGCAGGTTAAACCGCTAAGCTGCAGAACTTGCTTACTGGAAGGTCAACGGTTTGAAACTGCAGGACAGAGTGAGCTCTCATTGTTAGCCCTAGCTTCTGCCAACCTAACAGTTTGAAAACATGCAAATGTGAGTAGATCAATAGGCATCACTTCAGTGGGAAGGTAACAGCGCTGCATGAACTCATGCTGGCCACATGACCTTGGAGTTGTCTATGGACAACGCCGGCTCTTCAGCTTAGAAATGGAGATGAGCACCACCCCCCAGAGTTGCACACAACTGGACTTAATGTCAGGGAAAACCTTTACGTTTACATATTGTTATCATTACATATACTTTATATTTGCATAAACATACACAGTAAGGTATATTGGCAGTTAGACCCAACTCAGTATTAAGAATTCATTTATGTCTTATATCCTGAAAGTAAATTGTATGCAATATTTTTAATAATTTTCTGCATGAAACAAAGTTTCTGTCCCTTGAACCATCCGTAAGCAAAGGTGTTTCTATTTCAGCCATGTGGACATTGTAGGATTTTGGAGTATTTTAATGTTTTAAAATAAGCAATGTTCCACCAGTAATATTCTTCATGGTTGAAGGCTGCTGTAGATTGATTCTGAGGAACTGGAAAAAGGGTTAATTACAGGTCGAGACTCAGGCAAATGTAAAATTGCTAGTGGATGAATCGGGAAATCTAGACTTCAGGTTTTTGGCAGTGGAGAAACTGGATGGGCCTGTTGGATATGGCAATTTGCAGGGGTTTGAGATCTATGAATAGGCACTGACCTGACCACAGGTGGGAAGAAAGAATTCCCCATAGAACCTTTACCAATGGAAGATAGTTTGGTCTGCTTCTCTCTCAGGTAGACAGTAAGCCAGATATTACTAAGATAGGTGTCTGCAGTAGTTAATAAAATACCTTGCAGACCAGTAATTTTAAAATGTCTTACCTGGCTTGGCATACACAGTTGAAGCATAGAACGTAGCTCAGTGCATTATACACCACCTCTCCTATCACAAATTACCTTTTAAAAATTATTTCTACCCCATGCAGTGTGCCATAACTGTGCTCCATGCAGTCATGCCGGCCACATGACCTTGGAGGTGTCTACGGACAAAGCCGGCTCTTCGGCTTAGAAATGGAGATGAGCACAAACCCCCAGAGTTGGACACGACTGGACTTAATGTGAGGGGAAAACCTTTACCTTTCACTACCCCATGTAGAAATAAAATACATATACCATATATATCCGAGTATAAACCGACCCGAATGTAAGCCAAGGCGCCTAATTTTACCACAAAAAACTCGGACAGTGTATTGTCTTGAGTATAAGCCAAAGGTGGGAAATGTAGCAGCTACTGGTAAATTTCAGAATAAAAATAGATGATAATAATAATAATAATAATAATAATAATAATAATAATACTTTATTTATACCCCGCTCCGTCTCCCTCAAGGGGACTTGGTGCGGCTTACATGAGGCCATGCCCATCAGTACATTACACAAATAATATAATATGAAAACATAATAAAACCAAGAAATAAAATACATAAATGTAAAACAATATAATAGCAACACAACAATATAAAATCAGATACCAATAAAATTACATTAATTACTTACATTAATTAATTAATTAATTACATTAAGACATCAGTAAGTTAAATGTTTTTGAATATTTACATAAAACTATAATTTAAGATAAGACTGTCCAACTCTGATTGAATCATTATTCTAACCTTCTTCAATGTAAATGTGCTTATGTATCCTTCCAATAATAATAGAGTAAAATAATAAGTGTAATAATAAGAATAAAATAATGGAAATGTAGTAATCACAGTAATAATATAGTAAAATAACAAATGTAATAATAATAAAATAGAGTCAAATGATAAATGTAATAATATTAATAGAGTAAAATAATAAATGTAATAAAATAATAATAGAGTAAAATAATGTAAATGTAATAATAATAATAATAAATGTAATAATAATAAATGCAGTAAAATAATACATATAATAATAAAATAAAGTAAAATTATACATGTAATAATAATAGAGTAAAATAATAATTGTAACAAAAATAATAATAGAGTAAAATAATGTAAATGTAGTAATCACAGTAATAATAGAGTAAAATAACAAGTATAATAATAAATAGAGTAAAATGATAAATGTAATAATAATAGAGTAAAATAATAAAAATATAATAAAAACAATAAAGTAATAAATGTAATAATAAGAAATATAGTAAAATAATACGTGTAATAATAAAATAGAGTAAATGATAAATGTAATAGTAGAGTAAAATAATAAATTTAATAAAAATAATAATAGAGTAAAGTAATGTAAATGTAATAAAAATAATAATAAAGTAATAAATGTAATAATAATAAATAGAGTAAAATAATACATGTAACAATAAAATAGAGTAAAATGATAAATGTAATAGTAGAGTAAAATAATAAATGTAATAATAATATAATAATAATAACAGAGTAAAATAATAAATAACTTTGACTTGAGTATAAGGTGAAGGGGGCTTTTTCAGTGTAAAAAAGGGGCTTATACTTGAGAATATATTGTATTAGACTTTCCTTTTGGTTTCCCAAAAATGGGGGCCTTTTTAGATCTCCTGACTGTCCATTTAGAAAATTATCTCAAATGTTATAAACACAACCAACATAAAAACCTAAAACTGAATTGTTTTTGCTACTTATCCCTTAGGACTTCATACTCAAGTTTGTATGTATACCGCATAATCTTCATAGCACAGATTCATTTTAAATACAATAACATCAAATATGAAAAGTTGTGTCAACAAAGTTTTACGTCAGCTAGATGTAATTTCTTAAAATGGACTTCTCGTTCTCACAATTGATTTAGTTCTCTAGTGTGCTTCTACACACAATCTTTTTACATATTTGTAATTCTTCCTTCCCCAAATGCCAGTTGACCACTCCCTTGGACGTGGAAACAGGGTGCTAAATAATGTCGAAAGGGTTTTTTATGGGTGCAGTGGGGAATTCCAGTCTCTTAGGGAGTAAGGGGCAGAAAAGTTCCGGATTTGTCCTGCCTGTGTGGCATGTCTTTGCCCTCCTGAACCGCGGACTTGTTCCAAGCACAGATAAAGTTGTTGACTGAGGCAGTGGGACAGATTTATTGCTCTGACTTTGCCCTGGAGAGACCGAGGAGAAGGTAGAAAAGGAAGATTGCTCTGTGTTTTGGCCTCGGGTTCAGAATGGCTTGACTGGCTGGTGCAAAAGGAAAAGGATTTGTATGGTGCAATGACAAATGGAACGGCTTTGGATTATGGTTTTGGATTATGTGGTTTTAATATTGAGTTTAGATGTTTTTAATTTTTTGGTTTTATTATATACTAGCTTGGGTATACGGCATTGCCTGGGTTATTAGAAGTCATTTTTTTATTTTACAAAATGCATAAGGTTGTGGATGAACTACAACTCACATCATGCCAGGTTTACCCCCTGAAACTCCATCAGTACTTAAAGTTTGTCATGTTGGGCTCTAGATACATCATCGGTGGGGCTCACTGTACTCTTGGCTGCAGGATGAATTACAACCCTCACCATGGTGGGTCAGTCCCGTCAAATCCCTCCAATATGTTCAGTTGGTCATGGGGCTTATGTGTGTGCCAAGTTAGGTCCAGCTCCATCATCGATGGGGTGCAGAGTGCTCTTTGATTGCAGGTGAACTTTAAATCCCAGTACCTACAACTAACAAATGTCAAAAACAATTTTCCCCAAAACCCATCAGTATTCAAATTTTGGCATATTGGGTATGCGTGCCAAATTTGGTGCAGATCCATCATTGTTTGCGTCCACAGTGCTCTCTGAATGTAGGTGAACTATAATTCCTATAAATCAAAGTGAATTTTCCCCAAAACCCTCCTGTATTTTTTTTGTCACGGTGGTTCTGTGTGCCAAGTGAGGTCCAGGGCCATTGTTGGTGGGGTTAAGAGTGCTCTTTGATTGCAGGTGAACTATAAATCCCAGTACCTACAGCAGCTATAAATCGAGGTTAATTCCATCCAAATCTCTCCAGTATTTTTCTTAGGTCATGGGGATTCTGTGTGCCAAATGTGGTCCAGGCCCAATGTTGGTGGGGGTAACGGTGCTCTGACTTGATGCAGGGTGAACTACAACTTCCATCATGTGGAATCAATCCCTCAAACTCCACCAGTATGTTTAGTTGCTGTTTAGTTCTGCTCTGTTTGTTAGGCAGACAGAGTTGAAAAGAGGAGGAAAGGGTTAAGGGAGAGGCAGTGGGAGGGATCATGCAAATTCCAAACCAACGGAGAGAGTAAGAAACACTGAGATGTCTGTGGTGGAGGAAACACATAAAATCTAGGTTGAAATTGTCCCCAAGTGAAAGCATTCCTTGGGTGGTGGGCAGTATGGTTTTGGGGAGGACATTGGCAGGGGCTGGTCTACATGTTCATGGTGCTCGCTATAACCTGAAATGACATTGGAGGGAGGGCTTTTGGTGGCTTCTCAGCAGTTTGTGGAAGTGGGAACCTGTCTGTGGAAGTGGGCACCCTGCTGCGCACACACACACACACACAATTTTTCACTTTTATTATGGACTAGCCGTACTCTGCCACGTGTTGCTGTGGCCCAGTCTGTGTATATGTGTTTTTTGTGTCTATATATTTGTGTACACATGTATATATGTGTGTTTGTGGAAATATGTGGTTTTGCATGTGTGTTGTAATGTTTTTCTTTGGGGTTTTTTTTGGCTTTTAAAGTATCTTCTGCTGTGTTTTTTTAGTGTTTTATGAGTGATGGTCACTCATTGGCCTGATAAGTGTATTGTCTCCAAATTTGGTGTCAATTTGTCCAGTGGTTTTTGAGTTATGTTAATCCCACTAACTAATGTTACATTTTTATTTATATAGAAGACTAGCCATCCCCTGCCATGCATTGCTGTAGCCCAGTTTGTGTATATGTGTTTCGTATATGTATATATGTGTGTGTATATATTTGTGTATATGTATATTTATGTGGTTATGCGCTTGCGTTGTAATGTATTTTTATTTTTTGGCTTTTAAAGTCCCTTCTGCTGTGTTTTTCAGTGTTTTTATGAGTGATGGTCACTCGTTGGCCTGATAGGTGTATTGTGTACAAATTTGGTGTCAATTCATCCAGTGGCTTTTGAGTTATGTTAATCCCACAAACGAACATTACATTTTTATTTATATAGATAAACTAGCTGTCCCCTGCAACACGTTACTGTGGCCCAGTTTGTGTATATGTGTTTTGTGTGTGTATATATTTGTGTACATGTGTATATATGTGTTTTTATGTATATATGTGGTTTTGCACATGTTTTTTTGTTTTTTGCTTTTAAAGTCTTTTCTGCTGTGTTTTTCAGTGTTTTATGAGTGATGGTCACTCATTGGCCTGATAGGTGATGGTCACTCGTTGGCCTATTGTGTCCACATTTGGTGTCAATTCGCCCAGTGGTTTTTGGGTTATGTTAATCCCACAAACGAACATTACATTTTTATTTATATTTTTATTTATATAGGTGTAGATATGAATGTTTATTTTATTTTTCTGCTTTTTTGTGTGGCATCGAATCGCTGCCTGTAGTAAGCTGTTCTGATTCCCCTTCGGGGTGAGAAGGGTGAAGTATAAATACAGTAAATAAACAAATTTTAAAAATGTTTTGTTTCTTTTTCTCAGGCGACTTTGGCCGGGACAGAGGCCTATGTAGAAATGTTCCATGGCAGGTTACATTTACCATTGTATTTTGAGCAGGGCTTGGGTGATTGCCTGGAGAGGTTGCCTAGTGTTAGCTGAGCTGGCTACTAATTGCTGGGTGCTAATTACTAGGTGGAGTTCTCCGCAACGGAGTCTGTTTTAATACCTTTCAGCTTCTGGAGTATCGTGTGGATTTTTGTTTTGTTTTGTTGTTCACTGGTCAAGCCAGACACTTTATTCTAAATGGGGATCCCAGTTTTTCTCTAGGATCAAATTATCAGGCAATTAATTAAGGGGGATCATTGAGTCATTCTTCAGAGAGTTAACATGTGTTCACCGGGGGAAGAAACGTAACATGAAACATGGGTAGATATCTGTGACACTTCATAGCAGTTGGGATCAAAGTAGCCCTATTCTTGTGTTCACATTTTTGTGTTCAGTAAATGTGTCTTTATTAGAGCAGCTGGCTCTACACATTTGCGGATTTGACTTTTGCAAATTTGATTATTCACACATTTGATTATAATGTCCTCTTTAGGAATCTAGTTCCTCCAGTGCAATGTTATGGTCAGGTTCCAGCAGATGTTGAGCTTAGAAATTCCTAGAGAGGTGTTCTGGGGGTAAAATATAGTAATTACTTAATTCACTTTTTCTGTACCAGAGTGGTCCTGTACACCTAAGCCAGTGGTTCTCAATCTTTCTAATGCTATGACCCCTTAATATAGTCCTTATGTTGTGTTGACCTCCAACCATGATTTTTTTCCCGTTGCTACTTCATAACTGTAATTTTGTTGGTGTTATGAATTGCAATGTAAATATATAATATGCAGGATGTATTTTCATTCAGTGGTCCAAATATGGCACAAATACCCTATATGCCCAAATTTGAATAATGGTGGGGTTGGAGGGGTTGATTTTGTCATTTGAATGTTGTAGTTGCTGGGATTTATAGTTCATCTATAATCTATGAGCATTCTGAACTCCACCAACGATGGAATTGAACCAAACTTGGTACAGAGAACTCCCATGACCAACAGAAAATACTGGAAGGGTTTGGTGGGCATTGACCTTGCGTTTTGGAGTTATAGTTCACCTACTTCCAGAGAGCTCTGTGGACTCAAACAATGATGTATCTGGACCAAACTTGGAATGAACTTGGCACATTTTGCCTTCATCTATGGCAGGTATCAGATACCAGCAAAACATCAGGAGAGAATGCTTCTAGAACATGGCCATACAGCCCAAAAAATCTACAACAACCCAGTGCTTCCAGCCATGAAAGCCTTCGACAATGTATTTATTGCCTGTCTCTCCTTGCAGCTCGAGGTGGGGTACAACAGGGTTAAAACAGAGAGATAAAACAAAACATTATTAAAATACATATAACAAAATACAGTAGTTCTAGCTACTGTTTTACAGCCCACCAAGCAGTTGTATTTGGATCTGTATCTGATTAGACATTGCATAGAAGTAAACTGTGATTTGAATGAGTAGGACAGTGTCCATATTTGTGAGAATTGCTAAGGCCAGTGGTTCCCAAACGTTGGTCCTTCCGGAAGCCCTAGCCAACTTGGCCAACTCTAAGGAATTCTTGGAGTTAAAGTACTATGAGGCACCAAAAAAAAAAATGATCCTTATCCTAGCAGATAGATAGATATATAGATCTGTTTATTGATTAGTCCACTGAACATAGCAACAATAAAAGACAAAAATACACAAACAAATAGAGACTCGTCCTAGCAATAACCAGGAAGGAGTAGGGCATAGTGTGGCTAGCTACCATCAGGTATGGTCACATAAATATGTAGCTCTATTTATCACCCAAATTAATAATAATATAAGCAAAACTCCACAGCAAAAATGTTATTTTAAGAATATAGATGTCGTAAGTGGGAATGAAAAGGATATCAGAACATCTTCAGGGAAATTATCAAGATTTTTTTTTCCATTTGAAAGATCATAGACAAGTTGGCAGCACCCACAACAATGAGAAGCCAGTAAGTATGAAGTGGGACACAGCAACCATAAGAGAATGAGCGCAGCTAAAAATAGGCCTTCTCCGGTAAAAGCTAATACAGACCTAATGTCAAACCATCTATCACTGGAGACATGCGTGACCAGGAAAAATGAAATTAAACTTGCAGTGATGGGGGAAATCTTCCCCATGCCCAGAGATATCTCAACACTGTCAGCCAAAATAGACCACATTGCAGATTCCACTAATATTGCCCTTCAACATATTAAGTCGAATATCATAGTGTTAATTTATTTTCAGTTTTTATTTCCATTACTGTTCTTTTTAGAGCAGTGTCCAATCTGTTTTTTCCTTTGTGGTTAAGCAAATGTAGTTTTGTTAGAAATAAAAATGAAAGAAAAACATGTCAGTAGGATCAGTAAGGCAAAACTGTGGCTGCGTTCTTTTTTAATCCACAGAGGACCCCAGATAGTATAAAACTTCCATCGTCTCTTGAGGTTAATATGAAGTTAATGAAAGGTAAAATGATACTTTGATAAGTTGTGTTTTTTTTCTACTTGGTTCTCCAAAAAACTTTCAGGTATGTGATATTCAAGACTGATTTGCTGCAGCTGCTCTGTTAAATACTATTCTCGATGTTTTGTGTTTGTATCAGTGATGCTCTATTGGTGTTGAATAAAGCCTTCCTTCACTGGTGCACAACCTTGATCTTAATATAGATATACATCAATACATCAATCTGTCTCTTGTTCTGAGCCAACTTATCAAAAGCAATGCCCAGGTTATCATCTGAGGTACCATCTACATCCACTTTCTGACTTGGGTTATATGGAACCGTTGACTCATATAATCAAGTTCAAATCAGATAATCTGGATTCAGAAACTGGGTTATATGGCAGTGTAGATCCAGCCGTAGCTGATTTATTTCTGAACCAACCCAATGTGTCTACATCTGTCGGGGGTGCTTTGAATGCGATTATCCTGCTTCTTGGTAGGGGGTTGGACTGGATGGCCCATGGAGGTCTCTTTCAACCCTATGATTCTATTCTACTATGACTACCAGCAGATCCAGAGCTTGGAACGTAAAAAAATACATATTTTGTACTGCATCTTTTAGCTCAGTGGTTCTCAACCTTGTATTTGACCAGGGACCACTTGACCAGGGACCACTCTCCAACATTAGTACCGAAAGGGTTACGAATCAATTTTTGGTCAACTTTAGATTCAGTTTGGTTATTTGGGGTGCTGATTCAGAAAATTACATTGGATAGACAACATCAGCTCTAGTTTCTTGATACAGAACATATGCCATCCAGTAGTCACCATCTGCTCGCCCATAGAAAACCATATAATCTAGAGCTGATGTGGTAGTGGTAATCTTTTGTGGTAGTTAGCCTCTTCCTTCCTAACATCCCCGTTGCCTCGGCACTATAAGAGGGTTTCACGAGACCAGTCGCTCTCATTTCTGCGTGGTTTCGAGGCAGTGATACAGTAATGGTGAGGCCATGGACCATATTTTCGTTCATGCGGACCAGTTGTGGTCCACGGACTACAGGTTGGGAACCACTGCTCTAGCTGATCAAGAAATTCTGGGAGATTTCATATATAAAAAGGAATTTTCCCAGGCATTGCAGATTTCTGGGATTTCAAGCAGGGATACTTTGAGATAGTAAGAATGAGAAGCGTTTTCTGTGGATTCAGTTCTGAGTCATGCCTCTTCCCAGAGTCTGTCACATTACTTCTTAATTGCACATAAACTAAAAATTATAGTTGCCATAGTAAAGTTAAAGGTTTTCCTTTGACTTAAGTCTAGTCGTGTCCGACTCTGGGGGTTGGTGCTCATCTCCATTTCTAAGCCGAAGAGTCAACATTGTCTGTAGACACCTCCTAGGTCATGTGGCCAGCATGACTGCTTGGAAGCACCATTACATTCCTACAGAAGTGCTACCTATTGATCTACTCACATTCTCATGTTTTGGAACTGCTAGCCAACTTATCAAAAGCTGGGGTTAACCATGGGAGCTCACCCCGCTCCCCAGATTTGAACCACTGACCTTTCGGTCAGCAAGTTAAGAAGCTCAACGGTTTAAACCGCTGTGCCACCAAGGGTGCCATAGGTGCCATAAAGTAAAGGTAAAGGTTGCCCCCTGACATTAAGTCCAGTCATGTCCAACTCTGGGGTGTGGTGCTCAACTCCATTTCTAAGTCGAAGACCTGGCGTTGTCTGTAGACACCTCCAAGGTCATGTGGCCAGCATGACTGCATGGAGTGCTGTTACCTTCCCACCAGAGTGGTACCTATTTATCTACTCACATTTGCATGTTTTTGAACTGCTAGGTTGGCAGAAGCTGGGGCTGACAGTGGAAGGTCACACCCCTCCCTGGGTTTGAACCTGCGACCTTTCAGTCAGCAGCTCAGCACTTTAACCCACTGCGCCACCATAGGTGCCATACTAACTAAAAATATACTGTGGAATGGTATCTCAGTAGTGTTTTCATACTATTGAAAAACAGTTGCGCTTGTTCAAGTTGGGAAGCCCATTTTTTTGCTGTTTTCATGATACCTGTTGCAGTCCCCTGTGATTTTGTTCCCTGAAACTGCTTTTTAGGATTGGGGAACCCTTTTAAATGTAATGGGAGACTGCAGGGAGATGCAAAACATCAAACATCTTCCTTTATGTAGTTCTTAATTTGTGCAGCTTTTGGACCTTAAAAGCAGGGTACCTTTTCTCATTCTTATTATTTTATTCATTTATATATCACCTTAAAAACAATATCAACATCAAAACACAAAAATCAAAATCACCAAAGAAGTGGCAGCTTAGAGACGGGGAACCTGGTCAGAGAGCAGAAGGAACAATAAAGATCAGCAAACTGCTCATCCCATGGGCAACCCTAAATCTAAAGTTTACGGTGGCTGCCTGATAAATGACTTTGGAGGGCTGCATCCAGCCCTCAGTTTAGGAACGCCTGGGTTATAGTATGACCAGTTTGACACTCTTCCCACTTGTACAATGGCAGACCCAGAAACTTCCTCACAGAGAGGAATTTACATCTTCCAAACGGATTCATATGTGTATTGTCGAAGGCTTTCATGGCTGGAATAACTGGGTTGTTGTAGGTTTTTCGGGCTGTATGGCCATATTCTAGAAGCATTCTCTCCTGATGTTTCGCCTGCATCTATGGCAGGCATCCTCAAAGCTTGCAAGGTACAACCCAGGATTTATATATGCACAGCAGTAAGCAGTGGCAATTCAGCAATACTGTGCAGAACAGCTTTCTGCTCTGCTATTGGTCGGTAAGGTCTTGGCTAGTGAAAGTAAGCAGGGATTTATAGAGCAAATTGTGCTCTCTTTTTCTAGTTAATGCATTGAGTTAATCATGCTTTTAAAAGACCTGCTGTATAGCTAATGGTTCGTGATTATCTAGCTGAAAGTGACAGCGAGGATCTTCTCTGTCCAGCTTTCAGTAAAAGATTCTCATCAGCTGCAGTCAAGGAGGTTTTCCACTTACCTAAGTGTGATCCTTTGCACCAGGGCTTCTTAAACTTTTCTATTCAAGTCCCCTTTCCATTTTAAAGCTTTTTCCAATCATACCACATAATAGTAGTAGTAGTAGTAGTAGCAAAGGTAGTGGAAAATGAACACGCAAAAATATTGTGGGACTTTTGAATCCAGACTGACAAAGTTTTGGAACACAATACGTCATGGACCATATAATAAAATGCCCCTTTGTGTTGATCACACTTCCAAGATACATTAGACACACCTTTATACGTTTGCATCGTTTCTCTGAGGACACATACTAATGATAAAACAGTTTTCTATAAGATCCTAACATAATGTAAATTCCACCCTTTTGACTACACATTTCCCCATTATGGGGCTGCGGTGGCACAGTGGAATAAACCACCAAGCTGCAGAACTTGTTGACTGGAAAGTCGGTGGTTAGAATCCGCGGAACAGGGTGAGCTCCCATTGTCAGCCCCAGCTCCTGCCAACCTAGCAGTTCGCAAACATACAAATGTGAGTAGATCAATAGGTACCGTTTCGGTAGGAAGGTAACGGCGCTCCTTGCAGTCATGCCGGCCACATGACCTTGGTGGCGTCTACGGACAATTTCAGCTCTTCAGTTTAGAAATGGAGATGAGCTCCACCCGCCAGATTTGGACTCGACTTAATGTCAGTGGAAACCTTTACTTTATCTTGCCCATTATGACTGTAAATTTATGACCAAGGTAACTTTCAATTTTCTCCCCTCCCATTCATTTTAGGAATACTCTTGCTGGACCCCACTCCTAGTGAAGAAATCTCAGTTGCTACGGTATATATTAGGACTGAATATGTTTATAGTCTTGTAGGAACATGCTTGTCTAAATTCCTCTTGACATTTCTCAGCATGACAGAAGTATAACTAACTAACCAAGCATTTTTATGCACACCATGGGAAGTTACTAATCAGAAATGTTCATTTGGAGTCATCCCAAATGTGCATTGGTGCACATGGAAGGATAGCTAATGTGCTACAAAAAAGAAATAAAGTAATTAACTATGTAATCCCATATGTACATTTTCCTTCCTCCTTCTTAATCCCTTCTCCTTGTCCCTTTGTGTGGTGTCTTTTAGAATGTAAGCTGTCAAGCGGGGACTCTCATTTCTCATAACTTTTGAATCTCTCTGGGAGGCTTTTGGAAGGAAGTAAAAATTAATTAAATAAATGCCAGTACAGAAGTCAGTCCCACTGAGTTCAAAGGGCTTAGTCTTCAGTTGTGTGCTTGGCGTGTATAGCTAAGACCTTCAGACACGGAAAACTATGAAAAGACCTACGTGAAATCAAATCACAGAAAAGAAACTCCCACACATGTATAACTGTACCTGGAAAACGTTAAGTCATAAAGCAAGGGAGATAAGTGATAAGTGGCCATATTTCCATAATCTATCTCAGGATAACTGAAGAAAAGTGGTAATAAAATCCACATCATCTTGCATCAAGAAATATTTGCTGCTGAAGCTATGCAGCCTTCCACAACTTTGTGTTCTCCAGTTGTATTGGACTAGAGTACCACTTGCCCAACCTCAATTATAGTGGTAAGGACCCTGCAGCAGATCCAAAAATAGTCCCAAAAACATGCTTCTCTGCTCTAAAGCCAGGCCCGTGCTGCAGCAAATTAGGGCTACCACTGCCAGGAATTGATTGGTTGAATTGATTGCATTTATATCTCAGCTTCTTCTCAAAGTGAGATTGAAAGTTGAGAGCAATTCTCTGCAGGCGAAACGTCAGGAGAAATGCCTCTAGAACATGGCCCTATAGCCTGAAAAAAACTTACAAGAACCTAGTTATTCCAGCCATGAAAGCCTTCGACAATACAAATTCTCTTTTACTTTCTTCCAGCCTCCTCAACCTGATATTTTCAGTCTTGGGGGTGATATTGGCAAGCTTGAGGATGGTGATCATGGGATCACAGGCTTGACCCGTTGCGTGCCCCGGCTTTTGGTGGGGGGCCCAATCTATTTTGGGAGCTTCCAAAATCGGGAGGGGCAGATACCTGTTTTCACTCTGGGGTGCCAAAAGATCCATTTTCTATTGGCCTATTATGGGGGGAGGGAAAGCTTACTAGACTCCCTTTCTCATCATTTTAGCTGTTTTACATAGAAAACATTGCATTGCATTGATGCTGTTTTACTCTAGAGGAGAGGTGCTCAGCTGCAGACAGGCACACGCTTTAAGGAGGCATCTTAATTGTTTCTGCTCTGGAGAAGAGATGCCTGGCTGCAGACAGGCACATGCTTTCTCTGGCCTGCACGCCATACACACACACAAAATTTCCAAGGGAAGGAGGCAAATTCTCATTCTTACTCTAGAGGAGTCACTCAGCTGCAGGCAGGTGTGTACACTTTCTGGGCTTGCACGCCACACACATGCACTCTCTTTCCAAGACAAGGAGGCAAATTCTCATTCTTACTCTAAAGGAGGCATTCGGCTGCATGCAGGTGCATATGCTTTCTGGGCCTGCACACCACACAAACACACACACACAGAGTCTCTTTCCAAGGCAAGAAGGCAAATTCTTATTCTTACTCTAGAGGAGGCATTCAGCTGCATGCAGGTGCATACACTTTCTGGGCCTGCGCACCACACAAACACACACAGTCTCTTTCCAAGGCAAGAAGGCAAATTCTCATTCTTACTCTAGAGGAGGCACTCGGCTGCATGCAGGTGCACATACTTTCGCGCCACACACACATGCACTGTCTTTCCAAGGCAAGGAGGCAACATGCAAATTCTCATTCTTACTCTTGGTTACAGGCAGGTGTGCATACTTTCTGGGCCTGCATGCCACACATACACACACTCTCTTTCTAAGGCAAGGAGGCATGGAGTGCCACATACTCACAAAAAGCAGGCAAGGAGCTGGGATCAACTCCCATTTGTTTTCGTGACAATGTGATTTTTGTACCGGGTGTGTCTTCTGGCTTAGGTTTGCCATGGCCATGAACAGGACTGGTGTTTCTGACTAATATTAATTATATTTTGTCATTTTTCTCATCATAATGCAGACATCCACATGTATCGCCTACATCATTCAGGTTCATTTAAAAAATCATTTTAATTGCATTTATATTCATTTCATTACAAAAAACATCTGTAAAATTCATATAATTACTTCTTCTCCTTTCCTCCGTTGTGCTACCCCTTATGCTCCCCATCTCCAGAGTTCTTCTTTTCTTTATGCTCCCACCAGTACCTCATTTCTTCTGGTGGGGATTGGTTCCCATCTTCTTTCCTTAATGTTTCCACAGTAAATATTTTCCATATATTTTCAAAATCATGATCCTTCCTTAGGCCTTTTTTAACCTTTAGATTGCATGTTAATTTATCATTTATTGCTAATTTCCAAATTTCCTTGTACCATTCTTCTATAGAATCATAGAATCAAAGAGTTGGAAGAGACCTCAAGGGCCATCCAGTCCAACCCCCTGCCAAGAAGCAGGAATATTGCATTCAAATCACCCCTGACAAATGGCCATCCAGCCTCTGCTTAAAAGCTTCCAAAGAAGGAGCCTCCACCACACTCCGGGGCAGAGAGTTCCACTGCTGAACGGCTCTCACAGTCAGGAAGTTCTTCCTAATGTTCAGATGGAATCTCCTCTCTTGTGGTTTGAAGCCATTGTTCCGCGTCCTAGTCTCCAAGGAAGCAGAAAACAAGCTTGCTCCCTCCTCCCTGTGGCTTCCTCTCACATATTTATACATGGCTATCATATCTCCTCTCAGCCTTCTCTTCTTCAGGCTAAACATGCCCAGTTCCCTAAGCCGCTCCTCATAGGGCTTGTTCTCCAGACCCTTGATCATTTTAGTCGCCCTCCTCTGGACACATTCCAGCTTGTCAATATCTCTCTTGAATTGTGGTGCCCAGAATTGGACACAATATTCCAGATGTGGTCTAACCAAAGCAGAATAGAGGGGTAGCATTACTTCCTTAGATCTAGACACTATGCTCCTATTGATGCAGGCCAAAATCCCATTGGCTTTTTTTGCCGCCACATCACATTGTTGGCTCATGTTTAACTTGTTGTCCACGAGGACTCCAAGATCTTTTTCACACGTACTGCTCTCGAGCCAGGCGTCCCCCATTCTGTATCTTTGCATTTCATTTTTTCTGCCAAAGTGGAGTATCTTGCATTTGTCACTGTTGAACTTCATTTTGTTAGTTTTGGCCCATCTCTCTAATCTGTCAAAATCGTTTTGAATTCTGCTGCTGTCCTCTGGACTATTGGCTATCCCTCCCAATTTGGTGTCGTCTGCAAACTTGATGATCATGCCTTCTAGCCCTTCATCTAAGTCATTAATAAAAATGTTGAACAGGACCGGGCCCAGGACGGAACCCTGCGGCACTCCACTTGTCACTTCTTTCCAAGATGAAGAGGAAGCATTAGTGAGCACCCTCTGTGTTCGTCCACTTAACCAGTTACAGATCCACCTCACCGTAGTTTTGCCTAGCCCACATTGGACTAGTTTCCTTGCCAGAAGGTCATGGGGGACCTTGTCGAAGGCCTTACTGAAATCCAGGTACGCTACATCCACGGCATTCCCCGCATCTACCCAGCTTGTAGCTCTATCGAAGAAAGAGATCAGATTAGTCTGGCATGACTTGTTTTTGATAAATCCATGTTGACTATTAGCGATGACTGCATTTGTTTCTAAGTGTTTGCAGACCGCTTCCTTAACAATCTTTTCCAGAATTTTGCCCGGTATCGACGTGAGGCAGGGCAAGATTCTAGAAAAGATTATCTTAATTTCCACCTCTCCTTTCCAATATTTTGCTATTAGTAGCCTTGCATCCGTTAACAACATCATTATCAGATTCTTTTCATTTTCCTTCCATTCATCTGTATTATAAATAGATAACAGTATAGTCACCGGATTTATATTTATTTTTTCTTCATAATACTTTCTATTTCTACTATAACTTTTCCCCAGAACCTCTGTACATATTTGCATTGCCACTACATGTGGATATATGTACCCCTTTCTTGGCCACCCCAACATTTTTCTGAACAACCCTTATCCATATTGTGTATCTTTGTCGAGGTCAGGTACCATTTCCATACCATCTAGTAGCAGTTTTCTTTTATCCTAATTGATAAATTCTTGAGGTGTCTTGCTTTCCATAATTTTTCCCAATTCCTTTCTCCTATTTTTATTCCCAATTCTTCCTCCCATAGTTCCCTTGTTTGTATCCCTTTTCTCCCCCTTTAATCTTTATTAATATTTTGTATATCATACTTGTTATCTCTTTTTGATGCTCATTTTCTTCTTTAGCCAGTTCTTTTAATATTATATTTTCAGATTTTGTTGGTTCTCTTTCCCCCGAACCCTTTCATTTCCAATTTTTGAATCATTGGTCCAGTTGGATCCAATGGAGTCATGATATATTTAATTTGCCTAGGATTTCCTTAATGCTGCTCTTCTTTATTTGTTCTATCCAACTTCCAACGTTGTCTAATTTCTTCTTTTTTCAACTCCTTATCCATCACATTTTTCATATTTTTAGGAAATTTCCCCTCCATTATACCTGGCGTTATTTTAGAATTCCCTTTGATTAGGTTTTTCTTACATTTTTTCCATATTGTTAGTATATTTTCCAATGGTATATTTCCCATTTGATAAATTTCCTGTTTTGAGTATTCCTTAAAATATATATTTTCTAATCTCATTTTTATATCTTTATTATTTACTAGCCGTTCCCTGCCATGCATTGCTGTGGCCCAGTCTGGTGATCTGGAAAATAAAGTAATGTGAAAATGTTGTTTTCTAATATATGTAATTTCTTTCTGCTTGTGGGTAAATAGTATTTCTTGCTGTTTCTTTGTCAATGTAGAGATTGTCTGGGTTGCCTGCTCTGGAACAGGCAACATATCATTGTCCTTCTTTAGGGGTCCCTTTCAAATCTAGGATATCTCTGTGTGTGTGTGAATCATATACATCTATCTATATCTATGACTGGATGGCTGTTTGTCAGGAAGGCTTTGATTACGTTTTGTCCTGGGGAAGGGAGTTGGACTGGATGGCCTTAAGTATGGGGGTCCTGTGTGGGAAGTTTGCCTCAATTCTGTCATTGGTGGGGTTCAACATGCTCTTTGATTGTAGGTGAACTATAAATCCCAGTAACTAAAACTCCCAAATGTCAAGGTCGATTTCCCCCAAACTCGATCGGAGTTCATATTTGGGTATATGGAATATTCGTGCCAAGTTTGGTCCAGATCCATCATTGTTTGAGTCCACAGTGGTCTCTGGATGGAGGTGAACTACAACTCCCAAACTTAAGGTCAACTTCCACCAAACCCTTCTAGTGTTTTCTGTTGGTCATGGGAGTTTTGTGTACCACGTTTGGTTCAATTCCATCATTGGTGGAATTCAGAATGCTCTTTGATTGTAAGTAAACTATACAACCCAGCAACTACAACTCCCAAATGACAAAATCAATTTTTTGAGTGGTGGTCACTCATTGGCCTGCTAGGTGTCTTGTGTTCAAATTTGGTGTCAATTCGTCCAGTGGTTTTTGAGTTATGTTAATCCCACAAACGAACATTACATTGTCGAAGGCTTTCATGGCCGGAATCACTCAGTTCTTGTGGGTTTTTTCGGGCTATATGGCCATGTTCTAGAGGCATTTCTCCTGACGTTTCGCCTGCATCTATGGCAAGCTTGCCATAGATGCAGGCGAAACGTCAGGAGAAATGCCTCTAGAACATGGCCATATAGCCCGAAAAACCCCACAAGAACTGAACATTACATTTGTATTTATATAGATTTCCATCCAATCTGTGTCAGCTTTGTTTAGCAGGTTCTGATATGTTGGGGCTCTTTTTCATTCATGAAGTGTTACAGATGTTCCACTTGTAACTTGGACATCATTATGTAAAGTAAGGCTCTATACCTTCTCGCAGAGAAAACTGGGCAGAATGTGTTCAGTGGACCTATTTTGCATGTAACCTTTTCACTAGCTGTCTTGGATATATTTCCAGAAATTCCTGATTTTAGGTTTTGCAACCTAAATGATACTCATTGCTGTCTTTAGAGTATCATTTTGCTCTTTTCCAGCTCTATTGCGACCATGGTCGGCATATCATTTTCCTCCAATAACGAAGGAAGTAATTTGCCAAGACATAAAAGCTTTGTCAGCTGAAGTTTGCCCTATCGCCGAAACCAAAAGTACATGATTACATGCAGAGAAAACTGATAAGGAGTAATATTTTCATGGTGTCCAAGTAACAGAATGAAATGAAATGAAGCATTGTCTCTAGAGAAAGTAGACTGGGAGATTTGCAGTTTATTTATTTGTTGCGTTTTCTGACCCCTTGGTGATCCTTTTTATATTAGTTTGGAAAGCAGGAGTCTAGTAAGCAAGAAAAATAGACTTACTTAGAGGAGAATTTGTAAGAGGCATCCAGACTTCTTTTGAAATTTGGCTTTGATTCTATGTTGTATTGATAGAATTGTTGCCCATATTCCTTACTTACTGCATCCACCACTTCCTTCTTTGGCAGCAGAGTTACCTCCTTTAATAACAGATGTTAAATGTAAATAGGTTGGAAGAGAGAAATTTCCAATAGGACTCTATAATATACTGTCTTAACTCATCAGTCTTTATTACTAATGATCAATCAAAGGGGATGTTTCTCCTTATTTTTTTCACTTTTTTTTAGAGTCCATAATTTTGAGCACAAAAGACAGTGGGTTTTAGGATGTACTTTTCTTTTTGTGTCTGGAGCGACTTGAGAAACTGCAAGTCGCTTCTGGTGTGAGAGAATTGACCATCTGCAAGGACATTGCCCAGGGATGCTCGGATGTTTGTACCAACCTGTGGGTAAGCTTCTCTCATGTCCCCACATGGGAAGCTGGAGCTGACATATGGGAGCTCACCCTGCTCCCTGAATTCGAACTACCAATCTTGTGGTTAGCAGTCTTGCTGACACAAGGGTTTAACCTTTTGTGCCACCAGGCTATACTGATGTCTGTCTTCATAACTTACCTCTATGCAGGTAATTGGAGGGGCTGGTGTGATGGATTGGATTAGGACTCCTGGAACAAATGCTCACTCAGCCATGGAAACCTATAGGGTGGCCTTGGGCAAGTTTCTCTTTTTCAGCCTAATGGGAATAAATATTGCCGGGAAAATCCTAGGAGAGGGTTGCCGTAAATCAGAGTCAACTAGACGGCACATAACAAGGTAATTAGAGGCTAAGGGACTAAATAGCAGCAGGACTCTGATCTGAAGATTATTTGTTCTTTCTGAACAAGATACAGTCAAAGGGCTCTTTTATTGCTCTTATTGTTGCAAACATTTACCCTCCAGTCATTCAACCTGCAATGGAAATGCAGTGAGTTATTTTATGTCTCTGATTGTCACTTTTCATCCCACCACTTGTTCCGAGACAGAAATGTTATTTAACCGAGATGCACTTTTAGCTTTGCGGAATGAAATTTAGGCTCCTTCTACACTGCCATATAATCCATATTATCAAATCAGATAATCTGGATTTTGTATGGTAGTGTAGAAGGGGCTGCATTTGGTCTCATACATTCAGCCAAAATGAGAATTTGTTGCTACTAGTAACCTTAACAGTGGTTTTCAACCTGTGGGTCCCCAAATGTTTTGGTCTCCAACTCCCAGAAATCCTAACTGATAAACTGGCTGAGATTTCTGGGAGTTGTAGGCCAAAACAAGAGGGGACCCACAGGTTGAGAACCACTGCATTAAAAAGAAACCAAAATACTCGTCCTTGTTTGCTACTTCCCATTAGCAGACTTTGATCTGTCCGGAATGGCAGGTTGTTTCTTTCGCGTTATTGCCTGTTATTACTGGAAACATAGCTGTGTACGTCCCAGTGAGTGTTGACATTACAGTATGGGAATTCTTGGACTCTATTTAAAAAATGACCAGAAGGCAGCATGAGCAATGTTGCTAATCTGGACAGAGGGATTTGTGCCAACAGATTTATACCGTGTGACAATTCTGACCTTGGCCAATTCCAAAAACACGGACAGTCCATTTGAGAGTCCTGCAGATCTAGGCCATTTTTGCACTAGGGAGATGCTAATTCTCTTGAAAGAAATTGAGGAAGTTGTGTTGGCTGGGCAAAGGTAAACATATTCTCAGGCTTCCTCTTTAATGCTGAAGAGAGGTGGGTTCCCCAGAGGTTTCACCGAGGTTTTTGGTATATCGTCTCTTTTCTTTTATCAAGCTGGCCTATACTCCCAACTGGCCTGAAGTGTAGAAACTGTCCTCATTAATCTTCTACCATCCCACTTTTCCAGCTGCTTTTAAATATTCCAGTTTCTTTTCTTTTCACTTTTCAAATTTTTCTTAGCTTACTTCAGTTCTTGCAAACTGAACTCAAAGTCTAAAAGTAGAAAGTGCTTAATTAAGTCAGCAGGAAGAAGAATGGAGAGGAGTGGGATCTTGTCCTTCCTTTTAAGATCAGGCAGAAGCACATTGCTGCCTTTCTAAGTGGCTGCATCTCTAAACATCCCGACTACACTCTGATGTTGCTTAGCATGCTTAACACATGTCCCAGGATTCACTTGTGAAATGTTAGAGCAGTGGTTCTCAACCTGTGAGTCCCCAGCTGTTTTGGCCTACAACTCCCAGAAATTTATTAGCCGTCCCCTGCCACGTGTTGCTGTGGCCCACTCTGATTATATGTATTTTGTGTGTTGATATATGGTTTTGCACATGCATTGCAATGTATTCTTTGTATTTTTGTTTTGCTTTTTAAGTCTCTTCTGCTGTGTTTTTCAGTGTTTTTTATGAGTGATGGTCACTCGTTGGCCTGTTAGGTGTGTTGTGTCCAAATTTGGTGACCTTACCTTAAACCTGGGTCTCTTCTAAATACAGAAAGGAAAAGATTGCAGGGAGCAGGGTTTCTTAAGTCTTTACCTTCAACCGGGGTCTTGTCTTAAGAGAGAAGGGAAAGGTTCAGAGGAAGGAGCTTTTCTTAAGTCCTTGCCTTAAAACTTGGAAGTCCCCCTCCCATTGCCCCCAATGAGCTGGATTAAAAATGAATATTTCGGCTTTTCAGATTGAAAAAAAAAATTCTGTCCTCCTGAAAGGTGTGGCTATCTCAGCATCCCATCATGATGATTTTTGGAGTATTTTGGAGTTCAGAATTCCATATATGAGATACTCTACCTGTAGTAGTAGTAGAAGTAGTAGTAATAATAATAATAATAATAATAATAATAATAATAATAATATATTTGGGATTTCGGGTTGGGATCTCCACCGAAATCCAGGACACCAAAACAGGTCAAGATTTTTCCTGGATTGCACAAGCCTATTACACATGTGTTTCAAGATATCTCTTTATGTATGTCTAAGCATTCTAAAATAATAATAATAAAAATCCGACATACAGACACTTCTGGTCCCAAGATTTTGGATAAGATTGCTCAACCTTTAGTCAAAATAAGCAAACTGTGGTTGTGGTTGCTGTCCAAACCAGCTTCAGAACTGACTACAATATCAAGTTCTGATTTCTAAAGGGACGCACAACACACAATTTGAAGATTGAGTATAAGCATGATTTGACTCGGATTAAAAAATGGGGAATCATTGCATAAAGTTAAGAGGAAATGTTTTACCCCAAGAGTCTTTCAGTGTTTGTTCATGGAGCACCAAACGATGCTGGATGAGAAGACTCAACTGGTCCCCACTGATAGTCTGCTAACGTGAATGTTACAAAGTGATGTAATCTTCCTGAGGGTATTGGAAAATTGGCAGGGCTGAACTGACTTTGTTGACATTGCTCCTTCCTTGGATCAGAACATTTCATAGAGTTCCTTGAGAGTGCATATGGGAGGCTTTTATTAAAAGTACTCCCTGGCCTTAGTTTCTGTTACTTGATACATTTGAGAAAGGTAATTACACAGGAATAAATTGGCTGACTTTACGATGCAATCGCTCTGAGGATGTACATGGATTTTCTTTAAACTTTGCTTTGAGAGCTGAACTGTGAAGGCAAACAGTGCATTTACTTGTGAGAGCATGTGGATCCCGTCCACCTTGGACACGTCATTGTGAACGACAAATAGGGCAGGAGCATGGCTCTCCCCCGAGATGGAGGCTCGGACCCGCCTGCGGCCGACTCCTTAGCAACTCTGACAAACAGAGATGATTTCACACCCGTTGCGGTGAACGTCCAAGACTTTCCTGCTTGCTTTTGAGATAAAACAGCATAAGAGCAAATTAAGATCCTTTGAAAAATGAAGTAGGCATCCAGCAATATTACATTTTTCATTTTTTCCCCAGGAAATGTCCAGACACACTGGGGCTCTGTCAAAACCCTTTAAAAGTTAATTCTTGTGATTTAAAGAGGCTTTAGCCCTGACCCTGATTCTCAGTTTGTTGTGGTCCCTGAAGAGGCTAGTATGATTTAGATGGTGTGTTACCTTTGGAGACAAGTGGGCGCTTGTTTCACTTGATTTTCCTGCAGTGGATGCCTGGAAGATGGCGTTAGAAAGGATAATAGTTTTATTGTAAGTGATTCTGACAATTTTTGTCAGTAAGTGCCTGTCATATTTGGTTTGTGAAATTAATGTTTACATTTTGTATAACTAATATGTATTTTAGGTAAAGGTAAAGGTTTTCCCCTGACATTAAGTCCAGCCGTGTCCGACTCTGGGGGTTCGTGTTTATCTCCTTTTCTAAGCGGAAGAGCCGGCGTTGTCCGTAGACACCTTCAAGGTCATGTGACCGGCATGACTGCAAGAAGCGTCGCTTCCTTCCTTCCAGAGCGGTACCTATTTTACTATAATGGAATTAGGACAGTAAAGTAAGATCCTAATTGATTAGATAGCCAGGGATTGTGCAAGTATGGGTGCACCTACACTGCAGAATTAATCCAGTTTGACATCACTTTAAACACCGTGGATCAATGCTATGGAGTCCTGTGAGATGTAGTTTTACAAGATCTTTAGCTTTCTCTGTCAAATAGTTGTTCACCAAACCACAGAGGAGCCATGGCAGTGCAATGAGATTGGTGGTTCAAATCTGCGAGATGGGGTGAGCTTCTGTCTATCAGCTTCAGCTTCTCATGTGGGGACATGAGAGAAGCCTCCCACAGAACGGTAAAACATCAGGGCATCCTCTGGGCAACATCCTTGCAGATGACCAATTCTCTCACACCAGAAGCGACCTACAGTTTGACTCCTGCAGCAGAATTTGGACTTTCCCCTGTGATGGTGGCTCAGGACATGCATTTTTGCTTCATTGTGCCTTGCAAAAAGCATTTTTCATACTGGTTTGGAGCCGCATTATGTGTCTGTGTAGAAGGGGCCTAAATTGTAAGTGGCATATAATATCTCATTGGGTTTAATCTCTAAGATAGGGGTGTTAACCCCATTTTCACCAAGGGCCACATCATCATTATGGTTGCCTTCAAAGGACTGAATGTTGCTCTGACATTAAAAGCTTCATAGACTACATAAATTGACATGGTGGGCTGAATTTGGCCTACGGGCCTTGTGTTTGACGTTTGTGCTCTAAGCCCTATGTCAGACTTGGTAAATGATGGCTTATGTTCAGATTGCTTTTCTGCGGGCAGCATGCCCAGGCAAAGCAAATCAGGATGTCTCTTGCTAATTTTATGATGTGATCATGTCCATGAGGATCTCTGCATTAGAGACAATTACACAGGAAGAGAGGCAGAGCGTTTCTTAGGACGAGACTGACTTCATCCCAGTTTGGAGATGTAAATAGGTTTGAAATAATTTCATATGTACAGTAGTGTCGGGAAAATTATGCTGCATAGAGCTTGCTGGTTTGACTTAAGAAACTGTAATACCCTGTTTTAGGATCTTTTGGATAGAGAGTATTTGATTCATATTCTTTTGAAGACGGGCACATACTTGAACATTTATCATCTATTTCCATGTTAGGATTAATAATTCCATTATAATTGCATTCACCTTGCCTCCCATCAAATTCACTCTCCTTGTCACTCAGCTGTGTGTATGAGGTCAACTGGACAATGTGCATGTACAAGTGAATAAGACTTGGTTCCTCAACACTGAAATCCCAAGTGATAATGACTATGCTTGGGACTGAAGCATACTATGAAACCACACTAGAGAACTCAGGCCCCTTCCACACATCTATATAAAATCCCACATTATCTGCTTTGAATTGGAATATATGGCAGTGCAGACTCAGATAACCCAGTTCAAAGCAGATACTGTGGATTATCTGTCTGAATATTCTGGGTTATATGGCTGTGTGGAAGGGCTCACAAACATTTCTGGGGGGCAAACAATTTTTGGAATGTATTGTCGAAGGCTTTCATGGCCAGAATCAAAGGGTGGTTGTAGGTTTTTCCGGGCTATATGGCCATGTTCTGGAGGCAATTTTTCTCCTGACGTTTCGCCTGCATCTATGGCAAGCATCCTCAGAGGTAGTGAGGTCAGACCTCATTACCTCTGAGGATGCTTGCCATAGATGCAGGCGAGACGTCAGGAGAAAAATTGCTTCCAGAACATGGCCATATAGCCCGGAAAAACCTACAACAACCCAATTTTTGGAATGTGCCACTATTAGAGTTCCATAGATGTAAACCAACAAAACCGTAATAATGATTGAACCCATTGATATTATGAATGCTTTTGCCCTGGTTTACTTAATGCATAAAATTAAATACTACCGGTAATAATTCACTTGGGTGAATAAAATGTTGTGAAAGGTACTTTGGAACATCTTTGAGGTAAGAGCGAAATTATTTCCTCTCTCCTTGTTGCTTGAAGCTGCTGAAGATTAAGCTAGTTTTATATACACAATAAAGCATTTAAAAACATCACTTTTAATTGCACAAGGTGGCTGTGGGATTATGGAAGCTATAGTAAAAAAAAAGGAACATTTCCATGTTCATTTCCCAGCTTTTCATCTCAATATCCTCTGTTTCTGGTGCCTCTTGCTTGGCTACACCAGAATGTGGTGGAATGATAGGAAATGGGGCAGAACGTTCAGAGCTGTTTTTTAAATATATGGAAGGGAGCATGTTTTGATCTCTAGTCACAGACAGTTGCTATACTGGCCAGAACTGGGACAATTGTTATTTGTCCCATGGTTGGCAGCATGAATCAACCCCTTTGTAATAATTGTGCATGTGAAAAATGGGCTGTGAGCTTTGCTTATCAAAAAGACCTGTTTTGTATCATAGTGCAAGGATGTTTATTTTGCTGGCACATCTCTTTTTATGCACTGTTCCTTGCCTTGAACCTATTGGTGAAGCTTCAACTTACAGTGTTACTGTCATAACTTAGAACAATGAAGTCATATTTGGCACAGAAGACCCAGAAAGTTCCTAGAAAGACCACCTTAAATCAAATCTGTGAATACCCAAATCCACAAAAATGAAAACCACTGACACGGAGGACTAACTTAACTGTATAATGTATCAGTCACACATAAATTGAGACATGTCTCACCAAATTTAGCCCAGCAAAGGCTTAAAACCCCTCTTTGTCTTCTGCTAGAGCTGTGGTTCTCAGCTTCCCTAATGCCACAACCCCATAATATCGTTCCTCATGTTGTGGTGACCCCCAACCATACAATTATTTTTGTTGTTACTTCATAACTTTAATTTTGCTACTGCTATGAATCGCAATGTAAATATTGGATATGCAGGATGTATTTTCATTCATTGGACCAAATCTGAAACAAATACTGCGTACTGCCCAAATCTGAATACTGGTGGTGTTGGGGAGGGCATTAATTTTGTCATTTGGGAGTTGTAGTTGTTGAATTTTTTGTTTATCTACAATCAAAGAGCATTCTGAACTCCACCAACGATGGAATCAAACCAAACTTGGTACACAGAACTCCCACGACCAACAGAAAAAGGTTTTGTGGGCATTGACCTTGAGTTTTGGAGTTGTACTTCACCTACATCCTACATCCATAGAGCACAAAAAATGATGGATCTGGACCAAACTTGGCATGAATACTCAATATGTCCAAATGTGAACACTGGTGGAGTTTGGGGAAAATAGACCTTGACATTTGGGAGTGGAGGTTGCTGGGATTTATAGTTCATCTACAATCAAAGAGCATTCTGAACCGCACCAAGGATAGTATTGGGCCAAACTTCGCACACAGAACCTCCATGACCAACAGAAAATACAGTGTTTTCTGATGGTCTTTGGCGATCCCTCTGACACCCCCTCATGACCCCCCCTAGGGGTCCTGACCCCCAGGTTGAGAAACACTGTACTAGAGACCTGGTTGGCAAGCATTTGGCAGACTTTAACATAGCCTTGAGCATTGAGTTTCTGATAGGTTCCAAGTTCGGTTATGCCTGAATTTAATTAGGGATGCATGCCAAAGGTTGACATCTTTCTCTTTGTGACTGTGATGTCATTTTAGATATTGTGCATTATGGACGGGATACTTCTAAGGATTGTGAGCTATTCTGTTTCCAGCTGTGTTTCCAGATATTCCAAGACTGGTTTTGGGGCTTTGTAATGTCCTATAAAAGAGATATCCTCCCCATTGAACTTCTGTTCTTTGGACTACCATTTCCTCTTAGGCCCCTTCTATACTTAGATATGAAATCCAGATTATCTGATTTAAACTGGAGTGTGACTGAATTGACCTTGAAGGAGCTGGGGATGGTGACGACCAACAGGGAGCTCTGGCGTGGACTGGTCCATGAAGTCACAAAGAGTCGGAAACGACTGAACGAATGAACAACAACAGACTTAGATAATCCAGTTCAAAGTAGATAATCTGGATTGTCTTCCTTGATAATCTGGATTATATGGCAGTGTAGAAGGGGCATTACTCATGGATTCCACATCTGGAAACCTATCTTGATTTAAGTGATCGGGCAGTAATCCTGGAGTGATAAGGCCCTGAAGTGGTAAGGATAAATAAATTCCAGGAGGGAAGCTGGCCCCGGACTAAGCAAGTAATGGTATCCTTAATCAGACGAGGAAGATTATATGGTTTGGAACTGAAAATAAATGCTGTCGCAAATAGTTTGAAACAGCCAATTAAGAGATGCAACCAAAGTGACCAATTTATTTGTCTATTGGGCAGTTTCTCTCTTGGTTAACACTGCCAAATAATGCTTCTTCCTCCCTAATCCTTTTAGGGCAGACATACAAATGGAAGCATTTTGGTGTGTGGAAGATGCTATGAACTTTTGTGGAGGGGCGGGAGGGGAGAAAGCGGTTTGTCTGCTCCTGACAGCCCTGCACAGAAGAACTATACGTGAATTATTCTGTCTAGGCACTTAAGTGCATCTCTTGCTGCTTGGGTCTTGTTCCTTCTTTTTCCGGGAGATGCTGCGTAATGGAATGCAAATTATACTCCTGAGAGCCATTTGCGCATGAATCTGCCTCCTTACTGTTTAATAATGTAGGTAGCTTTTTTGCACAGGGTGCTATTTTGTCTTGTGGAGTCATGAGTCCAATTTTACCATAGATTTTTGAAGTGTTTGTAAGACTGCAGTGACTGATCTCTTGTTATTTTATTATGGTAGAATGCTTAAAGTGGACGACTAGTACTACTAGTACTTCTGCTTCATCTGCTTCTGCTTCTCCTCTGTTTCCATCCCCATTTTCTTTTTATTCATATACTACTTTCCCCCAGGATACCCACCTTTTCATTAATTCATATGCAGTGGATTTATCAGCAAGTACCACGCTGGGGTTGGAATGTAATTCAGAACAAAAGATTCACTGTCTGGGGAAGGAAATACTGTATTTACTCAAGTATAATGCATCATCACATGTAATGTGCACCTCACTTTTGAAAATGTGCTTTACTAAAAAAGGGGGATTTGCTCTTGAATGTAATGTGCAGAGGTGGTGGTCATGAAAAGGCTGGTGAGAAGCCGTGCCCCAGCATCTCGGGGCCACGGTGGTGCAAAGGGTTAAACCGTTGAGCTGTGGAACTTACTGACTGGAAGGTTGGTGGTTCGAATCCGTGAGACGGGGTGAGCTCCCGCTGCCAACCTAGCAGTTCGAAAACATGCAAAATGTGAGCAGATCAATAGATTGCATCTCGGTGGGAAAGGAAACGGCGCTCCATGCAGTCATGTTGGCCACATGACCTAGGTGGTCTCTACAGACAACGCAGGCTCTTTGGCTTGAAAATGGAGATGAACACCACTCCCAGAGCCGGATATGAAAGAGAAGCCTTTAGCTTTATCTGTATGTATGTGTTTCGTTGTTTTGAGGCATTACCTTGTGTCTATATATGTCTGTATATGCTGGAATCCACCCTGAGTCCCCTCGGGGAGATAAAGCAGAATACAAATAAATTATTATTATTATTATTATTATTATTATTATTATTATTATTCCCAACAGCCTTTTTGCAGGCTGTTTGCCCAACAGTGCAGCCAGGTTTGGGTGTCCAATTTTAATGCGCCATCAAATCTAATACACACCTCAATTGTTAGTGATGTAATTTAGCCCCAGCTAAGTGATGTAACAGCTCCGGCTGTTAGCCCCAGCTTCTGCCAACCTAGCAGTTCAAAAACATGGAAATGTGAGTAAATCAATACGTACCGCTCCGGTAAGAAGATAACAGCGCTTCATGCAGACACGTGACCTTGGAGGTGTTTACAGACAATGCTGGCTCTTCGGCTTAGAAATGGCGATGAGTACCAGCCCCCAGAGTTGGACACGATTGGACTTAATGTCAGGGGATAATCTTAACTTAACCAGAAAAGGTGACATTAGAATCGGGTAAATATGTTATTACCTGGTTGCAGCTATACCTGTTAGCAGTGAATGTGGGAATTAGTTCTATCCCCTGCACATCTTTGCTATGTCAATGACTAACAGAAGCTGCACTGCAAAATCCTTTCAGATACTACATACAGATTCCTTCTTGCAGAAAAGAAGCTGTTGTTGATTCTCCCTTTGGTGTTCCATAAGTTCATGCAAATAGATAGGGAATGCTATTCATGGATATTATCCAAGTGTGTTCTGGCTGTGTGGCTTCCACATTGCAGTGGTACAAGGAGTATGATGGACAAAAACTGAAAAAAAACCCTGTCATTGTGTTATTCCTGTTTAATTGAGCAGTAATTACTTTGAAAGTAGTAGTTATACTCCAGAAACCTTGTTTTTGTGGCTCCCGCAAACTATGTTGACTTGGTTGGTACTTGATGAGACATTCATTGAAAAACTATAGCAAATGTGCTGTAGGATGTCCCACAAAAACAACCTTTTTGCAATTAATAAATGTTTTCCATGTTTCCCTGAACCAATTAGGAAATGACATGTGTAACCCAGAAACAAAAATCATGTTACATAGTGTAATTGAACACAAATTTTGGACACTTTCTTAGGGATTAAGGTGAGTTCTATTTTGCTTATCCTCCTCACCTACTGTTTAGAGGCAATACACTTTGGTTGTTTAAATGGCGAGACATAGTAACAGCATTGCAAAGTCTTGGGCACATTTGGGTAGGTACTGTACGATAGATATGTATCATTGGCCGAGCACTTTGAAACTGTTTTGCAGTTTAGGAATGTGATAGATGGGGAAATGAAGCTAACAGACATCTCTCTAATCTGCTTTTAACATTGTTTTATAATTCCTCTCATTTAAACACTGAATTTTCTCAAGGAAAACTCTTCAGATTATCTTTGTTATAAGAACACAGAGACTTCTCTCTTTTTCCCTGAATGCAGAAATAGTAATCTTTCCTGGATGAGTTTCCTTTGAAGGACAAGGCCAGGACCATAACAAAGAGAGATAATGAGGGATACAAAGACAAATAAGAGGTAGACTACTCTTTATCCATACTTACCTTTTGGCTTTCATTCATAGCCTAACATTGCCTTGGAGTGGGAAGATTTGACTGCCATATAATCAAAGCAGAAAATCCAGATTATCTGCTTTGAACTGGATTATATGAGTCTACGCTGCTATATAATCCAGTTCAAAGCAGATAATCTGGATGTTACATGGCAGTATGGAAGAGGCCTCAGTCCGAAGTGTGCTTCTTTGTGACGGTGGCGGGACTGTGAGGTGGGCCTCCCGACAGATTTTAATGCTCATTCAGGTACATAGGGGGAAATGTGGTCACAAAGATAGACAGGATCTGAACCATTTAGGGCTTTAGAGGTAATAACCTGCACTTTGAATTGAGACCAAAAATATATTGGTAGCCAATTGAGCTGTTTTAATAGGGGCAGGTCCAGATTCATACCAAAAATAAGACTCATGTAACATTTTCAATTCCATAGTAATCCATCAAGACACCTAAGGCACAATAAATTAGTTTCAGGTAGTGCTTTTAACACTGGAATTAATTACATGTATAAGAGCCTATATGCAGGATATATATCACAACATGGCTGTGGCTAAATTCTTTCAAGGAATCCGGCACTAATAGGAATGTATTGTTTGCATGTTGAGTTTGTCTGCAATGTTTTGTTTTTTTGTGGCAGAAGGAGATGTAGTGTTCTTGCCTGCGTGCCTTATGTTTCTTGTAGCTTCTCCTTTCACAAAAGGAGCTCCCCTCTGAGGTACAGCACCCAGTGTAAGATGTCATGACGTGAATGGAGGAGGCAGATGGCAAGTATCTGGCAATTTATTATGTTATGCAGGCTGCAAAATAGTAAAACAGGAGAAGACTGCGCTTATGAGCTGATACTGGGCCAGCTGTGTTCAGATCTTGATTCACGTATTGGACATTCAAAGAGGTTTCTTGTTGTGTACTCTTCATGATGTACTCCAAATGATGATTTAGACTTAAAATGCAGAGTTTAGGAGCTGATATTTGGTGAGAATTCTCTGCTAGAGGATTTCTTCACAAAACTGCAGTTCTCAGGATTCGCTCCAGTTTCCCTGCCAAAGAGCTTTGTTCGTAAACTTCCTCCTTGATCGAATCTCCGGCATTTTTCTGGCATTTCCTTATGAGTGCCTTTAATACCTCCCCACTTTAAAGTGATACCTATTTATCTACTCACATTGACTTTCAAACTGCTAGGTAGGCAGAAGCTAGGCTAAAGGCCAGGAACTCACTCTGATCCAAGCTTTGAACTGTCAACCCTTCGATTGGCAAGATTTACTGCAGCTGGCTGTGTTAAAGCCTGGCCCTGTATGTTGGTTGGTTTGTCTGTTTGTAACACAAAGGCTCCTAAATTGCTTGTTGGATCTGGACCAAACTTGACACACCTACCCTTCACAATCCAAATTAAAATAATGGAGGTGTTTGAACTATTAAAAAAACCCACCGCTCTTTGGGCCTAGAACACACAGGGAAAGAAAAAGAACAAAGTGGATTGGCTATGGCTGGGTGAAGGATTGGCTGTTGTTAGGTAAAGTGGCCCTCTGTGATGTCACTGGGAGTGCTGCCTTTAACAAATATAAAATTATTAGTATTTCAATGGGAAATGAGGGCCTGCTTTTGGCTGATGAAATAGGATTGTTGTTGTTGTTGTTGTTGTTGTTGTTGTTGTGTGCTTTCAAGTCATTTCAGACTTATGTTGACCCTGAGCGAGGGCCGGGTAAATGACCTTGGAGGGCCGCATCCGGCCCCCGGGCCTTAGTTTGAGGACCCCTGGTCTAGGGAGTGCCATTTAGCCAGGTTGTCTTTTGATCTTCAAGCTATCTCATTATGTATGTATTAGAAAATCTGAAAAAATCCAATATCTCAAACATCATGCTAGTCCCAGGCATTTCCAATAAGGCAGTGTTTCTCAACCTTCTTAATGCCGCGACCCTTTAATACAGTTCCTCATGTTGTGGTGACCCCCAACCATAATATTATTTTCCTTGCTACTTCACAACTGTAGTTTTGCTACTGTTATGAAGCATAATGTAAATATCTAATATCCAGGATGTATTTTCATTCACTGGACCAAATTTGGCAAAAATACCCGATACACCCACATTTGAACACTGGTGGTGTTGGGTGGGGGATTGATTTTATCATTTGGGAGTTGTAGTTGCTGGGATTTATAGTTCACCTACAATCAAAGAGCATTCCAAACTCCACCAATGATGGAATTGAACCAAACATGTCACACAGAATTCCCATGACCAACAGAAAATACTGGAAGGGTTTGATGGGCATTGACCTTGAGTTTTGGAGTTGTAGTTCACCTACATCCCGAGAGCACTGTGGACAAAAACAATAATGGATCTGGACCAAATTTGGCATGACAATCAATATGCCCAAATGTGAACTCTGCTGGAGTTTGGGGAAAATAGACCTTGACATTGGGAGTGGTAGTTACTTGGATTTATAGTTCACCTACAATCAAAGAGCATTCTGAACCCCACAAAGGTTAGAATTAGGCCAAACTTCCCACACAGAACCCCATGACCAACAGAAAATACTGTGTCTTTGGCGGCCCCTCTGTCACCCCCTCGCGACCCCTCCAGGGGTCCCGACCCCCAGGTTGAGAAACGCTGCAATAAGGGATATTTCACCTATATATAATTCTCACTGGGCAAGGTTACTTGCGCAAACAACAACCAAGGAAGTTTTGCAGAAAACTCAATGCAGACAACAACAATCACAACTCATGTTCTTAGGACTGCAATATCTTGTGGCAGTTGACCATTTTTTCAGTTGGCCATGTCAACATCTCAAGACACTCTATCTTATTAAGAACGTGTTCAAGATTCTTTACATCCCTGATGCTTATAGCATGCTATACCTCCATTTTTGTACCTAACGAATGTCTTATAGGACACCTGTGATCTTTTACTCAACTGACTCTAATAAAAGGACTTGCGTGGGACTTCCTACTCCTTGAGGAAGTAGGAGTTGTTAAATATCCGTATTTTTCAGGTAGCTATTTTTCTCAAAATGATATTGACCAGCAGAGGGCATTTGTCAGCCCACTAGAATGAGTCTCTTATTTATTTATTTATTTATTTCTTGCACTTATTGACCGCCACTCTCAGCCCTAGGGGCGACTTGTCTCCATTTAGACACATGGAATCATGTTGATGTTTCTCAGCATTTCTTCCAGAATAGTAATAAAACAACAGGTTTTATTCTAGGACAATATCATACCTTTTTTTCTCCTGTGATGCGCCTTTTAAGAATGTGGTATGATCCAATCAGTTGTGTTTGTTGCTATTTGTGCATTACGGCAAATGACTGAAAGGATTAGAAATTGACCAGCCAACGCAACCTATGTTAGAATAACTGGGCAACATTTGAGGATATTATTGATAATATTATAATGTAATTCATTATAATACTAATAATAATATGATATTATAATTATGTATTTTATATTACATGTAATATTACTAATTACAATTATAATTATAATTAATTATAGTATAATACTTTACTTAGGCGATCCCTTGTTGGACGAGTAGGATAGTCTTCCATGATCAGTATTCTTGTGGATCCGTAGGTGGCTGAGGAGCCCTATTCTTGACCTGCATCATAGTACAATATAGTAATATATAATACTATATATCGGATAGATGGCAAGCTATTTAACCTCAGCAGACTGAAAGCCAAAACCAAGGTTACAACAACATCTGTTATAGAACTCCAGTATGCTGATGACAACGTCATCTGCACATTCAGAAGACCTACAAGCCACTCTAAAACATCTTTGCAGAAACATACGAGAAGCTCGGCCTGTCAATAACATCGAGAAAACCAAAGTGCTCTTCCAGCAGTCACCGGACAATCCCTCTCCAATGCCAGAAATACAGCTTAATGGTGTAACATTAGAAAATGTTGACCATTTCTGCTACCTTGGCAGCCACCTCTCCACCAAAGTCAACATTGACACTTAACTTCAACATTGCCTGAGCTCTGCGAGTGTAGCATTTTTCCGAATGAAGCAGAGAGTTTTTGAGGACCGGGACATCGGTAGGGATACCAAGGTGCTTGTTTATAAAGCTATTGTCCTCCCAACCCTGCTATACGCCTGCAAGACGTGGACTGTCTACAGATGTCACATGCAACTCCTGGAACGATTCCATCAGCGCTGCCTCCGAAAAATCCTGCAAGTCTCTTGCGAAGACAAGCGGACAAATGTCAGCATGCTGGAAGAAGCAGAGACCACCAGCATTGAAGCAATGGTCCTCTGCCATCAACTCCGCTGGACCGGCCACATTGTCCGGATGCCTGACCATCGTCCCCCAAAGCAGTTGCTCTACTCCGAACTCAAGAATGTAAAACCGAATGTTAGTGGACAGGAAAAGAAATTTAAAGATGGGCTCAAAGACAACCTTAAAAACTTTGGCATAGATACCGAGAACTAGGATGCCCTGGCCCTTGAGTGCTCCAGTTGGAGGTCGGCTGTGACCAGCAGTGCTGCAGAATTTGAAGAGGCATGAATGGAGGGAGAAAGAGAGAAACGTGCCAAGAGGAAGGCGCATCAAGCCAACTCCAACCGGGACCATCTTCCACCTGGAAACTGATGCCCTCACTGCGGGAGAAGATGCAGATCAAGAATAGGACTCCATAGTCACCTATGGACCCACCGCCAGTACACTGACCCTGGAAGACTATCCTACCCGGACAACGAGGGATCACCTAAGCATGTAAGTAAAGTAAGTAAGCACCCAGACACAAGAAGAAGGACTTTCTGGCCTTGAATCACCTATGGACCCACCGCCAGGATACTACACTTGGAGGACCATCATCCTCGGACTACGAGGGATTGCCTAAGTAAGTAAGTAAGTATATAATACTAATATTGTGCTCTGATAATAATATAATATATTGTATTTACATATAAACTTGTAAGCCGCTCTGGGTCCCCTTTGGGGTGAGAAGTGCAGCATATAAATGTTGTAAGTAAGTAAATAAATAAATCAACATTCATTTGTGTTCATCTGGTGGCATGTCCACACATTTTGTTTGCTGTAGGACATGTTGACTGCTGACAGTTTTATATTCTGTCCCCAAAAAAGGTACAACAGAATAAAAGTAATGTTTTAGGATCCCATTGGGAAAAATCTGAAGAAGGGAAAAGCTGTGTTTAGCGAGCGCTACTTCACTTCTGGATATCGATTCTGAAAAACTCCTTCTTTTGTGTCATTGTCAGCCAGCTTCAGCTCTCCCCAGAAGCCAATTGCTGGCTTGCTAACAGCACTTAAAACTTCCTGTTCAGCAGTCTGCATTGATCACAGAGTCAGCATCTTTCTAGCAGGGCTTGCAAGCAGAGGCTTGCCTCATCCTAGTTTAGCCAATGCACAAGGTAGTAGCAGCGCATTCTATGAAACTTCTCAGCAGAGATTGTTATAGCAGGGTAAGGAGGAGTGTGGCCCAGTGGTAGACACACATGACAATCCACGGAGAAACTTTCTGGCTGGCATTCCCTAGACATCTGCTGCCATTCAGTGTAAATCAGGGGTGGGCATATTTTTTGTGTCTGAATTTCTTTCAGACTCCTATAACTGCTGAACCTATGCATGGTTTCTCTGACCTCTGCCTGGGAAAAGATGGTTTCTCTAGGAATTTGTTAAATTCTCCCAGTGATTCTATGGTATGCTCCCGTTGTCCCAAATCTTGGGATTTGTTCCCAGCATGCTAGCTCCGATGCTTCCCAATTAAGAAATGCAGAGATGACGGCCGAATCAGACGTCGATTTTATTGTGTATTTTTATGTGTGCTGCACTTTGCAGTGCTTTTGTGAGCTGCCCTGCGTCCCTTCAGGGAGATGGTGGTGGAATATACATAAGTAAATTTGTTTTTTATTTGTTCAATCGCTTCCAACTCTTTGTGACCTAATTAATTAATTAATTATAATTATATTATAAATAAATAAATAAATAAATAAATAAATAATTGCTTTGTTACCAGATCCTCGCTTGATCAATGATAGAGAGCCCCAGATCTGGCATCATCAAAATTTTGTGGTCTTTCAAAAAATAGACTTTGTTCTGATTGACTCAAAGTTGAATAGTAATAATAATAATAACAGCAACAACAACGCTTTATTTATACCCCGCTACCATTCGGGGTGGCTTACATGAGGCCAAGCCCAAGAACACATTAGTAAAAACAAAACAGCAAGCAAATAAAACAGTACAATTAATATAACTTACATATAAACAATAACACACAGAATTTATTATTATTATTATTATTATTATTATTATTATTATTATTATTTATACCCTGCAAAATCTCCCAAAGGACTCGATGTGGCTTACAAAGGCCGAGGCCGCCGGCAACAACAACATACAATACACAGTAAAACTCATAAGCAAATAATAAAACATCAAGCAAAACAATAGAACAGTAAAACAATGACACCATGATGCAATTAAAAACCTAGGGGCCGGGTCAAATGTAATGGACAAAAATTAAAAGTGCTGAACCTGACAGGTAATATATAGAGGTATTTGGCGGTAGGTGCAATGTGCAGATAATCCTGAATCTCTAACAAAGTGTGTCTGGGACTTGAAGCCAGGAGTTTCCTATTCTGAGAAGGCACACTGGAACAGCCAGGTCTTCAGGCTCTTCCTAAAGACATCCAACGTTGGGGCCTGTCTGATGTCCTTGGGGAGAGAGTTCCAGAGTCGGGGGGCCACCACAGAGAAGGCCCTGTCCCTCGTCCCCACCAAACGCGCCTGCGATGCAGGTGGGATCATGAGCAGGGCCTCTCCAGATGATCGGAGGGAGCGTGCGGGTTCGTAAACTGAGATGCGGTCACGCAGGTAGGCAGGTCCCAAACCGTTTAGGGCTTTGTAGGTGAGTACTATTAAAAACCTTATGGCCAGGCCAGATGTAATAAATTAAAAAAATAAAAATAAACACCAGGCGTGTAGAAATCCATTTTCTCATTGGTTTGATGTACAGGCAGTCCCCAAATTACAAGCAAAATAGACTCTGTAGGTTCTTACGTTGAATTTGTTTGTAACACGGAACAGGTACATTTTTAAGTGTATCTCCAGCCACACACACACATACATATTATTATGTTTATTTATAAAATTCATAATTATTATTATTATGTTTATTTATAAAATTCATTATATATATATATATATATATATATATATATATATATATATATATAAGCTTTGGACAGCATAGGGAAGGGTTAACACCTCTATGGTGTATGTTTTGCTGTCTGTCTTCATTTTCTGTCCTTGTGAAAATTGGATTTTGAAAAATCCTCAACTTTCCCACGTAATTGCTCAGACCTACGATGCTTATTGTATTCTCTGATCTGTAAACGAAGACTTTGTTGACTTCTGTAGCTCCAGGTGTTTTTTCCTGGGAGCCTTCTGTATCACTTAATTCTTTGCCTGACTCCTTATCTATTGTTGCCGTTTCTGGCTCCTCTGACTGACCTTGAAGCCCTGCACTTTCCAAGTCAGATTTCTTACAGAGAGAAGCATAATTCCCTTGACTTGAATCTTCATCACCTCGAGCCCCAGGAAATCCCACATGCAATCCCAGAATTTTCTCTAAATCATCTGTGAACCCATCAGCCTCAAGAGCCTCGGGCTGATCTACAACAAGGGATGCGAAGAATAAGGCCTGCACTGTTTATTTTTAGGAAAAATGCAGAGGCTGAATTCTTTCTTTAGCTATTTATTTTTAGCTCACCTTTCTCCCTGTATGCAACCCAAAGCAAAAATGCTAAAACAGTAAAACCTTGATAATAAAATTTGAAACCCAACTAAATAAGTTACATTAAAATGCCATCAAATATTTAAAACATGGCAATAAAGTTTAAAAGGTATGAAATTGAAACCCTGCAGCCAAATAATCATTACATGACTATCTGAAAGAAAGGTCTTTATCCGCTAATGAAAGTAGAGCAGAGAAGAGGCCAGCTTAGTCTCTTCCCAGAGAACATAATTGACAGGCTGGGAGCAACCACGAAGGAGGCTCTGCCAAATTAAATCTGCAAGAGTCATGCATGACATAACCAGCTAGATTGCCTTCTCATTTTTGCCCTGTTAATGGCTCTAAATTACACTACAGACATCCTCTTTATGACATTAGCTGTTGGCATACACACAAAGGAATGTCCATGACGCCTCTCTCCATTATGAGATTGCAGATTTGTAAAAGCCCAGCTGTGAATACCAGTTTTTGTAGACACACTGTAATTGTGAATCTAGTGATTGTCCGCAAGTGTCAAACTAAGGTTGTTAGAAAGTGTAAAGTGCAGTATCATAATTTAGATCACTGTTGCTCAAATTGTGCTCCTTCGGGTGTTTTGGACTTCCAGAAATCCCAGCCAGCTTACCAGCTGTTAGGAATTGTGGGAGCTGAAGTCCAAAACATTTGGAGGAGCACAGTTTGAGAAACACTGATTTAGATGATTGAGGAACAAGGGACCGATTTCAGAATTAAAAAAAAAATTCTATAGTGAAAGGCTAGTAAATTTATGACTGATGAGACTATTTGACCAGGAATTTCCTGGATTATTGCTTAGACTTTTAGTCACCACCTTGTAAACATATTTGAGACTATTTTAGCTTAATACGTTTCTTAGAAATATATCAACACCAGTGGTAATATATCTTGGGCTTTCCTTTCCCCTTGAATGGGGTGCTCTTGTTTGCCCAAAATATTATGGGTAGATGGGAAGAATCTTTATTGTACTGTACATGCTGGTGGTGATGGGTGAAAGTGAGCAGAGTTCCACCATTAAATAGTGTGAAGCAGAAGCTGGGGAATGTGTTGTCGAAGGCTTTCATGGCCAGAATCACTGGGTTGATGTGAGTTTTCCAGGCTGTATGATCATGTTCCAGAAGCATTCTCTCCTGATGTTTCGTCCACATCTATGGCAGGCATCCTCAGAGGTTGTGAGGTCTGTTGGAAACTAGGCAAGTGGAGTCTATATATATCTGTGTAATGTCCAGGGTGGGAGAAAGAGCTCTGGTCTGTTTGAGGCAGGTGTTAATGTTTCAATTGGCCACCTTGATTAGCATTGAATGGCCTTGCAGCTTCAAGACCTGGCTGATTGCTTCCTGGAGGAATCCCTTGTTGGGAGGTGTTAGCTGGCCTTGATGGTTTCGTGTGTGGAATTCCCCCATTTTTTGAATGATCCTCTTTATTTACTGTGCTGGTTTTAGAGTTTTATAATACTGGTAGCCAGATTTTGTTCATTTTCATGGTGTCCTCCTTTCTGTTGAAATTGTCCACATGCTTGTGGATTTCAGTGGCTTCTCTGTGTAGTCTGACATGGTGATTGTTAGAGTGGTCCAGCATTTCTATGTTCTCAAATAAAATGCTGTGTCCAGGTTGGTTCATCAGGTGCTCTGCTATGGCTGACTTCTCTGGTTGAAGTAGTCTGCAGTGCCCTTCATGTTCCTTGATTCGTGTCTGGGCATTGCTGCGTTTGGTGATCCCTATGTAGACTTGTCCACAGCTGCATGGTATACGGTAGACTTCTGCAGAAGTGAGAGGAACCCTCTTGTCATTTCTTGGGTAGCTTAATGGTGAGATTGTAGGGTTGCCAAAGTGAAAAATTGGAGGAAGTTTCTGTACCTTTATTGGTTAAGTAGAACAAAGCTTTCATAACTTTCTCTATCGTGATTGTGTCTATTGGAATTTTTATTTTATTTTTATTTTATTATTACTATTATTATTTTATTATTATTTTAATGTCATTTTGATAATGTTGTCTGATGTATATGCTTTGATTTTATTGCTGTATTATGTTGTCCGGGCTTGGCCCCATGTAAGCCACTCCGAGTCCCCATCGGGGAGATGGTGGCAGGGTAGAAATAAAGTTTATTATTATTTATGATTACAACATTTCATGTCGGTGATACACTTTTTTGGACATGCATCATTTTGCGACACAAGTAATGAGTTTTTACTAGCAAACTGGAGGTTAAATCAATCTATATAAATAAAAATTTAATGTTCGTTTGTGGGATTAACATAACTCAAAATCCACTGGACAAATTGACATAAAATTTGGCCACAAGGCACCTAACAACCCAATGAGTGACCACGATTTTTTTAAAAAAACCTAAGGTACAGCTACACTGTAGCTTTAACTCAGTTTGATTCCACTTTAACTGTCATGCTGCAATGGAATTCTGCAATTTGTTTGGTCATGTACCAGAACTCTTTGGCAGAGAAGGCTAAAGACCATATAAAACTCATATGATCCCAAAGTGTTGGACCATAGCAGATAAGGTAGTGTCACTGGGTTGTTGTAGGTTTTTTCGGGTTATATGGCCATGTTCTAGAGGCATTCTCTCCTGACGTTTCACCTGCATCTATGGCAAGCATCCTCAGAGGTAGTTCCACCTCACTACCTCTGAGGATGCTTGCCATAGATGCAGGCGAAACGCCAGGGGAGAATGCCTCTAGAACATGGCCATATAGCCCAAAAAAACAACAACCCAGAGATTCCGGCCATGAAAGCCTTCAACAATACAAAGTCAGATTGCATTAATTCTACAGTGTAGATGCATCCCTAAACAGCCTGTTCTTCTATTCCATTCAGATCATTCTTTAGATGGATTAAATTCTTAAGCACTGAATAATATTGAGTGATAAGAAGAAGTTACTTAGTATTAATCCAATTGGTGCTTTTGTCTTTGACAGTTTAGAAAAGGGGGGAAAAGGGGGCAAGTGTGGAGAGAGAAAAAAACATAACAGTACATGGGAAATGGGCTACACCAACATGTGTCTATCTTGAGGAGAAATCCATGCTGGTGGAAGCCCTTGGAGTTCAACTTGAGCTGCAGTTGGTGCCCTCAAGCAGATCAATCAAACTAGTGATGCCCTGGGGTCACAGGTAAACATGCAAAGACGGTAAACAGAGCTGACTCACCTGACTGGCAGGAAGGCAGCTACGGCCACGCCTAAGCAAGCAAGGTTTCAGGTTCCAATTTCATTGTGTTCCTTACTCCACACACACTGGACGGGTGGCGCAGGCTGAAGGTAGACGTGGATCATAAGTCAGCGTGGGTTTCTGAGCCAATCTGTGCCCAGATCTTTTTTTGAAAACCCTCCAGCACTTCTCTTTTCATGGGAGTGGTAGAACATAGCCAACGAGACCTTCTCGAAGCACTTAATTATTGTGAGCAGGTTGCAAACAAATGAAAGGTAAGTGGTTTTGATAGGTACTGTTTCTGTAGCATACTGTACATTGATATTGTCCCATTATAGTAATACCGATCTGCACAGTTTGTGATCTACCAAACTAACCCTCCAGCTGTGTATAGACGCTCTCCTAGGGGCTGATACACTGAGAGATAAGGCTTCAAGAAGAGAGAAGGTTATCAGGCAGCTGGCAAATCGCAATATGCTGATTTTGGGTAGAGTGGTCAACTAGTTGAGGAGTGAGGGTAGAAAGTCATACTCCTCAGAAAGTCAAGTGCATATAATTCAGCAGCAAGGTAAACTACAACTCCCACTATGGTGAGTCAGTTCCCTCAAACCCCTCCAGTAGGTTGAGTTAGTCATGGCGGTTCTGTGTGTCAAGTTTGGTCCAGGTCCATCATTGGTGGAGGTCATAGTTTCTCTGATTGCAGGTGAACTGCAACTCCCAGAAAGGAAGGTCAGTTCCCCCCAGACCCCTTCAGTAATCAAATGTCAACATATCAGGTATGTGTGCCAATTTGAGTTCACAGTGCTCTCTGGATGTAGGTGAACTACAACTCCCCCAAATCAAAGTGAATTTCCCCCAAAGACCCGTAGCATTTTTTTTTTTGCTGGTAATGGGGGCTCTGTGTGCCAAGTTTGGTCCAATGCCATCTTTGGTGGAGTTCAGAGTGCTCATTGATTGCAGGTGAACTATAAATCCCAGTACTTACAACTCCAAAATGTACAGGCCAATTCCCCTCTAAATCCACCAGTATTCAAATTTGGGCATATCGAGTATGCATGCCAAGTTTGGTTCAGATCTCTCATTGTTTGGGTTCTGGATGTAGGCGAACTACAACTTCTATAAATCCCTCCAAAGACTTCCAGTATTTTTGTTGGTCATGGAGGTTCTGTGTGCCAAATTAGTTCCAGGTCCATCATTGGAGGAGTTCAGAGTGCTCTTAGATTGCAAGTGAACTATACATCCCAGTACCTACAACTCCTGTAAATCATGGTGAATTCTCTGCAAACCTCTCTAGTATATTCAGTTGCTGATCAATTCCTCTGTTTGCTGTGTGCCATAGAAAAGAATAGGAAAGGGTTAAGGGAGAGGCAGCGGGTGGGGTCATGCAAATTCCAAACCAATTGAGAGATTAAGGAACAATGGGATGTCTGTGGTGGAGGAAACACATAAAAACATAGGATCAAATGGTCCAGTGTGAAAGCCTTCACTTGGGTGATGGGCAGTATGGTGTTTGTGGAGGACATTGGCAGGGGTTGTACATGTTCATGGCGCTCTCTATAACCTGCAGTGTCATTGAAGGGAGGGCCTTTGGTGTCGCCTGAGTAGTGGGAGCTATAGCTGTTTGTGGAGGCAGGAGCTTGTCTGTGTAAGTTCTTAACCTGTGGACCTTGGACCACCAGTGGGCATGAGGACGAAAATCTGGTCTGCAAGCCTTCTTCCTCTTTTTTATTCTATTTTATATTTTACTAGCTTGGGGACCCGGCGTTGCCCGGGTTATTAGAGAAAGTGGGTAATGGTGGTTCTGTATGCCAAGTGTGGTCTTTATTGGTCTTTGGATAACGGCTGCATTATTTTCAGGAAGTGAGTGAAGGTACTTGAAGTCCCATCATCCATGGGCCATCCTCCTACAAACAGCAGCAGGATATAGAGTGGGTCATGGGGGCTCTGTGTGCCAAGTTTGGTCTTTATCAGTCATTAGATGAGGGTGGCAGTGGTGGCAGTAAGTGAGTGAAGGTACTGCAAGTCCCATCATCCAAAGTCCATCCCCTTTCAAACTGCAGCAGGATGTAGAGTGGATCATGGGGGCTCTGTGTGCCAAGTGTGGTCTTGATTGGTCATTAGAAGAGGGTTGCAGCAATCTTTGGAAGGGAGTGGAGGTACTTGAAGTCCCATCATCCATGGTCTGTCCTCCTCCAAACTGCACCAGGATGTAGAGTGGGTCATTGGAGCTCCATGTGGCAAGTTTAGTCTTGATGAGTCATTGGCGAGGGTCTCAGTGGTCTCAGGAAGTGAGCAAAGGTACTGCAAGTCCCATCATCCATCTCCAAATTTTTCCAAACAACACCAGGACGTAAAGTGGGTCATGAGAGGTCTATGTGCCAAGTTTGGTCTTGATCCGTCATTGGATGAGGTTTGCAGAGGTCTCAGAATGTGAGTGAAGGTACTGGAAGTTCCATCATCCATGGTCCACCCTTCTCCAAAACTGCAGCAGGATGTAGAATGGGTCATGGGGGCTCTGTGTGCCAACGCTGGTCTTGATTGGTCATTAGATGAGTTTTGCAGCAGTCTTGGGTAGTGGAGGTACTTGAAGTCCCATCATCCATGGTCTGTCGTCCTCCAAAGTGCTCCAGGATGTAGAGTGGGTCATTGAAGCTCCATGTGCCAAGTTTAGTCTTGATGAGTCATTGGCGAGGGTCTCAGTGGTCTCAAGAAGTGAGTGAAATGACTGCAAGTCCCATCATCCATTGTCAAATTCTTCCAAACCGTACCAGGATGTAGAGTGAGTTATGCAGGCTGTGTAAATTGTGGTCCTGATCCATCATCGTTGGCAGTTGTAATGGTGTTAGGAAGGGAGTGCAGGTATTGCAAGTCCCATCGTCCATGGTGCATCCTCCTTCAAACTGCACCTGGATGTAGAGTGTGTCATGGAGACTCAGTGTGCCAACTTTGGTATTTATTGGTAATTGGATGAGGGTTGCAGTGGTCTCAAGAATTGAGCAATGGCACTGCAAGTCCCATAATCCACGGTCCATCCCCGGCCAAACCACACCAGGACGTAAAGTGGGTCATGAGAGGTCTCTGTGCGAAGTTTGGTCCTGATCAGTCATTGGATAAGGTTAACAGCGGTCTCAGAATGTGAGTGGTGGTACTGCAAGTCCCATCATCCATGGTCCATCCTCCTCCAAACTGCAGTAGGATGTAGAGTGGGTGATGGGGGCTCTGTGTGCCTATTTCGGTCTCTATTGGGAGTGTTCTGACTCAGCCCCCGGCCTTTCCTTTCCTCTCTTTCTCATCTCGGAATGTTGGATTTGAGGCTGGCCAATCAGAGACCATATGCAAATTTCCTTCTGTCATGCCCCGTTTCTGCCATGAACCCTCTTCTCCACCAGGGGCTCCTATTGAAGCTGCCCAATCAGAGACCATATGCAAATAGCACCACAGCGGCAGCCAATCAGAACGCTGCCACATACCCCTTCCGCCCTCTGTCCGCCCTCTGTCCTATACAAACAAACACTCTTCTTTATTATAGATATAGATATTATTTTATATTTTGTGCTGCCTGCCACTCCATCCCTGTCACTCACCATGGCACATGTTTTGTATCAGAAACTAGAGTTGATGTGGTCTATCCAATGCAATTTTCTGAATCGGCACCCCAAATAACCAAAGCGAATCTAAAGTTGACCAAAAACCGATTTGTAACACTTTTGGTACTAATGTTGGAGAGTGGTCCCTGATCAAAGTGGCCCCTGGTCAAGTGGTCCCTGGTCAAAAAAAGGTTGGGAACTACTGTTGTAAGTGGGCACCCCAGCTACACACACACAGAAATATTTTCACTTTTATTATGTGTATAGATACAGAACATAGTGAAATTACATCTTGGACTAGGATGGTCCCCCAGGCAATGTAGTTGGTGACCTTGCTGACTGGTGGAGTCTTCCTAGCTGTTATCCAAAACATTATTTCCCGAGTCTCTGTTTCAACAGTATGGGAGACAGCAAAGTTAGAGGTATGAATAGAAAAAATGGAAGCAGCAACCTTTATTGTAATCTGCTTGTAATTTGGACAAGAAATATATATGCTGCTCTCCAATGAATAACCAGGAAGGAATAGATTTTACAGAGTAGAAATGAAGTGGAATCACTGCAAAAAGACTTAGCTGTAAATAAAGCATTTAGGGTCATTTTGACATAGTTTAACATAGTCAGATTCCAGTGATCAAACAAGCAAAACACATGCAAACTATAGAGAAAGCAAGGTTCTTCACTGGCCTCATCTCCATATTATGTTTGATGATTTAAGAAAACATTATGTATTTATTTGATTGATACACTATTTTTTCCACATATGGTACCCAAATGTATTGTATTGTATTTTGTCTGTTCACCAAAAGATAGTAATTGAGTTTATTTGTTCAAGCTGCAACTATCGCTATCTTATCTTCCAGTGCTCTGTAAGATTTTCCCAACACATCCAGCATCAGCCCTGGTTATTATTTGGATGGGAGGTCACCAACAAATGCCAGGTGCTGTGAGCTATAGTTCAGTGGGAGAACTGGGAAAATCTTCTCTAAGTATTCTTTGCCAAATAAAACCTTCTAAAAGCGATACGTTGGCAAGTGACACGAAGCATATTTTATATACACATACATACACAGTGGCTCACTTACACGGAAGTCAGTACATGATAGTCCTTGCCTCAGTAAGTACTAACATGCAGTTATATACATGTAAAATTCCCTAAATTCATCCTTTTCCAGGCATGTTCTCTTCCTTGGGAAAAAAGGCTTTTGTACAGTTGGCCCTTGACTTTTGTGGGTTTGACTTTTTCCAGATTTCATTATTCATAGATTTGATTTAAGATATTTTCTCAACAAGTCTCTGGGTCCTCCAATGCAACTTTGTGGTTAGTGATGGATGACATAGAGCAGCGTTTCTCAACCTGGGGATCGGGACCTCTGGGGTGGGTCGCGAAGGGGTGTCAGAGGGGTTGCCAAAGAGCATCAGAAAACCAGTATTTTCTGTTGGTCATGGGGGTTCTGTGTGGGAAGTTTGGCCCAATTCTATCGTTGGTGGGGTTCAGAATGCTCTTTGATTGTAGGTGAACTATAAATCCCAGCAACTACAACTCCCAAATATCAAAGTCTATTTTGCCCAAACACCACCAGTGTTCACATTTAGGTATATTGAGTATTCGTGCCAAGTTTGGTCCAGATCCATCATTGTTTGTGTCCACAGAGCTCTCTGGATGTAGATGAACTACAACTCCCAAACTCTAGGTCAATGCTCACCAAACCCTTCCAGTAATTTCTGTTATTCGTGGGAGTTCTGTGTGCCAAGATTGGTTCAGTTTAATCGTTGGTGGGGTTCAGAATGCTCTTTGATTGTTGGTGAATGATAAATCCCAGCAACTACAACTCCCAAATGACAAAATCAATCCCCCCCCCCCAACTCCACCATTATTCAAATTTGAGTGTTGTGTTGTTAAAGTGTGAAGTATGGAACCCTGCGCAGGCAGTCAGTCAATGTGACTTAAGCAGCATGCAGTCATTGAATTCTTGACAGCAGAAGGTGTCACCTCAACATCTTTAAACTTACTTACCCACCTATTGTACTCACATCAACACAATCACCATAAACATCCTGCATTCTCTGATTAATCTCCTTTGAGGTGACACCTTCTGCTGTCACGAATTCAATGACTGCCTGTTGCTTAAGTCGCATTGACTGACCATCTGCGCAGGGATCCATATTTCGCACTTTAACAACACAACCATTCAATGCTAAGGTTTCCCGCCAAAATGGAACTGTAGAGGAGAGTCTACTGAACAAGCCAGTACCTGCCACATACCAGTACTGCCATCTGTTGAGGAGTTACGAAGGTGGAGGCATTACTTTTCATTCAACCCCTGTATGTTTGGCAATCAGGTATAGAGTCAATGATTTAGTGTCTGTCCCATACTGGTAGAGAAATGGGATGGGCCTGTATGAAGAACATAATGTGCTTTGAGTTAGCACAACACTCTCTTGTCCACAGGCTTCAGTCTACACAGATATACTGAAAGATATCCTCAAAGATTTCAAGGAAGCATGCCTGGTATGCTCTTCAAAGGAGAGATAACTATCATACTCTGTTTAGCGCCAGGAAATCTGCTTGTTAAATTCCTTTGTGCTGTGTAAAGAAATCACACAGTATATTCACACTTACAATGCAGAAGAAGGGATTAAGAAAGATGTTGGAATTCAGCCTCAAGTTCTGTTGGCAAAATACTTGCCCTCTTCATGTCGTAATACACTTTGTGTTTATTTATTTTTGAAATGCTTATCCAGCTGAGACAACATAATATGTCTTCCCGCCTTGCGACATTGTCTTCAGAAGGACTTGACAGCTGCCGCAATTTTCCTCATTTGGTCACCAATTACAGTCTGTGTGTAGCTACCCTTGAGGGCTGCCTTGTGTGGTCTACTGATTCAGTCTTGACAATAGCCTGACAATGGATTGGATTTGGTGGCACTTAAAGATTATTAGACTTCCTTGCAAAGATACCTTTCAAGCACATGGAAAAGTCTGCCATTGCCTTTTCAATTTTTCAGTAGCATTGGTCCAGGCTTTCATGACCAGTGACTTCTTTCTGAAGTTTTCCATAACCCAGAGGTATCTGCTAGTCCATTCCCAGTGGCACGTCTTCCTGATTCAAAATTTGGATACTGGTTCAGCCCTGTTGCCCAAAACAAAACGGCCACTGTTGTCACTATGTCTCAGATTGCAAATGGTCAAAATGCCAATTTCACAAGCCAACTCAAGGCAGGCAGTTATGTGATAAATTGAATTTTCAGTCCTCTGTATTCACATCTGTATGTGACTTGACCATGGTGGTCCATGCCTTAGTTACATCCAGAATGGACTAATGTAATGCACTCTACATGGGGCTGCTTTTGAAGACGTCTCAGAAACTGCAGCTAGTGCAAAGAGTGGCAGCCAGATTATTAACTGGGGTGAGCTTTAGGGAGCATACCACGCCCCTTCTAAAGCAGCTCCACTGGCTCCCGATAAGTTTCTAGGCCGAATTCAAAGTGCAGGTGATTACCTATAAAACCCTATTCGCTTCAGGTCCAACCTATCTTTGAAATTGCATCTCCTTCTACAAACCGGCGCGGGCATTAAGATCTGCTGGGGAGGCCCTTCTCTCAATCCCACCACTATCTCAAGCACAGTTGGTGGGAACCAGTGGTGGCCTCCCAAGTCTGGAATACCCTCCCTAAAGAAATTAGATTAGCCCTCTCTCTTCAGACCTTCCAGATGAGTCTAAAGTCATGGCCCCTCTCGACAGCCTTTTGATCCTGAGTAATCCATGGTCAATGGGATGAATCATTGATAGTACTGCCCTGCACTTTGACTGTTATGACATATAGCTTGGCTTACCCACAGGTTTAGGAATTTTATAGTTTTATATTTTTATCACTTTATTGGCGAGATTTTTATGTGCTGTTGATTGTACTTATGTCGTTGTATTTATACTTATGTATTGTCTGCATGTGGCACCTGAAGTGCTTCTGTGAGCCACTCTGAGTCCCTTTGGAGAGATGGTGGCGGAGTACAAATAAAGATTTATTATTATTATTATTATTATTATTATTATTGTTGACACAAAAGCACAGTATGTCACAGCAAACGAGATCTATACGCTGGATTTCGTATTGTTGTTGTTGTTGTTGTTGTTATTATTTGGATGAGTGTTGGTGGGCACTGAGACAGTGATCACTGATGTGAGGGAGAATAAGGTGTTATACTTATGCAAAATGTATCCCTATTTATAATAAATAATAATAAAACTTTATTTGTCACTATCTCCCCGAAGGGACTCGGGGCAGCTCACAAAGCACTCAAGGTGCCACACATTAAATAGTATTACATAACATAAAAACAATGCACAATTTGACTCAATACAACAATGAACAACATTGATCAATAAAATTTAAAAAAATTAAAATTTCTAAAACACAGTCATACCTGTGGGTCATTGGATTTTTTTAAACACGAACTAAAGTACCAAATAACAATGGTTGACGTCATCACATGACCACAGTACATTACTCCAGGTCAAAGGCCCATGTAAATAGCTATGTTTTAGGTTCCCCCTGTTGGCATTGTTGTCAAAATGTCGGGTTCTCCTGGTGTGCTAGAGCTCCAGTTGATCCAATTAAAACGTGCGTGGAATAGAAATTGTTTATTTGCAGATGGCCAAAGTGGATGTCAAGGGCCATAGTGTAATCCCAGATTTGAAAAGGCTTCCATTTACAAGCATGGACATTTTATAGAGATTTTACACGTGTTTGGAAAGATGAGAAACGACGATAATTGGTGCGGTTTCAGGATCTGCAGTCCCATTGGTTACAGGGCCGTCTGTTTCTGACCTCCAATTGGTTGGAAGTTTAAAGGTCCATGAATCTTGGCTGCTGTTTGTTAGAGAGGTCTGGTGGGAATTTCAATAAACTCACTGATTGAATTTGAAGCTTTCTGCTGTTTGTTGTATCCACCCTCTCTGGGGAGTGGAAGGGTTGGGAAAGAATGCGAAGTGGTTCATAGAAATGGCGAGCTTATTCTTGGTCCCATGGTGTTCCCAGATCTGGGACAAGGTACTTACTTACTTTACTTTACTTAGGGGATCCTTTGTAGCCTGAGGATGATGGCCTTCGAAGTGTAGTGTCTTGGCAGTGTGTCCGTAAGTGACTGTGGAGTCCTGTTCTTGAACTGCATGTTCTTCTGCAGTGAGGGCATTGGTTTCCAGGTGGAAGATGGTCCCTGACAGGGTTGGCTTGACATGCCATCCCCTTGGCATGTTTCTCTCTTTCACCCTCCATTCGTGCCTCTTCAAATTCCACAGCACTGCTTACCTCCATTTAGAGAGCTCAAGGGCCAGGGCTTCCCAGTTCTTGGTGTATAGGCCACAGTTTTTAAGGTTGGCTTTAAGTCCATCTTTAAATCCCTTTTCCTGTCCACCAGCATTCTGTTTCCTGTCCTTGAGATTGGGAGTATACTAACGGCCTTGGGAGACTGTGATTAGGCATTCGGTCAATGTGGCCAGTCCATCAGAGTTGATGACGTAGGAGCATCACTTCAGTGCTGTTGGTCTTTGCTTCTTCTAGCACGTTGACATTTTTTTGCCTGTCTTCCCAAGAGATTTGCAGGATTTTTCGGAGACAAGAATTATGGAATCATTCCAGGAGTTGTGCGTGACGTCTGTAGACATGTTTCACAGGTGTATAACAGGGTCAGAAGGATAATAGCTTTATAAACAAGCACCTTGGTGTCTCTACGGAGATCAGATGGCCAGGTGCCCTGATGGGCTCAGAGATGAAAAGCCTGAAAAGGGGCGATGATGAACTTCTGGTTTCTGTCAAGCACATTTGGGTCTTTGTGAGATCCCTGTTTATTGTGAAGGTGCAAGTCAGGGGGATGTGTAGTACTTATGCATACTTAGTAGGTGAATGAGGTAAGATGGGAAAAGAATGGATTTTCAGGGAATTTCAAAGTAGCAGCCCACATGACCTCCTTAGGTCATCTATCTGAGCACCGATTTTTGTGAGTGGGGTTGGGTTCGTCAACACAATCAAAGTCTGGTGGCTTTACTTCAACCTTTTCTTTGTCCCTTGCAGATGTCATGGTGCCCTCAGTACCGCACTTCCAAATTCCGCCATGTTTATGGAAAGCCAGCCAACAAGGAGAACTGCTACGACTGTGTCCCCATCACCCAGAGCGTCCATGACAACCACTTCTGTGCTGTGAACCCACATTTCATTGCCGTTGTGACAGAATGTGCAGGTGGAGGAGCCTTTCTTGTAATACCAATCAGTCAAGTAAGTCAGGCTTAAATCTGTCCCATATAACTGACATGTTGAGCGGGAGAGAGATGCAGCCATCTCCTTGTAAAGCAAAGAGGAGAATCTTGCACCTCCAAGATGTTGTTGGACTCCAGTTCCCAGCATTCCTTCCCAGCAGTTGTGCCGGTTAGGGCTGTTGAGAGTTGTAGCTAAACACCAACTGGAAGGTCACATAATTCCCACCTTTGTTCAAAACCCAAATTTGTCATTTGTTTTTAATAAGAGGTCATGTTTTGAGCTCAATTGAGAATGGAAAGCCTGGCAAGACTTCCTTTCGGAGGAGAGTTGGAAGGCAGGTTTGAAGGCTCTGCGGGCTCTTGTCCAAGCTTTCTTTTAGAAAGGATCTGGTTTCAAAAACAGTTTTTCCCCTTGCTAAAAGAAAACATAGTGGAGAAATTTACCTTAGAAAATAATCATGACTCCTGGAATTATAATTCTCTCTTATTTAGAATGACACCCACACTCCCCTCTTTTAGGAAATAATTAAAGAACCCACCTATGCACCCAGGATTATGAGGATCGTATGTTTAACCACTTGGCTTCCTGTGAAATCAATGTTTAATGGAAAAAGCTTTTAAATATGGATATGTGTTTTAACTTATAGACTCAGCTTTTAATATTTGCACAAATTGCTTTTGTGCAAATATTTTTTGTGCCAATTCTCTCACACCAGAAGTGACTTGCAGTTTCTCAAATCACTCCTGACACGACAAAAAAATTGCTTTTTTGTTGTGTTTTTATTTATTTGTTATTGGGTTGTTGTTTTTGGGTTTTTGGGCTACATGGCTATGTTCTAGAAGCATTCCCTCCTGACGTTTCACCTGCATCTTTGACAGGAGGATGCTTGCCATAGATGCAGGCGAAATGTCAGGAGAGAATGCTTCTAGAACATGGCCATATAGCCCGAAAAACCTACAACAACCCAATGATTCCGGCCATGACAGCTTTTGACAATACATTGATTTTTTTATTGTTTATCTTGTTTATTTGTGCTATTTTACTCGCTTATTTATTATGTATGCCTGGCATCGAATGGCTACCATGTTTTGTTGTGAGTCGTCCTGAGTCCCCGGTGTGGAGATGGGACAGGATACAAATAAAGTTTATTATTAGTATTAGTATTAGTATTAGTATTAGTATTGGATACATAGCAAGATTAGTACACAACATACAAGATAGCTATTTTGGTTTTTGTATTGGATCACATGTCAGACACTTCCCAAGTGTCTAGGACTGTGTGATGTATTGGCAAATAATGCGTGCAGGTCTGAGTAGGGTGGCCTTTTGCAGCTGACAGATGGTAATTTTGTCAGCGCTTCTTGTTTTTAAGTGCAGGCCAAGGTCTTTAGGCACTGCACCCAGTATGCTGATCACCATGGGACCACATTTACCTATTATTATTATTATTATTATTATTATTATTATTATTATTTTCAATACATTCTAAAATGGGCAGTGAAAGTAACAGAAACTGATTTTGAATTCACAGATGGCCTTTGGGCTGTGCAATTCCCATCCCCCTTTCAAATCATGAAATTATAAGGATGCGGAGCCAGCCAGTTAATGATAATGCCATTGTTCTGGCTACAAGCGCTTAGTGATGCGAGGACACAAAGGGTGGGCGTTTCTCCCGAGTCTCCTCATTAGGAGTAATTGAATTTATAACCACTTATTTGAGACTAAGCCTCCTTTAATCTAGGTTGAAGCTTGTTTGGCTTCTAAGCAAACATGCATGGGATCCTGCTGTGGCTGACCCATGCGCATTCGGTGCAAAAACAGGTCAGAATTCCCTACTCACAGGAGAAGCCGAGGAAAAGGAGGCTAGGATAGTAACTCCTGCAGGCAGTCTGATTTGGGCATACGAGGCACCCGCTTGTTTCTTTTGGCGGGTTCACATTTCAGAATTACTGCTTTCAGCTTTAACTCTAAGGCTGTTATCAGTAAAACAGACAAGTACTATGTTTTGGTTTAGGCTGTTGCCTCCCCCTCCTGCTCCAGTCACTCATACTGTTGTATACACATAAAGAAATGTTGTCCAAGCCATGTAATGGTTCATAAAGGAATTATATTTTTTCTGTATTCAAACAATTAAGGATTGTTTTCTTATCTCCAGGCTGACCATTCAAGAGGGTATTTGCCTTATCTCCATTAAAGAGAGATGCCCCCCCCCCCCCCACCCCTGGTGCAGTGGATTAAATGCTTGTGCCGGCTGAACTGCTGACTTGAAGCTCAGTGGTTCGACTCTGCGAGGAGGGGTGAGCTCCCATCTGTCAGCTCCAGCTTCCCATGCAGGGGCATGAGAGAAGCCTCCCACAGGATGGTAACACATCCAGGCATCCCCTGTGCAACATCCTTGCAGATGGCCAATTCTCTCACACCAGAAGCAACTTGCAGTTTCTCAAGTTGCTTCTAACACACACAAAAAAACTTGCCTGTACTATATCCTGATTTTTTTTTCTAATTACCATATACCCATATTGCCTTTCCCTGAGGAAGTGGTTCCAACTCGGTTTCTTTATGTGGACCACAAATTGTACTTGAAAGTTTTCACGGATCACCATATTAGTGTGTCATTTGTTTCCTTTTTGTTTGGAGACTAAACTACCGCATTTCTTTCCAGACAGGAAAGCTTGATCCACATTACCCTCGTGTCTGTGGCCACAAGGGAAACGTTTTAGACATTAAATGGAATCCTTTTGATGACTTCGTAATAGCTTCATGCTCCGAAGATGCAACGGTAAGTTTTTGGAAGCTCTTGGGGTTAGGATTATGTTGCCACTTTTGATAACCATAGCTAAGTCATCGTTTTTAACTGCGTCACTGCGTGTTGTTAATGTTATTGCTTATTTTTGTTTTATTTTGCTGTATTGTTGTTGTTGTTTATTGTTGTATTTTGGGCTCGGCCTCGTGTAAGCCGCACCGAGTCCTTCGGGAGGTAGTAGCGGGGTACAAATAAAGGTTTCTTCTTATTATTATTATTATAAGTCAAACCACAACTTGCAATTGAATGTGGTTGCAAACTGCAGTTTGGACTCATGCGTTTGGAAGGCTTAAAAGAGTAACTGCTAAAAAGTTATGATGGTGTTATAGTTAGAGTATTAAGTTTGATACATACCCCCGCCAAAGTGTTCAATACCTACCTTTGTCTATTTGTTTATATCAGTGGTTCCCAGTCCATGGACCACCAGTGGTCCGCAAGAAGTAAAATACGGCCCACAGTCTCACCGTTACTACACCATTGCAACAAGAGCTACTGGTCTTGCAAAGCCCTCTTATAGTGCAGAGGCTTATGAAATATGGGTTTCTGTGGGTGAGCAGATGGCGACTACTGGATGGCATATGTTCTGTATCAGAAACTAGAGCGGATGTGGTCTATCCAATGCAGTTTTCTGAATCAGCATCCCAAGTAACCAAACCGAATCTAAAGTTAACTGATTCGTAATCCTTTTGGTACTAATGTTGGAGAGTGCTCCCTGGTCCAAGTGGTTCTTGGTCAAAAAAAGGTTTGGAACTATTGGTTTATACCAGTGGTTCTCAACCTGTGGGTCCCCAGATGTTTTGGCCTTCAACTCCCAGAAATCCTAACAGCTGGTAAACTGGCTGGGATTTCTGGGAGTTGTAGGCCAAAACACCTGGGTTGTGGATTCTTTACATTTTTCTTAACCTTGTTTACTTTTGTTGTCGGATTTCGCAGTGATAGTTCCATTGAGTTTTGTTTATATTTTAATAATATAGGTTTATGTGTTTTCCTTATTTTCCGCAACTTGGAGAGGCCTGGAAGTTTCTTCAACAGCCCTTTCTCCCCTCCCCCCCCCATGCCCCCCTTTGTTTGTTTGTTGTTTTTTTTTAATGGCTCTTCTATTCCTTATATTTTCCACTGTTCTTCCACACACATTGTTCTCACTCTTTTTATGTAAATAAAAAAAAACTTTCATCACTACCTCTTCCTTTTAATGGTTGCTCCTTCCTTTAGGGAGCCCACCCTTATTCTCAATAAAAACTCTTTAAAAACAACACCTGAGAACCCACAGGTTGAGAACCACTGGTTTATACCATCTTAGCTCCAATCATAATCTTTGGTCGAGCTTTTCAAGCGTTTTTAAGAGCTTAATATGTTGTAAAATGTGTGTTATATTATGCTATGTTTATTTATGCTGTTTTATTAATTTTTATTGAGTCTGTCTTTGATTTGTTCTTTGTCTTTCTTGATTTGTTTTATGTTGTTCTTGGTTTTGGCACTGAATGTTTGCCACTGTGTTTTTTACTATAAGCCACGCTGAGTCCCCTTGGGGGGATAGGGTGGGTTAATAATAATAATAATAATAATAATAATAATAATAATAATAATAATAATATTATTATTATTATTATTATTTGAAACACAACAAGATGAGTCCACAGCAGACACTCTGCTGGCTGTTGTATTGGATCGCATGTCAGACACTTCCCAAGTGTCTAGGAGTGTGTGATGTATCGGCAAATTATTATTATTATTATTAGAAAATCCCACAATATCTACTTTGAACTGGGTTAGCTGAGTCCACACTTCCATATATTCCAGTTCAAAGCAGATACTGTGGGTTTTTATTTATCTGTGTGGAAGTGGCCTAACTCATGTCCTAGAGGTTATCTACATGGGTAAAAAAATCCAGTTCATATTCAGTGCTAGCATAACACACAACGGTCTTGAATATTCAAATCTAATTAATGTTTGTTGTTTTTTCATCCCTGAGGGCTTGAGTCAAAGTTTAAAACATTGACTGTTTGTTCTGCACTTTTCTGGAAAACCTGGATTATTTTGTTTGTGCCTACAGTGTGAGTGTGCTTCAGTGTTGAGCCTTGGGGGTGAAGTCTTGGGTGGGTAGATTTTGTGTGTGTGTGTATATCTGTCAGGAGCAACTTGAGAAACTACACATATAGGTGAAATTTCTCCTCACCCCTTGGGTTGTTTTCACAATGAAATGCTACTTATTTATGTTTTTTGATCAAAGGAAACAGACCTAGATTGAATATTTGATGTATACTCCATGCCTGCTTTTCTTTCTCCTTTCTCTTCACCGCTTGCAAGCCATTTTTACAGCCTCCACCTTTTGTTGGAGCATTCAAAGAAATCAGTGTGTGTGTGTGTGTGTCAATTGTAAACTAAGGTGCATGAAGCTAATTGGTCAGGCAATGCACGGGATAATGGCTGAGCCTGGGACTTTTGGATGCCGTTGCATTTTTGTTCAGTCTCAAACTATGCACGTGCAGAGAGAAGTAGAGAGAATCAGAGGGAGACAGACTGATTTGCTTCTTGGCCGCTGAAAGATGGTCTCATATGGACAAAGAAAGAAAAATTTAAATCTCTCTAAAAGGACATTTAGTGAGTTGATGCAACTGATGATATTGTACACATGTTGTTCTGATTTAAGAAGAGTAAACTACTTGTTTTTCACTGTTCACCTGCGTGGCATATTTTCTTTCTCTGGCAAGTCAATGTGTGGCCTGATCCAACGTAAACTACATGTGCTTTATTTTACATTCTGCCACACCTTTTGCTACTGCTTCACATTATTTCTAATCCATATTGTTGTTCTTGACTTCTGCTGCTTATGATGAGTGTAGATAGGAATGGGCAAACTTCAGTCTTGAGGGTGTTTTGGACTTTTTAACTCCCAGAAATCCCAGCCAGTTTACCGGTTGTTAGGAATTGTGGGAGTTGAAGTCCAAAACACCTGGAGGGCTGAAGTTTGCCCATGTCTGGTGTTGATAAATGGCACCTACTTATACTCTGCTGCTCCATTCTATTCCATAGGTCAAAATCTGGAACATTCCTCAGCACTTACTCACCCAAAGTATCACTGAGCCACAGAAGGAGCTTTTCGGTCATACGCGAAGAGTGGGGCTCATTGAGTGGCACCCCATTGCAAGTAATATCCTTTTCAGCACTGGATATGATTACAAAGTGAGTTTATGGGGGCTTCGTGTTAAATCTGTATTTCTTGTTCGTTTTCATGTGGGTGATAGTTGACATCTGATGCCTATACAGTGATTATGAGAGGTAGTGGAAGGATTTTGTCTCGTCGTGTCTCCTTTTGTTACAATTCACTGTTGTCAGAATCTCATTTAATGTTGTAAATTTTGAATGTGATCAGGTGCGAGATGCGCTATGCATACTAAACCAAAGAAACATATTGCTTGGAGAAAAACGGCCACAACCTTTATTTGGTTACAGTAGGAATTAAGGGTTGTGGTCACTGACCGCAGCAGTAGAGGCCTGGGACCCCCAACCACCCACATGAATCCGCTGATGGCTGCTCGGAGCTCACTCCAACATGGATAATGTCTTATTACACTAAAGCTGAAAGAGTAGGTGAAGAGTCTGAATCCCATCTGAAATCCTGTGACTGCCTCCTGCAGAATCCTGGGACTTGTAGTTTAGTGAGACCCAGAACCTTTCTGGCTGAGACTTTTAAAGGCCCTTCCCCTGAACTACAAGCCCTAGGATTCTGCAGGAGGCAGCCATGGGATTTTAGATGGGAGGCAGACTCTTTGCTTACTGTTTAAACTCTAGTGTGATACTGGGGCCTTCCACACAGCTATATACAGTTGGGGGGGGGGGGAGAGTATTTAGTCAGATACTAATTGTACAAGTTCTCCCACTTAAAAAGATGAGAGAGGCCTGTAATTGACATCATAAGTACACCTCAACTATGAGAGACAACATGAGAAAACACATCCAGAAAATCACATTGTCTGATTTTTAACTAATTTATTTGCAAATTATGGAGGAAAATAAATATTTGGTCACCTACAATCAAGGAACATTTCTGGGTCTCACAGACCTGTAACTTCTTCTTGAAGAGGCTCCTCTGTCCTGCACTCATTACCTGTAGTAATGGCACCGATTTGAACTTGTTATCAGTATAAAAGACACCTGTCCACAACCTCAAGCAGTCACACCCCAAACTCCACTATGGTGAAGGCCAAAGAGCTGTCGAAGGACACCAGAAACAAAATTGTCTCCATGCACCAGACTGGGAAGACTGAATCTGCAATAGGCAAGCAGCTTGGTGTGAAGAAATCAACTGTGGGAGCAATAATTAGAAAATGGAAGTGATACAAGACCACTAATAATCTACCTCGATCTGGGGCTCCACGCAAGATCTTACCCCGTCGGGTCAAAATGATCACAAGAACTGTGAGCAAAAATCCCAGAATCACATGGGAGAACCTAGTGAATGATCTGCAGAAATCTGGGACCAACATAACAAAGGCTGCCATCAGTAACACACTATGTCGCCAGGGACTGAGATCCTGCAGTGCCAGATGTGTCCCCCAGCTTAAGCCAGTACGTGTCCAGGGCTGACTGAAGTTTGCTAGAGAGCATTTGGATGATCCAGAAGAGTATTGGCAGAACGTCATATGGTCAGATGAAACCAAAGTAGAACTGTTTGGCAGAAACACAACTTGTCATGTTTGGAGGAGAAAGAATGCTGAGTTGCATCCAAAGAACACCGTACCTACTGTGAAGCATGGGGGTGCAACATCATGCTTTGGGGCTGTTTTTCTGCAAAGGGACCAAGGCGACTGATCCCTATACGTGAAAGAATGAATGGGGCCATGTCTCATGAAATTTTGAGTGCAAACCTCTTTCCATCAGCAAGGACACTGAAGATGAAACATGGCTGGGTCTTTCAGCATGACAATAATCCCAAGCACACCATCAGGGCAACGAAGGAGTGGCTTCATAAGAAGCATTTCAATGTCATGGAGTGGCCTAGCCAGTCTCCAGATCTCAACTCTATAGAAAACCTCTGACTAAATACTCCCCCCTCCCCACTGTAACCCAGAATATCAAGGCAGAAAATCCCACAATATCTGCTTTCAACTGGGTTATCTGAGTCCACAGTGCCATATATTCAAGTTCAAAGTAGATAATGTGGGATTATTTTTAGTTGTGTGGAAGGGGCCTCCGGCTATAAATACCCAACCATTTGACCAGATTGGAAACCTCCATCCGTCCAGATGGTGGGGCCCACTAGCAGGCATCTGCCCTTTCATTGGCTATTCACTCAACCAACCCAAACCTGACAGGAAGATGAAAAAATGGTGGATTCTGTCACGACAGACGAATCTAAACACCATGCTCTGTGCCCACCATGGCATGCAACCTCAAATGCTTAAGTAAGTTGGGCATCACATTAATTGAAGGCACATGTAGCCAGGATCCTTCTCCTTCTGACCACTAGGCAACATTGCAAGGTGGTGGGCTTCTACTAATAGAGTGATGAGTGTGCATGTAGATAAAGAACATAAAGCTGTTGTCACAATGATTCCCTTCTGGAGAGCAGTGTAAATATCATTAAAAAAGTCACAAGTTTATAACCATAAATACTTTAGAGAAGACTTCTCCTTGAGGGCTTAGATTCCATACTCTCTTATAAGTAGAAGTTTATAAATCCAAAAATTTATGAAAAGATAATTCTCTCATGAAGTCTTCTCTAAAGTATTTATGGTTATAAACTTGTAACTTTTTTTGAATGTTCTTTACACGGCTCTCCAGAAGGGAATCATTGTGACAAGACTGTGTTTACAACAGCTTTATGTCCTATATATATAGAGAGAGAGAGAGAGAAAGAAAGAGAGAGAGAGCGCTATGTACATATACTAGGAGAACTGTTGTACATGCAAACCCTACAATAATGGACCAGTGTAGTAGTCTGACAAAAGTAATGACTGTAAGCTTTAAATTTGTAATGAAAGTGTAAGAGGTATGAGGACACCACTGGGCACAGTCCCTGCATGGTTCTCTTGTCTTTTGTCTCTACTGCATGGTTCTCTACTACCTATGGGCAGATAGCTTGAGAAGCATTCATGCCTATTCACTTTCTGCCTCAGATCATGATCTGGAACCTTGACACCAAAGAGTCCGTCATTCAGGCCCCAGTGAAGACAATCAGCTTCCACACGGATGTGGTCCTCTCTATGTCATTCAACACGGATGGCAGCCTCTTGGCCACAGCCTGCAGGGATCGGAAAATACGGATCATCGATCCACGCGAGGGAACCCTCCTGCAGGTAGGCCTGGTGGCTGAGATGGACTGGCTCGGAGCGCAAGGAAGCTGCTTGCTATGTGGCCAGGATGGATGTCAGGGATGACGTTTTCTCCTATATGCAGGAGATCATGAAGCAACTGCATGGTCAGAATATCTGATCCAAGAGTTAGACAATATTTGAGAATGCCAACCACACATAGGCTTGTTCCTGTTTTAGTATCAACCCTAGAGTTGTGCTAAGGTTTACCATCAGTCTTGTTGAGTTGCCTGCAATAATTGTATTAGACATATGTTTTTAAATATCTTTATTTATTTCTTATTGTGAATTTGTTTTTATAGGTTATTGTTTTACATATGCATATTGGTTTGCATGGCATATAACAGTAGTTCTCAACCTGTGGGTCCCCAGGTGTTTCGGCCTACAACTCCCAGAAATCCCAGCCAGTTTATCAGCTGTTAGGATTTCTGGGAGTTGAAGACCAAAACATCTGGGGACCCAGAAGTTGAGAACCACTGGTATATAATTGTGCAAGCCGCCTTGAGTCCCTTTTAGGGAGAAAAGAGGGATATAAATACAGATTTTTATTGTTATTATTACTACTACTACTACTACTACTACTACTAGAGGAGCCCCTGGTAGTGCAGTGTGTTAAAGCGCTGAGCTGCTGAACTTGCTGACTGAAAGGTTGCAGGTTTGAATCCGGGGAGCGGCATGAGCTCCTGTTAGCCCCAGCTTCTGCCAACCTACATGCAAATATGAGTAGATCAATAGGTACCGTTCTGGCAAGAAGGTAACAGCGCTCCATGAAGTCATGCTATCCACATGACTTTTGAGGTGTCTACGGACTATGCTGGCTCTCCGGCTTAAAAATGGAGATGAGCATCAACCCACAGAGTTGGGCACGACTGGACTTAATGTCAGGGAAAACCTTTACCTTTTACTAGAGCAGATAGAAAGAAATGATGCAGGAAATGCATTACCTCTTCAGACAGCAGTGCATAATCTGCAGCCGTGCGAGGACTGTTTATTGCCCCCCAACTAATTCCAGAAACCCAGAAAAAGCAACTAGTTCCTACTACTGGCAAAAAGGATCTGTCCCTAGTATTAGGTGGTGGTGGGAAGTAGTAGGCATTTCAGTAGTTTTTAAAACCTGCATTGACCCTTCAGCCAGCAGCACTAGACAAGAGTGCATAATTGTGTGAAACCTGCAAATCCTGGTTTATGCTCTCTGGTGTCCAGGTGGCAGCTGCTTCCCTTGTGAATGTGCATTGTTCTCATCACAATTGCCACAGCGTGATCTCTATTTCACGCTGCTTTTCCTAAAACCCAGGAGGCCTCTGGGGGTGGGGTGGGGTGCGGATTAAGGATCGCAGAGAAGACTGAATGAAGCATTATTAGCTGCTTTATGATGTTTAAAAAAATGAGGAAAAGAACTCAGTGTTGGAGATTTTCCCAAGTAGCCTTGAGAGATGTCCAAGTGGGAGCCAGAGGTGTCCTTACCTGCAGAGTTCCAGTTCCAAGATTCCTTTGGAGAGATCTCCAACCAGAAAGCCAATATTATGTGTGCCTTCTCCTTTCCTCTCTTGCTGGAATATTGCCCCAAATGAATATTTGAGAGTGCACTCGCTGTGGTATCCTCACCTAATATGCTATTCTGCTCTTTATTTTGGTATGAATTTCCATGTCTCACCAGACAAAATAAAAACTCAGATATATTTGAGGTTTACAGTGGTCAACCTGGTGGCACAGCGCGTTAAACCGCTGAGCTGCATGAACTTGCGGACTGAAAGGTCAGCGGTTCGAATCTGGAGAGCAGGGTGAGCTCCTGCTGTTAGGCCCAGCTTCTGCTAACCTAGCAGTTTGAAAACATGCAAATGTGAGTAGATCAATAGGTACCACTACTGCAGGAAGGTAATGGTGCTTCATGCAGTCATGCCGACCACATGACCTCAGAGGCGTTTATGGACAACGCCGGCTCTTCAGCTTAGAAATGGAGATGAGCATCCCTTAGTGTCATGCTGAGGAGTGTGAGGTAAACCTCAGTGTGAGAAAAGCCTTGTGAGAAAGCTGCAGTGTGAAGGCTGCTGCATGTAAAACTACTATGTATTTGTTTATTTGTGTTATGGAAACCTAGTTCTTGTAAATAGTGCAACCATATGATTTTACTACAAAAGCATCCTATGGAAGAGATAACTTTGATCTGTGTGTTTTTGTTCTTTCTATTACTTTTGGGTACTGGTGCTGGGTCACACTGCAGCAAATAAGTTACTCTGCTATACATTCACGGGTAGGGTCTTTTGTTAATAAGTCCACTTGACATGGCTTATTTGAATGGAAAGGAGGCATACAAGGGGATCCATGAGTCAGGCAGTCCTTTGCATTCATTTCTACCTCAGATGGTTCACTGCATTTGCATCCTCAGCACCTTGATGGTCTTACCTTAAGTGATCTGGAATCGTGTAAAAAGTGGACTGCTGAGCAGGCAGATTTGAAAGTGAATTGTGACAATGGAGAAGGTATTCAGAACTTGTTAACATTTCAAAATGGCTAGACAGAATTCATGGAAAGAACTGTGTGCTGGTGCACTTGATTGCCTGTTAATAACACACCGTGTATTCTTACAGGAAGCAAACAACAAGTCTCACAGAGTGAATAAAGTTTTGTTTCTAGGAAACATGAAAAAAGTGCTCTCCACGGGGACATCCAAGTGGAATAACAGGCAGATTACAATATGGGATCAGGTGAGTTGCTCCACTGGCTGCCCATCTGCTACCGAGCACAATTCGAAGTGCTGGCTTCAGCCTATAAAGCCCTCAATTATTCTGGCCCAGCTTACCTGTCCCAATACATCTCACTCTCAGAGGTTAAGATCATCTGGAGAGGCCCTCTCTCGGCCCCACCTCTTTCGCAGGCACGACTGGTGGGGACAAGAGACAAGCCTTCTCAGTGGTGGCCCCATGGCTATGGAACTCCCATCAAAATCAGGTCAGCTCCCTCTCTCCTGACCTTCAGAAAGCATGTAAAAACAGGGTTTGGGAGCTAGCCTTTGGCCAATAGTGCAGTGCAATAAGTTATGGTGGAAAATGTGCAATGACAACTGCAACAACTTTTTGACTATGCTCTCAGATTGCATGGTTTTAATAATGTGTTCTAATCTTTATGTAATTTTAAATTCATGTTTTAATGTATATGTTTATTTTATGCCTGTTGTGTATATGGCATTGAATTGTAGCCTTTGTAAGACCGCTCTGAGTCCAGGGTTGAGAAGGGTGGGGTATAAATAAATAGATAAATAAATAGATAAATAAATATAAAAACCAGATTTCAGTAGGTAACAAGCAATAGCTGCTGAAATCATTCTATGCAAACAGGAGCCTCACCAGATTACACTCTACTTAAAATGGCCGAAGATGGCTGTGAACATGGTGAAATCTCATAAACTGTCCCTATTTGATGGGGACTGTCCCACGTAAACCTCTGTCACCCTACTTTTTCATCTGCTTTGTAAATGTCCCAGTTCCTCTTTCCTGTCATTTTTCTCCTTTTTGTCCTCTTCCTTTAATGGCTGCAAACCGAGCTCAAAGTATAAAAGTAGTTTGTATTCAGTTAACGTATCAAGAAAAGGAAGCGAAGGAATCTAGCCCTTCCCAGTAGACCCAGGCAAAAGCAGACCGCTGCAATATTTTTCTGTAATAGGTTTTTCCACAATACATATGTCCAAGCAACACTTTATCACATGTATGGTAGCAGATGCAGATGGAAAACTAGGGATTCATAAGGGGTTCTCCCAACTCTGGAAATGGGGAGATATGAAATGCTAGGAGGTGGATGGTTTGATCAGAAGGGAAGATGGCAATAGAAAGTAGGACTAAGCCTATTTGGAATCCTTTCACTTTACTTACAGAATGCTGCAATTCCGTTTTATAACTTCCTTTGTTCCATCCTATGGGATTCTGGGATTTGCAGTTTGCAGAGGGCTGTTTAGAATCCTCAGCCAGATCTCGAATGCCCCACCAAACTACAAATCCCAGGACTCCATAGGATGGAACCATGACTAATCAGAGCACTGTAATTGTGTCGTGTGTAAAGGCTCGTTGTGGAGATCATCAACCTAATTGTGGATAGCTTGGAGCCACACATTGGGTCCACCAAACTGGAGAAGTACCACACAAGGGACCAGTTTGATGACCTTTTCTGCTGGCGATTTGGCACACCATTCCCTCAGTTGTATAACCTCACAGCTTTGCTTGTCTGCTTGTTTGATGCTCAGTGCCTCTTTCTTGTGCTGCCTGTGGTTTTGTGATCTTTTCTTTCCTCCAAGGTGTCCTTTCCATTTTGGCTTGCTTGTTGAGTCATTCCGGCATGTTACAAAACATTTTGAGGCTTATTTTTAGAGCCTGGGCTCAGTTCACAGACTACCCTTCCATCCAGTTGGGTCTCACTGTTATGTCTTCTGACTTACTTACTTACTTACTTACTTAGGCGATCCCTCGTTGGACGAGTAAGATGGTCTTCCATCATGGGTTTCCTTGTGGGTCCGCATGTGGCTGTGGAGCCCTATTCTTGCTCTGCATCTTCTTCCGCAGTGAGGGCATTGGTTTCCAGGTGGAAGGCGGTCCCGGTCGGGGTTGGCTTGACGCGCCTTCCTCCTGGCACGTTTCTCTCTTTCACCCTCCACTCGTGCCTCCTCGAATTCTGCAGTACTGCTGGTCACAGCTGACCTCCAGCTGGAGCGCTCAAGGGCCAGGGCCTCCCAGTTCTCAGTGTCTATGCCAGAGTTTTTTCTTCTGACTTAACACTGGGTCATTGAACACCTTCAAAACTCTCCCCTTCCTCATAACTGCGCCTTACAAGTTTTAGGCAAGCTTGATTATGATTACTGTACCTGATGCTCTGCAGAATTATAGCAGGTTGACACCACATTAACCACCACGACTCTATGGTATTGAACTCTAAGATTTGTAGTTTCCTGAGCTATTTATTCTCTGTCAGTGGACTCGTGTGCCATGAGAGGAGTCACAGATTGATGGCTTTTGTTGTCCTCAACTTACAGCTACAGTGAATTTTTGTCTTATTATTTTTCATGCAGGATGACCTCTCTGTGCCTTTACTTGAGGAGGATGTGGATGGCTCATCGGGTCTCTTGTTTCCTTTCTATGACTCAGACACTGGCATGTTTTATGTCCTGGGCAAGGTGAGTTCTTTTTTTTATTCCAGTGGAAAAGTCTAAATTGGGTGGGCTGCATCCAGAGATTGGAGTTATTTAGTTACCCTTTTGCCTCACACCTGCCATATCTCAACCCATTCTCCCAAGTGGAAAAAAGACCTAAAAGACATGGACAATTAGACCCACAGCAGATCAATATTTGGTTCCAATAACAACTCTTCACTCCCTCAGGAAACTAGTAGACTTCCTTCTGACTAGAATTCCTAATACTTCAAACAGTCCTTCCCTTTGGATCTGTTTATATCTCTATACCAGCTGTTCTTCACTAATAGCTAGCTATCTTCTCTAACTAACCACTTCTCTAACTTCTCCTAACTCTCTCCCAAAACTTAACTCTCTTCTTCAACACACAGACCATGACTAAACTGTCAGATTTTTAAAACACACTTCTAAAGACAATTTTTCCCGTGCACTCTACCCACTTTCTCCCAGGCAATCACAAAGGTTCTCCACATTTCCCTCCAGGCTGCTCCTAAGCTCCGCCTCCTCTAGGAAATGACTAACCTAAGATGGATGCCTCCATGCACCATCCCACAAAATGGCTGCCAAAATACTTGGGCCTACTTCCTGAGCTTTTTCTTGGCCTACAGGTAGGCAATTCATCACACTAAGCAAGTGAGGTTATATATCTGCAGAATGTTCAGAATGGGAGAAAGCTGCAAGGATGGGCTTGCAGCTTCAAAGCTTGGTTGCGGCCTGCCTTTGGGAATTGTTTGTTGGGAGGTGTTTGAATTGCCTTGCAGGCTTTGAAGCTTCAAGGCTATTCAATGCTAATCAAGGTGGCCAATTGCAACATTTACACTTGCCTCAAACAGACAGGAGTTCTTTCTCCCATTATTCCACAGAGATATAAACCCCACTTGCCTAGTTTCCAACAGATCTCACAACCTCTGAGGATGCCTGCCATAGATGTTGGTGAAACATCAGTAGAGAATGCTTGTGGAACATGGCCATACAGCCCGGAAAACTCATAACAACCCAATATTAATAATACAGTGGAGTCTCGCTTATCCAATATAAATGGGCTGGCAGAACACTGGATAAGTGAAAATGTTGGATAAAAGGAGGGATTAAGGAAAATCCTATTAAACGTCAAATTACGTTACGATTTTACAAATTAAGCACCAAAACATCATGTTTTACAACAAATTGACAGAAAATGCAGTTCAATACGCAGTAACGTTATGTAGTAATTACTGTATTTATGATTTCCTGTCGTAGTCACTGTGAATCGTACATTTGGTATCCCTGCGCTTGCGCAATACAACTTTTCGGAACCTTCTAGAAAGAAAAAGAAACTTTCAGCCCTCAGCTAGGCCCGCCCCCCCTCCTCCCGAGTATATATAGCCCGAAGGCGGGACTAGCCGTCAGTTCTCTTAATCCGCTTGTGACAGCTTTGAGAACCTTCTGTGACATTGCGATTCTCCATCTACTTGACTTTGACTTTGATTTTGGACTTTGGACTTTGGACTTCTATTTTGACGATTCTTCTGCTTAGCCCTCTTGCTTGACGTTAGATTGGACTGATTATAAGGTACTCGACCCGGATTGAAATTGACTAACCTCTGCAGTAGCTTCCCGCTATGGCTACTACTTCTTTTAAAAAGTGCATTAAGTGCCCGAATATCCTGCCGGACACTGATGGGCACACGTTGTGCCTCACTTGCTTGGGGGAGGCCCACCTAACCCAATCTTGTGCCATTTGCCTCTCCTTTACGCCTCAAACGAGGAAAAATAGAGTGTCCAGGCTTCGGGCCGCACTCTACGAGAGGGCCCTCATGCCTCCCGCCGCCCCAACGCAGACCGCGGAGCGGCCAGACTTACCGTTTCTGTCCTCCTCCTCCGGGCCGGCCAAGAAGAAGGCCAAGAGGCCTAAGTCTGCAGGGCCAAAAGATGGCGGCCAGGCGCCCTCACAGAGGAAAACTGTGGAGGAAAGAGCGGGAAGACCGCTTGAGGCCCACCGCGCCATGGCGCCTTCGCCGGTCCCGGAGACTCCAGCCGATGCGGTGCGCCCCCTGCAGGCAGCCGAAATACCTCGGGTGACGCTCTCGACGTCGACCCCGCTGCCTGCGCATGCGCCCGCTGCCGCGCCGGCCTCTTTGACTCCACCTTCTGCAATGGGGCCGATGCTCTCGCCCCCACCGCTGAGCCGGGCCCGGGAGTCCGCGCTACCGCCGATATCGGCGGCGACGGCCGAGGCGCCCATGCTCCTGTCCCCGCTGCCGATCCTGCTCCAGGATGGAGCCCTAGCGACCCCGCCTCCTTCGGGCTCGAGGGAGGCTGCTGAAGGGACCTCCAGTTGCGGCCAACCAGCGGCCGAGGGCGCCCCTGGAGGAGAGATTCCCGGGACTGAAGGGGCTTCTGATGCGCCGGTATCGGCGATGCCGGCCCAACCTTGGCAGCGACCCCCCTCGCGCCGCCATAGCGCGAGGCCCAGGAGATCGAGGTCCCCATCCAGGGGAAGCACGAGATCGCGCCGGCGCAGGCGTCGATCGGCCTCCAGGCGATCCCGTTCGTCCTCCACCTCATCCTCTTCGTCCTCCTCCTCTTCGTCAGCGTACTCAAGACGGCGCAGGCGGTCCCGAGCCTCCAGGCGTTCTCGCTGGCATCGCTCCTCCATGGCTCCGCCTCCCTGCCCAGGCTTTTGGCAGATGGGCCCTTCAGGCCAGATGGTATTTGTGCAGGCCCCTCCTCCTGCCATGCCCATACCAACGCTCCCGGTGGCGACGACGTCCAGGGCACCACCCCCACAAGTTGCTTGCCCTCCGATGCCCAGTGAGCTGCCCTCCACTTCCTCTCAGCATGGTCCTGATAGGGCCCCTCCGTGCACAGCCTCCTCCGCACTGAACTCTATTGACATGAACTTACATGGTGCGTCCTGTGGGGCAACATTGTCCCAGTCAACAGTGGCCTTACCTGCTTGTGTACCAAGCGAATTGTCCGGCAATGCCGTCACCACCCTGGCCACCCCTCAGGTCAACCTGCAAGGTGATTCTACTCCCATGCGACCGGCTTTGTTACCTGAAGGCCCTGATCACAGGGGGGCTGACATGGACGGTTCTGACTCTGATCAGGAACCTGTTGACGTTGCCAACCAGGGGGAGGGAGAAAATGCCTCTTTTATTCACCCTGCGGATGTCAATAAATTTGCTGCACTCATTGATAGAATGATCAAAGCCTTAAACATTCCTGCCCCCAAACCTCCAGAACACGTGGAGGATCCGATGTTTCCGTCGGAGGAGCAGGTCGTAACCCCTGCATCCCCTCTGCCTGTGCTTCCCTACCTCTTAAAATTGGCAAGGGTCTCCGACATGTCCCCCTCTCTCGTCCCAGCTATTCCTCGGCGGCTGGACTTGCTATATAGAATTGATGTGGCGTCAGCCAGATGGGTCTCGGCTCCTCCCAGACCGAATACGGTGGTCGCCGAGGTAGCAAAGACCAAGAGGCCCAAAAATTCACTTACCGCCCCCCCGGATAGGGAGGGTAAGAAAATTGATGCTCTAGGAAGAAAGGCACACCTTGCGGCTGGGTTGTTCACCCGGATGGCACACTATGCCACTTATGCTAGTGGCTATCAAACATTCCTGTGGGGAAAGATGTTGGAATACATTGAGCTATTACCGGCCGATCAGCAGCGCTTTCCTAGAGCCATACAGGGGGAAGCACTTGTGTTGTCAAAAATGCAAAAGGACGCAGCCAAGCATATGGCCGAGGCTGCAGGCAACCTATATTCCACAGCGACCTCACTGAGAAGACACGCGTGGCTGCGTGCGTCTAACTTGTCTGAGGAGGGGAAGGCCCTCGCAGAGGACCTTCCCTTCCATGAGGACGGCCTTTTCAATCCGCAAACGGATGACAGGCTAAAACAAAAACAAGACGTGAGACAAGCTGCAGGGAAATTCGGATATGCTTGGCAGCCCTACCCCCAGCAACGCCAGAGATGGAGCTTACCTTCTCCTGGGTTCCGTAGGGGTTATGGAAATTCTTATGGTAATTCCTTTAGGGGCAGGAACACCAACAACTCTTCCCGGTTTCAGGGTGGTCGTCGACCCCCCTATTTCCCTAGATCTCGCAACCAGGGGTTCGGAAATAAGTCTAAGACCCAACAGGGACCCAAGAAGCGTCTTTGATGCAGAGGCTCCTGTGACCACTCTAGGGGAGGGTGACCAAAGTTCGCCTGTTGCGATTAACCTCACCCCTGTTGTTCAAAATCCCCTACCCGCTGCTCCTCTAGTGTTTGGTGATAGATTGTTTCCATTCCGCCAGTCGTGGTCTGACATCACCACGGATGGCTGGGTGCTCTCTATTGTTACTCATGGTTATGAAATTGAGTTCTCTGACTCGCCCAGAGTGGGTCATACCCGATGCACGTTGCCATCGGGTCCCTTGCTACAAGAGGTACAAATGTTACTGGAAAAAGGGGCTATTTCCCCTCTGGATCCTTCTGTTTTCAAATACTGTTTCTTTTCCCGTTATTTCCTGGTTTCTAAACGCGGAGGTGGGCTGCGACCCATCCTTGACTTGAGACACCTCAATAAACATATTCGGCCAAAAAAGTTTAGAATGGTCACTCTTGCCTCCATTTTACCTTTGTTGTCTAAAGGGGTGTGGTTTGCTACCGTCGACTTAAAAGACGCGTACTTCCACATATCAATTGCACACCACCACCGGAGATTCCTTGCCTTTATGGTGGGAGATAAGGCCTACTGTTTTAATGTTCTCCCCTTTGGGTTGTCAACAGCCCCCCGAGTGTTCACGAAGTGTATGTCGGTGGTGGCCGCATACCTGCGTACAAGGGGCATCACGGTGTACCCTTACATTGACGACTGGCTGATTGTGTCGAGGTCAAGAGACCAACTTCAATCCCAAATCTCTTGTGTTCTATCTCTTCTCCAGTCTCTCGGCCTGGTGGTCAACCTCGACAAGTCATCTCTGTGCCCCTCCCAGCGGATCAGCTTCATCGGTGCCGTGCTGGATTCGGTCTCCCAGAGGGCCTTCCTCCCACCAGATCGCTTCGCCAACCTGAGGGAGCTGGTGTTCCAGGTCATGCAATCCCCATCGGTGTCAGCCAAACAAATTCAGATACTGTTGGGACATATGGCCTCCACCACGTCTGTCACCCCGTATGCCAGACTACGCATGCGGCCCCTCCAGTCTTGGTTTGTCTCAACGTTCAACCCGCTTGTGGACAACCCTTCCATGCGACTCACGTTGCCAGTAGCTGTTCGTCAATCCCTTTCTTGCTGGCAGGATGCGCTGTGGGTGTGTGCGGGGCTTCCATTTCATCCGCCCCGCCCCACTCGAGTCATTACTACGGATTCGTCCCTCAGGGGTTGGGGTGCCCACTCCGAGGGTCTCATCGCTCAAGGCGTATGGGAAGGAGAAGAAAACGCTCTTCACATAAACATGTTAGAACTCCTCGCGGTAGAAAGGGCGCTACTCTCCTTCGAAAGAGTCGTAAGGGGTCAGATAGTACAAATTCTCACCGACAACACCACGGTGATGTACTATCTCAACAAGCAGGGGGGCACCCACTCCCTCCCCTTGTTGAATCTAACAATCCGGATTTGGGATTGGTGCCTGGATCGGGGAGTGCACCTCTTAGTAACGCACCTTCCGGGGGAACAGAACATGCTGGCAGACACACTCAGCCGGAGTCCTCTGACACACCACGAGTGGTCTCTTCATTACGGAGAGGCCCGGAGGCTCTTTCTGGCATGGGGCACACCGGAGGTGGACCTGTTTGCGACCCAGGCCAATTCGAAATGCGACCTGTTCTGCGCTCGGACTCAGGCCTCATTAGAGACGGGATGTCTGGGGGATGCCTTCCTTCTAGACTGGTCGATTCGGCCTCTATATGCGTTTCCTCCCTTCCCCCTCCTTCTGAGGGTAGTGGCCAAGATCCAAAGGGAAAACGCGCGGTGCATTTTAATAACCCCGTGGTGGCCTCGCCAACCATGGTTCTCCCCACTCCACCAGATGGCGAGAGGGATATTCTTCCGTTTTCCCGACAGGATCGACCTTCTAACTTCGCAGGGCGACCAGGTCCTGTATCCGGAGGTGGACAGGCTAAAGCTCACAGCGTGGAGGATTCTTCCGCTCCACTAACTTCATTTGAGACATTGTCTTCTCCAGTGCTAGCAATCATTGACGCTGCACATAGGCCATCAACAAAACGCTCCTATGTCTACAAATGGGCAAAATTTAGTTCGTTTGTCCGTTCGAAGGGACTTGACCCCGTGACTGTTCAGACTTCTGTTGTTTTGGATTTTTTGGTGTCCCTAGCGGACTCGGGGTTATCTCATTCTTCGTTAAAATGTTACCTGGCGGCGATTTCCTGGTTTAGGAGGAAATCGGGTTTGCCGTCTTGTTTTATGGACCCACTGGTCAGGACCTTTTTGAGGGGATTTGCTAACATTAGGCCTGCGGTGGCCCCGATCGCTCCTTCTTGGAGTTTGGAACTGGTGTTGAATTGCCTGTCCAAACCTCCTTTTGAACCATTGGCTAGGGTCGACCTCTCCTTTTTGTCATGGAAGACAGCCTTTTTGGTGGCGATTACATCTGCCAGACGCTCCAGCGAGCTATGTGCGCTACGAGTAGACCCACCCTATCTTAAGTTTCATGGAGATAGGGTGGTCTTACGTACAGATGTGGGGTTTCTCCCTAAGGTGGCTACTCGTTTTCACATATCTCAAGAACTAGTACTTCCGGGGTTCTTCCAAAACCCAACTACGCCTGTAGAGCGTGCTCTGCATTTGATTGACGTACGCAGAGCTCTCGCTTTTTATGTGGATAGGACAGCTCCGCTGCGAAAGACTCCTAGACTGTTCATAAAATATCGTAGTGATGCCATTGGTCTTCCTTTGTCTTCCCAGAGGTTTTCTTCCTGGATAGTTTCTGTTATTCGTTTATGTTACCGCCTGGCTGGCAAAGATCTGCCGTTGCAGATACGGGGTCACTCCACCAGGGCTGTGGCAACGTCGACAGCCTTTTTACGGGGAGTTTCCTTAGAGGCCATTTGCCGGGCTGCTGTTTGGTCGTCCCCTCTGACCTTTGTGTCACATTATAAGGTGGACGCTGTCTCCCAAAGGGACATGGAATTTGGTAGAGCGGTGTTGTCTTCGGCGGTGGCATGATCCCGCCTGCCAAGATGGATGCTCGCTAATCTACCAAATGTACGATTCACAGTGACTACGACAGGAAATTATAAGTTGCTTACCTGTAACTGTAGTTTCCTGAGTAGTCACCTGTGAATTCGTACATACCCGCCCTTCCTCCCCTCGAGTATCATGCCACGCCGTTTAGCTGTTTTTTGCGGCTAAGAGAACTGACGGCTAGTCCCGCCTTCGGGCTATATATACTCGGGAGGAGGGGGGGCGGGCCTAGCTGAGGGCTGAAAGTTTCTTTTTCTTTCTAGAAGGTTCCGAAAAGTTGTATTGCGCAAGCGCAGGGATACCAAATGTACGAATTCACAGGTGACTACTCAGGAAACTACAGTTACAGGTAAGCAACTTATAAATTTAGCACCAAAACATCGCAATGTTTTGAAACATCTGTGGATCTGGGCAGGAGGCAGACTGAGTTGGATAATACAGAATGTTGGATGAGCAAATGTTGGATTAGTGAGACTCCACCTTAATTTTATTTTTTACCCACCTCTCCTTGTGTCTTGAGGCAGATCTCACTACGGTCAAAACACACAAACATTGTAAAAATTATATAAACACAAATATTAAAATGTAGTTCTATAAAATACACATTTTAAAACATATTTCTATGAAATGCATGTTAAATACACAGGACAAAAATTAAAACATAGGACATGAGTTTAAAATGCATGCTTAAAACTGGCTGGGTATTGCTGGACTGCAACTTCCTTCAGCCCTACTCCGCATTGCTGGGAGTAGCAATTCATAAGCATTTGGAGGGCCACAGTGTTTACCCAGCCCTGCTTCTGGAAAGACTGGATTGACAAGCATGACACTTGGTAGAAAGAGAAAACACAAAACAGTGTTTCCTATTAAGCCTAGCTCAGATAGGAGCTCAGTGTGATATGGGAGTTACGCTGTATTTTGACATTTTTGGTTTTTACTTGATGCAGCCATAAGGGGTCAGAATTGGAGTGGAGCAGTAGTAAATGGCTGGAATAATTCAACATATCTTCATGCACAGTTTCCCTGAACAGTGCTTGCTTTTTCCTGTGAAGGAATAAGGCATCCCCATTCAAGGAGAAAAGCATCTTGGCTGAGAGTGTCGTTTCTAATGAGGGGAGATCTAAGCCCTCCTGAGCCCCACTTTAAAACAGTGGTTCCCACAGGAGCGGCACTCAGGGAGCATGCAACTCCAGTTGCGTCAGCTCCACTGGCTGCTTCTGCTACTGAGCACAATTCAAAGTGCTGGCCTTTGCCTGTAAAACCCTAAACGGTTCTGGCCCTACTTACCTGTCCAACATAGCTATATAAAATCTCCCCTTATGAACCCTCCAGGACTTTAAGATCGTCTGGGGAGGCCCTGCTCTCGGTCCTGCCTTCGTCACAAGTACGGCTGGTGGGGACGAGAGACAGGGCCTTCTCAGTGGTGGCCCCTCGGCCATGGAAACACCCTACGGATATCAGATCGGCCCCCTCCCTTTTAACATTTCGAAAGAGAGTCAAGACTTCCAAATACAGTGTAATAGACATAGGAAAATGGAATGGTGGAATGATGTGATTGGAGACGCTAATGTTCATGTTTTTATTGATTTTGTTATGGTTTTATTATCTGATTGTTTTTATTGTATTGAAATTGTATTTTATGGTCTTGGTACCAATTGTAAACCGCCCCGAGTCACCTGCGGGCTGAGAGGGACGGTATCTAAATATAGTAAATAAATAAATAAATGAATAAATTATTTGGGCCTCCAGGTGTTTTGGACTTCAGCTCCCACAGTTCCTAACAGCTGGTAAACTGACTGGGATGTCTGGGAGTGTGGTGGAGGCTCCTTCTTTGGAAGCTTTTAAACAGAGACTGGATGGCCATCTGTTTTGGCCATCCAAAACAGATGACCTGGATGGCCATCTAAACAGAGGCTGGATGGCCATCAGGGGTGCTTTGAATGCAATATTCCTACTTCTTGGCAGGGGTTGGACTGGATGGCCCATGAGGTCTCTTCCAACTCTATGATTTTATGAGCTACTAGTTTAAAAAATGACATAGCCATATAAAATCCATATTATCTTCTTTGAACTGGATTATATGGCAGTGTAGACTCATATAATCCAATTATAACTGGATTATAATGTCCCTTTGACATTAAAGCTTAGTCTGTACCCCAAGATTGAGGCCCCTTCTACACTGCTATATAATCCAGATTATCAAAGCAGATAATCCACATTATCTGCTTTGAACTGGATTATATGAGTCTACATTGCCATATAATCCAGTCCAAAGCAGATAATCTGGATTATCTGCTTTGATAATCAGGATTATATAGCAGTGTAGAAGGGGCCTCAATCTTGGCGTACAGACTTAGCTTTAATGTGAAAGGGAGAGGCTCTGAATCTGTCTTTCTCATTTCTTTAGAGAGAACACATTTGCTTCTTACCTGGGAGCCATAAAATAGTACTCATGTTGGTGAGAGGAGTCAGGTGTCTTGTTTTCAGCACCTCTTGGACATCATTTGTCTTGTACATCATTTGCAGGGAGACGGGAATATTAAGTACTATGAGATAAGTCCAGAGAAGCCATACCTCCATTACCTGATGGAATACCGCTCCCCTTTGCCCCAGAAAGGAATCGGTGAGTACGCAGCGGTTTCCTTGCTTGTTATATGTCTTTGGTGGTGATAAGAAAGATGGCTGTGGACGGCTGATGGGACAAGGGAGGGACATCTGGTCCTGGGCAGATAACAGCCCTCTGCCTGGTTTCCCTCCCCTCAGTGTTGTCACAGCTATACAGCCTGGCCTTTCTTTTTCGTCTTCTCCTTTGCCACTGAAAATACTGATTAAACAGCCTTATCCAAGCTGGTGCTGTTCATACTTCTTTGTTTATTTGTTTACTTTATTTATATTCAAATGTATGGTTGCTCCTGACACGATAGATAAATACATAAATAAATATCACTTGATGATCCCACACAGGGTAGAAACTGAAAATGGAAATGCTTCAGGGAGGAGGAAATTACCTATAGAGAGAAATTGTGTTTCTCTCTTGGTTGGAGAAGGAGAATAGGAAGCGACCATAGAAGTGGAGAGGTGGGAAGAAGGCAGTTGCCGTTGGTTATTTTTTCCCCTCCCAGCCTTCCTGGCCCTTTTCAGAAGTGCAGGAACAGCAACTGTCTTCCCCAACTCCATGTGACAACCGAACATACAGTCTAACCCTATCCCAATCCCTTTCCTGGTCCTCAGGTGTCATGCCAAAGAGGGGTCTGAACGTCTCATCTTGCGAGATCTTCCGATTCTATAAACTGATACCAGTCAAAAGCCTGATTGAGCCAGTTTCTATGATTGTGCCTCGGCGAGTAAGTGGATGCGTCCATTGGGGGAGAGGTGGTTTTTGAGCAGGGTGGGGCTTCTGTGGAGGCTGGTGGTTCACAATCGATAAGCCTGTTTTGTCGTCTCTTTGCAGTCTGAATCGTACCAGGAAGACATCTATCCACTGACAGTTGGAGTCCAGCCAGCGCTGACTGCACAAGAGTGGCTAAGTGGTACTAATAAAGGTCAGCAGCACTAATATCTGAAGGGTCGGAATCAGAACAATTGCCTCAGCTGTCTAGTTTCTCTACCATATTATATTAACCACAGAATTACACATCCAGGATACAAACCACTGTATGAAAAATAAAATTAGGGCCCATACTGCTAGTAATACAGTAGACTCCCGTAACAATTTTATTTATTTATTTATTTAAAACTTTTATATCCCGATCTTCTCTACTTCCGTGGAGGGACTCAGACCGGCTAACAGCAGAAATTCAATGCTCAAATACATCTAAAACATCATAAAATCATAGTAAGTTAAAAATACAGACAGAATAAATACATATAAGCCAAATCACCAAGATAGAGTCAAGTTCACCTCAGTCCGCAAATGTGGTCAGTAACTATTAAGTTATTGCTGGACTCAAAAGGAGTCAATACCTGCTTTCATCTGACAAAATGTTCTCTCTAGGATTTTTCTATTTCCCCAGGTGATTCTATGATTAACTTTTTTTGGAAGTTACTATTGAGTGTACCTGAGATCCTAGCAATTTCCTGGAGAGGATACTCCTCTAGGAATTTTCTAGGCCTTCCAGGATGACTCTTTGGTAATTACCGATGGAAGTCATTCGTTTCAATGGCATTTGCTATTATCCATGGTTTCCTGTTTCCACAGTAAGTTCAAGAATGCATCCCTGCTGATCCTGGGGTCTTACCGTAATGCAGTGATTCCCAACCTTTGGCCTTCCAGGTGTTTTGGACTTCAGCTCCCACAATTCCTAACAGCTGGTAAGATGGCTAGGATTTCTGGGAATTGAAGTCCAAAACACTTGGAGGACCTATGGTTGGGAATCACTGCCATAATGTATAATGGTTCAGCTAAGAGACTACTTCCAAGAGATGAGCTTTCCTTATTTCTGTTTTCTTGGGATTAGAGTCCATGGTGAAGAACGTGCCACACCTAGACCTATGGTGACACAGGAAAGTCAGATGATTTTGGACTAGCCTACAACCTGGAGTTTTTATGCAGGCGAAATGGCCTCTGAGCTCTGTGGAAGAAAGGCAGGACACAAGTATGGGTACGACATAATGAGGAAGGGAAATAGAAAACCTTTACCTCAGATCCTCAGTTGGTAGACTGCCGCTACCTTCTGACACTGAGTAGTTTACTTCTCCCATCATTTGGTTAGTGGAAGAGCCTTTTTAGCTCTTGTCTAGAAAAAGCTGGAATATACAATGCATAACACTATGGGCCCTGTATTGTCGAAGGCATTCATGGTCAGAATCACTGGGTTGTTGTAGGTTTTTTCGGGCTATATGGCCATGTTCTAGAGGCATTCTCTCCTGACGTTTTGCCTGCATCTATGGCAAGCATCCTCAGAGGACCTCACTACCTCTGAGGATGGTTGCCATAGGTGCAGGCGAAACGTCAGGAGAGAATGCCTCTAGAACATGGCCATATAGTCTGAAAAAACCTACAACAACCCACTATGGGCCCTTCCAGATAGGTCCTATATATCCCAGGATCTGATCACAGGTTTTCTGCTTTAAACTGGGTTATATGAGTCCGCATTGGCAGATAATCTGGGATAAACAGAAAACTTGGAATAATATCTTTGGCTATAGGGCCTGTGTGGAAGGGCCCTGAGTAACACGATTTTTGTTCCTGGGTTATAAATGTAATTTCTTAATTGGGTTTATCATAAAAACATGGAAAGAGTGTGTTAACTGCAAAATCTTTGTTTTTCCGGGACATCCTGCAGCACATTTTGCTATAGTTTTTCAATACGTATCTCATAGAGTCTCGACCAATTCAACATAGTTTGTGGCAGCCACAAAAATGTAGCTTCTGGAATATAACAATGACCTTCAAAGTAAGTACAGGTCAATTAAACAGGAAATAACATTTTCAAACCAGAAACAGATTTTTTTTAAAAAAATTGTTACATAGTGCAATAAGAGAGATTATGCAAAATTACCTCATTCAAGTAATAGATGCAAGTGTTGGGGGCCAGTTTTACTTTGGACCCAATATTAATTTATTGGAATTTAATTTCAGAATTTTTTGTTGCATTTGGTGGTTTTTTTTTAGTGTATTAGTCCTATATATAAGCTTCAATTCTATATATTAGAATGATTTAGACTTCTTATTTTTTTGTAAAGGGATGTCATTCCTTACCTTGGCTATTATGTCTTTATAAGTATTTCGATTGCACTTGAATCCTCTGTGTCACCCGTGTAAAAGGCTTCTTTCTTTGCTTTCAGGTCCTGTTTTGATGTCTCTCAGGCCAGGCTCTGTAATCTTGAACTCTTTGCCACCCTTACCTGAGAAGGAGCCCTCTTTGGAAGAAACAGAATCTGTCCGAATAGCTGACACTCCTGGAAAATCGAGCAGAATCCAAGAGAAGTGGGGTTGTAGGACAGCAGAAAAAAGAGGAAAGGAAGACAGGCCAGTGGGGTTGTCTAATGGCTTCGACATTTTTGAGTGTCCCCCACCCAAAACAGAAAATGAGGTATGGTGTTGTGACAGAGATAAGACACATTAATGAACTTGAGGGTTTGTTACATGTAAAAAATTTAATGGGATTATTTTTTATTCACTGAATATATGAAGAATTTCCAGAACATAATATAAAGGTTTCCCCTTGACATTAAGTCTAGTCATGTCCGTTCATTAATATTTAAATCACCCACAAATGAATAATAAAAAAGTAAACATTTCCCCTGACATTAAGTCTAGTCGTGTTCAACTCTGGGGGGTGGTGCTCATCTCAATTTCTAAGCTGAAAAGCCGGTATTGTCCGTAGACACCTCCAAGGTTTTGTGGACAGCATGACTGTGGAGCGCTGTTACCTTCTCGCCAGAGCAGTACCTATTGATCCACTCAAATTTGCATTTTTTTGAACTGCTAGGTTGACAGGAGCTGGGTCTAACAACAGGAGCTCACCCTGTCTGCCAACTTTCCAGTCAGCAAGTTCTGCAGCTTAGCAGTTTAACCTGTTGCGCCACCGTGGCCCCTCCCAGAACATACCATACATTTTCCCATTCTCTAGTGGCATCCTCTCCTTTCTTTTTTTGCTCCCAATTCAATTTTTTGTATCCTTTTTTGTTGTCTCTTTGTTTTTCTTCCCTTTCATACAGTTTCAAACAGGCATTACATAGTTATCGCAGTGGACAGATAGAAACATTGACATGTGATATCTCTGCTTTCCAGCTGCTGCAAATGTTTTACCGTCAGCAGGAAGAAATCCGGAGGCTCCGTGAACTGCTGATCCAACGGGACGTCCAGATGAAACAACTGGAGCTGGAGATTAAAAACTTTCGCATGGATTCGGGCCGGGTTTGATTGGATGTGGCTTGGCTGCCTTTTACAGGCAGCTCCGCTCTAGGACAATGTTTGCCCCAAAGTACCTTGGTGAGGAAATGATGGATTGGAAAAAAGACTTGTGATTCACTGGCAAATCATTGCCTGCCTTGCGTGCCCAATTCCCAGAAGCTGGAGACCACTGGGGCTCTTAACTAGTGCTTTGTTTACTGGTCACCTTCCTTCCTCATCTCAAAGTGGTGCCAGATTCATTCTGAATTGGAGAATCTCAAGGGGAAGACGAAGGCCAGTGGCCTCCTTGTACCTGTGTGGCCTGGTGCTTGAAGTGCTGGGCATCTCTCAAGTTGCAGCCCTGGTGCCCAGCCGTGGTTGGCAGCACAGTTGTCTGGGTTTGCGAGGCTGCCTTCTCTACTGCAGGATGGATACAAGGCCACTAGGAGCAGCTCAGGACTCTTTCTTGTTCCCTTCCAAACTCTGGTGGCAAAACTGAATGTTTTTGCCTTGGGTTGTGTTTCCTGTTGGCTGGAGCAGTGTATGTGGGATGTGTCAAGTCATCGCCTTCGTTTCAAAGGTTTTCCTTTTTTGGGGGAGCATAGTTGGGTCTGAGAGATGAGGAGCAAATCAGAGTTTGTATTTAGAGAAGTCAGGAATCTGTACGTAGACACCTGAAGTCAAAAGACAGGATTCTGGAATGAGTGCTCACCTGTTGAGCATTCAGAATGGGATGATAGCTTAGTTCTGAGAAGTGGAGCAGCTTGGGAACTAAAGAGAAATCGGTAGCTCTAGTCAATACACTTCACCTGTAAAAGTTGCTAGGGATCACTTCATGCCTTAAAGCAGTCCTCCAAGATGGCTTCCTTCCAACTGTCTCAAACTTTGTCTTCTGGGTTGCTGCTTCTCTGTCTCTCCAAAGGTTCTACTAGAACTAGTATGGGGGACATTGCAGGACAGAGTCCAGCAAAAAAGCTAATGCCAGCTTTCAGGTAATCTTGATCATTCTCCGTCCTTCCGTGTTTTGCCAGGTTCACAGCCATCAATTCTGTGCTGCTTGCTTTCTACCGCTGTAAGATCGCACTCCATTTTATTCAAATTGATTTACATCTTCTGCTTTGAGTTTGCACTAAATCCTTTTTATCCTAGCCTCCCCAGTTCTTCCTTTGCCTTCTCCTTTTCCTGCTTGACTATGCAAAGCACTGCCATCCAAACAGTTGTCCTTGGCTAATCTCAGGGTCGATCATCTCAGATGATAGTGGAGTCCTGGGGAAAATGGGAGAAATAATAATAATAATAATAATAATAATAATAATAATAATAATAATAATAATGAAGAATTGAAGAGAAACAATTGGAAAAGCTGACACAATATGAGGATTTAAAATCGAACTGCAAAGACTCTGGCACAAGCCAGTCAAGGTGGTCCCAGTGGTGATTGACACACTGGGTGCAGTGCCTAAAGACCTTGGCCTGCACTTAAACACAATCGGCGCTGACAAAATCATCATCTGCCAGCTACCTTACTGGGATCTGCGTGCATTATTCGCTGATACATCACACAGTCCTAGACACTTAGGAAGTATCCAACGTGTGATCCAATACAACAGCCAGCAGAGTGATTTTGTCTCCTGTGGACTCATCTTGTTGTGTTTCTAATAATAATAATAATAATAATAATAATAATATCTTAATTTTTATACCCCACCACCACCTCCCCGAAAGGACTCAGGGCGGCTTACAAGGGGACGAGCCCGAAAACACCGAAAAAACACAACCAATAAAATAACATGAAACAAAATAAAAACAACATCAGAAAAACATTACACTACAGTGCACGTTTTAATAACAACAACAACAACTTTATTTACAGACTGCCCTCTCTCCCCAAGGGAACTCAGAGCGGTTTCCATGCAAAAAGGAAAACATTCAATTCTATAGTCAACAAAACACACGACTCAAAACAATACAAAATAACATCAGTGAATCTCTGCGTATTGTTTACTGTACTTTTATGCATTTTCTCCCAATCAGGAGGAGCAAAAATGTTAATAAGCAAACCAAAAAAAATTAGACGTGACAGCACCAGCTGGGGCTTGTAGGGACATTTGTGTGATGTCTCTCCAGGAGAGGAACACTAAATCCCCTCCGCTCTTTAAGCTGACACCAGGGTATATGGTGGAAACTGCTTTATTGACAGCTGACGTTTTCGATATCTTTTGCCCAATTAACAGTATTTGACACTGTTCCAACAGTTACACAGAGGCCTCCTCATTATGTCATGAACTTCAGGCACCTCCCAGTTCTTTTCTGCCTCTTTTCCGTCCTGCAGTTGGGAGTGAAATGCTTGAACAACTTGTTTATCTGTATTTACTTGGCCCTGCAAAATGAGGAAATTTCTATACAAACAGGCTGCCCAACTGGAGAGCCTGCAAGTGAAGCCAAGCCTGGGTAATCTGCAAGTAATACCAAACTGGCCTCTTTTGTTTGCACCTCTCTTCCCCTTAACACTCCCATGTCAGCTTGTTTCTTGCTTCTGCTTTGTCCCTTCCCAGCTAATGCATGTTACTCTGCAAAGGCCAATAGTCAGGGAAGCTGCTTTGTGCTTTCTCCAGCCTGGCTGGCCCTTCTGTTCTCTCTTGACTGGTACCAAAGGGTTTCCTATCCTTCTAGGCTCCATCAGCAAGCAGGGTGAGTGTGTTGGAGACATGCACTGGTCTAGTTCCTCCTCCTCCTGTTTCTTTTTCCTCTGATACCTTGATGTGTTTCACATGTCCAACATATGTTTTTAGTGTTCTTGTACATTCTCGCCAGTTTGACTGGAATCAGGTACTATCTATGTGATCATTTTGTAGAAAGTCTCTTTCAAGCCAAAACTTAGAATATCCACTTTCTGCAACTCAATATTCTGCCCAAGAATCATACATTATTTCATTTATTTTTCCTCTAATTTCATTTTCAGGAAAAAATAAACACATTTTCAACTTAGTAGGCATCATCTGTGCGTAGATTGATTTCAAATTTAGTTTTATTTTCTTCACATTCATTTTTTTATCCATTTGGTATCTTTCATAAAGTTGTTTATGTTTGCACCAATTGAATTCCACTCCTACATCCAATATTTCCTGTGTTTTAAATCTGTGTTGAGTCTTCTCAAACACTATAGAAATATCTGTACATTATACGTTTTACATTTGTTTTCTTATCTAGCTTATAAAATGTCTCCAGAATGGAAATCCAAATTGATATTTTATTACTTAGTCTTGTTTTCAATTTATTCCAAATTCTTAATACAGCTCTTCTTACAAAATGCTTGCTAAGGACTTTATTTGCTTTCACTTTAGTAGGTAAATGTAAAGATTTTCCCCGACTCTGAGGATTGGTGCTCATCTCCATTTCTAAGTCAAAGAGCCGGCATTGTCCGTAGACACCTCCAAGGTCATGTGGCCTGCATGACTGCATGGAGCACCGTTAACTTCCCACTGGAGCGATACCTATTGATTTATTCACATTTGCGTGTTTTCGAACTGCTAGGTTGGCAGAAGCTGGGGCTGACAGCAGGAGCTATTAGCCCCAGCTCGCTATTATCCCCAGCTCACTATTAGCCCCAATTTCTGCCAAACTAGCAGTTTGAAAAGATGCAAATGTGAGTAGATCAATAGGTTACCGCTTTGGCAGGAAGGTAATGGCGCTCCATGCAGCCAGGAGCCCCTGGTGGCACATTGGATTAAACCGCTGAGTTGCTGAACTTGCTGACCAAAAGATCACAGGTTCTAATCTGGGGAGCAGCATTATCTCCCGCTTCTACTTTATCATATCTCAAATAACCATGCCATCCAAATCTGAGGACATGAACTTCAAGATGAAGTCATTTCCAGTAAAATCCAATCCTTAAACCAGCTGCAAAATGTAATTTCAGATTGGGTAAACCAAGGATTGAGTGTGAAATTCTCCAAGATGATTTTAAAAAATCATTTTTTAAAATCGCCTTGGATAATCTTGCACCTAATCCTCATTTCCCCCCTTGCCAGATAGCTTTTCCAACTGTCCCTTGGTATCCAGATAGCGTTTCCAACAGTAAAACTTCTTTTGTTAAATTCTTCGTCAACATGTTTGTGTTTGTTTGTTTACTTTGAAGCCTGCCACTTTCTATGCTGTTCCAAGGATCTCAAAAGAGGAATTACGTTTTTTAACAGATCTTCCAATACAATCATTACATAATGTTCAAATGCTGTCAGTTTTATAGATTTTTGAAATCTTCAAATCTTTGATCCCTTCTTTTTTGTTTTATTCCTCTCAGTAGTTCCAACATTGGAGCAAAAAGAAGTTTGGAAAAGTGGACACTTGTCTTTTTCCTTTTAATTTTTTGCAAATGTCAGTTAATTCTCCATTTGTTAGTATTTTTGCAGATTGTCTATTATAGATAGCTTTTATCCAAGTCTTGAAGTTTTTCCCACGTTCATTTTTTCTATTACTGCAAGCATAAAGTCCCAGTCTAAATTGTCAAATGCCTTCTCCGCACCTAAGAAAATCAAAGCTAATTCTTTTCATTATTCTTTTCAAATATTCAGTAATGTCCATTCCATAACTTATATTATTTCAAAATTGTCTTTTGGGTAAAAACACATATGTTATTTCAATGTATAATTTCTTGAAGGATACCTTTAATTCTTTCCACCGAAACTGATATAAAGATTTTATCATCATTAGCGAAATCAGTTTTTTTGTTCCATCTTGACATTATTTAGGGATTAATGCTATATTTGCTATCTCTCACATCTCTGTTGGTTTATCTTCTTTCCAAATTAAGTTAAATATCTTTTGTAAGTGTACACTTAGTTCATCCTTAAATCTATTGTAATGCAATGCCAACAACCCATCTGGTCCCGGAGTTTTCCCACTTTTCATTTTTAAAATTGCCTCTGAAATTACTTCTTGTTTTATTAGTTTGTTGTTGTTGTTTTGATATTTGTGGTACATTTGTGTCTGTAAATATTTTTTAAAATTTGTTTTATAGGGATCTGGTTCTTCTTAAACAAATTGGAGTAAAATTTGTGGAATTCTTGTAAGATCTTTTGTGATCCATTCCTCCTCCTCATATATATATGTGTGTGTGTGTGTGTGTGTGTGTCTTCTCTCTTTGTTTTCTCCATCTTTAGGCCATTTTCCAAATTTATTTGCTGACTCAACGTCTTTATGTTTCATGTATTTTTCTTTTTTCTCAACTTCTCATACCGTCAACATTGATATTGCAGTTATAATATCTCTATATCAGTGGTTCCCAGCCTTTGGTCCTCCAGGCGTTTTGGACTTCACCTCCCAGAAATACCAGTTGTTAGGAATTGTGGGAGCTGAAGTCCAAAACACTTGGAGGACCAAAGGATGGGAAATATTGCTCTATACTTTGCAATATTTGCGTGTTATTTTTTTAAAAGTTCTTCCTCCATTTTTTAAATCTCTTGAGTGATCCTTTGCTGTTCTCGTCTCTCTCTCTCTTTTCAATTCTGAAGACTGTTGTATAAAGGATCCTCTCTTCAGTGCATTACTTGCATCTCAGACAATTCCTGATTTCCGTAACTTTATCTAAATTATCTTCAAAATAATTCTTTAGCAAATGAAGAACATAAGGTTAGGCTGAATCGTAGAAAACGGCTGAGTTCACAAACTGAGGATTGTGGCATGAAACATTTAGTACAGGTTTTATGTGGGGATGCCATATCCCGCCCGAGTCCATGCGTTGCCTCTTGCTCTAGAGTTGTAAGGATGAGCTGATCATACTTGGGTTAACCACAACACTCCCCTCTGGCTTGTTAGAACTGCCTAGTTCTTTTCTATACGTATTACTTCTCACTTAATCCGCCAGTACCTGTTGCTTGAAGTACACCTTCAGCCAATGTATGCATGTGGTGCAGTTTCCCCCGGATTGTATATTCAGAGTATTTGCTGGCTAAATACACCCCGAGAGAGGGAAGAGAGTGGTGCAGGCTCTCTATGAAAAACCATGGCAGTGCAAAATATTATTGCCTAGTTTTATATCTGTCATAAGAGCTATGAAAAAACGTGGCAGTGCAAAATATTCTTGCCTAGTCTTATATTTTTATTTAGGGACAGCATTCAGAAGGGCAGTTTCCCACTCTATAAATGATACAATCCAGGAAAAGCTGTATGGTTCTTGATTATTATTTTTTTTATGTCAGAAGCAACTTGAGAAATTGCAAGTCACTTCTGGTGTGAGAGAATTGGCCATCTGCAGAGACGTTGCCCGGGGGATGGCCGAATGTGCTACCATCCTGTGAGAGGCTTCTCACATGTACCTGCATGGGAAGCTGGAGCTGACAGATGGGAGCTCACCCTGTTTCATGGATTCGAACCTCAGATTCAAACCTCCAACCTTCAGGTTAACTGTTCAGCTGGCACAAGGGTTTAACCCATTGCGCCACTGCGGAATACTACGAGGGTTGAATGAACAGCAATGCCTCCACCTTTGTAACTCCTCAGCAGATGGCAGTATTGGTATGCGGCAGGTACTGGCTTGTTCAGTAGACTCTCCTCTACAGTTCCTTTTTGGTGGGAAGCCTTAGCATTGAACGGTTGTGTTGTTAATGTGCGAAGTATGGAATGCAAGCTGTTTATGATGATTGTGTTGATGTGAGTACTGTGCGTTGTTGGGGAAGTAAGTTTAAAGATGTTGAGGTGACACCTTCTGCTGTCAAGAATTCAATGACTGCACGATGCTTAAGTCGCATTGACCGACCGTCTGCTCAGGGTTCCATACTTCACACTTTAATAAATAATAATAATAATAATAGTAATAGTAATAATAATCTTTATTTATACCCCGCCACCTTCTCCTCAATGGGGACTCGGGGCGGCTAACATGAGGCCAAGCCTTTTAAAAATACAATACAACACACTAAAACACAAAATACAAAAAACAAAATGCATCAGAAAATAAATTACAATAGCAAAATAAAATAGTAAAGCAAATCCACACAATATAAACTCGAACAGGATGGGCAGGCCAAATGAACAATATAAAATGATAAAACTCTGGGTAAGGTAGGAGTAGGAAATGTGTAGCGGGAGAGCCCAGGGAAATAAAACAGTGGGGAAAGGCTTTCCGTATAGACTGGGGGAAAGTGCATCATAGGGGTCAACACTATAGATGGGGTGACAAAAATGGGATGGATGGTCACTCTCCAAAGGCACATTGGAAAAGCCAGGTTTTCAGATTTTTCTTGAAGTCTGCTAAGGAAAGGGCTTGCCTGATCTCACCAGGTAGTGAGTTCCAAAGGTGGGGGGCCACAGCGGAGAAGGCTCTCTCCCTCATTCTCACAAGTCTTGCCTGTGATAGAAGAAGAGGCGAGAGGAGAGCACAACCAATCGTTCAATGCTAAGGCTTCCCGCCAAAATGGAACTGTAGAGGAGTCTACTGAACAAGCCAGTACCTGCCGCATACCAGTACTGCCATCTGTTGAGGAGTTACGAAGGTGGAGGCATTACTTTTCATTCAACCCTCGTATTCAGAATAATATAGAAAGCATCATGAAACTGACAGAAAACAACGAACCATATTTGAATGTCAGTGTTACATTTCTGTACTAAATGCTTCAAATATTTTATATGACACGCATGTGGAATTTTTTTAATGCTTTTTCAAAATGAACATCTTTGACATATTTACCTACATTACAGTATAAACAATCAAGCTGGTCATTCCGCAGGCAAATAGACCGTCATTTTATCTAGTGGCTGAAAGAGGCTGGTCTAGAAATGTGAAAACTAGCGGGAACGGAAGTAAACAACAACAAAAACTGCAGGAAAACTTTTTTTAAATCAGGAGGGCAGGTAAAATGTATTCCCTTCCATGTTATCTCTAGGTCAACCATTATGTGTGTCTGAATGACCAGTGCCTCATGGAAATACTGATCTTGTTTCAATAACCTCAGCCACGTCTGTCAAGTGATCTCCACAAATTGAGTTTTGCTTGGCAGCCAGGCACCTTTTCCCCCAATACAAAAATGTGATTTCGGTTTCCAAATCAATGTACCTACAATGTCTTGTCGAATGCTTTCATGGGCAGAATCACTGGGTTGCTGTGAGTTTTCCTGGCTGTATGGCCATGTTCCGGAAGCATTCTCTCCTGACATTTTGGCCACATTTGTGGCTGGCATCCTCAGATGTTGTGGGGTCTATTGAAAACTAGGCATCCAAGAGACTTGGATGTCCATGTCTGTTGAAACCAGACACGAGTTCTTTCTCCCACCCTGGACATTATTCCACAGATATATAAACCCCACTTACCTAGTTTCCAACAGACCTCACAACCTCTGAGGATGCCTGACATAGAGGTGGCCTCTTTTTTCCGTGTCAGGAGCAACTTGCGAAACTGCAAGTCACTTCTGGTGTAAGATAATTGGCCATCTGCAAGGACGTTGCCCAAGGGACACCTGGATATTTTGATGTTTTACCATCCTTGTGGGAGGCTTCTCTCATGTTCCTGCATGGGGAGCTGGAGCTGACAGAGGGAGTTCATCCACACTCTCCTCGGATTTGAACTTCTGACCTGTCGGTCTTCAGTCCTGCCAGCACAATGGTTTAAACCAGGGGTCCCCAAACTACGGCCCGAGGGCCGGATGCGGCCCTCAAAGGTCATTTACCTGGCTCTCGCTCAGGGTCAACCTAAGTCTGAAACGGCTTGGAAGCACACAACAACAACGACAACAATCCTATCTCATCAGCCAAAAGCAGGCCCACACCTCCCATTGAAATACTAATAGGTTTATTTGTTAAAAATGTTCTTCATTTTAATTATTGTATTGTTTTTAAGGGGTTTTTTTTGCACTACAAATAAGATATGTGCAGTGTGCACAGGAATTAATTCATGCTTTTTTTCAAATTATAATCCGGCCCTCCAACAGTTTGAGGGACTGTGACCTGGCCCTCTGTTTAAAAAGTTTGAGGACCCCTGGTTTGAACCATTGCACCACCTGGGGCTCTTATAGATGTGGGTGAAACGTCAGGAGAGAATGCTTCTGGAATATGGCCATACAGCCCTGAAAACTCACAGCAACCCAGTGTACCTACAACCATTTTGCTACTGATGTGGTAGGCAATCTACTATATAGCCATCCAAAACAGCTGTGGAGTAAAGTCCAGCATTTAGTTTTACGAACTGAGGAACTACATGTGCAGCATTTAATCCTGATGCTGGGATTACCAGGGCAGGCATGCTGAAGAATGACATCTTGAAATGGGCAGGGATTTCCTATTTTCTTGTTTACATGCAGAATAAATTACTTTTAAAACCATTTGTCAGCTATGTATGGCAAGAGGGGAAAAAAGAAGTTTTAAAATGCTTTTTTCTCCCAAATGTATATTGATTTTTTAAAATGCATTGATCCAATCAGCATAGATGTTCCCCATTTATCAAAAGGATTCATTAATCCCAAAACTACTTGAAACAATTGTAAGTACTGATTGCGTTTTGTTTTCAGCAAAGGTGATTGAATCACAGCACTTGAAAATGATTTTTAAAACTATCACTTCTGTATTTAAGAAAACTTTTTGAAATAGTCTTAATGTCAAAGCAAAGCTTGACTTGTGCTCATTTCCTGGAGGCGAGGGAGAAAAGACAATAATGGTCAACCGGCTATGCTTTATTAAACAGTGCCTAATTATGTTTAAGGATGGATGACGGTGTTGATTTTTTTTTACTAGTTTCAAAATAGCTATTAGTTCCATTGTCTTAAATTGCATAGCAGAGGCAATGTTTTCTCACTGTGGAAATATGGGGTCATCTTGAAGTAAACGCAAGAGACTTTGCATTCCATGCTGTGAGGAATTGGATGAAAGAGGTCAGGTTCAAATGTCTGTAGATGAAAATTAGGGGTATCGGTACTTCCACGCAAGAGGTATAACCCCTGTTGATTATAAAGTGTGCTCATTTTCATTACATGGTTTTGCACTATCCTATACGTAGTTACAAGGGGTTAAGCCCATTATAACTAGATTAATGTCCATATTCAATGTCTTAAACAAGGCAAAGCCATCATTACCTCAATTCCAAAGCCAAGTGTAGGTTGACAGTCTAATGATGAATGCGGATGACTGTATTTTCAAGCCATCAATATGGGCCAAGAAGCAAATGATGGGTTGTGTTGTCGAAGGCTTTCATGGCCAATCGCTGGGTTGCTGTGAGTTTTCCAGGCTGTATGGCCATGTTTCAGAAGCATTCTCTCCTGATGTTTTGCCCACATCTATGCCATAGATATGGGTGAAACTTCAGGAGAGAATGCTTCTGGAACATGGCCATACAGCCTGGAAAACTCACAGCAACGCAAATGATGGGTTGACGTGTTGCTGGAATATAGCAATGTGCCTCCATGCACAACAGCAGGATGGGCTGGAATCCCACCTCACTACCTCTGAGGATGCTTGCCGTAGATGCAGGCGAAACGTCAGGAGAGAATGCCTCTAGATCATGGCCATGTAGCCCGAAAAAACCTACAACAACCCAATCCCAACCTTGTCTGGGATACATCTGATTAAACATAAACCTGAGTAAACATGGACAGGGTTGTACCATTAAGAGTACGATTGCACAACGTGTGTAAGAAAGGTCTCAGTTTGTGAGTTGTCACATTAACTCCCTGTAGCGTCAATAGGGTAGTTCTTATTTGTATGAATTGGAAACAAGGGCAGAAAAAAAAACTAGTTTCCCTCAGTGTAGTGGTTCCCAACTTTGGTCCTTCCAGTGTTTTGGACTTCAACTCCCAGAAGTCCCAGCCAGCTGTTTGGGATTATGGGAGCTGAAGTCCAAAACACCTGGAAGACTAAAGTTGGGAAGCGCTGCTGTAGTAGATGAAGATGATAGTTTGAAATACAGTTGTCCCTCCATTTTCACAGGTTTCACACTTTTAGTTTTAATCATGCACAAGCTTGTGCTGCTGCACCCACTGCTACCGATTTGGCTTCTTTTCCTCTTCGTATCCACTGTGAATGTTTGTTTCGTCCAGGCAAAAAAGAGGGGTATTAGGGGAAATGGGAGAAGAAACAGAGCCAGATCTGCAGGGTGACGCATGAGGCTTGTTCCTCCCCATTTGCCTTGTGGCACGCAGGAAGGAGAAGCAATTCCAGGTGTAATTTCACTTCCCTTTGGGATCTCTTTTTTTCTTTTCTTATGCATTTTTCTTGGGCAAAGGAAGGGAGTTACAGCAGGAACAAAAACACAAGCCATACAGGAAGATAAAATTGAGCTGTATCTGCAGGGTAACTGATACTGCAGGCATACACAGGGCTGTTTCCTCCTAAGATATTCACAGCTTTGCCTTGTATGCTGGGACTGCACCCTGAATCCTTGTGAAAGTGGAGGGAGGACTGTATTTAATGTGTATAAATATTTTACAACAAAATGGAGGAGTGTGGTTACAAAGGTAAAGGAAAATATTTCCCCTGACATTAAATCTAGCCGAATCAGACTCTGGGGATTGGTGCTCATTTCTCAGCCGAAGAGCCAGCGTTGTCCGTAGACACCTCCAAAGTCATGTGGCCAGCATGGTTGCATGGAGTACTGTTACCTTCCCACCAAAGTGGTACTTATTGATCTACTCACATTTGCATGTTTTCAAACTGCTAGGTTAGCAGGAGCTGGGCCTAACAGTGGGAGGTCAATGTATTGTCGAAGGATTTCATGACCAGAATCACTAGGTTGTTGTAGGTTTTTTCAGGCTATATGGCCATGTTCTAGAGCAGGGGTCCTCAAACTTTTTAAACAGAGGGCTAGGTCACAGTCCCTCAAACTGTTGGAGGGCCGGATTATAATTAGAAAAAACATGAATGAATACCTATTCACACTGCAAATAGCTTATTTGCAGTGCAAAAACACTTAAAACAATACAATAATTAAAATGAAGAACAATTTTAACAAATATAAACTTATTAGTATTTCAACGGGAAGTGTGGGCTTGCCTTTGGCTGATGAGATAGGATTGTTGTTGTTGTTGTGTGCTTTCAAGTCGTTTCAGACGTAGGTTGACCCTGAGTGAGGGCTGGGTAAATGACCTTGGAGGGCCGCATCAGGCCCCTGGGCCATAGTTTGAGGACCCCTGTTGTAGAGGCATTATCTCCTGAAGTTTCGTCTGCATCTATGGCAAGCAACCTCACTACCTCCGAGGATGCTTGCCATAGATGCAGGCGAAACACCAGGAGAGAATGCCTCTAGAACATGGCTATATAGCCTGAAAAAACCTACAACAGTGGGAGCTCACCCTGCTCACCGGATTTGAACTGCCAACCTTTTGGTCACAAGAATACATCTAAAAAGCACCGCTACCATCTTGTGTAGCTTTGTGTGGACCCCCAACATCTGAAAACTTGGTATTGTCCAGAGAAGTCGACAAACTGACCATTTCAGGTGTGAAAATTTCTGATCTTTATGGTTGCTAAACCTTAAGTAGCAATGCCTAATTCAATCTGAAATCAAAGGAAGGCACTGCTAAGCCTTCCAATGGTCGTGACTTCAGTGCTTTTAATTCACTGTTCCACCTCCTGGTTTGCAGAAACAATAAATTCTGTCACCTCAAAATGTAAATCAGTGAAAAAAAATCAAGCTGCTCCTGGGGCAGAATTTTATTTTTGAAGTGCAGAGTATAGGATACACAACCCTGCCAGTAGCATGGTTTTCAAGAAAGGAAAAGGCCACAAGGATTTCAGACCGTAAGTCTGAACATAACAACTTTACAAGGTTAGTTTACCAAATAACGTTTATTTCATTCAAGTTCTTAAAAATACTTTTCTGTTGTTGCATAAAACATCCTAATGTAAAAAATATCCAACGGCTTAGAAAAGGAAAAGGAAGGCAGGGAAAGCAAAGCATGAAGAACAGTCCCCAAAACGTCAGGACTCTATTTACAAAGCCTCGTCGCACAGAAAGTAAAAAGAGGACTACAGTCAGTGGGTAGTGTGTCGCCCCTGACCATCAGGACTGACCCATCACACTTGTTCTTCTTGCTATGGCAACAGTGGGAGATGAAGGCCTGGGAACCCCAAGAGGAGAAGTGAGGGGGCTAGCCCCAAAGGGCGAGATCCGTAACCACCAGGACAGATCAGCTGCGGGGTGTGTGGAATGTCACAGGAATGGCCGACTCTTTGGCTCTTCTGAGGGCTGCACCTGGGAGGGAGGGTTGGTTAGACGACTGACTACAGGTGTGCCTCACGGGCTCCTCAAGTTGCAGATCATCCAAGGGGGGCCCCAAGCAATACTGAACAGTCCTTTGGGGGCACAGGAGGCCCTAGTCATCTTCTTCATCCCCTTCATCATCTGCTTCTCTTTTCCTTTTTTCACCTTTTCCACTCTCCTCTTCATCTATACAGGGAAACAAAGGGGAAAATGTCCCATAAGTGAACGTGACGTGGCTGTATTATCCCACATATCGATTTCCACAACAAGAACATTTTATTATGGTCCAAAGACCCTTATTGCACCACAGGTGTACAAGGTATGCAGTTCATGAGATTAAGAACATTCGGTTGATTAAACACATAAATTGATAAAATTGATAAAATGTATAACAGTTAAGGTGAAGGTTTTCCCCTGACATTAAGTCCAGTCATGTCCGACTCTGGTGCTCATCTCCATTTCTAAGCTGAAGTGCCGGTGTTGTCCGGAGACACCTCCAAGGTCATATGGCCAGTATGACTACATGGAGCACCGTTACCTTCCCGCCGGAGCGGTACCTACTGATCTACTCATATTTGCATGTTTTTGAACTGCTATGTTGGCAGAAGCTGGAGCTGATAGCAGAAGCTCACGCCGCTCCCCAGTTTCGAACCTGTGACCTTTTGGTCAACAAGCTGAACAGCTCAGCGGTTTAACCCACTGCCACCGGTTTTAACAACAGTTAAAAACTGCTTAAAATACATATTGGCTAAAAACATAGGCAAAGACTACAAGAAGTGCCGGCGTGTTTCAGCCTGTGTCTAAAATTAGGAATTGTCTAATCCTGGCTGCTTCAGAAAGAAACTTGGCAACCACCAAGGTCATGTGGGGAAGGTTGTCACTAGGCCTGTTTGATCAAGAAAAAATTTGTTTCTAAATTCGATTCTTAATTGGGGTGTTTTTTTGTTTCGATATTTAAAATATTTTCAAAACTTTCCAAAAAAATGTTTTGTTATTTACGAAATTTCGTAAATTTCGTAAATATTTACAAAACATTTTTTAAACTCCATTTGCCTAGTATTTTAAATATCGAAATTTTTTCTTGATCAAACAGGCCTAGTTTCCAACAGACCTCTGAGGATGCCTGCCATAGATGTGGGCAAAATGTCAGGAGAGAATGCTTCTGGATTGGTCATACATACAGCCCTGAAAAGTAAACTCACACAACCGGCCTCCCGCGCCATCCAATCGGCCCCGCACACCATCCGGCTCGGGCTCCTGCGCCCCCCTCCTCCTCCTCCTCCTCCTCCTCCTCCTCGTAGCACTTCCTGCAACACAGCTGGTAGGAGGAGGAGGAGGAGGAGGAGGGGGGCGCAGGAGCCCGAGCCGGATGGCGCGCGCGCGCGCTCCGCTCACCTTTACAACCGGCCTCCGCTCCTGCTGTTAGCCCCGCGCACCATCCGGCTCGGGCTCCTGCGCCCTCCTCCTCCTCCTCCTCGTAGCACTTCCTGCAACACAGCTGGGAGGAGGAGGAGGAGGAGGGCGCAGGAGCCCGAGCCGGATGGCGCGCGGGGCTAACAGCAGGAGCGGAGGCCGGTTGTAAAGGTGAGCGGAGCGCGCGCGCGCCATCCGGCTCGGGCTCCTGCGCCCTCCTCCTCCTCCTCCTCCTACCAGCTGTGTTGCAGGAAGTGCTAGGAGGAGGAGGAGGGCGCAGGAGCCCGAGCCGGATGGCGCGCGCGCGCTCCGCTCACCTTTACAACCGGCCTCCGCTCCTGCTGTTAGCCCCGCGCGCCATCCGGCTCAGGCTCCTGCGCCCTCCTCCTCCTCCTCCTCCTCGTAGCACTTCCTGCAACACAGCTGGTAGGAGGAGGAGGAGGAGGTGAGCGCGGGTGAGCGCGCGCGCGCGCCATCCAATCGGCTCCTGCCACGGTGCTGCTGGGGTGCTTGGGAGCGCCTGATTGGTTCCCAGGCACCAGCACATGACCACAGCACTGAAGTCAGCACAGCAGCCGCCATTGCATTTACGAGCGGAGCTGAAGCTCGTAAAAAAAATGGGGCTGCTGTTTCGATATTTTCAAACCCTTCCGGGTTTGAAAATATGTTTTGATATCGCTTCGTTTTTTTAAAAAATAACGATTAAAATACGAAAAACGAATTAACGATACAAAACTGACAGGCCTAGTTGTCACTAAGTAAAAGCTTCACATAAAATTTCACTCGACTTGCTGGTAAGTTTCTTAGTAGGGGTTGATTATGTGTGCTCAGGCCTGTTCACAGAATATGGTAGATGCATTCAACTTCCTGTTTGTTACATGGGCAGGGTCTTTCATTATATGAGGTACCTGCAAATCTCACATTCAGCAATTAAAACAGAAGCACATTGCACATTGCTTTGGAAAACACAGCTGCATACAGCAACTGGGAAGCTATCTTAGCATTAAAGACTTTAGTTGCCGAAGGGATGAACTGCCCCCCCCCCCTTTAGTAGCAGTAAAACAGAAAATGGCTGAACTGCTTACTTTAGTTTTGAGGGTAATAGAAGCAATATGTTAGTTTACTGCATGGAAAGGCCCAACATAATGTATGGACAGGGCACTAGGGGAGCAAGATACATAAGAGCAAGAGCACAGCTCATAAAAGGCAGTGCCCCACAGTCTCTGTTTGATTGATTTGAGAGCCATGTCAAAACCCAGATGAGTTAGGAGGGATGCGGAAAGGGTTTCTTAGAATTGATCTTAATCCAACTGCTTATGTACTCATCCAGAGCTAAATGATAAATCAAACTGGATCCTAAATCAAAAACTCTGATCTTCAGTCAATATTTAAGTGCTCAGGCTCTTCTTGACAGGGATGCTTCCCTAGATTCAAGTACAGTAGTCTCATTTATCCAACCTTCGCTCATCCAACGTTCTGTATTATCCAACGCAGTGTGCTTCCTGCCCAGATCCACAGCTGATTCAATACATTGCGCTGTTTAGGTGCTCAATTCATAAATACAGTAATTACTACCTAATGTTACCATGTATTGAACTGCTTTTTCTGTCGTTTTGTTGTAAAACATGTATTGGTGCTTAATTTGTAAAATCATAACGTAATGTGATGTTTAGTAGGCTTTTCCTGAATCACTCCTTATTATCCAACATTTTTGATTAACCAACGTTCTGCCGGCCTGTTTATATTAGATAAGCCAGACTCTACTGTAGTAAGAAACAGGATGGTACACATCTGGGGAGCTGGAAAAGGACCCTCAAAAACTGTGTTTGCTATTGGTCTATTTTTGATGTTAGGGCCCCAATCCAGATGCTGGAAGCATACAGCAGCTGGGAAGCTATCGTAGCATTAAAGACTAGTTGCCGAAGATATGAACTGCCCCCCTTTAGTAGCAGTAAAACACAAAATGGCTGAACTGCTTACTTTAGTTTTGAGGAGAATAGAAGCAATATGAGTAGACCAGGGGAGTCTGTGCTGAAAAATGCCCCAGATATTGGAAACTTCTGACCTGTTCTAGAGTGTGCGCATCAAGAGACCAACGGCAAGGGGAAAATCTTTTTCAAAGGCCAGAACTTTAGATTTCACATAGTTGTTATCTATTATAGAATCATACAGTTGAACGAGACCACACAAGCCATCCAATTCTAACCCCTGCCATGTAAGAAAGGCACAGTCAAAGCACCCCAATAGATGGCCAACCAGCCTCTGTTTAAAAGCCTCCAAAGACGTCTTTTAAATGCAGTCAAGGCAGTGCATCACTTTGTTTTATATTTTTGTGCTTGAACGGGTCTTACGAAGATAAAGTTGTTCTTAATGTTTAGGAGGAATCTCCTTTCCTGTCATTTGAACCCATTGCTCTATTGAGTCCTATTCTCCAGGGCAGCAGAAAACAAGGCTGATCCCTCTTTTTTATGGCATCCTTTCAAATATTTAAATATGGTCATCATGTCCTCTCTCCCAACCTTCTCAGAGGACATGGTTTCCAGGTCTTCTAGCCCATATAAAAGAGGACACTCAGGATAGCAGGGAACTGGGAGGGTTAGGCTTGGACCCTAACACTCGGCGAGAACCGCCCAAAAAACAGATAGGTAGCGAAAGTGATTGTTTCAATTTCTGCAACTATCAATGATATCCTTTCAAACCAAGGCTGACACAGCAATTAAAAAGCATTTCAGGTGTTACGGTACCCTTAACTGAAGAAAGACCAACAAGGGCCCAGATTGTCCTATTGCTATAAGGATCAGAAAGCTATTTGTTCATCACACACACTGGAGCTTGCATCCTAAGAGCTAGATTTTGTAAACCAAGCAACATTATCACTGCAGTCTTTATTTGCACTTCTTTTCTAACTGGGAGACTTTTCCTCCATTTACATCCCTATGCAAAGTATGCAGTGTTGCCATCGTACAACTAAGAAGGCACAGTTGACACCACTATGTGCCCATAATGAATCATGTATGGGCACACAGAAGCATTCAGTGTTCAATTGCAGCTTTCAATTTCTGTGAGAAACTGAGACTGTATCACTTTGTTTTATATTTTTGTGCTTAGAAATGAGGCACCGAGAGCATCTGGAATTTGATGGTAGCACTTGGATTGGTTTATGTTCTAGTTCTAGGTGCTGAACAGCAATGGCATAAGACAGGTGAGGTTTTATGATGTTCATTAATATTTAAATCACCCACAAATGAATAGTAAAAAGGTAAACATTTCCCCTGACATTAAGTCTACTTGTGTCCTACTCTGGGGTTGGTGCTCATCTCAATTCTAAGCTGAAGAGCCGGCATTGTACATAGACACCTCCAAGGTCATGTGGCCAGCATGACCGCATGAAGTGCTGTTACCTTCCCACTGAAGCGGTACCTATTGATCTACTCACATTTGCATGTTTTTGCATTGCTAGGTTGGCAAAAGCTGGGGCTAACAGTGGGAGCTCACTCTGCTCCCCGGATTCAAATCACCAACCTTTTGGTCAGCAAGTTCAGCGGTTTAATAATATAATAATAACAATAAACCTTTATTTGTACCCCGCTACCATCTCCCGAAGGACTCGGTCGGCTTACAAGTGACCCACTGTGTCACCAGGGGGCCTACAAATGCATACATAATATAAAAACCAAAGTTCAGAGCCAAGGTAATAAAGGTGTGAAGACAACTTGACTGTTGCTTTTGTTATATATTCCAATGTTTTGAAACACTAACTGCCACCTATCAATTTTTCCCCGCCACCACTCCTATTATCATAGTTATTAACAATAATTATTTCATTTCCCCACTTTTCCCAACAGCTCACTGTTAAAAGCCCTTGTTGTTGTTTATTCATCCAGTCGTTTCCGACTCTTTGTGACCTCATGGACCAGCCCACGCCAGAGCTCCCTGTCGGCCGTCCCCCCCCCCCCCCCAGCTCCTTCAAGGTCAATCCAGTCACTTCAAGGATCCCATCCATCTTGCCCTTGGTCGGCCCCTCTTTCTTTTTCCTTCCATTTTCCCCAGCATAATTGTCTTCTCTAAGCTTTCCTGTCTTCTCATGATGTGGCCAACGCACTTCATCTTTGTCTCTACTATCCTTCCCTCCAATAAGCAGTCGGTTAAAAGCCCTTGCAGACCCAAAAAAGCCTGCCAGAGCAGAAAGTTCTTTATCCTCGGGAATTTTAGTCTCCCTAGAATAAAAGAGTTGGCATGAAAAACTTTGAACTCACCTTCCTCCTCTTCTTCCTCCTCTTCATCTTCCTCCTCGCCGTCTCGTCCAAATTCTTCCTCCTGAAAAAATAAAAAGCACAGTTACTACTGAAAGAGTAGGATTTTCTCTTCCACTGGCAAAATCATCCCTGGGTAGGCACTCAATTTATGTTAAGTTAATTAAACTTGAACTACGGGTTTCATTATTTCAATTTTCTTGGAGAGGGGCAAACAGCTTGCTGTTCGAACTGTTAGAATGTACATAAATGGCAGTTTCAGAGAATAACAATCGATTTCAAGCATTTCTCTTAATAGTGGTTGTTTTTATAACTTTGATGTGATATTGTTTTTATACTCGTGCACTGTTTATGTTATATACTACACTTGTAGTGCCTTCTAACCCACCCCAAGTCCCTTTTGGGAGATGGTGGCAGGATAAAAATAAAGATAATGATGACTATTATTATTACTATTTCAATGCCAAGAACGGCACTGAAATAGGACCAGCTACCGTTTTGGCTATTCAGATAAAACCTAATGACTGCAGCATAGGGAGAGTGAAAAGGCTGGAGATGCTTTTGACCAACCTCTCCGCTGATTTCATCTTCCTCATCTTCTTCTCCCTCTCCTTCTTCGTCCTCATCCTCCTCATCAAACTCTTCCTCCTCACCATCTTCCTCTTCCTCTTCCTCCTCCTCACCTTCTGAAAAAGAGACAATGTTCACACATCTTCCTTAGAAATCGAATTCTGCTAGCCATGAACACAAAGGATACATGTTATATTTATATTCTGAGCGGACTAGTTACATCTCTGGAGTAGTGGAACCCCCAGTGGCGCAATGGGTTAAACCCTTCTGCTGGCAGAGTGACCAATAGGTCAGTGGTTCGAATCTGAGGAGAGCGGGTTGAGCTCCCTCTGTCAGCTCCAGCTCCCCATGCAGGGACATGAGAGAAGCCTCCCACAAGGATGGTAAAACATCAAACATCCGGGTGTCCCCTGGCCAACATTCTTCTAGATGGCCAATTCTTTCACACCAGAAGCGACTTGCAGTTTCTCAAGTCACTCCTAACATGGAAAAAAAAATCTAGAGTGAAACTATTTGTCCATTTCTACAGTTTTAACTTTACAGTCATTTGCAAGACACACTATTGTTATTTCTTTACTTAAGAATGATCATTTCTAACAGTTTTCTCAAGTATGGTACAAAAAAGATTTCAGCAGAAGAACGATATAAAGTCGGGCAACTCAACTCAGCTCTTTAGCAGAAATCTTCTGCTGCTAAATTTCAAAATGACATGAGCAAAATGTGATTTTTAAGACAGCCATCCCCAACCCACCATAAATACCATGTAGCCTCACCTTCCTCGTCTTCCTCATCAACACCATCTACTTCAGCATCAGAGTCGGAAGCTTCTTTATCTTCCTGATCATATCCATCCAGGTAGGTGAGTTGAGGAAGAAGCTTGAAGACACTCTCTCGGTAGTCATTTAGGTTTGTTACCTCACAGTTGAATAAGTCAAGGCTCTTCAGCGAGTCCAATTTTTTCTGAATTATGCAGACAAGGAAAAGTGTTGATTTAATGATAAGAGCAGAATAATCTTCACTTCACAACTCTAAATCAAGGTTTGGTTGGTATAGAATAGTGGTTCCCAACCTTTGGTCCTCCAGGTGTTTTGAACTTCATTTCCCACAATTCCTAACAGTTGGTAAGATGCAGGCCTGTAGCCGCGGGGGGAGGGGGGGGCCTAGGGGTTCTTCCCCCCCCCCCCCCGAAATTTTTCAGGTTAAAAAAACCACAACTATTTTTGGCCTTACTAACCTTGCATACCTTGTATCTTATACCTTTTACGGAGCAATAAGGGTCTTTGGACTGTATTAAAAATGTGGTTGTTGTGTTATCAAACTACTCATGATTTGCTAAAAAAAAGTTTCAACCCCCCCCCCCCCCCCCCGAAAATTGTTTTTCTGGCTACGGCCCTGGTAAGATGGCTGGGATTTCTGGGAGTTGAAGTCCAAAACACCTGGAGGACCAAAGGTTGGGAACCTCTAGTCTAGAATTTAGTAACGCAAAAGGTTCCCCCCCTCCCAATTTCTCAGAGCAGTCTTTCTGAGGAAATGATTTAGGAACATCACAGAAACAGCAATATAGCTCCCCCCAGAGTGATTTCTGGCCTATTCCCATTATTCTTCTTACATCAAATGGAAAACCTGAGGCTGTCTGTATGCAGCGGAATTTGAGCTTCCATCAGCACAAGGGCAATCAAGGACAACTGAAAAATATCTGCTGGGAACACAGCTTCACTCCACTTGCTACAGAATCGTAAGAGACCACAAGGCCCATCTGGTCCAACCCCAACACTCACTGCTTATTGATGATTAAGCAGGACAATCCCTTACCACTTCTAGAGATTCAATAAAAGTAATCCTTGTCTAGTCATGGAGACCTTCTTGACCTCACATCAAGTTTCCAAGTTTATTCAATATAAGGCAAAAACACACACATGAAAACCAGATTATTAAATACAATATAAAATAATTTCAGGCAGCCAAATGCTATCAGGAAATCCTTAAATGAAAATGGTTCAGTAGGACGTCTACTGCTCGTTCCTCAGTTGCTATTCCTATTTAAATGAGTTGTACCAATGGGTTAAATGTCAAATAGACTCCTAGCAACTGAGTTGGAAAGATTCACTGACTGCAGTGTATCATTCTATAACTTTGTGATTACATGCCTTTTTTGTTGAGGCCTGATGTAGTAAAACAATTTCATCTTTACTGAGACTGTAAAACCTTTATCCTTCTTGAGATGGTAAACCTTTGCTCTTTTGAGACTGTAAAACTTTCCTGATTTTAAAGTACACAACAGAAAAGCGGAAGCGTTCGCTAAGTTAATCAGTGACATACCAATGGTTCCAAGGTACCAATATCCTTCAGCTTATTTCCACTGAGATTTAAATGTGTGAGGTTGGGAAGTTTTTCTGCTAATACATCAAGACCTCCAGAAATTCGGTTGTCACTGAGTTCAAGCTGCAACAGGGAAAATAAAAGGCAATACACATACATATCAGTAAAAGATTGGTTAGAATCCAAATATAGAAAATTAGGTTGTGAGAATTTGGCACAGTAAATGATATTTCACATTCTTTTGGTATTTGATATCTCAGCATGAATCCTGCCTGATCCAAATTAATGAACATATTGATTCCTGTAGCTAAAATGGATGTTGGGATTCTACTATCTTGGATAATTAGGTAAATACGTCATTTTCAACAAAACAAATGGAATCACAAGCCATATTTCACAAGCTTCATTTAACAGAAATGTAAGTTTCTTACTCAGCTGTTTTCTTAGAGCAACCTGATGACTAAACAAAAGTACACAGTTATTTTTATAAAATTTCCTTGAAACTATATACCATATATACTTGAGTATAAGCCGAGTTGTTCAGGCTGAAAAAGCCCCCATCTGCTTATATTTGAGCCAAAGTTATTTATTATTTTACTGTTGTTATTATTACTATTATTACATTTATTATTTTACTCTACTATTACTGTTATTGTTGTTGTTCATTCGTTCAGTCGTCTCCGACTCTTCGTGACCTCATGGACCAGCCCACGCCAGAGCTCCCTGTTGGCCGTCACTACCCCCAGCTCCTCCAAGGTCAGTCCAGTCACCTCAAGGATGCCATCCATCCATCTTGCCCTTGGTCGGCCCCTCTTCCTTTTGCCTTCCACTTTCCCCAGCATAATTGTCTTCTCTAGGCTTTGCTGTCTCCTCATGATGTGGCCAAAGTTATTACTGTTATTACTTTTCCATTATTTTACTCTATTATTATTTTATTGCAAGTATTATTTTCCTCTATTATTGTTGGAAGGATATGTAAGTACATTTACATTAGAATAAAGAAGGTTAGAATAATGGTTTGATCAGAGTTGGACAGTCTTATCTTAAATTACAGTTTTATGTAAATGTTCAAAAACATGTAACCTACTGATGCCTCAATTAATATAATTTTATGGGTATCTTTTTTATTTTGAAATTTACCAGTGGCTGCTGCATTTCCCACCCTCGGCTTATCTCGACTCAGTACGTTTTCCCAGTTTTCTGTGGTAAAATTAGGTTCCTCAGCTTATATTCGGGTCGGTTTATACTTGAGTATATATGGTACAGCTGATGAACAATCAAAAGTCCAAAATGCGCGAATAAATTTGGATTATCAAAGCTGGTCCAGCAAAATCGTGTATTGACAGGCACACACTAAATGTTGCTGTGTTAGTTGCAGCCCTCGAAGGTCTCCTGGGAATCAATAGAGCCCCTGAACTCTCAACGGCTTCCCACCCATTTTATAGGTTCAGAAGTATAATTTGCTAAGTTACACCGAAGAATGTCAAGTAAACTGTATTTAGAGAAGCAAAAATCCTGGTTTCATCCAAATTATCTGAAAAGGGAGACTGAATTTTAAATAATTAGGTAGAAACGAAACATATAGAAAAGACCATATTCGTACTCAATACAGAATTATGAGGGTTTTGATCATTTCACTACTGAAGCTCTATGTCTGATCAAGGAAATCTGGCATCTTCAACTAGCAATGCAACTCAGGCATACTAGTGAAACAAGTCTGCCCTCTGGTTTCAGTCACTTATAAAAATAGCTTCAGAAACAAATAGCTGAATGGCCTGACATACATTCTATATATGCAAATTTGCCTTTTAAAAGCCCAATGCTTTTAAGAAAAGTAGCTTCAGAAGTAGAATTTGCATGGAATCTGCCTACCACTTTTCCTCTTTAGGCCCTTCCCAATCACATCTCCCCTTGGCAGAGTCCCAACTTCCGCTCCATATATGTCTTTGCAACCCTGCTTGGGGGGGCAAGCCACTTGGATGAGTGAAGTGGAGAACAAGAAAGGGGTTAGCACCTTATCATTTGCTTTAACTCCATCACTGAAGCAGAATTTCTGTAGGAAAAAAATAGCTAAGAATCTCTGGCTACTTCACAAGGGAGCCCACCATTTTCACATATATGTTATTCTAAACTTACACTTTCTCAAACTCCTTTTAGACTCCCTGATATATCTTTGTGTTTTTCTTAAGATTTAAACAGACAGACAGTTGTCATGTGCTAAACTATTTAAAGGTATTCATATAAAAATAGTATCCTCTAAAAAGTGTTAAGTACGTTTAAATATAACAAACACACTGTACTGTGTACTTTATTATATTTTTCTTGTATCAGTTTAAATACATAAATTTACAGAGCACATAAAATCAATGTGGCAAACTAAATATAAATCAAACCCTAACCAGTTTAGTCTCTGGAAAAATTTCTGAAAATTTCCATCACAGGTAATCTCTTTTTGCAACCATTCTTTGCCATGGAAGTTACAACAGTGAACAAGGGCAGTTAGAAATCTGCATGTGTGCATATACCATATATACTCGAGTATAAGCAGGGTTTTTCAGCCCCTCTTTTAGACTGAAAAAGCCCCCCTCGGCTTGTATTCGAGCCAGGGTTATTTATTCTTTTACTCTATTATTATTATTACATTTGTTATTATACTTTATTTATTATTACATTTATTCTTTTACTCTATTATTGTTACTATTACATTTCCATTGTTTTACTCTATTATTATTTTTATTAAATTTATTCTTTTACTCTATTATTATTGGAAAGATATGTAAGCACATTTACATTGTAGAAGGTGAGATAATGGTATAATCAGAGTTGGACAGTCTTATCTTACAGTTTTATGTAAATATTCAAAAACATTTAACCTACTGATGCTTCAATTAATGTAGTTTTATTAGTATCTATTTTTCTTTTGAATTTTCCCAGTAGCTGCGGCATTTCCCACACTCAGCTTATACTCGAGTCAACTCGAGTCCACTTTTTTGTGGTAAAATTAGGTGCCTCAGCTTATACTCAAGTATATATAGGTATATATTTTAAATATATATAACATCTGCCTTTTGATCACATTATCCCTTGTCACTTTACAATATATTACAAAAAACCCAACCCCAAAATCTCTCACACAGTGATTAATTCATCTCTTGGTGGTAGAATGACCAGAGAGATATTGAGTCCTCATGAAGTTTAAACTTCTTTCCTAGTGTCTTTGGTACATGCTGTTTTAAGCTCTATCTACAAGTGTACTTCTCTAACAGTGGTGTAATGTGTCTTAATGTTTACCTTACACATTCATTTACTGTTAATATGTTTGCAAGTGACTCATCCTCTCATTACCTGGATAACGAGCAGTGCAATGAAGAAAAAAAGGAGAGATGTACAAAAGAACGTAAGCACAGCAATAGTGTATCACTTTGGAAATACCACCACAATTTGCCGAACCGCTCCTCCATAGCTAACTGCAAGCACTTTGAAAGAGGTCTCCTCATTTTCACTATTACTGTCATTTCAAAGAGGGAAATTCAACAAACTGTAAGGTGCTTTTCGTGCAGATTCTATGCAAATTTTGGTGCTCTATTATCCAAATTTTGAGCAGGATTATATGATCATACACAGGTACAGGAAGAAACTCCCTCTCTTTTTCTTGGCCATCACATCCCTCAGAGATATGCATCTTCCAGCTGCTCTTCATGAATTTCTTCTAAGCTTTCATTTGGGACTCTACAATTTTAACATCACTCATACATATATACTCACACACACACCTACCAGCCAACTGGCAAATCCCCTAGAGATGTTTTGGAGCAGCAATCTTCTAATCACTTTCTCACCTTAGCCAATTATATATTTGGTAAGAGCTCCAAAACAAGAGTTAGATGTAGTGTCTTGTTTAAAGAAAGCACTTAAGGAAATGGTTCTCAACCTGTGGGTCCCCAGATGTTTTGGCCTTCAACTCCCAGAAATCCTAACAGCTGGTAAACTGGCTGGGATGTCTGGGAGTTGTAGGCCAAAACATCTGGGGACCCACAGGTTGAGAACCACTGACCTAAGGTAATAGGTTGTAGATGGAAGACTTTGCAGTAGCAGCATGGAATTGCATCACTTCTTTAATCCATTATTACAACTGAGACGAGCCTTAACGAGCTGTAACTGAGTAAAAATGAGGGTAAACATTCTGATTTTGCAAAAGTAAAACAAATAAACAATCTTGTCAATATGGACATTAGCAGGGCTATGCAGCTCCTTCTATTCTCCACCTCTACTTCCCACAATTCTCCAACATGAAAGAACAGCAGAGGCCTTACCTTTTTTAATTTCGGGAGCTTCGGAAGATTCAATACAGATGCCAGTCCCACATTGATTAAGCTGAGAAATTCCAAGTTGACAAACTCTCCTGATAGCCCCTGAATCCTGCCTTCATCTGATCTACAGTTGTCAAGAACAAGTTCTTGGACCTGAAGTGAAACAAAAACAACACTCACACATCAGTAAAAAGAAAGAAAACAATACCTCAGTGTAAAAGGAACCACCCATAGTAAAATTCAACACAATACTACCAACCTAAATATTCTGATTAACCATCATTATCACCACCAACTCTTACATCTTATTATTAGAGGCTTGGGTTTTAGTGTGAAGAACTTTTCAAGGTTGAAGAGGAGCTTCCAAAAACATCTTTCTGTGCGTTCAATAGAGCGGTTTTGGTGTAAAAATATAAGCTTAAGGTGATTTATAATGTGCATTTTGTTTCAAGCTTATAAAGCTCCTTACATTGCATCCCTATGAATATTTACTCAGGGCCCTTCCACAGAGCCCTATATTCCAGAATATCAAGGCAGAAAATCCCACATTATCTGAGTGTGGAATCATATAACCCAGTTCAAAGAAGATATTGTGGGATTTTCTGCCTTGATATTCTGGGATATAGGGCTGTGTGGAAGGGCCCCAAGATATAAGTCTCACTATGTGTTCAATACCCTGAATCTTGTTAGTCCCAACTGGAAGAGACTCAACTGAATGAGTGAGATTAGTCTATGTGTTCACTCGCCACTCAAGAATGTAGTAAATGGATCTACTCTAGTTGGAACCACGGCCCCTTCCATACAGTTGTATAAAATCCCACATTATCTGCATTGAACTGGGTTATGGGAAGTCTGGACTCAGATATTCCAGTTCAAAGCAGATATTGTAGATTATCTGCCTTGATATTCTGGGTTATATGGCTCTAAGCAGTTAAGATTCAGACTTATGTGTGTTTAGGACTGCACCTTTAATCTTGCTTACTCCAAAGGTACATCTGAACTGTTTTTCGGTGCTCTTTTAGCACACATGATGCAGCTTTGCAAACTGGGCAAATTGCAGGGCGACCAAAACTGGAGTACTCTGAATAGCTCAGAAAGACGTGCAACACAAAGTTTTGCATAATACTAAATCCATGTTTTAGGGAGTATTTTCCCTTGTGTTTCCAGTGCAGCTGGACAACTGAGAAGTAACTTCCAAGTAATTTGCTTCTAATATGGCTAATTCAGCTGATGTAGGATAGATATATCTGTCTAGAAAAACTATAAAAGTGCTTGAGAAAATGTGTTTAGCATGTATGACTATATCCAATATAACAGTGGTTCTCAACCTGTGGGTCCCCAGGTGTTTTGGCCAACAACTCCCAGAAATCACAGCCAGTTTACCACTTGTTAGGTTTTCTGTGAGTTGAAGGCCAAAATATCTGGGGACTCACAGATTGAGAACCACTGCAATACAGCAAAAGCAAACAGCATGAGCGTTTGTGTACCAAAATCAATGTACATTTGGCCCTCTGTTTCTATGCATTCTGCAATCGCAGATTCAACCAACTACAGCTCAAAAATATTTGATTTTGCCATGCGCCAAGCACTGTGCTAATGTGTAGACATGTCCTGTTGTAGCCTCCTGGTGTTTTACAGAGCTTCAGTTGTTTACCATTTTATATAACAGAAGCCATTTTACTAAACCACTGTATATGATGGCACGAAACATCCATGGGGGATGAGGTCTTGGAAGCAACCTGAGTAAATACTAAGGCCCACTGTGTATAGAAACCAAATACATGCTACAAGAGAGCTCTATAGTTGTACTCCCTTTCCACTGCTTGCCCATGATCTTTTTCTCACATTACCTGATGATACCAAGAGGGCAAAGCAGTGAGTGGTAGGAAGAGGAATGCAATACAGTTGAGTGACTGTCCCAACTAGAGATAATGAAAAATATCCTACAGGAGCCAACCATAAGACAACAGTATGCAAGGGAACAATTTGTCCAAATTATACTTCCAAGATCACAAAAACTGTTACATTCAAGGAAATGTGCTGGCTGAAAAATTGGTCAATCTTAGAAAGTGAAATACGATTTCCATAGAACAATGTTCCTATTAGGCATGTCAATGCTTCTAGCTGTAGCTAGCCAGCAAACAATAAAAAGTACTAATACTCTCTTTGGTTCACATGGTCGTCTCCAACAAAGAGGCGTATTTACTTCATTAAGAGCCACCTAAACACTCACTCTACTGTTGCAGCAATATATATATATAGAGAGAGAGGGAGAAGGACCAATTTTCAAGATTATATTTTTGCTAACATATTGTTTTCATTTCATTCAGTCTCAAATATATATACCGGTACACAATAGGTTAGGGGAGTGGAAGGAAATCTCTGAATACTCCGTGACGGCAACTTCAGCAAATGTGGAAGTAGCTTCATCAGCCCCCGTTGCACATGCATTTATGTGGTTTGAACCCACTGTCTATGAAAAATCTGCTCCTAAACTACAGCCACAATGCATTATTATAAAAATATGATAAGTGAGACAGAACAGAAGCTTACATTTTCTGCTACCAATAATTGCTTCCAATAGTACTTCCAGTTTTCCTGTTCTCTCAGGAACCACTCTTGCACAAGCGAGAACTATTAGCAAACCTGCTGTAGTTCTGAGGTCTGCTGATGCTAAAAAATCTTTAGCAAAAGCATCTGGAAGGATACCATTTTAAAAGACCATACACGATAAATGGTGTGGAATGTTTAGAGATCAAGAGGTGAAAAGAGAAAGAAACCTGACAACCAGATGGAGGAGAAATGGAGTAACTGGAAAGGAGAGATGGGAGAGACACATATATTTATGGTATGGAAAGAATCACCACATGATCTACTTTAATCTCTTCTTGCTTTGCACTGAGATGCCACTTTACAATTTCTCCAGGGACAGCAGTAAGAGATATCCAATGAAGTAGATGGAGAAATCTAATATTTAAATGGAGTAGGGACTTGAACTGTAGTGTGTCCTTCCACTCCACCCATTCATCCATAAGACAAACCAACCATCCTCACTTGGCAGAAATGACTAACTATTGGAGCTGGATGGAGTAGATATAATTACGAATGGAAGTATTCTACCTTGCAGGAATTTTGATATATGGTCTCACTTGAACAAGATATATTATGGCTTGTATGCTTTTCTAAAAAGTGTAATACTAGCACTCAACTGAGGACTTAAAAGTGTATATATATGTCACTTTATAGTCAAAGCATGCTTTGACTAGTGAGAAGACTTAGCAAGGGTACTGAAGAAATACAATTTGTTTCAAAATGATGGACCCAAGTTCAAGGCAGTATATTTCACGATGGCAACATTTTATAAATGGTGTAATGAGTTCTCAAGTTATTGAGTTTTACTATTTTGAGCTAGAAACAAATTCAAAAACAATCCCCATCCCCCAAAAAAGAGAATATGGCCCCTTCCACACAGATGAATAAAATCCCACAGTTTCTACTTTGAAGTGGAATATATGGCAGTGTGGACTCAGATAACCCAATTCAAAGAAGATATTGTGGGATTTTCTGCCTTATTATTCTGGGTTATATGGCTGTGTGGAAGGGCCCTATGTCATTAGGCCTTATGGAGTGGGGTCACCCCCTTGCAAATGACTGTGGCCAGGGAGCTATAAGTGTGCTGAGAGGCATGTAGTAGTACAGGGTTCCCTCGCTACTTTCAGGTTCATTTTTTGTGGACTTGCTATTTCACAGTTTTTCAGGAAATATTAAAGTAGAAATATTTATTGCGGTATTTTCACTGTTTCATGGGGTTTTGCCCCAAAATGGAGAATAGCCAACAGGAATGTAGGACACAGACCCACTTTTTCTGTCGTCATCTGCACGGCCGCTTGAGACACTACTTCCCAACATGAGATTGTAAATATATAGTGTCCCTACTTTGCAGATTTTCACTTTTCGTGGGTGGGCCTGGAACGTAATACCCGCAATAAGTGAGGGAACACTGTAATCTTTTGAAATTATGCCCCACCCTTTCAAGGGCCAAGGGTTTCATTCATGGGCAGATCCTGATTGCAAAGATATAGCAATTTCAAATCGGGTCCATCTTCTTGAAACATCCTGTATATAGAGCAAGCATGGGCTAACTTTGGCCCTCCAGGTGTTTTGGACTTCAACTCCTAGAGTTTACTGGCTGTTAGGAATTGTGGGAGTTGAAGTCTAAAACACCTGGAGGGCCGAAGTTTGTCCATGCCTGATATAGAGGCTGTGATAACTTGTTACCATGCAACCTTATCTTACACATAAATCAATAGGCTGTAATGTAATTCAACTCAATGAAGTATGCTTGCTATACATTCCCCTTACTAGAGAAGGAAGAGGACCTTACAAAGTTGAAAAGAAGGAATGCAGAATTGTCATTTGCTAAGAGGACTGTTTTCCTGTTCAAAACATATAGAGAGGCTAAAGGGATGAACGACAAGCTGGTATGGAGATTCAGAGTACCCTGACTTCAGCTATTTATTTCTTTAAAATGTCTACATAAATAATCAAATTAACAGTTGCTATTAATAAAACAGAACTCAGTGCATTTAAAATGCACTCTAATTCAGGCAGATGAATTGCCCCATGGTTCCCTAGCAAAGGTTTGACCAGAAGACAAACAGCATCAGTTTTCTCAGCTAACTTAGCAAAGAATATCCAACTTTCACAGCCACTACTTGAGGAAAAAAAGAGAAAAATGTCCAAGAAAAAAAGGGTGTGCTGGGGAGTTTATCTGCTCATGCCAAACCTGGTCTCACCCAAGAGTGAAGTGACATATATTTCCAGGACAACTCCATATTGCAGTAAAAAGTGTGCAACATTATAGATAATTTCACTATTAATTCATAAGAACATAGACTTAAGACATAAAAATAAAGGTGTTCAACAGTATTAGTTTGCTAGCCTTGCAGCTATCATAATGAAAGCACATGTCACATGTAATTGAATTTATGTGTAGAATTAGCTATGCTTTTACCAGTATTTCCTACTTGTTTTAAAATATATGAAAGCCCAATGGCACTCATGTTCCTTCTCCTATGCAATGTCCCATGCAATTGAATGTATCCAAATAACTATGCACCCCTTCCATTTGATTCAAGACTATTCCATAGGGCAACAGAGTAATATTTCAAAAATGTTTAAGCAGTTAGATCTAATAACAATAATAATAATAATAATAATAATAATAACAACATTAATAATGATAATAATAATAATGCTTTATTTATAGGCTGGCCTATATCCCTGAGGGGATTTTAATCTAGTGTTAAAGAACATAATTAGAACCAAATAAGTTGCATTAAATCTTGCTCAGAACAGCAATGTTAGTGAACAAACTGTCCAAACATATTGTCGTAAGTTTAAAAGTTCATCATTAGTGTAACATGTATTTTGTCACTACCAAAAGACAAATAGCCCATGGTAACAGGAAAGGAATAGCTTGCCCTCAGTAAATAAAAAATGGTTGATGTACGGTATTGATCATTTGTGAACCCATCTTCTACAAATATGGTTTTTAAAATAACCAAAATATCCAAAATGATATTCACCTAAATATGTCTATTTTATGAGCTGAAGAAGTTTTTCATGATTCTATTTCTCAGACTTTCACATGAGTAAAAGAATAACACAGGCGCCAAAGAACAGCACAGAAAAGGCATTTGCTGCCTAAGGACTATTTTTAATTTTTGAAATTTTAGAAAAAGTTGAAATTTAGCTGTTGGATTAATGTTTTTGGAGGTATTTTTTAAAAAACAAAACCCTCATTTTGCACAGTTCTTTCATTTCACCAAAGGTGGCAGTGCCAGTTAATTTTCTGTCATTTCTTTTCCTCCCTGCATATCACATAGTTAGTAAAACGGAATTGATCTAATTCAGGTCATTTTTTTTTGTTCTAAGAATCTCTCTACAAGGGACATGGAAATGGGATTACTTGTATAAATTGCTGGTGGTGTTTTGGGACAAGGAAACTGATACAGAACAGGTTAACTTATGCATTGAAGTAAAAACATGAAAGTGTTGTGTCGAGTTATTAAAATATAACTGGCAGAGCAGCACTAAGGCACTCCCAGGAGTAAATGCACAGCTGAACCAGGAAGCATAGATCAGCACCAGAATTATGCAATTCTGCATCAAAGCACCAGTCGTCCTAAAAAAATACTGGGAAGTGCCAATTACAACTTGCTGAACTTGTGGCACTCATATAAACATTAATATACATGCAAAACTCTCCCGTGACTACTGAGGGCCCTTCCAGACAGGCTCTATATCCCAGAATCCAATCCCAGGTTTTCTGTTTATCCTAGATTATTTGGCAGTGGGGACTCACATAATCCAGTTTAATGCAGAAAACCTGAGATCAGATCCAGGGATATAGGGCCTGCCTGGAAGGGCCCTGAGAGAGAACATTAGCTAAAACAAGCTGGTTTAATAGAAATCTATATATATAAATCTGTTAGGTTGGTTCAACCGGACAGCAAAACTCCACAACCCCCCAACGAAACTTAACCAAAATTCCCATGCCCATAACACAACCCACAAGGTACAAACATATCTACTCAAAATGAAAAACAACACAACAACACACTCACAAAACAGCAAAACAACAAAACTCACAACCCCCCCCAACGAAACTTAACCAAAATTCCCATGCCCATAGCACAACCCACAAGGTACAAACATATCTACTCAAAATGAAAAACAACACAACAACACACTCACAAAACGGCAAAACAACTGAGCATGCGCATTGGTGCCCAGCCGCAAGTTCCCTGGCGCGCGCACACAGCCTTCCGGCCAACGTTCCCTCTGCAGAAGCCATGCCCACTCCAAGCCCCGCCGTGCCGTTTCCGCACACACACACACCCTGCCGCAAGCACACACACAACCCCACGCTCCATCACTCCCCCCGCCACCGCACACACACACGCAACCCCACGCTCCATCACTCCCCCCGCCGCCGCACACACACACGCAACCCCACGCTCCATCACTCCCCTCACCGCCACACACACAACCCCACGCTCCATCACCCCCCCCGCCGCCGCACACACACACGCAACCCCACTCCCCCCGCCGCCGCACACACACGCAACCCCAGGCTCCATCATTCCCCCCGCTGCCACACACGCAACCCCAGGCTCCATCACTCCCCCCGCCGCCGCACACACACATGCAACCCCACGCTCCATCACTCCCCCGCCGCCGCACACACACACGCAACCCCACTCCCCCTGCCACCGCACACACACACACGCAACCCCACTCCCCCCACCGCCGCACACACACACGCAACCCCAGGCTCCATCATTCCCCCAGCCACCGCACACACACACGCAACCCCACGCTACATCACTCCCCTGCCGCCGCACACACACACACACACACACGCAACCCCACGCTCCATCACTCCCTCCGCCGCCACACACACGCAACCCCACTCCCCCCGCCGCTGCACACACACACGCAATCCCATGCTCCATCACTCCCCCCGCCGCTGCACACACACACGCAACCCCACGCTCCATCACTCCCTCGCCGCTGCACACACACACGCAACCCCACGCTCCATCACTCCCCCTGCCGCCGCACACACACACACACGCAACCCCACTCCCCCGCCGCCACACACACACACGCAACCCCAGGCTCCATCATTCCCCCCGCCGCTGCACACACATAATAGTCCAGATATTTACCTCAACTTTGATAAGTTTTACTATAGGCCACAGCAACGCGTGGCAGGGCACAGCTAGTTCTTTTATATAAAAAGTATTTCACTTATTAAGGTGTATAAAAAAAATATCCAAAGCTACTATTTTAAAAAGGGCAATTTCACAGAGCTCTGCAGTTTCGCAAATCTAAGAGCAGCCACCAAGCAAAATGTTGAATAACAGTTCACTGTCAAGGAGAGATTTTCAAAATGGCCTGAAAACCATTCTGGAACAAATACATGGTCTCCACACTGCCCCTATATCCCAAGATCTGATCCCAGATTATATGTTTTAATGTGCATTTAATTTTAATTTCATAATTTTAAGTGTATTCTAACTGTTGGTTATCCAAAGACATTTAATAGCTGCCATATGTAAAACCACCATGAGTCCCCTTTGGGGTAGAGAAAGGCAGGACACAAATAGAGCAAATAAATCAATAAATAATCTGTTTATCCCAGGTTATCTGGCAATGGGGACTCATATAATCCACTTTAAAGCAGAGAATCTGGGATGAGATCCTGGGATATAGGGTAGTGTGGGCCTGAGGGCCCTTCCACACAGCCCTATAGCCCAGAATATCAAGGCAGAAAATCCCACAATATTGGCTTAGAACTGGGTTATCTGAGTCCACACTCAGATAATGTGGGATTTTCTGCCTTGATATCCCGGGATATAGGGCTGTGTGGAAGGGCCCTTAGTTTCATTTGAAGGAGAAAAAGTGGGATATAAACACTAATATCAGTAATATTCACTGTGCCACATCTGCCAAAAGGGACCCCCAGTTTCACTAAAGAAAAAAAGAGCAATTTAACAGGTTAAAATTACTCTTGTACCAACGTATTTCTCCACTCCTTTGGACATCCTCACCCCTTACAAATATTTTTCAATTTCACAGGCTTTAAAAACCTTTGGCCCTTCCACATGGCCCTTTGGCCCTTCCCATGCGTTCTCTTAAGGGCAGGAATCAAGCAGATTAAACTGTTTGGCACATGGGTGAAAGCCATGAGTGTTAGATGGCTTCACTTTAATTCACTTAGTGGCACGCCTGCTGTGCAAAGCAAGGGAATTCTTTTAACAACATGCTGTCCCCTGCCATGTGTTGCTGTGGCCCAGTCTGTGTATATATGTTTTGTGTGTGTGTCTGTGTATGCTTGCTGTAAGGTATTTTTCTTTTTGGAGAGTTTGACGTTATTTCCCCTTTGTTTTTTAAAGGTTCTTTGTTTGAAAGACATAAATTGGATTATTATGTTTTGCTGCCAAATTTCGAGTCAATTCGTCCAGTGGTTTTTGGGTTATGTTAATCCCACAAACGACCATTATATTTTTATTTATATACTAGCCGTTCCCTGCCATGCGTTGCTGTGGCCCAGGCTGTGTATATGTGTCTTGTGTGTATATGTGTGTGTGTGGCTTTGTACATGTGTTGTATTGTAAATTTTGTTTTTTGGCTTTTTGAGTCTCTTCTGTGTTTTTCAGTGTTTTTACGAGTGGTGGTCACTTGTCGGCCTGATAGGTGCATGGTGTCCAAATTGGTGTAAATTCGCCCAGTGGGTTTTGAGTTATGTTAACCCCACAAACGAACATTATATTTTTATGTATATACTAGCCGTCCCTTGCCATGCGTTGCTGTGGCCCAGGCTGTGTATATGTGTCTTGTGTGTTTATGTGTGTGTGTGTGCTTGCATATATATAGGTGTGTGTGGCTTTATGTGTTGTATTGTAAATTTTGTTTTTTGGCTTTTTGAGTCTCTTCTGTGTTTTTACGAGTGGTGGTCACTCGTTGGCCTGATAAGTGTCTTGTGTCCAAATTTGGTGTAAATTCGCCCAGTGGATTTTGAGTTATGTTAATCCCACAAACGAACATTATATTTTTATTTATATAGATAAAATAAAATGAGGAACATGTGCTAAGAAAGGTGGTTTCTATGTACTGCTGACTGTATGGATGGCTGTGACGATTGGAGGAGAAGTAATGTATTTGAAATGTGGTGCTACCCAAAAAAATAAGGGGGGGGGTTCTGAGAGCCAATGCTTTCTGAAAGGCAGAATAACCAAAAGGAGACGGTCAAACTTGGGTTGCCTCATGGGAAAATGTGCCTCGTTGGGAGAGCCTACCCTGCCTGCGAGAGTGCGAGGCAGCAGGGAAGAGGAAGACCGCATTAAAGATGGATGCCACGGCCCTGAGCCGCCCGCAGAAGCCGAGCCAGGGCCCCCAGGCCGAGGAGGCCTCTCCACAGGCAAGGAAGGAGACCTCCTTGCGGCTCCCCCCTCCCCCCCAACTTGGGTGCTTTAATTCTACGGCTTTCAATCGATTCCCTTTTTCAAAGAAGGGGCAGATCGTATGTCTCTTTAAATAGGCGCTCTCCTTGAAACCACAAAGGGGGTTTTGGGGGAGTCTAAATTACACCCTATTTTTTTTTTGTTTGTGTGAGGGAGAAGTTTTTTGGCGGGAAGGCGAGCGTTCTGAGGAGGAGGGGGGGAGGGCGGAAACCAGGGCGCGCGACCCCGTTTGCTCGCTCGCACGCGCACATTGCTTGCTTCCTCCTCGCGCGCTCTCGTTCGCTCTCTCTCTCTCTCTCTGTGCAGCTGCCTCTTTTTTTAAAGGGGGGAGGGGGGGAAGGGCGAGGAAGGCAAGCACGCGCGAGCCCGCCCCGTTGGCGCAGCTGTTGCCCGTTTAAGAGAAGGGGGAAAGGAATTAAAAAAAAAAACCAAGGGTGGGGAGCCGAGAAACGAAAGAAATGAACGCGGTGGTGGCTGCGCGCGCGCTCCAAGGAAAGAGAGGCGCCAACAGCCTCTCCGTGTCGCGCGCTCGCCCTCTCTCTCCCTGCAGGCAAGCCCACGCGCCCTCCAGTAAGAGACGCAGCGGCTGAACAACATGGCGGCCGCGGAGCGTCTCCTCAGCCGCGCTCTCTCTCCCGCCTCTCTCTCTCTCTCCACGCGCCCTCCCTTCCCCCCTCCCCGCCGCCACGAGCCCCCAGCTTGACCCTCTTTGCCCCTCTTTTTTTTCCTATTCTTAAAAGCCGGCCCCGCTCGTGAGGGAAAGAAAGTGCGGCGCTTTCCCGCCCAGAGGCGGACTTACATCCGGCGGGGTCCGGTTCCGCAGCTCCAAGTGGATGCGCTTCTTCATGTCCATGTCGGCGGCGTCGTGTGGTGGCGGCGGCGTCGTCGGAGGTGGAAGCAGCAGCGGGGTGTGGGCCCGGAATTAGGCCCTGTGCGCACGGCGCGGAGTGGACTCGCGGGGCAGCGCTGGGGCGAGCGAGCGAACGAGGGAGGGAGGGAGGCCGAGGGGGAGTTGCGGAGGGCGGGAGCGCCGAGCGCCTCCTTCGTCGCCGTCGCGACTGCAGTTAAACTGGCAACGAGGCCTGGCGAGGACTGACTGACTGGCTGGGCGGCCGGCAGGGGGCGCTGCCGAGGAAGGGGAGGGGGAGGAGGAAGGGGAGCCGCCTCCCGGAACCCCGCCTCCCTCCCTCCTTCCCTCGCCCCATCTTCGCCACAGGCATGGCGGCCGGCCATCGCTCCCGCAGGTCCATCTCTTCCTCAGCGCTCGATTCTGGTTTATACAACAGGTTTGCAAGGACAGGATTTTCGCCACCTTCTCCAGGCTTCTCCAGGTGGGAGCCATGAAATGCACCTCTCTGCTCACTTCCGGCCTCGATCATTATTATTACAAGAATTTATTTATTTACTTATTATATTTAATCTACTATATAAATAAAAATGTAATATTCGTTTGTGAGATTAACATAACTCAAAAAACACTGGGCGAATTGACACCAAATTTGGACACGACAGCTCTCAGGCCAACGAATGACTATCACTCATAAAAATACTGAAAAACAACAGAAGGGATTTTAAAGGCCAAAAAATAAAAATACATTACAACACATGGGCAAAACCACATATATACACATATACACAAATATATACACACACAAAACACATATACACAGACTGGGCCACAGCAACACATGGCAGGGGACGGCTAATCTATATAAGTAAAAATGTAATGTTCGTTTGTGGGATTAACATAACTCAAAAACCACTGGACAAATTGACCCCAAATTTGGGCACAATACACCTATCAGGCCAAGGAGTGACCATCACTCATAAAAACACTGAAAAACACAGTGGAAGAGACTTAGAAAGCCAAAAAAAACACCCCCACCTTACAACGCATGCACAAAACCACATAAAAACACATATACACAGCCTGGGCCACAGCAACACATGGCAGGGGATGGCTAGTCTATAGAAATAAAAATGTAATGTTCGTTTGTGGGATTAACACAACTCAAAAACCACTGGACGAATTAACATCAAATTTGGACACAATACACCTCTCAGGCCAACGAGTGACCATCACTCATAAAAACACTGAAAAACACAGTGGAAGAGACTTAAAAAGCAAAAAAAAAACACCCTTACAACACATGCACAAAACCACACACACACATATATACACAGACTGGGCCACAGCAATGCGTGGCAGGAGATGGCTAGTTTATATAAATAAAATATTTAATGTTCATTTCTGTGATTAACATAACTCAAAAACTACTGGACAAATCGACACCAAATTTGGACACAATACACCGCTCAGGCCAACGAATGACCATCACCTCTAAAAACATTGAAAAACAACAGAACGGACTTTAAAGGCCAAAAAAGCAACAACAAAAAAACAGTGATAGCACATGCGCAAAAACAAAGCTTCCCCCTGGCAAACTACACACAAAAGCACACTCTCTTCCAGGCTACAGCTCCCAGCATCCCCTAGACCAGGCCCTTTAGGAGAGGAGGATGATCCAAATTCACTGCTTCCAAGCTGCAAGCTTTCTTCTCCTTGGATTTCTTTGAGAGCATCCCAATCCCTGCATATTTTCAATTTCCTATTCCTGGATGGCGACTCCCATCAATCCTCCAGAAAGATAAGACAGATAGATAGATTAGATAGCAATAGGTAGGTAGATAGATTGATAAGAAGGACTGCTGGGAGTTGCAGTCCAAGAATAGGTAGAGAAGGAAGAAAGGGGAGAAACAGAAAGGGAAAGAAAAGGGAAGGAAGGGAAGAGGAGAAGGAAAGAAATGAAATTAAAGAAAAAAGGGAAGGAAGGAAGGAAAGGAAAGAGAAAAAGAAAGGAGAGAAAGAGGGAGGGAAGGTTGGCCACAGCAACACATGGCGGGCACAGCTAGTTATAATAGTAAGGCATTTAAAATATAAAAAATTAAAACCCAAACAGCACTAAAACATCAGTTAAAATCCATCAAAACATACTCCAATTTAAAAACCACAGCAACCTGCTGACTTTATCTTAAACTCCTTCTTTAAAAGTCTGCCTGAATAGAAAGGTTTCAGTCTGCTGCCGCTGGAAGGACAGCAAAGAGGGGGCCATTCTGGCTTCCCTGGGAAGAAGGGGGTTCCAGAGACCAGGGGCAGACACCGAGGCCCCTTCCACACAGCTGTATAAAATCCCACATTATCGGCTTTGAACTGGAATATATATCCCAGTTTAAATCTGATACTGTGGGGTTGTCTACCTTGATAGGCTGGGTTATATGGCTGTGTGGAAGGCTTGCGCTCTCTCTCTCGTTCCTACCAACCAACTGAGCTTGAGATGGAGGTGGGACTAAATTGTGCCCAGAAACAGACTGGCAGCCAGTGGAGCTGCTGTAAAGGGGGTGTCCACTCCCTGGAGCAAGCCCCAGTTAGCAACCTCGCTGCTACTCTTTGTACCAGCTGAAGTTTCAGAAGACCCGTGAAAATATTAAGGATGCTTCCACACAGCCATATATCTCAATATATTAATGCACTTACTCCACAATATCTGCTTTCAGCTAGGTTGAGTCCACACCCATATAATCAAGTTCCATGTGGATTTTATACAGTTGTGTGGAAGAGCCCAAACCACCTCTTGGGAAAGTTTTCTGGCAGGTTTCAGTGCTTTATTTTCTTTTTGGGCTGAATGTGAGCCTCACCTCCTCTAACCTGACTAAAATTCAATCTCATCCAGGCTTTTTAGTAGCCTTTTTGGCCAGTCAGATGATTTTCCCAAATAGTTGATGCAGCTATGAAAACAATATGTCTCACCCCATAGTTAACATTCAGAAGTTGTGTGTACATCAGACTTTAGACTGTAAACTGTCCTTTCTTTCTTTAACAAATTTGAAATGAATCCCAGGAATAGTTTTATTATATGAAGATGTACAGGCAGTCCTCTAGTTACAAACATCTGACTTGCAAATGACGCCTAGTTAAGAACGGGGGTACAAACATAGCTGTAAAAGGTGCTGGAAATGCGACAAACAAACTGGAACTTTCTTCCATCAATGGTGGTCCTGCCCCATTGCACAAAATTTCTGGAAGAAGATCAACAAAAGATGCGAAGAGATTCTCAAGCTGAAGATCCAAGAAAGAGCAGAATGCTACCTGCTTGGAATATTTAAAGAAGAATGGGAGCTGAGCGCAAATAAAGACATACTACTCACATTCCTTACAACGGCAGCGAGAATAGTCTATGCAAGGAAATGGAAATCAAAAGAGACACCAACAGAAGAAGAATGGATGGAGAAAGTTCTAGAGATAAGAGAAATGGACACGTTAACCTACGCGTTATAAGACTCATACGGACACCCACTCAAAAGAACCGACTGGAGCCCATTAAATGAATATATGAGAGAAAATCTATCTCTTAAAAAGATATGAGTAGAACAGTAAACAAGAGAAAAATAAGAACCACAAGGGAAAAGCCACAAAAGAGATATTTCCAGAAGAAATGAAAACAACGCGGAGAAATCGGAGTCGGAAGTCAACCCCCCCAAACCCTCCCCCCCTCCCCCCCAAACCTCCTCCTTCCCGGACCTACTTGCCCCCTCCCCTCCCCAATTTACCCCCTTTTTTATATAACCCAACCCCCCTCTATTTTTATTCTTGTTGTATTTATTAAAAAATTGCTAATAAAAATATTTTTTAAAAAAAGAACGGGTGAGACAACAGGAAGTGAGAAATCTACCCCTCGTAAGGGAAAACCTCTCCTAGAAGAGTTATTATAATGGGGAAAAGGTGTCGTCATTGAAGCTTTCTCACCAATTCTTGGTTCCACAACAGGTAATTTTTTTTCAAAATTGGTCACAGGGACAAGAAGTGAGGTGAAATCTGAGCAGGGGCACAGACAGCAAAACAAGGTTTACAGGGGTGTTAACTCTTCCCTGTGTTATCCAAAGCTATATATATATATTTGCCTGGTGTTACCCTTCACAAATGTATCTATTCCGACTTACATACAGACCTACAGAACCTATCTTGTCTGTAACCCAGGGACTGCCTATATAACCAAAAAGACAAAGAAATGGGCCTGAGAACAAATCGAAGCTGAATTCTCACTACCACAAGACAGTATGACTTCTTCACAGATCCGATTGGTGGGAACAAGAGACAGGGCCTTCTCAGCAGTGGCCCCTCTGCTATGGAACACTTTCCCTAGGGATATTAGATTGCCCCCCTCCCTCCTAACATTTCAAAAGAGGATTAAAACCTGGCTGTTTGACCAGGCATTTGCAGACGCAGTATAACTGATTAATTGAGACTCATGAAATGATTGGACGATACAACGGAAAATTATTTTAATTATGAGATGCTGAGGACTTGTACTTTATGGTTTTAATTGCTGTATTGCTTTTATATAGTTTATATTATATGTAATGTTTTTGACTATTTTATTTTGTGGGGCATTGATTGCCGACTAAACTGCCTTGAGTCACCTCTGGGCAAAGAGGGACGGTATACAAATATAGTAAATAAATAAATAAATAAAGTACTTTGGACATACCATGAAATGGCATGACATGGTAACGCTCAGTAAAGTTGAAGTCACAAGGAGGAAAATTACAGAGGAACTGACTTAATCAGGGAAGCCATGGACCCAGGGATGGAATCAGGTTAATCTTGGGGGTTATAATTCATAGGGTTATAGTACATTGAAGCTATCTTAATAGAACATTAACAGCAACAACAAAACACTGGAGTTGTACATTCACTCTAGCTTTTGCTTTTTCCTCTTTCAACCACTCCCAAGTTGAACAGCAACAATCCTGGTTCCAAACTAGGATTCAATGCCAGCAGACCCCTATTTGATTTCTCATAGTTATAGAAGTAGTGTTAAAATCCACTGTGGGTTTGCTATTTCTATGGCAATACAGTAGGAAAAATGTTTTCAGTAAATTAGGGTTTGAAACTGTAGGAAGCTCCATTACCTCTCATTATCTCTCAAAAACACCCACTAGGGGTCACAATCTAGATTTGATATTGCAATTTAGTGGCACAAAGGGGAGTAGGGAGCAGAATGTTTAAAATAAGAGACACTCTAACTAGCTTGAAAACAAAAATGAACCTTTTTGTTGTTGAATTTTGGTGACAGCAGCAGAGATCAGGGTGCATATGCAATTCATGAGCTACCCACCTCTGTAGTAAACAATTTAGACAACAAAGAGAAATAGAGAAGTATATTGTCCTGCTAGTTGTTTACATGTTGAGTCAGGACTGAGAACTGGTTAGGTTTGAAGCTGGCAAGAAGGAATAAATTACTTCAGTAGGCTACGAAAAGATTCCTTTGGATTTGAACAGTTATTTTAGCCACGGAGTCTTTAGCCATGTATTATTTGGGAGAGGGTGCTAGGACGTTGTTCCAATCAGGTATCAGGCTCTCCATAAAGGAGTACAATTAAGTTCTAAATAAAATCAAGACCAAAGAGTAAACATATAGGACATTATCAAACTTTACAGCCTGCTTTCCTTCATCTCAAATGACTGGTAATTGGCCATAGGAATGGAACAACGGAAATGATATCGGATTGTGGCTTGACGATGAGACGATTCGGAATGTAGTAGTAATTTTGTAATGATGTTGTTTTGATAAGATGTTTTTTATGATTATGATGAATTGTGGACTATTTTGCACTATGTTTTGTAAATTGCACTGTTTTTTCATGTTGTACACCGCAATGAGCCACCCTTGGGCTGAGAATTGCGGTATATAAGCGTAGTAAATAAAATAAATAAATAAAATCTCCTTGCGAGATATTCCTCTAAACCATTGCTTTTTAAACTGTGGGTCCTGACCTGAAATGGGATTCCCTGAGATCAATGTTGGGGTCAAGAAAAATTGGCAACAATAAAAGGTTTCTGCATACCACCCATTTACACAAATATCTTGGCAATAACATGCAGGGTTTACAGTGGACTCTGCATGAAATGCTTCAGCTGCACTCCACAAAAAGAAAAACCAGCCAGTTTAGCAAGTTTGCAAAAGCTGATTTATTATTAAATATTTGTTTTTTATACTTTGAAAATATACATATATACCCAAGCTCGTGTAAAAAGTTATTGGGTGGGAAAAGGTTGCAAGTGGAAAATGTTTAAGAAGACCTGTTCTAAAAAAAAGTGTTACCAATTGGAATACATTATGTTGGATATTTCATAGAATCAGAAAGTTGGAAGAGACCACGTGGGCCATCTAGTCCAACCTTTTGCTATGTTTACTTTTAATGGAAATAATAAAAAATGGAAGTGCAACAGAGGATCATAACTGAAAAATTTTGCTTGTACTCTGTAAAATTTTGGCAATGAGAGGCTGATTAAAATGAGATGATCAATCATAATCATCCAATGCTGAGTGACAGGCCTGGATGAGATTGATTTTTTAAATCCAGGTTTGAGGAGGCAAGACTTGTATTCAGCCCAAGAAGAAAACAGAAACACTGAAACCAAACTATCCCAAGAGAAGATTTGGGCCCCTTCCATGCAGCTGTATAAAATCCACATGGAACTGGATTATATGGCAGTGTTGACTCAGATAACCCAATTCAAAGCAGACATTGTGGATTATCTGCTTTGATATTCTGGGTTATATGATTGTGTGGAAAGGCCCTTAATGTTTTTGCAGCCTTTTAATGAGTACTCTGAAACTTCAGTTGGTCCGAAGAGCTGCAGCCAGGTTGCTCACTGGGTCTGGCTACAGGGAGCAGACAACCCCCCTGTTACAGCAGCTCCACTGGCTGCCAGTCTGTTACTGGGCACAATTGAAAACAGCAAAGACCTGAAAAAATTACTGAAGAAAGTCAGGGAGAAAAGTACAATGGCAGGTTTAAAGTTGAACATTAAGAAAACAAAAATAGTGGCCACAGTCAATTTTGGCTTTCTGAGCATGCTGGTCTAAAAATGATGCAGTGGAACAAGATTAATTGAAATAAATGCTGCTTTGTTCTCCCATCTATTGCTTTCTAAAAATGGGCATAGAGCAGTATGACCACTATGTTTGTGTAACCATCATGATCTGAAGTTTTTTTCGAACATAGAAATGTGCAGAAGATACAAATTTGTCCATACCAACTGTTTACTTCTCATGCCTTGTCTTTACTCTGGTTTGAGCAATAGTGCTTTCAGATGCCTGCAACTGTATCTCCACAACCAGGTGGAACTTTGGTTAGGCACTCACTTTTTACAAGAACCTAAAGGGGGAGTAACACTGGTTTTTCTTTTAGCGGTTTGATTATAATTATCTTGGACATGTTATGTCAGAATTTTTCCCAGGAGGTGGCGCTCAGGTTACACATTGGCATCACCTACTTATGTAAAAAAACAAAAAGGGGTGGGTTAGTGCTGGAATGGACAAGTGTTTAGAGTGTGTCTTTTATAATTTACATTTTATGAACAATATTCTAAGCATAATATTACTTTCAAAGCTTCACTATTTGCTTATTAGTATGAGGTCTGCCATTTATATTTGCCAACTGCACTACACATAACAACATGTAAGAACAGATGAGCTCTCTTCGTCTTTAATCTGTGTAATCTGGGGTGCAACTGAGGAAACTCGGGAAAGTAGATCTAGTAATAAAACCTCAGTTTGATTCTGACAGGATGCCTAAAAAGAGTTACCGTCCCATCAGAAGCATCTAGCTAATGAGATAGAATGTAGCTGTGAAGTTTTAATACTGCAAATTACAAAAAAATTTGTTTTACAGTTGATACTCTTCTGTGTTTTCTGTCTCCCTTGCTTTGTTTTATAGTTCTATTATTTTATCTGTCTGACAAATACATTTTTACATATATGTGCGTGTGTACACGCACACAAGAAACATCCAGCTGATGGCTGGAAGTGCTTATTGTTTTAAAAAGGTGCCAGAAAGCTTCTCACTTTAACCTTTCAGTAATTCTGTTGCTAACAGCTGGAAAATGTTTATATATCCAGCACTTTGAAGAATGAACAGTCAGGAGTCAATCTTTAAGCTAATCAACATTTGCTGAACTGTTATACTGAACATAACTGGAAGACCTGCAACAAGTGCAAGAGACTCTTGAGCCCACATTTTTGGGGAAATATCATATGCATGGACTTCCAGATTTCAACAAACTGGACTGAATAAGGTATATTGTCTGTTACATACTTTTTGTCACCTTAACATACGCAGCTAGGATTGGAAAGGTACAGAAGGGAGGGATTATCTAGCCTTCCCTTCTCCCCTTTGAAACTTGTGCTGAGTCACAACTGAAATGTACTTATCATCCCTGAACAGACCATAGGAAGAGCTCGGTACTTGTTCTGAATGCTTTTAAGGTTTGCAAGGATGCCTTCATGCAAACTTGTGTAGTAAACCTAATTTATTTTAAGTTAAATTAAATTTGCCATTCAGTTTACATTACTGTGCTACTTCACAGCTTAATTCTAGATCATTAGAATATACACATGTTAAATTGTGTCAGGAGGTCAAAGCTAAGATGTTTTGTTTTCCTATGCCTTACTGAAGCATGCAGCTTACCGAAGGTAAAAATGACAGAGTTCTGCCATGAAAGACTGTGGGGTTTTTTTTCCTAGAATACATGTACGTAAGTTCCTCCAGTGGTGCATTTTTTTATCCTCCACATTTTTTTATTTGATTTTTGTAGATTTCATTATTCATGCATTTGATTTTTTTAAAATCATCTCTAGGAATCTCTAGGTTCTTTAGTTCAACTCTGTGATTAACTTCATCTGGAGTTGAGCATAGAGTCATCCTGGAAGACCTAGAGATTACTAGAGAAAACACCTCCCTAGGAATCACTAGATGCTGTAGTGCGATTAAGGAATCACCTTCCACAAGAAGTTGACTATACAGAAATTCCTATAGGGATGCTCTTTCAAGTAAAGAAAAAGCATTGAATTGGGAAGTGTCAGGCTGGTATTTTCCACTTAATTTATGCTGATTATGCAAAGATAATTCAGCATTTCCCCCCAGCTTTTGATATGAAAAGTCACTACAATGAATTAATACTATTCCTTGCAGTTTTTATATTGTGGTGCTTTCTTGCAAAGTCATTCTTGTGTGGCAAACTTGCAGGTTTGTAAAATGCTGCAGGTTGTGACCTGGGAAATCAATCCCATCATGTAGAAGCAAATGGAAGAGACCATTTCACCAGCTGGAAATCCCATCCAGGATGTCAGGCTCAGCTAGGTGACTCACTTCAAAGCAACCCAAGAAGGTGCAGGAAAGGGCAGGCTGGCCCCAGAGCTTATGAGGTGTTGGGAGCAGCACTGAATTGCCTTTGACCCACACTCACTTAAGTCAAGGTGAATAATTCTAGTTCTCAAGGACATCGAGCTTGTTTTGATGTGTGAAGCAGAAAAGCTGCTCTGAGTCCCCTTCGAGGTGAGAAGGGTGGCATATAAATGTCGTAAATAAATAAATAAAGCATCCAAAGCTCAAAACTTTAGAAATTGGCTGTTGTTTTGCGGGGTGGTTAGGGAGTGTTTGCTGCAAAGAAGTAAAAGCATATTTGGGCAGGGATATGCCTTTCTGGGAGCGCGAATTTAAACACCTTTGCGGCATGATAAGGAAATGCAGTATTCACGTACCAGTGTCCATAGCAGATAAGATGCGTTGGGTGGGTAGCTTCTTTCTCTTTTTGGAAACACTCATTTGCACTATAGCATTAGATGTGCCAGATGAGGGGAAAACTCCTTTTGTATATATAAATATATAAAATAAAGCATTGCAAATGGCAAGCCTAGAAGAAGACCATTCATACTCTGGAAATCCACAACAGCCAGCAGCAACCGCTGAGGAGTATGCAGTCCCAGGTAATGACTTTTATGCTGGGAAGGGGAAGATTGAAAGTTAACCCATAGTTTTGCTAAAGTTGTATGCACTTTGGTTCTCTCCCTAACTAACCCTAACCCTTGAACTGCATCCCTCATTCAACTTTGGGGGGGGGGGGTGGGAATGTTGGGAATGTCTTTCCCATGTTTTGTGCATCTACAACAAGAATGGGATGTTGTGTGTTTTCCAGGCTGTATGGCCATGTTCTAGCAGCATTTTCTTCTGATGTTTTGCCTGCATCTGTGGTTGGCATCTTCAGAGGATCTGATGATAGTAATGCTTTACTACCATCAGATCCTCTGCTTCACTAACATCAGATCCTCTGACGATGCCAGCCACAGATGCAGGCAAAATGTCAGGAGAAAATGCTGCTAAAATATGGGTGATTCCGGCCATGACAGTTGTCAACAATACATACAACAAGAATCTTCAGGCACCATTTTTTTTATCATGTCAGAAACGGGAAACTGCAAGTTTCTTCTGGTTTGAGATAATTGGTTGTCTGCAGAGACATTGCCCAGGGGATGCCAGGATACGTTGCCATCCTGTGGGAGACTTCTCTCATGTCCTTGCATGAGAAACTGAAGCTGACAGACGGGAGCTCATCCCTTCTTGCGAATTTGAACCACCGACCTTCAGGTCAGTAGTTCAGCCAGCAAAAGATTTAACCCAGTAGTTCTCAACCTGTGGGTTCCTAGATGTTTTGGCCTTCAACTCCCAGAAATCCTAACAGTTGGTAAACTCGCTGGGATTTCTGAGAGTCGTAGGCCAAAATACCTGGGGACCCACAGGTTGAGAACCACAGGTTTAACCCATTGCTCCATTGTGGCTCCTGCTAAAAGGCTGATGGCTGAAAAGACATTTTAAGGGTGGCAGGAAAAACTTGGCTGTCCATTCTTTCTGCTCCCCAAGTTGCAATGGGGCTAAGGAGTCCCCAGTTCACATTGAGTTAAATATATGCACAAAAATGGGTGCAATACACTAGAGGGCAGTACTTCTCTTTCATTTTCCCATGCTGTCCTACCTGGACTGTCAATGCTACTGTGTGCATTTGAATTGCAGTTGTTTTAGGATCACAACTAACCCATGGTAAGACTGAACATGAGCATCTAGATACAGTATTTAACAAACTGTAACCATCAGTCTATGCTTCGAACCTTTAGTTAGCCTGGCATATTTTGCAGGTCATGCTGGAGGTGCTTAGGGATTGAGCCTTCAAGTGGACAATAATGCACTTTTAATAAAAACTGAAGTGACAGGAGGATCGGGAGAGATCAAGGGTAAACATGAATGTTAAAGGGAGAAACATGTCAAGAGGAAAACATGGAAATGGATATGAAAGAACATAGGGATCCAGAATAGGTCTCTACAGTCGCTTACGGACCCACCATCATGGAAGGCAATCATACTTGGCTACGAATGATAGCCTATGATGTGATGATAAACATGAATAGAATATGGGGAAAGTAACTTTACTGGCAATTGTTTGAGCATACACTGCCATTTAGTCGTGTTGTTCCTCCTATCATATGGTTTTCTGGTAAAGATGTGTTCAGATGGATTTTGTCTTTGCCTTCCTCTGAGGTTGAGAGAGTGTGACTTGCCCACTTGATGGATTTCCATGACTAAGCAGAGGTTCAACTCTGGTCTCTCAGAGTCCTAGTCCTATGCCCAAACCACTACACTGCCTCTCACAGTCCAGTTGTGCTGACGGTGGAATTTCAGCTGGCATGCTAAAGTTCTCTTTTACATAACTGTCCTTTTTGCATCTGGCCACTATAGTTGAAAATACGTTTGGGAATATGTTTGTCTATTCTGATTAAAATAATCGATATTTTTTCTTTATTTTTTTTTAAAGGAAGGAGCTTAAATAATAAGTAGGGGGAAGGGAGCAAATGTTCTTCACTTTCAGAAATGAAGAACAATAAAATACCTTTTCTGTTACATATATTTTTAAGTGCTCTGCTAAGAGATGTAATAAATATGTTAGACATATGAATTAATATGGGAGATGTATGGCACCTGAGACAGCTTAGTTCAGACTAAAACTAAAATTGGCTCACTGGAATCGAAGTCACGAGCTGCTACAGCTTTAAAGGGATTTATTATTTACCAGAGACCCATCAACATTGTCATATAATTCAGTTTCTGAATCCAGATGATCTGCTTTGAACTGGATTATATGGTAGTATTTAAAAGTTGCGTCTGACTCTGGGGAGTGGTGCTCATATCAGTAAGTGTAGTTGTGTTCGACTCTGGGAGTGGTGCACATATCAGTTTCTAAGCCGAAGAGCCGGCGTCCATAAACACCGGCATGACTGCATAGAGCACCGTTACCTTCCCACTGAAGCGGTACCTACTGATCTACTCACATTTGCATGTTTTCAAACTGCTAGGTTGGCAGAAGCTGGGGCTAACAGTGGGAGCTCACCCCGCTCCCCAGATTCGAACCGCCAACCTTTCGATCAGCAAGTTCTGCAGCTCAGCAGTTTAACCCGCTGCACCTCCAGGGCCCCCCTGTATGGTAGTGTAGCCTCACATAACCCAGTTCTGAATCTGAATTCAGAAACTGAATTATGTGGCAGTGAAGATTCATCCCAAATGATCTCTTACTGGGTAACTCATTCCACATTTTAATTCTTATTGTTTTTCTCTTGTAGAAGTGGTCATCACTCGCCGTTTGAGAGACCGAGAGCTTCTCAGAAAAAGGAGAGCGGAAGCAGAGGAAAAAGACACTCACCAGTGGGTTCTGGGGTAAATTAGGATGTTGAAATTAACACTTTGTTTTAGAAGCAAAGCTGTCTGTTATGTTGCTCATGGGTATGGATTGCCTCTATAAATGAATATTTTAAATCTCAGTAATGACACTGTTTATATTTATGTACCTGGTGACCCCATTAATTTCATAGGGTTTTCTTGGCAACGAATACTCAGGGCTGGATTTGTCATTGCCTTTCTCTGAAATAGAGCCTACATCAGTTGGCATTCATTGGCGGTCTTCTATCGAAGCGCCAACTAGGCTGACTCTGCGTAGCTTACAAGATCAGACAGGATCTGGTACTTTTGGGATATTTTGTCTATAATCCAGAACAAGCTGGTCACTCCTAAATTCCATTCAAATCAGTTCCAACTAATAAGTCCTGTTAAGAGAGCAAGACCTGAGCGACTGTGGCAACGGAGTTGCAGGTGATGGTTTATTATGGAAAAGGCTCTTTTAGCAATAGGATAATGAAATAGATGTGAGCCTCAGAGTCTTGTTTGCTTAAGACAATTCTGCTCCCTATGTTTGGAAGTTTATTCATTGAGACCCAATCTACACTGCCGCATAATCCAGTTTCTGCATGCAGATTTGAACAGGATTATATAGCAGAGTAAACTCATATAATCCAAAGCAGATAATCTGGATTCAGAAACTGAATTATATGCAGTGTAGATGGGCCCTAAGTGGAACTGTCTTTCTACTGGTTAGTTCTATCTTTCCAGCTGAAACAAGCTCTAATTGCCCCATTTGCTTTCATTTGTCATTCAGTGTCTTGGTTTCTGATTCTCTTCTTTCTAATTGTTATCTTTTTTTCTTATGCTGTCATCCTCTCATTCACATTGCTCAAAATTGGATGCAAGCTTTTGGAATGTAAAGTTCTTGGGGTGTTTTGTCTTCCTCATCAAATAATTTAAAACATTGAAGCTGGAGGCAGCAAGGTTCTGTGTCAAAATATCCTGGATTCTGCAATGTATATATTTTGTGTGTGTCAGGAATGACTTGAGAAATTGCAAGTCACTTCTGGTGTGAGAGAATTGGCCATCTGCAAGGGCGTTGCCCAGGGGATGCCTGGATGTTTGATGTTTTAACATCCTTGTGGGAGGCTTCTCTCATGTCCCTGCATGGGGAGCTGGAGCTGACAGAGGGAGCTCAACCCGCTCTCCCCAGATTCAATCCGCTGACCTATTGGTCTTCAGTCCTGCCAGCACAAGGGTTTAACACATTGCCCCATCAGGGGATAATCTATAAATTAGAAGTATAGAATAGATTTGTATAATTTATTTTTTGCAAAATAATTTATTTTGCAAAAGTTTTGTTTTTACATGATTTATTTTGCTTCTAATACTGTTTTTGGCTTCTGGGATTTCATAAAGCATTGCTTTCATGTTTTCAAGTATGGTTTTGCAAAATATGAGCTAAATGCTTTCGAATAACAAAACAAAACAAAATTTAAATTGCTTTGTCTTGCTACGTGTGAAGCACAGGTTGTCTTTCTTTGGATAGCATAGGGAAAGGTTAACAAACCTGTGGTGTTTGTTTTTATGTCTGTGTCCCTGTTCAGAAGATTTCACCGCACTTTCTGTCCCTGTGAGAATTGGATTTTGAAAAAAAAATGGTTTGTTGTGGAAACAAGGATTGGTGATGAAGCTTCAGTGGAGACACCTTTTCGCCATGATAACTCTTTCAGGGGTGAATTTCCCTTCCAAGGGGTATATTTCGCTCACTTCCTGTTGTCTCATCCCTGGTCTTAACTATTTGTCATTTGTAAGTTGGATGTTTATAACTTGGGGAATGCTTGTATTGAGATAGAATCATAGAATCATACAGTTGGAGACCTCATGGGCCATCCAGTCCAACCCCCTGCCAAGAAGCAGGAAAATCTCATTCAAAGCATCCCTGACAGATGGCCATCCGGCCTCTGTTTAAAAGCCTGTAAAGAAGGAACCTCCACCACACTCCGGGGCAGAGAGTTCCACTGCTGAACAGCTCCCACAGTCAGGAAGTTCTCCCTAATGTTCAGGTGGAATCTCCTTTCTTGTAGTTTGAAGCCATTGTTCCGCGTCCTAGTCTCCAGGACAGCAGAAAACAAGCTTGCTCCTTCCTCCATATGACTTCCTCTCACATACTTATACATGGCAATCATGTCTCCTTTCAGTTTTATCTTCTGCAGGCTAAACATGCCCAGCTCTTTAAGCCGCTCCTCATGGGGCTTGGTTCTCCAGACCCTTGATCGTTTTAGTTACCCTTCTCTGGACACATTCCAGCTTGTCAACATCTCCCTTCAATTGTGGTGCCCAGAATTGGACACAGTATTCCAGATGTGGTCTAACCGAGGCAGAATAGAGCATGGGGAGCATGACTTCCCTGGATCTAGGCACTAGACTCCTATTGATGCAGGCCAAAATCCCATTGGTTTTTTTTTGCCACCGCTTCACATTGTTGGCTCATGTTTAACTTGTTGTCCACGAGGACTCCAAGATCTTTTTCACACGTACTGCTCTCGAGCCAAGAGTCCCCCCATTCTGTATCTTTGAATGTTGACAAGGAGCCAGCCACAAATTGTCATTAAGTCTTTTCAAAGAGGACCCTTTGCAACAATCTTCCCTGATATGCCTTTATGCTCTTTTTCGACAGGGATCAGCAAAAGAGCAAAAGGGCTCGGAAAGGGAGAGGGGCCGGGAGAGGCCGAGGGCGACGCCAGGCTGAAGAACCACAGCCAGAGACACAATCAGAGATACCACTGGAGGTGGCAGAGGAAAGAGAGCCAGAGGCACAGGCAACTCAAGTGGAAGAGAAAGCTGAAGTTACTCTGGTTTTCCCAGCAGAGACGTCCATCCCTCTTGTGGAAGCTGAAGAGCCCTACACTCCACAGCAGGAGGCAGCTGAGCAGGCAACCCCTGCCAGTGAACCCTTTTTCTCACCAGGTAAGGAATGTCCAGGAGCAAACCTCTCTTGCAGAGAAACTTTCAAGTAACTGGGGGAAAAGTGATGCCTCTTCAATCCTTTAGAGCAAGGGTCCTCAAACTTTTAAAGATGAGGACTGGTTTGCGATCCCTCAGACTATTGGGGGCCCAGAGTATAGTTTGAAAAAAAATGAACAAATTCCTATGCACAGTACAGATATCTTATTTCTAGTGTGAAAAAACATGAAAGAACAATACAGTGTTTAAAATGAAGAACAATTTTAACCGACATGGGAAGTATGAGCCTGCTTTTGGCTGATGAAAGAGTCAAGTTAAATAGGATTGTTGATGATGTGTACCTTCAAGTTGTTTCAGACTTGGGGTGACCCTAAGTCTAAAGTAGTGGCTACCAATGTTTTTTTTGACCAGGGCCCACTTTGACCAGGGCTCACTTTGACCAGGGCTCACTTGACCAGGGCTTACTTGACCAGAGACCACTTTGACCAGAGACCACTTGACCAGGGGCCACTTTGAACAGGACCCACTTGACCAGGACACACTTTGACCAGAGACCACTTTGACCAGAGACCACTTGACCAGGGCCCACTTGACCAGGACACACTTTAATGAGGGCCCACTTGACAGAGACCACTTGACCAGGGGCACTTTGACCAGGGTCCCCTTTGATCAAGGCCCACTTGAACAGGGCCAACTTGGACCAGGACCCACTTTGACCAGGGACCATTCTCCAACATTAGTACTAAAAGAGGTGGGGCTGGTTAGCTCTGTGGAAAGGAGTGGAAATAAAATAAAATAAAGAGAAAGGAGGTTAGCAGACTGGATTTTCATTCTCATGACCCACTGGTGGGCCGTGGCCCACAAGTTGAGAACCACTGATCTAAAGTTATGGGGTGGGGTGGCAGGTAAATGACCTTGAAGAACTGAATCTGGTCCGCGGGCCTTTGTTTGGGAACCCCTGATTTAGAGCAATAATTCACAAACTTTTTCAGTCATGGAACAATTCAGAAGACATTTATTTACTGTTGAACCCTAACTCTACCCCTGGTTTGTTTGATCAAAATATATATTCTGAATCACTTTATGCTAATTCAAATATGTGTCCCAATTTTCTATATAAAATCTTGTATGGGAGTAAATGTTTATTATTGATATTTAAGAATAATATCCAAATATTCCAAATCTTTCATCTTAAAAACTGTACAAGAAATATTTTCAAGTGAAAATTTTAGAAACTACATAGCTGATAGCAAGAGTTGTTGTACAAAATAGTTGTTATGGAGTTGGCCAATTTTTTCAAGACTCCAACATTGAACTTTGTGGTTGGGAACCACCACAATTAAAAAGCAGTGACCTACAAAATTTGGTATTCTGTGGAGGTACTCCATTGAAGTGTTAACCAGGGCCAATCCTTCTTAGCTTCCAATATAAGGCAGGACCTGGTACCTTTAGGATATTTAGACCACAAGGACCCTTTTACTGTACCCTTAAACACAATCTGTACAGAATAATGTTCATTTAGATTTTCTCCCAAGCAAGCCTGCATAGTATTGCTACTTCACCTTCCAATCTTATTGGGAACTGAAATTCTGTGAAGGAAGCAAAGGCTGTGTTTAGAAGATAATCTCATCAAATTATGGTTTATGGAGTTCTTTGGAAGGAACCACAACAGTTACACCGGTAGAACAATGAATTAAATTTGTAGTGTAAAAAGAGGTTATGAGTTTATGTAAGAAGTGGGAGTCACTGTGGTCACAACTGCATGATGATGCTTGTGTTAAATTTAAGGCACCCTCTGAAATATAGCCTTCAGCACCTGTTCTTTTTTCTCATTTCAGGACTTGAAGAGATCCCAAGCTCAGAAGAACCAGAAATTCCCAAGGCCCTGGAAAATGACCATTTGGAACAAGAGTTTTATGGCTCCTTTTAATTTAAAATCTGGAGTGCAGACCACTGTGGTTGCTGCTTAGCATGAAAACACTGTTAGAATGTAGTTCTTGTGTGTTGTTCTTGTGTGAATAATAAAAGCCAACAACCTCTGGATTTGTTTTATGCAGTGTCCTCATCCCCAAAAGGCTCACTTATTTTTTTTTATAAACCCATTTTTCCTAGTTTCCAGCAAACCTCACAACCTCTGAGAATGCTTGCCACAGATGCAGGCGAAACGTCAGGAGAGAATGTTTCTAGAACATGGCCATACAGCCCAAAATAACCTACAACAACCCAATGATTCTAGCCACGAAAGCCTTCAACAATACATCTTTTTTATTTATTTACTATATTTATACCCCGCCTTTCTTGACCTCGAAGGGGCCTCAATACAGCTTACAGACAGGCAATAATTAAATACCTTAACAACAATACACAATTTAAATAAACATTAAATTAAAATCAAAATAAAGTACATTAAAAACATTTTAAAACACTACAATCACAAAACTACACTATCCGCAGTCATAATCCAAGTCATTTCGATAGTCATTGCACATAATTCCAGTCCATCTATTTCACTATGGTTCTTCACACACTACAATCCTTGTATCTGCAGTTTCATTTATCCACGTCCAGGACAACAATATGGTATTCTTGGGCCAGAAGTCTTTCATTTCAACAGGGTTTAGCTATTATCAGCAGTTTTGCATATGTACGCAAAGTCTGGGAATGAATGCACTACAGATCTGGGGATCCTAATGTATTTGCATTAGTTTATTAAGTTTATTTTTTTAAATTGGAAAGCAAAAAGGAAACACAATTAGTGACGGAATACTTCAAACAACAGATTAACAACTCTCACTTTAAATGCTCCTAGCATATGAACTCTGATATCTGCTTCTATAAATATTCCTAACATTTGTTGTGCTTAAATCACTATTTTACCTTCCCTTTCCGTGTCCCTACCTCTTCAGACAACTGCCTCGCACGCTCCACCAAGCAGCCCTTGTTCTATCACCCTTTAGCTGCCTTTCTTGGCAAGCTCAGCCTCCTCTTCTATCCTTCTCATTGACTGCTAAGTCTCCAACTCTTCTCCTAGAACAGCCTTGATGGAGCTGATGAACAATGAAGGCAGCATTAATGGGCGGCAGCCAGGCATGTTTTAAATCCCTGGACAGTTTACAAATCTCCTGGACAGACATTTTAATTCTGAAAAAGGAACTGGGAAAAGAAGCACGTATGGTGACTCTACATTAAATAGAAAGAGGGCATATAGTGGAAATATATTCAGGCCAAAATGTTTTGATGTTTTGCCATCTTTGTGGGAGGCTTCTCTAATGTCCCTACATGGGGGGCTGGAGCTGACAGACAGAGCTCATCCGTGCTCTCCCTGGATTCGAACCTCCAGTCTGTCAGTCTTCAATCCTGCTGGCACAAGGGTTTAACCTATTGCACCAACAGGGGCTCCAACACTTGTAGATGATCTATACGTTCTCTAATTGCTCTCCCTGTCCCCGGCTCCCAGTTTGCTCTCAGTGCTGGCTTTGGCCCAGGGTCCAAAATGGCCCTGGCCCAATTTACCTATATGAACGCATCTCCCCCTATGAACCACCGCAGAGATTAAGATTTTCTGGGGAGGCCCTGCTCTCGGTCCCGCCACCATCAGAGGCGTGTTTGGCGGGGATGAGAGACAGGGCCTTCTCAGTGATTGCCCCTCGGCTATGGAACACACCCTTCCTAGTGAGATCAGGTCAGCCCCCTCCCTCTTGTCCTTTGGAAGGATGATAAAAACATAACTGTGGAACCAAGCCTTTGGGATTGTGCAATGAGGAAGCAATCGAAATTTAGTATGCCAACCAAATTCAATATGGTTGTTGAGACAGTTTTAACATATAAGCGACAAACATTCAATGCCGAAACATACTAGACCATACACATACAAAAGCGTTAAAATCACTTATCTTGACGTTAAAATCCTCAACGTCAAGATAAGTGATTTTAATGCTTTTATATGTGTATGGTCTAGTATGTTTCAGCATTGAATGTTTGTCATTTATATGTTTTGCTCTGACCTGAGTCCCCTTCGGGGTGAGAAGGGTGGAATATAAATGCATATATATGGCAGGCCTTGGAAAATTTCTTCTTCTAATGGCCTCTCTAGCTCCCAGAATTTGATTCTAGATTTGTACTTCAAAAAACAATTCTCCAAATTCTACTTTACAGAAATGGTTTTCATACTTTGTTTTAGAGAAAAGTAAAGTTCCTCAGGAACATGTCTATGATCTCTTCATGAGAAGATCAGTAATGGAAATCAAATGTCCCAGTAAGACTTGAAACTTCCAGTGTGGATTGTTATTCTGGATTTCGAAAAGTAGTCATGAGGTGAAATTATTTATTTATTTTTTAGTTTAATGCATGTCCCACCTTTCCAGCAATGACCCTGAGGAGTCCATCAAGAAAGGCAGAAAATGGTCCAAAATCACCTACTTACCAAATTGCGGGTGATCAGGGAATAAGATGGAGAAAAGAAATCCCAGGTTCAAGTTACTTACCAGGTAAGCCATCATGCTAACATTTCAAAGAACACTGTCATGTTTCACATGGACCCAAAGTATACAATGTGTAGCAAACTATTATTTAAAATGTGCAATTCACTTCTGGGTTTGAGGCACTGAGGCAAGAGTGAAGTATGGGCATGTTTGTGTAGCAGCAGTTAAGAATTCCTTAGGAATAAACACAAACCCTGACAAAGCTGGTGACTGCAAGCGGGGGAATGCAAAAGATGGCATGATTATACTGGGTGAATGAGAAAGAATAATCTGAATTAGATGAAAGGGAAGAATAATCTTGCTTGGAAAGAAAGAGGGACTAGCAACTGAATAAGGAAACCATATCTGCAGTGAGCGGTGGAGGAGAAATTGTGAGGGTTGGTAAATGTGAATAAGCAGAATAAGCAGAAGCTTTACCACAGTATTTAAACCAAGATACATCCTGCAGTGTAATAGAATGTCACTCAGGCTTGTGAAATAAGTATCAGTATCTTTACTTTAGTTCAAAGGTTCAAACATGGCAACAATATATACATTGGTCTATTTGAATTCAGGCAGGGAATAGAGGAATAAAATAGTTTTTTAAAATAGTCTTTAAAATAAGCCTCATGCCTTAAAATGGTCAGTCTTTAAGATAGTTGGCAGCCAGCACTTTCTCTTCACTGTCCAAAAGAGAGAAAATGGCAGAATGACAGTTAGAACCATTGGTCTCAGCAGCCAGCCAGATACAGCAGCCAACCAGAACCTTGGACCCTGGCACACTCAGCCAATCGGTAGCTGGCACATGCCTCTCCAGTTAACTCACCATATGATGGAGTCCTTTTTTCAAATCCTAACAGAAATATGATAACTGCTACTCACTGAAAAGCTTCGTGTTGTCTTATTTAGCCTTTTGAAGTCTGTGGCCCATGCTATACAGTGCAGTTTGAAACTGCATCATATAATCAGTATAGATGCAAATAATAATAATAATAATAATAATAATAATAATAATAATAATAATAATAATAATAATCTTTATTTATTGTCATAATGCTATAGGACATCATAATAAGGCAACTAAAAAAAAGGTCAGGCCTAATACAATTCAGTCATACTATACATAATGCAGTTTAACTGCACTGAACTACATAATATGACTCCACACTGACCATATAATGCAGTTTTAAACTGCATCATATGGCAGTGTAGACAGGGGCTGTGTCTTCAGTGGACAGGTATGACCAAATTGTATTAGTCCTGACTTTTTTTTTTAGTTGCCTTATTATGATGTCTTATAGCATTATTACCATAGAAGAACAAGGGTGTGGTTTGACACTGCCTCATTGTGAGTCAGATAAAGTACTGGGTGGCCTCGGGCATCAGAAGAGACTGAGCCCTGAGATCACACAGCCATCATTTCACAATCAAAGCTGCCAACTAATTAGACATCGCTTCTCGGCCTTTTGGCTAAGATCAAATGTAGTATTAGACATGCAACTGGATCCAATGGGCATAAATATAGTGCCAGTCCCTGGAAGATTGTGGGGACAGGTGGTCTTCCACATTAGATAACCTGTGATAAGCCATAAACTAGTCATATTGGGATGAGATTGAATTGTCCAGCCTTATGGTGATCTAGTTATCATCAACCTTTTTTTTGAAACAGGAGCTGTTTCAAAGAAGAATTTCCGACATCAAATATCAGTCTTTGCTGTTGGATACTGTTTTGCCTTCCTAACAAAGATATAAGAAGTGACTGGCCTTGTAATGGAGTATGGAACCACTTTAGCTGAGGACGAACAGCCTGGGACAGGCTCCCTCATTGAACTGCATTCTCCAAATGTTTCCATCATCCACTGTCATCTAAAACATCCAAAAGACACACGACTAGAAAAGCTGAGATAAAGAATAGTGTGATCTTTAAAAGCTTCATCTGACTTGTTTAAACCATTTGTAGGAAGCATGAAGATACTTAGACCCTCCTGATGTTTTTGTCTAAAACTGCCATTTATTTATTTCGCGTCAAAATCATTGCATAAATCAGTATAAAACTGATTTTTTTTTGTCGTGTCAGGAGCAACTTGAGAAACTGCAAGTCACTTCTGGTGTGAGAGAATTGGCCTTCTGCAAGGACATTGTCCAGGGGACGCCCAGATGATTTGATGTTTTTATCATCCTTGTGGGAGGCTTCTCTCATGTCCCCGCATGAGGAGCTGGAGTTGATAGAGGGAGCTCATCCGCCTCTCCCGGATTTGAACCTGCGACCTGTCGGTCTTCAGTCCTGCTGGCACAGGGGTTTAACCCACTGCACCACCGGGGGCTCCATAAAACTGATAAAATAAAGAGATCACAAGCTACTAGATAGTTTTAGATCAAAAATGGGCAACAGCAACTGCATTGTCAGTAGCTTTAAACAATTCTTCCTTTGTGCATGAGGCATGGTTTTGCGGGCAAGCATACCGATGCAGAGTTTGTTCTGCTCCACAGTCACACAAGGTGGAAGATGCTTCCAGGTAGTGCCATTTTGCCAGGTTGTCTTTTGATTTGCCCACTCCACTTCTGAGTCTGTTCAGGGACTTCCAAGCTGCCCATTCTTGGTTTGCCCCTGGAGGAAGACCCAGTTGGGATTTCCTGGTTTATCCGCTCAGAGGGATACTCTTGCTGTTGCTAGGAGAACATTAAGAGGAGTGGTGGTTCTCATGAAGCTTTTCCTTGATTGGAGTCTACTGGGAGGAGGGTGATAGCCATGCAGTGGGTGGCTTTCACAGTGTTCAACCTTATTTCTCTCACAGTTAAGAGCAACTTCTCATCACACATCCGGGGGGGGGGGGGAGGGGGGGGGGTAATGCCAGCTAGCTTGCATAGTCTATCAACAGGTGTAGGTTTGATTCATTCTGTGATTATTCTGCATGTTTCGTTTAGTGCTATATTCGCCTGTTGTTTTTTTAAACTGCCGTGAGCCTCAACTGGCAATGGCATGGTCAATGGCAAGGCACCATGAGAATCAAACATTCCCCGCTCCTGAATGGAAAAAAATGCTATTCAGTTGCATACATCCAAGTCCTTATTGCATGCTATCTTTGCTTCTAGTATAAATAGCCTAAAGTGTAGGGTCAACATAGTGGTGGCCTTGAGGAGCAAGGGAATAGGGCACAAGTGTGCCTTGGGAGCTTTTCTGAAAGTGATGCATTAAAAGGAAGTGAAAAAACCCACTATGTCCCTTTGTAAAATGACTCTAAAGCTGTCAGCGCCAACAAGTTTTGCCACTTACTTCAAGAACTTTGTATCTGGTTAAACCTGTTATAAACCTGATTGAAATATTGCTTTATTTTTATTTTATTGTATTAAAAATTATAAAGCGAACTTGAAAAAAAATGTCGACGCATGATTTATTACAGTGCAAATCAAAGTGAGCTACGGGCCATTGAGCCATGGTAAATTTTCCAAAAAAAATGTTTCAAAAGTTAAGCACTTCTGGCCACCAGGCAGAAGTATGGTCCCAGTATCCTCCTGACACCTCCTTCCCTTGTACTCGATAGGCAGAGGTCCCTTCTATGGTGCCATATAAAATCCAGATTATCTGTTTGAACTTGATAATATGGCAGTGTAGACACATAAAATCCAGTTCAAAGCAGATAATGTTGATTATCTGCTTTGATGATCTGGATTATATGGCAGTGTAGAGTGTACCGTATTGTAAAAAGGCTGGCCAAGCTTGTGGAATAATTTCTGAGGTTAAAAAAAACATTGTTCCTTTGCTCTATATTTCGGGAAAGAAAATATGCAGATTTTATTTTCTAAAAGGTTTTAAAAAGAAGGTTGGAGGGAGGCTTTCATGACTGAAGAGTTGCATTTCCTCATTCAGCACATCTAAATCAGCCACATATTCATTACCTCTCTTTCCCTTTTGCTCCACATCCCCTCCTGCCTGCTTTCCTACTATACACACTTCTGTGACCCAGCATTTGTCCTTAACATAAAACTAAGTAAAACTAACATTCTTACTAATGGGAAAAAATACAATCAAATCATGCTATCATCATCCTGTCCACATCCAATAGATCTTCAGAGCTGTTTTGGGATGTTTGGGAGCTCCTTCATTCGCCCGGTGAGATGTCCAAGAAAACCAGCAGAGTCACACTCCCCCTGTCCAGCTCCCTACGGAGGTCATCCACCAAGGCGACCAAAGCTGTCTCGGTACCGTGACCAGGCCTGAAGCTAAACTGTGACTGATCCAGATAGTCGATGTCATCTAGGAATCCCTGGAGTTGAGAGGCAACCACCCGCTCCAGCACCTTGCCCAAGAAAGGGAGGTTAGAGATTGGCCTGTAGTTGCTCAAGACCATGGAGTCAAGGGAGGCCTTTTTCAGGAGTGGTCTAACCACAGCCTGTTTCAAACCAGATGGAAATGTCCCCTGCTCCAACGATGCATTAATGATCAAAATTTTAGGATCAACCCATCGATTTAATTAGCCAGGAAGGGCAAGGGTCCAGAGCCGACATGGTCGCCCTCACAGCCCCAAGGACCCCCTCTACATCATCAGGATGAACAAGCTGGAAAGAATCCCACAAAACTGGACAAACAGATGCCTCGGTCACCTCCTCTGGCACTGTATTTAAGCTGGTATCTAACTTGAGGCGTATCTGAGCGACTCTATCCGCAAAAGGGTGTGCAAAATCCCAGGAATACAGGAGAAATATCTGAGTATTTGGGTCTCTTTCCAGGTGAACTGCACAGGTTTTTGTCACTGTAACATTTTGCAAATGTGTGTGTGTTGTTACATCTGGAATAAATAGAATTCCCTGTCCACAGAAATTTAGAGGTTAGTTAAGAGACTCCTTCTTCGCAGTAACAGGGTTTATTTTTAAGATATAGGAGCAAAAGCATGTAATTGTCTAACCTGAAATCGAAACTATTACTGTCCTCAAGAGTCAGCATCATTTAACTATGCGTATAGATCTTTCTTTCCTCGACACTCAGCTTATTTTGATCTGTTCAGCACAGTTCACATGAAAAGGTTGGGTTTTTGAACAAGGGTTGACAGATTACCATCTAGAGAAGTTGGCTTTGAATCCTCAATGACACATTAGTAGCTTGGGTCATTCCTGTTCTGACCAAACCATTAGACCAGTAGCCTTTCCACTCACCAACCAGTGTTGGGACAATATAAAGTCCTTCTTGATTCAGAAAAGATGGAAGGAAGACAAAAGGATGATTGAGGGGGAAAATATGATAATATAGTAATTCTACCTCCCCAATAAAGCCCTGTGAGGTTTCTTATTTAAAAGGTAATAAAAATGTTATTTAGACTATTAATAAGTACATCTAGACAATTAACAACAAAAACTGAAAGGTTGGGATATAAATTATCCCATATATTCATGAATAAATATTGAAATGTTAGTAAAAAAAACTCCAACCAACCCCCAAAACCTGGATCAACTTATCCATGGCAATGTGAATTTTATCAAAAATGAAATATTGCTTTTCTGAATAGAAAAAGGTTAGAGTAGTGGTTCGCAACCTGTGGTCCATGGACCCCCAGTGGTGCACAAGAACGAAAATATGGTCCATGACCTAATCATTACTACACTATTGTCTTGAAACTGCATGGCAACGTGGTCTTGTGAAACCCTCTTATAGTGCTGAAGCAGCGGGGATATCGGGAGGGGAGAGGCTGACTACCTATGAAAGATTACTACTACCACATCAGCTCTAGATTATTAAATATGGTTTTCTGTGGGCAAGCAGATGGTGACTACTGGATGGCATCTGTATCAGAAACTAGAGCTGATATGGTCTATCCAATGCAATTTTCTGAATGAGCACCCCAAATAACAAAACTGAATCTAAAGTTGACCAAAAACAGATTCGTAACCCTTTTAGTACTAATGTTGGCAAGTGGTCCCTGGTCAAAGTGGTCCCTGGTCAAAAAAAGGTTGGGAACCACTGGGTTAGAGCTTAAATTGTACCAGTGGAAGCTAAAAGAAGCACTAACCCCCTCTATTCTCTCTGCCGTGGTGCCACTTCTGGCCTTTTTGAATGTCTCAGTGGGAAAACGGGGGGGGGGGGGGGCATCCAGAAGAGGCTGGCCCTGAATTGGGACCAGTGCTTTCCCTTCTCCATGCAATTACTCTCTACTATTTAAAGGTCATACCAAAACCTAAAATTTTGGCCCCAAAACCTGCCCTTGACTTATACATCAGGTTGACATATATTGCACATGAGTATATACAGTATGCTTAACATAGAGAAAAAGCCATTTGCTTTATAGAACAAAAATCCCTGGGAAGACACTGAAGTTTTGGTTACATTTCACCCTTAAGATGTACTGTACTACCATCTGGATATGAACACTAACTTTATTGGGTTGTTGTAGGTTTTTTCGGGCTATATGGCCATCTTCTAGAGGCATTCTCTCCTGACGTTTCGCCTGCATCTATGGCAAACATCCTCAGAGGTTGTGAGGTCTTTATTCTCAAACTCATGAAAAAAGGGCAGACATTTCACTCAAATAATTTCTGATTTACTGTGATCCTATCATGGGGTTTTATTGCCAAGATTTGGTGAGTGTGGGCACTGCTTTCCTCTGAGACTGAGATGTTTATTATGGCTGAGTGAGGATTAAAATCCTTGTCCCTTAAAGTCCTAGTCTAGTGCTCAAACCACTAAAATGCCTGGCTCCACCTGACTCAAGGCTAAAAGCTAAAATGGGACCCACTGAACAAAATAAAGTGCAGAAGCAGTTTCTTTTACCTGTTAGATGGAAAATCTACACATCCACAAAGAGTATCGACAATCAGGAGAGCTGTCCAGCAAAGTCTGTTTCAAAAGTACATTTTATTATAATCCCAAAGCCATCAGAGAACAAAGCTATAGACAAGACAGCATTTATCTGAAGCACCCAAAAGGAAGTGTGACTCACTGACCCCGAATGTATTTGTCCAAATGAATTTGTGAGTCAGTGAAAATGTGGAATTAAGGATATGAAGCACACACCTGCGATAGTTATTCATACTTTGGTAGAAACCCGGCTAATCTTGGAAAATGGAAGAGAAAGAGTGGCAGCTTTTTACTATTGAGACTTCTGCAGCATATCAGAAACGTATGCACAAAATCAAGTAGAAAAGAACAGATAAAGGAAAACCAAATGTTTTGCTATTCCCTTGACTTGAAAAAGCGGAGATGTTCACATTTTACAGTCATGCCGTGGCTCCATTTCCACGGACCACTGAATACAGCTTCAAACTGTAGTGGCCAGGTAACAAACCCCCAGAAAAGTGAGCGAAAGAAAGAAAGAAATGTGTCTCTCGGGTTCCATCTCCACTGCCATATATAATCCAGTTTATCTGCTTTGAACTGGATTATATTGCAGTGTAGGCGCATAAAATCCAGTTCAAAGCAGACAACACGATGTAACAAAATTTGAAAAAAAAAATCTGTTCCTGGTTTGAAAGTATTATTTCCTGTTTAATTATGTAGTACTTATTTTGAAAGTAGTTGCTAATATCCTCCAGAAACTCAAGTTTTTGTGGCTGCCACAAACTATGTTGAATTGGTTGAGACTCTATGAGACATTCATTGTAAACTAGAGCAAAATGTGCTGTAGTAGGATGTCCCACAAAAACAAAACTGGGCTGTATGGCCATGTTCAATTAGTATTTTTCCTTACAGCTCTCCTACAGATCTTTTGATTGGCCGCTCTGCCGGTAGAGCATTTAAGATACAAGTGAAGACTTATCTCTTTCAGCAGGCCTACCTAGACGGTTTTAACTGTGAATTTTAAACTCTGCTATATGCCTGGCTTTTGTTTTGTGTATTTTGATACATATTTTATGGAGGTATGTTTTAATATCTGTATTTTATGGAGTGTTTTAAAATGATTGTGTGTTTGTTTATGTTTTAGTAATGCTGTAACCTGTCTCGAGCTGTGAAGAGAGGTGGGCAAGAAATAAAACTATTAGGTTATTGTAGGCTTTTTCGGGCTATGTGGCCATGTTTTAGAGGCATTCTCTCCTGACTTTTCGCCTGCATCTATGCCATAGATGCAGGTTTGTTGTTTTTTTTTTTTGTCGTGTCAGGAGCGACTTGAGAAACTGCAAGTCGCTTCTGGTGTGAGAGAATTGGCCGTCTGCAAAGACGTTGCCCAGGGGACGCCTGGATGATTTGATGTTTTTATCATCCTTGTGGGTGGCTTCTCTCATGTCCCCACATAAGGAGCTGGAGCTGATAGAGGGAGCTCATCCGCCTCTCCCCGGATTCGAACCTGCGACCTGTTGGTCTTCAGTCCTGTCAGCATAGGGCTTTAACCCACTGCGCCACCGGGGGCACCATAGATGCAGGTGAAACGTCAGGAGAGAATGCCTCTAGATTAGAACATGGCAATATAGCCCGAAAAAACCTACAACAACCCAGTGATTCCGGCCATGAAAGCCTTCGACAATACAATAAAACTATTATTATTATTACAGCCAAATCCGCAGTGGTGCAATGGGTTAAACCCTTGTACCAGCTGGACTGCTGACCTGAAGGTTGGGTTGATGACCTGAAGGTTACCGGTTCGAATCCGCGAGGCGGAGTGAGCTCCCATCTGTCAGCTCTAGCTTGTGAGGACATGAGAGAAGCCTCCCACAGGATGGTAACACATCTGGGTGTCTCCTAGGCAATGTCTCTGTAGATGGCCAATTCTCTCACACCAGTATGTTCTCAAGTAGCTTCTGACATGATTAAAAAACAATTATTACAGCGCGAAAAACTCACAGCAACCCAGTGATTCTAACCACAAATGCTTTCGACAACATACTTTTCCATATTATTATGATAAAACCAATTAGGAAAGGACGTATATAACCCAGGAACAAAAATCATGTTACATAGTGTCATCTGGTTTAGCTGCTTTGATAATATGGATCATATGGCAGTGGAGATCCAGCCCTAATGTTCTGTGGTTTGACAAATCATTATCCGGACCCTAAACCAGTTTCATGATTTCCTGCAATCACTTAAACAGTGAGAACCGTTTCTTTGATACTGGCTCGAAGCTGCATTAAATGGTCAGCGCAGATGGCCAGCCGTGTCTTCCCAGTATCCCCCTTGGTCACTTTATATTGTAGTGCAGTAGCCGAAGGTCTTCACGGGACCAGGGGCCACATTTCCGTCCACCTGTCCGACTGCGGTCCCTTCACCGGAGCATCCAGTGTGTTCACTGAGAGCAAAATGGTGCAGCCAGGGTTGGGCAAAGGGGTGCCACAGCCCTCCTCACAGCACAGCAGAGCAAGGCGATGATGCGGGGCCATTTGGGAGGCCCATTTTGGACGTTGGCCTTGTGCCACCATCTTCTCTCAAGCTTCAGATGGCAGAAACAAATCTGTCCATGCCGCCGGGGTAGGTGGCGTGTCGTAGGTAGGCCCCGGGGCTAGTGAGTTGCCCTCCGCCGTGGGCCAGCGAGCCGTAGCCATAGAAGTCCATGGTGTCACCGCTGAGGGGTGGTGAGGTGGGCACCCCAAGGTGGGCAGAGGCGCCAAAGTTGTTTCCATTGGAGTAAGCGCCTTGGTTGATGGGGTAGGAGTAAGGCAGGGCAGTGTGGGGCCTGGTCAAGCTGGGGCCAGGGCTGGAGTAGGCCCCGGGCCCGGCGAAGGCGCAGTGGTTGCTAGGCGAGGGCGAGGGCCAGCCCCCCTCGGGGCCCATCTCCAAGGCGAAGAGGTGGGGTGGCGGGTAGCCCACGGGCGCGGATGCGGGGGGCTCCTGCTGGGCGGCGGCGGCGGCGTAGGTGGAGAGGTCCCCGCGCTTGAAGCGCTTCCGCCGCCGGAGGAAGCTTCCGCTGTCGAACATGTCCCGGGCGCCCGGGTCGAGGGCCCAGTAGCTGCCCTTGCCGGGCCGGCCGGGCTCGCGGGGCACCTTGACGAAGCAGTCGTTGAGCGTCAGGTTGTGTCGGATGGAGTTCTGCCACTTGCGGGGTCCCTCGCGGTAGAAGGGGAAGCGCTCCGTGATGAAGCGGTAGATGCCGCCCAGCGTCAGGCGCCGCTCCGGGGAGGCCGCGATGGCCATGGCGATCAGCGCGATGTAGCTGAAGGGAGGCTTCCCCCGCGGGACAGGCCGCTTCCGACGACGCCCCGACACCCCCGCTGGCCCCACTGCCGGAGGAGCGCCCTCCGACCCCTCCGCCTTCCCCGCCTCCGACGAGCAGAAGGAGGCTTCGGGGGCAGACGGGGCGCCCTCGGCTGTCATGGCCCGCGGTGGGGGACTCTCTGGGGCCGGCGGACACCACAAACACACCAGCGCGCTTGTCCGCAGTCTGCCCCCGCTCGCCTGGCCCTCCCCGGGGCTGCTTCTCCAACTCCGGCGGTGCTCACCTGGGCAACTCCCTCCCTGCCTACCTGCCTGTCTGCCTCGGGCCTGCCTTAAAAGGGGCGGGAGGGGACTCGCCCTTTCCCCAGCCAGAGCTCCACGAGGGAGAGCCCCGAGGGCTCCTTTGGCAAAAGGGAGGGGCCTAGCCTCGAGGGGGCCCACGCAGAGGAAGGGAAGGGAAGGGAAGGGAGGGAGAGGAGGAAGGAAGGGAGAGAAAGGAAAGGAAAGGAAAAGAGGATAGAAAGAAGGAAAGGGGGAAGGAGGAAGGAAGGAAGGAAAAAGGGGGAAAAGGAAGAAGGCAAAGAAGAAGGGAAGGAAGGAAAGGAAAAGAGGATAGAAAGAAGGAAGAAGGGAAGAAGGAAAGGAGGAAGGAAGGAAGAAGGGGGAAAAGGAAGAAGGGAATGAAGAAGGGAAGGAAGGAAATGAAAAGAGGATAGAAAGAAGGACAGCAGGAAGGAAGAAGGGAAGGGGAGGAAAGGAGGGAAGAAGGAAGAAGAGAAAAAAGAAGGGAATGAAGAAGGGAAGGAAGGGAAGGAAAAGAGGACAGAAAGAAGGAAGAAGGGAAGGGGAGGAAAGAAGAAAGGAAGGAAGAAGGGAAAAAGGAAGAAGGGAATGAAGAAGGGAAGGAAGGGAAGGAAGGAAAGGAAAGAGGATAGAAGGAAGGAAGGAAGGAAGGAAGGAAGGAAGGAAGGAAGAAGGGAAGGGGAGGAAAGGAGGGAGGGAGGAAAGAAGGAAGGAAGGAAGGAAGGAAGGAAGGAAGGAAGGAAGAAGGGAAAAAAGGAAGAAGGGAATGAAGAAGGGAAGGAAGGAAGGAAGAAGGGAAGGGAAAGAAGAAGAAGGGAAGGGAGGAATGGAAGGGAAGGAAAAGAGGATAGAAATAAGGAAAGAAGGAAAAAGGGAAGGGGAGGAAAGGAAGAAGGAGGAAAGAATGAAAGAAAGGGAAAAGGAAGAAGGGAATTAAGAAAGGAAGGGAGGAAAGGAAGGAAAGAAAAAAAAGAAAGGGAATAAAAGAAGAAGGGAAGGGAGGGAGGAAAGGAAGGAAGAAGGGAAGGAAGGAAATAAGGGGAAAAGGAAAGGAAAGAAAGAGAGGGAAGGAAGGAAGGAAGAAGAGAAGGGAGGGAGGAAAGGAAGGAAAGAAGGAAGCAAGAAGGGAAGGGAAGGAAGAAGAGAAAGAAGGAAGGGAAGGAAGGAAGAGGAGAGGGAAGGGGATAAAGGAAGGAAGAAGGGAAGGAAGGAAGAAAAGGGGGGGGGGGAGGGAGGAAGGAAGGATACCAGCAAGCCAGCCAGCCTGCCTGCCTTCTTGAGGTGCCTTCCTTTGACTCCTGGCCCCGAGAAACCCGCCCGACAGCCGCTTGTTGGGGGTCTGGACCCCTTCGCCCCACAGGGCTCCGTGCCGGCCCACGGCGCTTCGAAAGAGGCCCAGGACCAAAGTAAAGGGGCCTGGCTACTTCGGGGCACCCTGTCTCTGCTTATTTGGGGAGAGAACTATTGGGCACAGCCGGGACCCGCTTCTGAGTCCACACGTCAAACCCACGTTTGTCCCCTCAGGATCCGTCCAGCCCGCTCTCCATTAGCCAAGCCACTGAGGCAGGCAGCTCAGGAGGACAGAAAGGAAGGCAGTCTCTGAGGAACAGGCAGGCAGGGAGAAAGGAGAGGGGCATAGCTTTTCCTTTCCTTGTCCCTTCCCTTGGCTTCGTGTGTTGCTCTCCTTTGCTCTTCCTTCCTTCCTTCCTTTTTCTCCTCCCCTCTTCTTCTTCCTCTGTTTTCCTTTCATCTTCCTTCATCCCCCTCCTCTTCTTCACTTTTTTCTTTCTTCCTCCCTCTCTCCCTTTCTTCCTCCTTCAGCCTTCTGTTTTCCTTCCTTCTTCCTTCCTCCTTCTCCTATTCTTCCTTCTTCTTCTTTTTCTTCCTTTTTCTTCTTCTTCTTCCTCCTCCTCCTCCTATTTCCTCCCTCCCTCCCTCCCATCCATCTTCTACCTTTCTCTCTTTCTCTTCTTCTATGTTTCCTTTCTTCCTTCTACCTTTCTCTCCTTCTCCCATTCTTCTGTTCTTCCTTCCTTCTTCCATCGCCTCCTTCTATTTTCCTTCCTTCCTTTTTCCTTCCTCCTCCTCCTCTTCTATTATTCCCTTCTTCTATTTTCCTTCCTTCTTCCATCCATCTTTTATTATTCCTTCTTTTTCCTTCCTCCTCCTCCTCCTATTTTTCCTTCCTTTCTTCCCTCTTCTATCATTCTCTCCTCCTCCTCTTCTTCAGTTGTCTTTCCTTCCTTCCTTCTTCTACCTTTCTCTGATGTTCCTCCTCCTCCTCTTCTTCTATTTTTCCTCCTTCCTTCTATCTTCCTTTCTCTCCTGCTCTTCTTCTATTCTTCCTTTCTTCCCCTCCAAAAAAGAGAAAGGGTACTCCCCTCCTCCTCCTCAAAAAGTCCCTGTTATTGTGGCTGCAAGAATTTGCTTTGCAGGAAGATGGAAACAAGAAAAAACACCAGACTAAGACGAATGGTTGACGAAAATACTAGAGATTAGAAACATGGATAGACTCACTTTCCTCATGTCAAAGAATAAAAAAACGGGAATGGAAGAAACGGATTGGAAAAAAGTTACTGAATACTTGAAACAAAAGAAGAAGATGATTTTGATCTAAAATTGGAAAAAACAAAGAGAGAGATGGTAAAAAGGGAGGGAAAGAAAAGGAAGAGAGGGAGAAGGAGAGGAGGAAGAGAGAGAGAGAGAGAGAAGAAAGTAAAGAAGACCCCTAGATGATACCAGGAAGTCAAAATACTTCTTTTTAATTTTTATTTTTCCCCCTTCTTCTTCTCCTTTCTTTACCTTTCCTTCTCTATTTATCATCATTATTTTCTACACACCATCTTTCTTCGACTTGGCTTTGACTTATTTTGTTATCCTGATAGTCTAAATTGATTTTGCATATTTTTATTTTTGTTTTGGACTGCTTTTAAATGAAAAAATGCAAATAAAGATTATATATATAAAATCTTTATTTGAATTTTTCATATATATATTTTCATATATATATGGAGGCTTACTACTGACACTACTCAATGGAGGCTTACTACTGACACTTGACTGACATTAACTTCACCCCATAACAATAACAGGGAGATATATATATATATATATATATATATATATAGTATCAATATCTATATAAATAAAAATGTAATGTTCGTTTGTGGGATTAACAGAACTCAAAAACCACTGGACGAATTTACATTAAATTTGGACACAAGACACCTAACAACCCAATGTATGTCCTTCACTCAAAAAAAATATATGATTTTGTCATTTGGGAGTTGTGGTTGCTGGGATTTATAGTTCACCTACAATCAAAGAGTATTCTGAACTCCACCAATGATGGAATTGAACCAAACTTGGCAAACAGTTCTCCCATGACCAACAGAAAATATTGGAAGAGTTTGGTGGGCAGTGTCCTTTGGTATTGGAGTTGTAGTTCACCTACATCCAGAGATCACTGTGGACTCAAACAATGATGGATCTGGACCAAACTCTACACGAATACTCAATATGCCCAAATGTGAACACTGGTGGAGTTTGGGGGAAATGGAATCTTGACATTTGGGAGTTGTAGTTGCTGGGATTTATAGTTCACCTACAATCACAGAGCATTCTGAACCCGACCAACAATAGAATTGGGCCAAACTTCCCACACAGAACCCCCATGTGGGCCACAGCAACGCGTGGCAGGGGAATTTGTGTCCCAGCATTGAATGTTTGCCGTATATATGCTGTGCTCCGCCCTGAGTCCCCTTTGGGGTGGGCAGGGCGGAATATCAATGTTTTAAACAAACAAACAAACAAACAAACAAATAATGCTCTCTCACATAAAAAGTCATGGCTTTAAAATTAGTTTTCCACATACACATCCACATAGACACACGTTCATGGGCAGCCCTTGGCATTTGGGAGTTGTAGTTGCTGGGATGTGTAGTTCACCTACAATCACAGAGCACTCTGAACCCCACCAACGATAGAATTGGGCACACACAGATCCCCCATGTGGGCCACAGCAATGCGTGGAAGGGGAAGGCTAGTGTGTGTGTGTACATATAGACACTTGACTTTTGACACTTTTGACATATATTGACACTTGACATATATGACTTTTGACATATATTGACACTTGAGATATATATATGTCAAGTGTCTCTCTCTCTCTCTCTCTCTCTATATATATATATATATATATAGAGAGAGAGAGACTTTACTTATATATATATATATATATATATATATATATATATATATATATATATATATATATATATATATGTCCCTGTTATTGTTATGGGGTGAAGTTAATGCCAGTCAAGTGTCTGTATTAAGCCTCCATTGACAGTGGTCTAAGCCTTCTCTTTAATATTTTGGGGGTTCAATGAGAAGATGAGAAGAAAGTGGAGGGAAGAAGAGAAAGTGTTGGTTGCCATTTGTCGATTCCTGGTGGGAGGGACGAAGACGATATGACAAATGTCGCTCCCCTATCAGAGCAGAAGGAGGGTATGTCTCACCCAGTGAAACTGGAGAACAGGACAGAAAAGAAAGAGCATCAGGTGAGCATGAAGGTGCAACAAGGTGCAACATTCCTTGCAACCAAGTGTTGTGTGGCTCCCTGTCAGAAGAAAGGGTCAAATCAGGAGTGGGAGTCAGTTTGTGGGTCTGTTGAGCAAAGGGTTATATTATATCATTTGCAAACTTTGGACGGTAGGGATTGGGAGTGAGAGAGAAAGAGAGCGCCTGGGGGGGGGGGGGTTTGCTTACAATCAAAATATTTCCTCCCTGGGTGCCTGCGACCCAAACTCAAGGCGGATCTCCCCCCCCCCCCCCTTCTAGTAAGCTTTTAAGAAGTCGGAGTATATTGAGAGGAGCGCTGTCATACAAATGTATAATATGTATTTCGTTTGCTACAATACACCTCGACTCTCACTTTAAAATGCAAACAATGCAAACGACCAGCTGCCTGAAAATGCTGCTTATTGAGTTCTTTATTATCAGGATGTTTCAGATCAGTCGCATGTCGTCATTGATAGCCTGGGAGAGCAAAGGATTCCCATCTTTTCAAATGTGTTGTCCAAGGCTTTCATTGCCGGAATCACTGGGTTGCTGTGAGTTTACCGGTCTGTATATCCATATTCCAGAAGCATTCTCTCCTGACATTTCACCCACATCTATGGCAAGCATCCTCAGAGGTTGTGAGGTCTGTTGGAAACTAGGCAAGTGGGGTTTCTATATCTGTGGAATGTCCAAGGTGGGAGAAAAACTCTTCTCTCAGACAGGAAGCAGCCAGGCTTTGAAGCTGCAAAGCCATTCAATGCTTTGTCAAAGGCTATAATGGCCGGAATCATAGGGTTGTTGTTGTAGGTTTTTTTTGGGCTACATGGCCATATAGTCCGAAAAACCTACAACAACCCATTCAGTGCTAATCAAGGTGGCCAATTGCAGCATTCACACTTGTCTCAAGCAGACAAGATATTTTTTTCTCCCACCCTGGACATTCCACACTTGCCTAGTTTCCAACAGACCTCACAAGTTCTCGGGGTGCCTGCTATAGATGTGGGAGAAATGTCAGGAGAGAATGCTTCTGGAACACGGCCATATAGCCTGAAAATCTCACAGCAACCCATCTTTCCAAATGGTAAATTGGAACTGGGGTTGTTACTATTAAGTCCTTCCTTTGAGGTTTGGAAAGGTTTGTCCTCCTTAAGAGCTGTCAGGTGTCAATTTGAGGGTAATAATAATAATAATAATAATAATAGTCCTAGATGCTTGGGAAGTGTTCGACTTGTGATTTTGTGATATGAAATCCAGCATAGAGATCTCGTTTGCTGTGACATACTGTGCTTTTGTGTCAATAATAATAATAATAATAATAATAATACCTTATTTATATTCCACACTTTCTCTCTGAGGGGACTCAGGGCTGAATCACAATAAAAAGATGGCAAATATTCAATGCCAGGTCCACTTCATAAATAAGAAACATAAAGCAAACAACCATGGCCCCAAAAAACAATATCCACGGCCAAATTATACCCCAAAATTAAATAATATCATAACCTATCACTTAATCTACATCTAACATAACCGACGTTAGACATAAACAACAGTTAGCATTCATTTAAAATAAATTAAATAAATTTAAATAATTTAAATAAATAATTTAAATAAATAAATAAATAAAATAATTTAAATAAATTTAAATAATTCATTTAAAATAATGTTATGCCGCCAAGAACAGCCAACAAATACTCTCAAAGGTACCCAATCCTTTCTGCTCTTGGGATTCAATCAGGGTCAGCCCTGGTGAGGATTTGGATGGGAGACCACCAATGTATGTTAAGTGTTGTGAGTTATGTGCCAGAGGAACAGACTGGCCAAACCACCTCTTGAGCATTCCTTGGAGTGAAATTGATGGGGATTGCAGGTGACTTGAAGGCACATATCTCAATAGCTCACTCCCTATTTGATTGTTGTTTCCGTTTTTATTATTATTATTATTATTATTATTACATTACATAATAATATTAATAGTAATAATATAGACGTAATTAATAATAAATATAATTAATACTTATTAATATTATAATTAATAATTAATATTATTAATACCAATAATAATTATTGATAATAAATATTATTAATAATAATTAATAATATTAATTGTTATTAATTATTATTATTAATACCAATACTTATTATCACTATTAATAATAAATAATAAATATTATTAATTAATTAATATCAGATATTGTGGGATTTTCTGCCTTGATTTTCTGGGATATAGGGCTAAATAAAATCAGTGGGTTTGAAAGAAAAATCTCTTTTTCTTCTTCCCTCTTTCTGATAAATCCGGAACAGCCTCAAGTTCTGCTCTCTGCCTGGAAATGCATCAGAAGATCCAGCCCTGTGCGTTTCTTCTCCCCAAATGAGTGTGGGCTTCCTTCTTCCCTCCCAAAATGATGTTTGAAAAACCCTTTGTTGGTTGAAATAATCGTGAGCAAATCTTTGTTTATAAACCCTTTTGTCTCGGCTGGTGATCTCGACTTCAGCAGCCCTCCCACAGTCATTCATACCCAGTTGCATCTCCAGGGGAAAAAAGAATCAAAACAGAAAGCTTAGTGCCAACAGAACAGGTAAAAAAAATACTCCTTAATTCAGTGATTCTCAATGTTCCTAAGGCAGCTAATATATATTGTGGTGACCCCCAACTATAACATTATTTTCGTTGCTACTTCATAACTGTCATTTTGCTACTGTTTGGAATCCTAATGTAATATCTGATATGCAGGATGTATTTTCATTCACTGGACCAAATTTGGCAAAAATACCCAATACGCCCAAATTTGAATACTGATGGGATTGGGAGAGGATTGATTTGTCACTTGGGAGTTGTAATTGCTGGGATGTATAGTTCACCTCCAATCAAAGAGCATTCTGAACTTCACCAACTATGGAATTGAACCAAACTTGGCACACTGAACTCCAATGACCACAGAAAATACTGGAAGGGTTTGGTGGGGCATTGGCCTTGAGTTTGGGAGTTGTAGTTCACCTATTTCCAGAGAGTACTGTGGACTCAAACAATGATGGAGCTGGATGAAACTTGGCACAAATATTCAATATTCCCAAAATGTTATAGTTTCTGGGATTTATAGTTCACCTACAATCAAAGAGCATTCTGAACCCCAACAACGATAGAATTGGGCAAACTTCCCACACAGAACTCCCATGACCATCAGAAAATATTGTGGGTTGCTGTAGGTTTTTTTCTGGGCTATATGGCGGGGGGACTAGAGAACGGGCCTTCTCGGTGGTGGCCCCCCGGCTGTGGAACTCCCTCCCTGCTGCAATCAGACAGGCGCCTTCCCTCATGGCCTTCCGTAGAGACCTGAAGACCTGGCTCTTCGATAAGGCCTTCAATTAAGTGCTCTGTTTTCTTGGAATGACCACCGGAATGGACTATGACTACGAGACTGATTATGATTCAAACAAGACGAAGCGGATTTTTAGCTTAATTAGCTGTGTGTTAGTAAGATGTATGTTATAGTCCTAATCTATTGTAATTGTTGTCTTTATGTTCTATGTTCTGTACACCGCCACGAGTCGCCTTCGGGCTGAGAGTGGCGGTCAACAAATGCAAATAATAAATAAATAAATAAATAAATAAATAAATTCTAGAGGTATTCTCTCCTGACATTTCGCCTGCATCTATGGCAAGCATCCTCAGAGGTAGTGAGGTCTGTTGGAACTAGGAAAATGGGTTTATATATCTGTGGAATGACCAGGGTGGGACAAAGGACTCTTGACTGCTGGAGCTAGATGTGAATGTTTCAACTGACCACTTTGATTTGATGGCTTGGCAGTGCCTGGAGTAATCTTTTGTTGAGAGGTGATTAGATGTCCCAGATTGTTTCCTCTCTGTTGTTTTGCTGTTGTAAACACAATTTGGCGATCCTTCTGACTCCCCCTCCTGACCCCCCCCCCCAGGGTCCTGACCCCCAGGTTGAGAAACACAGAAAATCCCACATTATCTGAGTGTAGACACAGATAACCCAGTTCAAAGCAGATATTGTGGGATTTTCTCCCTTGATATCCTAGGATATAGGGCAATGTGGAAGGGCCTTACACTGCTGTATAAAATCCAGATTATCTGTTTTGAACTGGATTATATGGCTGTGTAGACTCATATAATCCAGTTCAAAACAGATAATGTGGATTATCTGCTTTGAAAATCTGGGTTTTATGGCAGTGTAGAAGGGGCTTTTGAGGTATTGTGATTTAGAACCGGCCCCACTGTTCACATAGGCCAGTGCCTCCATTCCACTTTCCATGTTCTTCAGAGCACTTACCTTTGTCATTTTTTGTTGCTGTTTGTGGCTAACATGGAGCTCTGAAGAGTTCCTGGCCATCACTGAGTGCCTTTCCCAGTGTCGGCAAAGGTGCCTGCAATACTTGGAGAAGGGAGGAATAAAGGAGAGGGCAAAGATTTTGGCAAAGATGCCAGCAATGGCTAGAGCTCCCTAGAGTTCTGTAGCTTCTACAGAGAAGAAAAATGCCAAAGGTGAGGGAGATTGTCCAATGGAATTCGGAATGACTGGATGGTCAGGACTTATTCTCCTGCTGCTGCAGTGGTTTGGGAGTGTTTCAGTGTCAATTCCATGGCAAGATCTTGGACTGGTTCAAAGCAGAAATGCTTTGGACTAGCCCTGGATTTGCTGACCCAAGTAAATAAGTCCTCTGTCAAAAAGAAGGTGAGGAAGAGAGAGAGAATCAGCCTAGCAGGACTTGTTTTTAAGAAGCCCTTGCAAGCTCTTAATAAGTGCAGCATTCTATTCTAGGTGCTCGTAGACTGACAGTCTAATGATCTATTCTAGAACCCTTTTCGTGATTAACACGTTCTTTCCACATTTCTTAGGTGAGGCAGACAATAGAAGGATAGGAACAACAAAAGAACACTAATATTTTCATGAGTGTACTAGTTTAAGCATTGGACTATGACTCTAGACATTATGTTTTGAATGTCCTATCAACCATGGAAACCCACTGAGTGGCCCAGGCTGAGTCAGGCTCAAAGGAAGGCAATGGGAGCCCCCTATGAACAAATCTCTCCCACCACAGATGTAAACAAATGTAATAGGTAGAGTTTAGGGATAACATAAGTTGGAAACAAATTCAAGGCACGCAATAACTACCTTTATAACAGCAACACATTTCCCCTGTTGGAACAGTAATGTAAGAGACAATAGGGAAAGTATAATGATAAGCATAATCATTATAGTTCTAGTGTCAAGAGCTGATGTTGCCTTTTGGACTCTGACTCCAAGACGTAAGCAGTATATATGGCTGTTAGCTATGGTATCTGGAAGATTCTGAGAATTACAGTATAAAAAGCCAGGGCTCAAGAGTGGACACATTTGGCACTTGCTGAGAACCAGAACTCAACAATAAGTCAACCCCTCAACTCTAGAGTTGTCTAGCTCTGCATCTCCTTCAGGGTATTGTAGCTCAGCAAGTGAGCAAGGGAAATTGACCAGCTACTTCTATTCTCCTTATTTTCTCCTTGGGGTGGGGATGTAAATTGGGCCCTGTTGGAGAAGGCAAGCAATAAACCAAAACAAGAATACGTAGGAGCAAGTGAGCTCAAATCGAGCTCAAGTCCAACATGGATATCTTAACAAAGGGCTTAACAAAACCTGGAATTATAAGTGTTTCACTTATAATGTAACTTATAAGAACATCAGCCCTAGCCTTGTCTTACTCAACTGTCGAGTATGCCTGCCCTATTTGGCACAAGGCTGCCCATGCAAAGCAGGTGAACATAGCATTGAATGAAAATCACAGGATGTCTTAAACCTACACTTGTTGATAAACTCTGCAAGCTAGCTAGCATTGCCCCCCCCCCCCCGATATGCGATGGGAAGTTGCTGCTAAATGTGACAGAAATAAGGTTGAACACTGTGAAAGCCACCCACTACATGGATACCAGCCTCCTACCAGTAGACTCAAATCAAGGAAAAGCTTCATGAGAACTACCACTCCTCTTGGCGTCCCTCCAGCAACAGCAAAGGTATCCCTCTGGGCAGCTAGACCAGGAAATCAACTGGATCCCCCCCCCCCCCCCCGAGGGTCTTCCTCCAGGGGTAAACCAAGAATGGGCAACTTGGAAGTCCCTGAACAGACTCAGAAGTGGAGTGGGCAGATCAAAAGACAACCTGGCAAAATGGCACTATCTAAAAGAATCCCCCACCTTGTGTGACTGTGGAGCAGAATAGACAACTCCACATCTGTATGCTTGTCCACTATGCCCTGCCTCATGTACAGAGGAAGAATTGTTGGAGGCTACAGACAATGCCATTGCTGTTGCCCGCTTTTGGTTAAAAGATATTTAGCCACCTGCACTCTCTCTTTTTTATCGGTTTTATACTAATTTATGCAATGCTTTTGATATGAAATAATAATAATAACTGCAAGCCACTGCCAATTTTCATTCAATATATTTCTTTGGTTTTAGCAGAGTCCCACCTAGCCATAGCTTGGGTATATTGTCACTTGAAGCAGATTTTCAACTTCACTAGAAACATAGTGGATTAATTTGTTCATTTTATATATTCTTGCACCTGGACAAGTCTTGCCAGTTTCATTTCCTGTGTGGCTCAAAACAATCACTTTGTCACCAGCCAAGGTCACATTCACGATGATGTGCCATGACTTTAAAGATTTATAACACCATTCAGCACAATGTTAAAGTCAATATATACTCAAAAGTTTGTTTCGTCACACACTGCCTTATGAAAGAATTGGGGACTATGTTGAGGCTCTACAAATGAAAGGTTGGGATAAGGAAATGAAGAATAAGTTGCATTCACCATGGGTCCCCTTTATTGGCTTTCATCTCAAATGATCCACCTTTGAAGAAAGGAAGAAATTATGTGGTCAACTAGTGTGTTTCCCTTTGCATTTAAAGAGGCAAATTGCATACACCATGAGAGCCATGTGCATCCGCTTAGGCCTTTTTTGTTTTGTAGTACCCAAGACTTCCATGACACAAAGCTGGAAAAAATTAGAGAGATGGGAAAGGCCTCTAGAGCACCCTGACTAAGGTCCACCCTGACCAAACGAAGTAACATCTGCTGTTCATATAATTCTATGTTTAACTAATATGTGCTGTCCATATACATTCATTTGTGAAGATGCCAATCCCTATTTTACAGCAAGGATGAGCAAGAAGTTGATTAAATGCATTCACTGATGGGATGTCTAATACTTGCTGATTGTTGGGATTCATAGAAAGAATGCACAATTACATGGACCCAAGTCTGGCGCAACAATATACTATTTATGTTTGTTGTCTCATATGTACACGAATCAATATATGCATGAACATAAACAGCATTTTGCTGTGCCAGATTTGGACTCAAGTTTAGAAACTCCCACAAACAAATAGAACCTGCACTTTTCTCTTCTACACGCTTTGCCTCTCTTGCAAATTGATGAGATGCTCAAATCCCTGGAATAGTAGAGGGAATGATGATACAAGGAAAATAAATCTAGAAGACCTATTTCTTCTCTCTGGATTATCAGCTCTGAAAACTCTAGTTTCCCATACGGGATATTCCAAGGATTGTAATTTTCCTTTTGTCCCCTGAATTAGGTAGATAAGGATTAAAGTCTTTAAAAAAACACTAATAAGGCAAACACTTTTAGCTATGCCTCATCAACATCAAGCCTGTTGACTTAGCAAAAGTGCTGAACAATTGCTAAACTGATGAAAGAAAGAGATGTGGAGGTTTTAGGGGCAGGGGAAGTGCCAGCTGCATTTTGCGTGGATTCAGCTAGTACCGAAAACATGTAAATCTGATTACATTTTTTACCACAAGTTCTAGTTACTAAACAATCAATTACTCTTGTGTTAGCTTTGGGGCCTACATCTGGCTAAAGGTGCAACCAACTGGGAGTTTTTGCACAATGATTATTTTAACAAATTAATCTCAACAGGGCTACAAGTACTTTTTGGACTGTGTCATGATCATATTTGGTCACTAGGTGGTTCCAGACTTGGTTTAGCTGGGTACAGCCAGGGCATGGCCAGGTCTTCCATTAACCAGTGCAGAACAACCAGGTGCTGAAAGCTGCTTACAGGAATGGGAGGAGTTGGCATACACAGAACTCTGTGTGCCATGCAATCTGCTCTGCGCTCTGTAACCCAGATGGCTGCCCTCAAGCATGGTGCTGGCGCCTCACCAAACTACAGATCCCAGGATTCCATAGCCTTAAACTATGGCAGTTACAATTATGTCAACCTGCATTAATTCTACAATGTAGATGCGTCTTCAGCTTCACACTGAATTTCCAAAAGAGGAGAATATAAATGGAAGCATAAAAGATGTGTCTGTCTCTCACACTCATCACAACCCCACCTTTCTCTCCTCCTCTCAAAAAAAGTTAGAGAGAAAGGAAGAGAGAGAAAATGGAAAAAGGGAAAGGGGGAAAGGAAGGAAGGAAGCAAGAAAAAATAGGCCACAAAATCGGTGATTGGTGCAAAGCCGTGCTGCTTTGAATCAGAGCCAGTTTCTGCCACTGTGTTTACTAGGCCTGTGCGGTTTCGTTCGTTAATTTCGTAATTCGTAAAACATTCGTTAATTTTTGCATTTATGGTACGATAACAAAACATATTTTCAAACCCGGAAGGGTTTTTAAATATCGAAACGGCAACTCCCACAGTATTTACGAGCTTTCGCCCGTTTTGTAAATGGGGCGGGCGGGACGAAGGGGCGGCGCGAGCGCACACCCAGTGAGCCAAGCACCGCCCCTGCCTGTTGGGCGCCCGGCCCGCGCGCGCTCACCCTTACAACCGGCCTCCGCGCGCCATCCAATCGGCTCCGGCTCCTGCGCCCTCCTCCTCCTCCTCCTGGCACTTCCTTCCTGCAACACAGCTGGGAGGAGGAGGAGGAGGAGGAGGAGGGTGCAGGAGCCGGAGCCGATTGGATGGCGCGCGCGCGCTCACCCTTACAACCGGCCTCCGCGCGCCATCCAATCGGTTCCGGCTCCTGCGCCCTCCTCCTCCTCCTCCTCCTCCTCCCAGCTGTGTTGCAGCCAGGAAGTGCCAGGAGGAGGAGGAGGAGGAGGAGGGCGCAGGAGCCGGAGCCGATTGGATGGCGCGCGCGCGCGCTCACCCTTACAACCGGCCTCCGCGCGCCATCCAATCGGCTCCGGCTCCTGCGCCCTCCTCCCTCCTCCTCCTCCTCCTCCTGGCACTTCCTCAAACACAGCTGGGAGGAGGAGGAGGAGGAGGAGGAGGGCGCAGGAGCCAGAGCCGGAGCGCAGGAGCCGGGGAGGGGATTCCTGCAGCGCCGGCTCTGCCTCCGTGGCCCGCCTGAGATGAGACCAGACCAATACCATCTGATTGCCACAAATTGAAGGCTGCATCCATCCAGGCTCTTTTGCTGTGAGTTTTCAGGGCTGTATGAGTGTATGACCATGTTCCAGAAGCATTCTCTCCTGACATTTTGCCCACATCTATGGCAGGCATCCTCAGAGGTCTGTTGGAAACTAGGCAAATGGAGTTTATCTATGGAATGTCCAGGGTGGGAGAAAAGTGGTTTTGCTGTGCAGATTATAAGAAATCCTAGAACCAATTTGAGGCCCAGAGTGTGATTACATAAAAATAGTGCACTGGTGCACTTTAAGGACTTTCTTTTGCACATGTTTGAGGGAATTTGTCTGACCTCAGCAGTTTGAAGCTAGCTTTGAACTTAATTAAATGATCAATGTAGATGGGCCCTGCTAGATCCATTAGAATGCATTCTGGGTGGTCATGCTAGCTGAGATGGTCCACCACATTGAAAGGCATCAAGCTTGGGATGGCTGCTTTATGCCAAGCTTAAAGCTTAACATAAAGTAATGAGGTATGATTAAAGTAATTAACTACAACTAGTTACAGTGGGATAGAACATAGTTATGTTTCAAAAGTAACCCAGTGGAAAAGAATGAACCTTTTATATTAGAATAATGAGTAGTGGTTTCTAATCACTTTTAAATGGCATTTTTAGTGTGTTTTTGAGGGGACCTATAGTTTTGGACCATTTTCTTATCACTCCTTAGGATTTCCCTCTGAAAAAAAGTAACAGAAAGTAATGAAAAAGGAATGAGCAGAGCATTAAGGAATTGAGCAAGCCCCCCCCCCCCCCCCAGTATTACAACATACAATACTAACCAGATGCTGTCCAAAAGCTATTGTTGTTGCTGAGTGCATTTAAGTTGTTTCCTACTTGGTCCCGCAGCCTTTGACCTGTGTGGGGTCCCTCAGGCTCAGTATTGTCCTACATATTGTTTAGCATCTACATGAAGCTGTTGGGTGAGTTTTGGAGTTTGATGCCATCTGTATGCAGATGATGTCCAACTCTATTATTCCTTTCCACCAGATGCTAAGGAGGCTGTCCAAGTCGAGAACCAGTGCCTGGCTGCTGCGACGGTCTGGATGAGGGTGAACAAATTGAAATTGCATCCAGACAAGACAGATGTTCTCCTGGTCAGTCACAAGGCTGAACAGGGTATAGGGTTACAGGCTGTGCTGGATGAGGTTACACTCTCCTTGAAGGCGCAGGTTCGCAGCTTGGGAGTTGTCCTGGAGTCATAGCTGAGCCTGGAACCTCATGTGGTGGAGGTGGCTGGGGGGCTTTCGCACAATTAAAACTTGTGCGCCAGTTGCGTCTGTACCTTGAGAAGTCAGACTTGGCCACTGTGGTCCACACTCTCATTACACCCAAGATAGACTACTGCAATACGCTCTACATGGGGTTGCCTTTGAAGACTGTTAGGAAGCTTCAAACAGTCCAATGAGTAGCAGCCAGGTTAATAACTGAAGCGGCATAAAAGGAGCATACAACTTCCATGTTGCATCAACTCCACTGACTGCCAGATTACTACCAAGCACAATTCAAAGTGCTGGCTTTGGCCTATGAAGCCCTAAATTGCCCTGGCCCAGTTTACCTGTTTCACTAGCATTTGGATAATGCAATAAGGTAATAATGGTAAACCATCTGGTATGGCTGGTTTGAGGTGGTTTAAACAATTTGATTTTAAAGTGGATACAACTGATTTTAATGTTTGTGTATATTTATAGTTTGTTTCATTCCGGCATTGAAAGTTTTCCATATGTATGTTGTGCTCTGCCCTGAGTCCTCTTCAGGGTGAGAAGGGCAGAATATAAATGCTTTAAATCAATAAATAAATACTTAAGGTGGCACCAAGATAAACCTTTGGCAGGTTGACAATATTTGTTCAGAGAAGATTTGCCACTGGCTTGCTCTGGGACTTGAGAGTGTGATTTGCCCAAGGACAACCGGCGCTCTAAAGACAATTAATTACTTTATACAAAATACCTTTCCAAGCACAAACTTTTTCGATATCATGAACTGGTGCTCCATAGATTCGTCACTACACTTCCTAGCAACCTCCTTTCCATAGCAAATCAGGAAGAGACATGGAAATACCTCTGCTAAAGAGAGCTTGACCTCTTTTGGATAGGGAGAAATTATTTCCCTACTCTGAAGCTGAACCCCTTGCCATGCTTGGTTGCCCACTTTGCAAGCCTTGCGTCATTCCTCTTCTGTTGGAGGCTCCAAAAGTCAGAACCTGCAACAGAGTTGAACCTCTTGGATGGGAAGCATTCTTTGTTTTTCACCTTATGGGTAAAAAAATATCAGATTTTTCTCATTGCATACATGTGTATTTTCTACATTAAAATGACAACCCCAAAATTCTATTAGAGTTATTTATTCAAGTATGTTCTGCATTTCTTGGTGAGCTGCAAAATAAATTTTTTAAAAATGCAACTGAAAAGCAAACAGTTACAACTTGATGGAGCAATCAAAACGCAATTAAATAAGCTATTGTCATGAACTAACCATTGAAGTAAAACTTTCTAAACAATATTGTAATCCTAAATTTATTTATTAGGACAGGGGCAGAGTATTGTGCAGTCTTCAAAGGATTTGGATCATGGTTCCCATCAGCCATAGAAATGAAAAGCAAATAGTGGAACAGGTAATGGGGAAAACAAAAATATGGAAAGGTATTATTTTGGGGGAAAATCTAAAAGAACCCTCTGTTTTAAAATGTACTTTTTCAAACTTTGTTTCATATCCCAGCAAAGATTAAAACGTAAGTCCTTCATAGCTGTTCCCACACAGATAGTTGAGACATACTGATATAGTTAGCACATCATATTTGGCTCTATTACACCTTTATTTTCCCTCAGGTATGTTCCATTTAATTCATATTTGTCTAGGTAGTTACTATGTGATTTCCAGCCATGATATTTCCCGTCCTGCCATAGCAATAAAAACAGGAAAATGACTTAAGAAATACATGCAAAGAATTCTAAAAATATCAGTTGCTGAGATCTGGTTTCTTTTCATGAAGCTTAGGGTATTTTGTTTATTTAGGCTTGTCTCTTTCAATGCAAATTTACCAGAGAATCTCTGAACCATTATTTCATCTGGAAAACTGTATAAGTTTGTGAACACAGGGAAGTTTTTCTTGTCTTTGTGACTGTCTGTGTATGTAAAAGTGCTAAACACCAGGGGCCCATTCACACTACACATCTCCAGGTACAGATGGTATATAAATAGACTTGTTTCATTCTACAGACAGAATCTTCTCTAATTCAAAGTAAAACCAGTCAATAATTTTTTTTATTTGTCCACGGATTGGAAATATTCAATGTTATTCGCATACCAAGAAATTGAACATTAGAGATTGCAGTAACAACGGGACAATTGTATTGATTGGGTTGTTGTAGGTTTTTTCGGGCTATATGGCCATGTTCTAAAGGCATTTTCTGACGTTTCGCCTGCATCTATGGCAAACATCCTTAGAGGTAGTGAGGTCTGTTGGAACTGGGAAAAAGGTTTATATATCTGTGGAATGACCAGGGTGGGACAAAGGACTCTTGTCTGTTGGAGATAGGTGTGAATGTTTCAACTGATCACCATGAAAATGAACAAAATCTGGCTACCAGTTTTAAAAAAACTCCAAAATTAGAACAGCACAACAACAGAGAAGAAACAAACAAGGACATCCAATTGCCTCTCAACAAAAGATTGCTCCAGGTACTGCCAAGCAATCAAATGCTAATCAAGGTGATCAGTTGAAACATTCACACCTGTCTCCAACAGACAAGAGTCCTTTGTCCCACCCTGGTCATTCCACAGATATATAAACCCTTTTTCCTAGTTCCAACAGACCTCACTACCTCTGAGGATGCTTGCCATAGATGCAGGTGAAACGTCAGAAAATGCCTTTAGAACATGGCCATATAGCCCGAAAAAACCTACAACAACCCAGTAAATCCAGCCATGAAAGCCTTCAACAATACATTGTATTAATTTCCTCTGAAAGCAAAATATAGCTCAAAACTCTGCAACAATTAATCTAATCATATATGGAGTAAGAAAGTATCGTTATTGTTATTATTTGTATTCCATTTTATCTCTCTTTTAAAAAGACACTAACAGTAAAAGCAATACAAAATATGGTTTACAACTTAGAAAACATACAGATTGTCAAAGGTATTCAAGCTGGATTCAGGAAAGAAAGAGGCACGAGGGACCATACTGCATATTGCTTCTACCATTTCAAAGCTGATCTTTCTTTTTTAATTGTCCCATGTGAATGGGCATTTATGCATTATTTGTTATTTATATATTTCAAAAAGAGGGTCAAGGGACAAATTAATAGCATTTCAATGGGAAGATTTGCTTTGAGATAAGAGCATTTTAAGAGCACGGTCACAGAACAAATTAAACTCTTAGGTCAAGGTATCACTGTATTTGACTGGAGTTACTCTCTAAAACGTACATGTTCTGACTTACATACAAATTCAACCTAAGAACAAACCTACAGAACCCATCTTGTTTGTAACTTGGGGTCAGTCTATATAGTTCATTTTGGTTAGCAAACCAACTAGGCTTATATTTATAGGGCCTCCAACTTGCAAATACTACATTCTATATAGGCAGGTGATTTAGGCATGACTGCAGCTCGTGCTGCCCTTGTCTGTGAGATGGAATAGCTATGGCTCTTTAGGTGGGTGGAACAAAAGTCAAAGAGTTATTCATACCTGAAACCTTTCTTGCAAAATGCCATTTGCAATTAAACTGTGCGTGGGCACAAATATGGTATATGTTGCATCGCTTTGCAGCCTGACATGACCTGGTCATGAACTATATAGAACATGAATATACACATGATTCTGAGGACTGGAATCTTATCCAAATCCTAATCCTTTCTTTCACACTGTCATTCAGGTGAGAATAGATTACTTTTGTGCATCTTGAGAAATTAGGGCCAGGCAGCTATTGAAAAAATTACTGTTGTGGATTGAATCTCCCAGAATCCAACGGCAACATGATCTGAAACCAGAATGAGGAGAAACTTATGGTTGGGTCCACAGAAGAGATTTTTGGCACTTGCGGATTTAATAAGTGCCATTTTATCAACTGGGGAATTCATGGAGCCATAGTCTTAAAGAGTAAAGTTTCCTAGTTCTGTCCTCAGTTGCAGTATTTTAAAAGGCCATGAAAACCTTTTGCCTTGAATAGCTTTTAAATTAATGTGGGGTTTTTTTTTTGCTATATAACGGATTTTCTACTGTTATTGTTCTGTAAATGTTTACTGTATTGGTTGAACTCTCTTTTAACTGTTTTTTTGTATGGATTACTGTGAGTTTTCCGGACTGTATGGCCATGTTCCAAAAGCATTCTCTCCTGATGTTTCGCCCACATAAATGACAGGCATCTTCAGAGGTTGTGATGTCTGTTGGAAACTAGAGAAGTGAGGTTTATATATCTGTGGAGTGTCCAGGGTGAGAGAAAGAACTCTTTGTATTTTTGCATTTTTATTATTATTATTATTACTACTACTACTACTACTACTACTATTAACAACACAACAAGATGAGTCCACAGCAGACACTCTGCTGGCTGCTGTATTGAATCATGCGTCGGACACTTCCCAAGTGTCTAGGACTGTGTGATGTATTGGCGAATAATGCGTGCAGTTCCCAGTAAGGTGGCTTTCTGCAGCTGGTAATTTTGTCAGCGCCACTTGTTTTTAAGTGCAGGCCATGGTCTTTAGGCACTGCACCCAGTGTGCCAATCACCACTGGGACCACCTTGACTGGCTTATGCCAGAGTCTTTGCAGTTCAATTTAAATCCTCATATCCTGTCAGCTTTTCCAGTTGTTTCTCTTCAATTATTATTATTACAGTGGGTCCTTGGTATCCACTGAGGTTTGTTTCAAGGATCCTCTGTGGATACAATCCATGGATGTTCAAGTCCCATTATATACAATGGTGTCCCTTACATACGTTTGAAAACATGCAAATGTGAGTAGATCAATAGGTACCGCTCCAGCGGGAATGTAACAGCACTCCATGTAGTCATACCAACCACATGACCCTGGAGGTGTGTATGGACAATGCCGGCTCTTCGGCTGAGAAATGGAGATGAACACTAACCCCCAGGGTCAGACACAACTGGACTTAATATCAAGGGGATACCTTTACCTTTACCTTAGATAAAATTGTGAAACTGAGGTTTTCAAATAGATATATATTTTCAAGCCGTGGATGTTTGAGTTCTTGGCTCAGAATCCCTGGATATGGATGGCCAACTGTACTTTTTGCTGTTTGTTTGTTCCCTTTGGTGGAGTTAACAAAGAACGGCAAATTATAAATATTTAAACAGAAGAAGAGAACAGGCCGAGAAGCAAAGTATCCAAAAATTAGCATAGGTATTCAACAGTGAACATACCTCATTCAGTCAATGTTTTCTTCATTTGATTAACATTTCCGAGTTATTTATATGCAGCTTGATTCTTGTTTGATATCTTCCAAGACACAGATTGAGGCTATGATGTTGCTGAAAATGGATTTGAAAGGAGCAGTCAGACATCATCTTGCTTTTCAATCAGTGACAGGCGGACCATTATCACTAATTAAAAGCCTGTAGGAACACAATCCTTTGCTCGAGGAGCCAGGCCTTCGAGGAAGGCGCGGTTGCCAGGGCTTGCACTTGACATGTACAAATACAAAAGAAAAGTTGAGTGAAGCTTCCAGTTTCCACCCACTCATCTTTGGAACATGTTGATGGAGAAGAACAATGACGGCCTATGAGCTCGTTTTTCATATCCGCACTGACAGCTCTTAGAAGATGCTGCCTTGGAGAAGTCAACAAGGGGAGGCCCAAGGTATAGGGGTGGAAATGCTCCCCTCTTTTCCTTCTCCATCATGGTCAAGGTCATAATCATGATTTTCATCTTTATCATTTATCAATTACCGAAAACACTTCGCAGGTGTATTTATCGGTTAGCTGTTGTTATATGCTGTTAAGTTGGCTTCAATTTATGCCAACTGTATCAATCAAGAGACTTCCAGGGAACAGCAATTGCCAAGTACCATTTATGCAGCACTTCTACTTTATTTATTTATTAGCTTGGGTACCCAGCATTGCCCAGGTTATTTGAAAAATTCAAATTTTTAATTGTACAAAATGCATAAGGTTGTGGGTGAACTACAACTCACATCATGCTAGGTTAACCCTGATAAACTCCACCATTCTATCCAAAGCTTATATATATATATATATATATATATATATATATATACACACACACACACACACACACACACACACACACACACACACATACACACACATACACACACTCACATACATACATACATACACACACAGAGTGGAATCTCAACTTAGGAGCACTTAAGAGTGTTTTGAGTTAAGAGCTGTCACTCGACCCAGGTTTAGCTTTGACATACAAACAGCGCTTGAGTTAAGAACTAGCGCCAGAGGGAGTGATAGCGCCAGAGTACAGGCTTTATGGCTTCAAGGGAGCAGCCTCCATGCCTCATGCTCTTGTCCGCTTTGGGAGATTGCTGTCCGCTTTGCTCTTGTCCGCTTTGAAGAACTTTGAGTTAGTTGATTTTGTGTAGTTTTTATTCCTGATATATTTGGCCTCATGAAGCGAGGGAGGGAGAGAGCAAGAGAGGGAGGGAGGCTGGAATGTGTACAGTATGAAGTAAATGATGCTTCTGCCTCTTCACTTGGTGCTTCCTTGCTACAACTTTGTGCTTCTACCATTGTGCTACAATTATGTGCTTCTACCATTTCAAAGCTGATCTTTTTTAATTGTTCCATGTGAATGGGCATTTATGCATTATTTGTTATGGTTATGTTGGGCTGGTTTGCTCCAGATGCATCATCGGTGGGGTTCAGTGTGCTCAACTCCCACTATGGTGAGTCAGTTCCCTCAAACCTCTCCAGTAGGTTGAGTTAGTCATGGGACTTCTGTGTACCTAGTTTGGTCCATGTCCATCATCGGTGGAGGTCACAATTTCTCTGGTTGTGAGTGAACTACAACTCCCAGAAAGGAAGGGTATGTGTGCCAAATTTGATCCCGATCCATTGGTGTTTGGGTTCACAGTACTCTCTGGATTTGGTGAACTACAACTCCCCCAAATCAGGGCAAATTTTCCCCAAAGACCTCCAGTATTTTTTGCTGGTCATGAGGGCTCTGTGTGCCAAGTTTGGTCCAGTTCCATCTTTGGTGGAGTTCAGAGTGCTCATTAATTATAGGTGAACTATAAATCCCAGTACCTGCAACTCCAAAATGTCCAGCCCATTTCCTCTCAAAACTCACCAATATTCAAATTTGGGCATATCAGGTACGCATGTCAAGTTTTGTCCAGATCCATCATTTTTTGGGTTCATAGTGCACTCAGGATGTAGGTGAACTACAACTCCTATAAATCCCTCAAAGTTCCAACCTTTCACTACAAATATGGGTAACAACAAATGTAGTTCCAAGAGTTTTTCATGTACTTGCTACATTGAGTTCTATCACAGGTCTTCTAAAAGTACAAGGTGAAAGCTCTCCTAAGTGATCATATGATACCATGAAATAACCAAAGCTTAGAAGTAAAGAACTCCGAATAATCTGTTATATAAAAATCTATATAAATAAAAATGTAATGTTCGTTTGTGGGATTAACATAACTCAAAAACCAGTGGACGAATTGATACCAAATTTGGACACAATGCACATATCAGGCCAACGAGTGACCATCACTCATAAAAAAATACTGAAAAACACAGCAGAAGAAACTGAAAAAGCCAAACAACAAAAAATACATTACAACGTATGCTCAAAACCACATATGTATAAACAAACACACATGTCACAGGTTTAAATCCGAGGAGCGGCATGAGCTCCTGCTGTTAGCCCCAGCTTCTGCTAACCTAGAAGTTCGAAAACATGCAAATGTGAGTAGATCAATAGGAACCACTCTGGCAGGAAGGTAACAGTCATGCCAACCACATTACCTTGAAAGTGTCTACGGACATTATTCAGTCATGCCAACCACATTACCTTGAAAGTGTCTACGGACAACGCCGGCTCTTCGGCTTAGAAATGGAGATGAGCACCAACCCCAGAGTCAGACACAACTGGATTTAAACCTTTATCTTTACCCTACACAAATATATATACACACAAAACACATATGCACAGACTGGGCCACAGGAACGTGTGGCAGGGGACAGCTAGTGGATAATAAGAATGGACAAAACTACATTCCAAAAACAACAGAATTACTATTATTATAATAACTTTATTTGTACCCTGCTAGCATCTCCAGAAGGACTCGATGCGGCTTACATAGGCCAAGGCGTCAAAACACAATACAACAAATACAATACCAAAGCAAATTAAAAACAGTTAAGCAAAATAAACAACAACAATAAACAATACATCAAGACACTATAAAACTGGGCCGGGCCAGAGTAATGGGTACAAGATTAAAAGTGCTGATGTGGCAGGAGGTATGTAGGATTATAAGGTAAGTGCAGTGTGCGGTGTGCAGCAATCTTAGTTCTACTAAAGTGCTTCTAGGACTTGGTATTGGAGGTTCCTAATCTGAGAAGGCACATCGGAACAGCCAGGTCTTCAAGTTCTTTCTGAAGACTGCCAGTGTAGGGGCCTGTCTAAGAATGAATGGGAAATGCTTAAAAATGGCTGCGGTGTGTGATAGTGGTGATATAGTGTGTACTATTTTCTAATTAGTTTGAAAATGCATCTTAAAATGGTATTTCTGGGCATTATAAACTGAATTATTTTGTTTTCTGCCATTTCATTATAGTAAGGTATATTTTTCAAGTAACTCAAAGAGAACAGTAATGAGCAACAAGACAATGTGCAACAACATTGCTATATTCACAACCATTAATGGGAATGAATTAGAAAAGGAGGGGTTGTATTAAGTTATGTGCTGAATTTAATTGCTTTTAAACACATTCCAACTACTATATGTAGTTTTGACATCTCCCTTCAATATAAAGAAATTGGCAGGAGGGAATCTTATACATATTTGGTCTTTCTTCCCCATCACCCAGACTTCTTGGTCCACTGTTGTCCTTTTCACTGTACCTGTGAATGATATTTTGGGAGCTGTGGTGGGGATCATTTTAATTTCGGTTCCCAGCTGTAATCCATGGGTGTTTCTCTGGTATTGTGTTCTCCACCCAGCACCCAAACATTGGGATAATCACACTGAAATTCACCCCACTTGGTTTCTTGTTGTGTAAGACCTATTCAGTTGTGTTGGCTGTGCCAGGTCATGGAGGGACTACCTAAATATCCATAAGATGGCTAGTCATTTCTCAGTTGAGCATATCACTAGTTTTCAGCCTCATGACTTGATCCACGCTTACTGAAATATCATAGTGGAAGGTTGCAAGCATATCATTAGAAGTATATCTGATATGAGGGCCCCATCTACACTGCCAGATAAAATCTGGACGATCTGCTTTGAACTAGATTATATTATATTAATTATTTATTTTACAAAATTATATTCCGCCCTTCTCACCCCAAAGGGGACTCAGGGCAGAGCACAGCATATACAGGGCAAACATTCAATGCCGGGACACGAATTTATATACACATACATAAACATTAAGACATTTATCTCAACATTAAAATACACCATTTAAAACTGTCATATATTACAGTGTAGATTCGAATCAGATAATGTGGATTATGTGCTTTGATATATGGCAGTGTAGATGGGGCCTGAGGGCCCTTCCAGACAGGCCCTTTATCCCAGGATGTGATCCCAGGTTTTCTATTTGTCCCAGATTATCTGATAGTGGGGCCTCATATAATCCAGTTTAAAGCCGAAAACCTGGGGTCAGATCCTACAATATAGAGCCTGCCCGGAGGGGGCCCTGAGTCTCCTCTGCCATATAATCTGGGATAAGAAGATAATGTGGGATCAGAAGAAGCCTGAGTCTACACGTGAGGGAACATTAAGTAGAGCACCAACAAAAACTGTAATCCAGTCACAGGTAAAGGTTTCCCCTTGACATTAAGTCTAGTCGTGTCCGACTCTGGGGTGTGGTGCTCAACTCCATTTCTAAGCTGAAGAGCCGGTGTTGTCCGTAGACTCCTCCAAGGTCATGTGGTCAGCATGACTGCATGGAGTGCAGTTACCTTTCCGCCGAGGTGGTACCTATTGACCTACTCACATTTGCATGTTTTCGAACTGCTAGGTTGGCAGAAGCTGGGGCTAACAGCAGGAGCTCACCCCACTCCCTGGATTCGAACCACCAACCTTTCGGTCAGCAAGTTCTGCAGCTTAGAGGTTTAACCCACTGCGCCACTGGGGGCATTCATATTGCACTCTAAATTCAACCCTGGGAAAAAATGCAACCACTCTCCTAGCAAATGAAATGGACTTCCTTCCTTCCTTTCTTTCTTTCTTTCTTTCTTTCTTTCTTTCTTTCTTTCTTTCTTGCTCTTCTTTCTTTCTTTCTTTCTTTCTTTCTTTCTTTCTTTCTTTCTTTCTTTCTTTCTTTCTTTCTTAAACCCAGGAGCTATTGAGCTGCCATAATGACTGCCAAGCATTTGAATATAGCAGTTTGTATTTTTTTTACTCCTTCTTTTGACTGTATGACAGTTCAACTGTCATATACCAAGCCGCAAAATCTTACTGCATTGTGGCAGCTGAACTTCTCCTCCCTGCCACCTCTTTCTGCCAATCCCAGATCTGAAGTGACTCATTCCATCAGGATTAGCTCTTCTTTCTATTCTGTCCTTCTGTTTTGGTGTTGCCCGGACTAGTTTTCACTTTAAAAGAAGTAGTGACACTCCCCACATAATGGAACACCATTACAAGCCAATGGAAGGAATAGCCTTGTGTCCTCTGAGTTTGGCACTGGGCTGCTCAGAGCCTTCGTCTCCATTCTGCTCCCTTTTGCATTTCTGCTGATGCTGACAGTAAATATTATCATTGTAATGGCTATCATGACATCATGCTGTAAAATGACGATCCTGCTTCTTTACCAGTTCGTCCCCTCCACGTGATAAAGACATAGGATACAAAGGACATACCAATCTAGGTGCGATGGAGGAGCAGGTGATATCTTGTATGTTCCTTTGGGCTACACTCGCAGTGGTTCTCAACCTGTGGGTCTCTAGGTGTTTTGGCCTACAACTCCCAGGAATCCCAGCCAGTTTACTAGCTGTTAGGTTGAGAACCACTGGACAGTTATCTTGAGCCAATTCTACTTGTCCTCTTGGCTATATCACTAAAGAGAAACATGCAGAAATGTTGGCAGGAGGGGTATTTAAGAACCTAAACATTCCCCAATCATGTTTGTTAAGATTCTGTAACATCTGGATGCCTCCCAAGGTCAGTTTAATTTTTGTATAAGCATTAAACAACTTTGGGAAAGCCAAGATAAAATTAAGTGTTTTAAAAAACAGCATTTTTCTCTTTTTCTTTGGCTTGATCGCCAAAGGCAGTGGGACAGGGCTAGCTGAGCTGGGTGGGAGACTGAGAACACAGCATTGTTAGAAATGTAGTTTGGGAGGTGAGGCCCTCTGTAGCAGAGAATGTCAAAGGCCCTGCCCTAAACTACACATCCTAGAATGCAGTGCTCAGCTTTAGAAAGCCCCCATGGCATCAGCTGTTTAGAGCCAGTCTAATAATCTATATATATAAAAATGCTCTGTCCGTAATGAGTACCTTAAAAACAAAACAAAAACTACGGGACCAAATGACTCCAAATTTGGCAACATATCTCCTCACAATCCAAAGACTGACCATCACTGAAAAAAAACCCCCATAAAAACAATTCCCATTTCATGTAGTCCTCTATACAGAACACATGATAGATGGGGAGTCTTGCCACATGCTGGCCGTGGCTGCTGTTGCTATCATGATCATTTCTTGGCAAGATTAGTTCAAAAGAGGTTTGCTATTGTGTTCCTCTGAGGCTGGGAGTGTGTGACTTATCCAAGGTCACTCAGTGGATACCTGAAATGACCCCAGGTATATAGCTTTTAAAAAGGTATAAAGATCAAACATTTACTGATAATAAATCAGCCCTTGCAAGACTTGCTAAATAGGCTGATTTGTTGTGTGATGCATTCCACTTTCATTTGACAGACTATTTACATAAGCCTTCTTTTTAAAATTAACGTTTAACTATTTTTTCAGTTCTTGATCTGCATCTTCTCCCGCAGTGCGGACATTGGTTTCCAGGTGGAAGGCAGTCCCGGTTGGGGTTGGCTTGACGCACCTTCCTCTTGGCATGTTTCTCTCTTTCGCCCTCTATTCGTGCCTCTTCAAATTCTACAGCACTACTGGTCATAGTTGACCTCCAGCTGGAGCACTCAAGGGCCAGGGCTTCCCAGTTCTCAGTGCCTATAGACAAACTGAGATATATGGCAATGTGGACTCAAATTTCTACTCTAGTAAAAACAACCTGTTCTTTCCCCAAATCTGGTGCTGGCATTTTTCATGACACAGAACAACTTCCGGTAAATATCCAGAGTTTGCTATTAACACGACTTTACTTGACACGAAGCAAAATTGGGGGATACTCTGTAGTTTGCAGAAAACTCAAGTATTCTTGGGCTTTGCTGGCATCTGGCTGGTAAAACTGGGTCAATTTTAACCCAATTTGTTGTCTACATGTAATGCAACTATCATCGCACTTTCCCTGTACGGATCAATGCAGGGAAGGGAATGAACTGTCTGCATGTTACCACCTCTGCTCCCTGCTGGGCTCAGACTTCTCTATGAGTGCATCCTCATTGTGGCTGCAACTGCACAATCAGTAGAGAAGTCACTCTGTTCCCTTCTTGCTGATCACATGAGTATAATGACCTCTGAGGACGCAACAGGCAAGGGCCAAGTCCTCGCAGGGAACTCTATGGCTGGCACAGAGCAGTAGTGGTAGTGACACGTGGACAAGGAAATGGTCTTGACAACCTGTGCACATGGACCCAGATTCAGCACATACAGTTACAGGGCACAAATGCCCAGAATAACCTGCCCTGTGTAGATGTGCCCAAGAGATCTACATTAAAACATGTGCTCATTTACAAAATGAATTGTATGATCTTGGTTAAGTCATCATTTCTTAGCCTAATCTATTCAGGTAAACTAAAGGGAAGGCAAAGCACCTGTGTTACCTTGCGCTCCCTGGAGGGAAGGTGGGATATCAATGTGACAATATATACTTTGAAGTGCCAACTTAAAGTAGTGCTGTTCTGCCCAACTTTGAATATGCGAGCTCTTATTCCATGACAGCGGGTTGTTGATTTTAGCTAGAGTTACTTTAATAGCTGCTTTTAAGGATAATTGCACTTAATTATGATTATGGAGATGTTTTAGACTTGTGTGTAATCACAATGGTTGCTAATTTTTAATTGTTGTACAGGGCTGCCAGCATTTGAATAAAGGAAAATAGTAGAATAATGTAATGTTAGTCCAGGAGACACCATCTTGAAGGAAATTCATAGTAAAGAAAAAGAAGAGTGTAATGTGAATCAATGTATTTATTAGAAATACATTTTAATATGTGTATTTGTAGTATCTTTACAAGGTTTGTGTGTTTTAATTATTCTGTAACCTGAATCAAGCAAAGAGGAGAGACGGGTAAGAAATAAAATGATGATCATGATGATGATTTTTTTCCCTCATGTCAGGAGCGACTTGAGAAACTGCAAGTCACTTCTGGTGTGAGAGAATTGGCCGTCTGCAAGGACGTTGCCCAGTGGATGCCTAGATGTTTTGATGTTTAACCATCCTTGTGGGAGGCCTCTCTCATGTCCCCACATGGGGAGCTGGAGCTAACAAAGGGAGCTCATCCACACCCTCCCCAGATTTGAACCTGCGACCTGTTGGTCTTCAATCCTGCTGGCACAAGAGCTTAACCCATTGTGCTACCGGGGGCTCCTAATGATTATGATGATTAACCATGTTTTTTCAACCAGGTTTAGTTTTCAGCGTTCCCCCTCTATGGAATGCTTCCTATCTCTAGGTCACTGGTTCCCAAGCTTTTTTTTGACCAGGGACCACTTGACCAGGGACCACAATGACCAGGGACCACGCTCCAACATTTGTACCAAAAGGGTTATGAATCAGTTTTTGGTCAACTTTAGATTCAGCTTGGGGTGCTGATTCAGAAAATTGCATTGGATAGACCACATCAGCTTTAGTTTCTGATACAGAACATATGCCATGGTCAGCAATAGGGAAGGAGTGGCAGGTGGCACAAAAGGAGTGGAAATAAAATAAAATAAAATAAAATAAAATAAAATAAAATAAAATAAAGAAGAAGGAGGCTTGTGGACTAGATTTTCATCTTCACAACCCACAGGTGGTCTGCGGCCCACAGGTTAAGAACCACTGCTCTAGATGGACTACCTAATTTTACAGGCTGACATTTTCAGGGAATGTGAATGCTACCCTTATGTGCAAGGATCATATAATTGGATTTCTTGTCATGTGTTTGTGAGCTAAGGAGCTGTACTTAGACACACACACACACACAAACAACACGAATGATCTCCAAATTGGTCCTTCAGTGTCTCTGAGATGTAGAATGAAACTAGATGTGAAGAGGTAACTGGATTTTCTTATTACATTTAAACCCCCTTTCCAACAGACTTGAGATCTACAGTTTCATTTATCCATGCTCCAAAAATATTATCCTACAGAAGAAGACTATAATTCTATAGTATAGTATTATTTGGCCCTGCCCAGTATGATCATTTGTGTTTTAATGTTTGAGTTTATATTGCTGTGTCGCTTATTTATATTGGTTTTGCATCTTATGTTATTTTATTTTCAGATTTTCTGTTGTGTTTTTGTGTTATATTGTGTTTATTGTATTGATGGGTGTGGTCTTATGTAAGCCGCCCAGAGTCCCCTTGGCGTCTTACATATTATTATTACATATAATAATATTATTATTACATATTATTATTACTTATTATTATTATTATTATTATTATTATTATTATTATGCTTCCAGCCCAGGTATAGTCAAACTATAGGGCTACATATTATTCATAATTTTCAGGTATCTTTGGGGTGTGAATGTATGTCTTGGGACTTGTCCCCCACAGGTATTGGGTTTGTACTGTAGTATAGATTCCTATTTGTATTTATGGCAGGACTGAACAGGGAAAGTAAACTCATAGAGCACCAAATTATGCATACAAAGAGCGGAACAGAAACCCTTTCCCTCAGAGGACTAGTGCAGATGATCTTGTGATAATTAACAAAATCCATTGGACTCGGTGAAGGCTTTTTGGTGGCGCGGGGGCAGGAAATTAAGATTTTAAAAGAATGTTCTGGGTTTAAAGTGAATTGTGACAAAACAAAATTGTCAACTAAAATATGAATACAGATGAAAGTAAATTAACTTCTCATTTTAATTTTAAAATGGGAAATAATGGAGAGTTACAATTATGAAGAACATGACCATTTTTCCCCAAAATAATTATGAAAAACTCTGTGAAGAAATTAAAAGGAATGCCAGGTTTATCACTTATGGGGGAAATTGCCATTATAAAAGCCAATGTTTTGACAATACTTTGATTTTATTTCCAAATGGCCCCATTATATTTTATGGGATAATCTTCATACAGTGTCAGAAAAAAATGTCCAGGTTTGTTTGGTAGGAAAGGGCAACTGGAATAAAACCCCAAAGATCTGAGTTAGCCAAAATTGCCAAACTAATATGGTTTTAAGGGTTTTGCAGATTTTTTGGAAAAATGTTGACGAATTGCAGGTTTTTTGGAAAATTGCAAACTGTTTATGGACTTTCAGCAGTGGAACTCTCTGCCCCTGAGTGTGGTGGAGGCTCCTTTTTTGGAAGCTTTTAAACAGAGGCTGGATGGCCATCTGTCAGGGATGCTTTGAATACGATATTCCTGCTTCTTGGCAGGGGGTTGGACTGGATGGCCCATGAGGTCTCTTCCAACTCTTTGATTCTATGATTTCTGATCAATAAAGAAGTTAATTACTACTGCAATTGTTTACATATTCCATGTTTGCCAGGATCAGATGGCCCAGGGACATGGGATGGCACCTAGTGGCCCTTTCTATTCTTCCTTTTTCTGTACTGTATCAAGGATAACAATTTATTGCAGACCCAACTAAGATTAACAAGTCATCTGAACTTAAATAGAGAAAGCAGTCAACAGAATTGGAGTAAAGGAAGAGGAACCAGGGAAGAGACTAGCCACCAGCTGAGAAGTACTTGACCTAGTAATGGTTGTCTGTATTGACCTGGAGCCATGCAATTGCAATACTGTGTTGGACTGGATCAATCCTAGAACAGTGGCAATGGCCACAGTCTTCCTTCCAAGGTCTACGGCCAGTCATAAAAAAGTGAACCAGCTGTCCCAGGTTAAGATCACCCACAAATAATTCTGCTCCTTTATTTCACCCTGAGTTTAAAAAAAAATCATTTTATGTACATGTGGCCCGCTCATTGTCATTATGTTTGGCTTACAGCTTATTTTGTATTTTGTTTATTGTAGTCAAATGTTCAGTGTTTTACTGGGATGTTGTTTATTTTATTGTAAGTTGTATCTTATTTTATTGTAATTTGTTGTTTGGGCTTGGCCTCATGTAAGCCGCCCAAGCCCCTGTTGGGGAGATAGTGGTGGGGTATAAATAAAGATGATGATGATTATTATTATTATTGTTGTTATTATTATCTCTCTGATCCCTTCCACACATCTGAATAAAATCCCACATTATCTACTTTAAACTGGAATATATGGCAGTGTAGACACAGATAACCCAGTTCGAAGCAGATATTGTGGGATTTTCTGCCTTGATATTCTGGGATATAGGGCTGTGTGGCAGAATCACAAGCCCAAATTGACTCTTCCTCTGAGGTTGCAATGTAAGAGGATCTTCTGTAGTAGTAGCAGCTGAGGGACAGGGGCATTATCTTCTCAGCGGTTTTCCTACATTCCTTAGTTGTTCTCTTTTACAGGAAGGAAGAGCCGTGAATGACACACAATCTGTCCAAAATACCTTTCATTTGTCTTATGTTTCAGTAAAAGTCAATGGCCCGTCCAGTCGGGTTCTGTACCGGCATTAAGGATACTGCATCCTCTTCTCTACATCTTCATGTGGCAAAGTGTCTTGGTTCATCCAGGAAAAAAAAGAGTGCTTTAACATATAAGTGACCTGAGGTAAGGATATAGGTGAGTTACTGGGTAATATACAATTGTTTGCTCCCTGTTGCCTAATATTTATGAAAATATTTTGCCTTCCACAAATTACAAAACCATCACAAGAACAATACAATGGGCTTTGAGATTTCAGGGACAGAGTGTACAACACCCCATCAAATACCCTTCGTGCAACCCTAGAAAAATAAAGAATAAAATAAAATCTCTCCCAAGGAGCATCCACTTCCCATGGCAACGCCTTTCTCTAGCAATGCCTCTGGTATGAAGTAAGACTTGTTTCCTGCAGTTAGAAGGAAAGATATTGTGGTAACCTAATCCTTTCATAATAATACTTTTCAATACTTCTTTTGCAATTAGCAATTTGTAAGGCTCTAATTTAGAGGCTGGAGTCATGGAAATAATGAATCGGAATCCATTTCATGAAATTCCATCAGATCTTGGATTTGTGTTTGGCGTTTCAGGCCACAGAAAGATCTTTATGCTGGAGAAGCAAGACCTAGTTGAGGCACGCCTGAATAACCTCTGACCTCCCCAAGATGAATACTGCCCACTGCCTGTAAATTTGGTCCTCCATATGGTTTATCAGACTTTCGGTTTAGCAGATCACGTAGTCAGAAAAACAGAAGTTATATACATACATAGACACACATTTTACTGACAATCTCACAGTGCTGTGACATGGGGACTATATGGGTGTATGGGAAATCCCACACCATTTCAACCAGGGGTGGCTCAACCATTACGCAAAGTAAGCATTTGCAGTATAGTTGATTTTGCCCAGGGGCGCTCTTGAGGCGCTCTTGGGGGAAAATAGACCTTGACATATTTGAGTTGTAGTTACTGGGATGTATAGTTCACCTACAATCAAAGTGCATTCTGAACTCCACCAATGATGGACTTGAACCAAATATGGCACACAGAACTCCCACGACAGACAGAAAATATATATCAGTGATTGGTTGGGGGGAGGGTGCCAAAATACTGTTTGCTTACCATTGAAAATTACCTAGGGCTGCCTCTGATTTCAACTGAGAACCCCTCCTTTGGTTTATAGGGACCAATTGCATACCCTCCTAAATTCACAGGTGAAAACTGGGACATATGTGTCCAAACAATATCAGAGTGTAGTCAATATTTTTTTTTTATCATGTCAGAAGCGAATTGAGAATATACTGCAAGTCGCTTCTGATGTGAGATAATTGGCTGTTTGCAAGGATGTTGCCCAGAGGACACCTGGATATGTTACCAACCTGTTGGAGGCTTCTCTCATGTCTTGTCGAAGGCTTTCATGACTGGAATCACTGGGTTGTTGTAGGTTTTTTCGGGCTATATGGCCATGTTCTAGAGGCATTCTCTCCTGACGTTTCGCCTGCATCTATGGCAAGCATTCTCAGAGGTAGTGAGGTCTGTTGGAACTAGGAAAAAGGATTTATATATCTTTGGAATGACCAGGGTGGGACAAAGGACTCTTGTCTGCTGACAATACCTTAACAATCCCAAATGTCAAGGTATATTTTCTCCAAACCCCATCTGTGTTCATATTTGGGCATATGGAATATTTGTGTCAAGTTTGGTACAGATCCATCATTGTTTGAGTCCACAGTGCTCTCTGGATGTAGGTGAACTACAACTCCCAAACTCAAGGTCAATGCCCACCAAACCCTTCTAGTGTTTTCAGTTGGTCATGGGAGTCCTGTATGCCATGTTTGGTTCAATGGCATTATTGGTGGAATTCAGAATGCTCTTTGATTGTAGGTGAACTATAAAACCCAGCAACTACAACTCCCAAATGACAAAATCAAAAGTTTTTGAGTGAAGGACATGCATTGGGTTGTTAGGTGTATGCTGTCCAAATTTGGTGTCAATTGGCCCACTGGTTTTTGAGTTCTGTTAATCCCACAAACGAACATTACATTTTTATTTATATAGATAGATTTTACATAGAGAGGTTTGTCATTACGTTTGCATGACACACCTATATACTACAGCTGACACACTAATGTGTCCGTGACACACAGTTTGGAACGGTCTGCTTTAGAGACTCAATTGTTGTCAACAATGATGTTCAAAAATGGCTTTTGCTGGAGCCTTTGGGACCAGCTGAATTAATAAAAATGTGCTTATGTGCTGCATATTAAATAAACTTACAATATTTCAACATGTTCCAAAACGTTTTATTCTATATTGTCAGATTATTTAATTTAGTAGATGTAAATTATTTGTACCATTTAAAACTGTCAGAATTGATTAAATTTTATGTTTTTGGAGGACTAATAGTAGAAGCTAGATAGGGCAGTGGCTGAATCTGATTTATTTATTTATTTATTTATTTATTTATTTATTTATTTATTGTGTCAGGAGCAAGCCAAACAGTAATATTGCATTTTTAAACAAACAAACAAACCACAAAGTTTGCAAGCATGGTAGTTGATTAAATGTCCTTTGACCAGTAGCTGGCCACTTGGATTGCCTCTGGTCTTATTATAAGAAGGTCTTCCATTGTGCATGTAGCAGGGCTTAGGTTGCATTGCAGCAGGTGGTCAGTGGTTTGCTCTTCTCCACACTCGCATGTCGTGGGTTCCACTCTGTAGCCCCATTTCTCAAGGTTGGCTCTGCATCTCGTGATGCCAAAACGCAGTCAGTTCAGCGCCTTCCAAGTCGCCCAGTCCTTTGTGTGCCCAGGACGGAGTCTCTCATTTGGTATCAGCCATGGATTGAGGTTCTGGGTTTGAGCCTGCCACTTTTGGACTCTCGCTTCCTGGGGTGTTCCAGCGAGTGTCTCTGTAGATCTTAGAAACCTATTTCTTGATTTAAGCCATTGACATGCTGATGCACTTAGTTATGTTGTTTTTGTGTGCCATCACGTTGTTTATGATTTATGGAGACACTAAGGTACCCCCATCGTGGTGTTTTCCGAGACTGAGAGTGTTTAACTGACCAAAGACAAAGTGGGTTTCCCTGGCTGAGCAGGGAATCCTGGTCTCCAGAACATAATTTTATGCTCAAACCACTACAACAACTGGCTCTTGCACTTTGTTATACCCTTGCACTATTATGTCTTATTGTTATGCTTTTATGCTTCCAAATGGTAGTGGCTTGACTTTCTATATGTATGTGCCTTCAAGTTGGCTCTGGACTTATGATGACCTTATGACTTCCATGGGATTTTCTTAGGTAAGGAATAATCAGAGGTGGTTTTGCCAGATTCTTCCTCGTCCCACAGGGAAATGCCAATTTATTAAAAAATTAGTGGGATGAATGGGCGGATTATGGGGAAGAATTTCAAGAGCATTGCCATTGACATCTCGGTTGCAAATGAGCCCTCTTCTTTGTTGCTGGCAGAGGAATGCTCCAGAAGGGCTTTGTCCTTTGTGGCTTACTTATTTTGCAAGAAAGGAAAAAACTTCCTTCTTCCATTTATCCATTGTTTCACCCAATGGGAATTTGGTCTGTATGTATTTTTTTCTGGATGCCTTGCCTTCTGAAGAATGGAGGATTGAAGTGAATTGTTATTGATGACTCAGTGTATGACCTTCCCTAGCACAAGTTTAGAAATGCCATCCTTGCCCAATAAGCAGTTGGCACCTATATGGGAGGGTATGCCAGTTTCCCTCTTTTCAAAAGCTGATTCTTGTCACTTAGATTCCTCAGTTTGACTTACATTGGAAGTGGGTTGGGGAGACTGTTGATACCCAAACAGGGCTATAGTTCAGTGAGAAGATACAAAAATTCTGTACCCTCGTGAAGTGTTTCTTCATTCTCAGGTTTTTCACATTGCCCAGAATGTCGTTCTTTAGTTATTGTTGTGTGCTTTCATATAGTTTTCATTTTGTGGAGATCCTAAGGTGAAACTATCATGGGGTTTTCTTGGCAAAATTTGTTCAGATGGGATTTGCCTCCCTCTTCAACTGGGGCTGAGAGAATTTGCCTTGTCCAGAGTGTTTCCATAGTGAAGATGTGAATCCTGGATTCCATCCTACACTCAAATCACTTGTAACACGCAGGTTCTGAAATTCATTCACCCATGTAACTGTGGGTGCTGAAGGGAAATTCCATTTGGAGGGGCCAGATTCCCATTTGGAGAGGCAATATCCCATTTTGTCCCCCTGTTGCTATAACCCTAATGACTTCAGGCTATCCACACTCATAGATTGCATGCACACATTTTTATATTATTACTAGCTATACCCGCCACGAGTTGCTGTGGCCAACCTTCCCTCCCTCTTTCTCTTCTTTCTTTCTCTCCTTCCTTCCCTTTTTTCTTTCTTTCTCTCCCTTCCTTCTCTCCCTCTCCCCTCCTTTTCTTCCCCTTCCCCTTTCTTCCCTTCCTTCCTTCGCTACCTATTCTTGGATTGCAACTCCCAGCAGTCCTCCTGATCGATCTATCTACCTACCTACGTCTATCTAATCTCTCCATCTGGAGGATTGCTGGGAGTTGCAGTTCAGGAATAGGAAATTGAAATATATAGGGACTGGGATGCTCTCAAAGAGATCCAAGGAGAAGAAAGTTTGCATCTCGGAAGCAGTGCATTTGGATCATCCTCCTCTTCTAAAGGGCCTGGTCTAGGGGATGCTGGGAGCTGTAGTCTGGAAGAGAGAGTGGATATGCTATTGTGCGTTTTGTTTGCCAGGGAGACTCATTTTTGCGCATGCGCTGTAGCATATATATTTTTGGCTTTTGAAGTCCCTTCAGCTATGTCTTTCAGTGTTTTTATGAGCGATGGTCACTCATTGGCCTGATAGGTGTATTCTCTCCAAATTTGGTGTCAATTCATCCAGTGGTTTTTGAGTTATGTTAATCCCACAAAATAACATTACATTTTTATTTATATAAATGATGATGATGATGATGATGATGATGATAATTTGTATTCTGCCCTGTCACCTTGAGGGACTCAGTGCAGATTCCAGCATACACAACACAAGGCAAATATTCAATGCTTAGAAGCACAGGTAAGGTAAACGCTTCCCCTTCTGGCTCTTGAGGGGTGGTGCTCATCTCAGTTTCTTAGCTGAAGGGCCTGCATTGTCCATAGACATCTCCTAGGTCATGTAGCTGGCATGATTGCATGGAGCATTGTTTACCTTTCTGCTGAGGCAGTACCTATTGATTACTTACATTTGCATGTTTTTGAACTGCTAGGTTGGCAGAAGCTGGGGCTAACAGCAGGAGCCCATCCTGTCCCGTGGATTTAAACCACCAACCTTCCGGTCAGCAAGTTCAACAGCTCAGCGGTTTAACCGGTGCACCACCATAGCCCACTCTTGAAAATAAAAATAGAAATATCTTTAAATAAAATGAATAAAGTTTACAAGCATTAGTTATTCTTAAGAATGCAATCCTCCTACACACTCTTTTTGAGGCAGATAAATCCCATTGGACTCTGTAGGGCTGGCATGTTCAGGGTCCATCTGGGGGCCAATTGCAGCCCCTGCTCAAATTTCCACCGGCCCTTTCTCTCCAGGCCTCCCTCCCTTGCTTCTTTCTTTCCTTCCTTCCTCCCTTCCTTCCCTGACTTCCTTCCTTCTTCCCTCCCTTTACTGACCACAATCAATGCCCTCCCGACAGATGGCCATGCCACCTCTGCTAAAAAAAAAAACTCCAAAGAAGAAGACTCCACCAGACTCTGAGGCAGCATATGCCACTGTCCAAAATGACATGAAGGCAAACAACAACAACAATCCTAATTAACTTGACTCTCTCATCAGCCAAAACAAACCCACACTTCCCATTGGTATGTTTATGTGGATTAAAATTGTTCATTTTAAATATTGTATTGTTCTTTCGTTTTTTAAAAAAACTATAGTCTGGACCAACAGGCTGGGGGACTGTGAATTGGCCCTTGGCTGCTGTAGGGCTCATATCTGGGGCCCCATCTACATTGCCATATAATGCAGTTTCAAACTGCCTTGTATTGTCATATAATGCAGTCTAATAAATATAAATATAATATAATAAATATAATAATTATATTTATAATGCAGTTTCAAACCACATTATATGTTGGTATAGATGGGGCTTGAGTGGCCATGCATGTGACTGTACTGTTACTCATGGAACTGTAATCCTGCAATATTGGTTTTGAATAAATGTCTGTAATGGGGATCTGGTCCATTCTAAAATATTCCATGCTCACATGCTCTTTCGTATGACTATGTTGTAGTTTCATATTTTGCTGGAAACATTTAAACCCATTATTTTCCCCTTTTCACCTCCCTTTTACTAAAAGGTGACAACATCTTGTACTTTATAACATAAGTACTTACTGCTCAAACAAAACAAAATATCGCAAAGATGATAGAAGTGTCTACTCATTGCAAGTGTCTTTGAACACCAGCTTTGAACACTGTGGCTATGCATGATGAGCGCCACCTAATGATATCTGAAGTACTTACACTTGCTATAGTTTATTTTTTAATTATGGGTTAGGTAACATTTTCTTACAAAGGAAAATATTTGAATAAATGTGAATGCGTATGAATAATACACTGCATATTCTGCCAATTTGTGAAGTCGTAGTGTAAGTATAAAGATGGCCAGTATAATTCAGTGGTATGAATCCTGGACTAGGATTTTGAGAGACCAGGGTCTGAATTCCAACTCAGCCACGGAAACCCATAGAGTGATCTTGAGCAGGTTACACTCTTTCAGCACCCAAGAAAAGCAATGGCAGGCCTCCTATGAATACATCTAGCTCAACAAGTAACAATAAAAGATGTGTCTCATCCAGTCCCACAAACATGTCATTCTAAAGGTCTACATATGCAGTTGAACAAGTTGACAATGATATTCCAAGTTCTGTGCATGTGTGTGTGTATGTATACACACTAGCCATCCCTTGCCACGCGTTGCTGTATATGTGTTTTGTGTGTATATATATGTGTATATGTGTATATGTGCATATATGTGGTTTTGCGCATGCATTGTAATTTTTTTAAAATTTTTTGGATTTTTAAGTCTCTTCTGCTGTTTATGTCATTTATTTTTATTTGTATACTAGCCATCCCCTGCCACGCATTGCTGTGGCCCAGTCTGCATATATGTGCTTTGTGTGTGTATAAGTGTGCATATATATTTGTATATATGTGTATATAAGTGTGTTTGCACATATATATGTGGTTTTGAGCATGCACTGTAGCATCTTTTTGCTTTTTTGGCTTTTTAAGTCTCTTCCACTGTGTTTTTAAGTGTTTTTATGAGTGATGGTCACTTGTTGGCCCGATTCGTATATTGTGTCTAATTTTGGTGTCAATTCGACCAGTGGTTTTTTAGTTATGTTAATCCCACAAACGAACATTACATTTTTATTTATATAGGTGTGTGTGTGTGTGCGTGTGTGTGTGTCTGCATCTGCGTAAAAGGGCATTAAATAAATCCATGGAAAATACTGCTATCATTGATTCGTAGTCACTGGACATCACCATGGAGTAAGCTATTATCACCTTGTCCAATTGGTAGGCTTCCCATAGATGTCTGGAACGAGGCTGCATGTAGGCCTTTGGCCTTACCTTGCTGGGCTTGCAAAACTGGACATTTTTCTAGACCCTGAAGATGGACCATAACCACAGCCAAAATGTATTGACAACTGGATTGTTGTGAGTTTTTCCAGAAGCATTCTCTCCTGACATTTCACCCACATCTATGGCAGGCATCCTTAGAGGTTGTCAGGTCTGTTGGAAACTAGGCAAGTGGGGTTTCTATACCTGTGGAATGTTCAGGGTGGGAGAAAAAAGCCCCACTTGCCTAGTTTCCAACAGATCTCACAATCTCTGGAGATGCTTGCCATAGATGTGGGTGAAACATCAGGAGAGAATGCTTCTGGAACATGGCCATATAGCCTGGAAAACTCACAGCAACCCAGTGATTCCGGCCATGAAAGCCTTTGACAACCTATTGACTATTTTTTCCTCACATGGTATGTGACATCTGGAAGCAACTTCAAAAAATTACTGGTTATGAATGACTTGCTTCTTGAAGGTTAAGTGGGCCAGCTCAATGTGCCCTATCAGAAGAACCTCCCCAATGTTAGAATTGGTATGGCATTGCCCTCCTTTGCCCCGCAGCAGGCTTACTCTCCTTTTTCCCATGCAGAGACAGACTTTCCTGGATCTGAGTAGCAACCATTTTTCTGCCTCCCCAGTATGGTTGAATGAATGGTTCTTCTGGCTAGATTTGTCAGAGCTCTAGGTGGCTATCTTACAAAACATTATTTCAAAAATTTCAAACTTATTCATTAATCATTAGATTTACTGTAATGCAGCTTAAGCGTGGCATTCCTTTTCCCTTCTGCCCAACCTTGTTCAGATTGCTGCTTAGTAGTTACACAAGTTACTTCCTTCTCCAACTCACCCAGTGTGACAGAGAGAGAGAGAAAATTAAGAATAAGAAGAAGCCATGTTTAGCTGCTAAGACTTCTGTAAATATTTTCTGGCACTTGCCTAGAGGCAACCCTTGACGTGTTGCAAACACATTGAAGAATTAGCCTTAAGAGGGTCAGCACATCACCAGCATTGCTGGAAGATGTCTTGTGGTTATGTGTAAAAATGGATCAACTTCTGAGAACTGTTTGCTCTGAATGAGTCAGATGTCATCTCTTTGACAGCAGTGAACAATGGAAGGAAAAGCAGAAAATGGAGCCACCCACGGACTAATGGCTTGTCTGGTTGTGTACAGGATCTCAACTAGGTGTTAAGTAAGTCAAATAATGTATTGGGTTTCTTTTGTATTATATATTGCCCCTGCTTAAGAGCCAGAGGCCACATCTTGGTCTCATACTTGTGTTGAGAAGTTGCATGTCAAGGTGATTTTATGATGACACTAGATTTGGATGGGAATGCTACTGGGTTTTCCAATTGCAGCCAACTAATGGATTCTGTGAAGAGTGTAGAGTCTAGTTTTAGGTTCTCCCAGGATAGATCAAGCTTCTGAGTAGAGAAGGGAGGAATCAATTTATAATAATAGTTAAAAATACACGCAGTCTCCGAGTTACAAACTTATGACTTGCAAATGACTCATAGTTAAGAACGGGGTTGATACAACAGGAAGTGAGAGAAATCTACCTCTAGGAAGGGAAATTCACTCCTGAAAGAGTTATTATCATGGGGAAAAGATGTCTCCACTGAACTTTTGTCACCAATCCTTGATTCCACAAAAAGCCCAATTTTTCAAAATCCAATTATCACAGGGACAGAAAGTGTGGTGAAATCTTCTGAACAGGGGCACAGACAGCAAAAGAAACATTACAGGGATGTTAACCCTTCCCCATGCTATCCAAAGCTTATATATATTTAGTTGGACTTACATTAAAATGTACCTGTTACAACTTACATACAAATTCAACTTGAGAACAAACCTACAATCCCTGTGTTGTTCGTAACTTGGGGCTGCCTGTACAGTATTTACTTTTATCTGTGGATGGTGACCCGGATTTTTCGGTCAATTTTTGACTTTAAAAAATAGCTTTATACACAAGCATATATATAGTACTGTATTTTCTGGCATATAAGACTACTTTTTAACCCAGGAAAATCTTTTCAAAAGTTGGGGGTCGTCTTATATGCTGGGGGTCATCTTATAGGGTGGGTGCTGAAACTTCCAAGCCAGGCTGGAGAATCTGTGGTCGCCGCATATGGTGGGAGAACTCAAAAACAGCCGCAGCCGCATCTTCACTGTATGCGGTGACCGTATAAAAGCAGCAAGGGTGGCGCTGTACAAATACGGTAGAAAAAAATCCACTTACCAGGCTTTGTGGAGGGGACTTAATAACGTGGTCCAGATGATGAGGTGAGGGAGCGCCTCACCAGGAAGGTGTAAGTGAAGGGCGGAGCAAGCTGCAGGCGTCCAGGATGCCCCGGGTATGGAAAAAAAAGACATAGAGCAGTGCTGTGCCCAGAAAAACACGCCTCTTTCTGGCCTGCCCTTGTATTCTATTACTGTACCTTCTTCTCTGCCTCTCAGATCTCACTTCTGAGGACTGCTGTGAAGCAGCGCAGGTATGCATGTGTGAGGTCTGAGAGGCAGAGAGGGAGGTATGGTAATAGGAAAATTACCATATTGAAACCAAATCTTATGTTTTTTAAATTTTTATTTGGTGTGTGTTGGAAGAGGGGTAGTCTTATACAGTGAGTATATCCCAAACTCTCTATTTTAACTGGAAAAGTTGGGGGTCATCTTATACGCCCACTTATATTATATGCCGGAAAACACAGTATGTAGAATAAATGATAATATCAAGGAATGGGAAAGTGTATTCATAAATCTACTGGTGCACCCTTCCCCAATTTGGTGTCCTCCAGACGCTTTGGACTAAAAATTGCCATGATGAGGGGAGGTATGAGTTGTATTTTAATAACTAGCCCTACATGTGTTTCTTTTGTGGCAGCCTGTGGCTGGTGGATCTTGGGGCTCTAGGACACCCTCCTTCCCTACTCCCACGGTAGATCCAACGCAGGTCTGGGGCCATGAAATAAGAGACCATTTATGTTTTCTGACTACCTTCCTCTTCCCTATGATTATTCCCTTGCATCCACACCTGTCCTTCAAAGCCCTTAACTGTAACAACACAGCTATGGTCTGCTACGCTCAGGTGCCTTAACTGAAGTGTTGTCAGTAATAATGGTTCCATACCAAGCTGGCCATTACTCCCCCCTGAACACTTCTAAATGTGGGACTGCACCTAGTGTAGCCATTAAGCAGCTCTGGACTTTCCCTACGTGCCTCGTCTGAACACTTCAGGATAAGAAAGAATGCCAATCGTTATGTGCTTCTTGAGTGCTGATGCCCTTTGAGCTCCAGTTTTGTCAGCCGAGAGATTAGTATGGCGGAGTGTGTAGCACTTACGTCTGGCCTTTCCCTCTCCCTGTTAATTCCAGTGTTTGCCTTGTCTGCCCTCAAGGCCTCTTTGCTGAGATATTCTTAAAGAGCGTACATTTGGCTCACAAAGATCCAAAGTCAACTGCTTACAGAGTCGGTTGTCTTAGGAGAAAGGAATTGTATTGTTGTAGCTTTGAGCCCCCGGTGGCGCAGTGGGTTAAACCCCTGTGCCGGCAGGACTGAAGACCGACAGGTCGCAGGTTCGAATCTGGGGAGAGGCAGATGAGCTCCCTCTATCAGCTCCAGCTCTTCATGCGAGGACATGAGAGAAACCTCCCACAAGGATGGTAAAACATCAGAAAATCATCCGGGAGTCCCCTGGGCAACGTCCTTGCAGACAGCCAATTCTCTCACACCAGAAGCGACTTGCAGTTTCTCAGGTCGCTCCTGACACGACAAAAAGTAAAAATAAAAATTGTGGTTTTGTCCTTGGTCTATTAAAAATATTTTTATACTATCCTTGGTGCTACAACAGGGCAAAATGCAAAAATATAATTTAAAAATCAGACAGAATAAATACTAAAGAACCCACAAAAGTGAGAAACAAGACTTCAAACATAGTTCAGAAATCATTAGGAAAAGGAGAAAGCTGGGCAACAAAAGTACAGTGTGACCTCGACTTAAGAGTGCCCCAACAGAAGAGTGTTTTGAGTTAAGAGCTGTTGCTTGGTCTGCTTTTGCTTTGACATAAGAACAGCATTTTGAGTTAAGAGCTAGCTCCAGAGGGTGCACTAGTGCGAGTGTAGGGAGCTTTAAGGGAGCAACCTCTATGCCTTATGCCTCGTGCTGTTGTCCGCTTTGGGAGATTGCTGTACACTTTGCTCTTGTTCACTTTGAGGAACTTTGGGTTTGTTGACTTCGTGAAGAGAGAGAGGGAGAAAGATCAAGGGGGGGGGAGCTTAAATGAGTACAGTATGAAGAAAATGATGCTTCTGCCTCTTTACTTTGTGCTTTGCACTTCCTTGACACAACTTTATGCTTCTACCATTTTAAAGTTGGTCTTTCTTTTCTTTTTGTTCCACGTGAATATGCAAATACATTATTTGTTATTTATCAAGTACATTTTCTTATTTAAAAACACATAACCAAAATATTGGGGGTGTTTTGTGGGGCGAAACAGATTAATAGTATTTCAATGGGAATTTGCTTTGAGATAAGAGCATTTTGAGTTATGAGCTCAGTCACAGAACAAATTAAATTCTTAAGTCAAGGTATCAGGGTTTTTTTTAATGCACCCTGAAGGGAGGAACAAAAAAAAAACACTTGGGAAAGAGAGAGGGAAAACTTGAAATACCTGGTATTACCAATACATTGTCTGGATCTTGGGAACAAAAGTGGTAATTTCAGGAGTTAATAACATGAAACAGGAATATTTGGACCAATACAAATTGATCCTAATGTAACATACCGGTAATATTGCTAAAGCATTTTAGCATTTAACTATAATTCCTCAATAATAGTTTTAAAAGGTTCAGTGGAGATGAGTGAAAAACAGTTTCAAAAAGGGGAAAGGAATGAGGGAGGAAGAGAAAGAAAGGAGCCACAGTAGCACAGCGGGTTAAATAACTAGCTGCAGGGAATCTGCTGACCTGAAGGTTGACAGTTCAAAGCTACAAGTTGGGGAGAGCTTTCAGCTGTTAGCCCTAGCTTCTGCCAACCTAGCAATTCAAAAGCATGCAATGTGAGTAGATCAATAGGTACTGCCTCGGCCGGAAGGTAAAGGGGCACCCCATGTAGATATGCAGACATGCCAGCAACACAATTGGAGATGTCTATAGATCACAGGCTCCTCGGTGTGGAAAAATGGAACAAGAGCACCACCCCATGGCTTGAGTTGAGCATCGCCTCCAGACGCCGGAGATTAAAAGGGGAAGGCCTTCACTTTATCTGTGTATTGTATGTTGTTGTTTGTGTAAAATGGCATTGAATATTTGGCCTTATATGTGTACTGTAATCCTCTCTGAGTACCTCCAGAAAGATAAAGCGGAAAAAAAATAAAGTGTATTATTATTGTTATTAAGGAAGGAAACTGGGATATTTCAAGAAAGCATCAGTTTGAAATCATCTTTATGAAGATTCCAAAAATATGGGAAAATCTCATAACTTCCTGAGATTTTGTTACTCATTTGGAAGCACTCAAATTTCTCGCGGGATACAGGAGGAAATATGCTCTTGTCCATGATCACTGCTTCAAATGACAAAACCAAGAGTGTATCTAAGATCATATGTAAGCTGCTGACTCCGGATGCTTCTCCTTGAGTGCAGTGCTATTCAAAGTGGTGGTTCTGTCCCAGTTGCAATAACAAAGCCATGGGCCGTTAGCTCTTTGTGAGTTGCTTGGAGAGAAAGAAATAGTTGGAATCAATGGATATAAATATGGTATTGGTCCTTAGTACATTGAGGGAAAACCTTTGCTGGTTCCACATGTCAGATAGCTTAAGGAGCACTGTCCCAGCAAACTCCTTGTCCTTTACAGTTGTTCTGCCGATCTCTTTGCACATGCATGTTTTTGGAAACATAAAAACAAAAAAGAAAAGAAAAACACCCCCTTTCTTCAGAAAATATGTGTAGCAAAGAGAAATATAATATACTAAAGTAAGGAGATGTTTGAAATGACATTTCCACTGATATATGAGGGTTGGCTGAAAAGTAATGCCTCCACCTTCGTTACTTGTGTTTGGATGGGAATATTTTAAAAAGTCAAATGCAGAAATAATCTTTAGGATGTGCTCTTTAACTATCACTATTTACTTTCCCACATAATCACCAGACAATTGGATACATTTCTGCCAACAATGAACAAGTTTTCTGAAGCCGTCACGGAAAAAGTCAACACTCTGTTTCTGTAACCAGCGTCTCACAGTTCTCTCAAGGTCTTCATCAGAAGCATAATGATGTCCCCAAAGATTGAAGTCAGACAGTGTTAAATCTGGACTGTATGGAGGATGCCGTACGATGGTGAGATCCAGTTTCTGAAGTTCTGCTGTGTACCCATCGTGAACAGATCTTCCGATAAACAAGCCAAGCAATAATGTGATCCACATGTTCTTGTGAAATTCCAGTTATGCTTGAAATTTGTCTCTGAGTGATACAACGATCGTCCTGAATCAATCTGTCAACCTTTTGCGTGTGAAACTCAGTGGTTACTGTCACAGGACGTCCAACTCTTTGTTTGCCACACAAGTCAGATATTCCCATCTCAACATCTTTAAACTTACTTGTCCAATGACGCACAGAACTCACATCAACATAATCACCATAAACAGCTTGCATTCTCTGACAAATCTCCTTTGGGGTGACACCTTCTGCTGTCAAGAATTCAATGACTGCACGTTGCCTAAGTCGCATTGACCTACCTTCTGCGCAGGGTTCCATACTTTGTAGTTTAACAACACAACTGTTCAATGCTAAAGCTTCCTGCCAAAATGAAACTGTAGAGGAGAGTCTACTGAAGAAGTCAGTACCTGCCGCATACCAAGTTACGAAGGTGGAGGCATTACTTTTCATTCAACCCTCATAATAATGGAAATGTTAGGCAGTTTGGCAAACAGTTAAGAATCCTGCAAGTCAAAGGTCAGGCAACATCACAGTCGTGCCAAAATGGCTGCAACTCAAAGAGGAAATTGCAGGCACCACCCAAGGATCTTGACAATACAAGTATTTGATTCTCGTAACAAATGCATAGAAAATCCTCAAGTGAATTTGTAGGCTGGTCTATCAGGCATGTCTGTGACATGCCTGATATGTGACACATGGGAAGAAATCCCACAAGTGCCATTTATTCTTAAACCTCTCTGCTAGAGGAGAAAAAAATGAATCTGGTCATGTATAGAAACTTAGTGGTGAAATCCACTCCATTGTATCCCCCAGAGTCAGAAAAGTTCACGTATTGTTGATTAGATAAAAGGTACATGCAGCACACAGGAAATGCCCTGACAATGCCGAGCAAACACACCCCAGTCTATCAAAAAAGGGGAGCTTTCATGCCCTCTATTATCTCGGGACAAAAAGAGAAGCATGGAGAGTGATGGGACTGATCAGACTTCTGCAGTCCAACTATCCAACACTCTCTGTAGCTTGGGTGTTCCTTTCCAACACTGTCACAAAGCACTTCAGTGAGTAATCCTCCTCAAATACCTGTGGCAGACACAAAGCCAAAGAAGCACCCTCCTTCCCTTCGTTTTGAATGAGCTGGATCTGTTTCAAGGCCTTTTGCATAATCCCTTGGATGCTTCATAGTCTCCAGGCGCTGCCTATTGCCAGAGGCATCTGAACGGGGCGTGGGTCTCCTACCTGCCCATAGGTCCATTTTGGTTTGGCTCCTGGGGAAATCCTGTGGCCATATTGGGGGCAAGCAGAGTTCAGCACAGATATCAGGTAAGAGTCATTTGGGTATTAAAAGTGACTTTTTTGAAAAGTGAAAGGATTCCTCCAGAGGGGGCAAATGCTGCAGTGGTTCTTGGGGCTTCAGGGTTAGAACAATACAACAAGAACATCAGAAACTAACCACAAAAGTAATCTATAACAACAACAACAACAATATAATATAATAATAACTTTATTTTTATACCCCGCCTCCATCTCCCCAAGAGACTCGGGGTGGCTTACAAAGGATTACAGATTAAAACAAACACAGTAAAATACAATCAAACAACAAATAATAAGTACATTAAAATCAATTAACATCATAAGAACAATACCCTGGCTGGCCAACAAATTGAAGCTGGATTCAGGCTCAGAGTAAGTGCAATGATTCCTTGGTAGAGCCGAGGGAAAGTGCAATAGTCAGAGGGCTGGGTTGCCAGGATAATGCCCTTGGCTATTAAAGTGTCTTAAGTACAGGAAAAGGGGCAAACTAAAGTGCTGGAATTTAGATAAGATCAGGATAATTCTCTAGTGAACCACCTAGTCAAAGGCACAATGGAGCAGCCAAGTTTTTAATTCCTTGCGGAAAATGGAGAGAGTGGGGGCCTGTCTTGGGAGATAGTTACAGAGATGAGGGGCCATCACAGAGAAGGCTCCCTCCCTTGTCCCTACCAACTGCGCTTGAGACTGTGGTGGGAACAAGAGGAGAGCCTCCCCATGATATCGAGCTGCTTTTAGTGGGGTCTCCTCAAGAGGAGAGAACCCGAGGACCGCTCAAAAGGGCCCTTGAACTTTTGGTGAGGCCAGCGAAGCCAATCTCAAAATATTACAATTAGTAATGCCTCATCAAAGTGGAAGAAGTTTCCAGCAACCGAAGTTTATTTGTGATTCAGCTGAAATCAGATGCATTGCAGGGATCATTCCACCACAAGCATGGTTTTACAGAATTTCCAAGCATTTTTATAGTACACAGACAAAGGAAAACAGTTTCAAAATTCCCGCCCGCCCTCTGCCGGCCGGCTTCCTGCTGATTGGCTGATGCTGGAACAGCTGGGAGGAGGCTGGGCGGCCCGTCCCTGTTCTGGACCAATCAGCGAGCTCCGCCGCCTCTGGGAGGCCAATCAGTGCCCTCCTAGCGCCTCTGAAGATGGACCAATCGGCAGCTAGGAGGTGGGACGAAGCCTGACAAAGACTTAGGAAATGACAGCCTTAAGGGCATCCACCGGCTGGAATGTGAGGCTTTGTCCTCACTTGGCGGGGTGTCAGATAGGGGAACAATGAGTTTCTTGGTCTGTTGATGGGATTTGGGAGGAAATATGAAAAGGCTTTCTTCGATATCGGACCTCAAAGGGGGATCAACAATACCTGGTTGATTAAATCAATCTTTTCTTTCCGAGTTTCTGTTGACCCCCTCCCCTCGCTGGTCTGCTCTGAGGGCCAGGGTTGGGGGGATCAACAGTGCGGTCCATGCAAATGAAACAATCAGGAAGGGTCTTGGGGAGAACAAAGGAGCTTCCTCCCCAAGGCAAGACAGTAATCTTCAGGTCACATCTTTTGTGGGGCAAAGGTCGGCAGGAAAGGCAGGGTGGGGAACATATTACATTTCATACAGTCTCTCCTTACACATATTTCATAAGGGGAAAACCCCATCCCCATCCCAGGAAAATTTATTACAATATTTGATCTTTATTATGGCACAAACTGGAGGCTTCATAAACTTTGAAGAGAATCAAGTGGATTTAATTCCAAGACACACTGGAACAATAATACCACCAAAAGAGTCTCTTACCATCCATTCTCTTTTTAAAACTATTTTCAAGGGTGCTATGCTGAGTCGATGAAATTGTACTTTTACACCAGAGGTCCACAAACATTTTAAACAGAGGGCCAGGTCACAGTCCCTCAAACTGTTGGAGGGCCGGATTATAATTTGAAAAAAATATATGAATGAATTCCTATGCACGCTGCACATATTTTGTTTGTAGTGTAAAAAACACTTCAAAACAATACAATAATTAAAATGAGGAACAATGTTAACAAATATAAACTTATTAGTATTTCAATGGGAAGTGTGGGCCTGCTTTTGGCTGATGAGATAGGATTGTTGTTGTTGTTGTTGTTGTGTTCTTTCAAGTCGTTTCAGACTTAGGTTGACCCTGAGCGAGGGCTGGGTAAATGACCTTGGAGGGCCTTAGTTTGAGGACCCCTGGGCTAAGAGAACGTCTTGCTTATAAGTGGTCTAAGGAATTCAGTCCTACGAAATTTGAACCGTGGACCTCCTGGTGCATCGCTTACACTGTTAAGATCAAACTATGTGTGCTATACAATCTTGACAGTTGGTTTGGTACTATTAATTTCCCTTTGGGTTTTCTTTTACACTGACACAAATCTCTTGTGATTCCATTCTGACTCTGAGTACTGTGTAAGCTATGGTGAATAGCATGAATTAGTCCTAACAAATGCAAAGTAAGGACTGTGGATTTTAACCGACTAAAAGTGTATTTAGTGTAAACACAGGTATAAAGAATACAGCTAAGTATGTGCATTCAACAAAGCTCACTGCAATAAAATGCCGTACTTTAAATAAACATCATTACATACACAGTGGCTGTCTAGGAGCCTGGCTGCACAAGGATTTCATTGCATCAAAATGTCTATGGGCCCTTCCACACAGCCCTATAACCCAGAATATCAAGGCAGAAAAATCCCACAAGATCTGCTTTGAACTGGAATATCTGAGTCCACACTGCCATATATCGCAAGTCAAAGCAGACAATATGGGATTTTATTCAGCTGTGTGGAAGGGGCCTATGTCAGACTTTGCTTATGGAACATTCTGAAGGCATCTGGGGGCCCTTCCACCCAGCCCTATATCCCAGAATACCAAAGCAGAAAACCCCACATTATCTGAGTGTGGATTCAGTTAACCCAGTTCAAAGCAGATATTGTGGGATTTTCTGCCATAATATTTGGGATATAGTGCTGCATGGAAGGACTTTTAGAGCTACAGGGTTTTTTCTTCTTCTTTGCCAAAATGTTTACTTTGTGCACACTGTGTGTGTGTGTGTGTTGTTGGAGGTTGTAAATGTAAATAAACAGAAGCTTTACCACTGTTTCTGAACCAAAATATTATCCTGTAGTATAATAATGTGTCACTCAAATTTGTGTAACGAGTAACAGTAACTTTGGCTACATCATGAGAAGAAAGGAAAGCTTAGAGAAGAGAATGATGCTGAGGAAAATGGTAGGAAAAAGGAAGAGGGGCCGACCAAGGGCAAGATGGATGGATGGCATTCTTGAAGTGACTGGACTGACCTTGAAGGAGCTGGGGGTGGTGACGGCCGATGGAGCTCTGGCATGGGCTGGTCCATGAGGTCACGAAGAGTCGGAAACAACTGAACGAATGAACAACAAAAAACAGTAACTTTACTTCAGTTCAAAAGGTCAAACAGAGCAACAATATATAGAGCAGTCTCTCTAAATTCTTACAGAGAACAAAGGGAATAAACAGTCCTTTTAAACATTCTTTAAAATATGCTTCATGCCTTAGAAATGATCAGGCTTCAGAGAGTTGGCAGCCATTTCCTTCCTTCCTGTTTCCAGTCAGTGCTCTCTTCACTCTCTGAGATGAAAATGCAGTTAGAACCATTTTGCTCAGTCACAAGCTGAAACAGTAGCCAATCAGAATTCTGGCTCCTGGCATGCTCAGCCAATCAGCTGCAGACACATGCTTTTCCAGTCAACCCATTATATCATGGTGCCTTTTTACAAATCCCCACATGTGTGTTTTCAAGTCTCCTCTTAGTTTATGGTCATCACAATGAATTTCATAGAGTTTCTTAGGCAAACAGTACTCAGAGGTAGCAAAATCTTGCCTTCCCAGTAAGCCCAGGCAAAGGCAACATTTCAGTCTCTCCTGCCTTGTATGCTTTTCTACAGTTACAACTTTTTCCATCTTGACCACACTCAGGGCCCTTCCACACAGTCATATAACCCAGAATATCAAGGCAGAAAATCCCACAATATCTGCTTTGAACTGGGTTATCTGAGTCCACACTGCCATATATTCCAGTTAAAAGCAGATAATGTGGGATTTTGTTCAGCTGCATGGAAGAGGCTTCTGTTGTTGCTTGGCCCACCATACATGTGTCAATTTTCATCTGTGAAATGTTGGAGGATATGGATTTGGCCCTCTGAATATCCCATGGAAGGCCAATGTAGCTTCCCATCTTTGCTATACAATGTTACATGGGCTGGCAGCACTTTTTTATGATCTTCTCCTTTTTTAGCATCCCTTGATTCATCAAAAAGTTTTAAATTTCTAAAGCAAGATTGTTTTCTCAAGATATAATTCCTTTATAGATATGGAGTGGGGAAGCGAATAAAAACTGATCCGTTGTACTTAATTCTAGGTTGTGTTTATTACAGAGTTGGGCTGGGATATTCTATAAACTGAAATTACATTCCATGGATTAAAAAAAATAAAACCAGTTTGATCAAATACTTGCAACAGAAGGCAGCGTTCCGAACGACTGCACTTATTTAGAGTCAGTCAGACTTCACTAAGTACACAAAAATGTGTATCTTACATTTCAACGGCTGAAATTAGCGGGTTATAGAAAAATGTAGGCGCAGCCATTTCCCCCCAACAGTTCTCTCTAATTAAATCCCCTTTCCAGACTCATAGAAACGTCTATCTAATCTCTTCTAAACCAGTCAGTACATGTGTTTATCAAGGATTTGGTGCGTTACCATTTTCGCGCCTCTGTGTGTGTATGTGTGTAAAACTTATTCATGGATTCGGGCACGACACGTTATTAAATAGTCTAATCACTTAATATTATGGCATTTAAAAGAGCCACCTCATTTAAAAAAATACACACATATACAACAGTCCATCATGGTTCATGTCCTACTTCACAGTTTTAAAACGGTGGCTGATATCCTGCATTACGATACATAACTAGAACGAAAGAATCCTGTCATCATAGTTCCATCTCCTGATGCTACCCAATGAAACCTACCATAGAAGAAGGCAACCCTGTCAAAAAGGGGTTTCCAAGGCAAGGGAGCTTCTATGGTAGGTTTTGAGGAGCACATTGTTATTGTTTCCATAGTATTTTTTAGCATTTAAAGCATACCATAAACATTAGCAGTTGACCATAAAGCAAAATGCCATATTGCAGTAATATCTTTATATTACTCCAATCTGTGTCAACCATATAATTAGCTTCTTGTAATGTTTACATCAGTTCTTGCAATGTTTACATCGGTGATTTCCAACCTTTTTTGACCAGGGACCACTCTCCAACATTAGTACTAAAAGGGTTACAAATCAGTTTTTGGTCAACTTTAGATCCAGTCTGGTTATTTTAGGTGCTGATTCAGAAAATTGCATTGGATAGACCACATCAGTTCTAGTTTCTGATACAGAACATATGCCATCTGCTCGCCCACAGAAAACCATATTTAATAATCTAGAGCTGATGTGGTCTATCCAATGGAATTTTCTGAATCAGCACCCCAAATAAACAAACCGAATCTAAAGTTGACCAAACACTGATTCATAACCCTTTTAGTACTAATGTTGGAGAGTGGTCCCTGGTCAAAGTGGTCCCTGGTCAAAGAGGTCACTGGTCAAAGTGATCCCTGGTCAAAGTGGTCCCTGGTCAAGTGGTCCCTGGTCAAAGTGATCCCTGGTCAAAGTGGTCCCTGGTCAAAGTGATCCCTGGTCTAAGTGGTCCCTGGTCAAAGTGGTCCATGGTCAAGTGGTCCCTGGTCAAAAAAGGTTGGAAACCACTGATGTAAACATTACAATTTACTAGTTTTAAATGTGGTTGGGAACCACTGTTTTACATTAACATTTCTGTATTTATTATTATTATAGTCATTGTGATACTGCTCAAGGTTGAAAGGAGATGATTTGTCTAAAGACCACTTAGTTGGATTGATAGCAAATTCAAAGTAAGGTACTTCCTGTCTCTTAGCTTAGTCTAATGCAAATTAAACATAGACGTGCTTATTAAGAAGCAGATTCAATTAAGTTTAGTAGAATGAATTTCTCTTCAAAGTAACGGTGCAGAGGATTACAGTTTTATGTTGCAATACTGAACATACTTCTCTGGTAGGAAGGATCACATTGGTAGCGGAAGAGAATGTGCATCCATATGATTAACCTCCTTCCCACAATGGGGATACAGGCTTCCGAAATCAGACATGCCAATTTAGTTCATCAGTATTTTCTAATGATTGATCATAAAACAAAACATGTTAAATGCAAAATACACAGACAAATACAATCACTTGCTATAACAAACAAATGTCTTACAGTATTTGTTGGAGATGAGTGCAGGTGCTGACAGACCCATATGTGTTGCTGCTGAGTTTCCCACTAAATTTCGCATAAATTCTTACTCTGTGGCCAGATTGTTTAATCTCATACGCCATTAGATATTTTGCATGCGTGCATGCATTTCTTGTGTGGTTGCCTAGCTTGCCCTTGTTGGAAATAGCAAACTTCCAAGCCTTCACTATTTATTTGTTAATGTATATATTTGCTAACCTGCGTTGTATGTATATATTGATTTACCCGTTTGACTGATCTCTTCAGTGTGAGAGGGGCTATAGATATGTGATTGGACTGAGAATGCTCAGACTCAAGAGTCCATTTTGTTATCAGTATGATTTTGGACATCAATGTTAGCTGTTTGCTTTAGACCTCAGTGGAGGTGGATCAAGAATGCTTTTGGACTTCAATGGAAGCAGATGTCTTTTGGACTTATGTAGGAACGGTTTACTAAATGTTTGCTTTGAAAAGCAGTGAGTACAGTTATACAGTTTGGACTTTCATAAGATGTATACTTCAAGCTTTTGGACTATGAACTATTGATTAAGAATGATGCCCTGTGCTCTCAACACAGAGAAATTACATCTTATCTATAAATGTGCCTGTATGCTGAATTAATATAAGATATATTACTTTTTAAAGAAGACTTTGTTTTTGTTCTCAGAGTGCACATTTTAAGCTAAGAGGTTTCAAGGGAGAGTAGATGTTTTGGGACCACTGCAATTTCAAAACTCTGCTAGCTAGGTATATCTTTTTGTATTAGTGGCATATCTTTGTCCCTGACAGTTCAAAGCCATGATTTATCAATTTAAACAGCTGAATTACCTGTGTGGCATTACATGGATGCTTGTGAACATCACTTTTTCATGCCTTTTCTTAACTAGGGGTTTTCAAAAGGTAGTCTCCTGATGTTCATGGAGATCCACATTTGCCAAAAGGATATATCATTTTTCTTTTCAAAAAGGTTAAGAATGCCATTTTTCCAAAAGCCCCAGCCCCATAGGTTTTGCTTAGATCAGCAAAGTAGTGCAAGGCAACTTAGGCACACAACAGCCTTCACTATTCTATAAGTCTCTCACCTAGCACTGAAATATTAGCTACAGTTACGGTAATTAACTCCTTTCCATCTGTTACTAAGGAGGCTGTCCAGACCTTGAACTGGTGCTTGGTAGCCATGTCAGGCTGAATGAGAGCTAACAAACTGAAAGTGAATCCAGACAAAACAGAGGTCCTCCTGGTCAGTCAAAAGGCCGAAGAGAGCATATGGTTACAGCCTGTGTTGGATGGGGTTACACTCCCCCTGAAGACACAGGTTTGCAGCTTGGGTATGATCCTGGATTCATTGCTGAGTCTAGAACCCCAAGTTTTGGCGGTGATTGGGGGAGCATTTGCACAGTTAAAACTTGTGCGCCAGCTGCGCCCGTACCTTGGGAAGTCTGATTTGGCCATGGTGGTCCATACTCTGGTTACATCCCGAATAGAGTACTGCAACGCGCTCTACGTGGGGTTGCCTTTGAAGACTGTTCGGAAACTTCAATTAGTCCAAAGGGTGGCAGCCAAGTTACTTACTGGAGCGACATACAGGGAGCACACCACCCCCCTGCTGTGTCAGCTCCACTGGTTGCCAGTCCACTTCTGAGCACAATTCGAAGTGCTGGTCTTGACCTATAAAGTCCTATATAATTCCAGCCCAGCTTACCTGTCTGAACGTATCTTCCTCTATGCCCCGCCTTGCAGTTTAAGATCACCTGGGGAGACCCTGCTCTCGGTCCTGCCAGCCTCACAAGTACACTTGGCAGGGATGAGGGACTGGGCCTTCTCAGCAGTGGCCCCCACGCCTGTGGAATTCACTCCCCAGTGAGATCAGGTTGGTGTCTTCCCTCCTTTCTTTCAGAAAGAAGGTTAAATCATGGTTCTGGAACCTGGCCTTTGGACAGAAGGCATGACAGCACTTTGGATGTTGAATCGGACTGGAATTGGCTATATGGATTGATGACAATATTTTTAATGTGTTTTTTTAACTTAATGTTCGATTTACGGTTTTAAACTGTTGTTATATTTGTTTATATTTGTATTATCTTTTGGCATTGAATTGTTGCCGGTGTAAGCCACTCTGAGTCTCTCCTCGAGGGTTGAGAAGTTAATTTACAGCTGGAGAAGATACAGGAAAGGTAACTAAAATGCTAAAGACGTGGGTCACTTTTTGAAAATGCAGAAACAAACAGTCTTTTTTGCTTTTCTAATACTTCTTTTAAAAAGTGTTAGAAAAGCAGATGACTTATGTTTCCAGGGTGGGCTGAACAGGTTGAAATGTAGAAAGGCAACTTTCACATTTTGTGAAGTGGACTAACACTAGACTAAAAGAGGAGCAGTGGTACAATCAGCTCAATGGCCAGAGTCCATGCCCTCATTCAGCCAAGTGAAGAGGAGAGAGAAGACTGAAACACTTGAGGGCCAGCTTCCCACATTATACATGTTATCATCTAAGGAGCAATCCTCTCTATAGAACACAGGTAAAATTATCAATTGGGAATGGTGCAGTTTTGTGCTTCCAGTGGATAAAGTAAATGAGTAGAAAAATATTTCTTCACTCAACCTAATTATTTTAGGGAATTCACTGCCATTAGATGTGAAGTATATTAACCCATATACTCATGTATAAGTCTAGCAAAAGATCAACCCAAAATACATGAGCTGACTTATCTGTGGGTCAATGTAAGTGTTGTGCATTAACTCTTTATCAAAAAAGGAACTATCCCTTTATCTGAGCAAAGGTAAGGTAAGAGCTTAGTTAATCATGGAGCCCCCGGTGACGCAGTGAGTTAAACTGCTGAGCTGCTGAGCTTGTTGACTGAAAGATCACAGGTTCGAATCCAGAGAGTGGCATGAGCTTCCGCTATCAGCCCCAGCTTCTGCCAACCTAGCAGTTTGAAAACATGCAAATGTGAGTAGATCAATAGGTACCACTGTGGCACCACTGTGCAGTCATGCCAGCCACATGACCTTGGGGGTGTCTACGGACAATGCAGGCTCTTTGGCTTAGAAATGGAGATGAGCACGACCCCCCAGAGTCGGACATGACTGGACTTAACTGGTCAGAGTCGGACATGACTGGTCAGGGGAAAACCTTTATCTTTACCTAGTTCATCACAGAGTCCAAAAGGAAGCACTGCTCTCCTTTCCACTATGGCACTGCTTCTGGAGTTTTTGAATACCTGGGAGGGGAAATGATAGTGGTGGCTAGCGTGGTTGTCCCCTGTGGCCTTCTCTGCAGAATGACCCTCAACTTATCCATAGACCATATCAAAATCCATAATGTTGGGCCCCAAATCTGCCTTTGACTTATGTATGAAGTTGACTTATACATTGAATATACAAGGTACTTTTTTGTAAGTCACACAGATAGCTTTTTTAAAAAAAGGAAACAAATCTATAGAGGATTAGTTTGTCAAAGGGCTGCTGTTCATGAAAGCTTAATGGTGCCTCCATCTTTAGAGACAGTATACTACTAAATGAAAGCAGGAAAGGGCTGTTGCCTTCCTGCCCTGCCAATAAACTGTAGAAGCTTTCAACTGGTCACAATAGAGAAAAAAAGAATGCTGGATTAGTTGCATCTTTCAAGAAATGTCAACTGTACAACAAAACAGAAGCCTATGTTTGCCAACAGAGTGTGTAATAGTGGATGCCCTTCTGCTGCCTGCTTCACATCTTGGGTGGCCTCTAGAATTGCAAGCCATAATGGGGGTGTGCTCATTGCCACCTCATGATCACAGGGCTGGATTATGACTGATGTAATGGACAAGGTTGCCATATAATGATGATGGCGATGATAATGACGATGGATGTTCCTGTGCCCAAATTTGAATTAAGGAACATGAAAGGCACTGCAAACTGCTTCAATCAGAGAAATCAACCATAGCAGAGCGCCTGATGAACCAACCTGGACACAGCGTATTATTTGAGAACACAGGAATGCTGAACCACTCTTAACAACCACCATGTCAGACTACACAGAGAAGACATTGACATCCACGAGCATGTGGACAATTTCAACAGAAAGGAGGAAACCATAAAAATGAACAAAATCTGGCTACCAGTAGTTTAAAAAACCCTCTAAAATTATAACAGTAAATAAAGAACAACACTCAAACACAGGGGAACCCAAGACAAGAAACAATCAGGGACAGCTAATAACCTCTCAACAAAGGATTCCCCCAGGCAGAAACAAGCAATGCCTAAAAACTGCCAGGCCATCAAATGCTAATCAAGGTGGCCAATGGAAACATTCACACCTAGCTCCACAAGAGTCCTCGTTTCCAACAGATCGCACAACCTTTGAGGATGCCTGCCATAGATGCAAGTGAAACGTCATGGCCATACAGCCCGAAAAACCTACAACAACCCGATGTTCCTATGACTAGTCTGGCTGCCGTGTTTTGATCTAATTGAAATTTCCAAACTTGGTTCAGAGGTAGCCCAATGTAAAGCGCATTACAGAGCGCATTACAATGTAAAGTGCATTATGAAGCAATATATACGAATGTATGAATTAGTATCATCACTAGGGGTGAGGGGGGTTGGGGAAACCACACCAAGTGACACCATCAAAGGGGGTGATACCAAAGTAACTATCTATAAATTTTTGCACAATGTTTCAGCAAAAATTAATTTTAAAAATCTCTGTAGTAAAGATAGAAGAAAGCACTTTTCGTAAGCAAGGCTTACATGTACTGAATCAATACACACAGTACTTACAAAGCTAAAACTCTGTGCTAATTTACTTTTTGAGCTTTCCTATTATATGTATGCATTTTGGTGAGAGCTGTTATCACTGCCCAATTATAATGATGCTTCGAATCATACAATTTTCACTGCATGTACTACAAGCACACTCTGATCCATTGCTGGTGAGTTTCATATAGATGCTGATATTATCAAATATTCTGGTACTTTAGCTTCAATGTTGTGGCATAGTTTGGTAGGACAGAAGGTCCATGGGGATGACACCATGAATTACCACACTGGATTTATTTATGAATTATTGAAATAACATTCAGAGAGTACATGGAGCACAAGTATTGCAATGAATAAATAAAATTACAGTTAAAGGTTGTTATTATTACTATTTGTGATGTATCATATGCCACTCACCTCCTGCTCATGTATAGTTAACAACAGCAGTGAGCAGACAACTTAAATAGTTGGCATTAAACAACTTGTTTTCTGTGAATTAAAGGATGTAATGAGAAATAATGAGCCACTTTCTTCTGTCATTATCAGTCAATTTAGAAAACATCATGTCTTCTAATCTGGCTTTAGTAAAATCCTGAAGGATCTGTCCATCCATTTACTTATTAAGCTAAAGCTCCAGACAAACTAAATGGACAGGCACACTTTTGACAACTCTGCACCCGCTACATTCCTTTTGAATTCCTAGTGCATCTCATTCTTTTCTTAGAATAGTTATGTTGGTTCAAGATCTGCAACCTTCAGACATGGGTTGCCTATTGAAATGAGCTCTGATCCAAATACAAAGTGCAGAGCATGTTTGCCTGGCCTTTCCACTGAGGAAATGTCTTATTTTTCTGTAATTTTTATTGAATCAGCTGCAAAGACCCAAAAACAGAAATGGAGAGATTACGGACAAACAGTGATTCCCAAAGTGTGTGTATGTGCATGTGTGCGTGTGGGGGTGGGGCAATTGGGGGGTTACTGTCAGAAGAACTGAAATGCCTTTCAAAGCAACATAAGCTGGTGTGCTGGATGCATTGACTAGATCAGGGGTCCCCAAAGTAAGGCTCATGAGCCAGATGCAACCCTACAATATCATTATTTATTTATTTAAAACATTTCTATCCCAATGCAACCTGAGCCGTGCTACATGCACAATGGTGGACCTTCTTGCGGCAACACTCCAAATGGCCAGATACTGGTCAAAGGACATTTAATCAACTACCAAGCTTGCAAATTTTGTGTTTTGTCTGTTTGTTTGTTTTGTTCTGTTAGAAATGTAATACAATTCTCTGGCTGCCCCTGACATGATAAATATTTATATCCCATGACCAACAAAAAATATTGTGTTTTCTGATGGTCTTGGCGACCCCTCTGACACTCCCTTGTGACCCCCCCCCCCTCCAGAGATCCCAACCCCCAGATTGAGAAACACTGAGGTAGAGGAAGAAACAGAAAAAGATAACAATTGAAAATGGGGATATAGAAGTAAGTGCAATGGATCTTGGCATCCACTGAGATTGAGTTTCTGAACCTCCCATGCTTACCAAAATCTGTGGATACTCAAGTCCTACTATATACAGTAGCATAGTAAAATTGTGTAAATTATATAATATGGCAAAATCAAGGGCTGACAACATGATGAGAAAATGTGAAGATAAATATTACTGGTTAAGTTATTAGTAATTTCACCCAAAACAATTAATTGTTGCAATATTGTGGGCATTTTTTTTGCTTCTGCTTTCCATGTTGACTGAATTGATAAATTTCTTCTCCAAAGAAGATTACTCCAACCAAATGTGTACAACACGCAGAACAATCGTGCCATCATTGACCTGGTCTTTAAAAGTCAGGTAATTACATTTTTCTGCTTTTGTGCTCACACGCTACTCTCTCTTTTGTGATGGATGGTGCTGAAATGATGGCCCTCTCCACGGGGACCACCCAGAGTCAAGAGAAGGAATGCTTTCACACAGCTGACAGCTTCTGGGTTAGTCTCTTATATTTCGTGTTCTTTTCAATCTGTCATTCACAAAACAATAGATTCCTGTATTGGTGGCGAAGTTCAGTTTTCTGCTTATTCATGGTGATGACAAAAAACCATACATCAAGACTAGAGGAGGAGCATTTCTCCAAGACATACATGAATGGGATGAGATTAGCTAGCTACTAATTTGTTCTCTGAAGCTAGACCACAGCTGTACTCTTCAGAATGACAAACAAAGGCTAAACTTCAGCAAACATACAGATAGTCCATGAAAGTTTTGCACTTGACAAGGCTGATGAATCAGTACAACCAGAAGACATAAACAGCGCTGCCAACTTTGGCACTTTTCTCAGCCTCTAATGCATTGAATTGTTCCTTGCAAAGACTGAGAAAGTACCTCATATCCTCCAACTGCCTCAGTTTGGCACAGGCAGTCCTCTTTCACCTGCTGTTTAAATAGTCCCGGCTTCTCCACTGTTTCCCCCTTTGAACTTTGTTTGCACCAATGGAAGTAACCAGGAATAAAGTGTTGTTGAAGGCTTTTGTGGCTGGAATCACTGGATTGCTGTGAGTTTTCTGGTCTGTATGGCCATGTTCTAGAAGCATTCCCTCCTGACATTTCACCCACATCTATGGCAGGCATCCTCAGAGGTTGTGAGGTTTGTTGGAAACTCGGCAAGTGGGGTTTATATATCTGTGTAATGTCCAAGGTTGGAGAAAGAACTCTGGTCTGCTTGAGGCAAGTGTAAATGTTGCAATTGATCACCTTGATTAGCATTGAATAGCCTCGCAGCTTCAAAAACTGGCTGCTTCCTGCCTGGGGGAATCCTTTGTTGGGAGGTCATTATTTATTATTTATTGACTTTATTTATATCCTGCCTTTCTCTACCCCAAGGGGAACTCAAGGCCGCTTACACTTGCATCTCCATGGTGCATTAAAACATACAATATCAGCTAAAAACATGAGTTAAAATTAAGACATAGTACACATACTTCAGGAAATAAAGCCTGTCTGCTCATTGGAGGGAAGGATACTAGAGACAAAGTTGAAGTACTTTGGCCACATAATGAGGAGACAGGAAAGCTTAGAGAAGACAATAATGCTGGGGAAGATGGAAGGAAAAAGGAAGAGGGGCCGACCAAAGGCAAGATGGATGGATGGGATCCTTGAAGTGACTGGCTTGACCTTGAAGGAGCTGGGGGAAGTGATGGCCGACAGGGAGCTCTGGCGTGGGTTGGTCTATGAGGTCACAAAGAGTCGGAAGCGACTGAACAAATGAACAACAACAACAACAACAACAACAACAACACATAATTAAAATACATTTCAATGTATTTTATTATGCCCAATTTCTTGTCTGGAATTCCCCTGTTTTTCTTTATTTACTGTCCTGATTTTAGAGTTTTAAAATACTATTAGTCAGATTTTGCTCATTTCCATGGTTTTCTCTTTTCTGTTGAAATCGTCCACATGCTTGTGGACTTCAATGGCTTCTCTTTGTAGTGTGAGGATGCCTGCCATAGATGTGGGTAAAACCTCAGGAGAGAATGCTTCTGGAACATGGCCATACAGCCCAGAAAACTCACAGCAACCTAATAATAAAGTGTTTTTTTGCTATTACTTAGCTGGTAAAGAAGAAGGAAAAAAACCAGAGGAATTTTGCCTTTTCCAGGAGACTCCCAGAAAAGAAAACTTCTGCAGCTTCTCCTAGTTTTGTGTGTTCCTTCCCAATAGTAATGTTTACCTCCCATGGCCCAGTTTTCAACATTGGGAAATGTTATGTTACTTTTCAGAGTCATTATTTACAGCTATAGTTTCAAACAGCATATGCCAGATTATATCCCTGATCCAGCAGGTAGCGGAGTGATACACTTGTAACACTGTAAATAATTTTATTTACAAGTCTAAAGCAAATATTTATTGAAGTTGTGGTAAATCCATGGAAATTAACTATGAGATGCTAATTAGATGTTTTATTGATTTATATTGTTTATGATGCTACTGTTTTAATTGTTTTTAACTGTTTTATGATGTTTTTGAGCACTGAAATTTGTTATTGTTAACCACTCTGAGTTGCTCCAGGGCTGAGAAGAGTGGTATACAAATATAATATAATATAATATAATATAATATAATATAATATAATATAATATAATATAATATAATATATGTCAAACCCCAGCTTTAAACACATGAGTTGCTGCTGCCAAGGGGTAGCGTAGCTATCAGTGAAATTTCTTGTTTTGCGTGCTTGGCTATTAACAGCAAATTCGGAGAGTTCAATTGATAACAGTGTTTGCCCATTTGAATTCAACACTAAATGTTGGCTTCTGGTCATGTGCTAAACACATGTGCTCGGCAATGGAAGAGGTAGCTTTTGAACCTGAGCTTTCCAAACTGTGTGTTGAGACATATTTGTGTATTGACTGTAGTGTCTAAGTTGTATCACAGAATGAAAGGTGAAACCTCTGAGTCTGTATGAAATTAGCAATAAATCATATATTTAAAAAATATAAATGGAAGGTTTTCATGGCCTATGTTGTATCCCCATACGTTAAGTCATTACTATTTATGTATGTGTCCATATCTTTTATAAGGGGTTGGTTTAACTTCTGTTGTACTAGTAAAACTGAATGACTGTGTTGTGAAATGCTCTACGTCTAACATAGCGGGAGCCACGGTGGTGCAATGGGTTAAACCCTTGTGCTGCTGAACTGCTGTCCAGAAGGTTGGCAGTTCAAATCCATGGGTCGGGATGAGCTCCCACTGTTAGCCCCAGCTCCTGCCAACCTAGCAGTTTGAAAACACACAAATTTGAATAGATCAATAGGTACTGCCTCCGTGGGAAGGCAAACAGGCACTCGAAGCAATCATGCTGGCCACACGACCAGGTGTCTACGGACAATGCAGGCTCCTCGGTTTGGAAATGAAGATGAACACCTCCCGCAGAGCTGGAGTTGAACACCTCTTCCAGAAGCCGAAGATAAAAGGGGAAGCCTTTGCCTTTGCCTTTGCCTGTGAATTTCTGTCTTATTGTATCAAGGCATTGAATGTTTCCCTGTGTTTGTGTTTATATATATGTGCTGTAATCCGTTCCAAGTCCCTTAAGGGAGACAGGGCAGAATATAAATAAAGTATTGCTGTTGCTCTTCTTCTCCTTCTTCTTCTTCTTCTTCTTCTTCTTATTATTATTATAGTATGTCGCCAACATGAAACATTTGGAAAGCTCTGTTTTAAACAGTAAAATCATAGACAGCTTCTGTTTCAGTATATACATATGGCATTTTGTCACTACGCCTAGAAATGTTTGATATTCAAAGAGCCTGAAAGGCGATCTTTGACAGCAGCAAGACAATCATAGGTTTTATCTTTTGACAAGAAAGTATGGCGAACACTTTGGTGGCAAAAGTAGCTAGAAGAAAATATGTTTTTGTGTGTGTGGGACAGAACGAGAGAGAATTCCAGGTTTTACTTGAACCAACCCACTGTCACTTTCTTGTCCAGAAATGTTTATGCACCTGATAATCATGGGGAGTTAAAGTAATAATGACAAGCCACACAAGAGTTATTAAAAAAATCACATCCTGCATTTCCCCTCCATCTTCTTCTGTGATAACTACAAAAAATAACAAACATACATTAAGATTGCCTGCTGGGGAAAAGTGCCAAGTTTTGTCCTTACACATTTACGCTTCAGTTCTACTCATGTATCTTGTGCTTTTTGATTCATTTAGTGCTTTATTAGCGACTTATTTTTCAGTCTATCAGCTAGGTTCAGAGACAATAGCAAGGAGAAGTTGAATACAAGAGAAAGACAGCTGAAAGTATTATATAAAACGCTGGCCCCTTCCAGATGGAAACAGAAGTTGAAATTTGTTTGGCAGTTTATATTCTACAGAGATAAAAGAGGGATAGCCTTTTGACAGGGTTGCAAGGTGTCAAAGTGATGGTTGATGCCTCAGGTCCCTTCTACGCTACCTTGTATTCCAGGATCTGATCCCAGATTATCTGATTTGAACGGAGTCTCCACTACCAGATAATCTCGGATAAGCAGATAGTCTGGGATCAGATTCTGGGATATAGGGGCAGTGTGTAAGGGGCCTCAGGAAATGCGCTGAGCTTTGTGGGTCTTTGGGTGAGGAGACAAATCTCATGAAAAGGCGGGCTGCGTTTGTGCATGTCAAGTCACTTGGGCATTTATTCTTGTGGGATGCAAGGACTAGTAGGATTTTTTGTTTTTGTTGCTACTTCATAGCTGTAATTTTGCTACTGTTATGAATCATAATGTAAATATCTGATATGCAGGATGTATTTTCATTCACTGGACCAAATTTGGCAGAAATACCCAAAACACCCAAATTTGAATACTGGTGGGGTTGGGGGGGTATTGATTTTGTCATTTGGGAGTTGTACTTGCTGGGATTTATGGCTCACCTACAATCAAAGAACATTCTGAACTCCACCAACGATGGAATTGAACCAAACTTGGCACACAGAACTCCCATGACCAACAGAAAATCTTGGCAGGGTTTGGGCATTGACCTTGAGTTTGGGAGTTGTAGTTCACCTATGTCCAGAGAGCACTGTGAACTCAAACAATGATGGATCAGTAATATGTTATCTGGACAGGAGCTTTCAAAAACTGTAATAGCTACCTACAACTTCACCAATGTGCCAGCATCACAATAGACTCTTCCTGAAGTCATAATACAACTATATAGGTATAAACACCACTGTTTCTGGGCCCACAATGACTTTCTGCTGGGATGTTAGACAGACAAGAAATATTTCACTTCAGTCCCAAATAATTTCCTATTTTCAAACCATTCAGGAGCATCAAAGAGAGAGATTCATACAAAGAAGATGTCAGATTGGAGAATCATATCATTGTCAATTGTAGCAAATCCAATATTAATAATTATTATTTATCATAACCTTCAATGGTAAAAGAAGAAAAAGATATTCAGAAATGTGTTAACTGGAATCTAGGGATGGATGAGAATTTTTCTTCTATTTTGAGGAAAATCAGAAAAAAATCAGAAAGAGATTTACCCATGTAGCCCTTCCCTTTGCCCACTTGCTACCATCCAGGTAAGTATTTCCAGTGCCTTCCTTCAAAGAGCAGGTAAGTATGTCCAAGCTGGGATAAGTCTGCTCTTTAGACTACATCTCCCAGGATGCTCTCTATACCAAGGGGCAATTCTGGGCGTCGTAGTCCAAAACAGCAGGGCTTCAGCTATTTTAGTGGAATCCCATGCCCTAGGTGAGCCCCATCGGGCTGTTTTTCATTTTCGAGATTGGATGATGTTGAGGTTGGTATGCATGGGATCCATCCCTCTTCTTCCAGGTCTAGAAGGTTAAGGCACTGGAGGAAGACAGGAAGCAAAGAAGGAGGGAGGGAGGGAAGGAAGGAAGGAAGGAAGGAAGGAAGGAAGGAAGGAAGGAAGGAAGATTTTATCCTCTCATGGGCCTCAAAGCCACCTGAAGACGCGAAAGTGAAGAAGCAAAAAGGGGTCAGTTTCTTTTGAGGGCCAACAGTGCTCTTTAAGGTTAAGGGACCAACATTTGAAAGTGGAAGCAGACTAGGGACCCTCCTAGACAGGCCCTATATCCCAGGATCTGATCCCAGGTTTTCTGTTTATCCCAGATTATCTGGCAGTGTGAACCTGGGATCAGATCCTGGGTTTATAGGACCTGTCTGGAAGGGCCCCAGGAAAGGAAGGAGGAGAGAGAAGAGACAAGACAAGACGAGAAGGAAGTAGTAATAGAAGAGAAAGAAGGGAAGAAGTGGGAACCGGAAGGAAGGAAGGAAGGAAGGAAGGAAGGAAGCAAAAAAGGAAGGAAGGTTAATACCATCCTTGCTTGGATGAAGATCTGTATTCAAGACAAAGCAGTTCCCTGGAGAAAAAGCCCGCTATGAATGCAAGAAGAACACAGGGCTCCATAATGCATCAGTTCTCAGTGTTCCCATCTTTTAACCTGGCAATGCAGGCTGCGGCTGGTTGCCTGAATTGGAACCGAGAAGGAATTTTCCCCCGTCAACCCCAAATTGGCTCTGGGTGGAAACGGGTTTTTTGCCTTCTCTGCATTGCCTTCCTCCTGGATTGCTGCAAATGTCTTTTGATTTGTGGCTCGGGAGGAGTTAAAAGATGGGTTTATCCAGGAGGAAGAATGGACCGTCTGTTCTTTGATCAATAAAATACATCAATTAATGCTCAATTAATACAAGTGTGTTGTGCTGTGTTGTTGCTTCATATAAAGATTCAAACACAGAAAATAAAATAAAATATATGGCTGCTAAGCTCTTTTCCCACCGTAGTTCTAAGTATACCATCTGTGATAAATTTTAAAGGAATATTATCTTTCCCACAAAAACATCTTTTTTTAAAAAAAAAAGTGAACCTCTTAAAGGATATTAGTATTATTTACGATTACGTTTAGGGGCATTTTTAGAACCATGGAAAACTTTATTGCAGCTGATAGAATTAGAAATTATTGGGGAATCTGAGCAGTTAGGTTCAAAAATAACTCTCAGTGAGGGTAATTCCACCAAAATATAGCAGAGTACCAGAAGCAAACTGCATAAGCAGCAGAAAGTTATGTGTGGTGTGAAGGGATGGCCTTCAAATCTTTAGGATGACTACAGAGTCAGAACTTTAAGTTCAAAAAGATGTATTAAAGTAAAGTAAAAAGAAATACATTCATGATAGAAAAGTCTTGTAGCTGATTCTTGCTAAATCTCATCTTCTAAAGAAGGTAAAAGGTTAAAAAGTTCATGCTGCTACATTTTGCCTACAGAGAGGCAAAATGCGTCCTCAATGGGAGAAAGAAAGCAGAAGTAACAAAGTTGAAGGACGCACGGCCTTCCCGGGGCCATTTCAAACTTAAGAGGAAGTTCTCTCACAGAATGCAAGTGCTACTTCATCAAAAGGGGAAGAGACAGAGGTTAGCAGTGGAAACAAAAGAAAAGCCATTTAGGAAAACATAGATCAAACTGTATAAAAATCCCTGTGTTACCTGTACACAACATGTCACTTTTTTGAGCAGCATACTGCTAGCTAGCATCCCTTCTGGCTGGAATGAATAAAATCTTCAGTGGCTTCTTTTTCAACTGGTGAGATCTCTTGATTGGGGAACATTGTTTTTTGTTTTGTTTTGTCATGTCAGGAGTGACTTGAGAAACTGCAAGTCGCTTCTGATGTGAAAGAATTGGCCGTCTGCAAGGATGTTGCCCAGGGGATGCCCAGATGATTTGATGTTTTTATCATCCTTGTGGGAGGCTTCACTCATGTCCCCGCATGAGGAGCTGGAGCTGATAGAGGGAGCTCATCCGCCTCTCCCCGGATTCGAACCTGTGACCTGTCGGTCTTCAGTCCTGCCAGCACAGGGGTTGAACCCACTGCGCCACCGGGGGCTCCAACATTGGGTTATAACTTCTTCATCTCACAAGGCAAGGTTCCACAGGCGGGCTGCTGACGGTATCCGTTATCCACTTAACAGATCTTGAGATCCACGCTTTGGGTTTCACTATCCGTGGTCTGGATCTCACTATCCGCGACTGTTCTAAATTGCTCATTTTCCAACTGCCATATAATCTTGTATCCGATCCCAGATTATCTGCTTTGAAGTGGATAATGAGTCTACACTGCCATATAATCCAGTTCAAAGTCATCAAAGTGGTGTCATCTGCATATCTAAGGTTGTTAATGTTTCTTCCAGCAATTTTAACCCCAGCCTTGGATTCGTCAAGCCCCGCACATTGCATGATGTGTTTTGCATATAAAGTTGAATAGGTTGGAGTATACAGTTCTGCCTTTAGTGAATATCCATCCTTATTATGTAAACTGCTCTGCATTTACAACATCCACAGTGCATTGAGCGCCCTCAGCTGGCCATAGTCGGGAGTGGCGCTCATTCCATATTCTTTCCCTTTGTTTTTTCCCTTCCTTATGTAATCCGTGATGCATTTCCTTGCATTCATTGTATCCTTTGGGGTTTTGACTCTACAATCAATAGATGTGCCCTGCCTGCTAACTTTAATGCATCCCTTTGCTCAAGTCCCATTCCTGGGCTGTTACTGTGGGGAGTTTTGTGTGAGGGACACTCGAGCCCCCCATTTGGGTTGAACGTGCCAACATGGCGCCCGGCCCTTCCTTCCCTTTGGGATTCCACAGCATTTTCTCTCCCCGCCTCAAAAAGGGAGGGGCTCGGCGCCGTGGACGCATGCGCAGACGGCTTCAGGAAGGTGCCTCTGTAAGTTGCCATGTCATTGATACCTGGAGGGGGCTGCGTGTTTACCCCCTCCCTCCATTTTAGAAATGGAACGCGCCGGGTGGAGAGTGATGAGGCTGGGAACGGGACTGTGGGCGAGTCCATTGGCGGAAATGGGGGGGGGGAGGAAGGAAGCGTATTTCACTGGGTTGGTCTCATTTCTCCCTCAGGCTAGTCAAAAGGAGGGCTGCACTTGTGTTTTCATTACAGTGGTCCATCATTTTATTATTTATGTGGCCTTGAGACCCGCCCAGACATGCCCCTTGGTGAAGCTGAATGCTTGTCCCTTTCTAGCCAGAAATAACGCAAAAGGATGTTGGGTTATTTCTGGTTTGAATTGGATTATATGTCAGTGTAAACACAGTTCAAAGCAGATAATGTGGATTTATCTACTTTGATAATGTGGACTGTATGTCAGTGTAGATCCAGCCTGAGGCCCCTTCCACGGAGTTGTATGAAATCCACATTGAACTGGATTATATGGCAGTGTGGACTCAGATAATCCAGTTCAACACCAGAGGCACTCCCAAGTGGCCAGCTACTGGTCAAAGGACATTTAATCAACTACCAAGCTTGCAAACTTTGTGTTTTGTTTGTTTGTTAAAAAAATGCAATGCAACTGTTTGGTCTGCCCCTGACGCGATAAATAAATAAAATCCAAAATATTGTGGACTATCTGCCTTGATATTCTATTCTCAGTGATATTCCAGGCACGTTCCCACTTTGCTGAGGTTGTCTTTGCAAGCCAAAGCATCTTTTGGGTTTATTATTATTATTATTATTATTATTATTATTGTGTAAGGAGTTACTTGAGAAACTGCAAGTCGCTTTTGGTATGAGAGAACTGTCTGTCTGCAAGGAGGTTGCCCAGGAGACGCCCAGGTGTTTTGATGTTTTACCATATTTGCGGGAGGCTTCTCTCATGTCCCTGCACGAGGAGCTAGAGCTAACAGAGGGACCTCATCTGTGCTTTCCCCGGATTCAACCCTCCAACCAGTCTTGCCAGCACAAGGGTTTAACCCATTGCCCCACTGGGGGCTCATCTGAGTAAAAGATAGGAAGAAGATACTACACTGAGACAACAGGGGAAGAAAAAACCTGTGAAGGGTCCAGGCCCCATTTTCACATTACATAACAAAAAGACTATGATTCTATTTTGACTGCAATGAGTATGTTATATGCAAAGCTGGGGTTTGTAGTTTGATGAACCTCTAGACCTCTTTGACTGACAGATAATGTGAAATCATAGTCCGATATATAGCATGAAAGGGATGATGCAAAAGATATACATTCAGTCCCTGAGTTACAAACAACTCATAGTTAAGAACGGGGGTGAGACAACAGGAAGAGAGATAAATCTACCCCAAGCCCAATTCAAAGTGCAGGCTTTAGCCTATAAAGTTTTAAACGGTTCTGACCCAGCTTACCTGTCTGAACACGTCTCCGTTTATGAACCACCTCAGAGGTTAAGATAATCCGGGGAGGCCCTGCTCTCTGTCCCACCTGCTTTGCAGGCACGACTGGTGAGGACAAGAGACAGGGCCTTCTCAGTGGTGGCCCCTCAGCTGTGGAACTCCCTCCCCAGTGAAATCAGATCAGCTCCCTTCCTCCTGACCTTCAGAAAATAATTAAAAAGGTGGACGTGGAACCAAGCTTTTGGACAGTAATTTTTCAGTGCAATAATACGGAATAGTGCAATGACAACTAGAACAGCTTTGGACTATGATTTTGGATTACGTGATTTTAATAATTGCTTTTAATGTTGAGTTCAGATCTTTTTAACTATTTGGTTTTAATTATTATTATTATTATTATTATTATTATTATTAAACTTTATTTGTACCCCGCTAGCATCTCCCAAAAGACTCGATGCGGCTTACAAAGGCCAAGGCCTCAACACAATAACACAAAAAATAACAATGCAGCAAATTAAAAACATAAGCAAAACACAACAAAACATTACACTATTACACAATAAAATCAGGGCCGGGTATGAATATGTATACTTCATTTGTATGTATGTTTGTGTGGCATTGTATTGTTGCCTGCTGTAAACCGCTCTGAGTCCCCTTCGGGCCAAGAAGGGCGGGGTATAAATATAGTAATATATGTGAGTGTGTGTGTGTGTATACACACACACACACACACACACACACACTCACACATATGATGAAATTGCACTTAAGAAATGCACCTGTTCCAACTTACACACATAACCCCAGTGGAACAGACTTAAAAAACCCCAAAATACACCTTATATACATATACAAATACACTCATATGCATATACACATGCACACATTCATACACACACACAAATATACACACATACACACACATACATATACATACACACATATACACATACACACAAATATACATATATACATGCACACATACATGTACATATACATATATACATATACACATGCACACACATATATACACACAAATATGCATATAGACAAGCGCACACCTATACACAATATGCATGTACACATATAAACACACAAGTACACAAACATATATACACTCACATGAACACATATATAGAGACACAAAACATAAATATACACAGATTGGGCCACAGCAATGGATGGCAGGGAACGGCTAGTAATAATAATAACAATAACAAAAACAACAATAACTTTCTTCTTGCACCTCAATTCCATCTCCCCGAGGGGACTTGGGGCAGCTTACATATGGCACAAAGTTTCTAAAACAGAGCATAAAATAAACATACGGTACAATACAATAAAGTAAAACATATCTATATAAATAAAAATGTAATGTTTATTTGTGAGATTAACATAACTCAAAAACCACTGGGCGACTGGACACCAAATTTGGACACAAATTTGGAGTTATGCTCCTTTGGAGTGTGCCCACCCTTCAAGTAGCTGCTGTCATTTTGGATGATGTATCTCCATTCTGTCGCCAATTTCTGCTTTCTATTGCTATGGTTTAGAAATGGGATTTCTCCCCCTGGAGAGCAGCAATACCTTGAATTCCCCAGTGGTCATATTGACATAGGGAGCTTTGGGATTTATCCTCAAAAAGCCACATTTCCAAACTGAAAGGATATTAATGGGTCTGGTTGGAAGCACATCATCCCCTTTGCTGTAGCTCTGATGGCCTCCTGTTTCCTGTTACATTTCTAGATCTCTGGCCTTGAATATGTCCCTGGAAGCAACGCCTGCTCCTGAGGGGGAGACCGCCCCGCTCTCGGCAGCAATGAGGGCGAAGATCGAGAGGAATCGCCAGCGGGCACTGATGCTGAGGCAGGCAAGGCTGGCCACCAGGCCCTACCCTTCAGCTGGGGAAGGTGGGATTTTCTCTCTGGTGTAGTCCAGGGGTGGCAGGACAGGTGGCTCAAGGTCCAGGGAGTTTGTGACCGCTCTTGCCCATAGGCAAGGAAGGGGGAGCTGACACAGTAGACAAGATGGATTTTTCTACACTGGTCCCCTTTATGAAACCTCCATAGCTGTAAACAGTTGTACATGCAGCTTCTTAACATATTTTGTGATGGGAAAAAAGACAAATTTCGGGATGGCGTCCTGCATAATTGGCAATGCAATAATCCTTAAAAGTCATTTGCATCCCAGAACAGCATGGGGCATTTTCTTCCTCCCCTACCTATAGTCTGTCATTTTAACATATTTTCCAGATGATGGGATACTTTATTCCAATTGGAGTAGCCTTCACTGTTTTGCAGCAGAACAGACATCCGTGGGGGCTGCCAATAGCTTCTGAGTCCACATTCACTTAGCAAAACCTCAGCTTAGCTCAGTTAGCTTATGCTTCCCAGTAAGATTGTCGACTCTTTGAAAAGAGAATAATGTGAGTTGAGGCAGGGCAGGCATCCTCAACCTGTGGCCTTTCAGTTGTTTAGGCCTCCAACTCCCTTGCCAGGCTGTTCAGTGGTCGGGAATTCTGGGAGTTGGAGACCCCAACAGCTGGAGCTGCAGTTGGAGGATGCCTGATGTAAGATATCGAACGTATTGGGCAATCTTGGATTGGTCACTCTCTCCCAGCATGGTCTACTTCTCAAGGTTGTCAAGAGAAAGTAGGGAAGAAGAGAGCCGTGTTCATTATTTTGAGTCTGGTGAAAAAACAGGACAAAAATGAGTCAGATAAATAAATATATCTGGATTGGAAATTCTACTTTTGAAATGTATTTTCTTTTTGGTTTTGAATTCGTGTTGATATTAGATTTACTGGAGTCCCCGGTGGCACATTGGGTTAAACCACTGACCTGCTGAACTTGCTGACCAAAAGGTCGGCAGTTCAAATCCAGGGAGTGGGGTGAACTCCCATCATTAGCCCCAGCTTCTGTCAACCTAGCAGTTTGAAAACATGCAAATGTGAGTAGATCAATAGGTACTGTGCTGGCAGGAAGGTAATGGCGCTCCATGGAGTCACGCCGGCTACATGACATTGGAGGCGTCTACGGACAACGCTAGCTCTTCGGCTTATAAATGGATATGAGTACCACCCTGAGTCGGACACGACTAGACTTAATGTTAAGGGGAAAACTTTACCTTTACTTATTAGATTTACCATTTATTTAATATATTTTATTAAACTGCTTTACGAACTAGAAGGACCTAAGTTGATTTTATCTTATTCAACCCTGTATTTAAAACTTTGCCTTTTCCTTCCTTTTAGGCAGTTCTAGAGTCAAGGCCCCTCCAAAGGTAATAGATACAGGGGGAGGATTCTTTCTTGAAGAGGAGGAAGAAGAGGAGGCCACAGTGAAGAAAATAGTTCATCCTCCAGGTAAATTCTGAAGAAATGATTGTGATTGGATATTTTAGCGAATAAAGCCACCCCAAGTCCCCATTGGGGGAGATGGTGGCGGGGTATAAAGATTATTATTATTATTATTATTATTATTATTATTAAATAATTATTTTGCTTTTTTCCTTTTTACCTGCTGGTTTGATATATGCATTAGCTTGGGGAGTCTTTCCAGATCAAAATAGGTGTTTGGGATTATGTTAAGTGACAGTGCTGGCCATTACTGAGTGGTTCACACACAGAGAACCCATGGACCGTGTCCTCATAACGTATCACAAGGAAAACTACATTGCAAATACAGATGATGGTTGGCATGCACTGATTGTTTTTCTTAGCTTGAGATACACATCTTCCACTGGTAATTTTTTCCTTAGTTATATAGCAGGCATGGGCAAGCTTGGACCAGCCCTCCAGGTATTTTGGACTTCAGCTCCCACCATTCCTAACAGCTCAGGCACCTTCCTTTTCTCTTTCAGCCGCTTAAGATGGCCATGCAGTCTTTGTTTTAAAATCTCCAGAAAAGGAGACTTCATCACATCCTGAAGTTGTGCATTCCACTGTTGAACAGCAGTTACCATCTGGAAATATTTTCCTAATATTTAGGTGGAATTTCTTTTCCTGTAGCTTGAATCTGTTGCTCTGTATCTTGCTCTGTATCCTCCAGAGCTGGAAATGAAAGGATAAGCCTTTGCCTCTGTCTGTGTATTTGTGTCTCATTGCATGTCATTGTAATCAAGGCATTGAATGTTTGCCTAAAACTGTTTATATACTGTAATCAGCTCTGAGTCCCCTCGGGGAAAAGGGTGGAATATAAATAGAGTGTTGTTGTTGTTATCTTATTCTTAGGAATCAAAGTTGATCCCTCCTCAATGTGACATCCATGTAAATGGCAATAATGTCTTCTCTTTTAACCTTCTTTTCTACACACTGAACACACCCAGTTCCTTAAGCTGCTCCTCATAGGGCTTGACTTCAAGACCTTGACTTCAAGACCTTGACTTCAAGACCCCCTTCTCTGTTTTGGTTACACAATTGCTTAGTTGCCCTAATGACACATAGTTAAATATGTAAATAAATGCACAGATGAAATCAACTCTGATTCTGACATTACTCTTATTGGAACTCAACCACATCCTGTACAAGTTTGTAGTCCTCATTAAGGTACAAGATAGGCTGATAAGTTAGCTGGCGGGGAAAACCATTCCTCCATTTTCTTCTCTGTCAGCTTGTCACTCTATTCTCTCCTCCTATCTCCTGTTTGATAGACTGATACTTCTCAGGGACATACCTACTTTGTTTCTCATTTCAGCCTCATTGCAAGCTATTGAGACCTCCATTTTGTTGTACTCCTGTGAGCATGAAGAAAGACGTCTGCTTCAGTGAGTTGTAGCTAGGCCTTTATTTTCCTATATAGTAATATACCGTAGTTTTACTATATAGGAAAGTAAAGGCCTAACTGTACAATGTTCCTATATAGTAATATACCGTAGTTTTAGGAGCCCCCGGTGGTGCAGTGGGTTAAACCCTTGTGCCAGCAGGACTTAAGACCAACCGGTCGCAGGTTCGAATCTGGGGAGAGCGCGGATGAGCTCCCTCTATCAACTCCAGCTCCCCATGCGGGGACATGAGAGAAGCCTCCCACAAAGATAACACATCAAAACATCCAGGCATCCCTTGGGCAATGTCCTTGCAGACAGCCAATTCTCTCACACGAGAAGCAACTTGCAGTTTTCTCAAGTCACTCTTGACACAACAACAACAAAAACAAAACAAAAAACATAGTTTTTTCAGTAAAGTCTCTTATAAAGCTTGACTGTGCTCCTGTAATGGTTGAAACTTGTTTGCTCTATTGCTAGGCTCAAGAAGCTTCTGATCTGCTAAATTGTTGCTAGTGCTGTTGTTGCTGGTTTACATTTTTAAATGTTATTTCCCTTTTTGAAATTACTCCCAACAATTCTTGCATCATACACAATGTTGTTAATATTATTCTGATAAAATTGTCTTAGGCTTTCCCAGAAAATTGATTAAAACACTCTAGTTAAGTGTTAAGTGGGTAGGCTTGCAGGAAAGCCTACCCACTTAACCTAGCATCCCTAGATACCGTAACATATCTGCTGGGCATGGAGGCCACTTGACAGCCCTCTGTGAAGAATCTGCTTGACACTTGGCAAACAAAATCATTCAGATCGCCTGTGACAATAAAGCCATCACATTTGCTGATATTCCAAAGTTGAAGGTCACAACTTTCCCACTTCCATTTCTACCTCATCATTCATTCATTTATTATTATTATTATTATTATTATTATTATTATTATTATTATTAACTTGAATATATTTATCAGCTTAAAAGCCCTTGTTTTTGTCTTCCTAGGGCCTGTATTAGAATGTGATTATCTCAATTGCGAAGACTGTGGTAAAGAATTCATGGACTCCTACCTCATGAACCACTTTGATCTAGCAACATGTGATAACTGCAGGTACAGCAAATAATGAATACGCATATTCTGTACTTAAGAACAGGTTTCTTTTTAAAATGTGATGTGTGGCTGGTCCTTCATATTTGGAAGTTTAACTTTTCTGGGTTTACTTTTTTGTGGATTTAGTGAAATATATCCTCTCTAGGAATCTCTAGGTGCTCCAGCTTGACTTATGGACAATTCATCATAGAGTCATGCCAGAGGACCAGGCATGTAGCCGGGGGGGGGGGCTCGGGGGGCTTCAACCTCCCCCGAAATTCTCATGGTGGTTCGCGAAAAGGCCTTACTGGTGCATTATTTAAACTGTTATGTTTATTAATATCATGATTTGATCACCATTCTCAATATATCCCATATGTATGGGGGTATTGGGGTAATGATACAAAAGGTTTGCTAGGCTAGACCCTCTTTCACTCAGACTCAGCCCCCCCCGAAAACCCCCCTGAAATTTTTTTAGCCCCCCCCGAAACGAAATCCTGGCTACGGGCCTGCAGAGGACCTAGAGATTTCTAGAGAGTACACTTCTTTAGGCATTTTGTAGGTTTTCCAGCCTGCTTTTCAGTTTCTGGCAGAAGTTATCATACAGTTATACTTGAAAACCTAAAGATTCTCAGCATTAAAGAGCAGCTTTTTATTCACAGTTTTCCCACTTTCACTGTGGTACTGTGTCCCTAATCTGTGTGAAATAGAGGGCCTACTGTATTATTTTCAGCTTGATATAAAAGCAAATGTTTTAAATTCATTTCATATAGTGAATCATTAGTGTGTCCTCGTTTTAACTGAACAAAAAGGGACAAGAATATTCTTCAGTTATTTTTTATATATTGTTAACACACAATCAAGGGCTGCCTGGTGGTGCAGCGGGTTAAACTGCCGAGCTGCTGAACTTGCTGACTGAAAGGTTGGCGGTTTGAATCCAGGGAGCAGGGTGAGCTCCCACTGTTAGCCCCAGCTTCTGCCAGCCTAGCAGTTCAAAAACATGCAAATGTGAGTAGATCAATAAGTACCGCTTCTGTGGGAAGGTAACGGTGCTCCATACAGTCATGCTGGCCACATGACCTTGGAGGTGTCATGCCGGCTCTTTGGCTTAGAAATGGAGATGAGCATCACCTCCCTCCCAAGTCGGACATGACTAGACTCAGAGGAAACTTTGACATTAGGTCTACTCATGTCCGACTCTGGGGCGTGTTGCTGAAGCTCACCCCACTCCCCGAATTCAAACCAGTCAGCAAGTTCAGCAGCTCAGCAGTTTGACCTGTTGTGCCACCAGGGGCTCCTCCAAACCTACTACATGATACAAAATACTCCGGCAATAGGAGAAAAGGGAAGGAAAAAAAACTTTTTGGGTTCACAAAGAGGGGCCAGGAAGGCAGTTCCATCTTGTCTCCTGCAGTGTGTTTATAATATAATATAATATAATATAATATAATATAATATAATATAATATAATATATATTGTATATACATATAATATTGATAATATTATAATGTAATACAATATACTACTACTAATAATATATTATAATTATATATTTTATATTAAATGTAATATTACTAATAATATTACAGTATAATGTTATAGTACAATGTAATACATAATATTAATATTGTGCTATGATAATAATATATTGTATTTGCTTTTTACTTGTAAGCCGCTCTGAGTCCCCTTCAGGGTGAGAAGGGTGGCATATAAATGTCGTAAATAAATAAATAAATAAATAAATAAATGCTTCGGGACAGAGTTAGAGTTCAATGGGAAAATCAGGGATGGGGTTTGGATTCCACAATAAAAGATGTCTTTTGAAGGGTTTCATGACTGAAAGCATTTGGAAACCATTATTCTAAACTAATCAGCAATTGAACATAGGGCCACTTCAGAGTAAATATCCACAGGGTTTTGCTGCAGATGTTCTAATTCTAATTTGAAAAATTTTCTGTTCCAGGTCTGAAAGTGTCATTTCCTGTTTAATTGTGTGGTACTTTACTTTGAAAGTAGTTGTTATGCTCCAGAAATTCCGTTTTTTTGTGGCTGGTATTTTTAACTTTTCAATGTGCTATTTTTAACCTTTCCTATGCCATTTTAAAACTTTTTACATGTTTTTATGATAGAACCAATTAGGAAATGACACTTATAACCCAGGAACAAAAATCATGTTACATAGTGTATCGGTAATTCTTTCCCATCTCTCCTTGTGGCTTGAGGTGGGTCACAACATAGCTAAAAGCACATTACCATAAACATTATATAAGAAACAGATATTAAAACCTACTTGTTTTTCTGCCATGGTGCTGCTTCCAGCCTTTTAAAAAATTCTGGTCAGGAAGATGGCAATGGCAAAGAATTATATGACCTCTTGAAGTGTCCCTTTTCTGCAGAATGAACCTTGACTTATCCACAGGCCATTTAAAAATCTCTAATTTTGGCCCCCAAAATCTGCTATCAACTTAGACATACAGTCTATTTATACATGAGTATATTCTTGGTAAACCCTAGAAAGCAAATAATTTATCTGTTGTGATGGAACTTGTGGATGCATACACAATAGATCTGTTTCATTTTGGACTGCTTTCTTGTTTCAGAGATGTTGAAAATAAACACAAGTTGATAACAAGAACCGAAGCAAAACAAGAATACCTTCTGAAAGACTGCGATTTAGACAAGCGGGAACCAGTGCTCAGATTCATTTTGAAGAAGAACCCTCATAATGCACAGTGGGGTGACATGAAGCTTTATTTAAAGCAACAGGTATTGCACTTTACTACTGCATTAGTGCAACCTCACTTTTGCAGCTCCAGAAGCCCCCAAATGCTCCCCTAAAGCCTCTTAAATGTGTGCAAAATGTTTTTTCCCAATTCCCCAGTGATTTCGAGCATCTTTTCACCCCAAATCTGGCCAAATCTGCCCCCAAATGGTTGCAAATGCAGACTTTTTTTTCCGTCCAAAAGCTTCCCACAAAACCAGGGGCAGGGAGGAGGATTAGGGGTGGGCAAGTACGATAATAATAAACTTAAAATGAAAGTACCATGACATCCCGTGTGTGCTTGAAAGAGAGCAGCATAGCAATATTGGATGGGGGAAAGTACCCCTGCTTCCTCTCCTTTTGTACACAGACCTCCCCTCCAAAAAACTATAGCAAAATGTGCTGCAGGATGTCCCACGGAAACATGATTATTGAAGTTTAATAAACTATTCCCATGTTTTCAATTAGGAAATGGCATTTATATTCCAGGAACAAAAATTGTGTTACATAGTGTAATATGATAGTCACCAGTCAGCGCTACTTCTTCCAGTTTCCTTAGTGTGTTGGGAATCTGATCCACCAAACAAAGATACTGTTTGGTTCCCCGTGCCCATGCTTTATTGACCCAGTGTTAAATATCCTAAATGTGAGCTAAAACTGTTGAAAGTGTTAGAAAATAATGGGTAGTATCAGTTAGGTGAACAGACATCAAACCTTGCCATTTAGTGTTGCTACTTAGTGTTGCTACTTTTTACTGGACAAGGAAGCAGTTGAGACAGTCAGCTCTTCACTTCTAAGCAGAGAAGAACTGAGGATGTGTTCACAGATGGAGTGTGTGCTCATTCCCCTTCCTCTAAGGCAGAGCTTTCCAAAATGTGTGTCGCAACGTTAGTGTATCCGCTGCAGTGTGTAGTACACACGGAACAGAGAAACTTCTCAACCTATGTGAAATACACAAGAAATCTTATTTTTAAAAATATATAAATGAAAGGTTTTCATGAGATATATTGTGTCACCTTAAATTAAAAAAGGTTTTCCCTGACATTAAGTCTAGTTGTGTCCGACTCTGAGGGGTTGTGCTCATCTCCATTTCCAAATGACATATTGGCCAAATGCAACACAGCTCACAAAACGTGAAGTAGTCCGCATCACAAATTCAAAGGCCTATCTTTTAATAGTTTAAAATAGTTCTGTATTATTTTTCAGGTTATCAAGCGTTCCCTTGAAATTTGGGGAAGCGAAGAAGCATTAGAAGAAGCAAAGGAAAGCCGCCAAGACAACAGAGAGAAGATGAAACAGAAAAAGTTTGATAAAAAAGTCAAAGGTGTGTAGCAAAGCACTCTTTATTGTCCCCCGTCACTGAAAGATCTGAATATAGTGCTTTCTGGCTCAATGAATTGGTAGTTGTGCCATTTAGGAGGAGAGGAGGGAAGGAAGTCTCGCTTGTGGTAGAGATTGGAATTTTTTTTACAAATAATAACATGGTAAACGTTTCCCCTTGACATGAAGTCTAGTCATGGGGTGGTGCTCATCTCCATTTCTAAGCCGAAGAGCCGGCATAGTCTGTGGATGCCTCCAAGGTCATGTGGCCAGAATGACCGCATGGAGCACTGTTACCTTCCTGCCAGAGGAGTACCTATTGATCTACTCATATTTGCATATTTTCAAACTGCTAAGATAGCAGAAGCTGGGGATAACAGCAGGAGCTCACCCTGCTCCCCGGATTTGAACCGCCAACCTTTCAGTCAGCAAGTTCAGCAGCTCAGCGGTTAAATAGCATTATTTTGGAACTTGTGATGTCTATTCTCAAACACTATCAGCTTCTGGCTATTTTGAGATTTTTCAAGTTTCTCATGTTATTTTTTATCAATGAAGCTGACAGATGGGTATTCATACTCAGTCCTGGCCATATTGAGATACCAGTTGTCAAAAATGATTACATAAAACGGAAAAAAGGTTGAATTTTTGCAAATTTGTTTCATCATGTTTTATGTCTTGACTGTGCTTGATATGACCAAAATATAGGTAGTCTAAAAAAAGGGAGCCAGTGTGACATAGCAGTTTGAGTGTTGGATTATGACTTTGGAGACCAGGGTTCAAATGTGTGCTTGGTTATGGAAGCCAGCTGGGTGACTGGGAAATTCACACTCTCCCAGCTCCAGAAAAGGGCAAAGGCAAACCCTCAATTTTGTCAGGAGCAATTTTTGAAGACAGGATTAACCAGTAAGACTAAGATCTACTATTCATTTAATTTGTCGTTGTGTGCCTTCAAGTCTTTTCTGACTAATGATGATCCTAAAATAAAGCCATGTGTTCAAATGGAGATTCACTTTCTTCTGAGCCTGAGTGTGAGACTTGCCCAAGGTCATACCATGGCGAAGCTGACTCTTTTTTTTTTCGTGTCAGGAGCAACTTGAGAAACTGCAAGTCGCTTCTGGTGTGAGAGAATTGGCCGTCTGCAAGGATGTTGACCAGGGGATGCCCAGATGTTTGATGTTTTTACTATCCTTGTTGGGGGCTTCTCTCATGTCCCTGCTGGGGAACTGAAGCTGACAGAAGGAGCTCAACCCACTCTCCTTGGATTCGAACTGGTGACCTATCAGTCAGCAGTCCTGTCAGCACAAGGGTGTAACCCATTGAACAACTGGGCGCTCCTGACTCTCATCCCCAAATTGATGCTTACTTTGGGTTTTTCTCATTCAGTTTGAAAGCTCTGCTTTAGGAATAGAGGATTTGTTTCAATACAGTATTCAAGCCTTGGTCCCAGTGTACATTCAAGCAGCGGGGGAGGGGGGGGGTCAAGGCAGGAGAACATTTTTTGGACTTTCTGATTAACAAAAATGTTTGCTTTTTAAACTATTTTGTACTAGAACTGCGCCGAGCCATAAGGAGCAGCACCTGGAAAAAAGACACAAGTTTCCATCATCATGAGTATGGAGCCGAAGAAAAGATAGATGAGGACATGTACAAGAAAATCTGTATCACGTGTGGTCATGAACTAACATATGAAAAAATGTAATGCCCTTGATTGTACGTGAAGTGCACTTTTTGTAATGCTGATTTTTTTTGTATCTATTAAAATGAATGCTCTCACTTGCTTCAAGAGTATTTGCTCACACCATAATCCACATCCAGAAATATTGTACTATCATTATTGCATGATAGAAGTAACTTGGAAATATAAACTTTCCCAAAAGGCCAGTGAATAACAGTTCTGACTATGCAGTGTTCTTAGAAATTCATGATGGCCATGTATAAATATGTGAGGGGAGGTCATGGGGAGGAGGGAGCAAGCTTGTTTTTTGCTGCCCTGGAGACTAGGACGCAATGGAACAATGGTGTCAAACTGCAACACACCTGAACATTAGGAAGAACTTTCTGTGAGAGCTGTTCAGCAGTGGAACTCTCTGCCCCAGAGTGTGGTGGAGGCTCCTTCTTTGGAGGCTTTCGAACAGAGGCAGGATGGCCATCTGTCAGGGGTGCTTTGAATGTGATTTTCCTGCTTCTTGGCAGGGGGTTGGACAGGATTACCCATAAGGGGATTTTATGATTCCCCATTTGCTTCAGTAACATAAAATGGGTTGCTGGGAGTTTTTCAGGCTGTATGGCCATGTTCCAGTAGCATTCTCTCCTGAGGTCAGGAAAGAATGCTTCTGGAACATGGCCATACAGCCTGAAAAACTCAGTAACCCAATCATTCCCACCATGAAAGCCTTTGACAACACATAAAATGGATTATTTATTCAAGTTAAACTGTTTTTATGCATGTACACCAAGAGGATGAAAACATGCAAAAACCTTCCTACTTTCTTGGGAGGAAACCAATTAAAACAAAAATCCAAAACTGGAGCCATTTAAGGCTGAGGCTGTTCTTCCTCCCTCCCCTGAAGATAATTAAAACAAATATGAATCTGCAAATCTAAGGTGCTATCAATTGTAAGGCACATCTCATTTTTGGAGCTCCTAAAATAGGAACCAATGTGTGCCTTAGAATCAGTGAACTACAGTATGTATGTGTATACACACACACACTTCTGATTTTCCATCTGAGGAGTAACAGAAGCACAGCCCCTCAGCCAATTACTGCAGAGCTTTAATAGGAAAGTTCACTGACTTCATGAGAGTTCATCAGCTATTCCAGTGGTTCCCAATGTCCTCCAAGTGTTTTGGATTTCAGCTCCAACAATTCCCAGCAGCTGGTAAGCTGGCTGGGATTTCTAGGAGTTGGAAGTCCAAAACACCCAGAAGAGCAATGGTTGAGAAAAACTAATTTTATTCTTTACACACTAATATGTATAACACCTTTAAAAACATTTAGAACAGGTGACTTACCTGAAAGTGCTCCTTGGAGTGGCTATCCATGCCCTCCTACAAATAGGTTTTGCACTTGTGCAGAGACCCCGATTGGGAAGTTGTAGAGCTCAGCAGGTTGATGGTAACACCTTCCCTGTTCACCCTTTAGCACATGTCCCAACTTCCAAGCTGTTTCCTCCATTTACAAGTCTGCCAAAGACGAATCAGTGAAGCAGTGCTTCACAGTGCTTGAACTTTGTGAAACCCATTGTCACAAGATATAGCAATAGCTGTCAACTTGGGATAGTCTTACAGGGGGGATGGATAGTCATGGTGGATATGGGCTAGCCAGAATGGCTATGTTTCCTCCAGGTTCTGAAGCAACATGCCAATCTTTATCAGTTGCTGGGGTGTCTGAAGGAGGGTGTGATGGCACTCATGTTGGCCAGTGGGCAGCTGCTTGGACTCTGTGAACAGAAAGTTCAACTAAAGAGTGCTGTGGTCTGTTCCAGAATGGATTTCATGGCATTTCCCTTAAATATGTTGACCAGATGTACTATGATCTGACTACTGGTATTTAAAGCGAAGGCTTCTGAGAGAACATGTGATAAATATATTTGGGACAAAGATTCAATCACAAAGCTATTCCATTCAAGGTCCCTTAAGGAAAGGAGTCAGCAAACAAGAGGAAACCTAGAATCACGAAGCAGTATTTGGACTGCACATGTTTGATGCCCCATGGCTTGCAATAGTTGAAACAACTGTTATTAGATTGATATGTGGGGGAGACTATTCTTATAATCACTTAGCAGTCATAACACATAATCTCTGGTCTGAGAAACAGGGCTATGGGTCAGTGTGTAACTAATGTCAAGGTGAGATTGAATGGTGATGCAATCCTTCCTCTCATGTTTCTCCACACCAGAGAGCAGTTTTGTACTTCCTAAACCACAATTCCTGGTATGGATTATCACTGTAATTTAGGCCTGCACAACCTGCAGTCCTCCAGATTTTGGACTTCAGCTCCAAGAATTCCTGTCCATTGAACAAGCTGGTATTGGAGTCCCAAACACCTGGAGGGCCACAGGTTGCACACACCTGTTTGAATTTATAAACAGAACATGCCATACAGAAAGCTGGATGAGACATGGAGTTAGGAACATTAACAATTTAAGATATGCAAATGATACAATATTATTAGCAGAACACAGCAACTACTGAGAAAAGGTAAGGAGGAAAATGCAGAAATAGGGATAGAGCTGAGGATTTAATGGAAGAAAACAATGTCTACATATGGGGTTTTTTTTTTAAAAAAAAAGGTGGATGAACAAGGTATCAAAATAGCTAAAAGATTTTCTGTATCTTAACTTGGGTACCAAAATTGAGGCTGCAATTAAGAAATTTGAAGAAAACGAAGATTTAGAGGAGCAACTATGATGGAACTAGGTAAGATCTCTCAAGGGTAAATATCAAAGTCAAGATGGTCCAGTGCCATAGTATTTTCAGCTTCTCAGTATGGCTATAAAGGCTAGATAATGAAGAAAACTAACAGGAAGATAACTCATTTGAAATGTGGTGCTGGATGAGAGTTCCACATATACAATGGACTGCCAGAAACAAGCAAACAAAAAGCAAAAATGTTCTTGAAGGTTTTTATGGCTGGAATCACTGGGTTGCTGTGAGTTTTCCAGACTGTATGATCATGTTCCAGAAGCATTCTCTCCCGAGGTTTCATCCACATCTATGGCAGGCATCCTCAGAGGTTGTGAGGTCTGTTAGAAACTAGGCAAGTGAGGCTTATATATCTGTGGAACTGAGAACATATAAATGCTGGACTACTCTAACAACTACACAGAGAAGCCATTGAAATCCACAAGCATGTGGACAATTCCAACAGAAAGGAGGAAGCCATGAAAATGAACAAAATCTGGCTACCAGTATTAAAAAAAACTAAACTCTGCAGAGTAAATAAAGAGCAACACTAAAAAAAAACAGGGGGATTCTAGGCAGGAAACAACCAAGGCCAGCTGACACCTCCTAACAAGGGATCCCCCAGGTAGCAACCAGCCAGGCTTTGAAGTTGCAAGGCCATGAAATGCTAATCAAGGTGGCCAATTGCAACAGTCACATTTGCCTCAAGCAGACAAGAGTTTTTTCTCCCTGGACATTCCACAGATATATAAACCCCACTTACCTAGTTTCTAATAGACCTCCCAACCTATGAGGATGACTGACATAGATGTGGGTGAAGTGTCAAGAGAGAATGCTTTTGGAACATAGCCATACAGCCCGGAAACATGGCCATACAGCAACTCCAAAAACAAATACATGTAACGAGAGCAAATTAAACCTGATATCTCACTGGAAGCCAAATTGCCTGAGACTGCTGTACTTTGGCTATGTTACAACCTATTAGAAATGACAATGCCTTGAAAAGCGAGAGATAGAAAGAGAAAAGAAGACCAAATGAGTTGATTCAGTCAAGGAACCCACAGCTCTCTGTTTACAAGATCTTATCAGGGCTGTTACAAATCTATAACTCATTGTTACCACAAATCAAAACTATGTGTGTTATGTGGTTTCAAGTTATTTTTGATTTATGGTGAATCTGTCACAGGATTTTCTTGGCACGATTTGTCTTCCTTTGAAGCAGAGAGATTGTGACTTAGTCACAGCCACTTGGTGGCTTTCCATGGCTGAGTGTGGATTCAAGCCTTGCTCTCCAGAGTCCTAGTCCAGCACCCAATCCTTACATAGTTCTGAACCAAAGCTGACATGACAGAAATAAGAACAGGATATCTGTACGCTATCAGAAGCGTAGTCCCTCCTTTAAGACAAAGTCTCTATGACAACAATGATCCATAGTGAAGTATGTCTAAAATATGTATTTAATAGAGAACAGAAAGTATCAAATCTGAGTTCCTCTTCACACAACCCACCCTGGGGGGAGGGGGGGGGGTCTATTGGCAGGAAAACAGCTATGTGGGATTTAATACAGCGGAGAAGCACGGTCAGTTATGGCTTTGGTTACTCCCTCGAAAACCTTGGATGGTAAAATACCTGCAAAGACAGCACTAAACTAGTATCTAATCATATTCAACGCACAGCACTTTTGATATGTGTTCTGTCTGTGATCTTCTGAAAATGCAGCATACCCGTTCATATAACCTTCTGGGTGAGATTAAGGAGCTAAAACAGTGCTTCTCAACCTGTGGGTCCCCAGATGTTCTGGCCTTCAACTCCTAGAAATCCTAACAGCTGGTAAATTGGCTGGGATTTCTGGGAGTTGTCGGCCAAAACATCTGGGGACCAAGGTTGAGAACCACTGAGCTAAAGGAAGCAAATATTTGCCTCCTCTTCAGTTCACTGCAAAATTTCCCCTTTTTCCAGAAACCTGGCTCCAGTAAACTGCCTACACTCCAGTGTAGACTGCTGGTTTTTGTTGAAAGTTGAATCCCTGAGTTCAACTGTCGCTTTGCCATACAAAAGCTACTTACTGCCCTTCATCCCCCTCCCTCAAATCTCATGGAGAATACAAATAAAGCACTTTGATACTTCAAGGAATAAGGAACTGGTATGCATTATAATTAGGATACTTTGGATCCCAATAAGCACAATAGGCAGATTTAAAAAACATAGTTCGATTGTATTTCAGCCATGTTTCATACAACCATGAAAATTAATTTTGATAACAAACATATACTCTAAGCTACTCTGAAGGCTTCCCGTTTAGCGTTTCACATGTCCTATGGTACTGTTCCTTGGAGAATTTGATACCTATTTAGAAGATGCCCCACAGTGTGATCCATCAAAGTCTTGAGACTTTCCTCGTGTTTGTTTAAGGAGAGAGCCGACTCCTAAAGAAGAGCCAACCCAAGGTAGCAAATTCTATGATTCCCTATTTGTTTATACAAACAATTGGGGGGGAGGGGAAGAGGAGTTAAAACAAATGCTATGGCAAAGTCAACATTCAACCCATTTCAAAATCAGAAATCCATACATTATTCCATCTCAATCACTTAGCACTCACAACTAGTGTAAAAGCCTCTACTGCCAAAAGGTTGCCCCATTCTGAGTACTGTACAATTTATCTAAGACAGCACGGTAAGTTCAGTTTCAAATTAAAAGGTTCTCCTTTCTTCTCCCTTGTCAAATTTTCCCATTTTTCTTTTTCAAAAAAGACGGAGTCAATTCAGTCCTGTACAAAAGAGTCACTCAACCCTGCAGTGCACAGAACTGCTGAAACACAGCCAATATGTGATGGTCCAATTCTGCTGTAAACAAAAGGTTCTCCAAGGTCACCATGTACTGATGGATGATCTGATGATGCTGTGGACAGAAAGAAGCAACCGAGTTACTTATTTTATCGATCCTGACCTGGCACAATGCCAACATTCTGCACTAAAATGGCAATCAATCCTTTTTATCTGTCACGTGTAGCTAAGCAATACGAGAAGGTCAGATGTTGCAGTGTGAATTACAAATGTATTGAACTGAGTAGGCTTAATTATAAAGGTTACTAAAATGAAGCAACACTAAAGTTTAAGATGGGTAAGCTGTGCTGTCCTAGGAAATGAACTGGTGAAGAACAACTGTCTATTTATTTGCCATATTTATACCCTGTCCTTCTCACCCTGGAGGGGACTCGGGGTGGCTTTACAACATGCAGCAATATGACACATACAGACATACTTACGTAAGTATATCTGTATATGTCAAATTGCTGCCTGTTATAAAGCCACCCCGAGTCCCCTCCGGGGTGAGAAGGGTAGGGTATAAATAAACCATTAAAAACCAATAGTTAAAACATAAATGATTAAACATCAATTAAAATCACATCATCTAAATCATAATCCGGGGCCATTTCATTTGTCAGTCACATTGATTCATAATCACCTATTGCACTATTCCATATTAGTTGTCAAAAGCTTGCTCCCAGAACCATAAGTTAAGTTTTTTCCTGAAGGTCAGAAGAGAAGGGGCTGATCTAATTTCATTGGGGAGGAAATTCTGAGAAGTCACTATCTTTCGTCCCCACCAACTGCGCCTGTGGTGGAATTGAGAGCAAAGCCACCCCAGACGATCTTAAGTTCCTAGATGATTCATAGAGGGAGATACGTTCAGACAGGTAAGATGGGCCAAAACAATTTAGGGCTTTATAGGCAAAAGCTAGCACTCTGAATTGTGCTTGGTAGCAGACTGGCAGCCAGAGTGGTTGTATGCTCCCTTACCCTGCTCCAGTGAGCAATCTGGCTGCCGCCCGCTGGACCATTGGAAGCTTCTGGACTGTCTTCAAAGACTACCCCACATAGAGTGCATTCCAGTAGTCTATTTGGGATGTAACCAGAGCGTGGACCACTGTGGCCAAGTCTGATTTCCCAAGGTATGGGCGCAGCTGGCGCACAAGTTTTAATTGTGTGAAGGCTCTCCTGGCCACTGCCAAAACCTGGGATTCCAGGCTCAGTGATGAGACCTCCCAAGCTGCGAACCTGTGTCTTCAGGGGGAGTGTAACCCCACCCAGCACAAGTTGTAACCCTATACCCTGTTCAGTCTTATGACTGACCAGGAGGACCTCTGTCTTGTCTGCATTCAATTTCAATTTATTCGCCCTCATCCAGACAATCACAGCTGCCAAGAACCGGTTCAGGACCTGAACAAGCCTCTTTAGTAGAAGGTGGAAAGGAGTAATAAAGTTGGAGATCATCTGCGTACTCTAACCTCCTCCCACCTTACTTTAAAGAGTTAAATTTCAGACTTTTTGGGCACTGAAAGAAAAACACTTCTAAATCTCTGTTGTTTTTATGCACTGGCAAATCTGTTTTCCTAACAGATCAAGTTATTCAGTCTAACAACCGAAACCACCGCTTAGCATAACAATATCTGGTTGTATACCACAAGAGAAGATTCTACTCTAAAGAGTTTTTGGCTCTCCTCTAAGAGGCATTTTCCAAAAGGTTATGAATGCCCTGTCAGCTTAGTTAGTGCCAGGAATCAATTATAATGATAAAAGTTTTATAGATTATCAAGTGGTATGATGAAAAAGATCATTTTTGATTGCTTCCTAGTGACCACATGCCCTTTTGACAGCTCAGAAACTCACCTGCAAGAAAATCTGCTCCAGTCTTTCTATACAGTTCTTATACCAAGGTGTCATTACATCAATCCCTCCTGTTTCACATCTCACCAGGTGCTCTGTCAGAATCATGATGAAACGCTGGTGAGAAAGAACAAGTTGAAACTATTGGGTTAACAGCATCTTTTAAATATTGTACAAAGAAATGTGGTGGTCTGGTAAAAAAGCAAGGGAATTTTGAGGTAATGTAATCAAATCAAATTAAAGATACAATTAGAGCCTAAAATGTTTTTACTGGAAATGCCAAATCAAAATCACTAAACTACAAAGGACTTCACTACATGATTATTGCAGAATGGATGCTGTATGCACAACATTGGAAGAAGTCAGACAATCTGACAATAGAAGAATGGATTGTTGTGAGTTTTCCAGGCTGTATGGCCATGCTCCAGAAGCTGATGTTACAATCCAAAAGAAGAATGGATAGTAAAAAATTTTGGAATAGAGGAAATGAATAAACTGGCTATGATGAACAAAGAAAACACATACCATTTTTTTAAAATCAAAGACTGGGAACCATTTCTAAATTTTGTAGAAAGAAAGAAATGAGAAAAGTTTTTATAAAAGGCTTCGTAATTTAATATGTCAGAATTTTTCCATAGAATTTTGAAATAATAACTACTTTGCTAGAAGGAAGAATGGAAAAATATTGTAATAGGAAGGAACAGAACTGTGCATGACTGTCTCTAACCCAAATGATGAGAAATCACTCCAACGGTATGCAAGGGAGGAGAGAATGGCATAGTTCGATACAACCACTGCATATATGCAAGGAAATGCAGCATTTGTTTATATATATGTGTGTGTGTGCGTGTATATTATTATTATTAATATTATTGATAAATATGCAATTAAAAATACAAAGAAATAGATCTCCAACTCGGGGGGTGGGGGTGCGCATCTCCATTTCTAAGCTAAAGAGCCAGCGTTGTCTGTAGACACCTCCTAGGTCATGTGGCCAGCATGACTGCATTGAGTGCTGTTACCTTCCTGCCAAAGCAGTACATATTGATCTACTCAAATTTACATGTTTTGAATTGCTAGGTTAGCAGAAGCTGGGGCTAACAGTGGGAGCTTACCCCACTCCCTGGATTCGAACTGCCAACCTTTCAGTCAGTAAGTTCTGCAGCTGTGCGGTTTAATCGGCTGTGCCATTGGGGGCTCCACAAAAAGGAGATATCTGATATCTGAGACACAGCATCGTGTATAGCACTGTTTACTATAGAATACAGAAATGGCTGCCGCTTTTTTGCAGATCAAATTCCCAAGTGCAAATAATTTCTATTATTCTATTACACTTCTGAGCTGTGTTTTTCAATCAGGTTCTCTAAAGTTTTTGGACTCTCAGAATCCTCAGCTAGAATAATTAGGGATTCAGAGAAATTTAGACAAAAATATCTGGAGGACCAAAGGTTGAGAACTACCCCTCTATGGAGTTTGATTAGCAGAGATTTATGCCTTCCTCACAGTCAGCAACCCAACTTCTATTAGTCGCCGAAGAGTACTGTTTTTTTACCTGGAATATTACAAGGAAGAGGTTTTTCTGTTCACTCTGAGCTGATTCAACTTTTTCTTGCAAACGTTCTATCTGCTCTTCTAGGGGCCCATCTTCTCTGTCGATGCTTTGGTCGTCATCATCGTCATCATCGTCGTCATCATCATCACTGTCTCGCTAGAATGATATTCCACCATTTGAGTGAGTCCAAGTGCAATCATGCCAATCAAAAGCCATGGTGCATTCTTTCCCCTTTCTATCTTAGGCAGAATCTGTTTCTGGTGGTTACAGAAATTCCATGAGAGGCAGCAAGCTGTACTTTTCCTGACATTAATAAGCCATTTGCTCCTACTCACTTCAGCAAGGGACCAAGGTTGTATCTGACCACTTGAAGCCAGTATGAGTAATCAAGGCTCATGAAGTCAATCAGAGCCATGCACTTCTGCATTTACTGTTCACAAAATCAATGCGTAACACAACACAAAAATCCACTTACACGCTTGTGTTGTTTGGCTAATCTTGCTTTGGTCTCTTCTAGTTCCTTTTGGATCATGACCACATGTTTGTTCATCTTACGAATAGTTGAGTGTAAGATTTCCCAGATATAAAATCTAGAAGAAAGAAGCAACATCCTTTAGTTTCAAATATCAAGTCAACATATACTTAACCTTAATTTGGAATGTAATGCTTTTAAATGTCTAATATATATTAATTTTAACTTTAATGTTTTGGAATTGCATGTGTTTTAAGACATTGAACAATTGCCTCTGTATAAGCTGCTCTGAGTCCCCTTTGGGGTAGAGAAAGGCGAGGTATAAATAGGGTATATGGATATGTGTGTGTATCTATATAAATAAAGATGAAATGTTCGTTTGTGGGATTAACATAACTCAAAAAACACTGGACAAATTGCCACCAAATTTGGCCACAAGACACTTACTAACCCAAGGAGTGACCATCACTAAAAAATTGATTTTGTCATTGGGAGTTGTACTTGCTGGGATTTATAATTAACCTACAATCAAAGAGCATTCTGAACTCCACGAATGATGGAATTGAACAACATGGTACACAGGATTCCCATGACTATCAGAAAACACTAGAAGGGTTTGGTGGGCATTGACCTTGAGTTTGGAAGTTGTAGTTCACGTACATCCAGAAAATACTGTGGACTCAAACAATTTATATTTATTTTGTATCAAAAGCATTGCATAAATTAGTATAAAACTGATAAAAATAGAAGATGTGCAGGCAGTTAAATATCTTTTGACCAAACACGGGAAATAGCAACGGCATTGTCTGTAGCCTCCAACAATCTGTACATGAGGCAGGGCACAATGGACAAGCATCCAGATGCAGAGTTGTCTGTTCTGCTCGGGGGACAAGGAAAGAGCCTCCTTGAAGACTGAGTAAATACAGTTGGGCAATGTTTCTCGTAAATGGCTAATATTTCCAAATCCAAAAGCATTGCTTTTAAACATTTTAAATTGGAGGGCTTTTTTTTCCCCCTCCACAAATGGATGAACACCAAAGATCTTTATCAAGGCCATTGCTAACTATTGTCTCTATTAATATAGAAGGTTTGTCGCTTGCTAAGAACTATTGGCCAAAATGTCTGAGGACATTTCATGTGACATCTTATGTATACAGGAAAAACAGAGACATCACAATGAGAAGTCCAAAAATCCTTGGAATGCAACTCAACCAATGATGGACCAAACTTGGCACAAAGATTTTATATGCCCAAATATAAACACAGATAGAGTTTGGAGGAAATAGATCTTGACATTTGGGAGTTGTAGTTACTGGGATTTATAGTTCATCTACAATCAAAAAGCATTCTGAATTTCACAAACGACAGAACTGGGGCAAACTTCCCACACAGAATCCTCATGACCAACAGAAAATACTTAAGGCCATCCAGTCCATCTCCCTTCACTAGGGCAAGAAAATGCAATCAAAGTCCTCCTGACAAAGAGCCATCTAGCCATACATACATACATATAGATATAATTCACACATGCACAGATATAGTATCCTCGATTTGAAAGAAATCCCTAAAGAAGGTCAATTATATGTTGCATGTTCCAGAGTAGGCAAACCAGACAATCTCCACATCAACACTGACAAAGAAACAGCAAGAAATACTGTTTATCCACAAGCATAAAGAAACACTTTCTCATTCCTTTATTTTCGAGATCACCAGACTGGGCCACAGCAACACCTGGAAGGAGACGGCTAGTATATGTCGTATTTAACTGCATAACAGTTGCACTTTTTATCCCCCTTTTTATTGAAAAGGGGGGGGGGGTTGCGACTATAACACAAGGGGAAAAATCTGCCTTTGATTCTTCAATTTCTGTTGGTTTGGTTTTATTTAAAACTACCTTCTTCCAAAGGGGGGTTGATCCAGCCTCAAATGAACAGCTCAGTTTCTTTAAAACTGCTTTTAAACTCGGAGGAAGGAGGAGGGACGATTTCCATCACACCCTTCTTTCCCCAAAGACAAGGCACTTTACAAAATCTTTGGAAAAAGGAGGGAACAGCAGAGCTCCAGAGGCCTCCATTTCTTAAGTTTTTAAACTGCCTTGCCCCTTGCCTTGGAAGGAAGGAAGGAAGGAAGGAAGGAAGGAAGGAAGGAGAATCTGACCCAACTGCTCTATGACTATTATGTAGGAACACAAAAATAACAACTTTGCCATCCTAAAAATGGGGGTGCAATTACTATGCAATGAAATACAGTACTCTTGTGAAACTGGTGATAACTTTCAATACGCAGGATGCTATGGCTACAAAACTTGTAGAATCACTGGTTCTCTCTTCCTTTCAAGTTTAAAAAGCACTTCGTATGCGATGTTTTTAGATGTAAACCAGATCTCTCTCCAAAAATAGCAGGCACTAAAGCCTTGTGTGCCACCATGCATATTACACAGGAACATCTGATAAAGTTGGAACTGGTTGTGCCTTCTTGTCCATCAGAAATTCTGTGATAAATCAAGAAGGCTCAGATATGTAAGGGCTATGTATCTTATATTTTATTATACAAATATGGAGTCTGCTGGGTAAAAGGGATGGATGAAAGAAAATCTTCACTATTAAAAAAACCCTCTTTATGCAAGTTTCCAAAAAGTTCGATGGAAAGTTGGTTAGTCCCTTTGCACCTTAAAGACAGTGGTTTCAAACCAGTGGTGGTGCTGTACTGGCAAGATTTTTCACCTTGTCAGAATTATATTGTAAGGAGTTGGTGCAGGGAGACATAGTGGTCTTGTTGGAGTTAGAGCTAGGAAAAAGTAGGGAATTGCCAGCAACATGAAGTGTTAAGAAAGTTGGAAAGACAGAAGGAGGGGAGGAAATGGGAGGAGTTAAAAAGAAAGCTTACTCTAAAGTCAAAACTAACCATAAGAGTAATAGGTAAGCAATTGAGGGAGATGAAAGTGGGTGAAAGGTCCTCTTTATGACCTGAAGAATGAGATAGGGCCTTGACGGGAATTTGAGAGCTCAGCAGGAAGGGGGAGGGGGGGGACTACTGAAAAGGAATGCACACAGGCACAAGCTGCTGAAAAGAGAACAAAGGATTGAACTTTGTGCATGCTCAAGAAAAAGTTCTAATCGTAAAACCAAACTATACATCTCAGCCATGTGGCACATTTACTTCTTTATTTAGACAGGAAATGAAGTTGATTTCTGCTTCACTTCCTGGATAAATGAAGTCCTCTCCTTGGTCTGAAATAGCAAGGAGGGCAGGGCAGGGTAGAGCGGGGGAAAGAGAAGCATAGCAAACTCTATTGAGTAATTACTTGTACTAAGTTTATGCTATAATAAACCAGTGAATATTTAAGGTGATTTTGAATCTTTGTTGCTTTTTCTGAAAGATCAATATAGCCCAAAAAACGTTACTTTGCTATATTTCTCTCCCCTTCTATGTTTCTCTCCCCTGCTATTTCAGATCAAGGAGAGCACTTCATTTATCTAGAAAGTAGAGCAGAAATAAACTTCATTTCCTGTTTAAATAATGCCTTGTTCCAGACCTAAATGAAATTAGGTGAAGGAAATAAAATGCAGCAACTCCCCTCCCCACCATATAAAATGAATGCAATGAGTGAGCTTCTCGCAACATTTTCCCAATCCTCGTATTTAGTAATAAACCAGGAAATGTTTAAGTTGACACTGAATCTTTGTTTGAAGGACTAACCCAGCCTAGAAATTTTTATTTTGAAAATGTTAAAGATAGTCTCGTGCCAATACTTTCACTTTTTGCCAGGTACTTTCAAATCAGAGTTGTTCATTAGAAAAGATGGCGATGGGAGATTTATATTTACTTACCTTGTGAAATCATGAGCCAGCTCAGAAGAGAAAATCCAGTTTGCCACAGCAGCACAGTCCACAATCTGTGTGCGAATCATCTTATCCACCAAGACAGCAATCATCTATTATGAGAAAAATGGAATGTTACCAGGAGGCATTTGTTTGTTGTTGTGATCAAGAGCATTAAGAAAGAAAGAATGAATGAACGAATGAAAGAAAGATAGCCTTAACTATTGATCCCAGTAAAAACTCCATCGTAATTCATGCAATACAAAGCGCATGGAAGGCAAAACACAGCATTATATCCTTAGTCTCCCTCCTTCAACTATTTTACAGTGTTGACAATTCAGATAACACTATATACCTCCTAAAAGTAAATAATAATTAATAAACCACAGATACAACCCAGCCCTTGAAACCCCAATTTTTTAATCTAGAAAGTGTTAAAACAATAAAATTTTGCTTTCAAGCATATGTTAGAATGTTAGGCAGGTTTTTAAAGGATTGGGAATATTATTTAACCATATATACCCAAATCCCAATGTGGCTTAAATGCACATATCTCAGAAGCAAATGATGAATGAATAAAGAAATGAGAAGCCCTACAAATGATCACCTGTGGGTGATTCTTCCATACTTCATACATGACTCTGAGGACATGAAGCTTCCCTTCATCACTCTCCGCCAGTGTTTTGAAAACTTCACGAAATCTGATTGGAACAGAAAAACAGCAATTAAGGATTGTTCATTTAAAGGATATTGCTTTTCTTTTCTTTGACCATGCTGTGAGATTCAATAGCTGCCAGAAAGGGCTGCATTCATCTTGAACACAAACTGTTGAAAAGCAAGGCTGGGGAGAAAGAAGGAGTGTGGTTCAGTTTACCAATGCTGTTTTTATAAAGCAGAGAAACCAATATTTTGTTTGTTTGTTTTGGAATAGTAGGTAGCAAGAACTGTATGCTTTGCCAGTAACCAGAAGAGACTCTAGAGAGAGCTAGAAACAAAATTTGGGGAGACCCTCCACAGCTCACCAGTCAACCACAGGTACAATTACACATTGGAAAACATTATATAGAAGAGAAGGAGCCATCCATGAAAGGAGTTAACTCCTGTTGCATTCCAGGAGAGGCAAGGGGTGAAGTGTTTTAAAATTGTATTTCCTACTGAATCTCTGGCTCCTACTCAGTTCATTACCAAGAAATAACAAAAGAGAAATAACAAAAGAAATAAGCCAAGAAATAACAAAAGAGAAAAGGAAGGTCTCCAGAGAAAGGGAAATTGTTTTACATCCTGGGGAGGGTCTGGATGGCTTCTCCTCCATGGCTAAAATGGATCTTCATGGGAAGTTCTCTTATGTGCCATTCTGAGCCAGTGGAGAAAGGATCACCCATGAATAGGAATTTTCCAAGAAGGGTAGGTAGGAAGAAAATTAGATAATCTGACAAGACCTGGTGCCCGCAACAGGGCAGTCAGGCCTTTGAAACCTCTTGCCCTGCCTCTATCAAGTGTAGCATCTTCACACACTGCACAACATACAGTGGGAGACCCCTGCAGCATCATGACCTGTGCAGGTATGTATTGATGACCAAGCATAAAAATAACAAGACCACGCAGAGAAAGTTGGATTAAACAAGGGTCACTTTATTTAACCCAGTGGTTTTCAACCTGTGGGCCCCCAGATGTTTTGGCCTTTATCTCCCAGTAATCCTAACAGCCGGTAAACTGACTGGGATTTCTGAGGGTCCTTCCACACAGCCCTATATCCTAGAATATCAAGGCAGAAAATCCCACAATATCTGATTTTAACTGGGTTATCTGAGTCCACACTGCCATATATTCCATTTCAAAACAAATAATGTGGGATTTTATGCCTTGATATTTTGGGATATAGGGCTGTGTGGAAGGGCCCTGGGAGTTGTAACCCAACAGTCCTTGACTATCAGCCTTCCCTTGACTGAAACTCCCAATAATTGAGGTAGGAAGCTGGCCATTTATTGGAAGGTAAACACAGGGGATTCCCACTCAGGTCCAAAGTCCTCAAAAGTGAGAGCAAACTCCTAGGATCAGTCCCAGGTGCAGACTTCTTCACACACAGCAGATCCCAGGATGTAACAGAATGGAGGAGAATCCAAGAATCCAACAGGAAATGCTTTCTCAAAACATAAACGCCTGGGTAGTGACAGGAGCTAACCAATTTAGCGATGTTTTAATTCTGCATTTTTACTAAAAAAGCGGAGTCTTAAGGATAACAACTATTACAGGACTAGAGGTAATATAAGACCCCAAGCTATCCGTTGTCCAAGCAGACCACATGTTGGAGAAAAAAACCATTTATATGCTTGATTGATAAAAACTGGATATCAGGATATTGTAAGTGTTTCAATTTGTTCCTCTTTCTTAAGAGATACAGAAGTAATGTATTAAACACAAACACGGGCAATGTGGCCATACTTACTTTCCCAAAGCACTGAAGGAGTGACTGAATGACTTTGCAGCTAAATGCAGCACTGTCTGGACAAATACTTCTATTTTTAATGGATTAAAGGAGAAGCCTTCATCTAAAAAACACAACAAAATTACATATAGATCTACCTCCAGTAAAAGCTTTCATTCAACTCTTATGTCTATACCTGTTAGCTAACAGCAACTATGAGTGAAGGCATGAAGAGATTTGATAATGGATTTTTCTTTTCTCCAATTTCAGTGAGGACAAATAAAAGTAATTCCTCTTGGACATCAAGATGTTTATACTATATAATGCATAACTACTTATGTCAAAGATCTACTGCCTAGAGATTCCCTAGTGTATGAATACAGTTACTGAGCTAGCACACTTTGATACTTGAAAGAGCAAATAAAGACTAAAAATCTACATAAACATAGCTTAATACAGCTTTTGGCTGGCTCATTTAAAGATACAATTGAAATCAATCAATCTTGGTGAGAACAAAAGTAACCAGAAATGTGGAAAGACGTCTTCAGGTTATATACACTCTTACCATCATCATCATCCTGATTAGGATTTGGCACATCTTTCAGAATAGTGAAGATTTCATCATTGCTGGCTTTATTTTTAATGGCAATGTTTAGACACAGCGCAACATTATATCCTGGCAGAGATTCTACAAAAAAGGAAAGAGAGAGAAGCAATTATCCTCACAAAAAATTGGATACCACTCTTTCTTAAAGCAGAGTTGAAAGATTTCAAAGACAGGATACCAGTAAAACTAACTTCCAAGTCAAAATTCGCCCCCTTTTCTTCCACCAATCTAGATTTTAGTTTGAAAAGTTACATGACCTCGCATGGTGCCTTTGCACAACCAGGTCTGTCAGTTTTCTGGGGCAGTTAAACTGCTTGATCTCCCACTGGATCATAGATTCTGCAGGAAAGTGACAAAGCTAGCAGCCCTGAAGGGTCAGTGGCACAAATTTTAAACTTGCATCTTATGTTTAATCTTTGTTGTGTGTATTATAATATGTATTTTGTAGAAATATGTTCTAATATGTACATTTCATAAAATGTTTTAGGTGATTATGTGTTTTCAGCGATGTTGAAACCTACCTCGAGCCACGAGGAGAGGTGGATAAGAAATAATAATAACTATTATTATTATTATTATTATTATTATTATTATACTGTGCAAACAAGACAAAGGTGTTTAAAAACTACAGATTGCTAGGAGTTGTTTTTAGGTGTTCTGGGCTTTTTGAAAAAAGAGGAAGTTCAAATGTAACTAAACAGAACTATGGAAATTGCTCCACATATTTTTGCTGTAATTTATAATGCAGCCTGATATATGGGTTGATATCATTATCTCCACACTGTAAATAGGGATCTAGCAACTGTATGAAAAAGTCAAGATTCAAAGCAAATATGGTCCCTATTCACAGCTGGGTATCATATCTGCAAGACCACAGGTTCTGAAAGTTTTCTTTTGCAACCCATTTTAATGTTAATCTAGATCAGTGGTTCTCAACCTGTGGGTCCCCACAGGTTGAGAACCTGTTGAGAATTTCTGGGAGTTGGCCTACAACTCCCAGAAATTCCAGCCAGTTTGCCAGCTGTTAGGACTTCTGGTAGTTCAAGGTCAAAACATTTGGGGACCCACAGGTTGAGAACCACTGCTCTAGATATACAAGTATATGAAATAGGCATAAAAACCAAACATTTACCGATAACAAGGCTTGCTCAACAGGCTGATTTTCATGTTTGCGGAGTGCAGCTGAAGCATATGCTGCAGAGTTCAATGTAAACACTGCATATTGTTGCTAACACATTTCTCTAAATGGGTGTTCAGAAACCTTTTATTGTTGCCAAATTTTTCATGACCCCAACTTTGAGTCTAAGGGGATCCCCAGTTTAAGTAGCAGTGGGGATAGACTACACACTCTACAGATGGGTTAAACATCTGGCTTCAGAGAAGTTATGTTTCTTCCCTTCAAAGGGAACACAATTGCATTTCAAACTGCAACAAATACAAGTATACCTCAGTTAATGAAGTCGGTGTTTTCCTAGGCATTACTTCTTTTACAGAAAATTTGGAACCAGAAGCAGAAATAACATGGAAAGAACAGGGATAGGTTCCTACACCACAAAAAAGAAGAGCAGTTCAACATGTTTCAGCAAATGTTTTACTCCAAACTGACAACATGCACACGTGAAATTAAACAGCCAGGTCGGGGAAGTGTCACATAAGTAAAGAAAGTCATTTTGAACCTTCTTGAGACCATTCGAAGGCTTCTTCCCAAAAAGAATGATGTTTTTCTTCTTCTACCAGACTCTATGGTGTGACCAAACTCAAAGGCCTATGTTTTTTAGCATGCTGGGGATGGTTGGCTCAAATGTCTTCCCCCTTTTCTTTTTGATTTAGTATTCATGCATGCTCAGTAAGGGATTCTGGTAGCAGCTACCATTTACCTTGCCTGCTGTAAGCCGAGACACATATCTATAGTAGTAGGTTGGCAAGAGAAGAATCCCATTTTTTTTCTGTGCTCAAGCTATATTGCGCTGCTTACTGCGGACAGAGTTGTAACCTCAATACTCAAAGTATGTGTTTCTCCAGCCCTCCCCAATACTGATGTTAAAAATTTCATGCTAGACTTAAGGGGAAAAGGGGTCTGGGCAGACATAGATATCACTTTGTATAAGTTAGCTACTTTGTCAGAGGCTTTCTTAACTGAGGTATACCTGTATTTGTCTCAAAAGACAGCAAACCCAATTGGCTGATTTTTTTTGTATAAAAAAAAACAAATTATATCACAAACATATAATTTATATACATACTGTTACTTTCATCTCCATATTTATAAATACATATTGGATTTGCAGGTGTTAGGACTGAAAAAGTAGGAGGGACAATATCTATAATTCGCTGGTGATAGGAAAGCCTGGAAAAAAAATAAAGCAAGATTTTGCAGAAAGTGGTCAAGCATGATACAATACTACAGGCACAATAATATCAAACATGGGTTGTTATGAGTTTTCTGGGCTGTATGGCCATGTTCCAGAAGCATTCTCTCCTGATGTTTCACTCACATCTATGGTAGACCCTCAGAGGTTATGAAATCAGATCTCACAACCTCTGAGGATGCCTGCTATAGATGTGGGCAAAACGTCAGAAGAGAATAATTCTGGAACATGGCCATACAGCCCGGAAAACTCACAGCAACCCAGTGATTCCAGCCATGAAAGCCTTCAATAACAAAATGTCCAACTTTTTAAAAAATCCATCTCAAACTTTGAGTAAAGTACAAAATACACAACAAAACAACAGAACAGTTCATAGACAAATGTTAAACATTCATAAATTTGATTTGTGTCTCTGCATGATGCAGAATGTGATGCTAAGCTCAAAAAAAATCACTCTCCAAAGAATTTTAGTGCTTTTTTAAAGATCATAATACTAATGCCAGCTGAAATGCAAGATGACAGATTTTCAATTATTAAAATACAGAGATTCAGTGTGCTGCAAATCAATACAGCCAGATCTCCACATTTGTGGGGTTTAGGGGCACAATACTCATGTGAAAGTGAAAAATTCCTTTTTTTTACCTGAGAGTATAATTCTCTAGGAATTTCTAGGTTCTAAAGCACAACTCTATGGGTAGCTTACACTGGAAGCTGATGAGTGAATTGCACTGGAGGACCTAGAGATTCCTAGAAAGAATATCAAATCTTTGAATAATCCAATTTTGAATAATCAAATTAACTTGCAAATGTGAAGTGTATATTGGAGAAAGTGTTAGCAAAATAACAATAATTGTACACACTTCCAGGAGTCAGGAGGAATTTTATTTTATCAGCAAAGAGCATAGAAAGCTTTGGGATTAACTTGATAACCCCAAATTCATAGTGTTAGCTGAAAAGGATATGTTCCCACACCCCTACTTCTAACTTCTTGAAATAGACAGCAATATCACAATACATTAAAAGAAACATCCCAAGTAAAAGATATATATATATATATTGATGTAATTTTTATCAAAAGAATAACCCCCTTCAGTGCCAATGCTAACTGCAATTACTGTACGAATAAAGTGGTTGATGAGGATTCTATTGAAAGGATGTTATAAGGAAGAGGGAGCAGGCTTGTTTTCAGCTGCCATGGAAGAGAGGACTTGGAGCAATGGGTTCAAATCACAGGAAAAGATATTCTACCTGAACTTTAGGAAGAACTTCCTGTTTCTAAAAGCTGTTCAACAGTAGAACTCACTGCCTTAGGGTGTAGTGGAGGCTCCGTCTTTGGAGATTTTAGAAGAGAGACTGGATGGTCCTATATCGGTAGTGCTTTGATTGTGCTTTTCCTACATAGCAGAGGGTTTGATTGGATGGCCCTTGGGGTCTCCTACAACTCTATGATTCTGCTCAGCCCATTTTTTATTCCAGTCATTATACAGTCAGTTCTATATGTCCATGGATTCAGACAAACATCCCCCAAAGAACAAACTGACTTTTCTGTTTTGCATAAGGGACACTATGTCATTGTCTATAATGGGGTTTGAACACCCATGGACTTTGTTATCTTGGGGAGCAAGAGGGACTGGAACCAAACCTGAGTGGATACTAAGATCCTACTGTACCTCCAAGAAAAAAGAACGCAAAGAGCAATCTAAAAACCCAAATCCATACTGAAAACACAAACAGATTTTGATTAATTGCTCCTCCCACCCCAAACAGAATAGCCTCCCAACTGGCATAGTATCTAGTGGTAGCTTCAAGCATTACAGAAGGGATGGGAAGAAAAAAGAAAATATCTTGGCACTGAAGTGGTACAGTGACTTTAAATTCAGGGCTGATAGTTTATATAAAATATTTATGCACAGTATCTATGCTCTTTAGCAAACACAGTAAGCAGGAATTAACTCTTTATCTCTTTATTGCATTTTATCAATTGCAGTTCTGAAATTTTACTCACCTCATACATTTTTCTAATACTTCTCTTACAAACTTAGGTCTGGGCTTATCAAGATCCTCAGAAAGACAGTCTGACCTATCATTGGATAACAAAATGATACAATGGTTGTTACTCAATTTTTTTTCTAATATTTGTTCATGTGTACTGGAGTTCTTCCCTTGTTATCTGCAAAGTCAGAGCCATGGCAATCAAAAATTAACATGATTATGGTTTATAAATTATGACAGTAAAATCTCTAAATGTATTTGTATTTGTGGGATACCTGTATTCCCAGTTTCACAAGTAAGCAAGAATATACGTTTTGTAATGACACTAAGTTGCACTGCTTACTGGAGAATAGAGATAAGGAATTTATTTAGTTATTATGTATTTTATTTGCTTCATTTTTATTTATTTGCTTCTGCCCATAGGGATTCAAGGCACCTAACAGTGACGTGGCACAATACAAATGAATGGATATACATATGAATATAAAAATTTAAAAAACAATTGCATATTTGTGTTGAGTATAAAAGTTCAAATGCAATTAAAATACAATTAAAATTACATTTAAAAACTAGACACTCCCCCCCCCCCGCCCAAAAACTACCTTATAATTCACCAGAAATGAAATGAAAAGAAAAAATACGTATATACAAAAGCACATACAAAATCAATTATAGATGTAGAAGAGAAATACTTACCAGTCTTCCCAGCTCCACCGGAACTGAAAATTACTCAGATGGTGAGAAAACCAATTAATGAACCTTTGTGGGGGAGAAAAAAAGTTTCAGTAACCTCTCCTTCATAGCAATTCTTTGTAACATAACATATAATGCCACAATCTATTTGGGAAAATTTTCATAGAAACATTGTTTGCAAAGTTTGAAGGATCAGAGAATGCTTAACAAATAAGGAATTCCCAGTAATTATTGGGGATCTCCTTTCTAGATGCCAGATTCTCATTGATATTATTATTCAATAATATTTTGAGGTTTGCAGCTGAAATACTAATTGTAGGCAGTCTCTGAGTTAAGAACATCCTGCGAACAATTCATAGTTACGAATGGGCCTCTCCCCTCCCTGCCATGAAATCTTAGCACTGAGCCAAAGCGTGTCTGTATCTCTCCATCCCTTTCCTTCCTATTGATCTCTCTCCAAACCTTGTTCTTCCCATCGTCTCTCCAAATCCCCTTTCCCTTTTCTTCCTATTGATCTCGAAGCTTTGGTGTTTTTTTAAAAAGGAATTATAATCAACAGTTACTATAATGTGCACCTTTTTTGGCCAAATTACTATGAGTGCACTTTTTGCTGGACTTGTTCCAGCTTACAGGCAAATTCAACTTAAGAATGAACCTACAGACTCTATCTTGTTTGTAATTTAGGGACTGCATGTATATTTTTAAAGCTTCAAAAAGATCCAAAAATGATGCAAAATAATAACACAATGTGTACATTTTGCTACCTCTGATTCTTTTTGAAGCCAAATTTAGTAATGCTGTTCATTACTAAATAAAGAAAAAATGCTCTTTGGCATCTTCAAAACTAGAATAGTCTGTAAAACCAGTATCTTCGACAGCTACATCAGGTTAAAATAAGATAAAGAAGTCTGTTTCACAAATTCTTCAGAAATCTAGACACGACTGCATTTACTTACCTATCTATACAGGTAGTGTTCATGGTATCCAAGCGCATGTATAACATTTCTGTTGCTTGTGCAAGCTGTAAATTTCCACTTAAGGTATGAAATGGTTTAAATATTAAATATGCCAATGTTCAGTTGATAGTAAAATGTGTCTTACTTGAGTTACTTTTACTGTGCGCAATTAAGTTTCTGGGTTGGCTTCTTATTGTTACTCGATGAACAAGATTAACTATACATGCAAAAGTGTGTGACTAGAACATTACACACTCCAGCCAAAAAAATACTATTGTTTTCTTGATTTTTAGGCCAGTTCCTGGGTTTATTTGGGGTGCAGAAAATTGCATTGGTTAGACCACATCAGCTTTAGTTTCCTATGGGTGAGCAGATGGAGACTGATAGATGACATCTGTTATCTCAAAAACTAGTGTTGATAGGAGAAAATAGATGCCATTTTTGGAACTAGCAGGTCAAATATACCAAGAAACAGGGCTAACATTTGCACGACCAAAGTGTGTGCTGGCTAGTGTTGTTTTAGAAGATTACTCAGAGTATCCGCATAAGGAATCAACTGTTTTGTAAGACAGGTGGAAACAATAAAGATCCCGTGCATTTTTCCAAATCAGTACAAAATACCCTCAGAAGGATACAACTTGAGGTAAAGAGCCAGGCTGTAGTTTACAAAGTTCAATAAGAAGTGCTGTGTACATGACTTCAGTGTGGGGTGGAACAGGAAGCTGAAATACCTCAGAGAAAATTACCTGTGGAAAGAAATGAGAAGGATGTATTGAACCTTTCCCATCTTGTTTGTACTCCATTGATGTAACAGGTATTGCAACTAGAGGTTAGCAACAGGTATTGTGAATATATCAGTGCATATTTTTAACACTGCACATGGTCACATCCTTTTGTGAAAATACACCTGCTACCACTGAATGCACACACTTTCATACTACAGGCAGTCCCAGAGTTGCAAACATCTGACTTACAAATGACTCTTAAGTTACAAACGGATTTGAGATTACAGAAAGTGAGAGGAAATCTACCCCTAGGAAAGGGAAATTCACTCCTGCAAAAGTTATCATAGGGAAAAGATGTCTCCAGTGAAGCTTTCTCACAAATCATTGTTTCCACAAGAAAAATTGCTCAAAATCCAATTATCACAGGGACAGAAAGAGAGGTGAATTCTTCTGAACAGGGACAGACAGCAAAACAATCATTACAGGGGTGCTATCCCTTCCCTATACTATCAAAAACTAAACTTTGTTTTGTTTGGACTGGAATTACACTTGAAAAATGTACCTGTTCCGATCAAAATACAAATTCAGCTTAAGAACAAAACTACAGAACTGTTTAGCGTTTGGCTAAATAGTGCAATGAAATACAGTAAGATGGTACAACTGAACATAGGAATTGGTATAAGGATTATGATTACGGATTCTGATTCTGATTTGTTTGCTGAAGCGCACGTTTATGATAATGATTGTTTTTGACTTGATATGTTTTGTATAATGTGCTTTTAATTGCCTTTTTGATGTTGTTGTGTTAATCTTTACTATGTAAACCGCCTTGAGTCGCCATTTCGGCTGAGAAAGGCGGTATAGAAGTAAAGCAAATAAATAAATAAATAAATAATAAAACCTATTTGTTTGTAACCAAGGGATTGTCTGTATACACAAATGCAGAGCTATTTTATTGACTGCGGCTCTCAGAATCTCACAACCTGCATTGCCATGTTGCCTTGTTGCTTGTTTAATTGTTCATATTTGTAAAGTATGCAGGCAGAAGTTTTGTTGCACTTTTCTAATCTTGTTCCTAGAGGTTAGGATGAAGCATAACAGCATGTTCATAGTAACATGTCACTGATGGAGTCATTGTTACTTGGCAGTAAGATTATACATATCAGATTCAGATCCAATTATGTGACAGAGGAGGAAAACTCCCACCCTTTGCATTTATGCTGGATTGCCTTCTACATCTTATGCATGACCAATGTTGTTGCTGCTGCTAACCTCTCTAATTTAAATACTTCTCAAAAACACATAGTTCTATAAAGAGGATAACTAGATAACCAAAAGAAATTTAAAAAAATAAGGCAAACTGCTTATGTACAGAGCTTGTCCACATGATAGCGAGGAATGGTACAAGATTCCAGTGTTACAGGTTCCAAAAAATCAAGTCCGTTTGCACAATGCATCTTGCACAGCATAATGACACAACTGGATCTGCACCCAAAAAAACCTCCAGGAAATAATAGCATCATATAGATCAATGTAAAATACTTACTTCCACTATGTGGTAGTTCAAAGGGATCCTGTTATTTCCAGGATAGCTTAGTAACTGGGCAGCACTAGAGAAAAAGACAGACCTAGTCACTGATCGGGAATTTAAATATCTGTGTGGCTATATTGTTAGGGAGGGTAATCCCAATAAATGTATATATTTGAGTGAAGAGAACAGTGGGCTTGTTCAATACTGAAATACGTAGATTGAATTTTGGACTCCCAAAAAGAGAGTGGGCTAGGACCCTCCTCTGTCTCTCATTCATACAGCCATCAGTTCCCCAGGTAGAAAGGTGCTTTAATACAGAGATACCCACTCAACATCAACATGATGCAATTTTCTTAAGCATAAGAAAATTATGGGAAAAGAGGACTGATAAATGCAACTTTGAGGCTTTCTTCTCTATCTGCTTGGACAGGGAAGGGTTCTGAAGAGTTAAAGCTGAGTTGAACCCGCACTTCTGGAGAACAGATCCAGTGGGCTCATACTTTCAAAGAGATTACACTATGCGAGGGGACTGTTCTCCCCTCTGCCCAGAAAGGGAAGGTAGGTTCAGAGCTTATCAAATGCTTTCTGGGGGGACTGGAGATTGAAGCAATGAAAGCAGAGAGCAAGGTGCCATCAGCAACAAAACTGCATTGAATATATCTGACAGAGAAATGGAAAGGCCAGAAAAATGTCTGGATGTTGATATAATTTGTTGAAATAATTAGTAAAACAACATTTCTTACAACAAAGTACACCAACCACAACTCTAAAAAATACTTACTCCATCTTTCAGTTATGTTTAACTGTATCTTTGAAAACAATCTACACAAAGTATCTCCCACCATAACCTTAACTAGTCCCTTTTGGAAATCTGTGATGGTTTTTGTCCAAAAGGAAGCCGCTTGAAAGCTTCAATACTTCTCTACTTCAATTGAGCTGACTTTCCTTCTTTAGAATGTATTTCATTTTGATCCTTTCTTTTTGTTTATAAAAGTATTTCTCCTACGGTTCTTCTAAAATTTATTTTGAGCATAGAATAATAATAATAATTATTATTATTATTATTATTATTAATTAATTAATAATAATTATTATTAATAATAATAATTATTATTAATAATAATAATTTGTAATCCGTCCTATCTCCCCTAGGGGACTCAGGGCGGTTTCCAATACAGGCAAACATTCAATGCAGATAACATACAAACATCAGATAAACTCAAAAACAATAAATAAGAATAATCAGGATATAAAACTTATAATAGCTAACATAATAGCTGGGAAAAAGCCAACACAAATATATGGATTATATGTACATACAAGAGCACTACTGTGAAATGTATTTTATATATCTGCTGAATGTTTCCTTTCATACTTTCATTGCATCAGATGGTTGAAAACTCCAGCTGTTTTTTTAAGCAGATCAATTTTACAGGGCCATTAAGACAATTTTTTCACCCTCTATGTATACAATCTCATTTAGATAAGGGTAAGTACATCGGAAACTAATTAAGTCAAGTCAGATAAAGTTTAAAACTCTTTAACACTCCCAGGACATGCCTGGCCTTATAGCCAAATATTTCTTACCATGTTTTTCTTTCCTTCCAGTGTGATTTTATGATGCAGTGCAGATTTTCTTCTATTACAAATCTCTCAACAGAATGACTACCCGGCATTACAGGACCCTAATAAAAGAAATGGAGACAGAATTTGTTAGTTCTTTGGCCTAAATGTAAACTCTAAGGATTGACACAGTTTGTGAGTATTTCTATCTAACATGCAGATATCGAGCAAGTCACAATCCAAAATACTGAGCAATTAGTTCTATTTAAGTAGACTTTAGGTTGCTGTCCTTTCGTAAGCAGCTTCCTAGGCCAAATAAATGTTCCACTGAACTAAAATTAACCAGAGTCTTCAAAAACACACTCATATGTAACATTTTAAAAATCTATTGTGATATTATACACACATATATAACACATTAAATATAATACACAAAGGCAGGAAGACTAATCAAAAGGAAAAAATCAACAAAGTTATCACCAACCTTTTTGCATTAGCCTAAGCAGCTATTTCAATCTCAGATACACTTAAACTCTCCTTTCCAAATCAATGTTTCAGCAGAGTAAGACATTTTACATACAGTGTGGCACATCTACTGGTGAGAGGATCACTATGAATTTAACTGAAGGTTTTACCTTGGACTTATGAGAGAAATCACACTTCATTCTCACATATCACTCACCTCGGGATCATCGGTGTAATCAAACATCCTGAAGATAACTCTTGGCATTGGGTAAATGGAGTCTTTTGTGTGGGGTGGTGGCGTAAAAGGAGGCAGGTTGTGTTGCAGAGCTTCACAGAGCACGTTGTCAAAAGCAAGGTATGGTCTTGGGATATGCCTCTCTTGCCAGCGATCTTTCTTGAGCTTCTGAATCTGAGCCCAAAGGCAATCTAAGTACTGATAAATAAAAAGTAGCCATTTCCAGATATTTCATACAGATTTTCCATTGCCCCCCCCCCCCCCACCTAGGGTGTCTGCCACTTATTCTACCAAACGATGCAAGTACCCTATATACTTGAGTATAAGCCAACTCAAATACCTAATTTTACCACAAAAAAATGGGAAAACTTATTGACTCGCATATAAGCTGGGGGTGGAAAATGCAGCTGCTGTTAAATTTCAAAAATAAAAATAGATACCAAATAAAGGAATCAGTAGGTTACATATTTTTGAATATTTACTGTATTTCAAAGAAAAACAGTAAACAAGTTGTGTAAGTAGAAAAGGAGGGTCAACAAAAACAATATGGTATCAGCAATAACTTAATAATAATAATAATAATAATAATAATTTGTTCCCTGTCCTATCTTCCCATGGGGATTCAGGGTGACTTCCAACAAAGTAACAGACAGACATTCAATGCCTATATAAACAAAAAACCATAAAAATTTTAAACAAAAGACAATACTAAATATTGTACAATAAGTTAAAATAAAGTTAAAATAAACAGTAGCATTTAATAATTATCATTAAAATCAATTAAAAAACCAGCTGAGGTAAAGTTTCACATCCATTCCCTTTCACTTTCTCTCAGGCTTCTCCTATTGACGCAGCCTAGAATGGCATTGGCCTTTTCAGCTGCAGCATCACAGTGTGGGCTGGTGTTCAACTCATGGTCGCCTTCATGCAGGGAAAGCACAATCAAAACACCCACGACAGATGATAGCCATTCAGCTTTAATAATATTAATATTAATAATAATAACAGAGTTGGAAGGGACCTCTAAAGATTAGCTAGTCCAACCCCCTTCATTCTGCCTTTATGCAGGGAAAGCACAATCAAAGCACCCCAACAGATGATGGCCATTTAGAAGTATTAATATTAATAATAATAAGAGTTGGGCGAGACCACTAAAGGCCAACTAGTCCAACCCCCTTCATTCTGCCTTTATACAGGGAAAGCACAATCAAAGCACCCCAACAGATGATGGCCATTCAGGAGTATTAATATTAATAATAATAAGAATTGGAAGGGACCACTAAAGACCAACTAGTCCAACCCCCTTCATTCTGCCTTTATGCAGGGAAAGCACAATTAAAGCACCCCAAGAGATGATGGCCATTCAGGCATAATAATAATAATAATAACAATAATAATAATAATAATAATAATAATGAATAGTAGCAATTCCAAACTTAATTTTCAATTTTAAAATATGACATATGCACTGTAGTGTACTGGGCTTTGAGACTTGCATTAGGATTCTAGAGAACAGAGTTCAAAGCCCTGCTCAGCCATGGAAAACCCATTGGACTAACTTGGACAAGTCACTCTTCAGCCTCAAAGGAAAACAAGGGAAACCTTCACTGGACAAATCTTGCCAAGAAAACCCCATGATAGGGCAGCCATGCGTTGGAAGTGGTTTGAAGGCATATAACAACAATCACCACCACCATCACCTTTTTTTCAGCAAGTTTTAGCTGGTCAAGTAAAAATTAATACAAAATTGCTCTTCAGATGCGTGGTGGCATACATTAACAAAAAGAACCCCATTTACCTCTTCTTGTGGATGTGGTTTCTCAGCTGACCAAACTTGTAACATGGAGACATGTATCTTCTGACGCCGTCTGACAATAGGGAACACGTTGTACCAAAAGGTGATTCATTCTATTCTTAACTACAAAATTATGCAAATTTATTCAATGTAGTGGGGTATGTCTCCCTGAAATAGGCATGGCTTGTAGTTAAAGTAGGAAAGCACCTTCAGTGACATTTTTGGATTTTTCTGATAAGACTGCTGAAGCAGCTTGCACTTGGCCCTTAATTATACATGAAGCCCTTCTTTTTTCAAAAACATTCACTGAGCTAAAAATTAAGATTTAAAGACAACATTACCTTAACTTTTTTAACAAAAAGTCACCCATGAAGTTATAATGAAGTTCTAAGGCACGATCCAGCAGAAAACATTTTTGCATAAGTTCTACAAAGCAGGACCTCAGCAAGAATATTTTATTAGCATTATTATGCAGTTTCTGTTTTAATTTATGGAAGAACATCCAACTGGATTATGTCCTTAGTGTTCTTGCACTGCAATCATGGAAAAGCTGCATGGCTTACAAAACAGCCTGATGCCTACAACAGGCCACAGTTTTAACAGTATTTATTTGCAAACCATAATTTCCAATTGTCTTATTTAGCCGTATGAAAACAGTTATCTTCTGACAGTCTACATGGCCCTAAAGTTTTGTCCAGAACTATTAACATCTTGCTTTATGCTGATGATATGGTGATTATGGCAACATCTCCAGTGGGACTGAGAAGATCACTGGCAAAATTCAATTTGTACTATGAGCTAAATTCACTCACTATGAACAAGGATAAATCCAAAATTATAGTCTTTGGAAAAAACAGAAAACGGTACACGTGGTCCCTAAATGGGTACATTTGGAACAAATTAATTGCTACAAATATCTAGGTATTATGTTCTCTTCATCTGGTGCTTGGGCTAACCACATTACTCATAGTATACAAAGAGCAACAAAAGCAGCAGGTTCCATTTATAAACCATCATAGATACCCAGGCACAATCAGACCTGCCTTGGAAGTCTTTAAGACAAAAATAATGCCAACACTTATATTTGGGGCTGAAATTTGGGGGCACATCAATTTGGTCAGGATCGAAGCCTTCCAAGTTAAGCAGCTTCGGACTCTCCTAGGACTTTCCAGAACAATGCTGATGGTGGCAGTAAGGGCGGAGCTAGGAATGCCCCTAGTAAAAGCTCAAATCTTAATGAGACAATTCAATTACTAGTCAAAAGTAAACTCTATGGATCCCAGTAGACTTCCTTGCCTATGTCTAGAGGTTCAAGTCCAGTGTGACCAAAAGTCATCATGGATAGTGGTTCTAAATAATGAGTTGGGGAGAACAAACTGGAAGATATTGAACATTTCTTAATTAACTGTCCAGCATATACTGAATTGTGAGACAGATATTTACATCCAATATTACCCAACTGCATGTCTCCCAACATAAATTATCTTCTGACATCCCTCTTGCAAGGACAGGAAAGATCCATCATAATCAGAGTAAGCCTTTTTATTCTGAAAGCTATCAAGAAAAGATGACCCCATGATAAGACGAAGCGGATTTTTAGTATAAGTAGATGTTATGTAGTAGTAGAATGTTGTTGTGCTGTCTTGATCCAGTGTAAATTGTCTTTTCTATGTTTTTGTACACCGCCACGAATCGCCTTCGGGCTGAGAGCGGCGGTTAATAAGTGCAAGTAATAAATAAATAAATAAATAATAAGAGCAGATTTCCCGAAAGAAGAACCAGGAAAATAAGACTCCGACTGTAAATAGAAAGTCAGCTGCTGTCCTCACCTTTTTGCCTTGTTTTTTTTACTCGTGTTGTATTTCGAAATGGTCATATGACTACTCAAATAAATAAATTATTATTATATCACATATAAACATGTCCAATTGAAACAGCAAGTTGTTCAACTTTAGAATGTTAGAAAGTGTTTTCTCCTCTTTTAACACCAAATGAAGAAGGCTGGATATTATCTAATTCTCTTACTTCAGATAGCTTTCAACACTGGACAAGATGCGGTCCATTTCAGCATCCTTCTTCTCATACAATTCCTTTCCCACCCAAGGTAAAGATGACAGGAATGCATACACATACCAGTCACTCCGCACCTGTGGCAAACAAAAATTGATTTTTTCAGATTTAAAGCTGAGACAATATATGAAGATCCTTCAAAACACTGGCCACAGTATTTTCTTATTGAGGAATCCTGGTTAATATTAGCAAGTGCTTTAAGTACAAACTTTCAAAAATCCAACTCAGAAAATGGTCAATTTTGCTTGTTTCCATAAAACGCTGTCCAAACATATATATAGTACTATATGTCCAGTCTCCTACACAAAACAATTAAGGAAAGACGATGTGTATAATCCAGACAACTTCTTTAAAGTTGTTGATGCTGTACTATTTACATGGGACTAGCTTTAATTCTGAGCACCAACCCAACCAACTGAATCAAGGGTTTAAGCCCTACTTAGGACTACTTTAAGCCCTACTTAGCCCAGTCCCTAGTTTGCCAGATTGCACTCTGTTCTCTGCACTTCTTCCAATCCCCCAGCCCCATACAACACTGTTTTGCACTATCCCAGGTCCAGTCCTCTTTATATCCAGAGGTCCATTCATGGGAATCCTGGATCCAATGTGGAGAAAAATCAACCAGTCAGTAGGAATTTTGCTTTGCATGCAGAGGTTGTAAAAGTGACAACCCTGACATCTTCATAGAGAGCTGCAAAAAACCCTCTTTAAGAGCAGCTGATGGTTAATGGAGGCAAAACTGAGCTCGATGGACAACAGTTATTCTGTTCTAATGAACTGGAATCTACAAAAGTTAGATCTGTAATTAAGGAACGAAGCCTTGATTTTAAATCTACTGTTTAGTTTCCTGACCAAAGATCAAACGGATTAAAAAAGAACAGTTTGATCTTTCTACTGCACAACTGTTCTCAGTGACAGTTCTTTCACAATGTCCATCTCATCTAGTCATTTCTCCAGCTGAGAGCTGTGCATCAGTTCCAGTTCACTAAACACAGAAGACTATGATTTCTGTTATTAATTGCTTTTCTTCCTAAAACCGGGAAAACAAAGTTGTAGGAAAGATTCTATCAAAGTCCTGCAGTCCTCTGATATAATAAGAAAACCTACTGCAGGGTCTTTCTTTCTAAAAACGATCAAACATACAAAGTGATTGCCACGACTAATTCCTGTTTTGCAACATCCCATGCTTCTGCCATAGCAGAGTCAAAAATTCAAAAAACAAATTCCCTTATCTTTCATAAGATATTTCAAGAAACTTTGCAACTAAATCTAGTCCCATACTGCAGTGCTGAAGAAATATCAGCAAGTTGGGCAAGTCCATCTAAGCTACAGCTCAGTAACTAGTAACCTCATAAGCCAAATCTAATATTCTGATATCATTTGGCCTCTTAAATGCCATATTCCAAATTAAAGATGGATATGAATAACAGTTTCTCTCACAATAGTACAAGTACTTTTGGCAATTAGATACAGATTTATGTACCGACACAAATGTTTGGATGTGTCTTGGCCCTTCCACACAGCCATATAACCCAGAACATCAAGACAGAAAATCCCACAATATCTGCTTTGAACTGGAATATCTGAGTCCATGCAGCCATATATTCCAGTTCAAAGCAGAAAATGTGGGATTTTTTTCAGTTGTGTGGAAGGAGCCTTACTTATTTCTGCTTTGGGAAAGACAAATGTGTGGCCTTCCAGATAGCGGACAGAAATTTTCATTATCATTCATTACGCTGCCTAGGAGTACTGGAAAATAAATCCACTAATATCTGGAGGATGATAAATTTTCCACCCCTGTTCAATACAAGCAAGATCACCAACGCCTAATATAGCATGTCAGTTTGTCTTATTCAAGTAGCTTTATATCCCATACAGTAGGCGACTTAGCACTTCTTGAAACTTTCAATTATATTGGAGCACAGCTTTTGAATAGGAATTACCTTACCTGAGGAACATCTTCCTCCTGAGTCACAGCAACAAAATTCTCAAACATAGCTACCATAGAAGGTGCAGCTATTACGTGACAATTCACAAGATCAGAGAGAAAACGGACCTGAGGGAAAGAGGAATTAAATCAGAGTGTAAAGGAAAAAAATAAAATGTTATGCCCAGTCAAATCTGAATCAGCAAGACTGGATGCTAGTTTGGGCTCATGTACTCATTTCCTTATAGCATACATAAAGAACTGTGGGATCTTTCACAAATTCATTAACCTGCCTACTTGAGAGGATCTTCTTGGCTGAGTACCTTCAACCCAACCTAACTCAAGGCCTAAATCTAGTATGGTTGGAATGCCAGGGTCCAAGAAACTTATCACATGTGTCTCACATTCTTGCATTGGGAAACTTCAGCTTAATTCCAGAGGTAAGATGAGGAGAAGAACTGATGAAAATTTCATCTATTCTTTTCAAATTGGGACAGAAAAATAACTGAGACACTTTAAAAAAAAATTTGTCTACAGGGAAAAAAATCCAGAGGCAAACTACACCCCCCTCCCCTTTACTGGGACTTGTCAGAGAATGAAAAACCTTGCTCCCGTTCCTCCCTGCTCCCCAGTTCATTTTCCAGCTGGAATAGTGCAATTACTGAGACTGTGTTTGTTTCTCCCCCTGCCATGCCTGGAAATATACCGTAAGTGAAGAAAAATCTAAGAGTTAAGAGAGCATTTAATTCATGAACTCTGCCTCTTGTTAGGTCCTGCTTCAGATTCAATTAGTCACTGGCAGATGAAAGCCAGCAGGCTATTTTAGTGTGATCTATCCTGAATCAAGCTGCATTTCCCCCCTGCCCCCCACCGCTAAGACACTGTGGTTTTAGTATGGGACTACAACTCTACAGGGTTCACACTCCCTACTGGGCAAGGAAACCCACTGGTGAGTGTTAAACAAGTCACACATTCTCAGCCTCATGTTTAGAAATAACCTTTTTAGTGAGAGAAGAGCCTGGTGTTATAACTCTAGTCATACCTGAATAGTCACATGTATGTATGATAGAAAGAATCAAGATGCTCAAAAGAGAGACCAAACAAAGCTCTCAAGATGTAAATCATTAAAAATGCATTGTGAAAATCTATCTGTTGCATTCAAAACCTTGGTTTGTCCGTGACATTCTTTATGACACTACATTTTCGCAAAATACAATGTATTATCGGCATTGTATGGCATTACAATAGGCAAATGGAAAAAGTGTGTGTGAGTGCCGAAAAACATCAGATAAAATGCATTTTCTGAAATACATCCTCAAAATGAATCAGAAAGATTTTCTAGAAATCAAAGGATGCCCAGTCATCATAAGAAAATTGAAAAACTTACTAAATATACAGCTTCATTATACATGTTGACTTTCAAGCATTCTTTCAGCTGACGTATCATGGCTTCTACAAACTCTCCACCAAAATTGTAGTTCCTGGCATTCAGCAAGCCGACAAGAGTTGTATAAACTGTAAACTTTACTGGTAGCAATCGTGCACTATTTTTTTCATGAGAGAAAAAAGCAATATAAAATGTCAGCACAATGGTTGAGACATAGATATTCATCTTCACACATATTTAATCCATTAGATGGGAACACAAGTATTTTTATCTGAAGTATTTTTGTATCAATAGTAAAATGATACAAAAGTTACTTCTAACATTTTCACTCAAAACGTAGAATAAAGCAAAAGTAACTATGCAACATATCCACTGTGTTAGTTATTTCTGTTTCCATCACTTCCTATTCTTGTCATTCCAATTAGTTTATCTCCAGAATAAAGAGCATCTCTTTGAACAGAAGAAAACTGCATGAAAGGAGAAGAAGAAATCAGCCATTACTGAAGATTGTGATCTTTTCCAAGAGCACTTATGAATAACTCATCATCATACTGTCAGACTGTAAACCATATTTCAATTCATCATTGTAGTAATTCATACATGATTGTATGACCACCAGCAGAAGCAGTAATTACAATGATGATGATGTTGGCAATAATAATAATAATAATAATAATAATAATAATTTATAGACTTTTTCCTGACAACGGAACTCAAGATGGCTGACAACATATTAAAACAATACATGTAAGAAACAATATCAATGTCAAAATAAAGGTATAAATATAAGATTTACAAAACTAATGCTTTATAAGTTAAAACATAAAATATTAAAACTCTATGCACATTCTATGTACAGTGGCACGGGTGAAGTGAAGTATTATCACACTGTTCTTCCCAAATAACCTCAAAAATTAGGAAAGGATGTATTTAAAATCAAGCCCCCTCCCCCGCACATACACATTTCAGCTCATTATCTGTTGCTTCAAATGGAGTAAAATTTTACTCAGATTGCTAATTTCTACCTTACAGTTTTCATCAGGTATAAATATTTAAATCAGAAAATCCCGTGTAAAAATGCAGACACAAATAATAAAGTGTTATGAAAATTATGGAAGTCTGGAAGTATAGTGCAGGTAAATCATTATCACATAAATTAATACATCTTTAGCATACATACACTGTACAAAGGATTCTTAGTATCTTGCTTTTGTAGTTAGGCAGATCTGCCTCCAAGACTCCAGCAAGGCCTTCCAAGTTACTCTCCAAAGAGGAACTGCTCTAACATACAAAAACAAAAAAGAAATGTGTAATCTTCTCATAAGACATAACCAAGATGTTCTTCAGTAAAAAACAAACAAACCCAAAGCAAAACAAAAAGCTCATTCAATATTGTGTATTAGTGGACAAGAAACAATCTGACTGCTATCCAGCAGTGATTTTAGACACACAGCTCTTAGTACAGTAAATCAAAAGGCACTGTGTACAAGTTCATTTATCTTTCCTTAATAGAAGTCCTGTAGCTAGAGAAAAGATGGATGAATGAGTGAGAGTATGTGAGGAACCTCCGTGAATAAGAAAACACAACTGGAGGGGGAAAAGGCTGTTTCTATTTTTGGCTGATTTTCACTGCCTGATGGAGGGGGCAATTCTCAACCTCCAGAAGTGGTGATATGTGAAGTCTGGGTCAATTTTGCCATCAAACATGGAGGAGAGGGGCCAGTGGAAATCTGTTACAGATTTATGAGCACCAAAATGAAGACATGCCAAATTCAATTCTGATGCAGTATCCTTTCTTCTACCTTAGAAGCCAAGTAGCTTTTCAATGAGCAGTTGTCCAGAGCAAGGTCACATTCACAATTTTCACTGAGGGTTCAAAACCAGAAGTCATTCAAACTCATAATCTGAGCTCCTCTGTAGTAACACTAATGGTGAGTGCTGAAAGGACTACAGCTACACAGAAAAGAGGAAAGTATCAACATATCTGATTCTGAGAGTTATCGAAGTAAAATATTTTCTTTTAAATAAAAATAAATTGTAAGGCACAGGATGGCAAAGAAGATCAAGAGGCCCAGGAATAATTTCTAAGGTCAATGAAATCATCACGACAGATAACTGATGGCAATATAAGAAGAAATTGATTGCTGGTTTCTTTTTCACTTCAGAAAAGATAGGACCTCTCTAAAATAGTGCTAGTAGAGTATAAGTTTGTTCCACAGACCTTAGACATCTACACATAGAAATTTCAGCAAAAAACCTGTTGGTCTGTCATACCTTTTCTCCGACTCTGCATATTAAAGACTCTAGACGCTCTTCGATTTCTGATGGTTCAGATGTTCTTCTTCTTTTGTGTGGTGTTCCCTCTTTTTCAATGAGATAAAACAGGAAATAAATCAGGTTGCACAATTTTTCATGCTGCCAGATAAAATCTTGAATACAGATGTAGATAGTGTATAAGACACAGTGGCAACCCAGCCCTAAAACAATTCACAATATTTGCAGACTACTTCAGCAATTGATAACAGTATAATACCATGTTGTATCACATTGTGTTGATACAGTGAATCCTATGGATTGGTAAGAACAAATATTTTATTCACAGTTCACTTAGCTTCTGTAGGAATTGCTCATGTTCTATTAAAGGAGCATAGCAGTGGCTCCTTCATTAACTAAAGTTGGAAAGAAGTTATACTATTACAGTGCCCTATCGCTTAAAATTCAAGAAAAAAGTACAAGCAACATTCTATTTCTTATTTTAAAATAATATTTATTGACAGTAATTCAAACCAACAGAACGTTAGAAAAAGTCTCCATTTCAAACTAATTCAATTAAAAAAATTCTGAGCAGTGGTGCAAAAGGTTTTATGCTTTTAAACCCTACTGCAGAAACTGCTCACAAACTTATCTTGTGCATGCTAGCCTGCATTTAGAAGCTAGAGTGAAGCCAACATGCAAAGCTTTCATGGGAGTCCTGTACTGCATAGGTAATTTAGTGAATTCCATGTGTGCTGCCATTTCAAGTTTTGCAACATGACTCCACAGGTCAATCTACTCATTCATACACAGGGTTTTTTTCCCGTTAAAATTTCAGACATCCAAAAAGGTAACTAATCTAAATAGCCTCACATTTAATAAGCTCTAGAGTTCTGTGGTCAACAAATTAGCCTTCAAAAGTCTTCTCCACATATAATCATCGGTGTCCTTCTGTTAAAAACGTTTTCCAGTAACATCATCTGGCCATACCATGTTCATCATTTATAGTTCCATGTTACCTATTCCACTGCATTCTCAAAAGCTTGCTCAAAGAGCCAAGTTTTAACCTTTTTTGGAAAGTCAGGAGGGAGGGGGATGATCTAATATCCCTGGGGAGGGAGTTCCATAGCCATGGGGCCAACACTGAGAAGACCCTGTCCCTCGTCCCCGTCACAGTGGCCAAGCACCGGTTCAGGACCTGAACAGCCTCCTTAGTAGCAGGTGGGAAGGAGTGACAGAGTTGGACGTCATCTGCATACAGGTGACACCGGACCCACCAACTCCGAATGATTTAACCTGTTTTAACTCTTGTGTATCTTGTTGCATGTTTTAATAAGTGTTTTTTGCTCTTGTTTTAATGTTGTTGTATCCCGCCTCGAGCCGCAGGGAGAGATGGGTAATAAATTCAATTATCATTATCATGCCACCTACTAGCATGCATCTCGGGGCAATGGGTTCAAATTACAGAGGAGAGGAGATTCCACCTGAACATTAGGAAGAACTTCCTGATTGTAAGAGCTGTTCAGCAGTCGAGTTCCCTGCCTTGGGAGTCTGGTGGAAGCTCCTATCTTGAAGGCTTTTAAACAGAGCCTGGATGGCCATCTGTCAGGGGTGCTTTGAATGTAATTTTCCTGCTTCTTGGCAGGAGGTTGGACTGGATGGCCCATAAGGTCTCTTCCAACTCTATTATTCTAATATTATTTATATTCCACTTTTCTCTCCCATCGGGAATTCAAAGCAGCTAACAACAAGGTATAAAACATAAAGGCACATTAGGATAATCAATAACAATTAAAACATGATTATGACAAATGAACCATAATAAAACACATTACAGATTAAAATACAATTAGCACTTTACGGTAGGTATAGTTAAAAACTCAATAAACATAAAACGAAGCCATTATTCTTCCCATTGCCACTTGCCCACAAGGTACTGCACAGAAAGGTTCTGCCCCAGATGTTACTAGTATCACAGAATCATAGAGTTGAAAGAGACCTCATGGGCATCCAGTCCAACCCCCTGCCAAGACGTACTCAAAGCACCCTTGATAGATTCAGCCTGTTTAAAAGCTTCAAAAGAAGGAGTCTCTACCACACTCTGGGGGAGAGAGTTCCACTGCTGAACAGCTCTCACAATTAGAAAGTTTTCCCTCATGGTCATGTGGAATCTCCTTTCCTGAAATTTGAAACCATTGTTCCACATCCTAGTCTCCAGGGCAGCAGAAAACAAGCTTGCTCCCTCCTCCCTGTGATTTCCCCTCACATATTTATACATGGCCCTCATTATGTCTTCTCTCAGCCTCTTCTTCTGTAGGCTAAACATGGCTAGATCTTTAAGCCACTCCTCATAGGGCGTGTTCTCCAGACCCTTGATCGTTTTAGTCACCCTCCTCTGAAAACATTCCAGCTTGTTAATATCTCCCTTCAATTGCAGTGCCCAGAATTGTCACAATACTCCAGGTGTGGTCTGAACAAGGCAGAATAGAGGGGTAGCATGACTTCCCTGGACCTAGACACTATACTCCTATTTATGCAGGCTAAGATCTCATTGGCTTTTTTAGCTGCCACATCACACTGTTGGCTCATGTTTAACTTATTGTTCACCAGGACTCCAAGATCTTTTTCATATGTACTGTTGTCGAGCCAGGTGTCCCCCATGTTGTATCTTTGCATTTCATTTTTTCTGCCTAAATGGAGTATCTTGCATATGTCCCTGTTGAACTTCATTTTGCTAGTTTTGGCCCATCTCTCTAACCTGTTCAGATCGTTTTGAATTCTGCTCCTGTCTTCTGGAGTAATGGCTAGCTATCCCTCCCAATTTGGTGTCACCTGCAAACGTCACGATCATGACTTCTGACCCTTCATCTAAGTCATTAATAAAGATGTTGAACAGGCCTGGGACCAGGACGGGATCTTGCTTATGGCATTCCTCTCGTCACTTCTTTCCAAGATGAAGAGGAAGCAGTGGAGAGAGCCTTCTCCTCTGTGGTTCCTCGACTCTGGAACTCATTGCCCAGTGAGCTTAGGCAAGCACCCACCTTAGCAACCTTCAAGAAGAATCTCAAAACCTGGCTTTTCCGTTGTGCTTTTGGAGAGTAACCATACAACTACACACTGTTGCTCCCACTCAATGTTTGTGCCTATAGCACACTTCCCCCTGTCTATTTGAAGGCCTGTTTTTACAACTTCTCCCTCACAAATAATCTGCTCCACTCCTATCTCATGCTGAGCTTTTAGTATTTTATCTGTAAATGTGGCCTGCTCATTGTCACTGTGATTGCGAATGATTTTTCATTGTATTTTATATTGTTTATTGTATTCTTATGTTTTATTAAGCTTATTGTGTTGTCTGTTATGTGCTTTGTTTTTATTTTATTGTAATGCACTGTTGGGCCTGGCCTCATGTAAGCCGCCCCAAATCCCCGTTGGGAAGATGGTGGCAGGGTATAAAAAAAGATTATTATTATTATTATTATTATTGGTGAGCACCCTCTGGATTCTTTCACCTAACCAATTACAGATCCACCTAACTGTAGTTTTGCCTAGCCCACATTTAACTAGTCTGTTTGCCAGAGGGTTATATTGGACCTTGTCGAAGGCCTTACTGAAATCCAGGTACGCTACACCAATAGTGTTCCCTGTGTCTATCCAGCTTTATTTATTTATTTATTTATTGCACTTCTACCCCGCCCTTCTCAACCCCCCGAGGGGGGACTCAGGGCGGCTTACAAAAGGCACAATTCGATGCCGGCACAACAAGGTAAAAATAAACATATGTAAACAGTAATTAAAACAGTCCATTATACATCACACATCAAAATCACACATTAAGATCGTCCGGGGAGGCCCTGCTCTGGTCCCGCCTGCGTCACAGGCACGGTTGGCGGGGACGAGGGACAGGGCCTTCTCGGTGGTGGCCCCTCGGCTATGGAATGCCCTACCTATAGACATCAGACAGGCTCCTTCGTTGCTGGCGTTTCGGAAGAAGGTTAAGACTTGGCTTTACGAGCAAGCGTTTGGCTAAACAGTGCAACTGAACACAGGAAGACGGTAAAATTGAACATAGAAATGGCACAAGGATTATGAGAATGGATTTTGCTCTGTTATCGAGGCGTCATGAATTGATAATAATTGTTGATTTTGTTGTTGTGTATGATGTGTTTTTAACTGTTTATTGTTGTGATAACCTGCATTGTGTAAACCGCATTGAGTCGCCTAATTAGGCTGAAAAACGCGGTATAGAAATAAAGCAAATAAATAAATAAATAAATCTATAAAACCAATCTAATGCTCAACGTTTGCCAACTCAGAGTTCATAAATTCAATTCCACACTGTCAAGTCCATCAGTTGTCGTCACTAGTCCTTTGTCTGCTGCCAGATTACCCAAAGGCCTGGTCCCAAATCCATGTTTTTAATTTCCTTCTAAATGAGGGGAGGGATGTTGGTGACCTAATTTCCCTGGGGAGCGAATTCCACAGGTGAGGAGCCACCACTGAGAAGGCCCTGCTCCTCGTCCCCACCAACCTCAGCTTGTAACTCTATTGAAAAAAGAGATCAGATTAGTCTGGCATGACGTGTTTTAGATAAATCTGTGTTGACTATTAGAAATAACTGCATTCCTTGCCAAGTGTTTACAAGTGCAGTATCTTGCTGTACTACTGCTACTACTACTACATGCTGGCATACGTTCTTGCACGCTTCTTGTTCACAACAACTCCAAGTCACTGTGAGAAGTACTGAGAGGTTGGACACAACTGAAGTTCCCATTTCCAAAACGCGTTTGAACTAATTTCTCGTGAAATAAACGGGTCAAAGGTCCTACAGGCCAGGCTTTTTCTTCAGAAAGATGCCCATGGAGAACGACAATACTGGCCCCCCAGACCAGACACACTTCCCAACCTTTGGTCTCCCAGGGGCTAAGTTGGGACTTCAACTCCCGGGATTCCTCTCGGTTGGCGAAGACGGCTGGGGCTTCTGGGAGTTGAAGTCCCCCCATACCTGAAAGGTTGGGAGCCCCTATCGAAGAAAGGCAGCTTCCTCAGGCCATGAGGGCCAGGCCTCCCTCTCTCCCACTCCCACCCCCTTCTCCTCCTTTCTCCTCCCTCGCTCCCGCTCACCGTCGTTATCGTCGCTGTGCCGCCTGCGCGACATGGTCCTTCTTCCTCAACGGCCGGGGAGAGAGAGAGAGGAGGGAAAGAGGCCGGCAGCCAGGCAGACAGACAGACAGACAGAGAAGAGGTCCAGGGCGCATGCGCAACTGACACTTCTCGCGCGCTCGCCGGAGGAGGAGGCCTTCGACGCTTCGAAAAAAAAACGCCCACTGAAAGCCGTGTGCGAGGAACTGCGCGCGCGCCTGCCTGCTCCCCTTCCGGCCCGCGCGCACGCTTCTTCCGGTCCCTTCTGGCCCCGCGCTGCTCTCTCCGGCTACGACAAGTGCGCATGCGTACAAAGGGAAGCTTTTCCGGAGCAAAAGAAAGGGGAAAAAAAAGAACAGAGGACGATCAAGGGATCGTCGACAAATTAATGCCCTCGTGTGGAAACGAATAGAACTTGTGGAAGGAGGGTGAAGGGAAAGAGATTTGGTGGGGCGCCAAGGCTTCTGAGTTTGTTTTGTTGTTGTTTATGGTTCTCAAACTGGCAACAACTGTTCTTTGGAAGTCAGCAGTGCGTTTCTTCATGGCAGTCACCACTACAATCCTTTTGATTCCCCCTGAAAGGAACCCAAATCCTGCAAAGAAGCTATTGAGACCTTTTTTGGGGAGGGAGGGTGGAGATGTGGAATATAAATATTAAATCGATGCATCTTTATTTATTTGTATACTTATTTCTAAAAATTGGGACCAAAAAACGCTCGTGCAAGAAAGTACGCCTTCCACGTGCAAGTACATCTTCCACGTGCAAGTACGCTTCCATGTGCAAATACGCCTTCCACGTACAAATACGTCTTCCATGTGCAAGTACGCCTTCCACGTACAAATACGTCTTTCATGTGCAAGTACGTCTTCCACGTGAAAGTATGCCTTCCATGTGCAAGTACGCCTTCCACGTACAAATACGTCTTTCATGTGCAAGTACGTCTTCCACGTGCAAGTACGCCTTCCATGTGCAAATACGCCTTCCACGTACAAATACATCTTCCACGTGCAAGTACGCCTTCCATGTGCAACTACATCTTTCATGTGCAAGTACACCTTCCCTTTGCAAGTACGCCTTCCACATATAAATACGCCTTTCATGTGCAAGTATGTCTTCCACGTGCAAGTACATCTTCCACGTGCAAGTATACGTTCCATGTGCAAGTATGTTTTCCACATGCAAGTAATCTTCCAGTGGTTCCCAACATGTGGTCCGTGGACCACCAGTGGTCCAGAAGAATGAAAATATGGTCCACAGCATCACCATTACTACACAGTTGCCTCGAAACCACACAGCAGTGTGGTCTTGCAAAACTGGTCTTGCAAAACCCTCTTATAGTGCTGAGGCAACTGAGCTGTCAGGAGGGGAGAGGCTGACTACCCGCAAAGCATTACCACTACCACATCAGCTCTATTAAATACGGTTTTCTGAAGCTGAGCTGATGGTGACTACTGGATAGCGTATGTTCTGTATCAGAAACGAGAGCTGATGAGGTCTAGCCAATGCAATTTTCTCTTATCAGCACTTCAAATAACCAAACCGAATCTAAAATTGAGCAAAAACTGATTCATAACCTCTTTGGTACTAATGTTGGAGAGTGGTCCCTGGTCAAAGTAGCCCCTGGCCAAAAAAAGGTTGGGAACCACTGATTTGAAAGAACAAATTTAAGAATATAATTTTTAAAAACTCTGAAAAAATTATTCTGACTTGGGTTATGAGGCCGACCCATATGTTATATAGGCTCGGAACTTTTAGGGGTGAGGCCCCCTTTGTCTCCTGGCAACCAATATTTTTAGACCCAACCCACCACTGCCTACACTAGAATGAGTACGGTTTGGCCTGGTGGTGCAATGGTTTAAACCCTTGTGCCTGCAGGACTGAGGACCGAAAGGTTGGCAGTTCAAATCTGGAGAGTAGGGTGAGCTCACGTCTGTCAGCCCCAGCTTCCCATGCGGGGACATGAGAAAAGCCTCCCACAGGATGGTAAAACTGGGCGTCCCAGGGGCAACGTCCTTGTAGACAGCCAATTCTCACACCAGAAGTTACTGTCCTTGCAGACGGCCAATTCTCTCACACCAGAAGTGACTTGCAGTTTCTCAAGTCACTCCTGACATGAAAAAAGGCACCACTTGAACTGCCTTAGCTCAATGCTATGCAGCATTGGGGAGTTGTAGTATGTACAAAGCAAAAGACATTGTACATCTACAGCTCCCTTGATTCCATAGCATTGAGCCAGAGCAGTTCAAGTGGGGTCAACCCGCACTCATTCTACAGTGTAGCCGAGGCACCCTTTTCGGTCCATTGGTTCTCTCTGAATTGCCAGCAGTCCCTCCAGGGAAGGCTTCCAGGGAGGAGCCTTGCAAGAGAGACAGAGAGCAAGACATGCTTTCTCTTTGCAGAGAGTGCCAGCACATTCAGCTGCCAGGCCAGGAAGAAGAGGAGGAGGAGGAGGAGGAGGAGGAGGGGAAGTCAGTGCTGGGGACAGAGGGTGGCTGCAGGCGGAGAAAGCCCATCCAGGTAAAAGGAAACAGAGCAGCAGCCAAAGAAAGGCTGCGTTTTGCAGGGACTGAGCCATGCCTGCCCTTTCTATCCCTTTGTGGGTCCTAGAAGAGGCCTGGCTCTGGGGGTGGGACACGGCTGCCGCCATGGGGCTGCTTGCTGCTTTTCCATCCCATCTGCCTTCTAGCAATGGCCCTCCCCTCCTAGTGTTCCTCCCCACAATGACCCTGCGAGGCAGGAGAGGCTGAAAGAGAGGCTGGTCAGCCAAGAGTGCCAAGGCCCGGGAAGCAATTCAGTTCCGCATGCCTACACCAGCTTCCTCTGCACTGTAGAAGCATCCTTTAACTGCCCTGGCTCAGTGCTGTGGAATCCATGGGGTTTGCAATTTTGCAAGGGCTACCACTTCCCTGCCAAAGAACTCTGGGGCCTTACCGCACCAGGACTGTGGCACAGCGGCGGGGAGTCAGCAGCATTAAGATCACTACTGACCGAAAGGTCATGAGTTCGAAGCCAGCTTGCTGTCAACCTTTGCAGCCCAAAAGACAATTGCATCTGTCAAGTAGGAAATTTAGATACTGCGTATGCGGGGGGGGGGGGGGGGGTAATTTAATAATTTACGACACCATAAAAATCTCCAGCAAGCCTGCAAAGAATGAGGAAACACTCCATCAGTGTCACAAATGGACAGTGAAGCGATAGCTCCCCTGGTGGCCAGAATACCCTCATCAAAAAAAAAGCTGGAATGTTAATAAATATAAGCTGACAGACAATCAGAGGCTAATTAACTTTCCAGCTTTCATGAGAGTATTCTGGCCACCAGGGGAGCTGTCGCTTCACCATCCATTTTTGACACTGATTGAGTACTTCCTAATTCTTTTTTGCTTACTTGCTGGAGATTTTATGGCATCGTAAATTAGTTAAATTAGCCTCCCCGCATAAGCGGTACTTAAATTTTGTACTTGACAGATGCAACTGTCTTTCTGGCTGCAAAGGTTGATAGCAAGCTACACAGAAGTCGGAAGCTTACTCCGATCTGGGCTGGCTTTGAACTCATGACCTTTTTACAGAGTAATGATTTTGAGTCTTTGTCTCTTGGTAGCTTTGTGATTGAGATGTGATTTTAAACAAGGCCGCTAAGAAAGTGTTATACTAACCATAGTGATGCAGGGCTGGATAAAATGTTAATGTGATTATGATTAATTCATATACTCTCCTAAATGAGATTTCCTCAGATGCATGCCCTGGTAATCACACTTGCAAATTATGTCTGTGTTTACTTTCTAATGACCAGTCACAAAATGAAACACACTACCTTCAAAGAAACACACTAACTTAAAACCTTGACATCTTTCCCAATGGGAGGAACACCTCTGCAAATCTATATAAATAAAAATGTAGTGTTTGTTTGTGGGATTAACATAACTCAAAAACCACTGGATGAATTGACCCCAGATTTGGACACAATACACGTATCAGACCAACAAGTGACAATCACTCATAAAACACTGAAAAACACAGCGGAAGGGCTTACAAAGCAAAAAAAAAAAAAAACAAAAAAAAACCAACAACCCCAAAAATACATTACAATGCATGTGCAAAATCACACACACATACACAAACACACATATACACAAATATATACACATATATACACAAAAATCACATATACACAGACTAGATCACAGCAAGCCGTGGCAGAGGACGGCTAGTAAATGATAAATCCATATTGATTAGATTGAATTTTAGCTTATTAGTCATCCAAATTGGCATTATCTATAGGTGAAAGTAAATAGGTTTTGGTTTTTGGACTGCAGTTCCCATTTTCCCACTCCACATTCTCTGGTGGGGTTTGTGGGCACAAAGAATCTGGAGGGTCGCAGTCAAAGTCATGCCTGCTTTAATCCTTCATTTCTGTAGCACTTTCACACATGCTCTTCGCCTTATATAAACCCACCTTTTGGAATTATCTTTCTTAGGTCACAGAGAAAATTGTATGCCCAGCTGCTGTGAGATAGCGATGACCTCCTCTTTGTGCAACAGAGAAGATGCTGCAGAGCTTTGCATTTTAACACTCGCAGAACTCGATCTGAAAGAGCAAGCTCCTTTCTCACCCAAAGACCACCTGAAGGCTGAATTAGATGCCAGCACCAGAAAGAAGTATGCTTCTGCAAAGAGAAAGGTAATTGAGGGCCTTTCCACGCAGCCACATAACCCGAATATCAAGACAGAAAATCCCACAATATCTGCTTTGAATTTTCTGCCATATATTCTGGTTCAAAGCAGAAAATGGGGGATTTTATTCATCTGTGTGGAAGGGGCCTGGTTTATTATTAACATTGTTATAACATTTGAAGTTAGAGCTCCAGGACTGGAACCTCTTCTCTGGTCCATGGGACAAGGGGAGGAAACCTGGGGCAAGAACACTGATTTTAAAAGTATATGTGAGTTCAATTTATGGCAATCCTATGAATAAGAGTCATCTTACCCACAACAGCCGTGCTTGGGTCTTGCAGATCCCAAATGTGGCTTCCTTGATTGAGTCTGTCTACCTGTAATGCCATCTTCCTCTTTCACTTCTGACTTTTCTAAGCAATATTGTGACATGTTCGCATGATATGGGACTGTCTGTGGAGGATATCTCCCTCCATGAACCAGCCCGAGCCCTCCGATCTTTGGGGGAAGCCCTCCTTTCGCCCCTGCCAGTTTCACAAGCTCACCTTGTGGGCACTAGGGAGAGAGCCTTCTCTTCTGTGGCTCCCCGGCTCTGGAACTCATTACCTGGAGAGATTAGGAAAGCCCCTACCCTAGAAACCTTTAAAAAGAACCTCAAAACCTGGTTCTTCTGCTGCGCCTTTGGTGAGTAGGTACATAACCTCACACTGTCACTCAGCCTCAACGTTTCTGTCATTGGAGTACAGCCCCCCCCCCCCCGCCTTGTGGGAAAGCTTGGTTCCAAAACCCTGTTTTTTAATTGAGCTCCCCTTGCAAATAACCTGCTCTTCCTTTTATCTCACCCGAGTTTTTAATCTTTTTTTAATCACTTTATTCTGCACATGTGGCCCGCCCATTGTCACTGTGATTGTAATTTTATATTGCTAATGTTTTTATATGTTTTTTTTCTTTTATTATTATGTAATTATGATGTTGTTGCTTGTTGTTTGTGTTCTTGGTTTTACTTTGTTGTAATTTGTTGTTTGGGCTTGGCCTCATGTAAGCTGCCCCGAGTCCCCATTGGGGGAGATGGTGGCAGGGTATAAATAAAGATATTTATTTATTTATTTATTTATTGGGAGAGCAGCTCTGCCTTCCACCCCACCCTTGCTGGGCAATCCAATGCAGGAATAGCTATTTTATCAAATAATGATTTTTATATGCGGGAGCCGAAACATCACATTATAGGCTAATGTGCAGTGGCTGCTTTAAAAGAAGGAGTGGAGTCTGGCTGTTTATCGAGCATTCTCCTCCTTAGGGCCTCTTCTACACTGCCATATAATCCAGATTATTAAAGCAAGATAATCCACACTATCTGTTTTGAAATGGATCATATAATTCTACACTGCCATATAATCCAGTTCAAAGCAGATAATCTGGATTGTATACGTCAGTGACGTGTAGAAGGGGTCTAGTGTAGAAACGGTTCTGGCCCTACTTACCTCTCCGAACGCATCTACTCCTATGAATGCATCACTGTAGAAGGGGTCAGTGTAGAAACGGTTCTGGCCCTACTTACCTCTCTGAACGCACCTCCTCCTATGAACCGGCTAGGACACTAAGATCATCTGGGGAGGCCCTGCTCTCTGTCTCGCCTGCATCACAGGCGTGCTTGGCAGGGACGAGAGACAGTGCCTTCTCAGTGGTGGCCCCTCGGCTGTGGAACGCCCTGCCTGCAGATATCAGACAGCCCCCTCCCTGCTGGCGTTTTGGAGGAAAGTGAAGACCTGGCTGTTTGGACAAGCATTTGATTAAACAGTGTAGTTGAACATAGGAATGTGGAATAATGGATGATGAGACTGGATTCTGATTTTGCTGTTGAGGCGCTAATGATTGTTATACGGATGTTTAATGATTTATGTTACAATTGTTTTTGATTGACCTATACTTATATACAGCGGTATATAAATAAAGTAAATAAATAAATAGGAGCCATGCCTGTCATATGAGTAGTGAGGAGTTGAGTCTAGGACCCATGGTTGCTTTTAAGAGATTTAGGCCCCTTCTACACTGCCATATAAAATCCAGACTATCTGCTTTGAACTGGATTATATGGCAGTGTGGACTCATATAATCCAGTTCAAAACAGATAATATGCATTATTTGTTTTGATAATCTGTATTATATGGAAGTGTAGAAAGGATCTCAGATCTTTTTGCAAACCCAAATGTATAATCATCCATTTCACCTTTGTTATCATTGCAGGCATTTGCTCTCTTCGTCAAAGCCAAGGAGATGGTGGCTGAAACTTGCTATCCCATGTCTGCTTGTCAAGGGGCGGTTTTCTGGAGATGCTGCCAGGAGACGTTCAAAGACCTGACTGGCATCCACAGGCATGTTGCTGCCCACCATTCAGGAGACGTGGGGCAGGAAACATTGAGGATATTAAAACAGATGGCAGCTGGCGGTAACAACACCACGAGCAGCCCAGTAACTGTGGATGAAATGCCTCGTCCCAGCCGGCCTCTCTATCACAGCCAGGAGATGTTTCAGATGCTCCCAGACACAAGCCACATCGATGTTGATGAAATGGCAAGGTAAGGGATCGCTTTTTCAAAAACAGCCACAGCAGCCATGGCCTGAGGGGGTAGCAGCACAAGTCTGGTGTGACCAGTGGTGAAAGACATTGCCATTCTTACGTAAGCTTCTTTCCTATGTTGTCAACAACAGTGAGGTTGGGCAAGTTCTGCTTTACTATTGTTACTGCGAGGTGGCAGATCCTGGGGGACTCTGCGCATGGCAGAAGGCTTTATGTCAACACCTGCATCTCACGGGCAAGGTAAGCCATTTAGCACTCTGCCTGATGAACAGCTCCAGTAGCATGGAAAGGGCTCTGAAATGTGTTATCGAAGGCTTTTATGGCCGGAGTCACTGGGTTGTTGTAGGTTTTATGGGCTGTATGGCTATGTTCTAGAACAGTATTTCTCAACCTGGGGGTTGGGACCCCTGAGGGGGTCACGAGGGGGTGTCAGAGGGGTCGCCAAAGACCTTAAGAAAACACAGTATTTTCTGATGGTCATGGGGATTCCATGTGGGAAGTTTGAGCCAATTCTATTGTTGGTGTTCAGAATGTTCTTTGATTGTAATGAATTGTAAATCCCAGCAACTACAACTCCCAAATGTCAAGATCTATTTTCCCCAGGCTCCACCAGTGTTCACATTTGGGCATATTGAGTATTTGTGCCAAGTTTGGTCCAGATCCACCATTGCATGAGTCCACAGTGCTCTCTGGATATAGGTGAACTACAACTCCCAAACTCAAGGTCAATGCCCATCAAACCCTTCCAGTGTTTTCCATTGGTCGTGAGAGCCAAGTTTGGTTCAAATCCATCGCTGATGGAGTTCAGAATGCTCTTTGATTATAAGTGAACTATAAATCCCAGCAACCACAACTCCCAAATTACAAAATCAATCCTCCCCCAACCCCACTAGCATTTACATTTGGGTGTATTGGGTATTTGTGCCCAGTTTGGTCCAGTGAATGAAAATGCATCCTGCATATCAGATATTTACATTATGATTTATAACAGCAGTAAAATGACTGTTATAAAGTAGCAGTGAAAACAATATTATGGTTGGGGGTCACCACAACATGAGAGACTGTATTAAGGGGTCACAGCATTAGGAAGGTTGAGAACCACTGTTCTAGAAGCATTCTCTCCTGACGTTTCCCTGCATCTATGGCAGGCATCCCCAGAGGTTGTGAGGTGTGTTGGAAACTAGGAAAATTGGGTTTATATAATAATAATAATAATAATAATAATAATAATAATAATAATAGTCTTTATTTATACCCCACCACCATCTCCCCCAATGGGGACTCGGAGCGGCTTACATGCGGCCAAGCCCAAACAACAGATTACAATACAAAACATACAAAATTACAATAAAATAGACAACATAACATTAAACTATAAAACATCAAAGCATATAAACAATATACATAAAACATAAGAATCAAACATAAGGACAAAGAGCGGACCGCATGTACATAAAATGATTTAAAAACTCCGGGTGAGAGAAAGGGGTAAAACTAATTGTAAGGAGGACTCATGGAGAGACGGGATAATAAACAAACCTACTGTGGAAAGTCCAGGTAGGAGAAAGAACTCTTGTCTGTTGGAGCTAGGTGTGAATGTTTCACTTGGCCTCCTTGATTAGTATTTGATGGCCTGATCCACAAAAGCCACAGATACAAAACTCTGGGACTAGGAGCTCAGAAATCTGGCTACCAGCATTAAAAAAACCTCTAAAATTATAACAGTAAATAAAAATCAAAACTCAAACACAGGGGAATTCCAGAGAAGAAACAGCTAATCACCTCTCAACAAAGGATTCTCCCAGGTAGTAACAGGGCACACCTAAAAACTGCCAGGCCATCAAATGCTAATCAAGGTGGCCAATTGAAACATTCACACGTAGCTCCAACAGACAAGAGTTCTTTCTCTCACCCTGGACTTCCCACAGATATATAAACCCCACTTGCCTAGTTTCCAACAGACCTCACAACCTCTGAGGATGCCTGCCATAGATGCAGGTGAAACATCAGGAGAGAATGCTTCTGGAACATGGCCATACAGCCCAAAAAACCTACAACAACCCAGGCTCTGAAATGATCTGCCAGAGCCGTTCCCACCAATCTATATGGCACCTGGGAACTGATGGCTCCTCTGAAATCCCATATTGGTTCAGACTTCAGGAGAAGCGATTTTCCTTCTTAATGAAGAAGTCAGTTGCCTCAGGAATGAAGGCCAGAACCAGAGTGTCAATTCAATAACTGCCAGAAACAGTTTGGGAAAGTTAGTTCTCTAAACCACAGATCCAAAACTCTGGGACTAGGCGCTCAGAAAGTAATATCACCAAGTTCTGGCCAGAATTATGATAGGCATTGCATCAGATGTTCCCTGGAAAGAGTCTTTAAAAACGGCTCTCCTTACCCTTCTTGAGCATTCATCCACAACAGTGTTTTACACAAAACCGTGTGCAATGTCATAAGGACAAGATCTGATGGACATATTATTAAGAAAAGGTCCAGCTGAAATCATTCGGGCTTACTTTTGAATATTTAATTATAAATAAATAAGTTTTGAATAGAGCTGTATAGGGCTTAGCAAACACATCTCAGACTGTACTGAACTTTGCTTTACATCCACTTTACCAGGTACGAATAGCTTCTGAAGGAATTAATGGCACAGTTGGTGGAAGTAAGGTAGCGACTGACTTTTATATGGATGCAATGCTATCTCATCCCCTCTTTAAAGACATTTTGAAGAAGGAAGATTTCAAGGTAAGAAGCAACAACTATGTATTGTTGAAGGCTTTCATGGCTAGGAATCACTTGGTTGTTGTAGGGTTTTCAGGGTATTAGGCCATGTTCTAGTAGCATTCTCTCCTGATGTTTCGCCTGCATCTATGGCAAGCATCCTCAGAGGTTGTGAGGTCACATCAATCCTAGATTATTAAATATGGTTTTCTGTGGGTGGTCACATGGCAACTACTGGATGGCATATGTTCTGTATCAGTAACTAGAGCTGATGTGGTCTATCCAATGCAATGTTCTGAATCAGCACCAAAAATAACCAAATCAAGTCTAAAGTTGACCAAAAACTGAGTCGTAACCCTTTTGGTACTAATGTTGAAGAGTGGGCCCTGGTCAAATTGGGCCCTGGTCAAAAAAAGGTTGGGAACCACTGAGCTAGTCAGAAACAAAAATGGGATGATTACCCATAATCTTCAAATAATCTTCAGCTCTTTGGTGATGGAGAAAACATCTAAGGATCTTTTCATTTGTCCTTTTTTCTTCTTCTTCGCATCCCTCAGACCAGCAAAGGAGGTGCTCACTGCTTCCCAGACCTTCGAATTGGTGTCTTTGAAGAAATAGTCCCCATGGGCATCAGCCCGAAGAAAGTCTCTTACAAAGAAACTGGTATGGAGAGTCATTCTTGTTCACCTTAGAATAGGAATGAAGAATTCTGTTTTTGTCCATGATGGGAATAATCCGTTTCACGATGGGCACTGGGTGGAGCCAAAAATTAAAACAAGCAGTTTTGTTCCTTTTATCCATCTGTCCCTTTATATGTATGAGTGTGGAACGGTGGAGTAACTGCTTTTGCCAGAGGTCTGGGCTGATCACTTTAGGCCCCATCTATGCTGCCATATAAAATCCATCGTATCTGCTTTGAACTGGATTATATGGCAGTGTAGACTCATATAATCCAGTTCAAAGCAGATAACTGGATTATATGGCAGTGTAGAAGGGGCCTTGAAAGAGAGTTTACATGTGGTTGTAGGGCTGAAAATTGCCCACTTTTATTTTAGAAGAAATGAGAACCAAATGGGCAGGGACTCCACTATAAAAGAAAACAACGACTGCTCATAGCTCTACTTATAAGTATGGCAGCTCTCTTGCATTAAACGGGACTTCCTACTGAGTGACCTAGGCCCTGTCCACAGTGACATTTAATGCAGTTTCAAACCATTGTGGAAGAAAGTGGTTTTGCTATGCAGATGAATACATAGGAAATCCTGAAACCAGTTTGAGACCTGGATGGTAGTTACACAAACCACAGAGCACTGTTGTGCATTAAAAGCTTTCTTTTGCATACTTTTGTGGGGGTTTCGAAATTGGCCATTAAATGGTCAGTGTAAATGGTGGCCCAAGATTCAACTTTGCTTGAAGTAAGGTTCTGGTGCTAGGGTGGTTCCTCTCCAAGTATCTTCCTTCTGATTGTGGGATTTCTGTCCTGGCTGTAATATATATGCATTTACGATGCTCTGGACTACAATGCCACTATAGAACAAGTGAGTATTTGGAGCTCTTCCGTCATGGTTTTTATTTATTTAAGTATTTATTTATAGCAGTGGTTCTCAACCTGTGGGTCCCCAGGTGTTTCAGCCTACAATTCCTAGAAATCCCAGTTTACCAGCTGTTGGGATTTCTGCGAGTTGAAGGCCAAAACATCTGGGGACCCACAGGTTGAGAACCACTGATTTATAAAAACATGTACATACTGCCTTTTGAGTACCTCCTCCATAAGTGCTCTCAAGTTGGTTTATAACTGGGAAGCCCTGACCCTTGAGTGCTTTAGCTGGAGGTCAGCTGTGACCTCCAGCTGTAGAATTTGAAGAGGCACAAATGGAGGGTGAAAGAGAAAAACGTGCCAAGAGGAAGGCATGTCAAGCCAACCACGACTGGGACTGTCTTACACCTGGAAATGATGCCCTTACTGTGGGAGAACATGCAGGTCAAGAATAGGGCTCCACAGTCACCTATGTACCCACCACCAGGACACCGAACTTGAAGGACAATCTTACTCGGACAACAAGTGATCACTAAGTAACAATAACACAAAATGCAAGAAAGAAAAATGAAACCATAGAAACAAACCAAAGACAGCAGAATTAACAGAAAAATAAAACCCACTGAAAACCTGGCAGAATATATATTGTTTTCACTGCCCACGTGAGAAAAAAAACCATCACAAGGTATTAACTATGGTAAGCATTACAATTGTTGAAAGCAGAGGTGATTACATTGCAAAACCCAAGGCATAGTTATACTATTATGAATCTGGGTTAGAGTCCTTGCATTATTTCTGTTTAAGAAGATAAAGAAAATTCCAAATTGAAGAGTAAAAATATGAATGTTCAAAATGTTAGTTTTAATGCTGGTGGATATTGGCTTCAACCTTATATCTCATCAGACAATTTACTCGTCTGCTTTTATCATGATAATAATAATAATAACAAATATTATTAATGATGCTGTTGTTGTTGTTGTTGTTGTTATTATTATTATTATTATTATTATTATTATGTTCCATCACAGTTTTTTAAAACTTTCCTCTATACTCTTGTCAGCAACTGCCAGGAAACCTGTACTCCTTTTTTGTCTACTTATTGGGGAGTCAATCCCTTTGCTTTCAGTTGGACTGGAGTGATAGGGCCCGTCCAGACAGTACTTTTACCGCAGGAGCTTCCGCAGCAGATGGCCAGATGTTGTTCCCTGTAACTACAGATGCAATCACTACAAAAGGCAAAAAACGTGAGATTTCCAGATGCAGGAATATTGTAGTTTTGAGCCAAATATCTGCATCTTCAAATGTCTGTATATCCATGGAATTGAAAATAACGGGATTTTAATCTAGGTTAGTTCGCAGGTTTCAGATGTTTGTTCTTGATTGGTTGGTTTCTAAAAAGAAGGTGACAGTTGAGTAGGGGGCCATAACTTTGTCCTGGCCGGAGAAAATGTGTCCTTGACACATTTCATGAAGTTTTTGGCACACAAAGCTTTCACATTCTACTGAACTGTCATCTTCTTTTTAGGAACCGACCATTCAGGAACAAATTTCTAAAACCCGGGAACAAACCTAGATTAAAAATCCTGTGATTTCCAATTGCAGGGACATACAGACATGCCGACTGAATTGCACCCCAACTTAAGTAAACTTACTGTCTTTTCGTATCTGCGAGACGGGCTGAGCTCCCGTCTGTCAGCCCCAGCTTCCCATGGGGGGGACATGAGAAGCCTCCCACAGGATGGTAACGCATCCAGGCGTCACCTGAGCAACGTCCTTGCAGATAGTTAATTCTCTCTTACACCAGAAACAGCTTGCAGTATATTCCCAATTTGCTTCTGACACGATTAAAAAACCCTGTCTTTTCAGCACAAATTTGTTTTTGTGTATTTGTGAGATAATGGGAAATTGCTTGTTTGCTCACATCTACAAGTAATGTGCATTTCATGTGTACAATACATCTTTGCTTCCAGGTGTGAATCATTTTACTGAATAAACATAAAACTGTAAGACCTCAAATACTCCTCTATTTTGATCGAAGCCTCCATGAACTTGGAAGGAAAATGGGCAGTTGAGTTAGAACTCACATGTTTCACTTTCTTTTAGGAACATCTAATTATTATTTTTTATCTCTTTGTAGGAATTCGTTTGACTCCAAAGGAGTTTCATGTAGAAGTAGAAAAATACCTCTTTCGAGGTAACGAAGGGCAAACAGACACCATTTTGCTGGACTGCAGGAACTTCTATGAAAGTAAAATAGTAAGTGACTTTGAATTGGTTCTTCTTGGGATAGGAAAACATGACATGTTGATTTCCTTCTGATCTAAGAGCACATGTGACATGTACTTATTTTGATTTACACTTTATTTTTTTGATGTATGGTTTTCAAGGAGCCCCCGGTGGCGTAGTGGGTTAAACCACTGAGCTGCTGAACTTGCTGACCAAAAGGTCAGCTGTATGAATCCAGGGAGGGGGTGAGCTCCCACTGTCAGCCCCAGCTTATGCCAATCTAGCAGTTTGAAAACATTCAAATGTGAGTAGATCAATAGGTGGGAAGGTAACGGTGCTCCATGCAGTCATGCTGGCCACATGACCTTGATGGCTGTATTTCACAAAAAGGAAAATCCGCCTGTTTAGCAAACCCCACAAATGCTGATTTATTATCAGGAAGTGTTTGCTTTTATACCTATTTTATAACCTATATACTGGAGTCATGAAAAAATGTATCAGGTGGAAAGGGATCACAAGTGCTGTAGAAGACTGGTAGCGTCACTTTTTGGGACACATGGCAATCATGTTTTCCTTTCCTTTCCTTTAGGGACATTTCCAGGGTTGCTTGGCTCCAGACATCAGAAAATTCAGCTATTTTCCTATTTATGTAGATGAGAACCTTGACCTTTTCCGGGGCAAGCGGGTTCTGATGTATTGCACAGGAGGAATCCGTTGTGAGCGAGGCTCAGCCTACCTCAGATCTAAGGTGAGCAAAATAATTGTGAGAGTCTAGATCCTGTGAAACAAAATTGAAGCAGCAAAGCCCTGTAAGGCACTTGTAGCTTGTTTGTTTTAGTTTCAAAAGTTTACAAAGGAAAGGAAACTGTTACAGCAATGAATATTTTAGAAAAGCATGTCCTTTTAGAGATCATAACCTTTTACAGAAGAGCCAAAAACCCGTAGTGTGTCCAAATTTGGTGTCAATTCTTCCAGTGGTTTTTGAGTTATGTTAATCCCACAAACGAACATTACATTTTTCTTTATATAGATTACATTTCATTGGGCCCCCTGGTGGCCTTCACCTTTACTTCAGGTGAAACCTTTACCTTTACTACATTTTATTAAATACAGTTGTCCCATCATAATTGAAGGAGTGCCTGCCTCTTGTTTTTCCTTTCTCCTAAGCAAAGGGATGGATGAACAAATCTATATAAATAAAAATGTAATGTTCGTTTGTGGGATTAACATAACTCAAAAACTACTGGATGAATTGACACCAAATTTGGACACACTACACGTATCAGGCCAACAAGTGACCCTCACTCATAAAAACACTGAAAAACACAAAAAGCAAAAAAATAAAAATAAAATTACAACACAAAATTACAAAACCACACACATACACACATATGTATACGCAAACACATATATACACATATACATAAAAATATACACACATAAAACACATACACACAGACTAGGCCACAGCAACGTGTGGCAGGGGATGGCTAGATATTAATAATATTAATATTAATACGCCTGAATGGCCATCATCTGTTGGGGTGCTTTGATTGTGCTTTCCCTGCATAAAGGCGGAATGAAGCGGCTTGGACTAGCTGATTTTTAGAGGTCCCTTCCAACTCTGTTATTATTATTAATATTAATATTATTAAGGCTGGATGGCCATCATCTGTCGTCGGTGTTTTGATTGTGCTTTTCCTGCATGAGCAGGCGACCATGAGCTGAACACCAGCTCACACTGTGATGTTGCATCACTCATAAAAGCACTGAAAAACACAGCAGAAGAGACTTAAAAAGCCAAAAAACAAAAAAATTGCATTACAATGCATGTGCAAAACTACATATATATACACAAACACACATACACACATATACATACACAAAACACATATACACAGATTGGGCCACAGCAACACATGACAGGGGATGGCTAGTAATGAAGAGATTACTTGATGAAGAGAATACTTGAGATACTTAACTTCTTGCTAAGTAGCTCATCTTTTATATTTAGAAGAAGCTTTTTTTTCCTGTTAAATCAGGAGCAGCTGCTGAAGCCAACAGCAGACAAAACAATGTCGTGCTTTTATTTCCAATGTTATTGGTGATTTGGCAAGCCTCCTCCAGAGCTAAGGTGCTTTAAGGCTACTAGATTAATTCTGTCCTCTCAAGATAGTTCACTAAGCTTAGAGGCAATGGCCTTGATTCTTCCAAGATATTACTCCTTTGGATCTGCCATGCAATTTGCTTTCTATTGCAACCTAACACAGCGTCTAGAGTTAAAACAGTCTTAGTTTAAAATAAAAGCAAACCCGAGACTTGCAGATCTAAAGACTGTTTTGAAATACCTGGACTATAGCTCGTATTGATGAAAATGCTTTGTAAATCGAGCAGCAGATACCTGGGAAAAACTCCTTTATTCAAGGCAAGGACAGTCAGGCCCCGTCTACACTGCCATATAATCCTGTTTTGAACTGAATTATATGAGTCTACATTGCCAGTTCAAAGCAGATAATCTGGATTCAGAAACGGGATTATATGGCAGTGTAGATTCATATGATCCAGATCACCACTGGGACCTCCTTGACTGGCTTGTGGCAGAGTCTTTGCAGTTCGATCTTTAAATCCTCATATCGTGTCAGCTTTTCCAGTTGTTTCTCTTCAATCTTGCTGTTACGTGGGATTGAGACATCAGTGATCCACACTGTTTTTTAACATGATCATGAGGCCAGGAGTATTGTGCTCCAGAACTTTGTCAGTCTGAATTCGAAAGTCCCAGAGTAGTTTGACATGTTCATTCTTTGTAACTTTTTCTGGCTTGTGATCCCACCAGTTCTTTGTCACAGGCAGATGGTATTTGTGGCACAGGTTCCCATGAATTATCTGAGCAATGGTGTTATGCCTCTGCTTGTAGTCTGTCTGTGCGATCTTTATTTTTAACTTGTATACCACTACTCCCAGTTTGCCTCGGAGCGGTTTACAGAACAGATTAAAACAATACAATTTGCTTTAAAAATAACTATAACAATAATAATAGGCAGCGAGAACAGGCATAGCCCGGGTTGTTCACCCATCAAAAGCTTGCTGGAAAAGAAAAGTTTTACAGGCTTTCCGAAAAGCAAGTAGGTCTCGGATGGTTCGAGTTTCAAACGGCAAGGCATTCCATAAATAAGGGGCTACGAGAAGTCTCTTTGCCTAGTAGATGACAAATGATAGGTCCGGATGTTAGGGACTGCAAGCAGATTTTGGTCTTCAGACCGGAGTAATCTCTGGGGTTGGTAGGGGGATAAGTGGGCCCTCAGGTATGCCGGCCCCAGACCACATAAGGCCTTAAAGGTTAGTACCAGCACCTTGAAAGTGATCCGGTACTCTTGCAGCATTTGAGGATATGATCTATTGTTTCTTCTGCTTCCATTATTATTATAGACTACTGGACTCTTTATGCTCCTCGTTTGAGACATTCTCCAAATCTCTTTGTAATAGGGTGTATGTAAAGGTGTGTATCATCTCAGGGGTGGCATCCACAAGTACCTGGAAGAATTTCCTGATGGGTTCTATCGGGGGAAGCTCTTTGTCTTTGATGAGCGTTACACCATCCCCTCCAACGGCGGTGCCATTTCAGGTGTGTAGCTCCTCCGTTTTGGTTCAGTACACTCACTACTTGTATCTCCAAAGCCATTTCTTTGTAAACTGTATCTTAGCACTTAGTAGTTCCCTATTCATCCAACCATTTAGGCCATATGCTTAAAGGACTTCTTATAGGTGAAGGCCAATAGTAAAACCTCAGAAATCCAAGGTTTTCTTGGTGCGGGGTCCACCTTGACCATCCTGACGATAAGAGCAAACCACATTTTTCAAAATATTCATTATCCTTAAAACTGCAGCATCATTGTTAAAAACAGAGTTCAAACTTGGCACAGAACTGTGATTATTTTTGTTTTGAGTGCAAAATAGGCACAGACATTAGGTCTAGCTCAGGTATGAGCAAACCCAGGCCTGGGCGCCGGATGCGTCCTCTCGGGCTCTTTTCCTAGGCCCTCCTCTCTCTCACCATCCTATCCCTCCTTCCTTCTCTTCCTCTTTCTCCCTCTCTCCCTTCCACCCCTTCATCCTTCCTTTCCTTTTTCTCCTTCCTTTTGTCTTCCTTTCTTCTCTTTCCTCCCTCCCCTCCCTCTCTCCTTCCATTTTCTTCCACCCTTAATTCCATCCATCCATCCATCCATCCATCCATCTTTTCTTCTCTTTCTGCCTTCTTTTTCCTTCCTCCTTTCCTCCTGGGGAATGTTTACCTGGGAGAAGAGAAGGTAGAGAGGGAACATGAGAACCATGTTTCAAGATTTTAAAGGGTGTCCAAATGAGGAGGAGGAGGAGGGGAAAAACTGACTTTCTGCTGCTCTAGAGACCAAGATACAAGGGAGCAATGGTTTCAAATGGCAGGAAAAGAGATTTGACTGAAAAGATTACGAAGAACTTCCCGAGAGTAAGAGCTGTTGGAGAGAGGCATAGACTGCCTTCTCTGGAGACATTTCCGCATAGGCTGTCTATCGGGAGTGCTTTGATTGTGCCTCCTTGTATGGCAGGGGGTTGGACTAGATGGCCCTTGGGGGGTCTCCTCCAGCACTAGGATTCTATATCTGGAGTAGGTCAAAACACCTGGGAATCCACAGGTTGAGAACCACTGCTGTAAGGGAATGGAAGGGAAGGGTTTCATGTTGTGCTTTGAAGGCATGACTTCCCTAGCTGATATCCTTGATGACATTCAAATGGGTTGGCTCTGTCATTCCAGACAGCCCAACCAATGAGTCTTGGCAGTCAAGAGTCCAATGATATGGAAGGTGCTAGGTTTGGGGAGGCTGCATGGAAGTGATGGAAGATCTTAGCTCCTTTCACTCAAGGGTCTCCATAACACATAAAAAAGACTGGCCACTCTCACAGTCCTTTCTGCATGCTATCTAAGGAAAGGCAGGGTCAGTGGCCTTAGCAGATAATAGCTGCTCTACCCTTGGTTCTCTCCTTCTAGCTTGCCGTTACTGTGGGATGCTTTGGGACCAATATCGACTGTGCTCAACCCAGCCCTGCCACCAACTTGTCCTGACCTGCACAGCGTGCCAGCTGAAAGGATTCACCGCCTGCTGCCCACTGTGCCAGGAAAAAGGCCTTGCGCTGGCTGCAACCTCTTCTGGACAAGGCTTCAAGGAAGAGTGTGAGTGCACGGGGACACGGCAACGAATTCCTGTAGAGCGTGTTTAACGAAGAGCTTCAGAGCAAGATTCCCTCTTTACTGAATCCTCTTGGAGACCCCCCGACTCCAAGATACAATTTAGTGGGATTTGGGGCAACCACTTCCATTAGCCTGCTTAACCAACTTCCAATTCAGGCTGTAGTCAGGGCTTCCTGCAAGACTAACTTACTCTTAGAAGCAAAATACTGGTATATGCAAAGCAAAAAAATAATAATTAAAACTCCAATGGTGCTATACAACTCATGTGAGATGTTCACCCCTTTCCTTGCAACTTGACGTGGAGTTTAGGCAGTAAGATGCACTACTGTTCCTTGTAGCAGGAACAACAACACAATCAATGGTCATAGTTTTCAGGAAAGGGAAGGGAGCGCAAAAAAGTTCATATAAACTGTCGCTTGTATGCACTTTGGGAAAACTCACTGGGCATATATTGAAGTGATCTGCCTGCAAGTTTTTGGGGGTTTTCCTAATTGAAATACATCTTTTGGGCAGCTCTCCTTCCATCCCCATCCTTGCACACTCAACATTACCTCTGTTTTTCCGGCAGTGGCAGCAGCCTATTTGAGCAGAGGGTAGAAAAGGCAAGCTAATGCCTCTTAAAGCCTTTAAAAATGAATGTCCAACTAACCTGTCCACATCTTTACCCTTCTCCCCTACAGCACAGCACACAAAAAGGACCACATTGGTAGATAATCACATACCCCTTCTCCTTCTCTTCCCATTGCTTATACTGCATCAGTACACATTTGGTAGCAAGGAACAGGCAGAAACCCTGCTCTATTAACTGTGAAAAAATTAGTGGATTCCTGTCCTGACCATTGCAGGCAAAATGCTAATCCTATTCTAGTTTGTTACTGCAAAGGCTAGCTAGTTTCTTCCAAACCAGGGGCATGACTTTACAATCACAACTTCATTCCTGCTCTTTAGGGAAAGGCAATTGGCATCTATTTTGTTGTTTATTCGTTCAGTTGCGTCCGACTCTTTGATTGTGTCCAACTCTTCGTAACCTCATAGACCAGCCCACGCCAGAGCTCTCTGTCCCCCGTCGCCACCCCCAGCTCCTTCAGAGTCAAGCCAGTCACTTCCAGGATACCATCCATCCACCTTGCCCTTGGTTGGCCCCTCTTCCTTTTTCCTTCCTTTTTCTTCAGCATCATTCTCTTTTCCAAGCTTTCCTATCTTTTCATTATGTGGGCAAAGTACTTCCTCTTTGCCTGCAATAGCCTTCCGTCCAGAGATAAATGGGCTTTATTTCCTGGAGTATGGACTGGTTTGATCTTCTTGTGGTCCAAGGCACTCTCAGGATTTTCCTCCAAATATGAATGAACCGAATCAGGTGAGAGTGCATTCAAACTGTCTCAGTTGCACTAAAAGGTTACATATCTTGAAGTTCTGAAATGTCTATATAGTAGCCATTAATCACCTCTCCAATTTTTTATTTACTAATTTTAAGATCAAAGAATATCCAAACAGGAGACAGTCAAATCTGGCAGCACTGGGTTCTACTATATTCCCCTTCTGCCCAACTCATTACTATGTGTGTGTTTGGAATGAAACAAAGAGACAATTAAAAGCTGCCTTTGCTCTCACAAGGCAGTGAAAATGTCCCTTGCAAACTGCACCTCCACTGACATTGCTGACGTCGAGAGGTTACTGGATTCCTACCGATTGTGAATAAGGCCTAATGACTGTGCTTTAACCCCTGTCACAATTAGAAGAGACTGATGCAAAAGATTAAGGGCCAACACAACATATCATCAAAAAGAAATTCCTTCTTTGCAGAATTTAACTTTTTTTGCTCCAGAAATTTGGTTTGTGTTAGAACAAATCGCACACAACCCTGGGTGAATGGAAGACTGTTTGGGGCTTTAGCTGAGGTGAGGTACTTGAACAATATACTCCTATGATCTGCTCACTATACACAGAGGTGGGTTAGTACTGCAAACATACAATGGGTGAATGGGAGATTATTTGGGACTTTAGCTGAGGTGAGGTACTTCAACAATATACTCCTACAACCTGCTCACTATAAGCAGAGGTGGGTTAGTACTGTAAACATACAATCTATGCAACTGTTTGTATTGCTAAATCTTGCACCAATTCATAAATTGCATGCAAACCTTTTGATTCCTGGCTCTCCGGCTGGAAGGAAATTTTAAGCAGTAGCTAGCAGTGTGCTTTGCTTTGCTTTCCATTGGCTCTGGTGTTGGTTTTGTATGATATAATCACAGACACATCAAACTTCCAGTAATAACGGCCTAGTATTCATACTTCATACAGGCTGAGTTTCTTACAAGTGACACTTTATTGTGGCATAATTTACAAGCAGCACAACATTAGAAGACTGGGTTCAACCCAATTAGGCACTGCTGCAAAAGCAACCTCAATTCCCTTTAACTGGCTGCCCAGTTCCATGTTCAACAACAGCGTCCAAAGGCTTGCATCCACTGGCTATAAGGCAGGATCTACTGATGCCATGAAAATGGAAAGAGGTCAGCAATTCTTCCCCCTTGACGCCTAGCCTCCCTTCTTGGTGCTCTTCTGCTCTTCCTGTGTGAGGGAGGCTGGTCTGAGACATGCCTGATGGGACAGACAATGCTGCATGCAAACATATCCTATCCTCCCTGAGAAAGACTATCTTGTCCCAGAGTAGCACAATCTTGGAAATTCATGCTGACCTTCAGAGAGGCTGGAGGCAGCACAACTTTGGAATACGGCTCCAAATGTGTTGGCTTGTGTATGCACAATTGGACCTCTGTATCAGTGGGACCAATACTCATAGTTTCATAAATAGGAATTTTTTAGCTCCATCAGGCACGTTTACCATAACTTCCACTGGAAGTTAGTAGAGTAGTATGGGGTGTGTGTATGTGCATAAATTCCTAGAGGATACTTGGTTGGATGTGGGTAGATAACTGTGAGTATTGGTCCGTGTGACTCTATGGCAGTGGTTCTCAACCTGTGAGTCCCCAGATGTTTTGGCCTTCAACTCCCAAAAATCCTAACAGCTGGTAAACGGGCTTAGATTTCTGGGGGTTGTAGACTAAAACAACTGGAGACCCAACGGATGATAATTAACCATGAGTATCGGTCTATGTGACTCTATGGCAGTGGTCCTCAACCTGTAGGTCTTCAGATGTTTTGGCTTTCAACTCCCAGAAATCCTAACAGCTGGTAAACTGCCTGGGATTTCTGGGAGTTGACCAAAACAACTGGAGACCCACAGGATGAGAACTAACTGTGAGTATCAGTCCATGTACTCTATGGCAGTGGTCCTCAACCTGTAGGTCTCCAGATGTTTTGGCTTTCAACTCCCAGAAATCCTAACAGCTGGTAAATTTGGCTGGGATTTCTGGGAGTTGTAGGTCAAAACACCTGGGGACCCACAGGTTGAGAACCACTGCTCTATAATAACTTCTGGAAGAACAATGATCATTTTAGTAGGGGTCACTCTTACGCAGTTCCCACAGTAAGGTCAAGAACATCCCCCGCAGATATGGGATTCATACTGTACATCATGCAAGAGGTCTTCAAAGAAGAGTGTATTTGGCAGTAGTGGTGTCCTGTAACAGTATGAGAGCATCTAGTCAACACTGAAGTAGGGGGACCTACAGGTGACTTGTCCAGACATGGGGGCTGTAGGCCACTTCCTTCAGCGCAGGTAGAGTGAGTCAAAGAGCCTCTATCCATGGAACAGCCATCACTAACCAATCTATTTGGAAAGCTATAACAATATGGAGAGTAACTCTTGAGAGTGTACAGATAAATAAAGCAATCATCCATCACAAACCCAAGAGTAAAGGGACTATAAATTATCTGGTGCATATTGTCAGAAGATTGAAGAGAACAACATCTATCTGCATGTTCATCTTACAAACTCTGAAATCGTTCAGTGAAAAAGAAAGGAAATATCCCGTTCCTGTGGTTTTCCCCCTTCTTGTAATGATTGCTTAAGAAAAGAGTGGCCTTAACATTCTTTCTATTGCTTGGGTGTGCAGGTGCTGTAGTAACGGCAGATGCTTTTACTACGGGATTGTAACTTACTGCTGTGTGTCTTGCTGATTGCAGTTCGCCAGTGCTGAAATTAATGATGTAGTCTGGGATGATAGAAATGCTGTCGGACTTATAGCTTCTTTCCAATTCTTGCCATTAAGTCAAATAAAATAAAATAAAGTATATTTTTAAACATTTCTGCTAATTTGCAGAGTAGCATTGCATCTTTTTTGTTCAGTACTCATCTATCTCACACTACACGCACAAACTCTCAAATTCCATGCTGAGATAACCATATATATTCATGTATAAGCCGATCTTATGGTCAAACCAAGAACAGATTTTGGGGCCCAAATTATGGATTTTGATGTGAGTTATGGATAAGATGAAAATCATTCAATCGAAAGGGGAAAGCTCTATTGCCTCTCCACTTAGAAGGCTTGGTGCTCTTTCTTTTGCTGCTATTTTCCCACTTTGACATTTAAAAGGCCAAAAGTGACAGTGCAGTGGAAAGAGTAGAAGCTCTCGGTGCTTCTTTGATGTTCTCCAGGATGGACTAAGCTCTTGCTTTTCACCACTTTATCCAGATAAGGGGATGGTTTATTTTTAGGTAAGAGTTAGGATAAGAGTTAGGATGAGCCCCTTAGTGGTGCAGCAGATTAAACCGCTGAGCTGCTGAAATTGCTGGCCAAAAGCTGGTGGTTCGAATCTGGGGAGCGGGGTGAGCTCCTGCTGTTAGCCCCAGCTTCTGCCAACCTAGCAGTTCGAAAAGATACAAATGTGAGTAGATCAATAGGTACCATTCCAGTGAGAAGGTAACGGCACTCCATGCAGTCATGCTGGCCACATGACCTTGGAGGTGTCTAAGGACAATGCCGGTTCTTTGGCTTAGAAATGGAGATGAGCATCATTCCCCAGAGTCGGACACAACTAGACTTAATATCAGGGGTGACCTTTACTAGGATAAGGTACTTAACGTCAATTTGTGGATACGTCAACCCAAGTTTCGGATCAGGTTTTGGACAAAACATTTAGACTTATGCATGAGTATATAGGGTAGGCTGCAGTCTAACTACAAATTCAAACTATCATTGCCCAATAGTGTTGAAATCCAGCACTTACACCTTATGGTCAAAAGGCTCAAACTTTGGATTGCTCTAAATCTGGGATGAGAATGTATGTTGGGAGCGCAATTTCCCTCATTCTTCACCATTAGATGAAGATATGCTGGCCAGGGATGTTGGCAATTGAATCCAACAACATCTGAAAGGACACATTCCCATCTAAGCTCTCAAAAAGGAAAAAAAGTCATTATTCACACACTGATTCTAAAGATCTTCACCTACATCACTAGTTTTCAACCTTTTAGTGCACAATGATGTCATATGAAAAAGAAAAACAGGCACTACAATTTCAATGCACAGTTGCTCTGCCATGAGACTTTGCAATCCAGTGCAAGCCGACTGATGCCATCTCTGCGACCCATCGTTACACCCCAGTCCGGCATTTGGGAAAGATGGGCCCATTCAGGTCTGCAAGCCTCCTCTTCCTCACTGAAAAGAAAGAAAAAGGAAAAACAGCTGAGGCAATACAGTTGCCATCCGTTTACACTCTGTGGAAGTTACATATATATTCTAAATATCTGAACACAGCATTTGTCACTAGAGAGAAAGGTAGATGCAAATGATCTGGTACAATAAATTCCCTAATTTCTTTTGGGGAAGTGCCCTCAGGGCCCTTCCACACAGCCATATGACCCAGAATATCAAGGCAAAAAATCCCACAATATCTGCTTTGAACTGAGTTATCTGAGTCCACACTGTCATCCAATCCAGTTCAATGTGGATTTTATACAGTTGTGTGAAAGGAGACCAAGGGCCCCTCCACGCAGCCATATAACCCAGAATATCAAGGCAAAAAAATCCCATAATATCTGCTTTGAACTGGGTTATCTGAGTCCACACTGCTGTATATTCTGTGGGAAGGTAATGACGTTCCATGCAGTCATGACCTTGGAGGTGTCTATGGACAACGCCAGCTCTTTAGCCTAGAAATGGAGTTAAGCACCACTCCCCAGTTGGACTCAACTAGACTTAATATCAAGGGGAAACTTTTATCTTCACCATATTAAGAAATCATTTTAATACCTCTCACTCTAAAACAAGTTTGCAGGATTCTAGAAATGGTGCCTGGGCCAACTGACAGAGGAGAACCCTACTGACTTCAACAGGACTTCTTCCCAGGTGAATTGTGTATAGAAATGTAGCCTACATCTGTAGTAGAGATAGGGCCAGACCTTAATTTAGTATCGGACTGGACCAAAACTATTTTGCTGTATTTTAATTGTTTCCGCTCCCCAGCCACTCTACTCCAAAACTACTTCCTATTCTCTGAACACTGCAGTTGTAATTGTGCATCCCTCACAAAATAACATCTCCCATGCTTCTTTAGAAGGAGACCATTTTAGTTGAAGTAAAAAGGTAAAGGTAAAGGTTTCCCCTTGATATGAAGTCCATTCGAGTCCAACTCTGGGGGGTGGTGCTCATCTTCATTTCTAAGCCAAAGAGCCCGTGTTGTCTGTAGATGTCTCCAAAGTCATGTGGCCAGCATGACTGCATGGAGCGACGTTACCTTCCCACCTAAGCGGGGTGGGAAATAGGGGTGGGCAAGTAGTAACATTCAGAGCCAATTTGAGAACCCCAGAGATTAAATTATTCTGTAAATTGGATTTTTTCCCAAAAATATTTTTGAGGCATGGAGTCACTTTGCCATGCTGTTGGACTCTTTTAGAACAGAAATTGATTGTGTTTCAGATTTTTTCTTGCTTCCTTTATTAAAAAGGTGTTTCTAGGCCCCCACATGGCCCAAACCTGGTAGAAAGACTCCCACTCCCTCTAGGGAGCATTAGAGGGCACTTTGTGGTAGGTGTAGTAGATATGTGCACTTCCAAGATCTCCTGGGGTGGTTAATGAAGGTCCCTCCACAGTTACCCACCCCTGCTTTAAATTCCCCCTGACCTAAGCACCCTTCCAGAAAGGCCCTATATCCCAGGATCTGATAGCAGGTTTTCTGTTTATCCCAGACTATCTGGCAGTGCGGACTCATATAATTCAGTTTAAAGTAGAAAACCTGGGATCAGATCCTGGAATACAGAGCCTACTGACTTCTTCCCAGGTGAAGTGTGTATAGAAATGCAGCCCTAAAGGCCCTAAGTTTATGGGCTACATTTTCCCAATGTTTTATTCCATTAATATTCTTGCAAAGGGATTAGTTTACAGTCACTCAAATAAATAAGCAAATGGGAAGAGGGAAAATAAAGCCAGAAAAGGATGAAGAATTATGTCACAAATATGGCACAGTGAAGGTGTAAGTGATCTTTTCTTTCAGTATGTATGGAAGCTGAAGTTATCTCTAAAGAAGAAAAGACATCTGTAGCAAAGACAGAAAGCCATGGAAAGAAGCTGAAAGAAAGAGTCAAAACAGTCAAGTGGAAGCGCAAGGAGACGCTGCTACTTCAAGCCTAGAGAGAAAAGAAAAGTGATTGCCAAGAGGAAGGGGAGAAATCTATACTTATGCATCCTCCAGTTCCAAGGCTGATGAATTATGCCACAGGCCATCGCATCGACGAATACGAGCTGCAAATAAGAACCAAGTCAGAGATCTTCTGCACAGCTCTTGCAACCAACGAGGTATGCTAGTAGCAGTTCTTCCTAGACAATCTGACAACTATTTCCTTTCAAAAGAACTTAATGGTGAACTTTTAGATGCCGATGACTTTGCTCCCCATGTGGCTGACATGCTCTTTGATTAATATCAGGCAAACAATGAGGGAGGCTCTGTGATCACAAGCGTCATATAATATAGGTACAGAAGAGTCTTGCTTATCCAACCTTTGCTCATCCAACGTTCTGTATTATCCAATGCAGTCTACCTCCCGCCTGGATCCACAGCTGTTTCAATACATTGCAATGTTTTGGTTCTAAATTCGTAAATAGAGTAATTACTTCATAACATTACCATGTGTTGAACTGCTTTTTCTGTCGAATTGTTGTAAAATGATGTTTTGGTGCTTAATTTCTAAAATCATACTGTAATTTCATAGGCTTTTCCTTAATCTCTCCTTATTGTCCAATATTTTCACTTATCCAACATTCTGCCAGTCCGTTTATGTTGGATAAGTGAGACTCTACTGTACTGTAAAAAGCACCTCAGATTTTGCAAAACACACATTTCCTTGAACCCTGTGCTGAGAGAATGGCAAGATATAAATAAATTAAATAAATATTAAATATCTTGAAAAAGTTACTGTCCAGTCTGCAGTGTCGCTAATCCTCAATTCTACAATTCCTCAAGATAGCCTGCTATCTATGAAACATAGATGTTCTTACACATGCTTTGCATATAGATGTCTCTGGGTTCAATACTCGACACCTTCTCAACCACAGGTTCTAAATCTTTCGTCTAAACCGAAGGGTGTCCACAGATGGATTTCAGCAGCACTGTGAACTGGTAATTTTGTCCCTATTATTTTAAAATCCATGTTTTAAACGTAGTTTCTAAATAGGGAATCCATAGCAAAGAAATCTGGAACCCTACCCCCAAAATCTGGAACTGTTGCTTCAGAGAGTCTCATTTCACATAGGAAAAGTTTCCTTGGGACTCCCAAGGAATGGCTGGCCTGGAAGCATTATGCGTTTCTTGATGAATTTATTTACTGTATTTATATCCCTCCCTTCTCACCCCAAAGGGGACTCAGAGCGGCCCTTGGTGAACATGTTCAGCAATGTGTTGTAGGTTTTTCGGGCTATTTGGCCATGTTCTAGAAGCATTCTCTCCTGACGTTTCGCCTGCATCTATGGCAAGCATTCTCAGAGGTTGTGACCTCACAATCTCCTCCTCCTCCTCCTCCTCTTCCTCCTGTTGCCGTAAATCTCAAAAAATCAAGTTCTCAAAACTAACTAGTCACTAACAAGTTCCTAAAATACTGGACACCTACCCTTCAACCAAAAAGCAAAAGATACAAGACAAACAACCCGTTTGTCACCTGGAGAGATAATATACAAGCGCTATTTCCTGGGGCAGGGAATGAATTCCCTTTGTGAATTCATGCTGTTGAGGATGAAAGAACAATCAACTGAAAGAACTCACTCACCAAGATCATTATTGTTCATCATGGCGTTTGCTGCTCGAAGCCTGGGGCCTTGCTGAGTGAAGTGATATCCAAATTTCAAGAGAGATGTGTTCTTTTCTAACATACTTGCAATCTCCATTTCGACTTTGTTACCTAGTAGCTGACTCTTAAAAAGAAAAAAAGAAGACAGGTGCTCTTTCAGTTAATTCACATTTTATCTCCCATCTGCTTGTTCCTCCTTTAGAATAATTCACACATATTTTCCACATATTAACAACAAAAACCAAAATCCTGCATTTGCCAGACTAAATAAAATGACCAGAAGGTCACAGATTTTGTTGCTGATCTTTTTCTGATGTTATTTGAAGATGCATACTTATTTTGTGAATCCCAGAATACTGTATTTTCTATTGGCATCTGGTATAATCAGATACTTTACACCAGCTTATCAGGTTGGTTTATTTTAACCCAATATAAAGTCAGGCCCACAAAGGCACTAGCTTTCCATGGTAATAGGACTGTGTGCCCCTGCGAGGCAAGAGGTTATGCTGACTAATGACACAACTGGACTTGCGCCAAAGGAACGTTTAGCTACTGATGTGTTCAGAGGTAAAAGGAAGAACATATATTATAGGATATGGAATGTGAAAAGCATGGATCAGAGGATGCTAGATATAGCAGAACAAGAAACTGAACATGGGTTGTTGTAGGTTTTTTCGGGCTATATGGCCATGTTCTAGAGGCATTCTCTCCTGACATTTCGCCTGCATCTATGGCAAGCATCCTCAGAGGTAGTGAGGTCTGTTGGAACTAGGAAAATGGGTTTATATATCTGTGGAATGACCAGGGTGGGACAAAGGACTCTTGTCTGCTGGAGCTAGGTGGGAATGTTTCAACTGACCACCTTGATTAGCATTTGATGGCCTGGCAGTGCCTGGGGCAATCTTTTGTTGAGAGATGATTAGATGTCCTCTATTGCTTCCTCTCTGTTGTAATTTTAGAGTTTTTTAACACTGGTAGCCAGATTTTGTTCATTTTCATGGTTTCCTCCTTTCTGTTGAAATTGTCCACATACTTGTGAATTTTAATGGCTTCTCTGTGTAGTCTGACATGGGGTTGTTAGAGTGGTCCAGCATTTCTGTGTTACTGAACTGAACATGCATTGCAATATTGAACATGTATTGCAATATTGTAGGAATTCTTTGCTCCAACTGTGTTGCAATGGGTTTAGTCTTCTCTTGAAAGAACATGTCAAGACGCACAGGGGCTGAAGATACCATACATCTTTATTGTTTGGAATACAAGAACCTAGCACTACTGCCCATCTATATAGGGCCTGAGCTACAAGGTCATAAATCACCCCAAAGCCCTGGAACCTGGTGCCTGCCCTTTCCCACATACTTCTCCCATCTCAGGGCAATTGACTTTTCTGGCCGATTCATGTGTCCTTGCAGCATCCTGTCCTCCCTTTTGGCCAATGACCATGTGCTCTCTCTATGCCAGGGCATGAGTGATCATGACAAATACTTGCTGTGAGTGAGCTTAAGTTTTACAAGATGTTTAGCCTTCACTGCCAAAGAAATTTCTCGCCAAACTACAAAGCCTATAATTCCATAGCAATGAGCTATGACAGTTAAAGTGATCTCAAACTGCATTAGATGTACCCCAGGCGAGGAACAAGACTGACAGCCAGCATTAGTATTTCTCTTCCTTTATCATAGAATCATAGAGTTGGAAGAGTCTCCAAGGGCCATCAAGTCCAACCCCCTGCTATACAGGAAATGAGGTTTATCCTATGGCTCAGGGTAACATTGTGAGCTTTCCCATCTCTTTTAACCTGGAGAATTTGCTTTTGTTGTTGTTTATTCATTCAGTCGCTTCCGACACTTTGTGACCTCATGGACCAGCCCACGACAGAGCTCCTTGTTGGCCGTGGCCACCCCCAGCTCCTTCAAAGCCAAGCCAGTCACTTCAAGGATACCATCCATCCATCTGATCTTTGATCTCTTCCTTTTTCCTTCAATTATCCTCAGCATCATTATTTTCTCCATGCTTTCCTGTCTTCTCATGATGTGGCCAAAGTACTAAATCTTTGTCTCTAATCTCCTTCCCTTCAGTGAGCAGTCAGGCTTTATTTCCTGGAGTATGGGCTGGTTTGATCTTCTTTGTTTTAACTTTATTTTAAACATCAGTATACAGCCTACTTCAGTATTCATGCCCATTTTTGTTCAATACAAACATTTTAAGTTACTCATCCTCTGAACAGAACTAAATTTTATATTATTTTCATTTATGTCTGTACAAGAGAATTGGAATGAGAACTGGTTACCTGGTTGTCGATTTTGAGTTCAATTAATGTTGTGTTGCACTGCAGGGCTTCTATCATGGCCAGGATTCCTGATCCAGAAATGAAATTTGATTCTACATTTAAGCTCTTCAATACACCGTTGACTTTCAACATTTCTGCCAGTGCCTTCCATATTGAGAGAAAGGGGGAGAAAAATATGATACAAGTGTCCGTCATCACCATTCTCATCATTGTCATCGTCATGCATGAAGGAGCCCCCGGTGGTGCAATGGGTTAAACACTTGTGCCAGCAGGACTGAAGACCAACAGGTCAGAGGCTCGAATCCATTGCTATACAAAAACTAATAATGCCTGTTGAGGTTTGAATACATTTCTGGGAAAAGTACAATTAGGGCAGTATCTAAGCCTTCTTTCCAGTAAGGAAATAAAGTCCTTCACACAAGGTGTGCGCTTGGATAACATTTCATTCTCGCAAGTCATCTTTAAAGGAAACAGTCCCATTAAAAGCTTCCTTGAGAAGATTAGCCTGGGTAATCTGTCTAACACTTACGTAAGCGACAGGGTCATTGCTTCTTGTTCCTACTATGCTGAACTTTTTCACGTAGCTGTTGTTCTTCAAAGCCTCCGCATAGGCTTTTAATGTTGGTATGGGGATGTCCTTCAAAAGAGAAATACACAGACCACCTCAATGTATGCTGTTAAGTTGGTGTGAAATTATACAAGTCAAGGTTATAAATGTAAGTTTATTTATTATTATTTATTTCCGGTATTTCTACCCAGTCTCTTCTCAACCCCTGAAAGGGGACTCAGGACGGCTTACAGCAGACACTGATAAGTTCCTTTCTTTCAAGTAATCGCATGGGTCAGGCACAACAAACTGGGGAAAACTGACATATTTGGAAGAATACACTCCTTACATTCCAAACTCAGTGCTGCCTGGTCTGGCTGGAAGAAGAAGACTATATTTTGAAATAACCTTCAGGGAAATATGTAGGGAATAATTCGTGGGCGGGAGGAGAGAAAAGCACTCTTCTGTCTTCTAAATTGGCCAGATTGCTAACTGGAGCACTGTATTGTTAGAGGATGACTCCCATGTTGCAGCAGCTCCACTTGCTGCCATTCTGCTTCCCTGCTAAATACAATGTGTCGTCATCACCTATAAAGCCCTAAATGGTTTGGGGCCAGACTATTTGCAGAGCCACATCTCTGTATACAAACTGGTCCGAGCTTTGCGATCCATGGAGGAGGTCCTGCTCTTGGTCCCACCCTGTCTCAAGCATGGCTGGTGGGAGCGAGAGACGGGGCCTTCTCTGTGATTGCGCCCCACCTCTGGAACTCCCTCCCAAAAGAACTAAAAACTGGTCCCTCTCTCTTCGCCTTCAAAACACTGCTAAAACCCATCTATGTACTCTGGCGTATGGAGAGGAGGAAGATTAACATGCCCAACGTACATCCCTGCCTAGTTATGTTAACTCTTGTCCAGAGACTGGAACTGACTTCAGCCTGTTGGTTGCTGCATATCATTATTAATTTTAAAGTTAGGGTGCTTTTTTATTGCTCAGTGTGGGCCCCTTCCACACATCTGAAAAAAAATCCCACATTATCTGCTTTGAACTGGGATATATGGTAGTGTGGACTCAGATAACCCAGTTCAAAACAGATATTGTGGGATTTTCTACCTTGATATTCTGGGATATAAGGCTATGTGGAAGGGTCTGTGGTCTGTCCTGATGGAATTTGTTTGTATCCTTTCCCTTTTTTGCACTGAATGTTTGCCATACTTATTGGAAACTGCCCTGAGTCCCTTCGGGGAGATAGGCCAGTCTACAAATAAAGTTGTTGTTGTTGTTGTTGTTATAATAATTGAGAAGAGTGTTGGTGTCAATTGGGCCTCCAAGGGGATAGCATTCCATGGTTACGGTGGCTAGAATTACTCTCAGCAAATAGTGATTGGAAACAGATATTTGCAGAGATAAAATGTACCCCCCCTTCTAATTCCAATGCTTTAAAAATAAAAGATTATTCGTGATAAAATAGTGAGTTAATAAACAGAATTGAATCTTGAACTGTGAGGTGGCCTATTCATTCAGAATGCAAATTTGTCTAAGAAAGTATTTGTACCTTAATATTATTGAGATTGACTTCCTCCAGTTCTGGATCATTGTTTTTCACTCTTTCCAAAGTTTCTTCTACATCTGTTGAATTTGGTTCATCAGGAACAGGTTTATATTGTGTGGGCTTAATTATACCTGCATGGAAGAAGGACAGAATAATTAGATAAAGGAATAAAGGTCTCCTTTCCTTGAGTAATTGCCTTGGTAGTCCAGTGAATAAAAAGTAAGTTATCAACTCAAAGGACTCACACTTTGGTCTCAGTCCAGCAGCTCCTGGTCACTGAGAAGTGCACTATCTCTGTAAATTTTCATTTTGTATGAGGAAGAAAATGAAAAAGAAACACACGGAAAACAAGCAGGCCTATCTTTGGCAATGTATAGGCAGTAATTCTTTCTTGTAACACTGTTCGCCTTGGAAAAGCATAATTACAACTATATCCCCTTAATCCAGCTTCCGCAAACTGGTTTGATACATGTTGGGCCACAGCTCCCATTATCTACATTCATGATACCTATGATAGGGGTTGCAGTCCAATCCAGATCAGTCACCAGGATTTTTTTTTCTTTCGTGTCAGGAGCGACTTGAGAAACTGCAGGTCGTTTCTGGTGTGAGAAAATTGGCCATCTGCAGGGACGTTGCTCAGGGGATGCCCAGATGTTAGATGTTTTACCATCCTTGTGCGAGGCTTCTCTCATGTTCCTGCATAGGGAGCTGGAGCTGACATAGGGAGCTCAACCCGCTCTCCCCGGATTCGAACCGCTGACCTCTCAGTCAACAGTCCTGCCAGCACACGGGTTTGACCTATTGCGCCACTGGGCGGTCCAGTCATCAGGATGAAGAAGACTATTTAACCCTATACAAGCCTATGGAGTGCAGCTTTGTAGGCACAACTCTTTTTACCTTATCTTGAAATATATTTTGTCCATTAAAATATAGACAGTTGGAAAAGTCTGAGTTTTGGATTACACTTCGAAATTTGATTGGTAGACTCTGGGAATAGTAGTTTTTTAAAAAGTAACACTCACCTATTTCTCACTTTTAAAAAATAAAGAAGTTGTGAATTTCCTATTGTTTTCCTTTTGTGACTGTAAAGTATCCTTCCTTTTGCGGAATACAAACACAATGCCCAAATAAGGGACAGGGCATTTGAACTTTGAAAGCATTTGCTTTATAATAGAGAAGATAGATGCTTTTGAGCTGTGGTGCTGGAGGAAAGTTCTGAGAGTGCCTTGGACCGTGAGAAGATCCAACCAGTCCATACTTCAGGAAATAAAGCCCGCCTGCTCACTGGAGGGAAGGATAGTAGAGGCCAAGATGAAGTACTTTGGCCACATCATGAGAAGACAAGAAAGCTTGGAGAAGACAATGATGCTGGGGAAAATGGAAGGAAAAAGGAAGAGGGGCCAACCAAGGGCAAGATGGATAGATGGTATCCTTGAAGTGACTGGCTTGACCTTAAAGAAGCTGGGGGTGGTGACGGCTGACAGGGAGCTCTGGCATGGGGTGGCCCATAAGGTCACAAATTGTCGGAAGCAACTGAACGAAGAAACAACAACAATAGAGAATGTCATTTAGACAAGAAGTACATGTTAATGAGTGGCAGTGTTGTTTCCTGCACTCGTTAGGACTGATGCACTGAATATAATGAGAACTGTAGTGCTCAAATCCCCAAAGAAATTGGAAACTATACAGTTATACTATAGATTTCCCAAACCTGTTGTTGCCCAGATCTTCTGTAGCTCCAAAGCTCAGAGTAAGATTCACTGCTTACTCTACAGATCCTGGTGTCCTTTGGTGGGTGAAGTGTACAAGGGCTGGTCTTACAATATAGATCTCAGAAGTGGCCAATGCCCAAATAAGGGACAGGGTATTTCCAGCAGTCCTAAATGAGGCAAGAGGAGGAAAGCACTGATGGAGCCTTGTAGATCCCATAGCTAGGGAGAATTACCTTCTAGTTTCATATTTACTACTTCTGAGCAAGGTTAAGTTGCAGGCAGTGCCATGATAGCTCTAAGCAGGTTTGGATGACACTAATTGTTTAGAATAGATCTAATTATTTAGATCTCTTTCTGTCTGGCTTTCAGCTTCCTGGCGTTGGGACATAAATTGTCTTTGTAGCATCCTGGGTGGTGAACAAATGGGGGCTTTTGATCCTGTTGGTTTTTTGTTTTTGTATCACTGACCCTGGTATCCCCCGGATTCTCTCTCTGGAATGGAAGATGGAGGCATTATGTTCAATGATTTCAGGTACTCCTGAAAGGACAGACCCCGAAAAATTGTGCAGTGCCAAGGGCAACGATGTCACCCAGTTTGGTAAATCACAGAGTCACCTCTATGGCTCTACTTTCATATATGATCACACCACTATATATACATACATACATATATATAAAGGTAAAGGTAAAGGTTGTCCCCTGACATTAAGTCCAGTCATGTCTGACTCTGGGGTGTGGTGCTCATCTCCATTTCTAAGCCGAAGAGCTAGTGTTGTCCGTAGACACCTCCAAGGTTATGTGGCTGGCATGACTGCATGGAGCGCCGTTACCTTCCCGCCGGATCTACTGATCTATTGATCTACTCACATTTGCATGTTTTCGAACTGCTAGGTTGGCAGAAGCTAGGGCTGACAGCAGAAGCTCACGCCGCTCCCCGGAATCGAACCTGCGACCTTTCAATCAACAAGCTCAGCAGCTCAGTGCTTTAACCCACTACGCCACCGGGGGCTCCATATATATATATATATATATATATATATATATATATATATATTACACACTCACACACACACACACATAACTATCCGCATTCACCACCTTTTCTGCATACTGAAATTGTACATGTGTGGGTGCATATGTGTGCACGCACACACAAATATAGTTTCCTTGTTCCTGATGCTGCCCAGAGATTGCAGCATGAACCATAGCAGTCAGCTTGCAGGAGACTGCCTGCATATTTGTTCAACAAGCACCAGTGCCATTGCATCAATTTCATGGACTCTGGAAATGGAGGCCTTCAGAATCTGTGAGGCTGCAAATCTTACTTACTGTCCAGTCCTTCTTTGTTGACGATAGTTGTGCTTCCAAGTGCTTCGTAATATTGTTGATTACTCATCAGGGTGTGCATGCCAAGAATAGCTACATGAGAGAAAAGAAAATTAAAAAATCAGTTGAGCAAAGTTACTGGTTTTCCTTTCTTGGGAAAGTAATGGTTTGGCCAAGACACAGAGCAGCCTAGAAAAAAGCCTGAAACAGCAGTGATAAATGGCTTTGTTTTATTTCTATTTCGAAGGCAAGGAAGTTGAGGCAGAGAATAATTCAAGAAGGCCCAGAATGCCGGCTGAAGACCAACACAGCTCAAATGACAACAACGGATATGAGCCCCCTTTTTTCCCATAGTCATTTTTGTAGACAAGTTTTTCCCCCCAAGTAGTAATTTACTGTATCATGTTGTTCTTATGGACCTCTTTTCCATTTAGTGAGCCAATTGTCTGTGCATTCTGCCAAAGGTTAAGGAGATTTTTATGCAATTGCTTAGACATTTGAGAGAACAAATTATAGAAGCAGTAAACTTCTTCACACCATTTGGCAGGACGTCCAAAGGACAAGCTCAACAAATGAGTTACATACACTTCATATCAAATTACCAGTGGGCAAAGAGCCAGCAGCATTTGTCTTCTGGGATGTGAGCCACCCACAGGATTTATAAGGGCCTGACAGAAATACTTGAGAAGCCTCTCCAAATAGATAAACAGCTGGACTTTGTTTGGTTTCAAAGTTAGTCTACACATTCACACGATCACTCTACGGAGTGCATTTAACAGCACATAGAAACATGACAGTCTAATAAAGCCATATCCATCCTCAGAAGTAAATGCTCTGGTAGCATGCAGCATACTATATAGCTGTGAACCTGACAGCAGTTTAGAACAGTTATTTGCCATGACTTTAACCTGATATTAACTGAAATAACTGATTATTTCTCTACTTTCTGATTAATTAGTTACACACATATTGCAGTAGATGCTGCAATCAATTTTCCACATTGGTTAAGGCTTGGGGCAAAGGACATTTGAATAAAAATACTACTTTTTTATTTGTGTTTTCCCTAGAGATTCTTAGGGGGAAAGCCAATGGGATTTTGGCCTGCATAAATAGGGGTTTTTTTCCTGTTTGAGAAAATGCAAGTTGCTTCTGGTGTGAGAGAATTGGCCGTCTGCAAGGACATTGCCCAGGGAACGCCTGGATGTTTCAATGTTTTACCATCCTTGTGGGAGGCTTTTCTCATGTCCCCGCATGGAGAGCCAGAGCTCATCTGCACTCTCCTCAGATTCGAACTTGCAACCTGTCAGTCTTCAGTCCTGCCGGCACAGGGTTCAACCCATTATAGGGGCTCCATAAATAGGAGTATAGTGTCTAGATCCAGGGAAGTCATGCTATCCCTCTGTTCTGCCTTGGTCAGACCACACCTGGAATATTGTGTCCAATTCTGGGCACCGCAATTGAAGGGAGATGTTATGACTCCAATTCTTTCAGAATACTACTTACCTGAAAAGCTATTTCAGCATGCACTCTTCTAAATTAAAATTGGAATACTGCTCAGCTATCAGAAATTATACATTTACAATGTGTTAAGTGTGTGATGGACTACACCGATAATGGCTATCAGTGGAAACTACTGTTGTTAGCATCCACTTCATTGCAGCAAAGATAGTCCATAGCAAACATGATACAGAGATACAACTAGCAGTTCCCTTTGAGGGCAATTAATTCTATTGCCACAGGTTAAAAGAAATGGGGGAAATGATCCACCCAAGCAGGTGAGAAGGAGGAGGAAAGGACAGAGCAGTATATCATGCAATATATGGAAGGCAGCCCTCCTCTATGAATGGGGTGGGGGCTTTGTTTATTTATTGATGCATGCTTGTAATGGTTTCATGCAATTTCAGAATGAAGGCACATGAACATGTTCCTAAGAGAAGAGGGACACTCTAGCCTTCTCTCGCTAGAAGTTTATTTTGTTGTTGTTTTGCTGCTTTTCAGAATTATCATATTTTAGCGAATAATAGTCACACACTATTTTTTAAATTTCATTTTTTTGCCTTTAATCTTGTAATCATTGCAGGAGTAATTCTGTTCATGACTACAGTACTAATAGTATTGTCACTCAACCAAATGAAGTACAGTGTTCCCTCACTTATCACGGGTGTTACGTTCCAGGACCAACCACAAAAAGTGAAAATCCGTGAAGTAGGGACGATATATATCTATATATATAATGTTCCGAGGGAGAGGCAAAAGCGAGGAGAGATTTAAAGGCACCGTGCACCTTTTTTGCTAGCTATAAGGAAGGGCTATAAGGCCATGATTTACATACTGCTTTGTATCTCCTCTCTCTCATGATTGACTGCCTCTCTCCTGAGGGGGAGGGTGAACCATCATTGCCAGGAGGTAGGATTAGAATACCGCTCTGGGCAACAGCAACCATTCATAAACCGGGAGGCAAAACCCCGCAAAACAACGAGTCCGCGAAAAGCGAACCGCGAAGTAGCGAGGGAACACTGTAGTGCAGTGCTGTAAACCTCTGGCTCTTAAATGGTGGATCCCAACTCCAAATGTGGTCTTCTTTGCTCAGTGTGGAGTTGCAAAATGTTTGACAACAGCGTAATGTTTCTGAACAGTACCTAGATACTTACTTGAATCTCTTAGCATCAAGGTGCTAAGATCTGCCCAGGAGGCCTTTCTCTCGCTCCCACCTCCGTCACAAGCATGGTTGGTGGGGATGAGAGGGCCTTCTCGGTGGTGCCCCCCCGGGTCTGGACCCCACCCTGTCCACCTTCTGGAAAGAGCTGAAGACTTGGATGTTCCAACACTCCTTTGAATAATGGTTTAGCTACTGATCAAGCCCTTGTCCTGCCCTATTAGTCTGAAATTTGCACATGCCCACTTTTCTCGGCTATTGGTTGTTTGTTGTTCAGTTTATGTTTTATGATGTCTTATGTTTTATTGGTTTTATTGTTTTACTATAGTAGACTGTTATAATTTTTAATTGTGTTACTTTGTAACCCTTGTTTATGCTGGGCCTGGTCCCATGTAAGCCGCCTCGAGTCCCTTCGGGGAGATGGAGGCAGGATATAAGAATGTTGTTGTTGTTGTTGTTGTTACTATTATTATTATTCTCATCATCATCATTATTACTACAGTGGAATCTGCAGAAAATGCTTCAGCTTTACTTAAGCAAAAGGAAATATGTCAGCTTAGTAAATCTTGCAGATTTGCTTGTTATCAGCAAATGTTTAATTTTACGCCTATTATATATATCAGTGGTTCCCAATCTTTGGTCCTCCAGTTGGTTTGGACTTCAACTTCAGCTTGCCAACTGTTAGGAATTGTGGTAGCTGAAGTCCAAAATACCTGGAGGACCAACGGTTGGTAGCCACTGGTATATATTTAAATACTCACAGTTGTGTAATGATTTCTCAGGAGAAAGGGGGTCACAAAAAATTCTCAAACAAAAAGGGGTCATGAATCAAAAAAGTTTAAGAAGCCCTGCTCTACACAAGTGGTTAAAAAGGGTGGTGTTCCTGTAATGGCACGCCCAAGCCTTTGGGAAAAACTACAGTGTCTGGCTTTACTTGGAGCTATCCGATAACCTTCTGTTAAGATTAAGACCCTCAGTAGGCAAGGTGAAAAGATAACCAAAATTATTGGATAACTCAAAACAATACACTACAAAGGGAGGTCTTGCTGGTTGCAGTCATCATTCTGGGGTCTTTGAAAGTCTCTCTTGCCTCTGGTGCACAGCAATGGTTATAAACTGTCTTAATCTTCTTCCTTGTGAAGCTTAGGCCGGTCAAAAGCTTCTGTTGTCCTTTGGACGGGTGGTATAAAAACACTGCTAAATGCAGGTGCTAAGAATGCCTGTTTGGATTGCTTGGGCCGAGGATACAAGTCAATCTGTAACTCTTAACTGTAGCTCTGATGTAGAAAAAGGAGGAGTCCAGCAAGAGAGCTTCATACAGGGAAATAGAATAGATCAACTAAGGCTGGCCTCTGTGGGGTGTTTTCACGCTCCACCCAAAAACTAATACAAAGGAAGGTAACCACACTACTGGGAAAGCCTATAAACAGGGGGAACTAAAGCAGAGGAGAGGAGAAGGCAGAACCAAGATTTCACAGCTCCCCTTGAAAGAACTGTCTTTAAAAGGGTGGCTTTAAAACACTGCAATACGAAGTTTCACGTGATGGTTGCATCCAATTTTGTTTGGTCAAAAACATGGCACGAAATCTGCAATGATAATGTGGTGAAATACGATAATTTCAAGATGATATGATGAACGTTAAGGTAGGAAGGCATATACTGCCAAACACCAGACCACAATTTCAAGTACAAATTGAAACTCCACATAAGTGAATGGACAGAGAGAACGCTAGCTTGCCAGCTTACATCTGATGAAGAGTACTTAGGCAGGTGATTAAGCAATATATTGACCTAGTGTGTAAACCCCAAATCACAATCCAGTCAGCTTTTCAAATACAAAATGAACAAGCAGCAAAACGATTTTGGACAACAGGGCAGAGCAGCAGGCCTAATGCAATTTTGCATTCCTAAAACAGGGCCATGAGGTAACCCGCACGGTTCTCTTACAGTCCCTCTGCGACTTCTAATGTGATGGATGATGTCATGGGAAAATGGGAGGAACAGGCAGCAGGCTGGAAAAAACAGACATAGTTTAAGCAGGAGGGGTGGTTCAATAGCTATGGAATGAGAAAAAAAGGGAAAGACGCAGTGAAATGGTAGTTAACGTGCACTTATGGAAAATAAGCCCAAGCAACTTGAACTAGGTCTTCTTGACCCTAGGTTCACGCTAGAGACAAGAATGAAAATAGCAACTGCATGTCATCCTCCAGTTTCATAACTCTTAAGTAATAATCTCTGTGGGACATGCCAGGGCTCCATATCTAACCACTGTTGCTATTGCTGGGATGGAAGACAGGAGGAGAATTCAGATACATGACATATATAAGGAAAAACAAGCAAGGAGACAGAGGAGACAGAAAGTGCAGATGTCATGCAGTTATGATAATCTCTAATCTGGTCTTTATGCAATATTTTGAGACAAAAGTATATCAATCAGGAGTAGATGCAGACAATATATTTCTCCTCCAGCAGTAATTTATAGGAGGAACATTTTCACGTTCACATCACTAAGCGATTGGCACAAACCTCTATGGGCTAGATCTTTACCACCAACTAATCCCGGTCCATCTACAGTTGCTTAGAAAAAAGACTGGACTTCAAACTATGTAATCAGCTGATCAACTATTATCTACGTCTGTGCCCTGCTATGTCACACCACTGGCCATGACATAGGTGCAATTGATGGTACCATCTCAAGCCGAGAAGAAATCTGTTATAACTTCGGTGATCATATGAGCGAGTATCACATCACACCACAATAACACTATAATAATATTATAATATCAAAATTAAATGCAAGGAATTATATTGCTAGAGGGCTATAATGATCCCATCCTGTTTTCTTCAATGAAAAAAAGGTATAGTGCTGTAACATCATAAAGATACAACAGTCATTTTTTGCAGGACTATATACATTTTTTATCATGTCAGAATCGCAAGTCGCTTCTGGTGTGAGAGAATTGGCCGTCAGCAGAGACGTTGCCTAGGGGAAGCCCGGATGTCTTACTATCCTGTGGGAGGCTTTCCTCATGTCCACACATGGGAGGCTGGAGCTGACAGATGGGAGCTCACCCCATCTCATGGATTTGAACCACCAACCTTCAGGTCAGAAGTTCAGGCGGCACAAGGGTTTAACCCAGGCATGGGTAAACTTGGGCTCTCCAGGTGTTTTAGACTTCAACACCCACAATTCCTAGCAGCCTCAGGCCCTTTTCTTTTCCCCCTCAGCCACTTAAGCTCCAGCTCCAGACCACTTAAGCGGCTGAGGGGGGGAAAGGAAAGGGCCTGAGGCTGCTAGGAATTGCAGGAGTTGAAGTCCAAAACTCCTGATGGGCCCAAGTTTGCCCATGCATGGTTTAACCCATTGTGCCACCACGGCTCCTAGAAGTGTAAAGTAATAATACTAATATGTGGGTGTGAATTTAGTTTCGAAAATAAACAATTATAGTAAGTACAAATAATTATAGCCTTGCAATTCTATTTCATTTTCAAATACAGCACTAAAAAGTTGTTATATACAATTAAAAACTGCTATATGGAATAACATTCACTGGATTGGTTATAGTCAATGTGTGCTAGCACTGCAATTCTATTTAATTTTCAAATACAGCATTCAAAAGTTGTTATATATAATTAAAAGACGGGTATATGGGACAGCAGCACTCACTGGAATGGTTATAATCAATGTGTGCTAAATTCTATTGTGATATAGCTTTATCCACATAATAGCTGCATTCTTTAAAAAATTCAAAAGAAACGAGCTAAACACATCTGCTGTTTTATGCTTATCTTTAAAAGTTGGACTTTCAGCAGACCGAAAAAAGACAGAATTTATTTATTTATTTATTTACGACATTTATATGCCGCTCTTCTCAGAGTGGCTTACAAGATATATATATATATATATATATAAAACATGTAACAAACATTATATACATACATACAATATATTTTATTATTAGCATAAGTACAATATCAGTATTATATATTACTTTATTGTACTATACCATTATATTGTAATATTATTAGTAATATTACACGTAATATAAAACATAATTATAATATATTATTATTATTAGTAGTATATTGTATTACATTATAATATTATAAATATTATATGTATATACAATATATTACATTACATTATATTATATTATTAGCATAGCACAGGAGACAAGATGGAACTGTCCCCTGGCCCCCTTTCTCTTCACTCTGGCCCGGAGGAAAAAACAGAATGATAATGATTGGTTAACAGTATCAAGTAAAAAAAAGAGTAATGAATTGTGATTTCACACTGAAACTAGAGTGGCAGCACCCAGGTTCTTTAGGTTCTTTCCAGTCTTCGCAGTCTGTAAGGACTGCCAAGGAAGTCTGTTCTTTCTTCTTGGATTTTAAGTAAATGGGGTTCTGTTGATATCTGAATACTCCTCCATATGAAACACTATGTATTAATGTAAGCAATAACTACTACAATAAGTCAAGTCCCTAGATCCTTGCATTTTACCTGCAATATCACAGAGCTCAGCATCTGAGGCATTTGCTAAGGCTTCCTCCAGTTCTGGTTCCAGAGTAACACTCTCCAAAACAGGATCTATAGCTTTTTGCTTGGGAACCCAGATTTTTCCTATTAAAAAGAAAGAAAGTGGTGTCAGTTCATTCTAGCAGGTTTGCATTCATTTTAATGATGGAGGTCAACATTCCTTGCTGCCTATGACTTTATCTGACAGCCTCATAGCACTTACTAGGATGTACAGGACTGTAAAGGAACACTAAAAAGTTTCACTAGTAAAGTGATACTTTAACTACATAGAATTGTAGGGGTTATTTTAGCACTGGTTTAGCAAAGACATAGGTTATAACACTGTATGTAGACACTCACTCTTCAATATCTACATGAAACCGCTGGGTGAGGTCATCTGGAGTTTTGGAGTTTGGTGTCATCTGTATGCAGATGACACACAACTCTATTACTTGTTTCCACTTCAATTCAAGGAAACTCCCGAGTTCTGGACCAATGCCTGGCAACTGTGATGGGCTGGATGAGGGATAACTAACTTAACCTGAATCCAGACAAGACAGAGGTCCTCCTGGTCATTTGTGAGGCCGAGTGGGCTATAGGGTGGCAACCTATGCTGATGCTTGAAGCTTTGGTGTTGGCGGTGGCTGGGAGGGACTATGAACAATTAAAGCTTGTAGGGCTGCTTCTGAAGACGGTTCGAAAGCTTCAGCTAGTACAAAGATCAGTAGCCAAGCTGCTGACTGGGGCCAGTTATAGATATCATATGACCACCCCCCCCCCTTTTGAAGCAGCTTCACTGGTTGCCTATTTGCTTCCGGGTCCAATTCAAAGTGCATATTATCACCTAGAAAGCTCTGCACAGCTCAGGTCCTGCCTATTTATGTGACCGCATTCCCCCGTATGAGCCTGTTCAGCTTCTTATGATCAGCTGGGGAGGTCCTCCTCTCGATCCCACCTCCATCGCAAGCAAGGCTGGCAAGGACGAGGGAGAGGGCCTTCTCAGTAGTGGCCCCCTGACTCTGGAACACCCTTCCCAGGGAGATTAGACAGGCATCCAACTTCATGGCATTTAGGAGGGACTTGAAGACCTGGTTATTTAAACAGGCTTTCGGGAGTGATTAGTCCATCTCTATGATATGGATGTACCTTGATTGGGGTTCTTTTTCCGGTCCCAATTCAAGGTGCAGGTTCTTACCTACAAAGCCCTGAATGGTTTGGGACCCGCCTACCTTCGTGACCGCATTTCTGTGTACGAACCCACACAATCTCTTCGATCATCTGGAGAGGCCCTGCTCACGCTCCCACCTCCTTTGCAGGCGCGATTGGTGGGGACGAGGGAGAGGGCCTTCTCGGTGGTGGCCCCCTGACTCTGGAACTCATTTCCCAGGAACATTAGACATGCCCCAAGGTTGGCAGTCCTTAGGAGGACCCTGAAAACGTGGTTGTTCCAGTGTGCCTTCCCAGAATAAGGAGAACTCTCAGCAATATGTCCTCACAATGCACTTTAATACTGACTTAGGATGGACTGTGCTCCCTCATTTCTCTCTGAAAAATCCTATCCTAGTTATATTTTACCTTGTTCACGTCAGCATATTTTCAATTTTAATCTATTACATTTGGCCCGGCCATTTTTAAAATTGTTTATATCACTATTGATTGTTTTTTGTTTATGTGATTTATATGATTTGTATTTTATTCATTGTTTATTGATGTTGTGTTTATTGATGTTTTGTTTGATGTACTTTGGGCTTGGCCTCATAGAAGCCGCACCGAGTCCCTTGGGGAGATGGTACCGGGGTACAAATAAAGATTATTATTATTATTATTATTATTATTATTATTATTAGGAAGCCCCCTTTCAGCTCATAGGAACAACGGTGTTTTAATCTAATGTTTATCATTTTTATTATTAATTTTGTTTGCTTATTTGTGCCATATTTTGTATTTTATTGATTTGTTGTATTATTAATTGTTTATGCCATTCTATGAATTTACTGTATTGCACTTTATTGGAGCCCCTGGTAGCGCAGAGGGTTAAACCGCTGAGCCGCTGCACTTACTGACCGAAAATGTGTGGGAAAGGTAGAAGGCAAACAGAATTGCTCCTCTTCAAGCTTCTTCAGACAAAAAAGGTAGGAGGGGGAATCTCAGAATAGAAAGGAACTCCTTTTTCTAGATCCTAACAGCTAATACTGCTGTGTTTTTCCGAGAGGGAAAATACAGCATGACCCCTGAAGGGGACATTTCATGTGGTTATGTGAAATTGCAGGTATCAGTGAACCCTACTGAATGAACAACTTCTTCCATGGGAGAAGAGAGGGATAAGAATAAATAAATAAATAAATAATTCCATAATTTGATCATAGAATCATCCTGGAGACCTAGAAAATGTCCAGAAAGGACACCTCTTTAGAAATTAAATTGTGGGTATTGGGTATGGATATGTCTTCATTAGTATCCTCTCTTCTTTCTGAAAGAGCGGTTCCCAACAGAGCTATACACATATTAATATACAGTGCAAAATCATGGCAAACATTACGAGACTTCCAGAAATATCTAAGTTCTACTGTATTTTCCCCAAACTTCTTGAGAATTAAATTGGATGCCCCAGATGTAAAGGAAAAGAGAGAAAGCCAGCTGAAGGGCAATGTTGTCTTCTCTTGCTGTTCTCCACAGCAAGAGAACAGAAAGATACTCATTGAGGTAAGTTAGATATTTACTTTGGATTTTATATTTTTTATAGGCAATTTCGAATAATGAATGGAAGTTCTTTGAGAAGGCACATTGTTTTAATGTACGCCATGGGCTTTGCAGCCCTTTACTCAAAATCATTAATCCCTAAAATAAAAAAAGTTTAAAGTGGTGTTGACAGGGAAACTAGTGTGCCATACTGGATTGTTACTTAATTAAACGTGTGTGTGTATTCTGACACAAAATAGAACCAAATGATGCAGTTGTGCTAGTTCTTTGAAGAAAAAAAATTGTCAAATGGGTCTTATGATAGCTTAAAGATTAGCACATTTTATTTGACATTATCTTTCACTGGTGTCCTACTGCTTGATAAGGAACAGAGGTGCTACGCCCAAGAGATTGACCAGCCATACAAGACTAGGTGAGATAATTGCCACAAGCCACAAAAATTCCACAGAAACTACTATCTCAATCCATTCTAGGTGAAATATCCAAAAAAAAAGTCAAGAATGCCTACTGTTTAGGAAACCAAGGACAGTAAATTCAGCAGATGTGCAAGACTAGATGCAAGTGAGTCTAAAATCACAGAAAGTGCTCAGGAATCACATTCTGCTTACAGTCCCAGGCAAATCATTTGTGTTCTGGAAAACCATCCACAACAACATTTCAGTAGCCATGCTTACCAAATTCACCAGCTGAGGAAAAATGAATGTGATTGATGCAACAGGCCAGAAACAATTAATAGGAATCAGGGCCATAACTCTGTATTTCAAAACATGACCCAAACATTCCTGTGGAAGTTTTTTTTAAGAGCATATGTCTTGTTATATAACACCCATCTAAAGCTTTGCATATCTCATGAACTTGTAGGTATGACTTGTTAGGTCTCTGCCATGTGTTACAGAATACACATCTTGTATATACGATAAATTGATAATATTACAAAATCTAAAGTTACAACATTTATAAACAGACAACAAATTGAAAACAGAGGATGAAATTCTTCTATTCTCTGCAAAAACAAGATGAGAAGCAAACAGCTGATATTAAAAATTGGAACAAAACTAAAGAATGCGAAGTCAATCACTGTGCCAAAATGCAATCTGAAGAACATCCCTGTAGAATTCAAAGACCATGTAAAAATAGACTTCCACTGTAAAGCCTAATTGACCAAGAGCCAGAAGAACTCTGGACTGAAACCAGGAACATTGTCTGGGAAGAATACAGAAAGACACTATCTACTGCCCAAACGAAAGAGAAGTCTCAGTGGGTGACACATGAAACTCTTAGAGCAGTTAAGGGAGGACAAGAAGCAAATGAAACAAGTGACAGAAATTGGGTCAAAATCCTGAACACATCTGTTCAGCAATCTGCATACATGGGCAATTATTACTATAATGCAGAGAAATAGATGATAACAAAACAACAAAAAGGAAGAACCAGAGACTAAAGGACAATCCTCACTGCTGAATTAATGCAACCTTTCATGTTGAAAAAACCATTTTATTTCTCTGAAATTTGTGGTGTCAAGTCTCAACTACAGCATACGTCTTAATATCAGCATTGTTTATTAAAGTCCAATTTAAAATGTTAAAAATGAATAAGCAACCGTTTTGTTTACAATACTGGACTACAATTACGCATGGACAATATTTGAAGTCCATAACAACACCCAGGTTTATTTCCCATGAGAACATTATGCAAACATCTGGGAACTACTTCTTCACTTTAATTCCTAATCGACAATTCTGATGGATAGCAGGAAAAATAAAAATATTGAATGGTTAGAAAAAAATTCAGCACTGGAATGACTTGGAATAATGATTGGATTGTATAGTATTGTTGAAGGCTTTCATGGCCGGAATCCCTGGTTTGTTGTAGGTTTTTTCGGGCTATATGACCATGTTCTAGAGGCATTCTCTTCTGACATTTCGCCTGCATCTATGACAAGCATCCTCAGAGATTGTGAGGTCTGTTAGAACTAGGGAAATGGGTTTATATATCTGTGGAATGACCAGGGTGGGACAAAGAACTCTAATCACTTCTCAACAAAAGATTGCCCCAGGCACTAACAAGACTCACCAAACAACTGCCAGGCCATCAAATGCTAATCAAGGTGGTAAGTTGAAACATTCACACCTGGCTCCAACAGACAAGAATTCTTTGTCCCACCCTGGTCATTCCACAGATATATAAACCCATTTTCCTAGTTCAAACAGACCTCACTACCTCTGAGGATGCTTGCCATAGATACAGGTGAAATGTCAGGAGAGAATGCCTCTAGAACATGGCCATATAGCCCGGAAAAACCTATAACAACCCAGGATTGTATAGTGTTTGCCACACTGGAGCACTGACATGATTCATTTTGCTAGGGGAACATGAAATCAAATTGAGCACACATGGAGGCACGCAATCAAGCAACAGACAGTCCAAATTAATCAATCACTTTACTGTCAGAAGGGTAACTTGCAAAATAGAGTGGCAGTGGTTGGCGATTAAAGACTTCCACTTTTTGCACTTTTTCCCTTTGGTCAGTTCCTTCTAAACGCTCATAAGAACCACTATTGTGGAAGTTCAGTTTTTGAAGAATGGGGATCAGAATTCAAAGAGTGAAAACTGAAATTGTGATGTGAGAAAGAAGAAAGGGGTCCTCTTTAAACAACTAACTAGGATCTGTCTATCAAAGAGATAGCACACTCATTGCTCCGGGCATGGAATGTGACACCGGGGCTATTTTTGTCCTCGCTGCCCATGCAATGCAGAATGAAAAGGAGGACAAAGACCATGTTGTCCGGAAAGCAGCTTGAAGGTTGAGCTTGGCTAAATTTAGGCCTCACAAAGAAGCAACTGCTTGCTGGGCTGTCCTTTGAGATGAAACAGAAAACTAACAAGAATCCTTTAAGGAACAGTCCCCTCAATTTCCTTTACATTATAAAAGAAACACTGAGAGACGTTTTTACAATAGACTCATAAAAACAGGATATACAACAACAGTTCACTTTTAGAAATTTGAAGGGCAAGTAATATAGACACCAATCTGCTGACTGGATTACGTTTTCCTATAAAGCAAGGACTGAATAAATACATTATGTTTAAATTCACAAGCTTACATTTTTTTATACACCTTGCTCAGAGTAAGTCCCTCTGAACTCATTTTTAGTCTGCTATGTTTTTTGATATTGTTGTTTATGTATTATGTTTTTTAGTCTTGTACTGTGACTTATTTTCTGTAAGCTGCCCTGAGTCCTGTTTGAAAAGGGGGCAAGATATAAATAAATAAATATGATAATGACGATTGTCTCAATGAGGCAAGTTTCACTAACTGCCATCCTGTGATTTTTCTGAGCAATGGATAGGGTGCCTTTCATTGTAATGAGAGTTATGCAGAACAACTCATTGGGAGATTGTTGCCAGAAGAGCTGGGGAAGTTTGAAGATTTTTGGATCTTGTGTCCCATCAGCCAGAGTTAGGATGGCTACTGGTAAGGGATTATGGGAGTTATAGTCCAGGACAATCCCAGTTTGGAATCTGAAGCAGTTTCTGCCTCGATTTTTTGAGATAATTAGAGAAAATAATGGCAAAATATTTCATATAATCAGAAATTAAAAGTTAGCAAAAGACATTCAGAATTTTCTTTTGTGAAATATCACAAGAGGAAATTCCAAACTGGAGTGTGTGAACTGAAACATCTTTGAAGGCAAGCACACTTTGAGCAGAAAGAGAGAAAGGGCGGGGATGGTAAGATCCTTTTCAATATGCCTAGGCAACTGATGGGAGGAAGCCTGCAGTTTCATTTCCCCCTCTAGGAATAGTTAGCAGCCATTCACTTACATCAGGTGTTCCCCTACAGCTACATCAGTTGGGAAGGTAAGAATATCTTCTCTTCCAATGCAGAAATCTCAGCATCCATGGGGAAAGGGGGGAGATTGCTGAAGGAATGAAGGACACAGTAAACTTCATCCCCCACTTTGATCATATACTAGCCAGACTGGGGTAACTGTGTTGGAGTTATCAACTGTACTTTCCCTGGGTTGTGGTAGGTTTTTTGGGGCTATATGGCCATGTTCTAGAGGCATTCTCTCCTGACGTTTCGCCTGCATCTATGGCAAGCATCCTCACTACCTGTGAGGATGCTTGCCATAGATGCAGGCGAAACGTCAGGAGAGAATGCCTCTAGAACATGGCCATATAGCCCCAAAAAACCTACCACAACCCAGTGATTCCGGCCATGAAAGCCTTTGACAATACATTGTACTTTCCCTGTTGCTGGCAAGTTAGGGTGGTTCCTCACAGGGCTTTAACCCTCACACACCTCCCCCCAACATCTGTGTTTTCCTGCGAGAGGGGGTTGTCCAGATGTCCTGCCAAGCCTTCCGGCAGGGCACCTGAACACAAAACAACCCCCTCCCCCCAAAAAGCCTTTTAAAAAAGAAAATAACTTACCTGGCCACCATTCCCCCTTCTCTGGAGCTCTCCTGGTGCATAGAAATGACGTGCCAGGAGAGCTCCGAAAAAGGGGAATGGAGACCAGGTAAGTTATTTCCTTTTTAAGGCTTTTAAAGAGGGTTTGGGGAGGGGGAAGGGGTTGTCTTGGGGTTTTTTTTGGGGGGGGGGGTTCCAGGAGCCCAAGAAATTTAAAAGAGCTGTATGGATGGGCCCAATCCACACAGCACCCACAGTTGTAAAGACACAACCTTCTGAAAGACCCAGGTCTTTCCAGCTGTCAAATTATTTCAGCAAAAAGCAGGATTTTTCTCTGCCTGGAAGGAGACATAAATAGCAGCAAAACAGACATCATGCAAGCCCAAGAACACCAAGTAATGAAAAGGTCAATCTCCTACCTTTTTTCTCCCCTGTAAAAGGAACCAGGTCTTCTCTGTCTTTGATATCAATTGCCTCCTTTTCCAAATGTGCCAGAAGATCATCTCTTTTGAAGGGGCCAGTAGGATTTTTCTTCGTTTGATCTCTCTGTCTCATTCCTGCAGGCAGCAATGCATTCTAGATTTTTGAAAAGAGAGGAAAATACTTGAACTGTGGTCATTATCTATCTTCTTAAATGAAATATTACTAAATTGTCAAAGCACAGGAGACAGTATACATAGCATTGTCAAGCACATGCTTTTAAGCATACTGAAGGGCCCGGTGTAATCTCCATTATCTCCAAGTATATTTATTATGGGGAATACACCCATTCTTCATATCAAATTACTATACTCCTCAGTTTTTAATAGAAGTCCTATGCCTTTTCCAATCATAATACACCTTTGATGCATCATGCTTCCCACTACTCTCCACCAATAAATGACCAGAGGGTGTAAAACATGAGATGTTAACAATTATTTTTAATTTTTCTCCTTTGTTGACATGGTCAAATCCCACTATGCTAGTCCAGCTTTAAAAATGTTTAAAGACATACAACCTAATAAATAAAACATATGCAACCAATGCTAATATATTCCATGCAAATGTGATGGTGATCTTGTAATGTAATCCAACATTTCAGAGATCAAGTGTTGGAAGCAATTCAAACAATTAAAAGGGATCATTTCCCCAAAGACTCTACAATTGTTGGAAAGGCAGTGAGGAAATAGCAAGGCCTTGCTGAGTAACCTTTTGGCAGGCGTACAAGTACTAATTGCTGGGAAGCAAAGCTGCCAATTTTAAATGAATTATGCAGGAAAACATAGAATGGCACGCTAACGATGAACCTTTCAGCAATTCTATGTGTGGACAGATTGAGATTAGAGCTTGGGTAAACTATATTTTTGAGCTACAACTCCCAGGATCTCCCAACAAGTATCATCATGGTCGACAGAACTCAATAATTCAATTTATGTCAGAAGGAGGAAAAAAGTAAGGTGTCCTATAAAATCAAATTGTTCTGGCATGCCTTCAAGTCATTTCTGACTTATGGTGACCCTAAGATGAATGTATCACAGTGTTTTTATGGGGCGGAAAGTATGTGACTTGGTCAAGATCATCAAACCCTGGCCCACTGGGTTAACTGAGCATCTGGATTGTATCAAAAATTACCAATTATCGCAGGGGTTCTCAAACATTTTCAGTCACAGAGCCCTCTTTGAAGCAGTTTCTCGTGGAGTTCCAAGAAGTTATGTGTGTGTGTGTTATGTGTATGGATGGATGTATATGTGTATAAAGATAGATAGATAGATAGATAGATAGATAGATAGGCTAAACTTTTGGATACAGGGGCCACATTGTATTTTACAATTTGACAGGAGAGACGGGTCAGTGACAGATGGATGGAGAGTGTTTCTGTGAACTAACTGGGAAAAAATGAACAAATTCCTATGCGTGCTGGACATATCTCATTAGTAGTACAAAGAAAGGAAGGAAGGAAGAACAATACAATATTTAAAAGGAAGAAAAATTTCAACCAACATAAACTTAATAGTATTTCATTGGAAGACCCCAGGGGTCATCCAGTCCAACCCCCTTCTGACATGCAGGAAAAGCACAATCAAAGCACCACCAACAGATGGCCATCCAGTCTTTGTAATGCCAACACTACTACTACTACTACTAATAGGAGCAACCCCAGAGGCCATCCAGTCCAACCCCCTTCTGTCATGTAGGAAAAACACAATCAAAGCACCCCCAACAGATAGCCATCCAGTTTTTGTAATTATGATGATGATGATAGGAGCAACCCCAAGGGCCATCCAATCCTATCCCCTTCTGTCATGAAGGAAAACCACAAATCACCCCAACAGATGGCCATCCAGTCATAATTATTATAACGATGATGATGATGATGATGATGATGATGATGATGATAATAATAATAGGGGCTGCCCAGTACAACTCCCTTTTGTCATGCAGGAAAAACACAATCAAACCAGTCCCAACAGATGGCCATCTAGCCTTTGTAATAATAATAATAATAATAATAATAATAATAATAATAATTTATTTATTTCATCTCAATAATAATAATAACAACAACAACAACAATAATAGCAGAAATATCAGGGGCTATCCAGTCCAACTCCCTTCTGTCATGCAAAAAAAATACAATCAAAGCACCCCCAACAGATGGCCATCCAGCCTTTGTAACAATTACAGATCAATTATACTATGCTGGAGGGCTTCTGTTAGGCAACTGATCAACTATTGTGTGAGCAGCATCTTGCACCTTTGTTCTGATCCACTTTGTTCTTATTTATTTTTCTTATCAGAAGAAATATATTAATATACTAGCCGTCCCCTGCCATGCGTTGCTATGGCCTGCATGGGGGTTCTGTGTGGGAGGTTTGGCCCAATTATATCGTTGGTGGGGTTCAGAATGCTCTGTGATTGTAGGTGAACTATAAATCCCAGCAACTACAACTCCCAAATGTCAAGACTCTATTTTCCCCAAACTCCACCAGTGTTCACACTTGGGCATACTGAGTATTCGTGTAGAGTTTGATCCAGATCTATCATTGTTTGAGTCCACAGTGGTCTCTGGAGGTAGGTGAACTACAACTCCAAAACCAAAGGACACTGCCCACCAAACCCTTCCAGTATTTTCTGTTGGTCATGGGAGAACTGTGTGCCAAGTTTGGTTCAATTCCATTGTTGGTGGGGTTCAGAATGCTCTTTGATTGTAGGTAACTATAAATCCCAGCAACTACAACTCCCAAATGACAAAATCATTTTTTTAAAGTGAAGGACATACACTTGATTGTTAGGTGTATCGTGTCCAAATTTGGTGTCAATTCATCCAGTGGTTTTTGAGTTCTGTTAATCCCACAAACGAACATTACATTTTTATTTATATAGGTTAAATTATCAGGGCATTATCTACTCAATTCCCAAAGAGGCTAAAATCAGATGCAGCTCCTATCAAATTGAGTAGGAGGGAGAGGGCAGAAAGAGCTTAAAGGAGAGGCAGAGTTACCCGTGTGAGCAGCAACACTCCTCAATGCTCAGGCCCAAATCTGCACATTCTGAGTGGGAGCACATTCAAACATTTGGTTCCATATAGACCATAGAGCAGCACAACACCTGCTCTGGCTGGCTGATGCTTCCTAATTGAACCAAATGGCTCCCTTTGGTTAGAATTTAGTTAAATCCCTAACAATATATTTCAGATCCCAAGGTACACATCAGCCTTGGACTAACCTTGAAACCAAGTTAGAAAATCACAAGCCCAAAGTACAAAAGTATTGGTTTTCACAGTGTTATTAAAAATGGAAGTTCTCCAATAATTAGCTGAAAAACTGAATCACACACCACACCATTAAAGAGGTGCTCTTTGAAACTACTTACATCTGGATCTAGCTCTACCAGTTCCTCCTCTAAAATCTTGATTTCATCTTCTGTCAATGCTCCCAAGATCTGGTCTTCATCCAGGTCTCGGTACTTCTCCAGTCCTTGTCTGTATGACATTCTGGGGAACTTATTATGACAATCTCTCTCTTTCTTCAGAATAAATTACCTATTGAAAAACAAAAGGGAAGAAAAACAGGACAATATTAACATTTGAATTTTATACTGGCCCAAATGTCAGAATTAAACCAATGAATCAAATATGCAATATAATATAGTGTATACGTTTTTTAAAGCTTAAAAGTGATTAAATGATAATCACAATGTAAACTTACTAAGCCAGAAATGACAAAGTTCTGCAGTAAAAATTGTTGTTGTTGTTGTTGTTGTTGTAAACCATTCTGGAAGTAATACTCCAGAGGCTTACTTCAGGCTTGTTTACATCAGCCAATTATTTCAGGACAGGTCCGGAGCAAAAATTCTGCTTCAGGGAATTTATATGGATTTTTTGTCTTGCCGTTTTTATCATATTGTAAGGATAAAAGGTAAAGGTAAGTCTGGTTGTGTCTGATTCGGGGGGGGGGGGGGGGGAATGCCAATTTCCATTTCTAAGCCAAAGACCCAGCATTGTCCGTAGACACTTCCATGGTCATGTGGCCGGCATGACTGCATGGAGCAGCATTACCTTCCCACTGAAGCAGTACCTACTGATCTATCACATTTGCATGTTTTTGAACTGCTTGGTTGGCAGAAGCTGAGCCTAACCACAGGAGATCACTCTTCTCCCTGAATTCGAACTGCCAACCTTTCGGTCAGCAAGTTCAGCAGTTCAGTGATTTAACCTGCTGTGCCACTGGGGGCACCAATAATAATGATGATGATGATGATGATGATGATGATAATAATACCAGGCGTTGTCCATGGACACCTCCAAGGTCATGTGGCCGGCATGACTGCATGGAGCGCCATTACCTTTCCGCTGAAGCAGTACCTATTGATCTACTCACATTTGCATGTATTTGAACTGCTAAGTTGGCAGAAACTGGGCCTAACCGCAGGAGCTCACTCCGCTCCCTGGATTCGAACTGCCAACCTTTCGGTCAGCAAGTTCAGCAGCTCAGTGGTTTAATCCATGCGCCACCAGTTATCATCATCATCATCATTTCTTTAGAAAGAGAACAACGACGTGGTTGTGGGATCAAGCCTTTGGATAATAAATAATGCAGCACAAAGAATAATTAAAGAATATGGTTATGGTATAGCTATGGTATACGATTTCTGGATCACGGAATTTTCATGTTTATACTACGATGATTTTATGCTTTATTTGAATGTTTGAATTTTATGTATGACTTATGTTTAATGATTTTAATTGATTTTAAGTTCACAGTTACACGTAGTCAGAGGCGGCTCTAGGTAATTTTCAACGGTAAGCAAACAGTATCCTCCCCCCCCCCCCATCACTGATATATATTTTCTGTTCGTCGTGGGAGTTCTGTGTGCCATATCTGGTTCAATTCCATCACTGGTGGAGTTCAGAATGCTCTTTGGCTGTAGGTGAACTATACATCCCAGTAACTACAACTCGCATATGTCAAGGTCTATTTTCCCCCAAGAGCACCTCAAGAGTGCCCCTGGGCAAAATCAACTATACTGCAAATGCTTACTTTGCGTAATGGTTGAGCTGCCCCTGCACATAGTAATCAGTTATTATGATTTCTTTGTGTACTACATGTTGGCATTGAATCTTTGCCATTAGTATGTTGTAAACCGCCTTGAGTTACCCCAAGGGTGAATACAGTACACAAATGAATGAAAGAATGAATGAATGAATGAATGAATAAATAAATAAATAAAGTTTTATGCTCTGTTCCCAACTTGTAGCAGTGGAAGGGTGGCAACTACATATTCCAGATGGCCATCGTGAATGGCCTATGCTGACATCAGCTTAGTCATCTGCACATCTAGGGAAAAGGAGGGGCAGCAGTGGACTAATATAGACAGGCAGGTGCACTTGAGATGGGCCGGGAGGTGTGTAAGGAAGCGGGGGTAAGAAAATAATGTATACAATATATAAAATAATGTATAAATATTAAAATTAATATTTATTCTACTTTGCGGATTTTCACTTATCGCGGGTGATCCTGGAACGGAACCCCGGCGATAAGTGAGGGAACACTGTATTGTCCTGGACCATCCTGAGTTAGAAAGGTGTGTGGGGGGGGGGGGGACGGGACGGGGACGACGACGACAGGATACTCAGTTTGCATAATATAACAGAAGCAAATATTGCACTTCTCTGTGGATGGAAGCATAGCTTGTTAATCTAGTGCTATTGCAAACTTGAAATGTTGTCAATATACAATTCCAGTTTTTTGAACCCACCCCCCTCTTGTTTTCTAATGAAGGAGGAAGATGGGAGAAGAATTAGATTGTCATTGATAATTGCAGGTTACTCCGATGCCAAGTATCACAGATGCACAGGGATGATGCAGGCATACTTGGCTACTACCATCTGATGCCTGCAAGACCAGTTGCTGGCATCAAGGGGTGGGTGAGCCATTGCAGATTAACACCTCAGATCAAACTGTTCTGGGGGTAAAGTGGGAAGAGATATAAGCGGTAGGGCAGCAAAAGGTTACCTCCTCAAATGGTGCTAAATCTACCCCTAGACTTGGATCATTTACAGCTATTACTATTATTCTCAATCTTCCTCATTTTAAATTCCTTAGACATTTTTTCCCTAAAGACAGATTTTTTGTTCCTGTTGTTGTGTACCTTCAAGTTGTTTCTGACTTATGGCAATGCTATCATGGAGTTTTCTTGGCAAAATTTTCTCAGAGGGGTTTGCCATGACCTTTCTCTGAGGTTGCGAGTGTATGACTTGCCAATAGGTTTTGGTGGATGAGTGTGGTTTATGAATCCTGGTCTCCAGATTCATAATTCAGTGTTCAATTCACTACACCATGCTGACTCTGAATAGTTGCCAGCATAATCCTTAATTGCTCTGACTGATGGGCCAGAGAATAGTGCTTGCAATGCTGATTTTGATCGGTTGCTGTGAGTTTTGGCAATGTTCCAGAAGCATTCTCTCCTGACATTTCACCCACATCTATGGCAGGCATCCTCAGAGAGTGTGAGGTCTGTTGGAAACTAGGCAAGAGAGGTTTATATATCTGTCCAGGGTGGGAGAAAGAACTCTTGTCTGTTTGAGGCAAGTGTGAATGTTGCAATTGGTCACCTTGATTAGCATTGAATGGCCTTGCAGCCTCAAAATCTGGCTGCTTCTTGACAGTGGGAATCCTTTGCTGGGAGGCATTAGCTGGCTCTGATTTTTCCTGTCTGGAATTCCCATGTTTTTTTTTAGTGTTTCTCTTTATTTACTGTCCTGACTTTAGAGTTTTTTAATACTGGTAGCCAGAGAGAACATTTCTGGAAGATGGCCATACAGCCCAGAAAATTCACAGAAGGAGAGAACATTTCTGCGACATGGCTATACAGCCCAGAAAACCCACAGCAGGAGAGAATATTTTTGGAACATGGCTATATAGCCCAGAAAAGTCACAGCAACAAACAAAATCTGGCTACCAATATTTAAAAAAAAAAAAACACCTTTAAAACAGGGCAGTATATAAAGAGCAACACTAAAAAAACAGGGAATTCAAGACAGGAAACAATAAGGGCCAGCTAACGCCTCTCAACAAAGGATCCCCCAGGCAGCAACCAACCAGACATTGAAGTTGCAAGGCTATTCAATGTTAATCAAGGTGACCAATTGGAACATTCACTCTTGCCTCAAACAGACAAGAGTTCCTTCTCCCACCCTGGACAGATATATAAACCCCACTTGCCCAGTTTCCGACAGACCTCACAACCTCTGAGGATGCCTGACATAGATGTGGGCAAAACGTCAGGAGAGAATGCTTCTGGAACATGGCCATACAGCCCGGAAAACTCACAACAACCCAGTGATTCTGGCCATGAAAGCCTTTGACAACACACTGATTATAATGTTTGGGCAGGCTTATATTGGTAATGGCCAGTTTTTCAGATCACAAGGTCAAGCTAGCTGAGTCTCAGAGGAGAGAGACATTGGGACACATTAACATATACAAAACTTAAAAACAGTGACAATATAACATAAAACTAAAACCCTTAAGATTAACAAGACAGGAATAACCTAATACTGTAAAGTTGATTTTTTTAAAAATTACAATTTGTCCAATTATGTCCTGTCAAATGCTTGAGAGAGTGTTTATGGGAAATGCCTTGGTGATGATGGCTCTTCAGCAGTGGAACAGGCTGCCTTCAGAAGCTGTGAAATCTTCGACCCCTGACATTTTCAGAAAGAGATTAGACAGACACACCAGAGATACTTGGGAGTGTAGAATATCCTGCCTTGGGCTGAGTAGTTAGACTGGGTCCAGTCCAATTCAATACCTATGATTCAATCACTGCACTCTTCAGCTGGCAAAATAATTTCTAGCTCAATTCCTAAAAGGTCAGATTAATGAGAGTACATGACATTAGCCCCCTATGGTTTCAAGGGCACAATCCAAGGCACCATTTTGATGATGATCTTCTAGACAGGCCCCCTGAAAATGCGTACTCAGATGATCCTTGCCCTATGTTTACCTAATCAGAGCAAGCAGAAATCGTGACACATGTGTTTCTTCACTTACAGGTTGAACATCCTGTATCTTCCTAGCTCATACCATGGAAAATAACAATAGCATAATTTAAGAACAGCAGCAACAACAACCACGAAATCCATTATGTTGACAGATCTTCTGTACCTGAGTTTTTTCTTCCAAATATGGAAGAAAAAACTGTCGCAACTCAGGATAGATTCACCTTGCTCAGAACACCACCACACACCAAGGCTGTAGGTTTTGTAGTTTATTGAAGAAAAAGCAAAACCATAAACATAGAAATAGGGTTGCAAAAGTTCAATAGCCAAAACAGAGTCTTAAATGCAAAGGCAGAGTTTCCAAGGTCCAAAGGAAAATAACATGAAGTATAATCCACTGGCATTGGTCAAACAAAATCCATGGCAGCATGACAAAGTCCCCAGAAACCAAGATCGAAACCAAAGTCCCAAAGACCCAAAAGCTTTCCCCAAAAGCTGAGGCAATTCCAGAGATGTTAACAGGGTGTAAGCAAAGTTGCACTGACAAAGGATTGACTTCAATCACATCATTAAATATGTTTCCCTAGCATGAAAGCATTACGTTGACCTCGAACTTCCCGTTTGTTAGCAAGCCAAGCACTTCGGCGTACCCTTAATTGCAAACGGTCCTCCCTAATCAAATCCCCATCACCTTCAAGGCCGAATAACTCATTATACTGGGATTGGCCACCCTGGGAATCGAGAGGCACTGAGCTCACAGATGAAGCGGCCGACTCCTCCACCTGCAGCTGTGAAGTTTCATTCAAATCATGACCATCTTCTAAAACAACATCCCTTTCTCTGGGAAACAGAAACGGCGTCTCTTCTTCAGTATCAACACTGTCTGCCTCAACAACAGGGACATGTTCAGAAATCTGTAACCCATCATCCTCCTCGTCCTGAGGAAACTCAGGCTCAGAAAGCCCAGGCTCAGACTGAGCCACAACCAGGCATGTAGCCGGGGGGGGGGGGGGGGGCTTGGGGGGCTTCAGCCCCCCCCCCCAATTCTCATGGTGGTCCGCGAGAAGGCCTTACTGGTACATTATTTAAACTGTTATGTTTATTCATATCATGATCTGATCACCATGCTCAATATATCCCATATGCATGGGGGTACTGGGGTAACGATACAAAAGGTTTGCTAGGGTAGACCCTCTTTCACTCAGACTCAGCCCCCCTGAACCAAACTCAGCCCCCCTCAAACAAAATCCTGGCTTGGCCACAACAAAAACTAAGGTACACAAGATCTGTCAACATAATAGAAAACTGGTATCAAATGTTTTATTTCTGGCACCTCACACCACAACAGCTAGCAGAGTACTATAAAAACTATGAAAACCATTGTTGGAAATGCGGGAAGGAACTTGGATCCTACCATCATTTATGGTGGGGCTGCAAAGTAACCAAACGTATTGGAAAGTAATTCAGAAACACACACAAAACATTATTAAAATAAAATATGACCTCAAGCCCAAGTACTATTTGTTACATATAATAGATTTTGAGGTAGAAAAAAAAAATAAAGATTTGATTTTATTTCAAAGTAGCGGTGTGAATAGTAATAGCACAGAAATGGAGAGAAAAAGATCCTCCAACAATTGAGGACTGGTTCATTAAAATAGCAGAATACATTAATATGGACTCATTGACACAGCTATTAAAAGATCAGAACAAAATGAGCAAAACAGACTGGAAATCACTGAGAATGTATCTACAGGAGAAAATGAAATTTAATAAGTAAAAGGGAGTGAATAATCAGCATAAAAAGTTTCCTGAGACAATTAGGTAGCGGAACTTAAAGAAATAAACACAACTTAGAAAGGATATCTCCCTGCGGGATGGACTGGAAGACTTCAAATCCCCGCTTCCCCGCTTTACCCCTCCCCACTACCCTCCCAATACCTACCCCCACCCTCATTATCTACCTCATCACTTCCTACTCCTCCACTTTCTTATACACTTTATATGTTCCCACTCCTTTTATTGTATTTTGAAAATGATCAAATAAAAAGGATTTTAAAACAAGCATAACACAATCCTAAGAGCTCAATCTAGTTGCTGGTTCCATCTGGACCGACACACTAAATTCGTTAGACTTATACAAGTGTTACATTAGAGGGGAACAAGGAACTGAAAGGTACAATTAAAAGGACCTTCCACATGAAAGGTAATGGCTATTAAATAGCAAAGCAGTTCATGAAGGGGAGGGAGGGGGTGGAGAATATAAAGGAATGGAAGAAAAGGAGATGAGTATGGTGATTTTGATGTATGAACTACTATGTCAATTAATGATTACTTACTAAATATTATATGTGATATTGTACCCCAGGCTTTAACACAGCAAGTTAAACCACCAATTGCAGAAAATCTAAAAGGTCGACAGTTCAAGCCTGGGTTGGGATGAGCTCCCAACCATCAGCCCAGCTTCTGCTCACCAAGCAGTTACGAGGGTTGAATAAAAAGTAATGCCTCCACCTTCGTAACTCCTCAACAGATGGCAGTACTGGTATGCAGCAGGTACTGGCTTGTTCAGTAGACTCTCCTCTACAGTTCCATTTTGGTAGAAAGCCTTATCATTGAACGGTTGTGTTGTTAATGTGCGAAGTATGGAACCCTGCACAGACTCTCAGTCAATGCGACTTAAGCAACGTGGGGTCATTGAATTCTTGACAGCAGAAGGTGTCACCACAAAGGAGATTCATCAGAGAATGCAAGCTGTTTATGGTGTTTGTGTTGATGTGAGTACTGTGCATCATTGGGCGAGTAAGTTTAAAGTTGTTGAAGTGGGAACATCTGACTTGTGTGACAAACAAAGAGTTGGACGTCCCGTGACAGCAACCACTGAGTTTCACAAGCAAAAAGTTCACAGATTGATTCAAGACAATTGTCGTATCACTCAGAGAGAAATTTCAAGCATAATCGGCATTTCACAAGAATGTGTGGGTCACATTATTGCAGGGTCCGAAAGGAAAAGGGAAATGTTTTCCTGCAGCATGACAATGCCAGACCACACACTTCACATGCCACTACAGCAGAACTTCAGAGACTGGATCTCACCACCGTACGGCATTCTCTATACAGTCCAGATTTAGCACCATCTGACTTCCATCTGTTCCCGATAATGAAAGAAGATCTGCAGGGACATCATTATGCTTCTGATGAAGATGTTGAGAGAACTGTGAGACACTAGCGGTGGAAACAGAGTGTCGACTTCTTCCGTGATGGCTGCAGAAAACTTGTTCATTCTTGGCAGAAATGTATCCAATTGTCTGGTGATTATGTGGAAAAGTGAATCGTGGTAGTTAAAGAGCACATTCCAAGGATTATTTCTGCATTTCGTTTATTAAAATATTCCCATCCAAATCCAAGTAACGAAGGTGGAGGCATTACTTTTCATTCAACCCTTGTAGCTACCTCTTTTATTTTCTCCTTAAATAGTCATTTAAAACTGTTATTTAAAACTGTTATGCCCTAGGCTCATTCTACAAGGTAGAAGTAATGCAGTTTGATACCACTTTAACTGTCATCGCTAAATACGATGGAATTCTGGGAGTTGTAGTTTGGTGCCAAGTTATTATTTCAGACTCATTACAATCTTGCTGAAGCAGTAAATCCACAATACTCCAGACAGGCCCGTAGCCAGGATTTCGTTTCGGGGGGGGGGGGGGGGGCTGAATTTTTTTTCAGGGGGGGTTTCGGGGGGGCTGAGTTTCGGGGGGGCTGAGTCTGAGTGAAAGAGGGTCTAGCCTAGCAAACCTTTTGTATCATTACCCCAATACCCCCATGCACATGAGATATATTGAGCATGGTGATCTGATCATGATATTAATAAACATAACAGTTTAAATAATGCACCAATAAGGCCTTTTCGCAAACCATCATGAAAATTTCGGGGGGGGGGGCTGAAGCCCCCCGAGCCCCCCCCCCCCCCCCCCCCCGGCTACATGCCTGACTCCAGACATCTGAATATACAGAAGTAAAATAAATGCTGGTTCATTTCTAGAAGCAGGTAAGAATCAACACATACCTCTGAAATGCCCCCAAATCAACAGGCTGCTGTTGTCTGGAAAACAGAAAAACAAACATGAAGCTGAAATGCCTTACATGTAAAAAAAACACCCATTACTCTAAGGACAGATGGTTTCAAATTAAAGGAGAAGAAAAGCGAAGTATAAACGGAAAGGTAAGATTGTTTCTAAATTAGTATTAAAAACAGTCCTTTAGTTAGACAGCCAGACCCTAGAAAGACATCTCACAAGACCAGCAAATTAGTATGATTTATGGGATACTTGACTTGTACATTTGTTTAAGCAAAAACAAGTAATAATTCAGTACCATTATTTTTAAAAGAAGGATACGCCACATAAATAATTTCCCATGTAACTGATGCAAATGCTTTCTTCTTTCTTATGGCCGAATCAAAACAGTAGGACAAGCCAAAAAAAAAAAAAAAGGCAGAAGGCAGACAATAATTTTAAAAGAGTTGGAGTTGTTATATCAGGAAGTCTAGTGCTTGTGTGTGTGTTCCCTTTTTTATTTTGCTCAATATTACATATACATGTAGTTTTTCAAGATTTTAAAGCGCCCTATAAACCTACAAAACTGAAATGCCTGAAACAACAGCAAGATACCTGTGCACAGGTATGTAAGAAGGAGCTTGTATTCAAGTAAAAGGGTATATTTATATTGTGTTTAAGAGGGATGCATCAGTCAGAATGATGTACTATATACCGCTTCAGCTTTCTTTAGTTTGATCAAAAAAGTAGATTCCAAAATATAATAATATAGAGGACCAAAGATTTTGACACCACTGCTCTGGAGGATTTGTCTGTTGTTATCACCAAGCCGGCATGTAAAATGTCTAGCTCTTGATATTTGGTTGTACTACATAACCCATCCCTTTTAATCACTGAATTAAGTTGTGTGGGCTTTGAATGTTTGCAGAAGGTTGTTCTAAGTTTTTCAGGCTGTATGGCCATGTTCTAGAAGCATTCTCTCCTGACATTTCGCCTGCATCTATAGCAGGCATCCTCAGAGGTTGTGAGGTCTCTGAACATGGCCACACAGCCCGAAAAACCTGCAATAACCCAATGATTCTGGCCATGAAAGTGTTCAATAATACAATGTTTGCATCCATATGTTTCAAGCCCTACGCTATGGAGTGTCCTGATTTTTACTCTGAACAACTACTAGAAGGCAGATCATGTACAACAGTACAGATCATGTACAGGTCAAGTACAACAGTGTCAACTTAATGTTCACTGTTTTGTGTTTTGTTTACACTATAAGCTGTTATTGTATGTAAATAAAATCTTTTTTTAAAAAAAACAAAAACTTAAGTCTTTCCTCTCAAGCATGAAATAGGCCACACCAACTTTCCACCTGCCTTTTCCCAATGTAGTCCCTCGGACGCCCACCAGCAGGTAACAGAAACACAGACGAATGATGGCTACAGACTAGAGTAGTAATTCCCAAACAATTTAAACAATTACTCTAACCTTCTGACATGAACTCTCTAGATCAGGATTGGGGAATTTTAGCTCTTCCAGATGTCTTGAACTTCAACTTCCAGATGCTGCAGTCAGTATAACCAATGGTCAGGGATTATGGAAGTCTTGGTCAAAAACATCTGGAGGGTCAAATGTTATTTACCATGAATTTAGTAGTCTTTGATGAAGTACTGTCTTTCAGTCACAGCATCTCACCTGCAATATAAAGATAGCACTACAGCTTTCCTTTGAGTAGTTTGTAATATCTAAAATATGATATTTGACATGCTCTAGACCAGTGGTTCCCAACCTTTGGGCCTTTCTTCAACTCCCAGAAATCCCAGCCATCTTACCAGCTGTTAGGAAGTGTGGAAGCTGATATCCAAAACATCTGGAGACCCAAAGGTTGGAAACCACTGCTCTAGATACGGATACATTTAAATGTCAGCAATGAATGCCATAATGGAAAAAACACATGATGCTACCCTCTCCAGTGCTGTTGAACTCTACCACCTGGCATTCTTCACCATTATCTATACTGGTCGGAAGGCTGCTGGGATTTGCAAGCTAAAAAGGCTGGAGGACTGTGTGATTTCTATCCATGGCCTAGAATTCATGAAAATTATATTAATTATGCATTTTAAAAAAAGAAAAACATACAAAAGCACTTCAAGTCTCTAGTCTATTTCCGCTTTGAGCCCCCCCAAGGGTGAGAAAGGTTGTATATAAATACTGCAAATAAATAAATAAATAAATAAATAAATAAATAAATATTTTATGTCTTAATAGTGATCTATTGGTTATATTCCAAATGGTGTGTTGTTGCATGAGGATTATGAATGAAATTGTTCGCTTTAAATATCTAACTATGATAAGCTATTTGACAAGCTAAACAAAGTTGAACTCTATGAAGGCTGTTTCCAAGCTGTTTATCTTCCAAACTATTACATGTATACTAGTAGGCAGCAACTGTAGGAAATCCATGGAAAACTGTCACTTTCAATACTAGAGTAAAAAAAAGTATGACTTTTATGGAAACAGCCTGCCACAGACATTATGTGCTACTTCTGAATGAGCGAAAAGGGACTCTATTTCCAAGAAATCTAGCTGATGACCAGATACAGATTGAGCATCCCTTATCAAACCGTGTTTTAGTACAGTGAGTTAAACTGCCAGCTGCAGAAAATCTTGCCAATCAAAAGGTCGACAGTTCAAGCCCTGGTTGGGGTGAGCTCCCAACCATCAGCCCAGTTTCTGCTCACCCAGAAGTTCAAAAACAGTAATATGAGTAGATAAATAGGTACCGCTTTTGGCAGGGAGGTAATAAAAGGTACCCATGAACACATGTTGGCAATTTGATTGGGAGAGCATCTAAGGGCAACAAAGCTCCTCGCATGGAAGATGGAAGGACAATATAAAAGCACTGAATGCTTGCTGTATATGTGTACTGTAATCTGCTCTGATTCCCTGTGGGGAGATAGGGTGGAATATAAATTAAGTATATTATTAAGTATATTATTATTATCCAGAATTTTGAAATCTGAAATACTCCAAAACCCCCAAATTGTCCACTTGGCTGGCTGAGATAATAACACCTTTGTTTTCTGATGGTCAATGTACACATAAAATACATAAAATCGTTCATAGTATTTTGTTAAAAATTACCATCAGGCCACATATAAAAAGTATATTTGAATCATACAGATTTGGGTGCCATCTCTAAGATATCTCATTATGTACACATATGCAAATACAGGTTCTGTTTTCCAAAATCCAGAAAAATAACTAAAGTTATCTAGAGAAAGTAACCAGAATGAGCTATTTTTCTGTGACTTCTTGGCTGATAAGTCACATTCTTAGCCTTACCTTACAACACACATGTTCCTTCTAGGAGTTCCATTTTTTAGAGAACCAATTATATTAATAGTAAATTCTCTCCTTTCCATTTGATACCTAATGAGAAAGTTATGAGAAATAACTGCACCATGCTGACTGAGTAGCTGACAGCATAATCCTTCCGTTTGTAAAAGGAAGATCAATATTAGTCTCATATCACAGTCATGTGAGTATTATCAAAAGCCATCAAATAATGTAATTGAGAGCCAAAGGAGAGATTTATTTGATTCAAAAGTCAACCTTTAGGTCATGAAATCACGTTTAAAAGGTTTAGTCAACTGTACATATCTTGCTGTAATCTCAGGGGTCCATTTCAGCTGTCATAATTGGGACCACTCCTTGCTTTCACTGTTATCTCAGTCTGAGGAATGGTCGGGTACAAAGGTTGTCCATCACCTATACCATTACACAGATATGGAGGGAAAGGATCCCTCTCATCATCAATGGATGACAGAACAGCAGCAATGGCTGTGAAGCTCCATTTATTCAGCTACACAACACATTAAAATGTAGCCATTTTTGCACCAGGTCTTTCTCCCAAGTTCTGTACTTTTTCCTTCCTACTCCTTCCAAGAGTAGATGAAGAATGGTTTCACCATCTCCAGTCCAAGAGTAGAAGAAGAATGGTTTCACCATCTTCGGTCAAAGAATAGACGAAGAATGGTTTTAGCATCTCCAGTCCAAGTGAAGATGCAAAAGGTTTCACCATCTCCAGCTCAAGAGTAGATTAAGAATGGTTTCAAAATGGTTCAAGAGTAGATTAAGAATGGTTTCATCATCTCTAGCCCAAGAATAGATGGAGAATGGTTTCACCATCTCTGGTTCAAGAGTAGATGCAGAACGGTTTCACCATCTCCGGTCGAAGAGTAGATGCAGAATGGTTTCACCAGTTCCAGTCCAAGAGAAGACGAAGAATGGTTTCAGCATCTCCATTCGAAGAGTAGATGAAAAACGGTTTCACCATCTCCAGTCCAAATATAGATGAAGAATGGTTTCACCATCTCTGGTCCAAGAGTAGATGCAGAATGGTTTCACCATCTCTAGCCCAAGAGAAGATGAAGAATGGTTTCACCATCTCCAGTCCAAGTGTAGATGCAGAATGGTTTCACCATCTCTAGCACAAGAGTAGCTGAAGAATGGTTTTACCATCTCCAGTCGAAGAGTAAATGCAGAATGGTTTCACCATCTCCAGTCCAATGGTAGATGCAGAACGGGTTCACCATCTCTGCTCAAAGAGTAGATGCAGAATGGTTTCACCATCTCCACTCCAAGAGTAGATGCATAATGGTTTCACCATCTCTAGCCCAAGAATAGATGAAGAATGGTTTCACCATTTCCAGTCCAAGAGAAGATGAAGAATGGTTTCAGCATCTCCAATCGAAAAGTAGATGAAGAACGGTTTCACCATCTCCAGTTCAAATGTAGATGAAGAATGGTTTCGCCATATCCATTTCAAGAACCCCTGAGAGCCATCCTGTTCTAATTTATGGCCTGGAATATTTTCTGTAGGCAGGTATCTACCTTTTTACTGGCCTTGCATTTCATTTATGTAATATATGCTAGGAATCAGACTTACATAGTTAACTACTATATGTCTTATTGCTTAGAAGTGCATTTATTTATTTTATTGCTCCATGAATACTGAATAATAAAAAATAGATTATTTGGGCAAGTAACACCCTGTCAGGCTTGGAGGAAGGCCAATCATGCAAAGAAACCTTGTTCATCCTAGGGTCTCAAAAAGGCCCCTTCTACACTGCCATATAAAATCCACATTATCTGCTTTGAACTAGATTATCTGGCAGTGTAGACTCACATAATCCAGTTCAAAGCAGATAATGTGGATTATCTGCATTGATAATCTAGATTATATGGCAGAATAGAAGGGGCCTAAATCAGAAGTAACTCGAAGGATCATAACAACAATAAAATAAATGAGAGCTAGCTAGGTTTCCTTCTGGTCGTTATCAACCCCAGTTGCTTTATGTTTTCTTCACTTTTTCTGAACTACTATCAGACGTTTGCCATATGGCCACAAATCAGGGATAGGGGGAGTTGTAGTTCAATATCAATTGGAAGGCTATAAACTCATCCTGTGTGTATTTAAAGAGAGTGATTCCACCATATTTCACATCTGTTCAATCATTTTTGTGTTGCCTGCACTCATGTGTATAGGATTCTTTTTTCAAAAGAAGGGGGTGGGAAATTCTTTTCAGAGTCAGAGGAGGAGAAAGTAAAAGTAAAGCTTCAGTCATTTCCCACTGAGCTACTGGATAAAGAAGCTTGAAAATAAGAGGGTGGTGGCAGTTTAGATCACTGCTTCTTAAATTATGGGTCCTGACCCCAAACGGGGTCAATGTTCAGATCACAAAAAATGCCACATATTTACACAAATCTGTTAGCAACAACATACAGAAGATTCAGTGGACTCTGCAGAAAATGCTTCAGCTGTACTCCACAAAAAGGAAAACCACTCTGTTTAGCAAGTCTTGCAAATGCTGATTTATTATCAGTAAATGCCTGATTTTTATACTTATTTGACCCATATACCTGGGGTCACGTAAATATTTCTTGAGTAGAAAGTGGTTGCGACTGGACAAAAGTGGAAGAAGCCCAGGTTTAGATGACTTCTTACTATTGCTAAGAAGCAGGAAAAAGGCCCCTCACCTGCTTTAAATACACTCAAGTAAACTGGCAACTTTTATTTTATCCCTACATAACATATTCCTTCTTGCAGCATGGCAACCCACCCACAAGCCACACTTTATGAGTCACTTCAGCTATTATGTAAAACAGAAAAGCAAGGAGAATACGCTGTTCTAAGTTCTGGCAGAAAGAGCATTGGGTTTTATCTCTTTTCTGGGTGAAGACTGAAGACCCTTCCATACAGCCAGATAACCCAGAATATAAAGGCAGAAAATCCCACAATATCAGCTTTGAACTGGGTTCAAACCCCAGGTTTCAGCGGTGGCCAGGGGAGCTTTTGCACAGCTAAGACCCGTGTACCAGCTGCGCCCGTACCTTGGGAAGTCATGGCCATGGTGGTCCACGCTCTGGTTACCTCTATCCCGAGTAGATTACTGCAACGTGCTCTACGTGGGGCTGCCTTTGAAAACGGTTCGGAAACCTCAGCTAGTTCAACGGGCGGCAGTCAGATTACTAACTGGGGTGGCATACAGGGAGCATACCACCCCCCTGCTATGCCAGCTCCACTGGCTGCCGGTCCATCTCCGAGCCCAATTCAAAGTGCTGGTTTTGACCTATAAAGCTCTATACGGTTCTGGCCCAGCTTACTTGTCCGAACGCATTCACCCCTACGTCCCACCTTGCAATTTAAGATCATCCGGGGAGGCCCTGCTCTCGCTCCCGTCAACAGCACAGATGCATCTGGAGGGGATGAGAGACAGGGCCTTCTTGGCTGTGGCCCCCCGCCTATGGAACACACTCCCAAATGAGGTAAGACCTGCTCCCTCCCTCCTGACTTTTAGAAAAAAAATTAAAATCATGGTTTTGAGACCAGGCCTTTGGGCAGTAGAAGTAAATGTATGCAGCATTTCAGAAAGACAATGACCGGAACGGCGATTTGATGGACAAGACTGTTTTATTGTTTTAATGATTGTTTTATTGCTTGTGGATGTGCTGTTTTTACCTTGATTTATGTCTAATTGTAGTGTATAATTGTAATTGTTAATACTGGCATTGAATTTTGCCATTACTTATGTGGTGAGTCCCCCACGGGGTGAGAAAAGCGGTATAGAAATACTATAAATAAATAAATCTGAGTCCACACTGCCATATATTCCAGGTCAAAGAAGATCATGTGGGATTTTATTCAGCTGTGTGGAAGGGGCCTGACTCTGGTTTTCATCCTTTATTTTTCTCACCATGCCATCACCCTGTGCACACCCAAATTTTGTCCAATTTTGAAAGCAAGGTTAGGTCTCCTTAGAACCTGGATGCAAGGCCACCTGGGATCTCTAGGTTGGACTAGAAAAAAATCTGTCTAAATCCCAAAACAATAATTGCTGTCTGAAGTTGAAAGGCATCAGCCAGAATTATTTGGCTCAGTATAATGGAGCCCATCCATACAAAAGAGGAAGGCAGGTGGAGAGCTTGAGTAGTATTAATAAGTTATTGATGCCAAACCAAACCAGCACATGCACGGGATAAATTTCTCATCCACTGCCCTAACCAGTGATCGGTGTGATATCAGTAAGACGTAAAAGGTGTGCCCCAGATTCCTTACAAGAAGGATATGCCTCCTCACAGTAAGCTGTACAGATTTTGGCCTAGATATCAAGGGTTAAGGGTTAAGACTGCTGGGAAGGGTTAAGACTGCTGGGAACTTATACTATGGCTGATTCCAAAACTTAGTGGCATGCCAATAAATGCATTGTACATATGCAAACTCTGGGTCCTGGTCTCAAATGGGGTTTCCTTAGCTCAATGTTTGGTTCACGAAAAAATGTGGCAACAAAAAAAGATATCTGAATCCCCCCCCCCCAAACAATTTACACAAATCTCAGCAGAAAATGCTTTAGCTGTACTCTACAAAAAGGAAAAACTATTTGCAAACTGTTAGACATAAACATTATTATTAAGACAGCACCCTGTATGGATACAATTAATGTTCTATTTAGAGAAACTCTTACACATACACTACTGTCCTAAATCAGGTCAGGAAGTGGGCAACTGGTGGCCTTCTACACTGTATGTTGTTTGACTGGAACTCCCATCATCCCCCGTGAGGGAAGATGGGAGCTGCTCACCAACCACATTCAGGCCTGGGGAAAAGGAAGGGAGGAAAAAGGATCTCATTGCACTAGAGCAGGGGTCCCCAAACTAAGGCCAGAAACGGCTCTCCAACGTCATTTATGCAGCCCTTGTTCAGGGTCAACCTAAGTCTGAAACTACTTGAAATCACACAACAACAATAATCCTATCTCATCAGCCAAAAGCAGGCCCACACTTCCCTTTGAAATACTAATAAGTTTATATTGGTTAAAATTGTTCTTCATTTTAATTATTGTATTGTTTTGAAGTGTTTTTTGCACTACAAATAAAGATATGTGCAGTGTGCATAGGAATTCATTCATTATTTTTCAAATTATAATTCGGCCCTTCAACAGTTTGAGAGACTGATCTGGCCCTCTGTTTTAAAAAGTTTGAGGATCCCTGCACGAGAGCATGGATCCCCTTTAAGCCCGGTTACTGCCAACCTAGCAGTTCAAAAATATACAAATGTGAGTAATCAATAGGTGGGAAGGTAACGGCACTCCATGCAGGCATGCTAGCCACATGACCTTGGAAGCATCTATGGACAACGCTGGCTTAGAAATGGAGATGAGCACCAACTCCAAGAGTCGGACACGACTGGACTTAATGTCAGGGGAAACCTTTACCTGAGGTCAGGTAAACATTTCAAGCGGAAAGGGGTGGTGAGTGGGAAAAGTTTAGGAAGCCTTGCGGGAGAAGATAGTTCAGACCAGAGAGGGTCAAAAGAGAGAAAGCGTCCTCTGGATGGTTGCAGGTTTTTCGGGCTGTCTGGCCATGTTCTAGAAGCATTCTCTCCTGACGTTTCGCCTGCATCTATGGCAAGCATCCTGAGGAGTCCAACTCTGGGGGTTGGCGCTCATCTCCATTTCCAAGCTGAAGAGCTGGCGTTGACCATCGACGCCTCCAAGGTCATGGGGGCCAGCATAGCTGCATGGAGCGCCGTTACTTTCCTGCAGAAGTGGTACCTGTTGATCTACTCACATTTGCATGTTTTTGAACAGCTAAGTTGGCAGAAGCTGGGCTAACAGTGTGAGCTCACCCCTCTCCCTGGATTCAAACCGCCAACCTTTGGGTCAGCAAGTTCAGCGGTTCAGTGGTTTACCCTGCTGCGCCACTGGGGGCACCAATAAATAATAATAATAATAATAATAATAATAATAATATAGTGTTTCTGATGTGTTTCTGCATTGTAATTTTTTTGTAACCTGCCTCAAGCCATGAGAAGAGGCATGTAAAAAATAAAATTATTATTATATATAGAATATTATTATATATTATTTAATATATGCTTGCCATAGATGCAGATGAAACGTCAGGAGAGAATGCTTCTAGAACAGGGGCATGCAGCCTGAAAAACCTACAGCCACCCTTGCGATAGATGCAGGCGAAACGTCAGGAGAGAATGCTTCTAGAACATGGCCATACAGCCCGAAAAACCTACAACAACCCTTGCCATAGATGCAGGTGAAACGTCAGGAGATAATAATTCTAGAACATGGCCAGACAGCCCGAAAAACCTACAACCACCCATGCCATAGATGCAGGCGAAACATCAGGAGAGAATGCTTCTAGAACATGGCCAGACAGCCCGAAAAACCATCCATGTTCAACATCTATACAAATGACCAGCCACTGCCAGAAGGAACAGAGAGTTTCATCTATGCTGATGATTGTGCCATTACTGCTCAAGCAGGGAGCTTTGAGATGGTAGAACAGAAGCTCTCCGAAGCTCTAGGTGCTCTTACTGCCTATTACAGGGAAAACCAACTGATTCCTAATCCATCTAAAACACTGACATGCGCCTTTCACCTTAAGAACAGACAAGCATCCCGAGCTCTGAGGATTACCTGGGAAGGAATCCCACTGGAGCATTGCAGCGCACCCAAATACCTGGGAGTCACTTTGGACCGTGCTCTGACCTACAAGAAGCACTGCCTGAACATCAAACAAAAAGTGGGCGCTAGAAACAACATCATACGAAAGCTGACTGGCACAACCTGGGGTTCACAACCAGACACAGTGAAGACATCTGCCCTTGCGCTATGCTACTCTGCTGCTGAGTATGCATGCCCAGTGTGGAACACATCTCACCACACTAAAACAGTAGATGTGGCTCTTAATGAGACATGCCGCATTATCACAGGGTGTCTGCGCCCCACCCCACTGGAGAAATTACACTGCTTAGCCGGTATTGCACCACCTGACATCCGCCGGGAAGTAGCAGCCAATAGTGAAAGGACCAAGGCAGAGACATCTCCAGCTCATCCCCTGTTTGGGTATCAGCCAGCACGTCAATGACTTAAATCGAGACATAGTTTTCTTAGATCTACAGAGACACTCGCTGGAACACCCCAGCAAGCGAGAGTCCAAAAGTGGCAGGCCCAAACCCAGCACCTCAATTCATGGGTGATACCAGATGAGAGACTCCCCCCTGGGCACACAGAAGACTGGGCGACTTGGAAGACGCTGAACAGACTGCGCTCTGGCCCCACGAGATGCAGAGCCAATCTTAAGAAATGGGGCTACAAAGTGGAATCCTCGGCATGTGGGTGCGGAGAAGAACAAACCACTAACCACCTGCTGCAATGCACCCTGAGCCCTGCCACATGCACAATGGAGGACCTTCTTACAGCAACACCAGAGGCACTCCAAGGTGCCAGATACTGGTCAAAGGACATTTAACCAACCACCAAATTTGCAAAATCTGTGTGGTTTTTTTCTTTTTCTTTTTAATCTGTGTGTTTGTTTTGCTCTGTTAGAATTGTAATACAATGATTGCTGATGACACGATAAATAAATAGCCCGAAAAACCTACAACCACCCTTGCCATAGATGCAGGCGAAACGTCAGGAGAGAATGCTTCTAGAACAGGGGCAGACAGCCCGAAAAACCTACAACCACCCTTGCCATAGATGCAGGCGAAACGTCAGGAGAGAATGCTTCTGGAACAGGGCCAGACAGCCCCAAAAACCTACAACCACCCTTGCCATAGATGCAGGCGAAACGTCAGGAGAGAATGCTTCTAGAACATGGCCTGACAGCCCGAAAAACCTACAATCACCCAGTCATTCCTGCCATGAAAGCCTTTGACAATGCCTCCTCTGCCTGCTCCATCCTTTTCAGGGTCTCTGCCAACAGAAAGTTTGGGCTGCCTTCCTGCTTGGCCCTCCTTCTTTCTGAGGTGGGCAGAGAGGGGGCCACCGCTTGCCAGGCCAGAGGGAACCCCGCTTAGAGGAGGAGGAGGAGGAGGAGGAGGAGGAGGAGGAGAGGAGGCAGGCTATTTATAGGCGCGCGTCCGCCTGCGCTCTGGCCAGATATGGTTTCGGCGGCTCCGAGTCCCCGAGGCGCAGCGCTGGGAAGAGGGGCTGCCTGCCTGCCTGCCTGCCTGCCTGGCTGGGAACACAAGCGAGAGGGACCCGGGCAAGGCTGGAGCCTCCCTCCTCAAGGCTTCCTTACCTGTCTCCGCAGCGGATGGGAAGGAAGCAGAAGGGCAGAGACGGAGTGGAAGAGGCGCTTTCCCAAAGTTGCGGCGAAGGGCGACGCGGATGCAGCGGGGGGCCTCCCGCCCTTCTCCCCTTCCTTCCCTCCTTCCTTTCGCGGGTGTCACTCAGAAAGGACGCCCGAGTGGACGGCGGACAGGAAGGAGGCCCCCTCCCCCTCCCCGCAGTCCACGCCCACGGAAGAGAGAGAGAGAGAGAGAGAGAGAGAGAGAGAGAGGTGGCTCTTCCCAACCAGAGCTGAGAGTTGGGTTGAGGCTGACAGGGAGGAAGGCAGGAAGAGTCAGACAACCCTCCACCTCCTCCTCCCATCTCTTCCAAGTCCCTAATAGCCATTCTGGCTTTAGAACAGGCAACAGTTTGAGACAATCAAGGACTGGGTTGTGGTAGGTTTTCCGGGCTGTCTGGCCATGTTCTAGAAGCATTCTCTCCTGACGTTTCGCCTGCATCTATGGCAGGCATCTTCAGAGATGGTGAGCCTTCTCAGGGATGCCTGATTGGCCCCAACCTTAGCCGCTGTCTTCATGACCACCACCTCATCACATTCAGAGGGGAAAGCATCCCTGACCGTCCTTTTCAGACCACTTCATCACATTTACTAAATGCCACCGAGTCCTACACTTTAAAAATTATGTATTTATTTATTTACTTACTTACTGTACTAGCTGTCCCCTGCCATGCATTGCTGCGGCCCAGTCTGTGTATATGTGTGTTTTGTGTGTGTGTATGTGTTTGCGGAGCCCCCAGTGGCACAGCAGGTTAAATCACTGAACTGCTGAACTTGCTGACCAAAAGGTTGGCGGTCTGAATCCGGGGAGTGGGGTGAGCTGCTGTTAGCCCCAGCTGCTGCCAACCTAGCAGTTCAAAAATATGCAAATGTGAGTAGATCAATAGGTACCGCTCCGGTGGGAAGGTAACGGCACTCCATGCAGTCATGCTGGCCACATGACCTTGGAGGTGTCTATGGACAACGCTGGCTCTTCGGCTTAGAAATGGAGATGAGCGCCACACCCCAGAGTCAGATATGACTGGACTCAATGTCAGGGGACAACCTTTACCTTTTTATCAAAAAAACATCAAAAATATCTGGGCATCCCCTGGGCAGCATCCTTGCAGACGGCCAATTCTCTCACACCAGAAGCAACTTGCAGTTTCTCAAGTTGCTCCTGACATGACAACATCCCCCCCCCCCAAAAAAAAGCAAACCCCAGCTTGTAACTCTATCAAAAAAAGAGATCAGATTAGTCTGGCATGACTTGTTTTTGATAATCCATGTTGACTATTAGGAATGACCGCATTCGTTTCTAAGTGTTTGCAGACCACTTCCTTAACAATATTTTCCAGAATCTTGTCTGGTATCGACGTGAGGCTGACTGGACGGTAATTGTTTGGGTCAACCTTTTTTTCCCTCCTTGAAGATTGGGACCACATTGGCCCTCATCCAAGAGACACCGGATTAAAATCACTTCTGTCTATGGGATCCTATTTTCTGCATCAAGTCCCATAGGATACAAGAGACAGTGATCCAGGTTAAAATTATTGCTTTCTACAGGATCCTATTTCTCTGCATCAAAGCACATAGGGTACAAGAGACAGTGATCCAGGTTATAAACATTACTTTCTATGGGATCCTAAGGTTCTGCATCAAAGTCATAGGATATAAGAGGCAGTGATTTAGGTTTAAACCATTGCTTATCTCAAGCAAGAGCCATTTATTCTCCCAAATATCGCATGTTTTGTTTTATGCTCTGTTTGTAATTGCAAATCATGCAATGACACCTTTAAAAACTTCCCAGATTTTTTTTCTTATATATTTGCATTCAATAGAGATTTTGATTTCAAATCAATACATTCCTCAAACAAGTCAAGTAAAGAAGTCTCAGCAACTTTTAGAAGTGTTTATTGAATCTTTATTTCCTTTTCCTCTGCACTTCTTCCTGTCCTTTAAATATTTAAAAAACATGAAGTAATTTCTACATCCCTATAACTCCCCATTGTAACCTGTCTGGCTGGACTTTTCCTTCTATTTCACTATCAGCCATTTCTGAAAAACGCTCCTCTTATAAAGGTCTGTTGCTATATATATATTTTAAATGCTTAGACTTTGCACTGCATTTCCTCCCTGCTTTTTTCCATCCTATTTTCTGATTTTCCAATTGTCTTCCCATCTCTAACATCTTAGCTACATCACCCACGATAGCCTACTCCATCCCATCTTCTCTGAATTATGTGTTTAATTTGATTGTGAATCACCTAGTAATAAATTCACTGTATTTGAATCTTGCTTTGGTAACAAATTAAATTAATCTGGTTGCAAGAATAAATTAAATAAATTATTTTAATTAAATTAATTAAAAGGGAATTGCAGCATTTGAATTAATCATACTATTTAATCACTCTGGTGACTTGACTTTCTAATGAATTTTTGTAAATTTCTGCTACCCTCAATCACTGCTTTGGAGGCATGAGGTTAAATTTGCATTGATGCATTTACTGTACTTGAGTTTCAGTCATCATTCTTCCTAGAAATGCCAGGATGGAAGAGCTGCTTTCTGTTCTGTTCTCTTAATTTGTTCCATCACTTGAACATTTTCAGGCATCTTGTCCATCTTACTTATTTACTTAGGCGATCCCTCGTAGTCCAAGGATGATCGTCTTCCAAGTGATGTGTCTTGGTGGCGGATACGTAGGTGGCTGTGGAGTCCTATTCTTGACCTGCATGTTCTCCCGCAGTGAGGGCATCAGTTTCCAGGTGGAAGGGGGTCTCAGTTGGGGTTGGCTTGATGCGCCTTACCCTTGGCACGTTTCTCTTTTTCGTCCTCCATTCGTGCCTCTTCAAATTCTACAGCACTGCTGGTCACAACTGGTTACCAATTAGAGCGCTCAAGTGCCAGGGCTTCCCAGTTCTCGGTGTCTATGCCACAGTTTTTAAGGCTGGCTTTGAGCCCATCTTTGTATCTCTTTTACTGGCCGCCAACATTCTGTTTCCCGTTCTTGAGTTCGGAGTAGAGTAGCTACTTTGGGAGAGTCACTGGGCATTTGGACAACGTGGCTGGTCCAGCGGAGTTGATGTTGGAGGACCATCGCTTCAATGCTGGTGGTCTTTGCTTCTTCCAGCACGCTGACGTTTGTTCACTTGTCTTCCCAAGAGATTTGCAAGATTTTTCGAAATCATTCCAGGAGTTGCATGTGTCTATCATACTGTATTTCACTGCATAGTAGCCACCACTGCATAGTAGTTGCACCCCTTTCTGGTTCCCCAAATTTTTCCTTTCTTTGTGCAATTGCTGATTCTCTTCCCCAGTGTACTGCTAGCAGATGTAACTGAAAGAGGAGCAGGCAGGCATGCGGGTGAAGCTGTTATTTGTGTAGTGCGGCAAGGAAGTGACGTGAAGATGGAAGCTTGGAGTCTTTCCTGCACTACCTAGACACTACAGCTGTCTTCCTTTGCTGGCTACTAGATGTGTGCAAAAAAATCGGATGAGTTGGGGTTTGTAAGAAAATGGGAAGTTTTGTTAAGTTGGAAGCCATGTGCGAAGCGTTTGTGTGGCCCACACCAAAAACGCAAGAATTGAAACTGACTTCGTACTCGCAAGGCTCCCAAAATTTCATTCAGTGCAAAGCAAGAAAGTAAGCATAGTGAAAAAGTCAAAGGCTACCTGCCTCCTTTGCCATTCCTCTCCCTCTAAACCAGTGTTTCTCAACCTGGGGGTTCGGGACACCTGCGGGGGGGGGGGGGGTTTCAAGGGAATGTCAGAGGGGTCACCAAAGACCATGAGAAGACACAGTATTTTCTGTAGGTCATGGGGGTTCTGTGTGGTCTTGGCCCAATTCTATCATTGGTGGGGTTCAGAATGCTTTTTGATTGTAAGTAAACTATAAATCCCAGCAAGTACAATGTCTGTCGTATATGTATGTTCTGTGTTCTGCCCTGAGTCAACTTCTAAATGTCAAGGCCTATTTCCCCCAAATTCCACCAGTGTTCATATTTGGGCATATTGAATATTCGTGCCAAGTTTGGTACATATCCATCACTGTTTGAGTCTACAATGCTCTCTGGATGTAGGTGAACTACAACTCCAAAACTCAAGGTCAATGCCCATCAAACCCTTCCAGTATTTTCTGTTGTTCATGCCAATTTTGATTCAATTCCATCGTTGATGGAATTCAGAATGCTTTTTGATTGTAGGTGAACTATAAATCCCAGCAACTACAACTGCCAAATGACAATTAATGGCTTCTTGGCATAAAGACAGGGAGCATTGCATTTTGGGAACAGCACAGAACTTGGGAAATGTAGTTTGGGAAGGTGAGGAGCCCTATGCCAAAGAATTCAGAAAACTCTGCCCTAAATTACATTGCATCAGAATCAGAAAGCACCAATCAGGAGAGGGGAAAGAGATTTGTACCTCCCTAAACAATCAGTTTTTATCAAAACATTTTTAAAAATCCCTAAAATCAGTAGATGTATGAGTATGTCTGAAAGTTGGGGAGAATGATCCCGTTATCTTGTGTCATTGGATAGAAAATTCAAGGAGCTAGCTTTTGTTTATAAAAACTTTGAATATTTGCCAAAAATCCACGAATAAGTGAAACATTATGAAATTTCATGGTCTAACAGTGGTAAATGTGTTCCACCAGTAGCAAGTTTCACCTCAAGAGCTGAAATGAGGGATATAGAAGTTAAAATGAGGGATATAGAAGTCCTTGAAGTTTCATGTAATTATGCACATGTGCAGTTTGGGCAGCGAGGAGCCATATGTTGTGTTAAACTACATTTCCCAGAATGCAATTCTCAGCATCAGCTAGCTGTGTAGAGTCAGTCTAATAATAATAAATAAAATTATTGAATCTGCAAGAAGGACTAAAGTAAGTAATAGTACAAATCTGTTCTAAGTTGAAGCTAAGAATGAAGACATTCAAGTGGATTGCTATTGTCAATTTTTGGGGGGATGAATAGTTTTTGTCTAAACTTTTAAAGATCCCCAAAAATCTGTCAATGTGCGAATCCTTCTGAAACTTCTGGGGATTGATGCCCTGGTTGTGCTTTGTATCTTGTGCTTTGTATATAAAATTCAAGTAGACAGCTCTTGTAGTTTTTTTAAAATGTTGTTTATAAATACTTTGAAAATTCCCCAAAAATCCGTGGATACGTGAAATGTTTTGAAATTTGGTGGGCTAACAGTGGTAAATGTGTTCTACCATTGTGGCAAGTTTCACTCCAATAGCTTTAAAAATGAGGGAGAAAGAGCCCCTGAAGTTTCCCAATTATAGTAATTTAATTATGCACATGGGCACTTACTGGAACAAAATGTCATTGTTCTCATTATTGTAATGATTTTTTCACCAAGTATACTTTAGAAACACTTTAAAACCAAAGCGCCAGCGCTCTTCAGTTTTATAAGTACTTTAATGTATCATACATTCCTACTAGTTACTTTGTATGCAGGTTGTCTGTCAGGGGTAAGATTTTTTTCATCACATAATAGTTGCACTCCCCTCTTTCAGCCAAAAAAGGGGGATAAAAAGTGTGACTATTATGCAATGAAATACGATGTACATTTGTATTCCAGTTCCTTACTAATGCTGCTCAATTCGGCCCTGTCTCGTTGTAGAATGTCCGTTCTCAACATGACGACTTGAATCAGCATCAGACTATTTCTGTTTTTACTGAGCTTCAGACGACTTCTAAGAGGGTAATTCTGCTGTCTTTACTTCTGCCCCCGTTTCACTTTCTTTACCTTTATTTTTCGGCTGCACAGCCCGCCTTCCTTTGTTCCGTAGCTTGTGTTTTAGGCTTTATGAAAGAAGCTTGAGAAGAATTCTCAGAATTATAAATATTATTTCATTATTCATCTCAGAGATCTGCATCCATCTGGATATGATCCATATTTTTATTTTTCTCAGCTGTATACTGTTGGGAAGCAATCAGCAATGCCAGATTCCCTATCCACATCATTCATGCATTGTTTTGAATCTGAGGAGACACTCCCACAGAAATAATCTCTTCCTCAAATCATATCTTTTTTTGAGCATTCTCCATAGTAAATAGTGCTTAAATTAAGTAATATTGGTGAAGGCAAAATGACATGTAGCCAGCAAGGCAAGAAATTAAAAAAAATTAGGTGAAGGCAAATGAGGCAACTGAATTAATGACAAAAATAATGGGTTCCAAACTCCTGCTTTGTGAGTTAGCATATTGAAAATAGTCCAATTTTGAGGATTGGTCTCTCCAGTATCCACTGAATAATACTCCTTGTTTCTCGTGGCTGGAACTGACCACAAGCCTCCAAGATACTGAGATGGGAAAAAGCTTATATGTACCTCCTTTTATGTACAATTGTCTGCCTTGTCTGCATAAAACTGCATTGAATGTCTGTCGTATATGTATGTTCTGTGTTCTGCCCTGAGTCCCTTTCGAGGTGAGAAGGGCGGAATATAAATACTGTAAATAAATAAATAAATAATGTAACTCAATGCTATCTGGTCTTGAGAGACAGTAGCTTCTTCGATGTTTCTTTCAGGATTATTCTTTGGGTCTTTAATGGGAAATATAAACACACAGAAAGGCCATCAGAGTCCAGATAATGTTTCCCTGAGAGCTACATGTAGACTGCATGCCAGCAACCAAATTACCTTGAAATAATTTTTAATCTGAAGAAGGAAAGGGTTCCAACAAAGTAAATTAACAGAAATATTTATTTTTATAGACAACATTCTAGTATTAAACAGTGCAAAATCAGATGTAAACCAAAAGTTTTAGTCACAGCTATAGTAACATTCGTATTCTTATTGCTAAACTTACTAAACTTTGAAAAACCAATTAACTTGTCTTGGAAATCTCCATACAATACTGAGTCATAATATCATGAATCCATATATCTGTCTCAGGTAGTGATGTGTCGACTAAATAAACAACAGCTTTTCGGTCCCATGAATTAGGTGCATCAATAATCGCTTGCACCTGTGCCACCAGAGGTTTCTTCTCAATGTGATTTCGGAAGACTATTGAGGCCTCCTCTGACCACTGCTGACATTCAACGCCTAGGGAAAAGCGTTACAGAAACAAGTTCAGTGCAACTATAAACACTGCAAGAAGATATTGCAAGTCTTTGAATACCATCTAATTCACTTTAAAGCCCATTAACATAAGTCTATGTGATCAGCTGCACATGAAAATCTGGCCCTGATAGCACTTCATTATTCTGCTATATGATAGAACTTCATCATTTATTCTGAGAAGTCTTAAAGCTCATGGAAAATTAGTATCATGAGAAACGTACAAGAACGAACACAATAGAGAACACAAAAGCGCGATCCCGGACGTCTTGACATACTTATAATATCCCAGCTCCCCTTATGTGTGTGTGTAGTGCTCACACAATTCCCTCACAACAACAAAAACAATTTATTATGAGATGTAGTTTGATGAGTGCAATGGACCAGTCAAGAAACAAGCATTTTCACCTTCAAAGTAAAAGTAAAGGTTTTCCCTGATGTTAAGTCTAGTCGTGTCCGACTCTGGGAGGTGGTGCTCATCTCCATTTCTAAGCCGAAGAGCAAGCATTGTCGATAGACTCCTCCAAGGTCATGTGGCCGACAGGACTGCATGGAGCACTGTTACCTTCCCACCGAAGTGATACCTATTGATCTACTCACATTTGCATGTTTTCGTACAGCTATGCTGGCAGAAGCTGGACCTAACAGCGGGAGCTCACTCCACTCCCCACATATGCAACGCTGACCTTTCAGTCAGCAAGTTCAGCAGCTCAGCCCATTGTGTTATCTGGTCTTTAGTGACTTACATAAAGAGTTTTGGCTTTGTTTATCCTCGATCTAACAGCAAGGCAAGATTATGAGGTATCCTGGATGCTACTATTTCAAACCGAATTTTTATTTTGGAAGGGTGTGGCAATGCATGCAAAGTTTGAACAGCTTTTAGGGGAAATCCCTACACATAAGCAGCTGAATGGTTCAGCAAGAATTCTAGCCTAGGCTACTGATGTAATAGCATACAGGGCAATGTTCTGTCCTTTGTTTCCTACCCTGTATACACGAGTGTATTGACACGGTAATGTCTAGTACATGATACTGTCTAGTACATGACACTGAAAGACACTGGTTTTATAAAATAGGTTTTTATAGTTTTAATGGCTCTTATATGTATTTATCATGTGATTTAACTGCTTTTAACAGGCATCTAATTGTTGCTGGTCTGTATGCTGCCCTGAGTCGCCCTTGGGTTGAAATGGGTGGGATAGAAATGATGTAAATAAATAATAATAAAAAATATCAACACAATAACCACAAACAGTTTGCATTCTCTGATGAATTTCCTTTAGGGTGACACCTTCTTCTGTCAAGAATTCAATGACTGCACGTTGCTTAAGTTGCATTGACTGACCGTCTGCGCAGGGTTCCATACTTTGCACTTTAACAACACAACCGTTCAATGCTAAGGCTTCCTGACAAAATGGAACTGTAGAGTCTACTGAACAAGCCAGTACCTGCCGCATACCAGTACTACCATCTGTTAGGGAGTTACGAAGGTGGAGGTATTACTTTTCATTCAACCCTCGTACCTGTGGAATGTCCAGGGTGGGAGAAAGAATCCTTGTCTGTTTGAAGCAAGTGTGCATGTTGCAATTAGCAAGATTGTTGTTGCTCCAGCAACAAAAAAATAAATAAATACAATTGATTTTTTATTTGCTAGCAGAAAGACAATGGGTAAGGAGCAAGCTTTGACACCCCTCTTCCCCCTTTGAAGGTTCACAACTTCACTTGGATCGTCACTTGTATCCCCACCAAATGTTTATTTGGGGATAGCAAGACCAAGGAAAGGGCCTCCTCTGAAGATCTCAAAGCACAGACAGGGTTACATGGGAGGAAGAATATGGTCCTTTGGTTAGTCGGGATCTAAGAAGTATTTTCTCCAAGTCTTTCAATGACAAGTTCTGTGCCAGCTAGCTTTCAGTTTACTACAGTTACAGTGAAGTTCCTTCATGTAACATAATAGAAATTTAGATACTGCATAAAGATTTGAGAGTAAAGTCATGGGCATAATCACAATGTTTTCCTTCCCAAATAATGGAGCCCCGGTGGTGCAATGGGTTAAACCCTTGTGCTGGCAGGACTGCTGACCTAAAGGTCAGTGGTTTGAATCTGGGGAGAGTGGGTTGAGCTCCCTCTGTCAGCTCCAGCTCCCCATGCGGGGACGTGAGAGAAGCCTTGCACAAGGATGGTAAAGCATCAAACATATGGGCGTCCCCTGGGCAATGTCCAATTTTCTCATACCAGAAGTGACTTGCAGTTTCTCAAGTCGCACTTGATACGAAAAAAAATATATTCCCAAACAATGGTAAGTAAAAATGGCTGGCTGAATCATCTCCAAGGTTTAAAAGAAGAGGTAACAATAAATTCTTACAATAACATGTTCAGTAGTATGGAGCAGATGTCCTGCTGAAATACATCTTCAGTGAGGAGAAAAAAATCATTTTGTGATAAAATATTACAGTATTTATGTTTCACAGCAGACGGTGAGAGAGAATTCAAATGGTTCACTGAACTAAGTATGTCTAACTGTAAGTTCCATTTATATTTATTTGTTATTATCTCCACGTCCTTCATTTAAATAATCCAGAATGAATCACGTACCTGCAAGCTGGGCTGTTATAGCCTGAAATGGTAATTTTCTGAATATGTTCAACAGAGGTCTCATATTTTGCATGCCGACAAGCTCATGTTTCCCATAATCTAGCTCATATACTGACACCAGTCCATTCGCCAATATTCCTTTTATTAGCACTCTAAGCCACCTAAGAGAGGACGAACACAAATGCAGTATTTTCAGTCTTAAGGATAGTATCCTCTGGATGCCCCATGTTAGCCACTGCACTTTTTCCAGAGTGATGTAATGGAAGGCAAACAAAAATCGGATGATCTAAACAGCCTCTTTCGCCATTGATTTACCTCTTCTATGGGCACTGTGTCCGCAGTCCTTTTAATCCTTCCATCACCAAAAGACTGCAATGCACCAATAGCACTCCAGTCCAAGTATCTAGCAATTGGGATCAATTCTGATTACTATTATTTGCTGTTGAATAACTTTTAAAATTAACAACCATGAACAGTTTCTATGGTGGTTTCCATCATTCTGCCTTCTAACAGTGGCTAATCCATCTTAGAATATGTTCTTTTTAAAATTATTATTATATTATTTTATTTTATTGATACATCCATTGAGTTAACAAACTTTTGACATACAGGTCTTATTCTCAATGGACACTGCTCCAAAAGTCACTTTACGGTCCGCTCTTGTTACATCCCAAATAGACTACTGCAATGTGCTCTACGTAGGCTTGCCTTTGAAAACTGTTCAGAAGCTTCAAGCAGCCAGATTCCTCATCGGAGCAGCGTACAAGGAGCATACAACTCCCCTGTTACGTCAGTTTCACTGGCCGCCAGCCTGGTACTGAGCACAATTCAAAGTGCTGGCTTTAGCTTATAAAGTTCTAACCAGTTCTGGCCCAGCTTATGAGTCCGAATGTATCTCCCTCTGAGTCTCCTCGTAGGTTAAGATCCTCTGGGGAGGCCCTGCTCTTGGTCCCACCTCCTTTGCAGATGCGACTGGTGGGGACGAGAAACAGGGCCTTCTCAGTGGTGGCCCCTCAGCTCTGGAACCCCCTTCCCAGTGAAGTTAGTCAGCTCCCTCCCTCCTGACACTTAGAAAGAAATTAAAATGTGGATGTGGTATCAAGCCTTTGAACAATAAATCAGTTCAATAAGTAGATATGGAATAAGTGCACTTACAACTGGAATGGCTCTTGGACTATGATTTTGGATAGTGTGGTTTTAATGTTTAGATGTTTTTAACTTCTTGGTTTTTAATGTACATGCTTTTATGTCGATGTCTGTTTATGCCTCATCAAATTTTCTGAATCCCACCTTGTATTGTCTCTATATCCTCGGGATATTGTAGCCTGTACCACAGCTATCATATATTTTAGGATTTCTGTCCATTCATTGTTATCTTCCTTTGCCTCTATAGTGAGAGACATGAATATAGCTTTATCCCACTTTACTTTTTGCCCTATTATTTCCTCCATTGTATTTCTGATTTTACTGTAATAGTTCTGAATTTTTATGCAATCCCACAACATATGAGAGAATGAACCTATCCCCCCACAATCATGCCAACATTTGCTGGAAATATTTCTTATTATATGTGCTAATTGAAGGAGGGAGGGTTTCTAGACCATTTGGAAATAATTTTCCGTTGAGTTTATTTGATCCTCATATGTTTAATTTTCTGAATATTGTTGCTCTAAGACCCGATTAATTTCTTGCTAAAGTTTTTTTCTTGTTTCCAACTCTCTAAAAAGGTGGTTTTTGTGTTGTAAGATAAGGTGATTAATTCCTTATACATTAACCCAAAAATTCCTTTCTCTTTTTCTACTTCCTCTTTAATTATTCTGTCTAGTGAGGCTTCTGCTACCTCTCTTCTTTTCATGGCCTGAGCTCTACAGGACAGCCCTTTGTCCGTCTTTATCTTTTATTATTAGGTTCCAAGAAGTCCCCTAACCTTTTAATACCGTTTTCTTTCAGGGTCCTTATGAGGTTCCTGAATGTCTTGCCCTTATTTTTCAAGGTTTCTAATGGAAAATGATCAATGTTATTTATTTGTAATTTATTTTGCCATTTCCCCCCCAAATTAGCAACATTGATAAACAGGAGCTAACCTTTAAGTTCTTTAAGTCTTTTTATCTATTCTCGTCCCCCTTTTCCAACTATTTGCTTCCATTTCTATTTGCATCCATCTTTTGGACCCTTGCAGTTCAAATTCTAATAACCTAGCTAATTGACTTGCTTCATAGTATATTTCCAAAGCATATGTTCAAGGAAGGATTTGTTTATTCATAAATTATAGTGTCTTGACTTCCCAACTATTGTGCCAGGTCACTTCAGCTTCTTTAATGAGAGAGAAAAGCCTTTACTTGTGCTTATGTATTGTCTGTCCTTGTTAATTGTATAACGGCATTGGATGTTTGCCGTTTATGTGTTCTGTAATTTGTCCTGAGTCCCCTCAGGGAGATAGAGCAGAATAAAAATTGTCTATTATTATTATTATTATTATTATTATTATTATTCTTACTGGAAATGAATTTATAGAAAGAAAGCTCTATATTTCTGTTAACATGGATGTACTGGAAGTTTATTTTATGTATTCAAAAACCAATAGTGTAAAGACATAAAATATTTGTGCACAGTTGTTTTCATTAAAAAAATTAAGATCCCAAGAGGGAACAACAAAACAAAATAGCAAAGGAAAGCATTGGCAAAATGAGAATGAAAGAAAGCATCAACTATTTCAATTGAAATAAACTGGTGTTGAGATAGCAGGAAGCACAGATATTTAACCTTGAAAGCTTGACTGGTATCTCTATGCTCAGGTGCAGATCCCATATGTCAAGCATCAGTGGCAAGCAAGGATGTTACTTACTATATTTGTGCCCTGCCTATGAGGTTTCTATAAATATCAAGCAACCGATAATGGAAAAGATGTATATATGGTCTGATCTAGTGGAATTGCTAAGGATCTTAAGTTACACAGGGATCCAGACTAAGTTATTTGTACCTTAGCGCCATTGATTCAATTGTGGCTAAAGGACCACAAACATGATCTGGAACAGAAGCACAGAACTATTTCTGCTATACAGTGTATTTCACTTAGGAGTGCTACTTACTTATTTTTCACTTTAGCAGCATAGAGTTTGTTTTTTTCAACAGAAATCGCTCCCTCATCTGATGCACTATAATGCAGAAGCATTTCTTCCACCAGTACTTCCAAATTGTGCATCTCTTGCCAGGGTTGGAGGACAAAGTAACCTGGATGGCAAGCCAGTGAAACAAAAACATCCATCTGCTCCTGGGGTTGGGCCAGTGGCAAAGGCGGTGGCATAGTCAAGGCTGTCCCAACATTGCTGGTCTCTGGTGTACTTGGGACTGAATCTATGATGCTGCTCCTGACCTCCAAACTCGGCAGCTTTGGCAAGTCTGCATCCCCCTGGCCTGGGAAGTTCCTTGGTTTCACACTCAGGAAGACATCCTTCTGATGCTTCCACAAGTCTGCATTCATGATCTGCCTGTTTATACTGCGGTCTGGGTCTGGGAAGTTCGCCGGTGTAAATAAATATACATGTGCAATTCTATCATCCAGTTTAACCACCTGAAGGGAGGAGAGAATATCAAATATATACATTTCTAAGGAGATAAATTCATTAACTGAAAACAAACTACCATGCATGTTTATGAGTCATTCATCAGTGAAAAGAGAATAATAGTACTGTATTAATTGACTGGTAAAGTGAAGGTAAAGGTTTCCCCTGACATTAAGTCTAGTCGTGTCTGACTCTGGGGGTTGGTGTTCATTTCCATTTCTAAGCTGTTGAGTCGGCATTGTCCATAGACAGCATGACTGCATGGAGTGTCATTACCTTCCCGCTGGAGCAGTACCTATTGAGTTAATCACATTTGCATGTTTTCAAACTGCTAGGTTGGCAGAAGCTGGAGCTAAGAACAGGAGCTCACCCAGCTTCCTGAATTTGAACTGCCAACCTTTCAATCAGCAAGTTCAGCAGATCAGTGCTTTAATCTGCTGCACCACCAGGAGGCCCTAACTGGTAAATAATAAATTGATTGGTAAATAATAAAAATAATAATACATAAAAGCTTTTTTAATACTCTGCCCAATCTCCCTGAGGGGACTCAGGGCGGATAGCCAATTTGCACAAAGGTAAATATATAGAACTATTCCAAAATGCCCCAACTAGAGTGGAATCAATGGCAATCTAATATAATAACTGACCTAATAATATATATAGTATATAATAATTATTTCTCGCCTCTCCTTGTGGCTTGAGGCAGGGTACAACATGGTTAAAACAGTAAGATAAAACAAAATACTATTAAAATACACATAACAAGTATACACAGATAAAATACTGATTAAAACTTTAACCTTGCACTTCTTTTATTTTTGTCATTCCCCATAATATCCCAACCTCAAATACAGCTGAGGTCATCTAGAACCTAGTTAGGTGAAATTCAGTTCTCTTTGCTTAGCTACTGCTCTTAGCAAAGCTTGTGAGGAGATAAGAATAATATATTTAAAAATAATTCACACCAAATTAGCCTATAAAACTGATCTTACTGATTTATTGGAAGCAGAGGTTAGATTCCCATTTCCCCACACCATTTAGCAATGGACCTGTCAAGGGCTGGGCTAGATGTCTTTTGGGGTATCTCCCCACTTTGTGGTCCTGCATTGGGGACCCAATTATCCATCGGTCTTGTTTTTACAGACCAGTCAACAGGATGAGCTTTTTAGGAAAGTCAAATCCAAGATCCACTCCCAAGTCCTTGTCAGAAAAGATTTATGCCTGCACTGGAGAGAACATTTTGGAACTGAGCCTTGTTCACTGGGTGACCCTTATGGTCTTTTCCAACTCTATGATTCTATGACTGGTAAAGTCCATTTGAACAAAAGCAAATATAAATATAGGCTTGCACTTGAATATCCCAACTACAACAGACCAGTTGAATCAATGGGGACTTGAGAACGAGATTCCACCTGGACATTAAGAAGAATTTCCTAACTGTGAGAGCTGTTCAGCAGTGGAACTCTCTGCCCCAGACTGTGGTGGAGGCTCTTTCTCTGGAGGCTTTTTAACAGAGGCTGGATGGCCATCTGTCAGGAGTGCTTTGAATGTAATTTTCCTGGTTCTTGGCAGGGGGTTGGACTGGATGGCCCACGAAGTCACTTCCAACTCTATGAATCTATGATTCTAAGAACACTTATATAAGGCTATCCATTGATTCAATGGGTAGTTGCAACTCAATTATATTTAAGCCTTTATTGCTCACCGTGTTTCTTGTGTACCCCTACGATTCAAGCAGTACTGGTATAGATACACTTTTATAATCAAACTGAAGTGTTGCTGTTGAATGTAAGAACATGAACAGCTTGGCACTGGGCTATCACCTTATATGTCGTGTGTATTACAGTCCATTTTTCTAAGATCTTTGAGGCCTTTCTAGTTACATTATGTGTAAGAAGACAAATCTTGTGAATGCTTAAAAGAATAATGTGACTGCCCATATTGTGGTATTTCAACAGTTAGTAATGGTTCATCAAATTCATGTCCACCTTTACAGAACCATGTATACCTTGTGGTATGTTTTATTTTTTATTTTTACTCTACTGGTTTAATCTTGGGAGTTATTACTAATACTGCTTCTAATTCAGCTTTAATTTACAAACAGTTTTTCAGGAGCACCATACTTGGAATATTAAACTATCAGCATCCATGTTTTTACCTTTATACTGCAGTCTGAACAGTTTAATACGGTATCTCTTAGCCAAAGTACAGCATCTGGGGTCCACATGCTAATATTAAGGGGAAGGTCAGCCAAACAGCATTTTATTGCCTGAAATGAATAATTACATAAGATAATTATAGTAATATTCAGACTGTATTGAAATACACATGGCAGCAACAACAATGACAATAGGTTTCTTGAAACAATCTGGAATAGTAGTAATTACTTCAAGATTCTCATACCTGAGGTGGGATTGCAACGACTTCACGCAGAAATGCTGAGGGAACTTCCCTGAGCTCCACCACTTTTACAGATGCTACTGTTCCAGTGTCCATAAACTGTACATCAAGAGCCCGGGTACTATGGACACTTGTTATCTGTTTGCATGGAATAAAAAACCCAATGAAAACAGCACAATGACATTCAACATACACATAAAAGGAAAAAAAAGGGTGTTTTGGCTTTTAATTCCACCTTTCACTAAAAATAACACTGCTCAAGGCAACAAGTGACATCCCCAAAGAGAAATAAAACAACAAAACGAGTAAAAACAAAGCCACTAAAATAAATAACAGTGTTAAAAGATCTGTTTAAATAGATGTAGCCTATCTTTCCTAGGAACAATGAGAGCAAAAATTGCTCACAGTTGTGATGGGAATGGATTATAGAATCTGAAAGAAACTCTCTCCCATGTGCTGTTGACGGTCCTGTGTAATGGCACCATTCTCCAAAAGGCCTTCTCCTGAAAGTTTTAACATGTGGACAGGATCACAAGAGAACAAGCTGTCCCTTAAGACAGTCAGTCCTCAAGATGTGAAGGTTACATTTGGCTCACAAAGTAACTGCGGAATTAAGGTTAACCAGTGTGAAGCCGTGACTCCTCAGATGGTTTCAAGACAGAGAAAAGTTGATTTTATTATACTGAAAAATTCAGTATATTGCCAAACAAATCACTTTAAGCACTTATTCACATCATCAAAAGTGAGTTCAATCAAGGGGTGTGCTAGGTCTACTTCCCTCCATTACTTTCTGAAGAGAAGGAACCCTTATGTACATTGAGAGTCATTACACGATCTAATGTAGAAATTTTTGGCTTGTTTGGAAACCCTCCACATGTAGAAAAAGGCTTTTCTTTCATGTGATAAATATTATGATGGATGACAAAGGGTTAGCATACTTCCTTCCCTGCGTGGTGCTTTAATTTTGTTTTGAACACCTAAACAGGATTTTACAAAATGTGCAATAAAAACTGGTGATTGGAACCCTTTTGGTGGTATATATTTTTTTAAAGGATGCACATTTCCTACCTGCACACGTGCCCATTTTCCTTTGAAATTAAGCAAACAAATCATGCCACAGAAAGGAAGTGACACTGAATACTCCGTTGCACACTGAAACAAAGAGATGAAATATAATTAAGTAGTCACAACCACTACAAACGGGATAAGGGGTTCCTTATGAGCTAAAGATCAAGCTGCTATGAGGCAAAACACAGGTAACACTTCCTGCAAAAAAAAAAAAAAAGGTTTTCAATTTTTTTCTCCTACATACTACAAACTACACACAGACACACTGGTGAAATATTCTGATTTTTTTCAACCAGAGCAATAACAATTCATGATTCTTAGCAAACCAGGAATGTATAATTTATTTACAGCATTTATATTCTGCCCTTCTCACCCTGAAGGGGACTCAGGGTGAATCACAGAACACACAGACGGCAATCATTCAATTCTGATTATATAATGACAAGACAGACAACAGATAGAGGTAAATATATATAGGCTTTCCCATCTTTTGGCATCTTTGGAGGCTGTGCTCAGTTCTGGCCACAGGAGGGTGCTGTTGCTCCATCTCCTTGTCAAAGAGCTTTTCTTTGTTTGTAAACTTTCTTCTTTCTTTCTAAACGTCATGCCTAAAGTATCTCCCTGCTTTTAATGTGGTTCCTATTTATCTACTCATACATTTGTTTTCGAACTGCTAAATTTGCAGAAGCTGGGCTGAAAGGTTAGGCGCTCAGCCTGACCTGGGCTTCGAACTATCAACCTTTCGGTTGGGAAGATTTATTGCAGCTTGGTGATTGACCTGCTGTGCTAAAACCCAGAACTATGATAAATATATTGGGCTTCTAAAATGTATATGGACAACATGATCAACAAGCAAAATTTGGTCCCATACTCATTTCTGTAGACCTTAGAACCACTTGCATGTCCCACTTTCATTAACATAAAAAGGCACACTACAAGAACCATGATTAGCCATTAAGCTTCATGTATCTTGTTCTATTCATTGTGAAGTAAGGCTTGTCAGAAAACCAGGATAGGGTTTCCAGCCACATATGATATTGGGAGGAGCCTACAGTGGGCCTGGGCAGTAAAAAACGAGCACTAATATATCTCAAGTACCCAGCCCCTATTGTATTTGCTGCAAATATTGTTATTTAAGTGCTTCTTGGGCTATTTTGCATGACAGTCTTCAGAGAAAAGCCAAGTGTGCTGCCATCATAACCTAACAAAAAGTAATTAACACTGACAATGCAAACAGGCAGACAGACAAATGGACAAATAAATATATCATAAACAACAACGTTTAATTTATAACGTAAGAAAGAAGTTGGGAATTCAGGATTGTACTATATTACTTCCTATATGAAAATAATTTGTCTATGTGGGAAAATTGTGGACTAACTGCAATGAGTGGATCTAGTGTTTGGCAGTACTGGTACATCACAGATGGACAGCCAACATTTTCAATTGCAGATGTGAGTAAAGTTTGCATTTTTTATAAATAGTTGTTTTATTCGAATCAGCAGGAATAAATGACCAATAAAATTGATGTTTCTTATTTCAGATGTTAGCATAACAGCTTTGAGTCTCTAAACTCTGTGAAGGTACAGCAATCAAACAATATTAAAACAAGCTCACCTTATTGTGAAAATAGTTTTCCATTTTCTGCAAAACCTCAGAGAGCTTGGTCAGGCCCTTTGATGGCACTTGGCAGTATAAAGTTCCATCTGAACAAACATTGGTTACTCGGACATTTGTATAGAGGGCATCGACCTATTAAAATGAAGCACATATGGTGGGGAGTAAATACTAATAGTTCTGCAAATTAAGTATACTTGACTGATCATAATGGTTTGATATTAAAGGTAATATCAATAGATGAAAATCGTACCTGAAGATGAAGCTCAAGAGATTTATCGCACAATGCCTTCAAGCAAGCAGCATTGATATTGACGTCATCCTCTCCAGAAGTATCGTATAGGACGAAAAGAGGAACATCACTCTTCTCAAGTATTTCAACAGCAAATATCTTTCCACAAGTTTGAGACTCCACCATCTTCACCAAAGCTACATCATCACAAAAGGCTTCTAACCCTACAGAAAGAACAGAAGAAAGCAGAAACCAGTGATACAAGTTTCTTGTATCACTTGTGTCTGTTTGGGTCACCAGGATTTAACATAAGATCATGTCAGAACTAGGAGAGTTCTAATGTTTGCAAATCCAACATCTCTCTATGATTACTTTGTCATTTAATACAGTACTGTACTTCTTAAGCTATCTATGGAGGGTAGTATTTTTCCCAAATGTACCAGGGATCAGTAGCTTATTTGTGACCAAACAATAACTGATTCCTTCTTTCCTGGGATACTGTAAAAGGACTGGTAGTTAGTGGTGGCTTGTGGACTTGCACAACAAAAAGTTAGCTTATGCCACTCCTACAGACCTCAAGGAGTGGCCGTTCCATGCTTCAATTGCTGGGGGGAGGATCCCATAAGCCTAAAACCACATACTCGAACTTGGCTGTTCTAAACAAGTCATTAAGTCCTTCTTCACACCATCCCACCGCAGCATCAGAACAACATACATACGTAACACCTCTTTTGTTTCAATAAAATAGGTCGACACCCGTTCCACAACTATGCCCAACAAACAAAACAATCTCTCTTAAGACACAAAGAACAGACTCAAACTCCATCAGCTAGTGACTGTGGTCTCATCATTTTTCTGTGGTTTTTGTGAAAAATGTCTATCCCAATGTTGTTTGCAAAAATTGTTTGTTTGCAATTTTTTAAAAAATTCACTACTGAAAAATAATATCTAGATCACAGCTTCTTAAACTGTGGGTTCCAACCCCAGATGGGCCCCCCTTAGCTCGATGTTGGGGTCACAAAAATTTGGCAACAGTAAAAAGTTTCTGAAAGCCACTTAATGGCTGTTTTTAGAAATTTACAAAAATCTGTTGAGCAGTGTTTACAGTGAACTCTGCAGAAAATGCTTCAGCTGTACTTCTTAAAAGGGGAAATCAGGCTACTTAGCAAACCCTTCAAATGCTAATTTGTTAGCAGTAAATGTTTGATTTTTATACCTATTTTATATAACCCATATATCTGGGGATTGCATAAAAAAGGGGTCTTGAGTGGAGAAAGCTGAAGAAGCCCTGATCTAGATGAGACTTTTTTTTTATTAAACAAGTAGACTTTCACAAAAGTAATCTATTTTTCTACTGGAAAATAAGAAGCAAAGAAATCGTGGATGACATCGTTTATTGGGCTACTACACTCCACTCTCTTCATTGTCAGCAATAATGTAGCTTTGCCAGGCAGGATCTTGGACAGTCTCACCTTATTGTTTGTGGGTTAAAGTACAGCCCTTTCCCCCCTCCTACTCTAATGCTATATAGTATTTGACTCTCCTGGGGATAAAAAAATTCTTACCTGCTAGTTTGCACTTTGAGGCCTGGAATGGCAGTGAATAGAACTGCTTGGCAAGTTTGTACACTCTAGTATTTTCAATGATTTCACTAAAACCATAATCCACGTAGTATACCTAAAATAAAATGAATACAGAGAAAAGTTGCAATTGTTGCTACTAGAGGTTTACAACAGGCTTTTCCTAAGTAACAGAGAAGATCAGAACCTTTTCTGTTATATCTGCCACAAGTTAATTAGGTATGTTATCTGTTTCTGCATATAATAAGGCACTAGGTTTGCAAGCTTTTGAGCTTTGCATTTGGCTTAGCTTGATGGCTCGTTTGAGCTGAAGAAACCTTTGGCTGTTGCTGGGAGCGGTTATACAGTGTCCTGAAGCTAAATCCTGAAGCCGTTTGGAGTGCCAAAGAAACTGCTTGTTTATGGCAAAACAAGGACATTCTACTGATAACTAAGTAGAGAGACTGTATTGTTTTGCTATGTGTTTCCATATCATTGTGTAAAGGACTCACCAGAGATATTGTTTGCTGTATATAGGTGAGAATAATTCTTATGTTTTGCTTTGTGTTTTTGATCTACACTGAATAGAACTGTATTTTTTGTTTCTACTTAAAGCAACAGACTTGTGTGTGTTTTTGTTTTTTTTTTAGTTTTGATCACAAAGAGTAAAAGGGGTTGAGACTTTCTGCGGGCTACTAACACTATTCTGACAGCAATTAGCTTTTACCCAGTGTTCATAATACTGATGTTAAAAATATAATTCCTTTTCACTTTATACATCTGGTATTATCCAGACAAGCTGGACATTGCTAAGATCATATCAAATAACACAAGCTGGAAATTGTATGACCTGAAGTCCAGCACAACTGGAAGTTACTAGGTTATGGAAAGCTACTTAATCCATACTTTGCTACAACTAGCTAGGTTTTCAGGCTCAAATTTAGCTTCCTTCAATAATCAGCCAGAGAGTTAAACATAAGCAAACACAGTGGGTTTTAGTTTTGTATTTAGAAGATCTTGAGCCTCTATTTGTCCCAACTCAAGCACGGCCCTTCTGCTTTCGGTGACTAAATCCTCACCTACACATACACACAGGCCACTATTCTCCATTTCATATAAGCAATTTTATCCTACCTTTCTACTTCCAAAACAGTAAGGGAAAATAAATATAAAACCAGTGGCAACATCAAATGTTACCACCATAAAAACAGATTAACAGAAACCTATTTAACTTGCCTTTATTCTACTGCCTTGTATTGAAACAACCTGTGCCCGCAGCCAAGCATCTTCTTCCGCTGGCACAGCAACTAGTTGACCAACTGCAGGTAGCCTTCTCTGTGAGGTGGAGGCATTTTGACTGTACCAATTTTTCATCTTGTCTTCCATTACCTCTTGAGCAGCAGAATAGTCTTTCCCCACATATCTATGCAATTTTGAGTGGAGACAGAATTAGTATAAATTAGTGGCAACTAAAGCTGAACAGGACAAAAGCATTACCATACTCAAATCATGATCTAACCCATTACTATATGGGGGGAGAGGCAAAAAGGATTAGTATCAATGTGAAACATATGTAGATGTAGGGGAAGGTTGCAATCAGACAGGTCAATATGACTATTAACAATGCATTATCATAGTTTTTGGAATAGTTTCAAGAAGTATGCCAGACATGCAAAGCTAATCATGGCTGCTCTCTCCATATTGCTCAGAGACAGGCATATAACAATCTCGGAATAGAGTCTTATTGAGACAACAAATCTAGTTCAATATGTTCTTCATGGCCTTTGTTACTCACATAAATAGGCTTTGTGTCTGCAAAGAGACCCCATTCAGAAACTTCTAGAGTGGGCTAGCAAAACGGAAAACCCAGGACTCTGACATACCATCTTCCAAGCTACTATCCCTTCATTTTCTCTCCATATTTTGGCAGAGTAACACTGGCTCCTTCTCCTCTGAGTTGAGTATTTTGCCTCTCTTTGCTTTCTATTATGCTTTTTCTGTTTCTTTTTCATTTTTCCTCTTTTCCCCCTCTTTGTCAGTTTTATGACTATTCTCTTTAAACTCCTTAATTTGTGTAAACAAAAGGTTTCACTCTTTGATGGGCATTCCCTGTTTAATTTGTCTGGGAGAGGAACATATTTTATTGCATTGTAGCACCTATAAAGAGTTTATTACTCAAGCCCTTAAAATAGAGCTTCCTGTCTGAAGGTATACTATTGGGAGAGATTCCTTCAAGTGTCTGAGGGCTGCCTTGAACATGTCTTTGGATACGACCACCGTTTTCCTTTTGAAACCATGTAAAATGAAGACACTCTTGGTACCGACAGTATCAATCTCATTTGGTTCTTCTTTCCTGCTTTGGTCCTGACTATCATGTTGGTTTCAATTACTATTTTTAATCCCATGGCTTCTTTTACCTCTTCTACTGCCATTGTTCCAGCACAAGTGGATGTCTCTTTGGTATCAAAAAAGCAAAGAAGGCAAGACGTCTGTTTGTAAGAGACCACCTATGCCAGGACTACCAAGATCAACAGCACAACCCAGCTCAGAGGAAGCAGATGGTCAAACATTCTAGCCACAAATCAACTGCATCAATTCCTTCATCTTCTTTGACTACTCTGCCTTCTGCTGTATCCTGGATGAATATACTGTTTGTAGAGTCTCCAATACCAGTGCATATCCTAGTTTTCAGATGATCTCATTTAGTTCTTCTCTCCTTTTTCTGTCTTGAAATTGCGCACTACTACTGGGTAGCACCCAATTCAATAGTGGCTCTCCAGGGAAGCATGAAATTGGCAATCAACACATGCTAAATAACTAGTTCTTGGTTCAATGAATAATTCAAATGGCAACTCTAAGACCAAGTAATTTGCAGAATACACCTTGGATGTATTCATATCCAGCATGCGCAGTCTGTCAGTTTGGTCTAACGCCATTGGAAATCATTGCATTTTCACTGTTCTTGATATCATCAAAATAAAGGAGAAGAAAAGTGTAGTATGGATTGTAAGTGGGAGAAAAGCAATACCATGAAATGCTTGCATCTGAAACATTTTAGCAACGTTTCTGTTTAGAAGTTTCTGAAAATTTGATGTCAATCCACTCTTCGATAGGTTATACAAAATGTCATACTTCTACAACAAATCACCTTGATTTTATGAAAAGAATGTCAGACTCTGTAGTTGAGTACTCAAATAGATGTTTAACTATACAGCTTCCACCAAGGTCATGTAAACAGATATTTGAAGAGTCACATCCACACAGCCAACATCATTCTTTAGGACTGCAAGAAATTTTTATAGCAACTTCACTAGCTGAGACTATCCATCACTGTCTTTATTCACATTAACTTGGTCTGTTCCAAGAACAAAATATTAAGCTTGAGACAATATGGCAATGCGTGAGAGAACGGACTCATGTCATAACATGGTGGTTCCATGTTAAGATGTTCTGGTGTGCACTAATAACACTCAATGGAGCCCCCAGTGGCGCAATGGGTTAAACCCTTGTATGGGCAGGACTGCTGACCAACAGGTTAGTTGTTTGAATCCAGGGAGAGGGGGTTGAGCTTCCTCTGTCAGCTCCAGCTCCCTATGCGGGGACATGAGAGAAGCTTCCTACAAGGATGGTAAAACATCAAAAACCATCTGGCCATCTCCTGGGCAATGTCCTTGCAGACGGCCAATTCTCTCACACCAGAAGCAACTTGCAGTTTCTCAATTCAGAAGCCAGAGGATCTAAGACAGATTTTTTTCCAAACGGGTAATACCGTATATTCCGGTGTACAACACGACTGGGGCTATAAGACGACCCCCCAACTTTAACAAACAAAATAGAGAGTCGGGGATATACTCACTGTTTAAGATGACTTGCCAAACCAGGTGCTTCTTGTGAGGCCTGGCCAGGAAGAAGGAGAGCGGCCTGATCAGAAGGGCCTCCGGTGCTGCTCAGGCCGCTCTCCTTCTTCCTGGCCAGGCCTCGCGCAAAGCGCCTCTTCTTCCACGAGACGTTGTCTTGCGGGAGAAGCGCTTTGCACGAGGCCTGGCCAAGAAGGAGAGTGGCCTGAGCAGCCCAGGGACCCGGCCACCAACAAAGGAGAGGCCTGGACCTGAGCAAGGAAGGCAGCCAGGAAGGGAGGAAGGATGGGGAGCCTGCCCGGGTGGCCGCCATGAGCCTAAAAAGTTGTCTAGTACCCCGGAATATACAGTAGTTACACACCCCATTTTTGGTTTTAAAAAATGATAAAGGAGTTATTATTATCCGATGAATACGGTACTTAATTGCTTTGCTGTATATATTGGACCAAGACTTATTAAATCCAGTATTCGCCATGAAAATCAAAATGGGAAGCTGGGGTTAATTTTAGCAGGAAGTAACATATGTTCTTCTAATCAGGAGAATTTCAAATATTGCAGAAAGATTACAACACTGTGATGTGATTTTACCTGATAACAACTTCGTCAGTAGAGTTCAATTCCACCACCAATACAGATGGCGATGTTTCTTCTGGGATGATTAAAGGTGGTACAGTTATATTCTCTTCTTGGGGTTCCTGAACCACCTCCGTGGGCTGCTGCTCAACTGGTCTCCGTAAACTTTCAGGTATTTTGCCAGTAACATTAAGATTTTCATCAACTCGCTCTTTTGACTTTGCATAGAGGATGGCCTTTGTGTGGTCTCCAGATATGTAGTCTACTGTACATATATCTGAGAGTGAGTCCAGATTGTTTAGGAAATCTTGAGGCAACGTAGTTTTGTATGTATCTTCATACATCTTTGGGAGAGCTTTGGCCCAAAGACCACTGGAATACTTTATCAAAATGGTGGCAATCTGTTCTTTGAAGTCCCCCTGGAGTACAATTGCTTTGGTCTCTTCTGTTTCCTTTAACACTGGTGGTTGAGGTCTTCCTTCTGGGCTGGAAACACTCTTTTCTGAACGAGTTGTTTTTCCAACAGGGTAAAGAAGTATATCCTTGTGGCTACCAGAACATATCTTTTCTGCCTTTGAGAGAAAAAGAGATGCTATTTAAAAAAAGCCAGATAACGTAACCAAAGCATTCAGACAATTTGAAGCTGGTTTCCAAGAGCATCTGTATCCACTTCGTACAGTTCATACAGTTATAACAGTCCATTTTTCCATAACATGTTTTCCTTTATCATGTTAAATCACATAACTTTACTCCTTTCTACATGCAAGACACTCTTCCTAGTAAAATGAATACACATATTTGATTATTTATTCCAATAATGTTTACTAATGATGATTTTCAATTCAATAAAGAATTTCATAACTCCAAACTATTAATATATAGAACAAATCTACAGAACCTATCTTAAGCAAGCCCCCACATTGTCTCCCTTCTGTAAAGACCTGGTTGTTCAAACAAGTTTTTGAGAACATCTAGTCTCTAGTTTTGAGAACGTCTGGTCTCTAGGGAGCCCCCAGCAGCGCAATGGGTTAAACCGCTGAGCTGCTCAGCTTGTTGACCGAAAGGTCACAGGTTCAAATTCAGGGAGCGGCATGAGCTTCTGCTGTCAGCCCCAGCTTCTGCCAACCTAGAAGTTTGAAAACATGCAAATTTATTTATTTATTTATTTATTTGCTATACTTGTATACCGCCGTTTCTCAGCCTAGCCGGCGACTCAAATGTGAGTAGATCAATAGGTACTGCTCCGGCGGGAAGGTAACGGTGCTCCATGTAGTCATGCTGGCTACATGACCTTGGAGGTGTCTATGGACAATGTTGGCTCTTCTGCTTAGAAATGGAGATGAGCACCAACCCCCCAGAGTCGGACACGACTGGACTGAATGTCAGGGGATAACCTTTATCTAGACTCTAGTTGTTTTACACAATTGTAATGTTGTCTTACACTACATCCCATCCTCATGTCCCATGGCTGCACCTTTTGCACTTATCCCATTAATTCCCTTGCCCATTGTTTACAGCCTGGCCATGTTTATAGTAGCTTACCACCAGATGAGTGATGTTATAATTGAATTTTAATTGTTGTTTTATATGCCTATTTGTTTTATTTAATTGCATTTTATATTGTGCTTATTTTATGCTCCATTTCTAGACACTTTTGTGCTGTGTGTAAGCCGCCCTGAGTCCCTTTGGGGAGACGGTGGCAGGATACAATAATAAAGTTGTTGTTATTAGTTTTTCGTAACTCGTGGACTGCCTGCATTAGCTTTGGATAGCACAGGGAAGGGTGAATACCCCTGTGATGTTTGTTTTCCAATCTGTGCCCTTGTTCAGAAGATTTCACCCCACTTTCTGTCCCTATAGTAATTAGATTTTGAAAAATCGGCTTGTTGTGGTGATAAAGCTTGTTGTGGTGATAAAGCTTGTTGTGGTGCTAAAGCTTCAATGGAGATACTTTTTCCCTGTGATAACTCTTTCAGGAGTGAATTTTCCCTCCTGGGGTTAGATTTCCTGTTATCTCACCCCGTTTGTAAGTCAGATGCTTGTTCCTCTTGCCGTTCATTTGCCCTCTCTGCTCTCTGCACAGCAACCCAGCTGGTTTGATATACGGAGAGCAGAGAGGGTACGTGCATGGTGAGAAAGGGAGGCTTGTGCCCAGCCTCTGCATGGCACACACCTTCATTTCTCTTCCTCTCGCCATGCATGCACCCTCTCTGCTCTCTGCACAGCAATCCAGCTGGAGGGAGCGTGCACAACGATAGGAGGGGGGGGGGAGGCATGCACCTCCCTCGCTGCTCTTGTCGCATGTGTGCGAGCCTCCCTTTCTCCTTCATTTTCTGCATATGCGATAATTTTTCCAAACATAGGTGGCTTTTATACTACGTGGGGCGAGATGAGAAATACGTATCAAAGGAGCTGCAGAGCTGGTAATTGCTTGGAAAGACACCCAACACCAGAGAAAAGGTAACTGAGAGAGGAGGGATGGCTGCCTTTCTTTCATAATAATAATAATAATAATAATAATAATAATAATAATAATTTATACTCCACCTCCATCTCCCCAAGGGAACTCGGGGCAGCTAACATGAGGCCAAACCCAACAAATTACAACAAAGCAAAAGAATACAACACAAAATCATAAGATAATATATAAAATAAAATAAAATAAATCAAAAGAAGATAATACAAAAGAAACACAAAGTATAACATAAATAACAAAACACTGAAGCAAGTGGGCAGGGCCAAATACAACAGATAGGATTTTTAAAACCCTGGGTGAGATGGATGAGTAGGGTAATGTATCTAATGGGAGATTCGGATGGGACACATAATGGGATTTAATTCACTGAAGTGTGAGAGTTGGTTAAGGTAAGAGACTTGTTGTTTCATCAGTTTATTTTAATTTTTGAAATTTACCATAACTGCTGCATTTCCTGTGCTTGGCTTATACTTAATTCAATAAGTTTTCCCAGTTTTTGTGTGGTAAAATTAGGTGTCTTGGCTTATATTCGGGTTGGCTTATACTCAAGTTTATATGGTACTGTTTTACAATCATAGAATTGGAAAAGACAACAAGGGCTATTCAGTTCAACCGTCTGTATGTCTCATCTTTAACCTCAACATGTTTATAGTAAATTCTAATTATAGTGGTATATCAGATTTTATAAGGTATTTACTATAATGTAATACAATTAAAGGCAACTAAAGCACAATATCAAAAAGACATCTAAGACTTTAAATTAAAGAATGTTAATCACCCAGATTCATTTGATACTTACCACACAAACATGAGGCCAGAATTCCAACTGTGGGATAAGAGCGGGATTCAAGTCTTCCTTGTATGTTTCTTTATACAAGTGTGGTATCTTTGACAGGAATATTCCATTACTGAAATGATTTATGATCTCTTTAATTCTTTTCTGAATTTCATTTATTTCAGCATACGAAGGACAAGGAGGGGTTGGATGTGTTGGCTGTCTTGTCTCTTTCACATTTTCTGAAAAATTAAGCACACACTCTTAAAGACACTATTTATCATTTCTAAAAAAACCCTAAAGATTGTTACACTCCAAAACTGGGAAACATTGTGCAAATAACCTTTCCTTGCATTGGTGCTGATGGTAGAGGTGCTGGAATCTTCAAACTCAGAAAATCCAACCTGCTTTTCAAAATATTTTAAGTATTAACCATACAAAAATATTCAAAGAACCAAAAGAGAGGAATATTTTGTGTCTTATCAAGGTACAGAATTGCAATTACACCTTATATGAGGGTGAGTAATTGCACCAAGCCCCAAGGGCCAATTTTCTACCTCTTGGACTTTCCAGAGACTGCATGGATAATCAAAAAAAGGGCAGAGAAGTTATCTTCTGACTTTGAATGTGAGTGTATATGTATTTTTAATGTTAAACAGTGCAATTTGTTAATAAGATTTATTTTATTTTGGGAGGTTTCACAGTTCAACAAACCTTTTCCATGTTGCCATAACAGAACCAGTTAGTAAAGGTAAAGCTTTCCCCTGACATTAAGACTAGACGTGTCCAACTCTAGGGAGTGGTGCTCATTTCAATTTCTAAGCCGAAGAACCAGCGCTATCTGTAGACACCTCCAAGGTCATGTGGCCACCATGATTGCATGGAGCACCATTACCTTTCCGCTGAAGCAGTACCTGCTGATTTACTCACATTTGCATGTTTTCGAGCTGCTAGGTTCACATAAGCTGGGGCTAACAGTGGGAGCTCACCCCACTAGTCAGATTCAAACCACCAACCTTTTGGTCAGCAAGTTCAGCAGCTCAGTGATTTAACTCACTGCACCACAGGGGGCTCCTGAACTAATTAGGGAATGACATTTATAACCCAGGAACAAAAATTGTGTTACAAAGTGAATGAATGAGTCCCTTTCTGGATCTTTATTGGGTCCCTTTCAAAACTGGTTTACTGGATGTTTAATATAAAATAAAATAAAAAGAGAGTTTTCACAATTGCTACTACTATGACTTCTCAGGGAACGAAGAAGAGGCACACAGCTCCATCATGCCTATACCCAGAAGGAAATAAATAGCACTCCCATCCATCCCAACTGCCTCTGGCCTTAGTGGAAGAGAAGAGGCAGTCACTGTTGTATTTAATCCCCTTTCCCATTGCAATTACCTTTCCTTTGTGTTCTGTCTTACTTAGATTGTAAGTTTGAGGGAACTGTCAGATTATCAACTGCATATGATTCTGCTACAGTATCAATGGTGGAAACGAATTCACAACAGGATAGCAAAAGATATAGCAGACAAGCCATTCAATTTGTGGACCAGTAACATACCATTCAAGTCCACAGGCAATTTTTTTGACAGATGAACTTGAAGCTCTTTCTGAAATTTTGGTGTAACCACTAATCTTTTCTCAGGCCTGAAAAACAGCAAATCAAAACACACTTTATCATTGGATTTCTGTATCTAAGTATCACAAGCTAACAGACAGAAGGAAAGACTAATGTTCTCTCTACACCTATATCTTCTACCTGTATCAATCAGGTTAATGAGCAGCCATCTCATTACACAAGAAAGAACTGTTTTATTCTATGCAAAGTTAAATGGTGGTCCTTATAGGTTTGAAACTAGGCCTGAGGACAAACTCTTTCTTAAGCAAAATTCAGAATTGACCCCCCTGTAAACTGTACCTCTGTACTAAGTTCAGAAACTCAAATTAGTTGAAAACATGGCAGCCAGATTGGTTGCAGGTATATGTAGGAGTGATCATATTAGGTCTATACTAAAATCACTCCACAGGTTGCCAATTAGTTTCCGGGCAAAATATGAAGTGTGAAGATGCCAGCCACAGATGTAGGCAAAACATCAGGGGGAAATGCTGCTAGAATTTATTGTTTAGTTAATGTTTTAATTGTGATTTTCTTGCTATTGTTTTTGTGACATCTGATGAGTTCCTATTGTAAGCTGCTCTTCAAGAGTGAGAAGGGCAGGATATAAATGTCCAAAATCTATATAAATAAAAATGTAATGTTTGTTTGTGGGATTAATATAGCTCAATAATCACTGGACGAATTGACACCAAATTTGGACACAATACACCTATCAGGCCAACAAGTGACCATTACTCATAAAACACTGAAAAACACAGTGGAAGAGACTTAAAAAGCCAAAAAATAAGAAATACATTACAACGCATGTGTACAACCATATATATACACACATACACATATATACACGCACAAAACACATATACATAGACTGGGCCACAGCAACGTATGGCAGAGGATGGCTAGTAAATAATAAATAAATAATAGAACACAGCCATTTGGCCTGGAAACCACTCAACACTCCTTTGAAGTGTTGGTTCTGTCGTTTAAAGCCCTGGTTGTTTTGGGTACAGATTACCTACAGAATCACCTTCCCCCATATAATCTCCCTCATACACTTAGTTCCTCTGGTGGAGACTGACTTCAATGAGCCAGAACCTGAGGAGCAACTGTTGCCCAGAGAACCTTTCCATTGGACACAACAAGACTGTGGAATGAAGAGCTGGAAGAGCTCTGAAAGCTAAATAGGCTGTCGGAATTTAAAACACAATTAAAAACCTTGACAGGCCTACCCAGTCAATTTTAAACTATACATTTTAAATTTACATCTTTGTTCTATGTACATAATATATGTATTTTATGGTCCTTTTATATCTATGGATTTTAAATATGTTGTACCCTCCCCTCGAGCCGTAAAGAGAGGTAGGGTATCGAAATCATCATTTCTCTACATAACTTTCCTCAAGTTTGTTCTTTTAGATTAGGTTTTCCTGCAACAGATTCATTGTGGTTCTATCACTCACTCATTCCACCTGGATAGTTAAACACACACTCACGTTTCTCCCAATAAAACCAGCAAGATCAAATTCTGGGATGTGGCCAACATTCTTTAATCTGGTGAATTCCATCTCATTCCAGAATTTGTGCAAAATGACTATGCACAAATGTTTGTGTACTATATCTATACAAGCAGCTTACCCTTCAAACAAAATGGAAATCACCACCAGATGGCCCTATTTTAGAGAAATTACTTATTGATTACAGATTGAGTATTCTTTATTCACAATGTTGGGGAACACAAGTATTATGGGTTTCAGACTTTTTTCAGATTCTGGAGTACTTATATTTGCAAATACATATACATGAGATACTTTGGAAATAGGACCCAAGCCTAAACATGAAATTCATTTCTGCTTCATATATACTGTACACAATTAGCCTGAATGTCCCTTCGGGGAGAGAGGGCAGGTTAAAAATAATACATTATTATTATTATTATTATTATTATTATTCATTTTGTACAAGATTAATAATTTTATACATAAAATAAAATTTGTGTACTCAAAGAGACAAGGTACCATTGCCGCAGACCAGTATGTGGAAAATTTTGGAGTTTACTGAATTTTACCAATTCTGGATAAGCAATGTGCAAACTGTATTCTCCTATGACCAACCAAAACATGTTACTGAACAGTCCAGAGCCTGGAAGTAATGAGAACTGACAGAGGATCTCTCAAATACCCACAGCTAACATCTGTCAATATTGTGTGGATGGAAGCAATGATAACACTTTTTTGAAAGTATTTTACAATGAAAACTCAATGATGAAACAATCCAAAACAAAACAAGAGATAGTTTCAGAAGATGACACTCTCAGGCTCCATCTACACCAGTGTTTCTCAACCTGTGGGTCCTCATATGTTTTGGCCTACAACTCCCAGAAATCCCAGCCAGTTTACTAGTTGCTAGGATTTCTGGGAGTTGAAGGCCAAGACATCTGGGGACCCAGAGGTTGAGAGTCACTAATTCTACATTGTCATACAATCCAGTTTCAAAATCCAAATTATCTGCTTTGAAGTGGATTATATGGCAGTGTAGACTCATATAATTCAGTTCAAAAATACTATCTGGATTCAAAAACTGGATTTTTTTTGTCGTGTCAGGAGCGACTTGAGAAACTGCAAGTCGTTTCTGGTGTGAGAGAATTGGTCGTCTGCAAGGACGTTGCCCAGGAGACGCCTAGATAATTTGATGTTTTTATCATCCTTGTGGGAGGCTTCTCTCATGTCCCCGCATGAGGAGCTGGAGCTGATAGAGGGAGCTCATCCGCCTCTCCCCGGATTTGAACCTGCGACCTGTTGGTCTTCAGTCCTGCCAGCACAGGGGTTTAACCCACTGTGCCACTAGCAGTATAGATCCAGCCTCAGGTTGGATGGCACTCACGAAGCCACCGGTGAAGAGCAGAGGACAACTACAAGCAGCACTGTAGCTAAGCTGATTGGAGTTGGCTTGCCAGCAGTTAACAGCAATAAAGTTGTGTATACATTAATTTTTTTTTTTACTGAGTGTTGGAGTTTTTTCCCATTGGCTTTCCACGAAGTGGATTTCTAACATTTAAAAGGCATTTCCCAGGATGATGCTAATATTGTCTTGTTTGTAAATGCTGCTTTCCCTCATAGCTTGCGTGGTAAATATGTTTTTGAGGCCTTAGCTACACAATGGGGGGATTACCAAGGCAATCTGCACTAGTCTGATAATGTCCTTGCTGGTCTATCATTGTGCCTGGACTTATCCTGCATCATAATTTGATGATCCAAAACAGCAGCAAACAATACAGGGAGAAGTGATGGCGCAGCAACTAAGCTTGCCAAGTTGGATTTTAGTCAAAGGCTAATGGGGAGAGGGGGGAGGCCGGGGATCTAGCAGAATACTAGATCAGCAGAATACCAGCATCAAATTCATTCGCTTTCATTTTATGTTTTATAGTCAAATACAGAGATACAATTTTGGCCAATTTTAAAGACATGTTATTGCCAACATCTGAACTCTGCTTATGTTCCGTTTTGTAAAGATGTTTTACAGGCTCTTTCACGGATACACAATGATCTAAAACACTGAATGCCTGAACACAGCAAGAGAGAAATTAGCAAAGCTATGTATGATCTGCTAGGGCTAGCGAAATTACCAACATCGCTAAGCATTTTCTGCAGTGAACACAAGTGATGTGATTGCAATACTGAACATAAAAGAATGGATATTCTGCTGTCTTTCCAGCCACACATAGGGTCATCCATGGGTGGGGCCCTCACTCAAACAGCTTTGCCCAGCTCTGGGCATTTTTGACTCAATCTGTACAGGCACAAAAACTATATATGTATATGTATTCGTGGCATTGAATTGTTGCTATAAGTCCCCTTCTGGGTGATAGATAGATAGATATACACATACACAAGTGTGATGGATATATATATATATTCACACATACACATATATGGGAGGATGAAAAAGAGCAGATTACTGCAACGCACTCTACATGGGGTTGCCTTTGAAGACTGCTCGGAAGCTTCAAATAGTCCAACGAGAGGCAGCCAAATTAATAACTGGGGCGGCATACAGGGAGCATACAACTCCCATGTTACGCCAGCTGCACTAGCTGCCAGTTTGCTATCGGGCATAATTCAAAGTGCTGACTTTGGCTTATAAAGCCCTAAACGGCTCCAGCCCAAATTACCTGTCCGAACGCATCTCCCACTATGAACCATCATGGAGATTAAGATCCTCCAGGGAGGCCCTGCTTTCTATCCCGCCATTGTCACAGGCACAATTGGTGGGGACGAGAGACAGGGCCTTCTTAGTGATTGCTCCCCGGCTAGGGAACTCCCTTCCTGGTGAGATCAGGTCGGCCCCCTCTCTCCTGTCCTTTAGAAGGATGGTAAAAACTTGGCTGTGGGACCAAGCTTTCGGAACAGGGCAATAAAGCAGCAATAGGAAAGATTACCAGGCCAATTAGATTTGACCTGGATGACTAGGACGGTTTAAAATGGTGTATTTTAATATTTTGATAACTGTTTTTAATGTTTATGTATGTATATAAGAATTGGTGTCCCGGCATTGAATGTTTGCTGTATATATGCTGTGCTCCGCCCTGAGTCCCCTTTGGGGTGAAAAGGGCAGAATATAAATGTTTTAAATAAACAAACAAACAATCAAACAAACAAATAGGAGTCTCCACACGGCCCAGCACCCATCATACTTCAGTGCAAGGGGTGCTGGCAGGTCTGATGACTAAAACGTCAGCAGTTCAAATCCGAGGAGCAGGGTGAACTCCCATCTGTCAGCTCCAGCTTCTCATGTGGGGACATGAGAAAAACCTCCCACAGGAAGGTAAAACATCAAACATCCGGGCATCCCCTGGCCAACATCCTCGCAGGCGGCCAATTTTTTCACACCAGAAGCAACTTGCAGTTTCTCAAGTCACTCCTGACATGAAAAACATAAATAAAATTGGGGCACTGATTCAGAAAATTGCATTGGGCAGACTGCATCACCTCTAGTGTCTTAAGACATGGTTATGATTTTCTGTGTGGGAGCACTGAGCAGATGACATCCAGTAGATATCATATGTTCTGTATCTCAAAAACTGAAAGGCAGAAACTGATGGTGTTTTTTGGAATCAGAAGATCAACTATACCCAGAAAGAGGGCTAACATTTGAGCCATCAAAATGAGTTTTGTCATTACAGCGAACAAAGGGATCTTGCAGCACCTTAGAGATGTAGAGAAAGAAGTTGGAATCACCAGCCCCTGCATCTCAAGAAGCAGAGTGAGGACTCGTCCACATGAGCCACTTAATCGGAAGCTGGTTCAGAGCAGCAATATTCCAGATGGGCTCTACTATCCACCTCTGTCCTCAAGTCGGTTGGGCGGAGTCCAGATCATCCAGTAAGGGCGAAACTGCTTCTGCCACACTGAATTCTGACTTTATCTCAGCAGTCCCCCATAGCACTTGCCACAGAGCTTCCCTTGAAATTCTTCTTGATGTCAGCAAAGGTGCCCAGCAACAGCCAGGAACTTTCCAGAACATTCTGGCCAACTGCCATAATGAAGACAGGGTGTCACAGTCCCAACCCATTCCCATTTCCCTTGAACTGAAGTATGATGGTGCTGGGCATGTGGGGACTCCTGTTCAGATTGAGCCCTGTCCAACTGTCCACACTAATCCAGGAGTGCTAGCTGCTCAAGGGTTTCGGCCAGGCATGGGCCAACTTTGGCCCTCTGGGTGTTTTGGACTTCAACTTCCACAATTCCTAACAGCTGACGAATGGTTTCAGCCCGCATTATAATTTATAATATTATAATGTAATATAATATAATACTACTAATAATATCATGATCTTATAATTATATATTTTATATTATATGTGATATTACTAATAATATTTATAATATGATATAATACAAGACAGTAATATATAATACTGATATTGTACTATGCTAATAATATAATATATTTTATGTCTATTTATATTTTGTAAGCCACTCTAAGTCCCTTTCAGGGTGAGAAGGATGGCATATAAATGTCATAAATAAATAATAGACTGGTGATCCCCAGATGTCATTTGGATGCACAGGAGTTACTTTTGGTCAACACTAGGGTATAAGACCAGGGTAGGCAAGCCCTTACTCTACAAAAACATTATTAAACAGAGTGTCCCAAAAGTTGCCATAACGAAAATGGGAAATTGTAGCTAAATACTCATTACAAAAAATATTACAGATAAAAATATAAAAAATATATACATTTGTTAATTTTCCCTATGTATACCCTTTTCCTTTAGATTCTCTATCAAGCAAAATATGGGTGGAACTCAAAGACATAGGCATATTAATCTGGAGTATCATTTTGTAAAGCGCCCATTTTCACTGACTGTGTAATATTGTTCATAACTACCTCAAACTGCAGCAACCAGACAACAAATTTACACAAAACCACACAAAAACAAGCCCTTAAATGTGCACCAGTGCTCTGTGGTTTGTTTCATCATTACCCAGGCCTCAAAGTAGTACAAGAGTTTGCTATGTAATCATCTACACAGCAAAAATCACTTTTTGCAATACCGGTTTGAAAGTGCATTAAATGGTCAGTGTAAATGGAACCTCAGAGTGTACCTACACTTTAGAACTAAGGCAGCTTGACACCACTGTTTCTGTCTCTTTCCATTGGTGTGGAATTTGCATGACGCCACCCATTGCCTCTCCCTTAACCCTTTCTTACCCTTTCCTATGGTGAACAGCAAACAGAGAAGAATTGATCAGCAACTGAACATACTAGAGGAGTTTTGGAGGACTGAATCAACATGATGGAAGTTGTAGTTCACCCTGCATCAACACAGAGCACTGTGACCCCCACCAATGACCCTGGACCTTATTTAATTTTACCTTATTTGTAAAATTAAAAAAATGACTTCTTCAAATAACCCGGGAAACGTTGGGCACCCAAGCTAGCATTTCATAGAAATGACTACACCAGAAAGAACAATTATATATTAGGACTCATGCCTATAGAGCAGCGTTTCTCAACCTGGGGGTTGGGACCCCTGGGGGGTCACAAGGGGGTGTCAGAGGGGGTGTCAAAGACCATCAGAAAACACAGTATTTTCTGTAGGTCATGGGAGTTCTGTGTGGGAAGTCTGGCCCAATTCTATTGTTGGTGGGGTTCAGAATGCTCTTTGATTGTAGGTGAACTATAAATCCCAGCCATCACAACTCCCAAATGTCAAGGTCTATTTTCCCCAAACTCCCACCAGTGTTCACATTTAGGCATATCGAGTATTTATGCCAAGTTTGGTCCAGATCCATCATTACTTGAGACCACAGTGCTTTCTGCATGTAGGTGAACTACAACTCCCAAATTCAAGGTCAATGCTTGACCAACCTTTCCAATATTTTCTGTTGTTTATGGGAGTTTTGTGTGTCAAGTTTGGTTCAATTCCATTGCTAATGGAGTTCGGAATATGCTTTGATTGTAGGTGAACTATAAATCCCAGCAACTACAACTCCCAAATGACAAAAATAATCCCTCTCCTAACCCCACCAGTATTCAAATTTGGGTATATTGGGCATTTGTGCCAAATTTAGTCCAGTGAATAGAAATACATCCTGTACATCAGATATTTACATTACGATTCATAACAGTAGCAATGAAAATAATGTTATGGTTGGGGGTCACCACAACATGAGGAACTGTATTAAGGGGTCACGGCATCCGGAAGGTTGAGAAACACTGCTATAGAGAGCTGTATCTAATACATTTTAAATTAATAGTCTAACTTTCTTTTGGTGAAGTACAACTGTTGCACACTTTTGGCTTCACTCACTTTCTGCACTACTCATCAATTACATTTTAAAATGAGAAAAAGCTGACCCAGTAGAAGTAGCAGAACATTCTTTTTCACTAAAAAGGACACATATGAGTCTATGGGTATGGACAGTTTATCACATTTTTGCCCCAATAACACATACTTGTGATTGATTGAGAAGCAGGAGATTTTGTGAAACAGAAAAAACATTAACCGTTTGTTTATTAGCCTGCTTCCTGAGTGCTAGGATGTGTCAATCCTTGCCTTTTTAGAAGAGCAACTACAAGTTCATATCCTGTATTTAATCCATCCAACAGGATTGATTGCAGGGCCACACTCAACTAGGGATAAATGCACACATATATTTATGGTTTGCAGAATTTCCCACGGAAACATACTACTGAAAATTTTACAAAGAATCTCCTAATTTGAAAGGTCTTGGATTCTTTTGTCTGCCACGATTTTTTAAAAATCTGCCAGAAACATAAGCATCAACAGTGCCCACCCCTCCCCGCAAAAAAAAAGCAAAGTTGGGGATTATCCAGGCCTCCAGATATTGAATTCCAATTCCAGCACCCTAGCCAGAAGAGCCTAATTAATAAGAATGTTGGAAATTGTAATTTAACAACATCTCGAGAGCCATACAGATCCCAGTAAACTTGCTTTAGCAAAGCATGCTTTTTGAAGGGTCCCTGTCCTCATCTAGATAGCAACATACATTATATACAAGCACGATACTATCATTGCTAAGGTTTACTACTTTTAAACCTTGCCTCCAGGACTTTTGTCATAGTAAAGGCACAATGAAGTCAAAACAGACAACTCTACAAAAATTATTAATTGTTATGCAAGGAAATGTCCTATTCAAAGCATGAGAACAAAGCCAACTATTCAGAACCTGAAAAGGAGAAAAACATGGAGGACGGGATGCTATCAAATAATTCCATAGTATTTTTACTTGTTGCTGAAGCTTGTATTTAAGACCATTTATTCCCCTAGATACTGTCACCATCAGATTATGCCCAGCAAGTGTTCTAACAAGACAAACCCTAACCTGTTCGTTACAGTCACGTGTTCTTGTGCTATGTCTTCCTTGGGTGCAGACACCCCTAATTCGGGAGACACAGGATATGGTGATGTGCTCAAACCAGGACGAATGGCTCCATAGTTTCCTTTACTTCTCAGTGGTGGGAACGAAGGCCTCCTGTTTTCCAGGGATGCGTTCATGAACCCAGGTTTTCTTAATGTGCCCTTTGGCTTGCCTATGACACAATGGAATGAAACACAAATTACTAAGCCACATTTTCCATTTATCTGAGGCTCTGAAACAAGGGAAGGCTTAAACTTTTTCAACGTTTACTCTTTGTCTCTACAGTTGCAAGCTATGATAATTCTTGGATCGACATCTATGTAAAAGAAGAATTTTTAAGTTTACACACCTTCAATAATAATTATTAACAATAAGAAAAACAACTTTATTTTTATATCTTGCCACCATCTCCCCAAAGGTACTTGGGGTGGGATACATGGGGACAAATACCAACATAAACAAGGATTACAAGCTAAAACAAAATTATAAACATAGAATGTAAACAATCAAATTAAAATAACTAAAAACAAAAGAATAAAAACATCATAAAAATACATAAACCGACATCAACAACCAGTAACCAGGAAATGGTGGGCATGATCATATTTGAGAGGGCAGGGCAAGGACTTGTGCAAAACGCAGACTACAGAACAGCCTAATTCAGGCCTCACATTTAAGCCTATAGAGAACAACCAACTGAAGATCACCTTACATTTGTCAGGAAGAATTTCTTCTGTTTTTTTCTTTTATTTCAGATATTCCTATCTTTACATGAAATTGCAAGGCACATAAAACAGTTAAGCTGTCTTGCAATACGAACAATCCAAAGGATACATGGTCCATTTGCCGTCAGCAGAATCACTACAATAGAGAAGCTCTGCTAATGCTTAGTACAAAGTTGATTAATGCAGCATGTACCAGTTCAGTATTTTGTAGCTGAGACAGGCTTACCTATTGAGGCAAGTGAAGCAGTATTTTTCAGCCTCATTCTACAATTCACTTGTCGGACTGTTTTCTTTTTGGATGTTCTCTGGCAGGCAACTAGCTGAGCAATCCCTGCAGTCTCTCGACACACAACAGCATGGCAAATCACCTGCTCAAAGGAGAAAGAAAGAAATCGAAAGTGGTGAATTTGCAATTTACCAGTTGTTTTCTATGTTCACAGTCATGGGAAACACTTGCTCACTGGAAGCAGCCTCTTTGCATTAGGATGGAAATGTGATGGAATGTATGCAAGTTAATGCATTCATGCATTAAATCAGGAATTGAACAACCACATAGCTGATCCAGCACAAGCATTGGAGGCACAGATATATTGGCCCACTAAATAATACAAGGTACACCTTTCAGCATGACATTTGAAAACACTGGTCTTAAACACATAACTCAGTGCTAAAGTCATCTTAAAATTATTAGAATATAACCTTCCCTGTTTTCTAGGATCTCAGTGTAAAATGTATTCTAGATCCTTGCCTTTCCTGGCTGATCAAACAGGCTAGAGGGGGGCTGGCAGAGTGGCTGAAGATGGTGGTCAATGCGTCTTTGGAACAAGGCAGAATTCCAGCCTGCCTAAAGGATGCAGTTGTGACACCCATATTTTAAAAATCATCCCTGAACCCCCTCCATAATGGACAACTATCGGCCTGTGTCTGATCACTCTTTCTGAGCAAGGTTTTGGAGCATGTGGTGGCCTCCCAACTCCAGGGATGTCTGGATGAAACAGATTATCTAGATTCAATCTGGTTTCAGGCCTGGCTATGGAATAGATACAGCTTTAGTTGCCTTGGTGGATGACCTATGCAGAGAGCTAGACAGGGGGAGTGTGTCCCTTTTGGTTCTCCTAGACCTATCGGCAGCTAGGTCCATTGCCCATGTTATCCTTCTGGGTCATCTCGTTGAGATGGGACTGGGAGGCACTGTTTTACAGTGACTCCCTTTCTGGAGGGCTGTATTCAGAAGGTGGTGCTGGAGAACTCATGTTCGAGCCCCTGGCCATTGTCCTGGGGGGTTGTTCAGGGGTCTGTGTTGTACCCCATGTCATGTTGTATCCAATGTCAACAGGCCAGGCCCAAGAAGGCCTCATCATTGGCTTCCACCAGGCTGGGTCCAGGAGGGCCTCGTCATGGCTCTTCAGCAGGCCGGGCTAAAGAAGGCCTCATCATTTGCCTTCAGCAGGTTGCGGCAGCTCCAGGTGATTTGTTGTGTGTTCACTTTGGCATTGAATGTTTGTCACTGTTACTTTTGTTGTAAATCGCCCTAAGTCCCTCTGGGGAGATAGGGTGGTATATAAATAAATTATTATTATTATTATTATTATTATTATTATTATTACACTACTACTACTACTACTACTACTACTACTACTATTTAACATATACATGAAACCACTGGGAGAGGTCACCCAGAGTTTTGGAATGCGGTGCCACCTATATGCAGATGACACCTAACTCTAATACACCTTCCCACCTAAAGTCAATGAAGCTGTCCTGACCTTAAACCAGTAAACAATTTCAAACAACTGAGAACAATTTAAAATAATAAAACAATTTACAGAATTGCAAAGCCATTTAGATCATAATCTATTAAGAGCTCCGTAAAAGATTTGACCATCAGATTTGCAAGACATTCAAAGAAAATACATATCGACCAATGATCAAGAAGGACTGTGGATGAGCAAATCTACTAAAACAATTATATGTAATGGATGAAACTAGAATAAGTAGAGCTGTATTGTACATAACACTATGTGAATGATGGGGTAGGGTGGGGGAGTATAGATCTGGAAATAAGATGATGTAACAAGACATTATCTGAAATGTTTTGAAATAAACATTTTTATTTACAAATAAATCATTAGAATATTTATATCCTTCCCCATATCCTAGGATCTCAGTGTAAAATCAATTAAAGATTGATTTTAAATACACCAAGATAATTTAAATACACCAATCACATATTTAAAAAAACAAGTTGAGAAAGTTAGAACAGTTTAAAATCATGTGAAAGTTGGTTTTGGAATAGATCAATTTGGTCCCAATGGCATTAATAAAATACACATTGAAAATGTCTTATCTAAAATGCTTAGGACCAGAAGTGTAGGCAGTCTCCGAGTTACAGACATCTGACTTACATATGCTTCATAGTTAAGAACAGAGGTTTTTTGTGTCTGAAGCGACTTGAGAAACTGCAAGTTGCTTCTGGTGTGAGAGAATTGGCCATCTGCAAGGATGTTGCCCAGGGATGCCCAGAAGTTTTACCATCCTGTGAGAGGCTTCTCTCATGTCACCGCATGGGAAGCTGGAGCTGACAGACGGGAGCTCACCCTGTCTCATGGATTTGAACCGCCAACCTTCAGGTCAGCAGTCCTGCCAGCACAAGGGTTTAACCCACTGCGCCACCATGGTTCCTAAGAACAGGGGTGAGACAACAGGAAGTGAGATGAAATCTACCCCTCGGGAGGGAAATTCACTCCTGAAAGTGTTATGATCATGGGGAAAAGGTGTCTCCACTGAAGCTTTATCACTATTTCTTGTTTCCACAACAAGCCAAATTTTTCAAAATCCAATGATCACAGGGAAAGAAAGTGAGCTGAAATATCCTAAACATGGGCACAGACAGCAAACAAACACCACAGGAGTGGTTAACGTTTCCCTATAGATTTTTGACTGGGGTTGCACTTAAAAATGTGCCTGTTCTGACTTACAAACAAATTCAACTTAAGTACAAAGCTACAGAATGTATCCTATTTGTAATTTGGAGACTGCCTTTATTCCTTTTTTTTAAATATATTTTGGTGGATTTTGGACTATTTGTATTTTCACAAATATACATCTTGGAGATGGAACTCATGTCTAAACACAAAATTCATTTGTGTTTCATATATGTTATACACAGGCTGCAGATAATTTGATACATTTTAAATAATTTTCTGCAGGAAAGAAAATTTGTACAGTTGCGAGCACCAGGGAGCAAAGGAGTCACCATCTTAGCCACCAATATGGATAATTTTGGATCTTGGAGTATGTCAGCTTTTGGAATTCCTTATAAGGGATGCTAACTTGAATAACCCTTTTTCACTTGGCACTAAAGTAAAGCTAATGTTGGTGCCAGCTGAACCTCCAAAGTGAAGGTATTTTACTACCAAGGTTCATTACTAAGTAGGCCCTATCACATAGTATAGAGCCCTCAGTGCTGGGATACAGAGGAGGGCAAGATTCCTAGCTGCTGAGGATGCTAATGCCAACACATTCACCTTGAATTCTTACTGGAGCCATTTACATTAAACACAAAGCTATATTTTAAAAAACCCATCAGAAACAGGAGTGGAGTCTAGAACACTGCTTTTTAAAGCTGTGGATCTCGGCCCCAAATGGGATCCCCTTGACTTAATGTTAGGGTCCTGAAAAATTTGACAGGAAAAGTTTTCTGAATGCCACCTAGTGGCTGTTTGTAGATATTATTTTGCACAAATTTGTTATGCAGAGTTCACAATGGACTCTGCAAAAGATGCTTCAGCTGTACTTCGTAGAAATTAGCCTATTTAGCAAGCGAGAATCAGAGAGGATTTTTCAAAAGCGTTATGTTCCCATCTTGATCGCTCCCTCTCTCTTTTAAAATAATAATAATTATATATAAATTGTAATAATTCCCATCTTACTCTCAATATCCAAAAAGGATAAAAAATGAACATTTCAAGACCACTACAAACAAAACCACTTCAAATAACTCAGTACTAAGCACAAGAGCTTTGACACTGGGATTGTCTCATGCTAAAAGTGTCAAATCCTTGCATCAAAGTGAATTTCAAAGTCGATCCACTCACACAGACCTGGTTAAAAAGAATTAATTTCTTACCTCACTACTTTTACTGCCTTCCAACTTAACAAATCCAGGGATGCTTTTCAGATACCCTTCCAGAGAAGGATGTCCCAGCTGCCTGAAAGGAATCAGCTCTCCAGTGAAAGATTTATATTCTCCTTGCAAACGAGAAAAGGGAATTCCATTTTTATGTGACTGGAGAACAGAGCGGAGTATTTTTGCAACTCGGTCAGCTTCCTGCATTTTCACCTGTAAATGAAAATATGTGAGTTTTCAGACAGAAGTCAGAATTATTTCTCTTTTTCAGATCTGCACTGTTAACACAAAAAGAACTCTAATTTATTGAGACTAACCCAGGACAAAGTAGAAGGACAAGTCAGCAATGTCCCACTGCCAAAGAATCTAACCCAAGACAAAACATTGTTTTGGTAGCTAACTGAATAAGCATTCTGAATTATGTAAGCAAAGGATCTTGCCAGCCGCTACAAAAAGAAAGAGTCCCGGGATGGTGTGATTAGTAGCACTGAACTAAACACAGAAGTCTGGGTTCAAAACCTCATTTAGCCATGTCAATAACTAGGTGACTCACAATACCTTAATCTACCCCACCTTGAATTCTTCAAATCAAAGTTAGGAAAATATATTTTAAAAACCTAGATAAGAGTCTTTAGTAGGCCTGTTTGATCAAGAAAAAATTTGTTTCTAAAATCGATTTGTAATTGGGGTGTTTTTTTGTTTCGATATTTAAAATATTTACAAAACTTTCCAAAAAAAGTTTTGTTATTTACGAAATTTCGTAAATATTTACAAAACATTTTGTAAGTGTGAATGTTGCAGTAATGGTCACCTTGATTAGCATTGAATGGCTTTCATTTCTCCCACCCTGGACATTCCATAGATAAACTGAAACTCCATTTGCCTAGTTTCCAACAGACCTCTGAGGATGCCTGCCATAGATGTGGGCAAAATGTCAGGAGAGAATGCTTCTGGAACATGGTCATACATACAGCCCTGAAAACTCACAGCAAAAGAGCCTGAAAACTCACAGCAAGAGCGCCATCCAATCGGCTCCGGCTCCTGCGCCCTCCTCCTCCTCCTCCTCCTCCCAGCTGTGTTGCAGGAAGTGCTAGGAGGAGGAGGAGGAGGAGGAGGGCGCAGGAGCCGGAGCCGATTGGATGGCGCGCGCGCGCCATCCAATCGGCTCCGGCTCCTGCGCCCTCCTCCTCCTCCTCCTCCTCCCAGCTGTGTTGCAGGAAGTGCCAGGAGGAGGAGGAGGAGGAGGGCGCAGGAGCCGCGCCATCCAATCGGCTCCGGCTCCTGCGCCCTCCTCCTCCTCCTCCTCCTCCTCCCAGCTGTGTTGCTCGCGCCGCCCCTTCGCCCCGCCCGCCCCATTTACTGCTGGGGTGCTTGGGAGCGCCGGATTGGCTCCCAGGCACCAGCAGCACTCAGCAGCCTCCATCCCATTAACGACACGAGCTGAAGCTCGTAAAATATATGGGGCTGCTGTTTCGATATTTTTAAACCCTTCCGGGTTTAAAAATGTGTTTTGAAATCGCGTCGGATGTGGTAAAAATAACGAATTAATAACGAAATAACGAATTAACGAACGAAACCGCACAGGCCTAGTCTTTAGATCTCCTTGAAAGTAACTGGTTACCTTTATAGTGGTAATTTTAAAGTAAACCAACCTAGTATTTTTCCTCTTATTCATAAATGGCTTTAATGGTTGTTTCTTAGTTATCTTTCAAAAACATCAAGATGTTGACAAATAGAACAAAATGCACAAAAAAGTGAGGCCATGCACCGCTGTATGACAAAAAGTAATCAAGAACAATTATACTACAAAACGAATCAAATCATTATCAGCAGAATGTGTGATGTCTTAGTGAGAAGGAGAAATAATTACCCGTATATAATTGAATATAAGCCGACCCAAATATAAGCCAAGGCACCTAATTGTATCATAAAAAATGGGGAAAAGTATTGATTCGAGTATTAGCCGAGAGTGGGAAATACAGCAGCTACTGATAAATTTCAAAATAAAAATAGATGACAATACAATTCCATTAATTGAGGCATCAGTAGGTTAAATGTTTTTGAATATTTGCAGAAAACTGTAATTTAAGATAAGACTGTCTAACTCTGATTAGACCATTAGTCTAACCTTCAATGTAAATGTGCTTACGTATCCTTCCCATAATAATAGAGTAAAATGATACATGTAATAATAAAAAATAATAGAGTAAAATAATAAACATAATAATAATAGAGTAAAAGAATAAATGTAATAATAATAATAATAATAATAATAAGTAAAACAATAAAAATAAAGTAAAGGTAAAGGTTTCCCCTGACATTAAGTTTAATCGTGTCCTACTCTGGGGGGTGGTGCTTATCCCCATTTCTAAGCTGAAGAGCCGGTGTTGTCTATAGACACCTCGAAGGTCATGTAGCCGGCATGACTGCACGGAGCACCGCCTTTGCTTTCCTGCCAAAGCAGTACCTATTGATCTACTCACATTTGCATGTTTTCGAACTGCTAGATTAGCAGAAGCTGGGCCTAACAGCAGGAGCTCACCTTGCTCCCTGGATTCGAACCACCAACCTTTCGGTCAGCAAGTTCAGCAGCTCATCCGTTTAACTCACTGTCACTAAGGGGCCCGTGTGAGTAAAACAATAAATGTAATAATAATAGAGTAAAATAATAAATATAATAATAACAATAATAGAGAAAAGTAACAAATAATAATAAAGAAAATAATAAATGAAATAGTAATAGTAGAGTAAAATAATAAATGTAATAAAAATCATAATAATAGAGTAAAATAATAAATAACTTTGACTCTAGTATAAGCTGAGGGGGTTCAGTCTAAAAAAGGGCTTTTAAAACTCTGCTTATATTTGAGTATATACAGTAATTATAAGTTTGGTGTAAGTACCCTTTTTCTCAGACCATACCTTTACTGGATAACCAATACAAACGGCATTTACCTTATGGAAGAAATCAGTAAACCAGACCTTATTCCCAGAATTCAAACTACCGGTAGTTGACTGGAAGAGGTTTCTACACAGTCATTATCACAGTCTCCCTAGGCCTCCAAGTCAGCCTTTTCCTATTAATTAGTAGAACTAGCAGAATGTAGTAGAATGGAAGGCATGCCTGGCTTGTTCCTTTTTAAATGAATGTCTTCAGTAATGAGCCAGAGACCCTCTCATCAACTGTTGCCACCTACTATTTTGAACGCACAAATTCTTGTCTCATCTCAGAGGCAAATTATGGTGTTGCTTAGTTAGTAAATGGAGGGGGTTTCACCAAGGACTGTTAGAGATCTCTAAAAATATTCTGCTTTAAACTCTGGAAAGCTGATGCCACTAAAAAGTTGGCAATCCTGTTTGATGTCCAGATGGATCAATGGTCTATCTGTGCAGTATACAGTTTTCTATACATGCAGTCCCCAAGTTAAGAACGGGCTCAAAGCCAACCTTAAAAACTCTGGCATAGATACTGAGAACTGGGAAGCCCTGGCCCTTGAGCGTTCCAGTTGGAGGTCAGCTGTGACCAGCAGTGCTGCAGAATTTGAAGAGGCATGAATGGATGGCAAGAGAAACGTGCCAAGAGGAAGGCGCGTCAAGCCAACCCCGACCGGGACCGCCTTCCACCTGTAAACCGATGTCCTAGCTGTGGGAGAAGATGCAGATCAAGAATAGGGTTCCACAGTAACCTACGGACCCACCGCCAGGATACTACACTTGGAGGACCATCATCCTCAGATTACGAGGGATCGCCTAAGAACCTAAGTTAAGATAGGTTCTGTAGGTTTGTTCTTAAGTTGAACTTATATGTAAGTCGGCACAAGTACATTTATTCAGTGCATCACCATCCATATATATGTGTGTCCACATATGCGTACACATGCTTTGGATAGCATAGGGAAGGGTTAACACGGTTCGGGCCCGCCTACTGGAGGGACCACATCTCCTCCTATCAGCCCACATGAGCCCTGAGATCATCAGGAGAGGCCCTTCTCTTGGTTCCATCGCCGTCACAAGTATGGTTGGTGGGAACGAGAGAAAGGGCCTTCTCGGTGGTGGCCCTGCAGCTCTGGAACTCCTTCCCGAAAGGTACGATCAGCACCCTCTCTACTGCCATTTTGTGCACAGGTCAAAATCTTTTCTGTGGAAGCTGGCCTTTCCTAAGGCATATCAATGGCCTTCTTTGATGTGACATGTTTATACGGCCTAAAGAATCAGTGCTTCTAGAATTTTTTGTCTAATTGTTTTAATAGATGACCTCATTGGCTTGAGGCCCAGAGATTTTCGTGGTATTTATTTATATGCTGCCCTTCTCACCCCGACGGGGAATCAGAGTGGCATATATATATATATATATATATATATATACACACACACACACATACATACATACATATACATACACACACACACACACACACCCTATATTATATTATTAGCATAGCACAATATCAGTATTATATATTACTATATTGTACTATACCATTATACTCTAATATTATTAGTAATATTACATGTAATATAAAATATATGGTTATAATATTGTATTATTATTATATATTACATTACAATATTATTTTTGTCGTATATGGGTTATGTAATGTGTTCTTTATCTGTTTCGTTTTTGGTTTGTATCAAGTAATTTCTGTTGATAGAACCATTATTCGCTGCTTTGAGTCCCATCCATGGGAGAAAAGCAGGATAAAAATAAATAAGTAAATAAATAATAACATTCTTGTGGCGTTTGTTTTGCTATCTGTGCCCCTGTTCAGAAGAGTTCACCTCACTTTTTGTCTCTGTGATAACCGGATTCCGAAAAAAATGGCTTGTAGAAACATGGATTGGTGATAAAGCTTCAGTGGAGACAACTTTTTCCCCATGAGAACTCTTCTGGGAATGTCCTTTTCGAGGGGTAGAGTTCTCTCACTTCCTGTTGTCTCAACCAAGTTCTTAACTAGGAGTTGTATGTAAGCCTGATATCTGTAACTCAGGTACTGCCCATACTACTAATATACCACCCTGGAGGCATGCTTATTAAGTAACTCTTTAGAAGTAGCCACAAAGCAAATGTTTGTAATAAAGAGAAATACAGTCAGCTTATGAAAGTGAAAAAACACAAATGATGTTATTTATTACTAGCCGTCCCCCTGCCATGCGTTGCCAGTCCGTGTATATGTGTTTTGTGTGTGTATATATTTGTGTATATGTGTATATATGTGCGTTTGCATATATGTGTATGTGTGTGTGTGTGGTTTTGTGCATGTGTTGTAATGTATTTTTTTATTTTTTGGCTTTTAAAGTATCTTCTGCTTTGTTTTTCAGTGTTTTTATGAGTGATGGTCACTCAATGGCCTGATAGGTGTATTGTGTCCAAATGTGGTGTCAATTCGTACAGCGACTTCTGATGTGAGAGAATTCACTCCTGACATGGGCAAAAAAAAAAAAAAATACCCATAAGAGACTCTGAGCAGCTTGCATATATAGGCAACAATTTAATGCCACAATAACATACATCCTGCAAAATAAACATGTACATTAAAATAACCACTAAAACAATCAAACATTAAAAACCATTTATTGAAAATCATGCAATCCAATATCATTAACCAAGATAACAGGTCTCTGAGAATCTCCAGATTTTCCAGCATGTCTCTAAAGTCAATTTCCACTAAAAGCTTGCTACAGATTTGCACTGAAGGGCCTAGGGATTTCAAGTGGGATTCTATTTAAAATATATATTTAGGTTCTCCCACATGACTCTATGATCAACTTCTGATTAAAGCTGACAATATAGACACACTGGAGGTCCAAGAGATTCCCAAAGAAAACATTTTAATCAAATTCATTAATAAACAACCCTACAAAAGTCAAATCTGAAAATGCAGAGAACCGACTGTAGTATAGTAAAATAAAATGATAAATAAACTAATATGTTCTGGTTGCCAAAGTTATCCACTGGCAAAGAGAGCTGCCAATTACATGTCGGAGTCCCAGCAAATACTGCATCAGTGAAATTATAAAATGGCTGAAGAAAATGTGCTGCAGGGTGTCCATCACATTCATTATGCTTGCTAGCTTTCTTCAGATAGGAGACACCATATGAGTGTCTCTTTTGCTACTAATGATTGTAATGGGTCAAAGTAACATTTATATCAAGCTGTTTTGTGGGAATGTCTGGAGACCTTGGAGGTGTTGATCCAGAGGATAGATTACAAATCCACTCAAGGCCACGGGTCAGCAGAAGAATAAACATCTTGGTGGACCTTCCTCCTTGAGACTCTAACTTTCATATTTATCTAATCTATATGAAACAAAAAAAGTCCAAAGTGGCAATCAAAAAACACAACATGCAGCATTATTATCTGCACAGCCTGCAAAAATTCCATGACCAATTGCTAGTCACAATTAGAAGAGACTGACAGACTCGGCTGTTGAATGGCAAGTGGACGCATGAGTAATATTTATTGTTCCAATGTATCTTCTTTGGGGCTTCACAACTGGATTTCAGCACAAAAATCATAGACCAAGTGTAATAAAAACGTATGTTCAGTATGTATAACCAACGTATTTTAGTGACTGATATTGAGAATACCAACATTTACCTATTAAGATTACTTTTCAAAAATTAAATGCTAGTATTTCCAGATATTATTTGGTAAAAGTTTAACATTTAACTTTTTGTTGTGACAACAGGCATTTACTATTGTGTCAACTGCACAATAAAATGATAAAGAGATTATTTGTTTGTTAACAACCCTGTACTTCATGCTTTACAGAATAAATTAGAGCACTGTGTCTGCTTCAAGTAGCTTACAGAATAGCTTTATTGTCATTGTGCTATTGCACATTAAATATAAATGCTTTCTTCAGCACACACACAAGACAACACACCCATCCCTCCACAACCCAACTACCACCACACAGAAATTTATATTCTAAAGATAGAAGGGGAGGAGGGTAAAAAGAATAGATTTTGCAAATATTACAGTTAAATGGATTTGGCAGTATAGCAATAAATTATTTAAAAAGCAATTCTATGCATAAAGTCCAACATACTTACTGTATATACTTAAGTATAAGGAATGTTTTTCAACCCCCTTTTTTAGGCTGAAAAAGCCCCCCTCGGCTTATACTCAAGTCAAGGTTATTTATTATTCTACTCTATTATTATTATTATTATTATTATTATTATTATTATTACATTTTCATTATTTTACTCTATTATTTTTATTACATTTACTAGTTTACTCTATTATTGTTATTATTACATTTATTATTTTAATCTACTATTACAGTTATTATTTTACTCTATTATTATTACATTTATTATTTTACTCTTATTGCAAAGATATGTAAGCACATTTACATTGGAGAAGGTTAGAATAATGGTTTAATCAGAGTTGGACAGTCTTATCTTAATCTACAGTTTTCTGTAAATAGTTCAAAAACATTTAACCGACTGATGCTGCAATTAATGTAATTTTATTGGTATCTATTTTTATTATGAAATTTACCAGTAGCTGCCGCATTTCCCACCCTTGGCTTATACTGGAGTCAATACGTTTTTCAAGGGGTTTTTTTTGGGGGGGGGGGGTTGGTAAAATTAGATGCCTCGGCTTATACTCAAATATATAGGGTAATTGCTCTGAAAAAAGGTAAATATTCTGTCCAAATATTCAAACGGTTCTTTTATTTGCTGGTCAGTGTAAGGAGACTATATTATAAAGAACAAATAAAAAACATGCTCTATAATATTTCTGAATCATGCCATTTAGCGTACTCTAAAAAATTCTACATCTCCAAGAGAATTCAGTATATAGAAAGGACATCAATTTTAATGTTTTCTGCATTCAGTTCTGTCTATCATTATGAATGTAAGCACTCGACCGTACAAAATATATAGAATATAATAAATCTATAAATTCTTCATGCATTATTTAACCACTATATCATCATTTCTGAAATATGCAGGACATTAAGGACAAAAGAATACAAATATCTGAAAACAAGATGGACAGCTTGAGACAGCCACACTGTGTGTGTATATATGCATTCGAGTCACCTGTTGACTTATGACAACCTCATTAATGTCATTGTTTTCTTAGGCAAGGAAAAGTCAGAATAGGTATTGCAGAAGAGTTCACCACTCCTAGAATTTAAGGGGAAAGAACCCATCTCCATACATCATGGTTTTAAATTGTCTTATTTCTCAGAAGCATTACTTCCTGGGCTATCTGATATAGGGGACTCACATACATACTCACACACCTCACCTTAATATGCAACCATTACCTGGAGGGCCTCTTCATTGGCCACTCCAAGACTGTGGAATGATCTGCAGGAAGAGCTCAGACAGCTAAAGCAGTTGTCAGAATTTAAGAGTTTTCCGGGCTATATGGCCATGCTCCAGAAGCATTCTCTCCTGACGTTTCACCCACATCTATGGCAGGCATCCTCACCTATGCTATCTGAAACTTGAAAAATGTATCTGTCCCAACTTACATACAAATTCAACTTAACAACAAACCTAAAAAACCTATCTTGTCTGAAACTCAGGGACTGGCTGTAGTTAAAACTAGCTTCCACCCTTGGAAGACAAATGTACTTGGCCGCAAGTGATCGCCTATGGAGTGTAGAGAAAAACCACACACACCTTCCCCAAAAAACCTGGGCCAACTAATCCTTGGGTCAATTTGAGTACTGTACCTTAATTGTTATTAAAAAAGGAACCATTCCTTCTCCGGTTAGTGGCAAATGGCAGGAGCTTAGTCAGTTCTGTGAGAACCTGAAAGTACTGACCTCTTTAATCTAGTGTCGCTTCTGGCCTTTTTAAATAGTGGCAACCAGGGCTGGGTGGCCCCCTGAAGCGGCACTGGTGCCTTCCCCTTTTCACAGAATGACTCTTGACTGATCCATGGGTCATATCAACATTCAACTTATACAGGAGATCAACTTATACATCCCGTCCACAAGTTAAACATCTGACTTACGTACAACTCATAGTTAAGAACTGGGGCGAGACAACAAGAAGGGTGAGCAAATCCACCTTTAGGATGGGAAATTCATTAGTGAAACAATTATCATGGGGAAAAGGTGTCTCCACTGAAGTTTTATCACCAATCCTTGTTTCCACAATAAGCCAATTTTTTTCAAAATTCTCACAGAGACAGAAAGGGGGGTGAAATCTTCGCAACAGGGGCACAGACAGCCAAATAAAAACAAAAAGGGTGTTAACCCATTCCTATGATAGATAGACAGACAGACAGATAGGTAGGTATTTGGCTGGAGTTACACTTAAAATATACCTGTTCAGACTTACAAATTCAACTTGAGAACAAACCTACAGAACCTATCTCGTCTATAGCCCGGGAACTGCACTGGATAATTGCAATTGGTTTGGGTTTGAGGAGAAGGCTGTTTTAAAACAAAAGCAAACATGTTTTTACCACTTCCATGCCAAAAACAAATGTTCATTCACACAACACTACACCCCAGTTCAGCGTTACTCATGAACAAGACCCTTCTGTGTCTTACAGAACAGTGAACATCCAGGATTTTAAAAACCCATTCACACTAATGAAAACGGATATGCAAGACTGACCAAAAACTCATAAACAGGCCACTGGATGTTGGAAAAGTTCCCACCTATGGGACTGTTGGTGTGCACTGCAGGCGATGCAACAAGCTATTGGCATATATACTAATGCTTGTTAAATAATACCTTTCTCAATTCTGAAATTATGCTATGAGCTAAAAAAAACCAATGGTATTAATTTGAGATTACGAACTTTAACCAAAATTCAAGACATTTCTCTACAACATGCACAATTAAGAGTTAAATACTGGGTTGCTGTGGGTTTTTCGGGCTGCATGACCATGTTCCAGCAGCATTCTCTCCTGACGTTTCACCTGCATCAGTGGCTGGCATCTTAAGAGGTTTAGTTGGCAATGAAGGAAGTGGAGTGTGTGTGTGTGTGTATGTATGTATGTATGTATGTATGTTCAGAGTGGGAAACAGAACCCATCTGTTTGAAGCAAGTGATGAATTAGCAAGCTTGTCTTAGCATTTGAGTAGCCTTGAAGTTTCCAAAATCAACCAGTGAGGGTATATGCATAGAGGTAGCCTGGCCTTTGTTGCCTGGAGGCATCCTCTGTTTAGGTGTCGACTGGTATATGTTTGTTTGTCTGGATTTTCCCTGTTTCTGCGTGGAAATCTGGTAACCAGATTTTGTTCATTTTCATGGTTTCCTCCTTCTGTTGAAATTTTCAATGTGCTTGTGAATTTCAATGGCTTCTCTATATAGCCCAACATGATGGTTCTCAGAATGGCCCAGCATTTCTCTTTTTTTCCTTTACATTTACATTCATAGAATCATAGAATCAAAGAGTTGGAAGAGACCTCAAGGGCCATCCAGTCCAACCCCCTGCCAAGAAGCAGGAATATTGCATTCAAATCACCCCTGACAAATGGCCATCCAGCCTCTGCTTAAAAGCTTCCAAAGAAGGAGCCTCCACCACACTCCGGGGCAGAGAGTTCCACTGCTGAACGGCTCTCACAGTCAGGAAGTTCTTCCTAATGTTCAGATGGAATCTCCTCTCTTGTAGTTTGAAGCCATTGTTCCGCATCCTAGTCTCCAAGGAAGCAGAAAACAAGCTTGCTCCCTCCTCCCTGTGGCTTCCTCTCACATATTTATACATGGCTATCATATCTCCTCTCAGCCTTCTCATTGAGCCAATATTTTTATTGATTTTTTTAAAAAATCATTCTTGATAAAATTAGCGCAATGATGCAAGAAGACAAGATTGTGAGTGGAGAAAGGTAAAGTAAAGAACCATCTGTGGGAATAATGAAGATGCCTATACAGCAGGCATGGACAAACTTTAGCCCTCCAGATGTTTTTGGACTGCAACTCCCACAATTCCTAACAGCCTACCAGATGTTAGGAATTGTGGGAGTTGAAATCCAAAACACCTGGAGGACTGAAGCTTGTCCATGCCTGCTATACAGATTGAATGAGCATCCCTTATCCAGAATCCTCAAATCCCAAATTGTCCACATAAAGTGTAAGAGTGACACCTTTGCTTTCTCATGGCTCAATGTACACAAGCTTTGCTTCTGCTCCCAAATTCTTACAAATAATTTGTATAAAATGACCTTAAGCTATGTGTATAAGGTGTACAGGAAACATAAATAGATTTCCTGTTTAAGTTTGGGTCCCATCTCAAAGCTCATATATATGTGAAAGTATGTGTGTGTGTGTGTATGTATGTGTCTGTGTATCACACACACATATCAGCCTCCTCCTAGTAGAATCAAATCAAGGAAAAGCTAAACCAAATGTGAGGCCCCCCACGAGGGTCTGCTTCCAGGGGCAAACCAAGAATGGGCAACTTACTGAACAGACTCAGAAGTGATGTTGGGAGATAAAAAGACAACATGGCTCAATGGCACTATCTAGAACACTGGTTCTCAACCTGTGGGTCCCCAAATGTTTTGGCCTTCAACTCCCAGAAACCCTAACAGCTGGTAAACTGGCTGGGATTTCTGGGAGTTGTAGGCCAAAACACCTGGGGACCCACAAGTTGAGAACCACTGATCTAAAAGACTTCTCCACCTTGTGTGACTGCGGAGCAGAACAAACAACTTCTTCACATCTGTATGCTTGCCCACACTGCTTGGCCTCATGCACAGAGGAAGAACTGTTTAAAGCCACAGACAATGTGGTCGCCATTGCCTGTTTTTGGTCTAAAATGATTTAGCTGTATGTGTTCCCTCTATTATATCAGTTTTTTACTTGTTCATTTATGCAATGCTTTTGACACACACATACACACTCACTCTCTCCCCCTCTCCCTCTATATATATATGGGTGGGTCAAAAAGTAATGCCTCCATTGGGTTGTTGTGGGTTTTTCCGGGCTATATGGCCATGTTCTGGAGGCAATTTTTCTTCTGACGTTTCGCCTGCATCTATGGCAAGCATCCTCAGAGGTAGTGATGTCTGTTGGAAGTAGGAAAAATTGGTTTATATATCTGTGGAATGACCAGGGTGAGACAAAGGACTTTTGTTTGTTGGGGCAAGATCTTGTAAGCTGCACTGAGTCCTTCGGGAGATGGTAGCGGGGTACAAATAAAGGTTTATTATTATTATTATTATTATTATTATATTACTAATAATATTACAGCATAATGGTATAGTACAATATAGTAATATTTAATACTGATATTGCACTATGCTAATAACATAATATATTGTATGTGTATATATCTTGTAAGCTGCTCTGAGTCCCCTTCGGGGTGAGAAGGGCAGCATATAAATGACGTAAATAAATAAATAATATCAAGGCAGAAAATCCCACAATATCTGCTTTGAACTGGGTTATCTGAGTTCACACTGACATATATTCCAGTTCAAAGCAGATAAATGTGGGACTTTATTCAGTTGTGTGGAAGGGGCCCCAGATGCTTTCTAGCATTCTCTCAAGGAATATTTAGGTCTTACAACATGACACTATGGCCAAGTTCCTGCAAAGGTTGACCATAAAGTCTCACTGGATGACTTAGGGCCCTTCTACACAGCCATATAACCCAGAATATGTTATTATTACTATATATTATTATTGTATATACATATAATATTATAATGTAATACAATGTAATACTAATAATATAGTATAATAATATATTTTATACCACATGTAATATCTGTATAAATAAAAATGTAATGTTCGTTTGTGGTATTCACAGAACTCAAAAACCCCTGGATGAATTGGCACCAAATTTGGACACAAGACACCTAACAATCCAATGTATGTCCTTCACTCAAAAAATTGATTTTGTCATTTGGGAGTTGTAGCTGCTGGGATTTATAGTTCACCTACAATCAAAGAGCATTGAACCCCACCGACAATAGAATTGAACCAAACTTGGCACATAGTTCTCCCATAACCACCAGAAAATACTGGAAGGGTTTGGTGGACAGTGTCTTTTGGTTTAGGAGTTGTAGTTCACCTACATCCAGAGATCACTGTGGACTCAACCAATGATGGATCTGGACCAAACTCTACACGAATACTCAATATGCCCAAATGTGAACACTGGTGGAGTTTGGAGGAAATAGAATCTTGACATTTGGGAGTTGTAGTTGCTGGGATTTATAGTTCACCTACAATCACAGAGCATTCTGAACCCCACCAACAATAGAATTGGGCCAAACCTCTCACACAGAACCCCCATGTGGGCCACAGCAACGCATGGCAGGGGATGGCTAGTTACTAATAATATTACAGCATAATGGTATAGTACAATATAGTAATATTTAATACTGATATTGCACTATGCTAATAATATATTGTATGTGTATATATCTTGTAAGCTCCTCTGAGTCCCCTTCGGGGTGAGAAGGGTGGCATATAAATGCCGTAAATAAATAAATAATATCAAGGCAGAAAATCCCACAATATTTGCTTTGAACTGGGTTATCCGAGTCCACACGGCCATATATCTCAGTTAAAAGCAGATCATGTGGGACTTTATTCAGTTGTGTGGAAGGGGCCCCAGATGCTTTCTGGCATTCTTTCAAGGACTATGGCCAAGTTTCTGCAAAGGTTGACCATAAAGTCTCACTGGATGACTTGGGGCCCTTCCACACAGCCATATAACCCGGAATATCAAGGCAGAAATCTGCTTTGAACTGGGTTATCTGAGTCCACATTGCCATTTAACCCAGTTGCTGCAAAAGCAGATAATGTGGGATTTTATTCCACTGTGTGGAAGGGGCCTTAGATATTTTGAAGTATTTTATATATTTATTTATAAATATGGATATAAATATATTTATAAATAAATATTAATATGGATAAGATAGATCTACAGCACACTACAAGGGTGCAATCAACCACTAAATTCAATGGGAACCCATTACACCTGTCCCTCACCGCTTGGAATCCATGGGACATTGGATCTAAATCTACACTGTAGAATGAACACGGTCTGACACCGCTTCAACTGCTATGGAATCTTGGGAGATGTGGCTTTCAAACGGGTGTCCCCGCCAAACTACAACTCCCAGGATGCCAGGGCGCGAGCATGGCCGTTGGAACGGCGTGAAACCGCATCTGTTCTACACTGTGGAGGCACTGGGGCCAAACAAACGCAACACAAGGGAGTAGCAACGCTCCCCGAAGCCAATGGGATACATTGCAAGCCGGCCCGGCTTTTCCGGCAGGTGCGGCAAGTACCTGGAGCGAGGCGCGCGCCCTGACCTCACTCGCCTTCAGGCGCGCGGCGACCCACCGCAGGGTCTTCTGCGACGCCTGCCCGTTGGCCCCCACGATGTGATGCGATGCCACGCAATGCAATGGAGTGAACTCACCTCGCCCTCAGCGGCTCTACGCAGCCGGCGGCCCCGCCCTCCTCTCGCTAAGCCCCGCCCCCCGCTCACGCGCTTGACAATCCTTCCCTCTTCTCCTCTCCGGACGCACTCGGGCTCCCTAACAACACGGAAGAGCGCCGAGTGTGGGGACTGAGGTGTGTGGGGCCGCGCATGCTCAATAGCCAGGGCCGCGCGCCGCAACCGCCGCTCCCTCGGGCCCGCCCCCCTCCCCGCAGCACGTGCAAGCCACCAATAGGATCGCTGGAGAGTGCTCTGCTTCCAAAGAGGATTCCAGGCCATCAGTGGAGAAGGAGCCAGAATATTCCTTTTCCTCTACCTCCTTCCAGCAGAAAGCCCTGCTCTTCTTGGGAAGTTGAGGCTACTCTTGTCCCATTAAAGGAGCCTGCAGGGGGTTAGGCTTCTGCAAGGCCTGAGTAGGAATCCCTGCTCAGCCCAGCTGGGCAAGTCACACTCTCTCAACCCCTTCCACACAGCTGCATCAAATCCACATTGATCTGGATTATATGGAAGTGTGGGCCCTTTCACGCTGCCCCTTTATCCCAGATTGACCTAGGTAAAAGTATGATAGCTGGGACCAAGTGCGGGTAGCACTACTCTGATTCTGGAATGCTACTTCGACAACAACATGCCCTAAACGGTTCCGGCCCAAGATACCTAACTGACCGCCTCTCGGCCTATGAGCCAACGAGGACTTTGAGATCTTCCGGGGAGGCCCTGCTCTCGATCCCGCCTGCGTCACAGGCACGGCTGGCGGGGATGAGAGATAGGGCCTCGGTGGTGGCTCCTCGGCTGTGGAACACCCTTCCCGTGGACATCAGGTTAGCTCCCTCCCTATTGATATTCCGCAGGAAGTTAAAGACCTGGCTATTTAAGAAGGCATTTGAACAAGAAGTGCAATGACTGGTAATTTGACTATAGGAATGGAACAACGGAAATGTTATCGGATTGTGGGTTTGACGATGAGACGACTCGGAATGGCTTCTGTAGTAATGTTGATGTTTTGATGAGATGTTTTTTGATAATAATGATTGTGGATTATTTTACACTATGTTTTGTATTTTGCACCTGTTTTTCTATGTTGTACACCGCAATGAGTCGCCCTTGGGCTGAGAATTGCGGTATATAAGCGAAGTAAATAAATAAATAAATAAATAATAAACAATGATGATGATGATGATAATAATAATAATGACTCTGGAATAAGCAAAGCAGTTTATTGAATATTAATGTAGCAATAGCCAAAAAGGAAAAAAGCATTCAAACAAGTAATAATGAAATGTCCACAAAATAGTCAGTTAAGAAATGTAATATAATAATTCAGTCAATCTCTAAGTGAGGAAACAGGAAGGTCCCAAAATCCAGTAAACAAATACATAGGAGTAAAGTTTTTCAGTTCCGAAAGTTTGCAAAAGACCAAAGTCCCTTGAAGAAACAAAAACACACTTGAACCAATAAATCCAAATACAGGAGCTTGAAACCAAGACAAACAGCTTACAAAAATCCCAGCATGGACATAAATTCAAGGCAGAAGTATACAGGAATCTCAGCATGAATAGGAAGGCATGGATATTAGGCATGAAGCAAAAGACATGGTTGTACATGAAAAACAAATGCTGGACTCACTTAAGACTATAGATTCACAGGTCCTATATGTATTCAGAAAGCCATAGCAAAAACATTCCGTTTTCTCTCTCTAACCCCTCTTTTCTCTCAATCTTGCAGAGTGCCTCCTCCCTAATTCAAGGTGAATATCAAGCAAAAAGTGGGCGCTAGAAACAATACCATATGAAAGCTGACTGACACAACCTGGGGATCACAACCAGATACAGTGAAGATATCTCCCACTTTGCTACTCTGCTGCTGAGTACGCATGCCCAGTGTGGAACACATCTCACCATGCAAAAACAATGGATGTGGCTCTTAATGAGACTGACATCGAACATGGAAACCCCTGCCTTCAAATTGATCTGACCGTAGCAGGGAGTTCCACAATTCCTGGGAGTATGAATTTTCCAAGTATCAACAGGACAGTGGCACCAGCAACCGCTACATCAAGGAACTTATTTTTTCCTTCCTTTCAGATTTCCCTTGCTATTCCCTAATAAAAAAAGTATCCCTTTTCCTAAGTTTCAGCTCTCTGCATGATACATTGTATCCTTTACTGACTCTTAACTATGCTCCAACCCATGAAGCCCTGCTGACTCGGCCGGGACACTAGAATGATGTTCCAGGTGGCATGGAACAGCGATCCTTTAAACCGCAGATAACAGGACCCACCCAATTTCGGTATCTGTGACTTAACCGATCTGCTCTGAACCAACGCTATCTTCTTCCTTGATTAATTATAAGACTAACTGCTATCTTGCTTTCTGCTGAACTGACGCCTACGCTCCTCAGATCCACTTTTCCCCATCCAAAATACCCATGTGGAAATCAAGACATTTTTTGTGATCCCATGGTTCCGCATGACATCAGTGTCTGTGTCTCCTTTTTTCTTGTGTGTATCGCCTCGAGTGGTGCTTACAGACCCCGGAAATCCCTCTTGTGTCACCCCTAAAACCCAGGCCAGCATTAGGCCACTCTAATCATTATTAATTGGGTTCCCTTTCTTATGAAAGAACCTCCTTTTTTATTAATGGACTTCGTCTGCTCAGCGCCTTTATGGACTTGATGCCTTCCTATATGGACTCCAGATGACAAGGATCAATTTTTCCCCAATCCTGCATGTTCCCCTTTTCTCTCATGAACTCTGTATATGTCCCATACCCCCAATTTATATGTATGTCTGTATAAAATATTGTGAACTATGACCAGCACCTCGGGACCCAGGTATTGCAAAACTTCCTGGGTCTTCACTCTCAATCAATGGACTTTTCAGGAATGTATAACCCGAGGCCTCGGGTTATTTGTCTATTGCCCATGCTTGAGAGTATAACCCGGGAACAACCCAATGTTTAAAATCCCGTATTTTCTGAGTGTAGGGACATGTAGAGATTTGAATATTTGCATTTTTTGTGCAAAACTGGGACATTCCTGCAACTGAAAATCTCACATTTTTAGCACTTTGTAGCAATTCCTCCCATGTTTTTCAGGGGATAACGTTTGGCCACCCACCATTTTGAACTGGGAGCTCCTAAGATCAAGGTACTGTATGGATGGGCCCTAAGATAAAGGGCAGTGTGGAGAGACCCTCAAATAACCCAGTTCAAAACAGATATTGTGGATTATCTGCCTTGATATTCTGGGTAATATGGCTGTGTCAAACTATGATTCTATTGCATTGAGCCATGGCAGTTGAAGTGGTGTTAAACTGCATTAATTCTACATTGATTCCTCTCCAGTTCTGTGTTGTTTCAATGCAGAACACAGATGCAGCACCACTCTCATGCAATACTCCTGTTTAATTAAACAATGCTAGTCTTCCATGCAGGTCACTATAAAGAGCTATAGTTGTAGCACAGAAGGAATAAAGTTATCCTTCATCAAATTACAACCGTAATGTCACTTATACATTCATTATTGAGTTTAAATTAGAAAGTTACCTGTAACTTAATTACTTCCATGCTCTTGAAAAATGGTACTGTTCCCTCCACCACAAACTTTCAGATTTAGACTGAGGCAAACATTTATTTGCTTTTACTGGGCCAGAAACCTCCACCAAGACAAACAAATACATAATATGACATGAATTACTTTATGCAACATTCCTTCAAATATGTAACAGATGAAACCTGGGACACACATGGCCAAGGTAACATCAGAGCGTGATGACACTGACAAAAGGATTAATGAAGAAGCACACACAAACTTAGAGGCTGCAGCAGCTGAGTTTTGCCTGGGTCTACTAGGAAGGGCAAGAGAATATTTCACTCCCTTTTCACCTCCATTTAACTCCAGCTGAGTTAACTGGGGCCCCTTCGACACAGATGAATAAAAATCCCACATTTTCTGCTTTGAATGTGTGGCAGTGTGGACTCAGAAAAACCAGTTCAAAGCAGATATTGTGGGATTTTCTGCCTTGATATTCTGGGTTATATGGCTGTGTTGAAGGGTCCTGAGTGCAGTACTAACTTACTACTACTTACTTTTACAGCAGTGGAACTAAACCGAGCACAAAGGGGGAAAGGAGGAGGAGAGAAAAATTGGGATATTTTAAAAGCAGCTAAAAAAGTGGAATGGCCGATGAGTCATAGGGACTGTCCCTGCCAAAATGGAACAAGTTTGGTGCTATAGGACAGGACCAACCCAAGATATTTTGCTGCCAGAGGCAAGCATTCCCGCAATCCACCCATAGAGGACAAACGGACTGGCGTTTGAGTTTTATTTTGACTCTGAAAAATGTTGGTTTGGAACCATCAGCCAGCATTGAGCATGCCATACCTGAAGATGGCAAACCCGCAAGAAGGCTTTCAGACAGGCACCCTCTAACTGTGGCCCTCCAGCTGTTTGGTCCTCCAACTCCCAGAATTCTTGACCATTGGACAAGCTAAACAGGGCTTCTGGGAGTTGGAGGCCCAAACAGGTGGGAGGTTTCAGTTTTGGATGCCTGCTTTAAGAGCATGCATCCCTACTGTCAAGGGACTATCACTGCACTACTAGCCATTTCATACCACCCAACATCCCCAACCTAAGACACCTTCCTCATTCTGCTTCATGGTAGAGTCCACCCTGATATTACAAAATGTGTATAATAAGGTCTTTATTCAGGGCTGGCTCAGCTGAGTTGGCATTTATCGGGTTGAATGAGGGATTGAGATTTGGCAATGGCAAACATGCCACACCTTTCGTCACCCGGGCACTGCCCTTGCTGCTCTGCATTATTATGGTCTCCTGAGCCAGAAGCCACATTGTTCAGAGCCCACAAATCCCCTGAAGAAGATGGTAGAGGTGATGACAGCCTTGGCTCTCAAATCTCTACTGCCAGGGTTTGGCTACAGAAACAAAACTGTAGCCTGGCTCCACAGGAAGGGCATGGATGACTAAGCCAATTGTTTGCATTGCAGCCAGGGTGGCTTTCCATGCCACCCTGTCCCTGCCACTGAGTCAGGCATGTAGCCAGTTTGGGGGGGGGGGGGCTTGAGAGGCTTCAGCCCCCCCCCCCCCCCCAATTCTCAGGGTGCTCCACGAGAAGGCCTTACTGGTAGATTATTTAAACTGTTATGTGTATTCATATCATGATCTGATCACCCTGCTCAATATATCCCATATGCATGGGGGTATTGGGATAATGATACAAAAGGTTTGCTAGGGTAGATCCTTACCCTCCCCCCTCTAATCAAACTCAGCTCTCCTCAAATCAAACTCAGCCCCCCCCCCCCCCCCCCGAATCAAAATTCTGGCTATGGGCCTGCACTGAGTTGGCCTATCTTCCTACCTTCTCTATCTTCCCTTCTCCCAGCTAAACATCCCCCAGGAGGAAAGGAGGAAGGAAAAAGAGAAGGAAGGACAAGAAGGAAGGGTGGAAGGGAGGAGAGAGAGGGAGGAAAGAGAGAAGGAAGGAAGGACAAAAGGGTGGAAGGGAAATGGAGAGAGGAAGAAAGGGGGAAGGGAGGGAGGAAAGAGAAAAGGAAGAAAGACAAAAGGGAGGGAGGGAAGGAGGGAGGAAAAGAGGAAGGGAAGAGAGAAGGAAGGAAGGATAGGATGGTGAGAGAGAGGAGGGCCTGAGAAAAGAGATCAAGGGGCCACATCCGGCCCCCGGACCTGGGATTGCCCATTCCTGCACTAGACCATGGTTGCTCCTCTTTGAAATGTAGGAATGGATATTATAGTCAATGTCTAGTTTTTGAGATACCAAACAATATTTTGTATTGTATTTCTTTTCTTTTAATCATAATCCCTATTTACAATGCCCCATAAATCAGTTTGAAACTACATTACAGGCAGTCCCCAAATTACATACATCTGACTTACATATGTCTCATAGTTAAGAATGGGAGTGAGACAACAGAATGTGAGAGGAAATCTAACCCTAGGAAGAGAAATTCACTCCTCTAAGTTATCATGGGGAAAAGGTGTCTTTCTCATCAATCCTTGTTCCCACAACAATCCAAATGTTTCAAAATGCAATTATCACAGAGTGAAAGTAAGGTGAAATCTTCTGAACAGGATCTGACAGCAAAACAAATATCACAGGCATGTTAACCCTTCCCTATGCTATCCAAAGTGAATATATGCATCTATTTGAATGGAGTTACACTTAAAAATGTGCCTGTTGATCCAACTTGCATTCAAATTCCATTTAAAACAAACCTACAGAACCTATCTTGTCTGTACCTTGGGAACTGCCTGTACAGAATGTAGTCATTGTAGATGAGACCATAGTTCATTTGGCCAAATACTTCAGATGCCCAGGCCCCAGGGATGTTGCCCCCTCTTCAACCCTTTCACCATATCCTCCTCCCCCCATGTATATTTGTGTCCACCACTACCCGTATTTCCTCAATTGTATGATGCCATTGATTGTATAATGTACCCTAATTTCAGTACCATCACCACCAACAAAAATACATTAAGATATACCTGCGATTGTAAGATGACTCCATTATCTAAGAAATAAAGTGAGCATTATCTAATAAATAAAATGAGTATTCCAACTGAAGAAATACAATATTAATTCAATATTATACAGGAACATCAGGACCATACAAAAGAATATTTTTCAGGAGGATGCTAATTTGCCTGAGGCAAACAATCCTACAGTTTAGATGGGTTCTCTGAGAAGGGCTTCTCCTCTTCTCCCCATCTGTTAGGTCTCTGCCATAGTTGAGATGCTGATACTCAGATCCTATCAGTGGGTGCATCTATATTGTAGAATGAAGGCAATTTGAAATCACATTAACTGCCACGATCCAGTGCTATGGGATTATGGAAGTTGTAGTTTTACGAGCCTTAACCAGGAGGTGCCTCACTAAACTACAAATCTTAGGATTTCATTGAGCCATTGCAGTTTAAAGTGGTCTAAAACGAATGTAGCTATACCCACTCTCTCCACTCAAGTTATTAAGGCACATCTACACTGACCATTTAATGCAGTTTGAAAGCAGCTTGAGAGTGTGACATTTACCTAATAATGTATATTGCAAAAGTGTGCTGCGTTTGCAAGGGCTATAATCTGACACAAGCAAAATTGGTGAACAGTCCAAAAATAGAGCCCTCAATGCGTATTAGCACATTCTAGTGTAAACTACACTTCACAATGAAAATTCTGTATAACGTGAATCACGGACACCTAAAGTGTTCTGCAGATCCACACATATGCATTTTAAGTGAAGTGTGAAAAAAACACCCTATTCTCCTTAGTTGTCAAGCCATGGATGCTGTGGATCTTGGGACCGGTTTGAGGGCAAACTATGAGGTGTGTAAACACCATCTGGGCTTCGAACTGCTTCCAGGATCTGCAATGTAATCATCTGCACCGTGAAATTATTTCTTCTGTGCTGGTTTCACTCTAAAGGCCCCTTCTACACTGCCATATAAAATCCAATCTGGTTTGAACTGGATTATATGGCAGTGTAGACTCATAACGGCGCGCCATGCAGTCATGCTGGCCACATGACCTTGGAGGTGTCTACGAACAATGCCGGCTCTTCGTCTTAGAAATGGAGATGAGCACCACACCCCAGAGTCAGACACGACTGGACTTCATGTCAGGGGAAAACCTTTACTTTTACCTTAGACTCATATACTTTATTTATTTATTTTAAACATTTATACCCCGTCTAGTTTGCCAGGTTAAAATTGTCATCCAAATCACTCCACTACAGACAAATAAAGTCTTATCTTCACCAGTAAATCAGTCTATTCTGCAAACGCTTGATCCCATAGACAGGATTTAAGTTTCTTCCGGAAGGTCAGGAGGGAGGGGGCAGATCTAACCTCATTAGGGAGGGAGTTCCACAGCCGAGGGCCCACCACGGAGAAGGCCCTGTCTCTCATCCCCACCAAACGTAACTGCGATGGTGGTGGGACTAAGAGCAGGGCCTTCCCGGATGATCTTAAGGTCCTTGGTGGTTTGTAAAGGGAGATACGTTCAGACAGGTAAACTGGGCCAGAACCTTTTAGGGCTTTACAGGTTAAAACCCACACTTTGAATTGTGCTCAGAAGCTAACAGACAGCCAATGGAGCTGAAGTAACAAGGAAGTCATACACTCTCTGTACCCTGCTCCCGTGAGCAACCTGGCTGCCAAGTGTTGGACTAGCTGGAGCTTCTAAGCAGTCTTCAGAGGCAACCCCACGTAGAGTGCGTTGCAGTAGTCTATTCGGGATGTAACCAGAGCGTGGACCACCGTGGCCAAGTCAGACCTTCCATGATATGGGCACAGCTGGTGCACAAGTTTTAATGGTGCAAAAGCTCCCCTGCCCACTGCCGAGACCTGTGGATTATAATGTGGATTGCCTGCTTTGATAATCTGGATTATATGGCAGTGTAGAAGGTCCCTACATTATGTGGTCTGTGTTGATGTGCCCTTTGAAGACTCTGAAATACATTTAGTTTTAAAGTTCACATTCCAGTTTTCCCCACCAGGCAGATTCTACTATCTCACTAAGGCCCTTTTTGTGGATTATCTGCTTTAAAGTGGATTATATGAGCCCACACTGTCATATAGTTCAGTTCAAAACAGGTAATCTGGATTTTATATGGCAATGGAAAAGGGGCTTCAGACTGGTTCCAGGATTTCCTATGTAATCATCTGCACAGCGAAAGCACTTTCTTCAATGCTGGTTTGAAACTGCATTAAAGCCACATACGGACCCACAAGAATATTGGAAGACAATCATCCTCGGAAAGCGAGGGATCGCCTAACTGGAAATGGCTAATCTAGGGGCCCTTCCATACAGCCGTATAACCCAGAATATCAAGGCAGATAATCCACAATATCTGCTTTGAACTGGATTATCTGAGTCCACACTGCCATATAATCCAGTTCAATGTGGATTTTATACAGCTGTATGGAAGGGGCCTAGATGGGGCTCAGCCTCTTCAAGGACCTTTCATTCCCATGCCCCAGATCAATTAATCAACCCACTATTTTAAAAATAAAACATACCTCCCCATCAGTTCCTCTGTGTGTTTACTGGAACCAGTTGAAATGGCCACTGCCAAGAAACAAAGCATTTTTCCCCAGAATCCAGATTCAACAGACATTAAATAAAGGAAAGTGCAAGACTAGCAATAAAAGAAAATCATCCTAATGCTTAACTAGTGTAATTTCACTAAAGCACTGTAATTTTTTGGCTTTAACTCCTGCATAACAATTTTAAAAGGGCTCAGGAAAAATTGGTGAAAGTTCATTTCTGAAACATTGTGCATCTGGATGTGACACATGATCAATGGAAGTGGGAGGAAGAAGGACACAAAACAGGAGGAAAGCGGAGAAATGGTGGGTATTTAAAAATGCAAAACCATGAATGCACAACCCCACGTAGAGTGCACCGCAGTAGTCAAAGCTGGTTTGAAATCAAAACAAAAAGAACTGGAAAGTCTTGCTACACACCATAGGATTAATGCAGTTTGATGCCACTTTCACTGCTGTGGCTCAGTGCTGTGGAATCGAAGTCGTACTTTTACCTTTAGCCTTCTCTGCCAAAGAGGGCTGATTCCTCCCCAAACTACACATCCCAGGGTCACAGAGCATTGATGCGTTGTATCAAAGTGGTATCAAACTGCCTTTATTCTACAATGTAGGTGCATCCTGTTTCTGATGAAGAGAGACAGCAGTTCCCTTCCAGAGATTTGGCAGACTTCTAAGGCATCTTCCATACAGCTATATGAAATCCACATTGAACTGGATTATATGGCAGTGTGGACTCCGATAATCCAGTTTGAAACAGATATTGTGGATTATTTGCCTTGATAATTTAATTTACGGTGTTCCCTCACTATTTTGCAGTGTCATGTATCATGTTCTGCAGTTGATGGTGGTTGGTGGTAACAGGCCTAGCAGTCGGTGATGGAAGGATTCATGTAAGTCTTAGTTCTAAAGGGTTGAGTAATCTGTAAGTAAGAGTTCATGGGTGAAAGCAATTAAGGGTGGAGGTCTGCAAGAGATAGGTTGCAACTGGGTGTTTCTGGATATAAGGAGCTAGCCTTGGGACTGATTTTCGGGAGAAAAGTATTTGTTTTCTTTTGTTGGTAGATGCTGCTGGTTTCCCCCCAGGTTTGTGGATTTTCGGTATCCTGACTTGTCTCCTGAACCTTTGGAATCCTGGAACCTTGAATCTCTGGACTGGCTTCTGACTACAGTATAGATTCTTTTTCCCTGGATTTGCTCATTGAACTCTCGGCATTTGACCACTGGACTGGACCTTTTGACTACGGTGTTATCTTGAACCTGCACCAGTGTTTGCTGTCAGTTTTGTTTATTCTGTGACTGAGTGCTATCTTTATGTTTTATGTTCTGGACTATTAAAACAGCCAGAAAGTAACTGCTGATTTAATTAAACTGTTTGATGCAAACTGGGTGATTGTTTGATTCACCTCTGCTGGAATAATGGCAGAGCCCTGGCATCGTGACATGCAGTTTGCCTATTGTGGACTCGCTGTTTCGTGGGTCCCTCCCCCAGGAGCTGCTGGGGGGGGGCAGGAAGAGGAGGAGGGGAGGGGAACCAGGCACTGAACCTTACCTTGGGGCTCGTCTCCAGGCTTATCAGTGGTGGCCTCCTCCTTACTGCCTCCACTGCTCCCCACTCCTTCCTCAGAGGCCTCAGCCCAGCCGGGCAGCGCCATCAATGGCTTCCAAGGGGTCTCCGAGGCAGGGAACAGCGAAGGCGGTGAGGAGGAGGAGGCCGCCATGAAGTAGAGATGCTCTGCCCACTCCTCCTCACCGCCTCTGCTGCTCCCTGCCACTGAGACCCCTTGGAACCAGCCTGGCAGTGCCTAAACGGTGCTCAGGGGACCTCCGAGGCTGGAAGCAGCAGGGGCGGAGAAGAGGAGGAGGCCACCGCCGAGTGGACAGAGTGTCCCTACTTTCACTTTTCACTTATCGCTGGTGGTCCTGGAACTGAACACCTGCGATAAGTGAGGAAACACTGTATATGCTGGGTGGAAGGGCCCTAAGGTTAGCTTCTGCTGGAAGCTTAACATAGTTTGGATTTATAAGTAAAGGTAAAGGTTTCCCCTTGACATTGTCTAGTCGTATCTGACTCACAGATGGTGCTCATCTCCATTTCTAAGCTGAAGAGTTGGTGTTATCCATAGACACCTCCAAGGTAATGTGGCCAACATGACTACATGCAGCGCCGTTACCTTCCTGCAGAGGCGGTCTCTATTGATCTACTCACATTTGAATGTTTTCGAACTGCTAGGTTGGCAGAAGATGGGCCTAACAGCAGGAGCTCAGCCCGCTCTCTGGTTTCAAACCACCAACCTTTCGGTCAGCAAGTTCATCAGCTCAGTGGTTTAACCTGTTGTGCCACCGGCTGGATTTACTTCATTGTTTGCTTTAGACCAAAAGACACGGAGAGGCCAAAGCCTGTAAATATGTCAAAGTATGCCGGACCTAACTGTGTTGTAACCAAATCAGAAGCAAAAATAAGTTTTGGTAGATGGATGCACAATTCAGAGGGCCTCACTGAAAAAGTAAGCACTTCTGCAATGCCACAGTATGTATGAACGACAGGCCTAAGCAAATGATAGCCCTGTTGGTCGGTGTAACCTCTAGATCAGGCATGGGTAAACTTTGGCCCTCCAGGTGTTTTGGACGTCAACTCCCACAATTCCTAACAGCCTACTGGTTGTGGGAATTGCTCCAAACACCTGGAGGGCCGAAGTTCGCCCATGCCTGCTTTAGGATGTTCTTAATCTACTTTCAATATTCCCATTATCTCACACATCAGCCACCTTCCAATCCAAGTATGGGACTAAGCAATCAAATATAACAAATTACTCAATTCCTATTAGTAATAAGTAAGCAACACTTAATTAAGGTATTCTTGTAATATAATAAGGGATAACTCCACCTCCCCACTTCTTTGGGTAAGATCACTCTGATACATATATTACTGTTATGGTTGCAAGGTTTTGGTAGTATCTTAATTGTGCCTTCATACCAGTGGCTTGTAGTATTCTGATAATATTATAAAGGTATCTCCAGGTAATATTTTAGCTATTTTCAAATAATTAGAAATTAGAGAATTGCCTTTTAAAATAGTAACTATAGGTATGATTAATTATTCTGGGGAGCCTTGGAGCTATAACTGTAACTATATATACGTAATTTTAAAAGTAGCTCTCCAGGCTTTCCACATTGTCCAAGATGAAGACCTGAGAGGTTATTCTTTTTCTTTTAAGGTGGCAAATTACAGGAGCTGTCTTTATAGACCTATCAGCATCTTATGATACTGTAAATTATTGCCTTTTCCTGAGAAAAATTTATAATATCACAAAGGACTACCACCTCACTTGCTTCATAGGAAATCTGCTACAAAACACGGGCTGTTTTGTTGAGTTCCAGGGCTAGAGAAGCAGATAGCGAAAGCAGAAGAATGACCTGCCTCGGGGGAGCGTGCTTGCGCCATCAGTGCTTAACATTTACACAAATGACCAGCCACTGCCAGGAAGGAGAGAGAATTTCATCTATGCTGATGATCGTGCCATCACTTCCCAAGCAGAGAGCTTTGAAGTGGTTGAACAGAAGCTCTCCAAAGCACTAGGTGCTCTTACTGCCTATTACAGGGAAACCAGCTGATTCCTAACCTATCTTAAACACAGACATGTGCTTTTCACCTTAAGAACAGACAAGCATCTTGAGCTCTGAGGATTGGAAAGGAATCCCACTGGAGCATTGCAGCAGACCCAGATACCTGGGAGTTACCCTGGACTGTGCTCTGACTTACAAGAAGTACTGCTTGAATATCAAGCAAAAAGTGGGCACCAGAAATAATATCATACAAAAGCTGACTGGCACATCCTGGGGATCACAACCAGACACAGTGAAGACATCTGCCCTTGTGCTTTGCAACTTTGCTGCTGAATACGCATGTCCAGTGTAGAAAACATATCACCACATTAAAACAGTGGATGTGGCTCTTAATGAGACATGCCGCATTATCAGAGGCGGCCCTAGGTAATTTTCAAAGGTAAGCAAACAGTATTTTGGCGCCCCCCCCCCCCCAACCAATTATGGATATATGTTTTCTGTTCGTCGTGGGAGTTCTGTGTGCCATATTTGGTTCAATTCCATCATTGGTGGAGTTCAGAATGCTCTTTAATTGTAAGTGAACTATACATCCCAGTAACTACACTTGCCGCACTTGCTCCCTTGCCTGGCCCGCTTTGGGTCCAGAGGCGTGCCTGAAGACCCCGGCGTGTGCACCAAAAGTCACCTCTTCTCCTGACTTTCTCCTCAGCCATTGGGACCGAGAGAGAGAGAGAGAGAAAGAGAGAGAGGTGGAGGCGCAAATACAAAGGAGGGAGCGGAGGTGGGAGATACCTCCAGCCGGAGGGCTCTCTCTCTCTCTCTCTCTCTCTTGGTCCCAATGGCTGAAGAGAAAGTCAGGAGAAGAGGCGACTTTTGGTGCACACGCTGGGGTCTTCAGACACGCCTCCGGACCCGAAGCGGGCCAAACGCGGCGGCTGCACCCCTTGGCCCACCCACGGATTGGGGAGAGGAGAGGAGGCGGGTGGAGCGCCGGGGGATCAGGAAAGGGAGCCAGTCATGGGGAAGGGATCGAATGTGGAGAACGATTGAGTGCCGGCTCTGCTCGTGCACCCGGTGGCCGGGTGGAGCAGGAACGAGAGGGGCTAGACGAGGCTCAAGGGCCCGCCCCTTTGGGAAGAGGATCACCCGGCAGCGAGGCAAGAAAGCCGAGGCTCCCCCCGGACTGCTAGGGCTGTTGTGAGCTGAGGGGGCACTCCTCAAGCGGCAGTCGAGGGACATTTACAGAGGCGCCTCTGCGCCCCTGGCAAAAAAAAGTGTTCTGCGACCGCTTACTTTGCGTAATGGACGAGCCACCCCTGCGCATTATCACTGGATGTCTACGTCCCACACCGGAGAAATCATACTGTTTAGTCGGTATTACACCTCCTGACATCTGCCAGGAAGTAGCAGCCAATAATGAAAGGACCAAGGCAGTGACAACCTGTTTGGATATCAGTCAGCAAGCCAACACCTTCATCAAGTAATAGCTTTATAAGGTCTACAGAGATACTCATAGGAACACCTCAGCAAGTGAGAGTTCAAAAGTGGCAGGCTCAGAACCCAGAACCTCAATCTATAGCTGATACCGGATGAGAAACTCCCTCCTGGGCACAGAAGACTGGGCGACTTGGAAGGCGCTGAACAGACCGAGCTCTGGCACCACAAGATGCAGAGCCAACCTTAAGAAATGGGGCTACCAAGTGGAGTCCACAATATATGAGTGTGGAGAAGAGTAAACTGCAGACCATCTATTAAAGTGCAGCCTGAGCCCTGCCACACGCACAATGAAGGACCTTCTTACAGCAACACCAGAGGCACTCCAAGTGGCCAGCTACTGGTCAAAGGACATTTAGTGCAATGCCAAGTTTTTAACTTAGTTGGTGTTTTTCTGTATATTATAACCGTATTCTCAATTTGCTTCTGACACGATAAATAAATAAATATAATTCCCTCTGTGAATATGAACAGAAACTAGTATGTGTGTTTTCCCCACTCATACCAATGGAATGTGTGGGAATCAATCTGTGGACGGAGATATTCAGCTTGGCTCAATTCAAAATACAATCCATGTATAAAATGGGCAGCTGAGCAAGAGGTGTGTATGCGTCACTATGCAAAATTGTTGTAGATCAATTAATTGATAGAATATCCCCTTATTGTCGCTAGAGTTTCATAGAGTAACAGAATATAAGAGATGCATTTCATTTCAAACACAAAGAATTCTTAATTTGTCTAAAGTTGGCAAACCTTGAGTGAAGCTTCCTGTTATTTTTACTGACATTTCCCAGCTGTTCAATCTATTTACTATGCTACTCAGAAGAATATCAGAAATGATTTAGTTTGGCTGTTTCTTACCTTGGGCAGCACGTTGCTTCTTGCTAAATTGAGTTACTGTAATGTTTCTTAGCCGGGAATGTGTGCAGTTCCGGAAAAAAGAGAAAGTAAGCTCCGGGAATTGAAAGTGAAAAGAGGACTATAGAATAAGGAAAGTGAACGTTCTATAAAGGTACAGTGGGACCTCTGGTGGTATGTACATGTAGCTCAACCACTTTGCTGAATACATTCTTCATTCCTCAGCTTGTCATAGATGAAAATAAAGAAGGGCTGGTATAATCCTTTCTATTTTTGCTGTGTAGATTGTGTGAATGAACTTGCTTATGTAGCCAAAATTGTACCAGCTATGCATATATCAGCAGGTGACAGAGGGAAGAAAACACTTGTGGGTCAAAACAGTGAGTGTGTAAGTTAAAGGTAAAGGTTTTCCCCTGACATTAAGTCCAGTTGTGTCCGACTCTGGGATATTGTGCTCATCTCCATTTCTAAGCCAAAGAGCCGGCGTTGTCCGTAGACACCTCCAAAGTCATGTGGCCGGCATGACTGTATAGCGTGCTGTTACCTTCCCGCCAGAGCGGTACCTATTGATTTACACACATTTGCATGTTTTCAAACTGCTAGGCTGGCAGAAGCTGGGGCTGACAGCGCCATCTCACGCTGCTCCCCGGGTTCGAACCTGCGACCTTTCAGTCAACAAGCTCAGCAGCTCAGCAGTTTAACCCACTGTGCCACCGGGGGCTCCAGTGTGTGTGTGTGTATAAATGTTCGTTTGTGGGATTAACAGAACTCAAAAACCACTGGACGAATTGACACCAAATTTGGACACAATACACGTATCAGGCCAACAAGAGACCATCACTCACAAAAGCACTGAAAAACACAGCAGAAGAGACTTTAAAAGCCAAAAAAAATAGAAAAAAATACATTACAACGCATGCGCAAAACCATATATATATATATATATATATATATATATATATATGCACAAACACACATATACACAAATTTATATACAAACAAAGCACATATACACAGACTGGGCCACAGCAACGTGTGGCAGGGGACAACTAGTGTATATATAGAGAAAGAGAAAGAGAGAGAAAGAGAGAGAGAGAGATGCATATACATATACATACTATACATATATAGTGGCAGACTGGGTCTAAAAATATTGATTGCCAGTAGACAAAGATGGCCTGCCTACAACTATAAGTCTATCATTTATTATTTACTTGCTTGGGTACCCAGCATTGAAAAAGTGAGCTTTTTAATTGCACAAAATGCATAAGGTTGTGGATGAACTACAACTCACATCATGCCAGGTTAAACCCGAAAAACTCCATCAGTCCTTAAAGTTTGTTATGTTGGGCAAGTTTGTGCTAGATGCATCAGTGTGCTGTATGGCTGCAGGGTAAACTACAGCTCCCAACATGATGAATCAGTCCCCTTAAACCCCTCCAGTAGGTTCAATTGGTCATGGGGGTTCTGTGTGCCAAGTTTGGTCCAAATCCATCATCAGTGGAGGTCACAGTTTCTCTGGTTGTGGGTGAACTACAACTCCCAGAAAGGAAGGTCAGCTCAAGGAATCAAATTTAATCATATCAGGTATGTGTGCTAAGTTTGGTCCAGATCCATCAGTGTTTGGGTTCAACATTGCTCTCTGGATGTAAGTGAACGACAACTCCCACAAATCATGGTAAATTTTCCCCAAAGACCTCCAGTATTTTTTGCTGGTCATGCTGGTCTATGTGCCAAGTGTGGTCCAATTCCAACTTTAGTGGAATTTAGAGTGCTCACTGATTGTAGGTGAACTATAAATTCCAGTACCTACAGCTCTAAAATGTCCAGGCCAATTCCCCTCAAAACCTACCAGGATTCAAATTTGGGCACCTTGGGGATGCCAAGTTTGGTCCAGATCCATCATTGTTTGGGTTCATAGTGCCCTCTGGATGTAGGTGAACTAATTCCTATAAATTCCTCCAAAGACCTCTGGTATTTTTTTGTTGGTCATGGGGCTTCTGTCTGCCATGTTAGTCCATCATTGGTGGAGGTCAGAGTGCTCTTAGATTGCAGGGAAACTATACATCCTAGTACCTACAACTCTTATAAATCACTAGCTGTGCCCTGCCACGCGTTGCTGTGGCCTATAGTAAAACTTATCAAAGTTGAGGTAGATATCTGGACTATTATGAAAGAGAGGTACCTACCTATTCCTTCCCCCTTTTCCTTCCCCTTTCTTCCTTCTCTACCTCTTTCTTTCTTTCCTTCTTTCACTACTTGGTTTCATCCTTCTCTCTTTCCTTCATTCCCTCCTCCTTTCTTCCTTTGCCTTTCTTCCCTCCCTGTTTGCTTCCTTCTTTCACTTTTTATTTCCTTTTATTTCACCACCATCATAACAATAACAATAATGCAATGCATTGCCTCTGGGACCTGACACCTCTCCCATTCCCCCTAAAAGGGTCTCATAGGAATAATAATAGTATAATAAGAATAATAGAAATAACAACCTTTACCCGCCACGCGTTGCTGTGGCCAACCTTCCCTCTTTCTCTCCTTCTTTCCCTCCTTCCTTCCTTCCTTCCTTCCTTCCTTCCTTCCTTCCTTCCTTCCTTCCTTCCTTCCTTCCTTCCCTCCCATCTTTCCTTCTCCTCTTCCTTCTCTATCTCTTTCCTTCCTTCCCCCTTTTTCTTTCTCTTCTGGTCTCTTTTCTTCCTTCTCTCTTTCCTTCTTTCCTTCCCTCCCTCTTTCTCTACATCTTCCCCCTTCCTTCACTCCCTCTTTCCTTCCTTCATTCCCTTTTTTCCTCCCTTCTCTCCTTCCCCCTTTTTCTTTCTCTTCTGCTCTCTTTTCTTCCTTCTCTCTTTCCTTCTTTCCTTCCTTCCCTCACTCTTTCACTACATCTTCCCCCTTCCTTCACTCCCTTTTCCCTCCTTCATTCCCTTTTTTCTTTCCTTCTCTCCTTCCTTCCTTCCCCCTTTTTCTTTCCCTCCCTCTGTCTCTCATTTCTTCCTTCTCTACCTCTTTCCTTTCTTCCCCCTTTTTCTTTCTCTTCTGCTGTCTCTCTTCCCTTCCCTTCCATCTTTCCTTTTCTTTCCTTTTCTTCTTCCTTCTTTCTCTAACTTTCCTTCCTTCCCCCTTTTTCTTTACATCCCTTTCTCTTTCTTCCTTCTTTCCTTCCTTCCCGTCTTTCCTGGATTTTGATAGGGTGGGAAGGGGCGGGGTGGGGTTTGGAGGTGGCGTGAAGTAAAAGGAGGTAAGATTGGGGTGGGGGAGTGATGGAGCATGGGATTGTGTGTGTGCGTGCGGCAGCGGGGGGAGTGGGGTTGCGTGTGTGTGTGCGGCCGCGGGGGGAGTGATGGAGCGTGGGGTTGTGTGTGTGTGTGCGGCGGCAAGGGGAGTGATGGAGCGTGGGGTTGCGTGTGTGTGTGCGGCGGTGGGGGGAGTGGGGTTGCGTGTGTGTGTGCGGCGGCGGGGGGAGTGATGGAGCGTGGGGTTGTGTGTGTGTGTGCGGCAGCGGGGGTAGTGATGGAGCGTGGGGTTGCGTGTGTGTGTGCCGCGGCGGGGGGAGTGATGGAGCGTGGGGTTGTGTGTGTGTGCGGTGGCAGGGGAAGTGATGGAGCGTGGGGTTTGTGTGTGTGTGGTTAAGTTTCGTTGGGTTTTTTTTGAGTTTTGTTGTTTTGCCGTTTCGTGAGTGTGTTCTTGTGTTGTTTTTCATTTGGAGTAGATATGTTTGTACCTTGTGGGTTGTGTTATGGGCATGGGAATTTTGGTTAAGTTTCGTTGGGGGGTTTCTGAGTTTTGTTGTTTTGCCGTTTCGTGAGTGTATTGTTGTGTTGTTTTTCATTTTGAGTAGATATGTTTATACCTTGTGGGTTGTGTTATGGCCATGGGAATTTTGGTTAAGTTTCGTTGGTTTTTTTTTTAGTTTTGTTGTTTTGCCGTTTTGTGAGTGTGTTGTTGTGTTGTTTTTCATTTTGAGTAGATATGTTTGTACCTTGTGGGTTGTGTTATGGGCATGGGAATTTTGGTTAAGTTTCGTTGGGGTTTTTTTTTGAGTTTTGTTTTTTTGCCGTTTTGTGAGTGTGTTGTTGTGTTGTTTTTCATTTGGAGTAGATATGTTTGTACCTTGTGGGTTGTGTTATGGGCATGGGAATTTTGGTTAAGTTTCGTTGGGGTTTTTTGAGTTTTGTTGTTTTGCCGTTTTGTGAGTGTGTTGTTGTGTTGTTTTTCATTTGGAGTAGATATGTTTATACCTTGTGGGTTGTGTTATGGCCATGGGAATTTTGGTTAAGTTTCGTTGGGGTTTTTTTGAGTTTTGTTTTTTTGCCGTTTTGTGAGTGTGTTGTTGTGTTGTTTTTCATTTTGAGTAGATATGTTTGTACCTTGTGGGTTGTGTTATGGGCATGGGAATTTTGGTTAAGTTTCATTGGGGTTTTTTTAGTTTTGTTGTTTTGCCGTTTTGTGAGTGTGTTGTTGTGTTGTTTTTCATTTTGAGTAGATATGTTTGTACCTTGTGGGTTGTGTTATGGGCATGGGAATTTTGGTGCAGTTTCGTTGGGGGGTTGTGGAGTTTTGCTGTCCGGTTGAACCAACCTAACAGATTTATATATATAGATGATGAATTCTCTCCAAACCTCTGCAGTACGTTCAGTTGCTGATCAATTCCTCTGTTTGCTTTGTGCTGTAGAAAAGAATTGGAAAGAGTTAAGGGAGGTGCAGTGGGCGGGGTCATGCAAATTCCACACCAATTGAGAGAGCAAGAAACACTGGGATGTCTGTGATGGAGGAAACATAAAATCTAGGATGAAATTATCCATGTATGAAAGCCTTCACTTGGATGGTGGGCAATATGGTGTTGGTGGAGGATATTGGCAGGGCTCTTGTACATGTTTACAGTACTCACTGTAACCTGCAATGTCATTGGAGGGAGGACCTTTGGTGTCTCCTGAGTAGTGGGAGCTATAACTGTTTATGGAGGCCGGAGCTTGTATCTGTAAGTGGACATCCCAACCATACACATACATATTTTCACTTTTATTATGTGTATATGAGGATTGAATGAACCGTGCGCTTCAATCCTTCATCAAAGACCTTGACAAGAGATTTGGATTGCAAATTACAATGGGCAAGGAGATAGTCAGGAATTACTTCATTGTTGTTCTATCCCTTCAAATTGTTTCCAGTGTATGATCACATTGTTTTCTTGGCAAACTTTGTGAAGAGGGGATTTGCCTTTGCTTTCCACTGAGGATGAAACAGTGTGACTTTGCCATAATTCACTCTCCAATGCCATAAGATTCAGTAAAGAGGAGGAAGACTGGCAGGAATTTACAGCTCCCGATACTGATGGTCTCTCTGAATCCAAGGAACCTGGAATTGAGCAATGAAAAGAAAGAGAAGTTGCATTGTCCCCAGGGATTAAGTAGGGTGCGCTACCCTAAAGAGGCACCTGAGGTCTTGAAACAGCTAGCTATAAATCTCCCAGCCACTCTCTGCCAGTTTTGTTGTTTTCCACCCTCCTTTTTAGGACTAGCAGTATTTTTCAGAGTTCCCATTTTCCCAATCTTAGACTGGCTGCAACTTTGTTTTACACTGTTATAGTTTCTATAAGTTGTTCTCTTTAGTAATCTAGATAATGCATTTTTCACTTTTACATCATCAAGAGCAGTCCAATGTATGTTCAGTTTTTTCTATAATTATGCAAATTAGTTCCAACACTGTTTCAATATTTTCCATTTTTACCTTCTCAACACCTAGTTAAACTTGATGGTCCAATGATGGACAAATTTGTTTGTTGTACACATTGTCTCTTTTCAGCAATTAATGGCAATACGCCATGATTTACATTTTACATGATTTACATTTTACATTACATCTTCACATTTTAACTGGCAATAGGGTTAGCACGTCTTATTCTGGCAAATACCCTAGGTATAAGTGGAGATGCATACCTCAAAGCACTTTTTGAGATATGGCAGATGCTTTACATATGTTCCGAATAGGAAATATTAAAATCATAAGCAGTAAAATCAGAGTAAATTCAATCAGTAATCAGATATTGGAGCTTCACCTAATATTGACGTACCACATAACACTTCCTGTTGTTTTACTGACACCATGAGAGACAACAGAGCCAAATGAATATTTACTGGTTTGCAATATTTTAATTTAAAAATTCAGTGTGTCCACCATGCTTGATGGAGTAGGAAGGAATTATCATCATCATCATCATCATCATCATCATCGTCATCTTTATTTATATCCCACCTTTCTCCCCGTGGGGACTCAAGGCGGCTAACAATCCCACACTAGACGAGTTTAAAAAGTGCAACACAAAGTTTAAAAAGCTAAACCAAAAATATTCCTTATGTTTGATAAACAACTAATTCTTCTTTTTTATTAAGGACTTACAAACTTGTGCATTCTGCTCTAGGAACCAGCTGTTTACCCACATTAAGAAGTTCTGGATTAAGAGACTTGCAAAAAAGACTTACAAACTTTGATTTGTTATTGATAAACTTTTGGTTTTCAAAAAGAACCTACAAATTTGTGCATTTTGCTGTAAGAATGAGTTGTTTATCCCACATAAGGATTTTTTTGGTTTAGAGAATTTCATGAAGTATACTTTGTACAAGATGCTAGTACATTTAATGTTATAGTACTATAAGCATAGGTATGATATACATTATTGTGATTATATAACTGTGTTACTTTTTGGTGTATAGTGGCCTTTGACCCTTGGGTTCCTTGCTCAAACAGGAAGGCAATCCGGCATTCCCCAAGCTGACAGAAAGTTAGGACATGTTGATGATAAAGAGTCATTTAAAGCAGCTTGGGTGCAACTGCACTTGTATTGTGTTCAGTTCTTAGCATCTTATTTTAGAGATGATATACTAGGTCTAATGGCTTTACATTACAGGAGTGTAGATTTTGATTGACACACCTGCACAGTAAAAGCTGTTAAATAATAATGGAACCAACTGCCTATATAAGTGGTGGACAAAAGGAAGTCGGGCACCTATGATCTGGATGGATTTCCTGGATTGGCAGAATTTATTATTTGTTTATTTACGACATTACTGCCCCGCCTTCCTCAGCCCCAGAGGGGACTCAAGGCGGCTTTACACATGGGCAACTATTTGATGCCATTAAAAACATATAAAATTAAAATGAGAATTTGAAATAGAATTATAAAACATTTGAAAACATTTAAACCAATATCACATTTTGTTGGTAGGGAAGGGCTGGACTGAAAAGTCTACGGTGGCAATGATATCACCTCCTCTACCTCTTCCTCCCCTGTGTCATGGTTCATCATTGCACCTCCTCCTTTTTTCACTGAAAATTTTTGCCAGTGTAGTCCTGATGAAGGCATGATGGAAATCCATATATTAGAAAATATTTATTGGATGTAACCATATAAGAAATAGGAATTAGAAAATATATATGAAATCACAAAGGGATATGTATGTATGCATGAACTTCACTTCACTTGGGAAAATAATCTTTTCTTAAAAGCTGCAAATTAGAGGTCATAAGAGGCCAGAAAGAGGTCTAGAAAAGGAATGTCTAAGGCATCTCGCAAATATCATGACCTGTACCAAGCAGGGTTTATCGTAAAATTAATGAGCCTTGCTATCAAGAGGCTTCTTCAGGAGGAACTTATCTTAAGATGGATTGAAGTTCTTGCTATCAGTAGACATTCTGGCGCTATGGGGTACAGGATAGTCCTCTAATGAGCAGCTCTTTAGATAAAGGTGCTTAATGGAAGATTAAAGGTGTTGAAGTTAAAATATGCCATTGGAGTCAATGTAAAAGTGGAATTTTGTGACACACATTGTAATGCTTTTATGATGCATGCATATTATTTTAAAGGCAATTCTTTTGTTCAGCACCCTGTTTCCTGAAATACCAGCAGGGACCATATCTGGTTGGCGCCAACAGAGAATAATCCATGCTTTTACAGACCTCAGGCACTCTCTTTTGTCTCTTTTCCTCAAACCTTCTCGCTGCCATTTCAGTCCATTCTACTATAATTATTTGAAGCCAATTTTTTGAATATTCACTTTCACCATAATTTTTTAAAATTGCACAAACATGGGTTGTTTTCTTTTCCAAAATGCAAACATCAACAAGAGGCACATGAAACGATGGTAGATAGAAGACAGGAGCGTTTGGAAATGACATTTAGCATACTATTGAAAATACATTTGTGCAATGTATTGTCGAAGGCTTTCATGGCCAGAATCACTGGGTTGTTGTAGGTTTTTTCGGGCTATATGGCCATGGTCTAGAGCATTCTCTCCTGACGTTTCACCTGCATCTATGGCAAGCATCCTCAGAGGTAGTGAGGTCCTCTGAGGATGCTCGCCATAGATGCAGGCGAAACGTCAGGAGAGAATGCCTTGAGACCATGGCCATATAGCCCAAAAAAACCTACAACAACCCAGTGATTCTGGCCATGAAAGCCTTCGACAATACATTGCACAAATGTATTTTCAATAGTATGCTAAATGTCATTTCCAAATGCTCCTGTCTTCTATCTACCATCGTTTCATGTGCCTCTTGTTGATGTTTGCATTTTGGAAAAGAAAACTTTACACCAAATATGTACAGAAGCCTTCTAGCAGATAAAACAGTATAACAATTACAGTAGAATCTCACTTATCCAACATAAATGGGTCAGCAGAATGTTGGATAAGCAAAGATGTTGAATAAGGAGGGATTAAGGAAAAGACTATTAAATGTCAAATTGTGTTATGATTTTACAAATTAAGCACCAAAACATCCTGTTTTACAACAAATCGACATAAAAAGCAGTTCAATACACGGTATTGTTATTACTGTATTTATGAATTTACCACCAAAACATTGCAATGTATTGAAACATCTGTAGATACGGGTAAGGGTTAGGGTTAGAACATTAGATGAGCAAAGGTTGGATAAGCGAGACTACTGTATATACTTTGCCACAGATTGAAAGAACTGCTCTTGATAATATTCTCCAGCAATTTTTTTACCATGCCTTTACATTGTTTTTCGGTTGTTTCCTTTTATTTGTGAGGCAAATTCAAGTTATTTGAATCACTATATGTCCAGTGAGACATGAGTTGGAACATTAGTAACAGAATCCTGCAACTATTTGCATTTCTTTCTGTTGCATGATATAAGCATTCAAGAAGCTCCCAGACAGAAGTTTTCTCCAGCAGACATCAAACAATCAGAGTCAGACACTTTCCTAAGAATGTGGCATAATGGATAATAACTTAATTTCTCCATTGGGTATCTTTACATGGACCATTATTGGAAGTATGTCCATGGTTGCCATTTTAGGAAATGGATTTATCATAATTGTGAGTGGGAAGCGATGGCTCCAAACCAGGAAGATGGCCCCTTCTGATTTTCTCTTGACTAGTTTGAGCATCTCCAGAGTGTTTTGGTATGTAACCTTTGGACTTAGCCATCTTTTGGAAGTCAGCATTGGTGAAACCTTTATGTATTCTTCTACACAGGAAGCTCTCAGTTTTGTCTCCATGTTTTCTAGCATGGCCAACCTCTGGTGTGCTTCATGGCTTAGTGTTTTCTATTGTGTGAAAGTCACCAACTTTGCCAACCGCTTTTTACTCTGGCTGAAGCCAAGGATCAATGCACTCTCAATTAGACTGCTTGGAATATCAATAAGCAGTCTTGGGGTCATGTCTGTTCCCTTCTTCTGCAGTTACGCTGAAGAAAAAAAGCGCTGCAATCTGACAGGGAGCCTGCCAGTGAACAACACGCAAGGAAAGGATTGCAAAGCCTTACTTTTTATTTTTCGTCGTTTTCAGTTAATTGTTGCTTCCATGAATTTCATCATCAGCATAACTGCAACCATTCTTTTGCTCCTCTCTCTGTGGAAACACGCAAGGAATCTGAAAAAGAGTGGTATTGGTGCAAAAGATCTAAGTGCTCAGATCCATATTAATGTCATGAAGCCTTTGGTGTTTTATGTTTTCCTCTACCTTTTTTTTTTTTGCTGGTATACTACATTTGGCAAGTCGTGATGTGCACACTGCTGGTACCATGCGGCTTTTGTCTAACATCTTTTTTACCATATTTCCTTCAGCACACACCATAATATTAGTTTTGAGCAATCCAAAACTGAAAGCACTGTTAGTTCGCACTCTGAATATAAGACGAAAGGTTGATCAAGAGAAGGGACACCAGACACGCATTTCTTGTCTCCAAGGAAAACAAGACAACCAAAGTTCCAATTGTCGAGACTGATAATTATCAGAAGAAAACATAAAGATGCATCTTTGTATTTGACAATCTTGAATATACCAAATGAATAAATTAAGCTGAATTTCTGGATATTTTGTTTCTCATAATCTTCATAAAATGCATTTCTGGAAATAGTTACCTGGCATCATTTACTCAGAGACTTCCACATGTCAGTCTGCAGTAGCTAAAAGTCAACACCATTGCCACAGCTGATAAAAGATGATAATGATGATATATTATTTACATACTTGACCACAGCTGCAAGAATTAGCTATGCAAAACACTGGAAACAAAATGAAATACCGGTCATAGATGAATGGAGACAGAAAGTGAGAGAGATCAAAGACATGGACAAATTAACTTTCTTATTAACGAAAAATTCAGGAAATCCGATTAGGCACACAGACTGGTCCAAGATAGAGGAACACACACACAAAAAAGTTAAATAAAAGAAACATCAAAATAAATTATCTCTTAAGGGAGAAATATGAGGAACTGAGTTACTTTATTTTAAAGTTAAGAATGTTTAATCCTTCTGCACTTTTTTACTTTTGAATAGACAATGACAAAGCCGCAAAAGACTAAATGGAAGTCAACAGATTTTTATTTTTATCTTTATCTTTATTTTTTATTTTTAATATTTTTTCTCTCTCTTTTTTTTTCTTTTTCCTTGTTTGGATAGTTTTTTTTTATTTACAAATCTCTTTCCCTTCTTTATACCCTCTTGCAGGATTTTCTTACTTTTCTATCACATTATTGCTCTCCCTCTTTACTTTTCCCCAATAAAATAATATTTAAAAAGATGATAATATCTTCGGGTCTATTCATTTGCTTCTTAAAATAATTTTAGGGTTAGGGTTAGGGTTAGCATACAAGTCATCTTCATATGACTTGTATGCTGCTCCATAATTGCAAGATTTATTATTGTCTTTAAGCTTAGAAAAATATGAAAAGATTCCAAAAGAGCAGGATTTCATTCTCTTGGATAACTCTCTGCCTAAGGAATGAGTTGGGTCAAATTCCTGCTTCACAGTCGAAGAATAAAAAAAGATTCATCAATTTCAGCTAGACAGAAGCTTCTCTACACAATGGAAGGCACCTGCTCAGTTGAAGATTTACTATATTCAAATGAGAACAAACAATTTGAATCCTAACTATCTGAATTCAGTCCCCATTATTAAACTACTTATAAACCAAAACTAGTGTTGAGAGACATGAATGCAGGTGCCTGGCAAAATGATAATAGAATTGGATTTACTTGATCATGATCCTTGTTTTGCCTCTCTTGATCTGTTATTTGCAGTGTGCTCTAGGCTCACATGTGGACGAGAACAAGAGGCACAGAGGCTGCTCCTCTCAAGCCTTAAAGCTCTGTATTCTGGAGCTAGTGCTCAATCTGACACTACCTCTTAATGCAAAACACATCTCGTATGTCAAAGCGAAAGCTGGGCCAAGTTACAGCTCTTAGCTCAAGATGCTCTTAAGTTGGGATGTTCTTACATTGAGATTCCACTATATTCTTAAACATGAACAAAAACGATTTTTATTTTATTTTTTATTAAAATAGTAATTTAGTGTAAATTTTAGTTGCACACAGTAATAATATTGGAACTTCTATTATATTTTCAGTTTACTAAAAGTTCATTAACATTTTAAATATATTGTTTAATGCTTCAGTCGGCCCACTTGCCATTAGGCTAGTGGACACCCTGACTTGTCCACCACTGTATATATACTGTGCATGTGTGTATGTGTGCGTTTACACATACACACACACACACTGTATTCCTTACATTTTAAGACACACTTTTTCCTATATAAATATCTCTAAAACTGGATATGTCTTAGAATCTCAGTTATGTCTTACATATTTTTGTTGTTGTTGGTACTGAAATTAGGGTGTGTCTTATAATTGATGATGTCTTACAACTCCAGAAATATGGTATTGACACACACACACAGAGGCCCCTATATCCATGGATTATGGGCCTATGGATTCAACCATCCACAACTCGAAATTATGTTTTAAAACTTCCGAAATGAAAACTTTGATTTTGCCATTTTATATAAAAGCTACCATTTTATTGTGCCATAGTATATAATGGGATTTGAGTATCAATGGTTTTGGTATCTACGGGGAATCCTAGAATCAAACTCCAGGGGATGTCATGGGCCAATTGTATTTCAGAACAAACCCAAAAGGAGAGTTTCCTGAAACACAAGACATCTGACCTTACTTGGTGGCCATAGAATACTGGTGGTGAGTGAGTAGAGAAGGATTTTCAGCTTCAGAAAGATATGTGTTCCCCTAGATCAGGGGTCCCCAAACTACGGCCCGCGGGCCGTATGCGGCCTGCCGTGGGCATTTCTCCGGCCCGCGCAGCGTAGCCTGGCCTGGCCATGCCCACCCGGCGTCGCTTCGCCTATTTCGGGCACCCTCTGCTCTGGTCGCTCTCCCTGTGTGGAAGGCAGAAGCCTCCCAGCTGCAGAGGACCCAGCTGGGAGGCTTCTGCCTTCCACACAGGGAGAGTTGCCGGAGCAGTGGGTATCCCAAAGTGATGGAGCAGTGCCAGGTGGGCGTGGCCAGGGAACGCTGGCTTCCCTGGCCATGCCCACCCGGTGCCGCTCCATCACTTTGGGACACCCTCTGCTCCGACTGCTCTACTCTCCGCGGCCACGAGGTGCCTCCCGCTCCACTCCCAGCCACGCCGGGAGAACAAGCCCCCGCAGCGCCGCTGTGAAAAGGTTTGGGACATTTGGAGCATCAGTGCCAAGTTTGCAGGTGAACTATAAATCCCAGCAAATACAACCCCCAAAGCCACCAGTGTTCACATTTGGACATATTGAGTATCGGTGCCAAGTTTGGTCCAAATCTATCATTGAGTCCACAGTGATTCATGGAGGCAGGTGAACTACAACTCCAAAACCAAAGGACACTGCCCACCAAACCCTTCCAGTATTTTCTGTTGGTCATGGGAGAACTGTGTGCCAAGTTTGGTTCAATTCCATCATTGGTGGGGTTCAAAATGCTCTGTGATTGTAGTTGAACTATAAATCCCAGTAACTACAACTCCCAAATGACAAAATCATTTTTTTTGTGTGAAGGACATACATTGGGTTGTTAGGTGTCTTATGTCCAAAATTGGTGTCAATTCGTCCAGTAGTTTTTGATTTCTGTTAATCCCACAAACGAACATTACATTTTTATTTATATAGAAGTGTGGGTTTTTGTTTTTTGATTGGGGGGGGGTGCACTGCAAATAATATATGTGCCGAGTGCATAGGAATTCATTCATTTTTTTTCCAAATTATAATCCGGCCCTCCAACAGTTTGCGGGACTGTGACCCGGCCCCAAAAGTTTGGGGACCCCTGTCTTAGATGATTGGGCAGTAATAATGGGATGCCTCTTTTGGCTACTGAGAAAGAATTTACTGTAGTTCTGATTAAAATCTGAAAAACCAAAGAAGGTCCACAGATTGGAAACACTCAATAGACTGTATATTCCACTCCCAAAGACAGGGGGCGCTCAGGATTGCAGTAACCATGGGACCATTGCATTAATTTTCCTTGCAAGAACAATGATGCTCAAAAGTTCTACAATAAAGCCCTTGACCATGTCTTGAGTGGGAAATGCCAGATGTCCAAACTGACTGCAGGAAACGAAGAGGAACCAGGGAACTAGGGATCATATGGCAAACATTGGATAGTGGAGCTAACCAATTCATTTCAGATGAAAATCAGCCTGTGCTTTATAGATTATGACTAAGTCCTTTGATTGTACAGATCATGAAAAACTGTGATTACTTTTAAAGAAATGAGAGTGCCCAAACATTTGTTTGTTCAGATGCATAACCTGCACTCAGAACAAGAGTGTATTGTTTGGAAAATTTGCAATTAACAAGGAGGTCAGGCAAGATCTTATGTTAGTATTTTCCTGGGAACATTCCCTCATCCTGGTTGCCAAATCAGACCTCCTCCCAGGGGATCCCATTTAGGTGTGTCAATGCCCTCACCACTCACTGTATGGCCAAACAGCACCCATTGCCCTGTTTTGGTCATGCAGGGACAGCACCATCAAATCCCATCACCCCTGACTCAACCATATTCCTATTCCTATACGGCCATGTATATTCCATATACATGGCCATATAGCCCGAATAAAACCTACAACAACCCATATTCCTTTTCTCCTGCACCTCTTTTCCAGCCAGACCAAGAACAGCCACCAGACTTCAAATTCAATAAATTGTAGTTTTAAAAATTTCCTGCCGTGACTGGAGCCAATCAGCAGCGACAATGGACAGTGCAACTCGACTCATCAGAGAAAAAAGTTGGGAACCACTGCCATAGATGAAAGGACAGTAATAATGGGTCCTAGCCAATCAACAGCCAGCATGGCAAAGTTGTTTTGTTTTAAACAGTTGCCAAAATGTTATAAATATGTCAGTCCTTGGAGCACAGCTCTGTTGACATCCTCTTTTGGCCAAAGTAGAATAAAGCTACTGCCCAATGTTGCCAAGTGACTTTTCATGGCTGATCAGAGATTCAAACCCTATTCTCCAGAGTCATAGTCCAACACTCAAACCACTTCACCATGCTGGTTCTCTGGAATCATATAGTTAACCTAAATTAATTACATCCCGCAAGGCCAGAAAAGCTTGTCAAAGGACTGAAGTAACATGCTGATCTACTCTTTGAACCATTTGTCATCATTTTAAAGAACAGGAGAAGCATCAGAGGACTAGAGAAGAGCAGGCACTGCCCTTTTCTTTCAAAAACATCGAAATATATATTTTATGTTCCACTACACTCTGCCGTAATCAGGACTAAGCTAGAGCATTGTGTTCAATTCTGAGCATCTCATTTTAGAGGTCATAAAGAGTATTCTGGCAAATACCCTAGGTATAAGTGGAGACACATACCTCAAAGCACTTTTTGACATATGGCAGATGCTTTCCATATGTTCCGAATAGGAAATATTAAAATCACAAGCAGTAAAATCAGAGTAAATTCAATCTGTAATCAGATATTGGAGCCTCACCTAATATTGACATGCCACATAACACTTTCTGTTGTTTTACTGACGCCATGAGAGACAACAGAGCCAAATGAATATGTACTGGTTTGCAATATTTTAATTTAAAAATTCAGTGCGTCCACCATGCTTGAGGGAACAGGAAGGAATTATTATTATTATTATTATTATTATTATTATTATTATCATCATCATCATCATCTTTATATATATCCCACCTTTCTCCCTGTGGGGACTCAAGGTGGCTAACAATCCCACACTAGACAAGTTTAAAAAGTGCAACACAAACTTAAAAAAAACAAACCAAAAAATGTCCTTATGTTTGATAAACAACTAATTCTTTTTTTTTAAAAAAGGACTTACAGACTTGTGCATTCTGCCGTAAGAATCAGCCGTTTACCCACATTAAGAAGTTCTGGATTAAGAGACTTGCAAAAAAAGACTTACAAACTTTGATGAGTTATTGATAAACTTTTGGTTTCCAAAAAGAACCTACAAACTTGTGCATTTTGCTGTAAGAATTAGTTGTTTTCCCCCACATAAGGATTTTTTTGGTTTAGAGAATTGCATGAAGTATACTTTGTACAAGATGCTAGTACATTTAATGTTATAGTACTACAAACATAGGTATGATATACATTAGTGTGATTATATAACTGTGTTACTTTTTGGTGTATAGTGGCCTTTGGCCCTTGGGTTCCTTGCTCAAACAGGAAGGCAATCCGGCATTCCCCAAGCTGACAGAAAGTTAGGACATGTTGATGATAAAGAGCCATTTAAAGCAGCTTGGTGCAACTGCACTTGTATTGTGTTCAGTTCTTAGCATCTTATTTTAGAGATGATATAGAGAAGTCAGATCAAGTTCAGAGAAGGACAGAAAAGAAGGAGGAAGGTTGATAAAAGGTATGGAGGGTGAAGAAGAAGAAAAATTTGAAAGAATTCAGCTGGGTGAAGAAAAGACTGGGGAGTGGCATGATTGGATTCTATAGGCTTGTAACAGAAGGAAGGAGAAGGTAGGACTAGGTCTAATGGCTTTACATTACAGGAGTGTAGATTTTGATTGAAACACCTGAACAGTAAAAGCTGTTAAGTAATAATGGAACCAACTGCCTATATAAGTGGTGGACAAAAGGAAGTTGGGTACCTGTGTGTTGGAGATGATCTGGATGGATTTCCTGGATTGACAGTATTTATTATTTGTTTATTTATGACATTATTACCCCACCTTCCTCAACCCCAGAGGGGACTCAAGGCAGCTTTACACATGGGCAACTATTTGATGCCATTAAAAACATATAAAATTAAAATGAGCATTTTAAATAGAATTATAAAATACATCCAAACATTTGAAAACATTTAAACCAATATCACATTTTGTTGGTAGGGAAGGGTTGGACTGAAAAGTCTATGGTGGCAATGATATCACCTCCTCTACCTCTTCCTCCCCTGTGTCATGGTTCATCATTGCACTTCCTCCTTTTTTCACTGAAAATTTTTGCCAGTGTAGTCCTGATGAAGGCATGATGGAAATCCATATATTAGAAAATATTTATTGGATGTAACCATATAAGAAATAGGAATTAGAAAATATATATGAAATCACAAAGGGATATGTATGTATGCATGAACTTCACTTCACTTGGGAAAATAATCTTTTCTTAAAAGCTGCAAATTAGAGGTCACAAGAGGCCAGAAAGAGGTCTAGAAAAGGAATGTCTAAGGCATCTCGCAAATATCATGACCTGTACCAAGCAGGGTTTATTGTAAAATTAATGAGCCTTGCTATCAAGAGGCTTCTTCAGGAGGAACTTATCTTAAGATGGATTGAAGTTCTTGCTATCAGTAGACATTCTGGCGCTATGGGGTACAGGATAGTCCTCTAATGAGCAGCTCTTTAGATAAAGGTGCTTAATGGAAGATTAAAGGTGTTGAAGTTAAAATATGCCATTGGAGTCAATGTAAAAGTGGAATTTTGTGACACACATTGTAATGCTTTTATGATGCATGCATATTATTTTAAAGGCAATTCTTTTGTTCAGCACCCTGTTTCCTGAAATACCAGCAGGGACCATATCTGGTTGGCGCCAACAGAGAATAATCCATGCTTTTACAGACCTCAGGCACTCTCTTTGTCTCTTTTCCTCAAACCTTCTCGCTGCCATTTCAGTCCATTCTACTATAATTATTTGAAGCCATTTTTTTGAATATTCACTTTCACCATATTTTTTTTAAATTGCACAAACATGGATTGTTGTAGGTTTTTTCGGGCTATATGGCCATGGTATAGAGGCATTCTCTCCTGACTTTTCGCCTGCATCTATGGCAAGATTCTTCATAGGTAGTCAGGTCCAATTTGAGCATTTTGCTGTAAGAATTAGTTGTTTATCACACATAAGGAATTTTTTTGGTTTTTAAATTGTTTTAGATTGTTTTTAAATTGTGTTAGATTTTAGCCTGTTCTTCTAAGCCGCTCCGAGTCCCAGGGGAGTGGCGGCATATAAGTTTGAATAATAAATAAATAAAATAATTAAAATAGTCTAACAATTATAGACTTTGCCACAGAATGAAAGAACTTCTCTTGACAATATTTTCCAGCAAGTTTTTACCATGCCCTTACATTGTTCTTCGGTTGTTTCCTTTTATTTGTGAGGCAAATTCAAGTTATTTGAATCACTATATGTCCAGTGAGACATGAGTTGGAACATTAGTAACAGAATCCTGCAACTATTTGCATTTCTTTCTGTTGCATGATATAAGCATTCAAGAAGCCCCCAGACAGAAGTTTTCTCCAGCAGACATCAAACAATCAGAGTCAGATACTTTCCTAAGAAATTGGCATAATGGATAATAACTTAATTTCTCCATTGGGTATCTTTACATGGACCATTATTGGAAGTATGTCCATGGTTGCCATTTTAGGAAATGGATTTATCATAATTGTGAGTGGGAAGCGATGGCTCCAAACCAGGAAGATGGCCCCTTCTGATTTTCTCTTGACTAGTTTGAGCATCTCCAGAGTGTTTTGGCACGTAACCTCTGGACTTAGCTATATTTTGGAAGTCAGCATTGGTGATGCCTTTATGTATTCTTCTACACAAGAAGCTCTCAGTTTTGTCTCCATGTTTTCCAGCATGGCCAGCCTCTGGTGTGCTTCATGGCTTAGTGTGTTCTATTGTGTGAAAATCACCAACTTTGCCAACCGCTTTTTACTCTGGCTGAAGCCAAGGATCAATGCACTCTCAATTAGACTGCTTGGAATATCAATAAGCAGTCTTGGGGTCATGTCTGTTCCCTTCTTCTGCAGTTACGCTGAAGAAAAAAAGTGGTGCAATCTGACAGGTAGCCTGCCAGTGAACATCAGTCAAAGAAAGGATTGCCAAGCCTTAATTTTTATTTTTGTTCCTTTTCAGTTAATTGTTGCGTCCATGAATTTCATCATCAGCATAACTGCAACCATTCTCTTGCTCCTCTCTCTGTGGAAACACACAAGGAATCTGAAAAAGAGTGGTATTGGTGCAAAAGACCTAAGTACTCAGATCCATATTAATGTCATGAAGTCTTTCGTGTTTTATATTTTCCTCTACCTTTTATTTTTTGCTGGTATGCTAAATTTGGCAAGTCGTGCTGTGCATGCTGCTGGTGCCACGCGGCTTTTGTCTAACATCCTTTTTACCATATTTCCTTCAGCACACACCATAATATTAGTTTTGAGCAATCCAAAACTGAAAGCACTGTTAGTTCACACTCTGAATATAAGACGAAAGATTGATCAAGAGAAGGGACACCAGACATGCATTTCTTGTCTCCAAGGAAAAAAAGACAACCAAAGTTCCAATTGTCGAGACTGATAATTATCACAAGAAAATGTGAAGATGCATCTTTGTATTTGACAATCTTGAATATACCAAATGAATAAATTGAGCTGACTTTCTGGATATTTTGTTTCTCCTAATCTTCATAAAATGCATTTCTGGAAATAGTTACCTGGCATCATTTACACAGAGATTTCCACATGTCAGTCTGCAGTAGCTAAAAGTCAACACCATTGCCACAGCTGATAAAAGATGATAATGATGATGATATATTATTTACATACTTGACCACAGCTGCAAGAATTATCTATGCAAAACACTGGAAGCAAAATGAAATACCAAACATAGATGAATGGAGACAGAAAGTGAGAGAGATCAAAGACATGGACAAATTAACTTTCTTATTAAAGAAAAATTTGGGAAATCCTATTAGGCACACAGACTGGTCCAAGATAGAGGAACACGAAAAAAAAAGGTAAAATAAAAGAAACATCAAAATAAATTATCTCTTAAGGGTGAAATATGAGGAACTGAGTTACTTTATTTTAAAGTTAAGAATGTTTAACCCCTCTGCACTTTTTACTTTTGAATAGACAATGACAAAGCCGCAAAAGACTAAATGGAAGTCAACAGATTTTTATTTTTATCTTTATTTTTAATTTTTGGAGCCCCCGGTGGCGCAGTGGGTTAAACCCCTGTGCCGGCAGGACTGAAGACCAACGATGTCATCTGTACGCAGATGATGTCCAACTCTGTCACTCCACCTGCTACTAAGGAGGCTGTTCAGGTCCTGAACCGGTGCTTGGCTGCTGTGACGGTCTGGATGAGGGCGAACAAATTGAAATTGAATCCAGACAAGACAGAGGTACTCCTGGTCAGTCGCAAGGCCGAACAGGGTATAGGGTTAGAACCTGTGTTGGATGGGGTCGTACTCCCCTTGAAGACATAGGTTCACAGCTTGGGTGTGATCTTGGATTCGTCACTGAGCCTGGAACCCCAGGTCTCAGTGGTGACCAGGGGAGCATTTGCACAATTAAAACTAGTGCGCCAGCTGCGCCCATACCTTGGGAAGCCTGACCTGGCCACGGTAGTCCATGCTCTAGTCACATTCCGTTTAGACTACTGCAACGCTCTCTACGTGGGGTTGCCTCTGAAGACTGCTCAGAAGCTTCAAATGGTCCAACGATCAGCAGCCAGGTTGCTTACAGGAGCAGCACTCAGGGAGCATACCACTCCTCTGTTGCGCCAGCTCCACTGGCTGCCAATTTGCTACTGGGCACAATTCAAAGTGCTGGCTTTAGCCTTTAAAGCCCTAAACGGTTCTGGCCCGACCTACCTGTCCGAACGCATCTCCTCCTATGAACCAGTTAGGACATTAAGATCGTCCGGGGAGGCCCTGCTCTCGATCCCGCTGGCCTCACAAGCACGCCTGGCGGGGACGAGAGACAGGGCCTTCTCAGTGGTGGCCCCTCGGCTGTGGAACACCCTTACTGCAGATATTAGATCGGCCCCTTCCTTGCTGGCATTCCGGAGGAAAGTAAAGACCTGGATGTTTGAACAGGCATTTGACTAAGCAGTGTGATTGATTAACTGATTATTGGAACATGGAATAACGGAACAACGAGTTCTGGATTCTGATTTCACTGACTAGACCGGATGGATTTGTTATATTGATGTATTGATGTTTTGATGCCTATGTTATGATGTTAATGACTTGTGATGCTTCTGTATTTTAAATGCATAATGATTTTGTATCCTGTATACCTAAACTGTTGTAAACCGCTTTGAGTCGCCCAAGGGCTGAGAAGAGTGGTATACAAATAAAGTAAGTAAATAAATAAATAAAAATAAACAGGTCGCAGGTTCGAATCCAGGGAGAGGCGGATGAGCTCCCTCTAGCAGCTCCAGCTCCTCATGCGGGGACATGAGAGAAGCCTCCCACAAGGATGATAAAACATCAGAAATCATCCAGGCATCCCCTGGGCAACGTCTTTGCAGACGGCCAATTCTCTCACACCAGGAGTCACTCCTGACATGACAATTTTTTTTAATTTTAATTTTTAATAATTTTTTTTCTTTTTTTCTCTCTCTTTTCTCCCCCCCCCCTTTTTTTTGGATTTTTTTTTTTACAAATCTCTTTCCCTTCTTTATACCCTCTTGCAGGATTTTCCTACTTTTCTATCACATTATTGCTCTCCCTCTTTACTTGTATAAGAAAATACAATCCCCCCCCCCTTGTTTCTCCCTTTTCCTCAATAAAATAATATTTTAAAAGATGATAATATCTTCGGGTCTATTGATTTGCTTCAACTATTTATCTGATCTTCATATGACTTGAATGTTGCTCCATCATTGCAAGATTTATTATTGTCTTTAAGCTTAGAAAAATATGAATGGATTCCAAAAGAGCAGGATTGCATTCTCTTGGATAAATCTCTGCCTAAGGAATGAGTTGGATCAAATTCCTGCTTCACAGTCGAAGAATAAAAAAAGATTCATCAATTTCAGCTAGACAGAAGCTTCTCTACACAATGGAAGACACCTACTTGGTTGAAGATATACTATATTCAAATGAGAGCAAACAATTTGAATCCTAACTATCTGAATTCAGTCCCCATTATTAAACTACTTGTAAACCAAAACTACTGTTGAGAGACATGGATGCAGGTGCATGGCCAAACGGTACTAGAATTGGATTTACTTGATCATGACCCTTATTTTGTCTCTCTTGATCTGTTATTTGCAGTGTGCTCTAGGCTCAAAAGCGGACAAGAACAAGAGGCACGGAGGCTGCTCCTCTCAATTTAATACCAAGCCTAAAGCTAGGTATTCTGGAGCTAGTGCTCAATCTGACACTACCTCTTAACACAAATCACAGCTCATATGTTAAAGCGAAATCTGGGCCAAGTTACAGCTCTCAGCTCAAGATGCTCTTAAGTTGGGATGTTCTTACGTTGAAATTCCACTATATTCTTAAACATGAATGAAAATGATTTTAATTTTATTTTTATTAAAATAGTAATTCAGTGTAAATTTTAGTTGCACACAGTAATAATATTAGAACTTCTATTATATTTTCAATTTACTAAAAGTTCATTAACATTTTAAATATATTGTTTAATGTTTCAGTTGGCTCTCTTGCCATTAGGCAAGTGGACACCCTGATTTGTCCATCACTGTATATATACTGTGCATGTGTGTGTGTATTTACACACACACTGTATTCCTTACATTTTATGACACACTTTTTCCTATATAAATATCTCTAAAACCGGATATGTCTTAGAATCACAGGTATGTCTTATGTATTTTTGTTGTTGTTGGTACTGAAATTAGGGTGTGTCTTATAATTGATGATATCTTAAAACTCCAGAAATATGGTATTCACACACACACAGAGGCCCCTATATCCATGGATTATGGGCCTATGGATTCAACCATCCACAGCTTGAAATTATGTTTTAAAACTTCCGTAATGAAAACTTTGATTTTGCCATTTTATATAAACGCTACCATTTTATTGTGCCATAGTATATAATGGGATTTGAGTATCAATGGGTTTTGGTATCTACGGGGAGTCCTAGAATCAAACTCCAGGGGATGTCATGGGCCAACTGTATTTCAGGACAAACCCAAAAGGAGAGTTCCCTGAAACACAAGACATCTGACCTTACTTGGAGCCATAGAATACTGGTGGTGAGTGAGTAGTAAAGAATTGAGATCAAACTGAGTTGCTAAAATCCTCTATAGGGGCCCTAAACATTACAACTCTGTTACAGTTCCCCTTTGCTAACCTTCTTTTAATGCTAAAGGATTAACCTCATTCCTTAGACAGAGAGTTATCCATGACACCTTTTAGAAGGCTTTTCTTCACACTTTGCTATATTTGCTTAGAGTAGCTTGCCTTCTGTTGAATGATTTTAAAGGATTTTCAGCTTCAGAAAGATATGTGTTCCCTTAGATGATTGGGCAGTAATAATGGGATGTCTCTTTTGGCTACTGAGACAGAATTTACTGTAGTTGTAATTAAAATCTGAAAACCAAAAAAGGTCCACAGATTGGAAACACTCGATAGACTGTGTATTCCACTCTCAAAGACAGGGGACACTCAGGATTGCAGTAACCACAGGACCATTGCTTTAATTTCCCTTGCAAGGACAGTTATGCTCAATGCCAGATATACAAACTGACTGCAGGAAAGGAAGAGGAACCAGGGAACTAGGGATCATATGGCAAACATTGGATAGTGGAGTTAACCAGTTCATTTCAGATGAAAATCAGCCTGTGCTTTATAGATTATGACAAAGTCCTTTGATTGTACAGATCATGAAAAACTGTGATTACTTTTAAAGAAATGAGAGTGCCCAAACATTTGTTTGTTTAGATGCATAACCTGCACTCAGAACAAGAGTGTATTGTTTGGAAATTTTGCAATTAACAAGGAGATCAGGCAAGATTTTATGTTAGTATTTTCCTGGGAACATTCCCTCATCCTGGTTGCCAAATCAGACCCCCCCCCTCCTAGGGGATCCCATTTAGGTGTGACAATACCACTCACTGTATCGCCAATCAGCACCCATAGTCCTGTTCTGACCATGCAGGAACAGCGGAGGGGCAGCTCAACCCATTACGCAAAGTAAGCATTTGCAGTATAGTTGATTTTGCCCAGGGGCGCTCTTGAGGCGCTCTTGGGGGAAAATAGAGCTTGACACATGCAAGTTGTAGTTACTGGGATGTATAGTTCACCTACAATCAAAGAGCATTCTGAACTCCACCAATGATGGAATTGAACCAAATATGGCACACAGAACTCCCATGATGAACAGAAAATATATATCAATGATTGGTTTGGGGGGAGGGGGCGCCAAAATACTGTTTGCTTACCGTTGAAAATTACCTAGGGCCACCTCTTGAACAGCGCTATCAAATCCCATTACCCCAGACTCAACCATATTCCTTTTCTTCTGCACCTCTTTCCCTGCCAGACCAAGAACAGCCACCAGACTTCAAATTCAGTAAATGACAGTTCTAAAAATTTCCTGCCATGACTGGAACCAATCAGCAGTGACAATGGACAGTGCAACTGGACTCATCAGAGAAAAAGGTTGGGAACCACTGCCATAGATGAAAGGACAGTAATAATGGGTCCTAGCCAGTATGGATTTAGACCAATCAGCAGCCAGCATGGCAAAGTTGTTTTGTTTTAAACAGTTGCCAAAATATTATAAATAAATCCATACATTCACAATTGAGTTTATGTCAGTCCTTGGAGCACAGCTCTGTTGACATCCTCTTTTGGCCAAAGTAGAATAAAGCTTCTGCACAATGTTGCCAAGTGACTTTGCATGGCTGATCAGACATTCAAACCCTATTCTCCAGAGTCATAGTCCAACATACAAACCACTTCACCATGCTGGTTCTCTGGAATCATATAGTTAACCTAAATTAATTACATCCCGCAGGGCCAGAAAAGCTTGTCAAAGGACTGAAGTAACATGCTGATCTACTCTTTGGACCCTTTGTCATCATTTTAAAGAATAGGAGAAGCAACAGAGGACTGGAGAAGAGCAGGCACTGTCCCTTTCTTTCAAAAACATCAAAATATATATTCTATCTTCCACTACACTCTTCCCTAATCAGGACTAATCTAGGGCATTGTGTTCAATTCTGAGCATCTCTTTTTAGGAAGGATATAGAGAAGTTGGAGCAAATTTAGAGAAGGGCAGAAAAGGAGGAGGACAGTTGATAAGAGATATGGAGAACAAAGTAAAAGAAAAGTTTGAAGGAATTCAGCCGAGTGAAGAAAAGACTGAGGAGTGACATGATTGTACTCTATAAATATAGCAAGGATTATAACAGTTTGTTCTCTGCTGCTTGAAAAGGTAGGACCAGGTCTAATCGCTTTAAATTATCAGAGTGTAGGTTGTCATTGAAACATCTGGATATATAAGTGGTGGACAAAAGTAAGTTGGGCACCTATGTGTTGGGGATGCTCTGGATGAATTTCTTGGACTGACAGTAGGGAAGGATTGGACTGAAAGGTCTACGGTGGCAATGGTATCACCTCCTCCACTTCTTCCTCCCCTTTGCCATGGTTCTTCATTACTACTCTTCCACATTTAGCTGAAAATCTTTGCCAGTCCAGTCTATCCTACTATAATTCTCTGAAGCCAAATTTTTGAATATTTCTTTGCACAAACATCTTTTCAAAATTGCATTCTTCTATCTATCATCTTTTTGTGTAACCTTTGTTGTTGTTCTTTGCATTATGGAAAAGAAAAACTTTACCAAAAGCACACAGAAGTCTTCTAGCTGACAAAATAGTCTAACAATTGTAGACTTTGCCATAGAATGAAAGAACAGCTCTTGACAATATTGTATTGTCGAAGGCTTTCATGGCTGGAATCACTAGGTTCTTGTGGGTTTTTTCGGGCTATGGAGCCATGTTCTAGAGGCATTTCTCCTGACGTTTCGCCTGCATCTATGGCAAGCATCCTCAGAGGTTGAGAAGGTCTGTTGGAAGTAGGAAAAATGGGTGTATATATCTGTGGAATGGCTGGGGTGGGGCAAGGGGCTCTTCCCTGCTGCAGTTAGGTGTTAATGTTTAGCTGATCACCTTCATTAGCATTTGAAGGCTAACTCTTCCCTCTCTTCCCGTCCGCCGGGTCCCAAGGCGAGAAGGCAGGCAGGCAGCAGAGGATGCTTGCCATAGATGCAGGCGAAACGTCAGGAGAAATGCCTCTAGAACATGGCTCCATAGCCCGAAAAAACCCACAAGAACCTCTTGACAATATTGTCAAGAGCGTTCTTTCATTCTATGGCAAAGTCTACAATTAGATCAGGGGTCCTCAAACTACGGTCCACGGGCCACTTGAAGGGATAATACAACAACGAAGAATTCCTGACTATCTCCTTGCCCTTTTGTAATTTGCAATCCAAATCTCTTGTCAAGGTCTTTGATGAAGGATTGAAGCTCACAGTTCCCGTTTGGGGGGAGGGGGGGAGGCTAAAGCAAAATAGATATGGAGCAGTTCTTGATCCTTTTTGTTATGGCTTCTTGACATGTTAACATTCTTATTAACCAGCTCCCCACTGTTTCCATTGTCACATTTTTGCTCTGAATATACAACCTAAGAGCATCCCAACTTAAGAATATTTTGAGTTAAGAGCCTTCGCTCACCCCAGTTTCACTTTGACATACAAGCATCATTTTAAGTTAAGAGCTAGTGCCAGAGGGAGCCCTAATGCAAGAGTACAGGGCTTTAGGGCTTCAAAAGGAGGAAGACTGGCAGGAATTTACAGCTTCTGATACTGCGGGTCTCTCTGAATCCAAGGAACCAGGAATTGAGGCAGTGGAGAGTCCTATTTTTCAGTAGTAGGTTGCAGATGATGAAGACCCATTACCATTATCCATTGAGCAATGAAAAGGAAGAGAAGATGCATTGTCCCCAATGATTGTTAAGTAGGGTGCACTACCCTAAATAGGCACCTGAGGTCTTGAAACAGCTAGCTATAAATCTCCCAGCCACTCTCTGCCAGCTTGGTTGTTTTCCACCCTCCTTTTTAGGACTAGCAGTATTTTTCAGAGTTCCTGTTTCCCCAATCTTAGACTGGCTGCAACTTTGTTTTACACTGTTATAGTTTCTATAAGTTGTTCTTTTCAGTAATCTAGATAAGGCATTTTACACTTTTACATCATCAAGGGCAGTCCAATGTATGTTCAGTTGTCCCTATAATTACGCAAATTAGTTCCAACTCTGTTTCAATGTTTTCCATTTTTACCTTCTCAACACCTAGTTAAATTTGATGGTCCAGTTATGGACAAATTTGCTTTGTTGTACACATTTTCTCTTTTCAGCAATTAATGGCAATATGCCATGATTTAGAGGGCCTCTTCACATTTTAACTGGCAATAGGGTTAGCACGTCTTATTCTGGCAAATACCCTAAGTATAAGTGGAGACGCATACCTCAAAGCACTTTTTGACATATGGCAGATGCTTTCCATATGTTCCAAATGGGAAATATTAAAATCACAACCAGTAAAATCAGAATACATTCAATCTGTAATCAGATATTGTAGCCTCACCTAATATTGACATACCACATAACACTTCCTGTTGTTTAATTGACACCATGAGAGACAACAGAGCCAAATGGATATGTGCTGGTTTGCAATATTTTAATTTAAAAATGCAGTGAGTCCATCATGCTTGATGGAGCAGGAAGGAATTATTATTATTATTATTATTATTATTATTATTATTATTATCTTTATTTATACCCCACCTTTCTCCCTGTGGAGACTCAAGGCGGCCAACAATCCCACAGTAGACAAGTTTAAAAAGTGCAACACAAAGTTAAAAAAAAACACAATTAAATAGTAGCAGTGTGGTAAAAACAGAATTAAAATACAATAAATACACTTAAAATTGCCTAAACTGATAAATGTCTAAAAATGTAGTTTTTGGAGCATTTCTATTACATCATTCCCACTTTTTAAAATACTGTTATCAAAACATCGAGGACCGCAAAATTAGTCCCAAAATCAATGGTCCCATGAGCACTAGCAATGGTGCCTGCAACAAACTTTTCCCCAGTTTAGGGTGACTTCTCAGTGAACTCATCAAAAGTTGTGCAAACACTGCACATATACACACCACAACTCAAGGCACGGTTCAATATTTACTCCAGGAATAACCCTGATCCCTTCACAATGCCTTGGGAGTCACAGAATGGACTTAGAAAATGCCAATTCCCCCCCCCCTCCCCCCAGACTTTATCTTAGGGCGGATCCAGACAGGCCTTTATCCCAGGAGAATCTGTGTTTTAAAAACGCGGATCTTCCTGGTGGCCTTCCTGGTGGCTGTCCAGATGCTCTTGCGGGACTGCATCCCCCCCCCTCTCCTGGTGCATCATTTCTACATGCTGAGAGAGCTGCTCCAAGAGAGTACTGGAGGCTGGGTAAGTTTTCTTTACTTTTCAAAGGGGTCTGGGGGTTTCAGGAGAGGGGTGGGGTGAGTATTCCCACAGTTTTCCAGACTAATTTAGTCTGGAAAACTGTGGGAATGGTGTCTGGACTGCACCGGAATAAATCCACTATCTAATTAATTCGTTACTAATCAGGGTTTTCCTGGTTTGTCGTGAATTAATTTGGGACTGTCCAGAATATTGTCTGGACAGCCCCTTCTTTATTGCGGGAGTTACTGCAATAAAGTATTTTCTTGGGAACATTCCCTCATCCTGGTTGCCAAATCAGACCCTCTCCCAGGGGATCCCATTTAAGTGTGTCAACACCTCAGAACCCATTATATGGTAAATCAAGACCCATTGTTCTGTTCGGGCCATTCAGGAACAGCGCCACCAAATCCCATTACCCCTGACTCAACCATATTCCTTTTCTCCTGCACCTCTTTCCTGGCCAGATCAAGAACAGCCACTAGATGTCAAATTCAGCAAATGAGAGTTTTTAAAATTTCCTGCCATGACTGCAACGATGGACAGCGCTCCTGAATCGATCAAGGAATGGATCCTAGCCAGCAGTGATTTAGACCAATCAACAGCCAGCATGGCAAAGTTTCTTTCCTTGGAGCACAGGCTCTACTGACATCCTCTTTCGTTATCATTTTAAAGAATAGGAGAATAGGAGTAGCATCAGAAGACTGGAGAAGGGCAAACACGTTGGAGCATGCAAGAAATCAGTTACTGTGTGTGTATGTCAACTGCAAAATAAGATGCATGAAGCTGATTGGTCGGGCTATGCCCAGGGAGCAAGCTAAGCCTAGGACTTTTGGACAGTGTTACATTTTTCAGGCTTGAGCTATGCACGTGCTTGCAGAGAAGGAGAGAGCAGAGAGAGACAAAGTTTGGAGTGTACTCTTGCCTCATAAGCTACTGAAGGAGTTTATCCACAAGGACAAAGAAAGACCATTTTAAATCTCTCATAAAAAGGACCTTATGTGAGTCTATGCAACTGATCATGCGATTGTAAATATGATGTTCTGATTTACAAAGAGTAAACTACTTGTGTTTTATGGGGTGGAGTTTAAGAATACCCTTCCTGGTTTGTGTCAGCCATTTTGTTTGCCCCTTTGCCTGAGGAAAGGGCGCCATTTTAGATCATAGACCACCAGGGAATCTTGGAAGCAATATATGTCTGCAGTTGGTCCCAGTGAGATCCAGGCTTGGACAAGCCATATCAAGTCCATTTCTAAACCAATAATTAATTAAGCCTTGGGCATTGGGTGCCATAGAGGGCCCTACACCAGAGACTGCAAGCAAAGAAAACTGTCATCTATTCTTTCCCTCAGAAATCATCCATGACTGGCAGCTTCAGGAACAAATCAGTTTGCTTTCAAATTTTAAGTATGAACTTTGTTGTGTGGAAATCAAGTTGGTGTCTGGGTGGAGATAGACCCAGGACCAGTTAATAAATTGTTGCCATTTCGTGAAAGCAATAGCATGGGCATTGATTCTGTGAGGTTCCTTGCTCAAACTCCTTAAGCCGCCCTATGAGGAGCGGCTTAAGGAGCTGGGCATGTTTAGCCTGAAGAAGAGAAGGCTGAGAGGGGATATGATAGCCATGTATAAATATGTGAGAGGAAGTCACAGGGAGGAGGGAGCAAGCTTGTTTTCTGCTGCCCTGGAGACTAGGACACGGAACAATGGCTTCAAACTACAAGAGAGGAGATTCCATCTGAACATGAGGAAGAACTTCCTGACTGTGAGAGCCTTTCAGCAGTGGAACTCTCTGCCCCGGAGTGTGGTGGAGGCTCCTTCTTTGGAAGCTTTTAAGCAGAGGCTGGATGGCCATCTGTCAAGGGTGCTATGAATGCAATATTCCTGCTTCTTGGCAGGGGGTTGGACTGGATAGCCCATGAGGTCTCTTCCAACTCTTTGATTCTATGATTCTATTATTCTAATAGAGAGCAAGGATTCCCCGAAATACAAGGGCGGAAGACCACTATACACCAAAAAGTAATGCAGTTATATAATCACAATTATGTATATCATACATATGCTTATAGTACTATAACATTAAATTTACTAGCATCTTGTACAAACAGAGGTGGCCCTAGGTAATTTTCAACGGTAAGCAAACAGTATTTTGGCACCACCCCCCCCAACCAATCACTGATATATATTTTCTGTTTGTTGTGGGAGTTCTGTGTGCCATATTTGGTTCAATTCCATCATTGGTGGAGTTCAGAATGCTCTTTGATTGTAGGTGAACTATACATTCCAGTAACTACAACTCACATAGGTCAAGGTCTATTTTCCCCCAAGAGCGCCTCAAGAGCGCCCCTGGGTAAAATCAACTATACTGCAAATGCTTACTTTGCGTACTGAGTTGAGCCGCACCTGTGTACAAAGTATACTTCATGCAATTCTCTAAACCAAAAAATTTCCTTATGTGGGATAAACAACTATTTTTGCCAGTATAGTCCATTCTACTATAATTCTTTAAAGCCATTTTTGAATATTTCTTTTCACCATAATTAATTAAAATTGCAAAATAAATAAATAAATTCAACACTATGCTGAATGTCATTTGCAAATACTCCTGTCTTCTACCGATCATCATTTCATGTTCCTCTTGTTGTTTTTTGCATTTTGGAAAAGAAAACTTTATGCCAAATATGTACAGAAGCTTTCTAGCAGATAAACCTGTATGACAATTACAGTAGAGTCTCACTTATCCAACATACACGGGCATGCAGAATGTTGGATAAGCGAAAATTTTGGAAAATAAGGAAGGATTAAGGAAAAACCTATTAAACGTCAAATTATGTTATGATTTTACAAATTAAGCACCAAAACATAATATTTTACAACAAATTGACAGAAAAAGCAGTTCAATATCAGTAACATTATGTAGTAATTACTGTATTTACGAATTTAGCACCAAAACATTGCAATGTATTGAAAACAGCTGTGGGCCCGGGCGGGAGGTAGAGTGCATTGGTTAATATAGAATATTGGATGAGCAAAGTTTGGATAGGCAAGATTACTGTATATACTTTGCCACAGAATGAAAGAACCGCTCCTGACAATATTCTCCAGCAACTTTTCACCATGCCCTTACATTGTTCTTCAGTTGTTTCCTTTTATTTGTGAGCCAAATTCAAGTTATTTGAATCACTATATGTCCCAGTGAGACATGAGTTGGAACATTAGTAACAGAATCCTGCACTATTTGCATTTCTTTCTGGTACATGATATAACCATTTAAGAAGCCTCCAGACAGAAGTTTTCTCCAGCAGACATCAATCAGAATCAGATCTTTCTCAGATACTTTCCTCAGAAAGTGGCATAATGGATAATAACTTAATTTCTCCAATGGGAATCTTTACATGGACCATTATTGGAAGTATGTCCATGGTTGCCATTTTAGGAAATGGATTTATCATAGTTGTGAGTGGGAACCGATGGCTCCAAACCAGGAAGATGGCCCCTTCTGATTTTCTCTTGACTAGTTTGAGCATCTCCAGAGTGTTTTGGCATGTAACCTCTGGACTTAGCTATATTTTGGAAGTCAGCATTGGTGATGCCTTTATGTATTCTTCTGCACAGGAAACTATCAGCTTTGTCAACTTGTTTTCTAGCATGGCCAGCCTCTGGTGTGCTTCATGGCTTAGTGTGTTCTATTGTGTGAAGGTCACCAACTTTGCCAACCGCTTTTTACTCTGGCTGAAGCCAAGGATCAATGTGGTCTCCATTAGACTGCTTGGAATGTCAATAAGTAGTCTTGTCGTCATGTCCGTTCCCTTCTTCTGCAGTTATGCTGAAGAAAAAAAGCGGTGCAATCTGACAGAGAGCCTGCCAGTGAACAGCAGCCAAATAAATGATTGCAAAGTCTTACTTTTTATTTTTCGTCGTTTTCAGTTAATTGTTGCTTCCATTAATTTCATCATCAGCATAACTGCAACCATTCTTTTGCTCCTCTCTCTGTGGAAACACACAAGGAATCTGAAAAAGAGTGGTATTGGTGCAAAAGACCTAAATGCTCAGATCCATATTAATGTCATGAAGCCTTTGGTGTTTTATATTTTCCTCTACCTTTTATTTTTTGCTGGTATGCTAAATTTTGCAAATCATTCCGTGCACGCTGCTGATGCTATTGAGCTTTTGTCTGATGTCCTTCTTACCATATTTCCTTCAGCACATACCATAACATTGATTATGAGCAATCCAAAACTGAAAGCACTGTTAGTTCGCACTCTGAATATAAGACGAAAGATTGATCAAGAGAAGGGACACCAGACACGGATTTCTTGTCTCCAAGGAAAAAAAGACAACCAAAGTTCCAATTGTCGAGACTGATAATTATCACAAGAAAATGTGAAGATGCATCTTTGTATTTGACAATCTTGAATATACCAAATGAATAAATTAAGCTGAATTTCTGGATATTTTGTTTCTCATAATCTTCATAAAATGCATTTCTGGAAATAGTTACCTGGCATCATTTACGCAGAGATTTCCACATGTCAGTCTGCAGTAGCTAAAAGTCAACACCATTGCCACAGCTGATAAAAGATAATAATGATATATTATTTACATACTTGACCACAGCTGCAAGAATTAGCTATGAAAAACACTGGAAGCAAAATGAAATAGATGAATGGAGACAGAAAGTGAGAGAGATCAAAGACATGGACAAATTAACTTTCTTATTAAAGAAAAATTTGGGAAATCCGATTAGGCACACAGACTGGTCCAAGATAGAGGAACACGAAAAAGGTAAAATAAAAGAAACATCAAAATAAATTATCTTTTAAGGAAGAAATATGAGGAACTGAGTTACTTTATTTTAAAGTTAAGAATGTTTAATCTCTCTGCACTTTTTACTTTTGAATAGACAATGACAAAGCCGCAAAAGACTAAATAGAAGTCAACAGATTTTAATTTTAATTTTTATCTTTATTTTATTTATTTTAATTTTTAATTTTCTTTTTTTTCTCTCTTTTTTTCTTTTTTGGATAGTTTTGTTTTGTTTGGGTTTTTTTTTTTTTACAAATCTCTTTCCCTTTATACCCTTTTACAGGATTTTCCTACTTTTCTGTCACATTATTGCTCTCCCTCTTTACTTGTGTAAGAAAAAACAATCCCCCCTTGTTTCCTCCTTTCCCCCAATAAAATAATATTTTAAAAAGATGATAATATGTATGGGTCTATTCATTTGCTTCAACTATTTATCTGATCTTCATATGACTTGTATGCCTCTCCATCATTGCAAGATTTATTATTGTCTTTAAGCTTAGAAAAATATGAAAAGATTCCAAAAGAGCAGGATTGCATTCTCTTGGATAACTCTCTGCCTAAGGAATGAGTTGGGTCAAATTCCTGCTACACAGTTGAAGAATAATAAAAGATTCATAAATTTCAACTAGACAGAAGCTTCTCTTCACAATAGAAGACACCTGCTCGGTTGAAGATTTACTATATTCAAATGAGAACAAACAATTTGAATCCTAACTATCTGAATTCAGTCCCCATTATTAAACTACTTGTAAACCAAAACTAGTGTTGAGAGACATGGATGCAGGTGCATGGCCAAACAGTACTAGAATTGGATTTATTTGATCATGACCCTTAATTTGCCTCTCTCGATCTGTTATTTGCAGTGTGCTCTAGGCTCAAAAGCGGACGAAAACAAGAGGCATAGAGGCTGCTCCTTTCAAGCCCTAAAGCTCTATATTCCGGAGCTAGTGCATGCAGTCTTGTGCATGCAACCATTGGACTTAACTATGTTTTGGAAGTCAGAAAGGCAAATCCCCTCTTCACAAAGTTTGCCAAGAAAACAATGTGACCACACACCGGAAACAACTTGAAGGGATACAACAACAACTAAGTAATTCCTGACTATCTCATTGCACATTGTAATTTGCAATCTTGTCAAGGTCTTTGATGAAGGATTGAAGCTCACAGTTCCCGTTTGGGGGGAGGGGTGGAGGCTAAAGCAAATAGGTATGGAGCAGTTCTTGAGCCTTTTTGTTGAGGCTTGTTGGCATTTTAACATTCTAATTAATCAGCTCCGCACTGTTTCCATTGTCACTTTTTTGCTCTGAACATACAGTGGAACCTCAACCTAAGAGCATCCCAAATTAAGGGTGTTTTGAATTAAGAGCCTTTGCTCAGCCCCAGTTTCACTTTGACATACAAGCATCATTTTAAGTTAAGACCTAACGCCAGAGGGAGCCCTAATGGAAGAGTACAGGGCTTTAGGTCTTCAAAAGGAGGAATACTGGCAGGAATTTACAGCTCCCGATAATGATGGTCTCTCTACATCCAAGGAACCAGGAATTGAGGCAGAGTCCTATTTCTCAGTAGGAGGTTGCAGATGATGAAGACCCATTACCATTATCCATTGAGCAATGAAAAGACAGAGAGGATGCATTGTCCCCAGTGATTGTTAAGTAGGGTGCACTACCCTAAATAGGCACCTGAGGTCTTGAAACAGCTAGCTATAAATTGCCCAGCCACTTTGCCAGCTTGGTTGTTTTCCACCCTCATTTTTAGGACTAGCAGTATTTTTCAGAGTTCCCGTTTTCCCAATCTTAGACTGGCTGCAACTTTGTTTTACACTGTTATAGTTTCTATTAGTTGTTCTTTTCAGAAATCTAGATAATGCATTTTTCACTTTTATGTCATCAAGGGCAGTCCAATATATGTTCAGTTGTTTCTATAATTACGCAAATTAGTTCCAACACTGTTTCAATGTTTTCCATTTTTACCTTCTCAACATCTAGTTAAACTTGATGGTCCAGTGATGGACAAATTTGTTTTGTTGTACACATTATCTCTTTTCAGCAATTAATGGCAATACGCCATGATTTAGAGACCCTCTTCACATTTTAACTGGCAATAGGGTTAGCACGTCTTATTCTGACAAATACCCTAGGTTTAAGTGGAGACGCATACCTCAAAGCACTTTTTGACATATGGCAGATGCTTTCCATATGTCCCAAATAGGAAATATTAAAATCACAACCAGTAAAATCAGAGTAAATTCTATCCGTAATCAGATATTGGAGCCTCACCTAATATTGACATACCACATAACACTTCCTGTTGTTTTACTGATGCCATGAGAGACAACAGAGCCAAATGAATATGTACTGGTTTGCAATATTTTAATTTAAAAATTCAGTGTGTCCACCATGCTTGATAGAGGAGGAAGGAATTGTTGTTGTTGTTGTTGTTGTTGTTGTTAACTTTATTTATATTCCACCTTTCTCCCTGTAGGGACTCAAGGCAGCTAACAATCCCACACTAGACAAGTTTAAAAAGTGGAACACAAAGTTAAAAAACAATTAAATAGTAGCAGTGTGGTTAAAAACAGAATTGCGTCTGCAAAGAACCGTCCGGCTGAACTGTTCCGAGTTGTCAGAGGCCTTTTAAAACCCACCATTCAGGATGGGAGCCCTGGCGACTCGGCAGCTCGCTGTGAAGCTTTTGCTCAGTTCTTTGCAGACAAAGTCGCTTTGATCCGTTCTGGTCTGGATACCATATTAACGGCAGTCTCTGAGGATGTAACAGAAGCACCTGCTTGTCCAGTTTTGATGGATTCATTTCAATTGGTGAAGCCCGAGGATGTGGACAAGATACTTGGAGGAATGAGGCCAACCACATGCATCCTAGACCCCTGCCCATCCTGGCTTCTAAAGGAGGCCAGAGGGGGATTGGCTGAGTGGGTTAAGGTAGTGGTTAATGCTTCCCTTCGGGAAGGCAAAATTCCAGCGAGCTTAAAACAAGCTATAATAAAACCGCTGTTGAAAAAACCATCACTGGACCCCACTAAATTCGACAACTATCGGCCAGTTTCCAATCTCCCCTTTTTGGGCAAAGTCCTGGAACGTGTGGTGGCCTCACAACTCCAGGTATTCTTGGTAGACACGGATTATCTAGACCCGGCACAGTCTGGCTTTAGGCCAGGACATGGTACCGAGACAGCCTTGGTTGCCTTAGTGGATGATCTGCACCGGGAGCTCGACAGGGGAAGTGTGTCCCTGTTGGTGCTGCTGGACCTCTCAGCGGCCTTTGATACCGTTGACCACGGTATCCTTCTGGGACACCTCGCGGGGATGGGTCTTGGAGGTACTGTTTTGCAGTGGCTCCGGTCATTCCTAGAGGGCCGATCTCAGAAGGTGTTATTGGGAGACCCCTGTTCAACACCACAACCTTTGTCTTGTGGGGTTCCTCAGGGCTCAATACTGTCTCCCATGTTGTTTAACATCTACATGAAGCCGCTGGGGGAGATCATCTGGAGTTTCGGGGTACGGTGTCATCTGTACGCGGATGATGTCCAACTCTGTCACTCCTTTCCACCTACTACTAAGGAGGTTGTCCAGGTCCTGAACTGGTGCTTGGCCGCTGTGACGGTCTGGACGAGGGCGAACAAATTGAAATTGAATCCAGACAAGACAGAGGTACTCCTGGTTAGTCGTAAGGCCGAACAGGGTATAGGGTTACAGCCTGTGTTGGACGGGGTCGCACTCCCCCTGAAGACGCAGGTCCGCAGCTTGGGTGTGATCTTGGATTCATCGCTGAGCTTGGAACCCCAGGTTTTGGCGGTGACCAGGGGAGCATTTGCACAGTTAAAGCTTGTGCGCCAGCTGCGCCCGTACCTTGGGAAGTCTGACTTGGCCACGGTAGTCCACGCTCTGGTTACATCCCGTTTAGACTACTCCAACGCTCTCTACGTGGGGTTGCCTTTGAAGACTGCTCGGAAGCTTCAGTTGGTTCAACGCTTGGCAGCCATGATACTAACAGGAGCGGCATTCAGGGAACACACAACTCCTCTGCTGCGCCAGCTCCACTAGCTACCAATTTGCTACTGGGCACAATTTAAAGTGCTGGCGTTGGCCTATAAAGCCCTAAACGGTTCTGGCCCAAGTTACCTATCCGAACGTATCTCCGCCTATGAACCCACCAGGACTCTAAGATCCTCTGGGGAGGCCTGTTGCAATCCAGAGCAGGGAACGAGGCCCTAAGATAACTATCCACCACACTTGGCTGTGAAAAACAATCCTTTTTTATTGAAGAAAAATGGTTACAAAATAAAGGAAAAATGCAAGTCAAAAGCCACAGCAAAATCAGCAAACATGAATTTAAATGGACAAAGCAAAACCAAAAGCCTCACTGGGAAAATACTGGAATCTGTTAGCAATCCACTAACCGTACTTGATATCCTAGAAATCTTCCCAAACTATGGCCAGGGATCCGGGAGAACTGCCAAGGTCTTCATCAATTCTGAAACGGTGCCTGGACTGAGGCAATCAGCCTGGCGTATTGCAATTAAAACTCAAGAATCGGTTCCGTGAACCGCCCTTCTGTTTTGAAGCCAATGTTTTTAATTCTTGAATTCGGGAGGATCGACGCAAACTGAGTGTTTTACTTCTGTCTTCCCAAATTTGGCCCCTTCTGTTGTCATTACAGTTAACAGGTGCAGAAGGGAGGGAAAGTTCAAGGTCTCCCTCTGAAACATTCTCAGGAACACTGGTACTTTCATTTTCCAAATCTACAGAAGTTCCTTCCTCACTAATTTCAGGAACATTGGCATTTTCCAAACCTACAGCAGTTTCTTCCTCACTAATTTCAGGAGCATTGGCATCAAAAGGTACATTTCCACTAGCATCAGTAAATATACTTTCATTAGCATCAGGAGGAACAAACAAAGAATCAGGTTCAAGTTCAAACTCAGGCTGAACCCCAACAAGGCCCTGCTCTCGATCCTGCCTGCTTCACAGGCACGTTTGGCGGGGACGAGAGACAGGGCCTTCTCAGTGGTGGCCCCTTGGCTGTGGAACGCCCTTCCCATAGACAGATCAGCCCCCTCGTTAATGGTGTTTCGAAGAAAACTGAAAATCTGGCTATTTGAACAGGCGTTCGGAGAAGCAGTGCAATGAGTATAATGAATATAGGAAAACGGAATTACGGATGACGAGTTGGATCACGATTCTAGTTACGAGATGTGAATGTGTTGTTTATTGATGTATAACTACTAGTATACTATGGTGTTAAGTGTTTTTAAATAGTGCATGTTGTTAACACTGAATTTTTGCTCTTGTTGTTAACCGCGTTGAGTCGCCTACGGGCTGAGAAACTGCGGTATACAAATAAAGTAAATAAATAAATAAATAAATAATAAAATACAACGAATACACTTAAAATTGCCTGAACTGATTAATGTCCAAAAATGTAGTTTTTGGAGCATTTCTATTGCATCATTCCCACTTTTTAAAATACTGTTATCAAAACATCGAGGACCCCAAAATGAGTCCCAAAATCAATGGTCCCATGAGCACTAGCAATGGTGCCTGCAACAAACCTTTCCCCAGTTTAGGGTGACTTCTCAGTGAACTCACCCAAAGTTGGGCAAGCACTACACATACACACACCACACTTCAAGGCACGGTTCAATATTTACTCCAGGAATAACCCTGATTCCTTCACAATGCCTTGGGAGTCACAGAATGGGCTTAGAAAATGCCAAGGGTTTTTTTTTCCAGACTTTATCTTAGGATGGATTCAGACAAGCCTTTATCTCAGAAGAATCTGCATTTTAAAAATGCGGATCTTCCTGGTGGCCTGTTCACGCACACCCCAGAAAGCATCTGTGGTGGGTGTCCAGATGCTCTTGTGGGACTGCCTCCCCCTCCCCCTCTCCTGGTGTGTCACTTCTACATGCTGAGAGAGCTGCTCCAAGAGAGTACTGGAAGCTGGGTAAGTTTTCTTTACTTTTCAAAGGGGTCTGGGGGTTTTGGGGGAGGGGTTGGGTATTCCCACAGTTTTCCAGACTAATTTAGTCTGGAAAACTGTAGGAATGGTGTCTGGACTGCACCGGAATAAACCCACTATCTAATTAATTCGCTTTCTCTGGCAAGGCAGTGTGTGGGCTGATCAAATGTGAAGTACACATGGTTTATTTTACGTAACACCACAAAAATTGTCCTTCTCCTTCCAAAACTGTATATGTATATGTGTATATACATTGTTGATGACAATGTTTTTAACATGTTTATAACTTAATGTTTTATTTACTGTTTTAAACTGTTGCTATTTGTGTTTATATTTGTATTATATTAAGGCTTCGAATTGTGGCCTGTTTGTAAGCCACGCTGGGTCCCTCCCCCCTCGGGGGAAGAGAAGGGCAGGATGAAAATATTGGAAATAAATAAATCAATAATAAATAAATACACACACACACACATACACTGCCCTAATCAGGACTAATTTGGGATATTGTGCTGGAACTGTATAAGTTCCAGTTCCTTTTGTCAGGCCTCCTCACCCACAGTTTTAGAGTAGTTGTGCCGTTATACCCAGACACTTTTATAAAAAACAAAACTATGATGTGCTGTTCCCTATGTCTGGGCAAACTGCTGGGGCTTTTTTTGAGAAAACTGAGACACTCAGCAAGTGAGTCTATTGCAAGTATTGAACATCAAAAAGGATATTTATTTCAAAGTCTTGCAGACTTGGTACAGTTCTTTCAAAGTTGCAATCAAACAGTCAATAGACTGACAATAAATGGAACTTTAGAAATATTCTTTCTTTTCTATCATTACAGAGATAACCCCTTTCTCCAGATGGCAGATAAGATTCTGGAATCTTAACACCCTAATTTTAAGCTGTTGTGGTTTAAAGAAGCAGGTTCTTTTCCTAACTATAACTTGAAGTTAGTTCAGGAGACTAAGGAGTGCCAACTCTCTCTATAACTATAAACTCAAAACACAAAATACTATTTATACTAGCTCAGTTCTTCTCAATTCTATTCTATCTATGACTCAATTTAGCTTCTATCTCAATTAAGCTTATCTAACTATAATATCTCAATTGTTCTCAATAGTTCTCAATTCTATTCTACCTCAATTAAGCTTTTCTAACTATACTATCTCAATTGTTTTTGCAGTGGTTTGTTGGAGCTACCTTTTCTACCTCCAGCACATCAGATTCCTTCTTCAGAACTGAATAGGGCAGGGAGGGCTCCAAAATGGAAGTCTGGCCTGGTAAAAGGGGTGGGCTCAAAAGTTACTCTCTGGGCCAATCATTGCAGAGAGCCTGCAAACTGGCCTTCTTGCCTCTGGCTGCTAACTCTGTAGGCTTTGCAAAACTGCAACAGCTCTGAAACAAAACAGGTTTCTTGGGAGAGGGAACAGTAGTCACTTTTATGATAGTTTTATGGGGTGGAGTTTAAGAATACCCTTCCTGGTTTGTGTCAGCCATTTTGTTTGCCCCTTTGCCTGAGGAAAGGGCGCCATTTTAGATCATAGACCACCAGGGAATCTTGGAAGCAATATATGTCTGCAGTTGGTCCCAGTGAGATCCAGGCTTGGACAAGCCATATCACGTCAATTTCTAAACCAATAATTAATTAAGCCTTGGGCATTGGGTGCCATAGAGGGCCCTACACCAGAGACAGCAAGCAAAGAAAACTGCCATCTATTCTTTCCTCAGAAATCATCCATGACTGGCAGCTTCAGGAACAAATCAGTTTGCTTTCAAATTTTAAGTATGAACTTTGTGGTATGGAAATCAAGTTGGTGCCTGGATGGAGATAGGCCCAAGACTAGTTAATAAATTGTTGCCATTTCATGAAAGCAATAGCATGGGCATTGATTCTGTGGGGTTCCTTGCTCAAACAATAGAGAACAGGGATTCCCCGAAATACAAGGGCGAATGGCCACTATACACCAAAAAGTAATACAGTTATATAATCACAATAATGTATAGCATACCTATGCTTATAGTACTATAACATTAAATGTACTAGCATCTTGTACAAAGTATACTTCATGCAATTCTCTAAACCAAAATATTTCCTTATGTGGGATAAACAACTAATTTTTGCCAGTATAGTCCATTCTACTATAATTCTTTAAAGCCACTTTTTGAATCTTTATTTTCACCATAATTTATTAAAATTGCACAAAAATATTTTCAACACTATGCTGAATGTCATTTGCAAACACTCCTGTCTTCAACCCATCATCATTTCATGTTCCTCTTGTTGTTTTTTGCATTTTGGAAAGTAACATTTTATGCTAAATATGTACAGAAGCCTTCTAGCAGATAAAACTGTATGACAATTACAGTAGAGTCTCACTTATCCAACATACATGGGCATGCAGAATGTTGGATAAGCAAAAATTTTGGAAAATAAGGAAGGATTAAGGAAAAGCCTATTAAACGTCAAATTATGTTATGATTTTACAAATTAAGCACCAAACATCATATTTTACAACAAATCGACAGAAAAAGCAGTTCAATACACGGTAACGTTATGTAGTAATTACTGTATTTACTAATTTAGAACCAAAACATAGCAATGTATTGAAACAGCTGTGCATCCAGGCAGGAGGTAGAGTGCATTGGATAATACAGACCATTGGATGAGCGAAGGTTGGATAAGTGAGATTCCACTGTATATACTTTGCTACACAATGAAATAACTGCTCTTGACAATATTCTCCATGCCCTTACATTGTTCTTCGGTTGTTTCCTTTTATTTGTGAGGCAAATTCAAGTTATTTGAATCTCTATATGTCCCAATTGGACATTAATTGGGAGTTGGGGCATTAGTAACAGAATCCTGCAACTATTTGCATTTCTTTCTGTTGCATGATATAACCATTCAAGAAGCCCCCAGACAGAAGTTTTCTCCAGCAGACATCAAACAATCAGAGTCAGAATCAGGTACTTCTCAGACACTTTTCTCAGAAAGTGGCATAATGGATAATAACTTAATTTCTCCATGGGGTATCTTTACATGGACCATTATTGGAAGTATGTCCATGGTTGCCATTTTAGGAAATGGATTTATCATAATTGTGAGTGGGAACCGATGGCTCCAAACCAGGAAGATTGCTCCTTCTGATTTTCTCTTGACTAGTTTGAGCATCTCCAGAGTGTTTTGGCATGTAACCTTTGGACTTAGCTATATTTTGGAAGTCAGCATTGGTGATGCCTTTGTGTATTCTACTGCTCAGGAAACTATCAGCTTTTTCTGCATATTTTCTGGCATGGCCAGCCTCTGGTGTGCTTCATGGCTTAGTGTTTTCTATTGTGTGAAAGTCACCAACTTTGCCAACCGCTTTTTACTCTGGCTGAAGCCAAGGATCAATGTGCTCTCCATTAGACTGCTTGGAATGTCAATAAGCAGTCTGGTGGTCATGTCCATTCCCTTCTTCAGGAGTTACGCAGAACAAAAAAAGCGGTGCAATCTGACAGAGGGCCTGCCAGTGAACATCAGTCAACGAAAGGATTGCAAAGTCTTACTTTTGATTTTTCGTCGCCTTCAGATAATTGTTGTTTCAATGAATTTCATGATCAGTATAACTGCAACCATTCTCTTGCTCCTCTCTCTGTGGAAACACACAAGGAATCTGAAAAAGAGTGGTATTGGTGCAAAAGACCTAAGTACTCAGATCCATATTAATGTCATGAAGCCTTTGGTGTTTTATATTTTTCTCTACCTTTTATATTTTGCTGCTATGCTAAATTTTGCAAATCATTCTGTGCATGCTGCTGATGCTATTGAGCTTTTGTCTGACATCCTTCGTACCATATTTCCTTCAGCACATACCATAACATTGGTTTTGAGCAATCCAAAATTGAAAACATTGTTAGTTCGCACTCTGAATATAAGACAAAAGGTTAATCAAGAGAAGAGGCACCAGACACGCATTTCTTGTCTCCAAGGAAACAAAGACAACCACATTTTCAAATGCTGAGACTGATAATTATCATAAGAAAATGTGAAGATGCATCTTTGTATTTGACAATCCTGAATATACAGAATGAATAAATTGAACTGACTTTCTGGATATTTGGTTTCTCCTAATCTTCATAAAATGCATTTCTTGAATTAGTTACCTGGCATCATTTACTCAGAGACTTCCACATGTCAGTCTGCAGTAGCTAAAAGTCAACACAATTGCCACAGCTGATGAAATATGAAAATATGTGGGGGTCTTTTTATTTGTTTCAACTATTTGTGTGATCTTCATATGACTTGTATGCTGCTCCATCATTGCAGAATTTATTATTGTCTTTAAGCTTATACAATATGAATGGATTCCAAAAGAGGAGAATAGTATTCTCTTGGATAACTCTCTGCCTAAGGAATGAGCTTGGTCAAATTCCCACTGCAAAGCTGAAGAATAATAAAAGATTGATCAATTTCCACTAGACAGAAGCTTCTTTTCACAATGGAAGACACCTGCTCAGTTGAAGATTTACTATATTCAAATGAGAACAAACAGTTTGAATCCTAAATATCTGAATTCAGTTTCTATTGTTAAAGTACTTGTAAACCAAAACTAGTGCCAGGAGACATGGATGCAGGTGCATGGCCAAACGGTACTCGAATTGAATCTGGTTGATCATGACCCTTACTTTGCCTCTCTCGATTTGTTATTTGCAGTGTGCTCTAGGCTCAAAAGTGGATGAGAACACGAGGCACGGAGGCCGCTCCTCTCAAGCCCTAAAGCTCTGTACTCTGGTGCTAGTGCTACCTTTGACACGACCTCTTAATGCAAAACACAGCTCGTATGTCAAAGCAAAATGCGGGCCAAGTTATAGCTCTTAGTTAAGATGCTCTTAAGTTGGGATGCTCTTACGTTGAGATACCACTATATTCTTAAAAATGAATGAAAATGATTGTTATTTTATTTTTATTAAAATAGTAATTCAGTGTAAATTTTAGTTGCACACAGTAATAATATTGGAACTTTTATTATATTTTCAATCTACTAAAAGTTCATTTACATTTTAAATATATTGTTTAATGTTTAAGGGGGGGCACTTGCCATTGGGCAAGGGGACACCCTGACTTGTCCACACCTGTATATATACCGTGCACGTGTGTGTGTGTTTACACGCACTATATTCCTTCTATTTTAAGACACACTTTTTCCTATATAGATATCTCTAAAACAGGATATGTCTTAGAATCGCAGGTATGTCTTATGCATTTTTGTTGTTGTTGGTACTGAAATTAGGGTGCTTCTTATAATTGATGATGTCTTACAATTCAAGAAATATGGCACACAAACACACACACACAGCCCCTATAGCCATGGATTTTGGGCCTATGGATCCAACCATCCACAGATTGAAATTATGTTTTAAAACTTCCAATATGAAAACCTTGATTTAACCATTTTATATAAGAGCCACCATTTTATTGTTCTATGATATATAATGGGATTTCAGCATCCATGGATTTTGATATCCACAGGATCCCCGGAACCAAACTCCAGAGGATGTCATGGGCCAACTGTATTTCAGGACAAATCCAAAAGGAGAATTCCCTGTAACACAAGAGAACTGACCATACTTGGTGGCCATGGAATACTGAGAAGGGAGTTGAGATCAAACTGAGTTGCTAAAATCCTGTGGGGAACCCTGACACTACAACATTGTGTTACCGTTCCTCTTTGCCAACTTCTTTAATGCTAAAGGATTAACTGCCCAGGGGTACCTTTCTTGACACATTTTGTAATTCTTTTTTTTCACTCTTTGCTGTATTTGCTTAGAGTAGCTTGCCTTCTCTTGATTGATTTTAAAGTATTTTGAGCTGAAGGAAGATATGTGTTTTCTTAGATCAGTGGTTCTTAACCTGTGGGCTGCGGATCACCAGTGGGTCGTGGGGACAAAAATCTGCTCCACAAGCCTCTTTCCTCTTTATTTTATTTTATTGCCTCTCCTTTCGCACTGCCTGACACTCCTTCCCTGTCACGGACCTTGACATATGTTCTATATCGGAAATGAGAGCTGATGTGGTCTATCCAATGCAATTTTCTGAATCACCACCCCAAACTGAATCTAAAATTGACCAAAAACACGTTCATAAACCTTTTGGTACTAAAGTTGGAGAGTGGCCTCTGGTCAAAACAAGTTTGAGAACTACTGCTATAGATGAAAGGACAATAATAATGGCTACAAAGACAGAATTTACTGTAGTTCTAATTAAAATCTGAAAAACAAAAGAATGGTCCACCGATTGGATAGACTCGATATACTGTATATTCCACTCCCAGAGTCAGGAGACACTAAGGACTGCAGTAACTACGGGGCTGTTCATTAATTTCCCTTGCAAGGAAAGTGATGCTCAAAGTTCTACAATAAAACCCTTGACCATGTCTATAGTGAGAAATGTGAGATGTCCAAACTGAATACAGGAATGGAAAAGGAACCTTGGAACAATCATATTGCAAACATTGGATAGTGGAGCTAACCAATTAATTTCAGATAAAAATCAGCCTGTGCTTTACATATTATGAAAATTCCTCTGATTGTACAGATCATGAAAAACAGTGATTTCTTTTAAAGAAATAAGAGTGCCAAAACATTTGTTTGTCTAGATGCACAACCTGCAGTCAGAGCAAGAGTGTATTGTCTAAAAAGGTTTGCAATCAACAAGGAGGACAGTCAAGATTTTATGTTAGTATTTTCCTGGGAAGATTCCTTCATCCTGGTTGCCAAATCAGGCCCCCTCCCAGGGGAACCCATTTAGGTGTGTCAATACCCTCACCACCCATTGTCCTGTTCCGGCCATGCAGAAACATTTTTTGGTAGGGAAGGGTTGGACTGCAAGGTCTATGGTGCAATGGTGTCACCTCCTCCATCTCCCCCCCTCCCCTCCGTGCCATGGTTCTTCATTACTACTCTTCCATATTTAACTGAAAATCTTTGCCAGTGCAGCCCATCTTACTATATTTCTCTGATGCCAATTTTTTGAATATTTCTTTGCACAAACATCTTTTCAAAATCACATTTTTTCTATCATCGTTTCATGTTCCCTTTGTTGTTGTTGTTTGCATTATGGAAAAGAAAACTTTACCAAAATCACATAACCGCCTTCTAGCTGATAAAATAGTCTAGCAATTATAGAATTTGCTATAGAATGAAAGAACTGCTCTTGACGGTATTCTCCAGCAACTTTTTACCACGTCCTTACATTGTTCTTGGATTGTTCCCTTTTATTTGTGAGGCAAATTCTAGTTATTTGATTCTCTGTATGTCCCAGTGGGACCTTAGTTGGGAGTTGGGTCATTAGAAACAGAATCCTACAACTATTTGCATTGTTGTCTGTAGCATGATATAACCACCCAAGAGGCCCCCAAGCAGCAGTTTTCTTCAGCAGACCTGAAACAGAAACAATCAGAATCAGGTACTTCTTCTCAGATTTTTCCCTCAGAAAATGGCAATATTGAATTTGAACTTCATTTCTCCATTGGGTATATTTACATGGACCATTGTAGGAAGTATATCCATGGTTGCCATTTTAGGAAATGGATTTATCATAGTTGTGAGTGGGAACCAATGGCTCCAAACCAGGAAGCTATCCCCTTCTGATTTTCTCTTGACTAGTTTGAGCATCTCCAGAGTTTTTTTGCATGTAACCTTTGGACTTAACTATGTTTTGGAAGTCACCATTGGTGACACCTTTATTGATACTTTTACATGGGAAGCTATCAGTTTTGTCTGGGTTTTTTCTAGCATGGCCAGCCTCTGGTGTGCTTCATGGCTTAGTGTTTTCTATTGTGTGAAGGTCTCCAACTTTGCCAACCGCTTTTTACTGTGGCTGAAGCCAAGGATCAATGTGCTCTCCATTAGACTGCTTGGAATGTCAATAAGCAGTCTTGTGGTCATGTCAATTCCCTACTTCTACAGTTACCTTGAAGAAAAAAAGCGGTGCAATCTTACAAGGAGCCTGCTAGTGAACTTCAGTCAAAGAAAGGATTGCCAAGCTTTATTTTTTATTTTTCGTCGCCTTCAGGTAATTGTTGCTTCCATGAATTTCATCATCAGCATAACAGCAACCGTTCTTTTGCTCATCTCTCTGTGGAAACACATAAATAATCTGAAAAAGAGTGGTATTGGTGCAAAAGACCTAAGTGCTCAGATCCATATTAATGTCATGAAGCCTCTGGTGTTTTACATGTTCTTTTACCTTTTATATTTTGCTGGAATGCTAAATTTTGCAAGTGGTTATGCATCCATAGTTGATCCAATTGAGCTTTTGTCTGACGTCCTTCTTACTATATTTCCTTCAGCACACACCATAATATTAGTTTTGAGCAATCCAAAACTGAGAGCACTGTTAGTTCGCACTCTAAATATAAGACAAAAAGCTTAATAAAGAGAAGGGGCACCAGAATTGCATTTCTTTTTCCATAGGAAAAAGACAACCACATTTCCAAATGTCAAAACTTATAGTTACCACAAGAAAATGTGAAGATGCGTCTTTGTATTTTACAATCTTGAATATACAGAATGAATAAATTGAGCTGAATTTCAAGATATTCTCTTTCTTCTAATCTTTTGTAAAGTGTATTTATGAAAATATCTCACCTAGCATCATTTACACAGAGACTTGCACACGTCAGTCTGCAGTAACTAAAAGTCAACACAATTGCCACATCTGATAAAACATGAAAATATATATTGGCTTTTCATTTATTTCAATTGTTTATGTGATCTTCATAACAGTTGGCCAAACAAAGAAGACTGGCAGCAAGACTTGTATGCTACTCAATCTTGGCAGAATGTATTATTGTCTTTAATTTTATAAAAATGTGGATTCCAAAAGAGCAGATCTGAATTATCTTGGATAACTATCTTCCTAAGGATTGAGCAGGGTCAAATTCCTGCTGCACAGTCGAAGAATAATAAAAGACTCATCAATTTCAGCTAGACAGAAGCTTCTCTTTACAATGGAAGACACCTGCTCAACTGAAAATTTACTATCTTCAAATGAATACAAACAATTTGAATCCTAAAAACGTGCATTTCAGCCTCTATTATTAATGTACTTGTAAATCAAAACTGGTGCTGAGAAACATGGATGCAGGTGCATGTCCAAACGGTACTGGAATTGGATCTTCTTGATCATGACACTTACTTTGCCTCTCTTGATCTGTTGTGTGCAATGTGCACTTAGCTTAAAAGCGGACGACAGCACGAGACACAGAGGTTGCTCCCTTGACCTCTAAAGCCTTGTACTCTGGCGCTAGCACTCCCTCTGGCACTGCCTGTATGTCAGAGCGAAACTTGGGCCAAGTGACAGCTCTTAACTCAAGATGGTCTTAAGTTTAGGTCTAACTGGATTCTTATAAAAGAAAAGAAAACTTATTTTATTTTATTTTTGATAAAATAGTAATTCAGTGTAAATTTTAGTTGCACACATTAATAATATTGTAACTTCTATTATATTTTCTATTTGGATCTGAGTGGCACAGATATATGTGGTATGGTAAAGTGAAAGTGAATATAGATTTCAAAAACCATTATGTTAGACATGTTTTACTATGAATATGGGAGAGATATAAATCAGTCTTATGCCCGAAGATCCCAGAGTGGGTATCAGCTCAAGAAGCATTATATAAAAGAGAAACACAAAGTAAGAAGAAATGGTTAACATATCAAGATCTCTTAGAAAAAGTACATGGGGAATTAGAATCAAAACAAGAGAACTGTTTTCTTATTTACTTTAATGGAGAGATTCAGACAAGACAAGCAGTCCACTGGTTTTGAAAATAAATAAATAGGAGTTTGTGTTACAATTATGTATGAATGATAAACATTTAATTGCTAAAATGTATAAAATGTTACTGAAATGAGAAATGGCAGATAAGCAAATTAAAGAATACATGATAAAGTGGGCACAAAATGTGGGGCACATTATAATGTTGGAACAATGGGAAAATATGTGGACTAAAGGGTTGCAATTGTACCGGTAGTATATGACACGTGAAAAGCTCTATAAGATATATAAAGACCTCCAGTATTGGATGGAAATGTAAACAACAAGTGGGGTTCTCCTATCATATGTGGTGGACATGTAAACATGCCAAAATATTGGATTCACATACACACAGTGATTCAGAAAATGTCTGGGGAAGTATCCAGCTAAAACTGGAGACTTTTCTACTTGGTCTGACTGATAAAAAAATAATCAGGATAGACTATGGCAAAATATGACCACAGCAGCCTGACTACTCTACGCACAGAAATGGAAGAGTACAACAATACCAACAACGGAGAAATTGATAATAAAAATAATGGACTTAGCTGAAATGGAGAAATTAACACATCTACTAAAAGAAGGAACATTGAAAACTTTTTTTTAAAAAAAGACTGGAAACCTTTTATTTACTTTTTGCATGAAAAAGAGATGGACTTGTCAATTCTGAGTTTTGAAGAATAAATTAAAGGGTTTTTTTGTTATTTGTTGTAATATGGGGAAATAATTAGTGTATAGAGGTCTAGAGGATGAAGCATATGATATTAGCTTTCTTGGTGACTAGATCAGGATAGACTGGAGACCACCTATCTTCCCTATTTTTTTTCCCTATTTTTTCTCCCTATTTTTCTTTCTTTTTTCTTTTTTTAAAGAGAAGGATGTATATAAAAAAGCAATGTTACATGGAAATGAAATGTATAAATATGAGAGCCAATGGAAACTAAGTATAAGCAAGATATTTTAAAGTTGAAACAATAGAAATATTGTAAAAATAATAATGAATAAATGAATAAATGATTTTATTTTATTTTTATTAAAATAATAATACAATGTAAATTTTAGTTTTATACAGTTATCATATTGGAACTTCTATTATATTTTCAGTCTACTAAAAGTTCAGTGACATTTTTAATATATTGTTTAATGTTTAAGGAGGCCCACTTGCAATTGGGCAAGTGGACACACAGACTGATCCACCCCTGTATATATATACTGTGCATGTGTATGTATGTATACACACACACACACTGTATTTCTTACATTCTAAGACACACTTTTTCATATTAAAATATCTTTAATAATGGGAGAGGTTTCCTAGAATGGCAGGTATGTCTTATGTATTTTTGTTGTTGTTGGTACTGAAATTAGGGTGTATCTTATAGCTGATGATGTCTTACAATTCAAGAAATATGGTATAACGATGATCATAATAATAATCATCATCATCATCATCATCATCTTATATGTATCCCGTTCCCTCTCCCCAAAGGGACTCAGGGTAACTTACAAAAAAAAAATACAATATACATAGTCAGGCCCATAACCAGGATTTTGATTCGAGGGGTGCTGAGTTTGATTTGGGGAGGGGTGAGTTCAATTCAAGGGAGGGGGCTGAGGATCTACCCTAGCAAACCTTGTGTATCGTCATCCCAATAGCCCCATGCATACGGGATATATTGAGCATGGTGATCAGATCATGATATGACTAAACATAACAGTTTAAATAATGTACCAGTAAGGCCTTCTTGCGGACCACCCTGAGAATTTCGGGGGGGGGGGGCTGAAGCCCCTCAAGCCCCCCCCCCCTCCGCCTCGGCTACATGCCTGGATAAAGCAATAATCCCGACCAAAACAACACAAATCATCCATTCATAATACAAAAACAACAGCAGCCATAAAATATTAAATTATAACATCAAAACATCACAAAGTATACAATTTTGTGCTGGAAGAAAACATACATAAGAGGCAAATACACACACACAGTATAGGCATACACACAGAGAGCAGCCCCTAGCAAATGGAGTTGCTAAAATCCTCTGGGGGGACCCTGAACACTACAACATTGTGTTACCGTTCCTCTTTGCCAACCTTCTTTTAATGTCAAAGGATGAACTGCCCAGGGCTCCCTTTCCTGACACATTTTGGAAGGCATTTCTTCACTCTGTGTCATGTTTTGCTTAGAGTAGCTTGTCTTCTCTTGATTGATTTTAAAGTATTTTCTGCTCCAGGAAGATATGTTTTTCCTTAGATGAAAAGGCAATAATAATAATAATAATAACAACAACAACAATACTTTATTTATACCCTGCTCCATCTCCCCCAGGGGGACTCAGTGTGGCTTACATGAGGCCACACCCATCAGTAGAGTACATACATTATATTAAAACACATGGCAATACCAGAAATTAAATGCATAAAATGCAAAGAAATAAAATAAATGACGCAGACAATATAGAACAAGCAATTAAAAACAGAAATTTCACTGGGCAGGGCCACATTCAAAGCTAAAATTTAAAAAAACACTGGGAGATAGGACAAGATAAATTATTAGGTTGAGGATTCAGGAATGATGGAGGATTCAATTGCACAAACCATAAATAAAGTGCTTCTAAGGACATTTAGTGCAAAATTTGGCTAGGGAGTTTCTTACATTCTATCGCTGAAGGCACATTGGAATAGCCAGGTTTTCAAATTCCTCTTAAAGATTGCTAGCATGGGGGCTTGTCTGATATCTCTAGGGAGTGAGTTCCAGAGCCGGGGGGCCACCACCGAGAAAGCCCTCTCTCTCACCCCTGCAAGTCGCACTTGAGATGCGGGTGGGAGCGAGAGAAGAGCCTCTCCGGAAGATCGAAGAGATTGTGTGGGTTCGTAGATGGAGATACGGTCGCGCAGGTAGGTGGGTCCTAAACCATTCAGGGCTTTGTAGGTCAAGACCTGTACCTTCAATTGGGCCCGGAAAATAAACGGCAGCCAGTGGAGCTCCTTAAACAGGAAGGTTGACTGCTCTCTGTAATTCGTACCAGTTAATAATCTGACTGCCACTCATTGGACCAACTGGAATTTCTGGGCCGTCTTCAAGGGCAGCCCCACATAGAGAGCATTGCAATAGTCCAATCTAGAGGTTACTAAGGCATGGTCAAATCTGACTTCATGAGGTACGGTCGCAGCTGGCGCACGAGTCTTAATTGTGCAAAAGCCCTCCCAGCCATCGCCGATGCCTGGGCTTCAAGCATCAGCACTGAATCTAGGAGGACACTCAAGCTGTGGACCTGTGATTTCAGGGGGAGTGCAACCCCGTCAAGCACAGGTTGCCACCCTATACCTTGAACCGGCTACGATTGACCAGGAGGACCTCTGTCTTGTCGGGACTGATCCTCAGCTTATTCGTCCTCACCCAGATGGTCACAGCGGTCAGGTACTCGTCCAGCACCCGAGGGGCTTCCTTGGAATTAGGTGAAAAGGAGATACTAAGGATTGCAGTAACCATGGGGCCATTGAATTAATTTCTCTTGCAAGGAAAGTGATGCACAAAGTTCTACAATAAAGCCCTTGACCATGTCTAGAGTGGGAAATGCCAGATGTCCAAACTGACTACAGGAAAGGAAGAGGAACCAGGGAATGAGGGATCATATTACAAACATTGGATAGTGGAGCTAACCAATTAATTTCAGATGAAAATCTTCCCCTGCTTTACATATTATGAAAATTCCTTTGATTGTACAGATCATGAAAAACTTTGATTACTTTTAAAGAAATTAGAGTGCCCAAACATTTGTTTGTTTAGATGCCGATGACCTAATTTGCACAGTAGAAGATCCGGTAGACAATACAAAGAAATAGTTGGATAAAATAGAAGAGTTTGGACAAGTGTCTGGCTTTAAAATAAATAAGCTGAAAATGATGATCCTAACAAAAAATATCTCAAAAGAAAAAAATGACAAGAAGTACTCAAAGACATTAAAGGATTACAAATAGTAAATAAAATCAAATATTTGGGTATATTGTTGTCAACAAAAAACTCTCAATTACTGAAGAACAATTATGAAACAGAGTGGAAAGAGATACGGGAAAACCTTGATAATAGCAAACTTTGATGCAGGTTCAAGAGAACACAGTAGTCAAAGGGCCCAATTCAGTGGTCAAATGCCGAGAGTTCAAGGAGTAAAGTGCAATAATCAAGAGTCTATACTGCAGTCAAAAGCCAATCCAAAGATTCAAGGTTCCAGAGTTCAGGCAATAGGATACCAAAAATCCACAAATCTGGGGGGGGGGGGGGGGGGAGAGGGGGGAATCACCCACCACCAAAATGAGACAAATACTTCTCTTCCAAGCTCAGTCTCCAGGCTAGCTCCTTATAACCAGTAAAACCCAGTTGCAAACACTCTCTTGCATACCTCCAGCTTTAACTGCTTTCACCTGTAAACTCTTACAGATTACTCAGCCCTTTAGAACGAAGACTTACATTACTCCCTTCTATCACCAACTGCTAGGCCTAAGACCACCAACCACCATCAACTGCGGAACATGATACATGACAGATCTGCCTCCATATTTAACTGAAAATATTTGCCAGTGCAGTCCATTCTATTATAATTCTTTGAAGCCAATTTTTTGAATATTTGTTTCAACATAATTTATTAAAATTGCACAAACATCTTTTCAAAATTGTGCTGAATGTTTTTTGCAAACATTACAGCCTTCTTCGATCTATCATCTTTTCATGTTCCTCTTGTTGTTGTTTGCATTTTGGAAAATAAGACTTTATGCCAAATAAGCACAGAAGCCTTCTGGCGGATAAAACAGTCTAACAATTGTAGACTTTGCCACAGAATGAAAGAACTGCTCTTGAAAATATTCTCCTGCAACTTTTTACATTGTTCTTATATTGTTCTTGGATTGATCCCTTTTATTTGTGAGGCAAATTCAAGTTGAGTATCTATATGTCCCAGTGGGACATTAGTTAGGATTTGGGTCATTAGTAACAGAATCCTACAACTACGAGTATTTGCATTTCTTTCTGTCGCATGATACAATCATTCAAGCAGCTCAGGGAACACCTGTATGTTTTGATGTTTGACCATCCTTGTGTGTGTTGCAATCCAGAGCTGGGAACGAGGCCCTAAGATAACTATCCACCACACTTGACTGTGAAAAACAATCCTTTTTTATTGAAGAGAAATGATTACAAAATAAAGGAAAAATGCAAGTCAAAAGCCACAGCAAAATCAGCAAACATGAATTTAAATGGACAAAGCAAAACCCAAAGCCACACTGTAAAATACTGGAACCTGTTAGCAATCCACTAACCGTACTTGATATCCTAGAAATCTTTCAAAACCATGGCCAGGGGAAACCGGGAGAACTGTCAAGGTCTTCATTAATCTGAAACAATGCCTGAACTGAGAAAGTCAGCCCAGCAGAAGGCAATTAAAGCCAAAGAATTGGTTCCGTGAACCGCCCCTATGCTTTGAAGTCAATGTTTGTAATTCTTTAATTCGGGAAGACCTTCGCAAGCTGAGTGATTTACTTCTGTCTTGCCAAATCTGGCCCCTTCTGTTGTCATTAAAGTTACCAGGTGCAGAAGGGAGGGAAAGGTCAAGGCTTCCCTCTGAAACATTCTCATGAACACTGGTACTTTCATTTTCCAAATCTACAGAAGTTCCTTCCTCACTAATTTCAGGAACATTGGCATTTTCCAAACCTACAGCAGTTTCTTCCTCACTAATTTCAGGAGCATTGGCATCAAGAGGCACATTTTCATTAGCATCAGTAAATATATTTTCATTAGCATCAGGAGGAACAAACAGAGAATCAGGTTCAAGTTCAAACTCAGGCTGAACCCCAACAGTGGGAGGCTACTCTCATGTCCCCGCATGTGGAGCTGGAGCTGGCAGGGGCAGCTCATCTACACTTTCCTCGGATTCAAACCTCCGACCTGTTGGTCTTCAATTCTGCTGGCACAAGGGTTTAATCTATTGCACTACCAGGGGCTCCTAGACCAGTTAATAAATTGTTACCATTTTGTGAAAGCAATAGTGTGGACATTGATTCTGTGGGGTTCCTTGCTCAAACAGGAAAGCAATCCAGCATTCCCCAAGCTGATTGAAAGTTAGGACATGTTGATGCTAAAGAGTCATTTAAAGCAGCTTGGGTGCAATTGCACTCGTATTGTGTTCAGTTCTGAGCATCTCATTTTAGAGAAGATATAGAGAAGTTGGATCAGAGAAGGACAGAAAAGAAGGAGGAAGGTTGATAACAGGTATGGAGGGCAAAGAAGTAGTAAAGTTTGAAAGAATTCAGCTGGGTGAAGAAATGACAGGGAAGTGACATGATTGGACTCTATAAATATCACAAGGCTTGTAATAGAAGGAAAGACCTCATTTGTTCTCTGCTACTGGAGAAAGTAGGACTAGGTCTAATGGCTTTACATTACAGGAGTGTAGATTTTGATTGAAACATCTGGACAGTAAAAGCCGTTAAGTAATAATGGAACCAACTGCCTATATATGTGGTGGACAAAAGGAAGTCAGGCACCTATGTGCTGGAGATGATCTGGATGGATTTCCTGGATTGACAGTATATATATATATATATTATACACACACACACACACACACACACACACACAATTAAAGCGAGCATTTTAAATAGAATTATAAAATACTATTTAATAATAGTATTTTATTCCAATATTATGGGAGTGCTTTGAATGCGATTTTCCTGCTTCTTGGCAGGGGGTTGGACTGGATGGCCCACGAGGTCTCTTCCAACTCTATGATTCTATGATTCTACATCAAAACATTTAAAAACATTTAAACCAATATCACATTTTTGGTAGGGAAGGGTTGGACTGAAACTACAGTCTACAGTGGCAATGGTGTCACCTCCTCAACCTCTTCCTCCCCTGTGCCATAGTTCATCATTGCTCCTCCTCCATATTTCACTGAAAATCTTTGCCAGTATAGTCCATTCTACTATAATTCTTTAAAGCCATTTTTGTATATTTGTCTTCACCATAATTTATTAAAATTGCACAAAATTATTTTCAGCACTGTGGTGAATGTCATTTGCAAACACTCCTGGAACTTCTATTGTATTTTCAATCTACTAAAAGTTCATAAAAATTGTTAATATATTGTTTAATGATTAAGGGGGTTCACTCGCCATTGGGCAAGGGGAAACCCTGACTTGTCCACTCCTGTATATATGCTATATATATATACATACACACATACACACACTGCATTCCTTACATTTTAAGACACACTTTTTCGTATATAAATATGTCTAAAACAAGATATGTTTTATCATTGCAGGTATGCCTTACGTATTTTTGTTGGTGGTGGTACTAAAATTAGGGTGCGCCTTATAATTGCTGATGTCTTACAATTCAAGAAAAATAGTATACACACACACACACACACCAAGCCCCCTATATCCATAGATTTTGGGCCCATGGATTCAACCATCCACAGCTTGAAATTATGATTTAAAACTTCCAAAATGCAAACCTTGATTTTGCCATTTTATATAAAATCTACCGTTTTATTGTGCTATGATATATAATGGGATTTGAGTATCCATGGATTTTGTTATCCACTGGGAGTCCTGGAACCAAATTCCAGAGGGTGTCATGGGCCAACTGTATTTCAGGACAAACCCAAAAGGAGAATTCCCTGAAACAAAAGAGAACTGACCATACTTGGTGGCCATAGGTGGACAAAAGTAAGTTGGGCACCTTTGTGTTGGGGATGATCTGGATGGATTTCTTGGATTGACAGTAGGGAAGGATTGGACTGCAAGGTGTATGGTGGCAATGGTGTCACCTCCTCCACCTCTTCTCCTCTGTGCCATGGTTCTTCATTACTACTCTTCCACATTTAACTGAAAATCTTTGCCAGTGCAGTCTATTATACTATAATTCTCTGAAGCCAATTTTTTGAATATTTCTTTGCACAAGCATCGTTTCAAAATCACATTTGTTCTATTTATCATCTTTTCATGTTCCTCTTGTTGTTGTTCGCATTATGGAAAAGAAAACTTTACCAAAAGGACACAGAAGCCTTTTAGCTGATAAAACAGTCTAACAATTATAGACTTTGCCACAAAATGAAAGAACCACTCTTGACAATATACTCCAGAAACTTTTTACCATGTCCTTACCTTGTTCTTGGATTGTTCCCTTTTATTTGTGAGGCAAATTCAAGTTATTTGATTCCCTGTATGTCCCAGTGGGACATTAGTTGGGAGTTGGGTCATTAGTAACAGAATCCTACAACTATTTGCATTTATTTCTGTCACATGATATTACCACCCAAGAGGCCCCCAACAGCAGTTTCCTACAGCAGACCTGAAACAGAATCAATCAGAATCAGAATTGGAATCAGAATCGGGAACTTCTTCACAGATATTTTCCTCAGAAAATGGCAATAACGAATTTGAACTTAATTTCTCCATTGGGTATCTTTACATGGATCATTATTGGAAGTATATCCATGCTTGCCATATTAGGAAATGGATTTATCATAGTTGTGAGTGGGAATCGATGGCTCCAAACCAGGAAGGTTGCCCCTTCTGATTTTCTCTTGACTAGTTTGAGCATCTTCAGAATTTTTTTGCATGTAACTGTTGGACTTAACTATGTTTTGGAAGTCAGCATTGGTGACACCTTTATTGATACTTTTGCATGGGAAGTTATCGGTTTTGTCTGGGTTTTTTCTAGCATGGCCAGCCTCTGGTGTGCTTCATGGCTTAGTGTTTTCTATTGTGTGAAGGTCACCAACTTTGCCAACCGCTTTTTACTCTGGCTGAAGCCAAGGATCAATGTGCTCTCCATTAGACTGCTTGGAGTATCAATAAGCAGTCTTGTGGCCATGTCCGTTCCCTTCTTCAGGAGTTACGTTGAACAAAAAAAGCAGTGCAATCTGACAGTGTACATCACCCAAAGAAAGGACTGCCGAGCCTTATTATTTATTTTTCGTCGTTTTCAGTTAATTGTTGTTTCGATGAATTTCATCATCAGCATAACTGCAACCATTCTTTTGCTCATCTCTCTGTGGAAACACACAAGGAATCTGAAAAAGAGTGGTATTGGTGCAAAAGACCTCAATGCTCAGATCCATATTAATGTCATGAAGCCTTTGGTGTTTTATATTTTCTTCTACCTTTTATATTTTGCTGGAATGCTAAATTTTGCAAGTGGTTATGCGTCCATTGCTGATCCTATTGAGCTTTTATCTGCTGTCCTTCTTACCATATTTCCTTCAGCACACACCATAATATTAGTTTTGAGCAATCCAAAACTAAAAGCCCTGTTAGTTCGCACTCTAAATATAAGACGAAAAGCTTAGTAAAGAGAAGGCGCACCAGAACTGCATTTCTTGTTCCCCAGAAAAAGGCAACCACGTGACCAAATGTCAAGACTGGTATCACAAGAAAATGTAAATATGCATTTTTGTATTTGACAATCCTGTCTATACAGAATGAATAAACTGAGCTGAATTTCTGGATATTCTGTTTCTTCTCATCTTCTTAAAATGCTTTTCTGAAAATAGTTACCTGGCATCATTTACGCAGAGACTTCCACATGTCAGTCTGCAGAAGCTAAAAGTCAACACAATTGCCACAGCTGATAAAAGATGTAAATATATATTGGCTTTTCATTTATTTCAATTATGTATGTGATCTTCATAACGGTTGGCCAAACAAAGAAGATTGGCAGCAAGACTTGTGTGCTACTCCATTTTGGCAGGATGTATTATTGTCTTTAATTTTATAGAAATATGGATTCCAAAAGAGCAGATTTGAAATTTCTTGGATAACTATCTTCCTAAGGTCTAAGTCCTGCTGCACAATCGAAGAATAAAAAAAGATTCATCAATTTTAGCTAGATAGACGCTGAAGATTTACTATATTCAAATGAATACAAACAATTTGAATCTTAAAAATGTGAATTCCAGTCTCTATTATTAATGTAATTGTAAACCAAAACTACTGCTGAGAAACATGGATGCAGGTGCATGTCCAAACGGTACTGGAATTGGATCTTCTTGAACCCTTACTTTGTCTCTTTCAATCTGCTATGTGCAGTGTGCACTAAACTTAAAAGCAGATGACAGCATGAGCCATAAGACACAGAGGTTGCTCCCTTGAAGCCCTAAAGTCTTGTACTCTGGCGCTAGCGCTCCCTCTGGCACTGCCTGTATGTCAAAGCGAAACTTGGGCCAAGTAACAGCTCTTAAATCAAGATGCTCTTAAGTTTGGATGCTCTTAAGTTGAGGCCCCACTGTATTCTTAAAACTAAATGAAATGTTTTTTTGGGGGTTTTTTTTTGGTAAAATAGTAATACAACATAAATTTTAATGGCACACATTAATAATATTGTAACTTCTATTATATTTTCTATCTGATATCTGAGTGGCACAGATATATGTGTTATGATAATATTGAAAGTGAATATAGATTTCAAAACCATTATGTTAGAAGTGTTTTAGTACAAATATGGGAGAGATATAAATCAATCTTACATCCGAAGATCCCAGAGTGGATATATGTGTAAGAAGCTTCTTATAGAAAGACAAGGTAAGAAGAAATGGTTAACATATCAAGATCTCTTAGAAAATGTACACGGGGAATTATAATCAAAACAAGAGAACTGTTTTCTTATTTATTTTAATGGAGAGATTCAGACAAAACAAGCAGTCCATTGGGTTTGAAAAATAAATAAATAGGAATTTGAGTTACAATTATGTATGAATGATAAACATTTAATTGCTAAAATGTATAAAATGTTATTGAAATGGGAAATGGCAGATAAGTAACAGGGTGCGGCAGCATAACTTCCTTTTTAAAAATGCGCGCCATTCAGTCGGTTGAAGACGTAGCGGAGCACTAGTGGTCTCGTTTGAGAGGCGGGAGTATAAAGTTTTGTCCTGACACAGTTCAGTCACCACCATGCGTTGGAACAGTGAGGAGCGTGCTTTTGCCATTGAGGCCTACTTTTCGAGCGGATTTGGAGTGGCCGGCCCGCTCTCTGGATTTGGCCCCTTGTGATTTTTTTCTATGGGTTTTTTTGAAATCCCGTGTTTATGTGAACCGTCCAAGGACCCTACAAGATTTGAAGACCAACATCCAGGAAGAAATTGCCAACATAACGTCTGCTATGCTGGCAAGTCATGACAAACACCAGAAGTCGGTTTACTCAGTGTATGGAGAATGGAGAATGGGGGACGTCACCTACCTAATTTGATCTTCAAAACTACGTAAAACAAAACTTTAGGTATGCCCCTACATTACAAAAAAAATCTGATTCATACAATGGGTTTTATTAAGTTTTGAAAAAAGGAAGTTATGCTGCCTCAACCTGTACATTAAAGAATGCACGATAAAGTGGGCACAATATAATGTTGGAACAATGGGAGAAAATGTGGAATAAAGGGTTACAATTCATGTTATGTTATAACTTAAAAGAGAATTTGTATAAATTGTACCGGTGGTATATGACATGTGAAAACCTCTATAAGATATATAAAGACCTCCAGTATTGGATGGAAATGTAAACAACAAGTGGGGTTCTCCTATCATATGTGGTGGACATGTAAACATGCCAAAAATATTGGATTCATATACACACAGTGATCCAGAAAATGTCTGGGGAAGTATCCAGCTAAAACTGGAGACTTTTCTACTTAGTCTGACTGATAAAAATAATAAGGATAGACTATGGCAGTATATGACCACAGCAGCCTGACTACTCTACACTCAGAAATGGAAGAATACACCAATACCAAAAATGGAGGAATTGATAATAAAGATAATGGACTTAGCTGAAATGGAGAAATTAACATATCTACTAAAAGAAGGGACATTGAAACCTTTTTTTAAAAGACTGGAAACCTTTTACTCACTTTTTGCATGGAGAAGAGAAGGGCGTGCCAATTCTGAGTTTTGAAGAATAAATTATTTTTTGTTATTTGTTGTAATATGAGAAAAGTGTTAGTGTATTATATTAGCTTTATTTGTGACTAGGTTGGGATAAACTGGAGGTCACCTATCTTTCCCCTGTTTTTCTCCCTATTTTCCTTTTTTCTTTTTTTTAAAGGAGAAGGATGTATGAAAAGAGAGGATGCAGATAAAAGCAATGTTACATGGAAATGAAATGTATAAATATGAGAACCACCGGAAACTAAGTGTAAGCAAGATATTGTAAAGTTGAAGCAATAAAATATTGTAAAAATAATAAAGAATAAATGAAAAAATATATTATTTTTTATTAAAATAGTAATACAATGTAAATTTTAGTTGCACACAGTAATAATATTGGAAATTCTATTATGTTTTCAATCAACTAAAAGTTCATTAACATTTCTAATATAGTGTTTAATATTTAAGGGGGTCACTTGCCATTGGGTAAGCGAACACCCTGACTAGTCCATCTCTGTATATATACTGTGCATATGTGTGTTTACACATACACACTGTATTTCTTACATTCCAAGACACACTTTTTCATATATAAATATCACTAAAAATGGGATGTTTCCTAGAATGGCAGATATGTCTTATGCAGGCATGTAGCCGGGGGGGGGGGGGGGGCTTGAGGGGCTTCAGCCCCCCCCCCAAAATTCTCATGGTGGTTCGCGAAAAGGCCTTACTGGTGCATTATTTAAACGGTTGTGTTTATTCATATCATGATCTGATCACCATACTCAATATATCCCATATGCATGGGGGTATTGGGGTAACAATACAAAAGGTTTGCTAGAGTAGACCCCCACTCACCCAGACTCAGCCCCCCCCCTCGAATCGAAATCCTGGCTATGGGCCTGGTCTTATGTATTTTTCTTGTTGTTGGTACTGAAATTAGGGTGTCTCTTATAATTGACGATGTCTTATAATTCAATAAATATGCTATAACAATCATCATCATCATCATCATCTTATTTGTATCCCACCCATTCTCCCCAAAGAGATTAATGATGGCTTACAAAAAAAAAATACAATACACATAGTAATCATCCCAACCAAAAACAACAGAAGTCATCCATTAATAATACAAAAACAAAAGCAGCCATAAAAATCTTAAATTATAACATCAAAACATCACAAATTATAAAATTTCGTACTGGAATAAAACATATTATACATAAGAGGCAAATATATACACACACATACAGAGAGTTGCCCCTTTCAAACCGAGTTGCTAAAATCCTTTGGGGGGACCCTGAACACTACAACATTGTGTTATAGTTGCTCTTTGCTAACCTTCTTTTAATGTCAAAGGATGAAACACCCAGGGGTCCCTTTCTGGACACACTTTGGAAGGCTTTTCTTCACTCTTTGCCATATTTGCTTAGAGTAGCTTGTCTTCTGATGATTGATTTTAAAGTATTTTCAGCTCCAGGAAGATATTTTTTCCTTAGATGAAAAGGAAGTATTTAATAGGATGCCTATTTTGAGACAGGGTTTACTGTAGTTCTAATTAAAATCTGAAAAACAAAAGAATGGTCCAGAAATGGGAAACACTCGATAAACTCTATATTCCACTCCCAGAGAAAGCTGACAGTCAGAGGCAGCCCAAGGTAATTTTCAATGGTAAGCAAACAGTATTTTGCCCCCCCCCCCCCAACCAATCACTGATATATATTTTCTGTTCATCATGGGAGTTTTGTGTGCCATATTTGGTTCAATTCCATCATTGGTGGAGTTCAGAATGCTCTTTGATTGTAGGTGAACTATACATCCCAGTAACTACAACTTGCATATGTCAAGGTTTATTTTCCCCCAACAGTGCCTCAAGAGCGCCCCTGGGCAAAATAAACTATACTGCAAATGCTTACTTTGCGTAATGGGTTGAGCTGCCCCTGCTGACAGAATTGCAGTAACCATGGGGCCATTGATTTAATTTCCCTTGCAAGGAAAGTGATGCTCAAAGTTCTACAATAAAGCCCTTGACCATGTCTGGAGTGGGAAATGCCAGATGTCCAAACTGACTACAGGAAAGGAAGAGGAACCAGGGAACGAGGGATCATATTGCAAACATTGGATAGTGGAGCTAACCAATTAATTTCAGGTGAAAATCAGCCTGTGCTTTACAGATTATGACAAAGTCCTTTGTACAGATCATGAAAAAAACTGTGATTACTTTTAAATAAATGAGAGTGCTCAACCATTTGTTTGTCCAAATGCATAACCTGCATCCAGTATAAGAGTGTATTTTTTTTGTGTGTATCAGGAGTGACTTGCAAAACTGCAAGTGACGCCTGGCTCGAGAGCAGTGCGTGTGAAAAAGATCTTGGAGTCCTCGTGGACAACAAGTTAAACATGAGCCAACAATGTGATGTGGCAGAAAAAAAAGCCAATGGGATTTTGGCCTGCATCAATAGGAGCATAGTGTCTAGATCTAGGGAAGTAATGCTACCCCTCTATTCTGCTTTGGTTAAACCACATCTGGAATATTGTGTCCAATTCTGGGCACCACAATTCAAGAGAGATATTGACAAGCTGGAATGTGTCCAGAGGAGAGCGACTAAAATGATAAAAGGTCTGGAGAACAAGCCCTATGAGGAGCGGCTTAAGGAGCTGGGCATGTTTAGCCTGAAGAAGAGAAGCCTGAGAGGAGATATGATAGCTATGTATAAATATGTGAGAGGAAGCCACAGGGAGGAGGGAGCAAGCTTGTTTTCTGCTTCCTTGGAGACTAGGACACGGAACAATGGCTTCAAACTACAAGAGAGGAGATTCCATCTGAACATGAGGAAGAACTTCCTGACTGTGAGAGCCGTTCAGCAGTGGAACTCTCTGCCCCAGAGTGTGGTGGAGGCTCCTTCTTTGGAAGCTTTTAAGCAGAGGCTGGATGGCCATTTGTCAGGGGTGATTTGAATGCAATATTCCTGCTTCTTGGCAGGGGGTTGGACTGGATGGCCCAAGAGGTCTCTTCCAACTCTTTGATTCTATGATTCTAAGTCATTTCTGGTGTGAGAGAATTGGCAATCTGCAAGTGCCATGGTTCTTCATTACTACTCTTCCACATGTGACTCATATCACAAGAAAATGTGAAGATGCATCTTTGCATTTTACAATCCTGTCTATACAGAATGAATAAACTGAGCTGAATTTCTGGATATTCTGTTTCTTCTCATCTTCTTAAAATGCATTTCTGAAATTAGTTACCTGACATCATTTACGCAGAGACTTCCACAAGTCTGTGTGCAGTAGCTAAAAGTCAACACAATTGCCATAGCTGATAAAGATGAAGATATATATATATATATATATATATATATATATATATAGGTTTTTCATTTATTTCAATTATTTATGTGATCTTCATAACAGTTGGCCAAACAAAGAAGATTGTCAGCAAGAATTGTATGCTACTCCATCTTGGTCAAATGCAGAGAGTTAAATGATTAAAGTCCAAGGATTAAGAGTCTATACCAGGGGTTCTCAAACTAAGGCCCGGGGGCCAGATACGGCCCTCCAAGGTCATTTACCCAGCTCTCACTCAGGGTCAATCTGAGACTGAAACGACTTGAAAGCACACAACGACAACAATCCTATCTCAAAAGCAGATCCACACTCCCACTGAACCACGAATAAGTTTATATTTGTTAAAATTGTCCTTTATTTTAATTATTGTATTGTTTTTAAGTGTTTCTTGCACTACAAAAATATGTGCAGTGTGCATAGGAATTTACTCTTTTTTTCCAAATTATAATCCGTCCCTCCAACAGTTTGAGGGACTGTGACCTGGCCCTCTGTTTAAAGAGTTTGAGGACCCCTAGTCTATACTATAGTCAAAAGCCAATCCAAAGATTCAAGGTTGCAGAGCTCCAAGGGTTCAGGCAATGAGTCAGGATACCAAAAAACCCCAAACATGGGAGGAAACCAGCAGCATCCACCACCAAAATAAAACAAATACTTTTCTGCCAAGATCAGTCTCCAAGCTAGCTCCTATAACCAGTAAAACCCAGCTGCAGCCTCTCTCTTGCATGTCTCCAGCCTTAACTGCTTTCACCTGTAAACTCTTACTTACAGAATACTCAGCCCTTTAGAACTAAGACTTACATTAATCCCTTCCATCACCAACTGCTAGGCCTGCGACCACCAACTACGGAACATGATACAAGATAGTTCCTCCTCCATATTTAACTGAAAATCGTTGCCAGTGCAGTCCATTCTGCTATAATTCTTTGAAGCCATTTTTTAAAATATTACATTTCACCATAATTGATTAAAATAACTGAAACATCTTTTCAAAACTGTGCTGAAAGTTTTTTTTGCAAACACTACAGCCTTCTTATATCTATCATCTTTTTTTGTTCCTCTTGTTGTAAACACAGAAGCCTTCTAGCTGATAAAACAGTAACAATTGTAGACTTTGCCTCAGAATGAAAGAACTGCTCTTGACAATATTCTCCTGCAACTTTTTACCACGCCCTTACATTGTTCTTGGATTGTTCCCTTTTATTTGTGAGGCAAATTCAAGTTATTTGATTCTCTGTATGTCCCAGTGGGACCTTAGTTGGGAGTTGGGTCATTAGTAACAGAATCCTACTACTATTTGCATTGTTTTCTGTCGCATGATATAACCATTCAAGCAGCAGTTATCGGTTTTGTTTGGGTTTTTTCTGGCATGGCCAGCCTCTGGTGTGCTTCATGGCTTAGTGTTTTCTATTGTGTGAAGGTCACCAACTTTGCCAACCGCTTTTTACTGTGGCTGAAGCCAAGGATCAATGTGCTCTCCATTAGACTGCTTGGAATGTCAATAAGTAGTCTTGTGGTCATGTTCATTCCCTTCTTCTGCAGTTACGCTGAAGAAAAAAAGCGGTGCAATCTTACAAGGAGCCTGCTAGTGAACTTCAGTCAAAGAAAGGATTGCCAAGCCTTATATTTTATTTTTCTTCCTTTTAATTTAATTGTTGCTTCCATGAATTTCATTATCAGCCTAACTGCAACCATTCTTTTGCTCCTCTCTCTGTGGAAACACACAAGGAATCTGAAAAAGAGTGGTATTGGTGCAAAAGACCTAAGTACTCAGATCCATATTAATGTCATGAAGTCTTTCGTGTTTTATATTTTCCTCTACATTTTATATTTCGCTGGTATGCTAAATTTGGCAAATAATTTGCACACTGCTAATGCCATGCAGCTTTTGTCTAACATCCTTCTTACCATATTTCCTTCAGCACACACCATAATACTAGTTTTGAGCAATCCAAAACTGAAATCACTGTTAGTTCACACTCTAAATATAAGAGGAAAAGCTTAATAAAGAGAAGAGGCACCAGACTTGCCTTTCTTTTCCCCAGGAAAAAGGCAACCACATTTCCTAATGTCAAGACTGATAGTTATCCGAAGAATATGTGAAGATGCATCTTTGTATTTAACAATCCCAACTATACAGACTGAATAATAAGCTGAATTTCTGGATATTCTGTTTCTCCTAATCTTCATAACATGCATTTCTGGAAATTGTTACCTGTCATCATTTATGCAGAGACTTCCACATGTAGGTTTGCAGTAGCTAAAAATCAACATAAGTGCCACAGCTGATAAAATATGAAAATATATATGGGTCTATTCATTTGTTTCAACTATTTATGTGATCTTCATAACAGTTGGCCAAACGGAAAAAGAAGATTGGCAGCATGACTTGTATGCTGCTCCATCATTGCAGGATTTATTATTGTCTTTAAGCTTATAAAAATATGAATGGATTCCAAAAGAGCAGAATTGCATTCTCTTGGATAACTCTCTGCCTAAGGAATGAACTGGGTCAAATTCCCACTTCAAAGCTAAAGAATAATAGAAGATCGATCAATTTCAGCTAAACAGAAGTTTCTCTTCACAATGGAAGACACCTGCTCGGTTGAAGAGTACAAACAATTTGAATCCTAAATATCTGAATTCAGTCTCCATTATTAAAGTACTTGTAAACCAAAACTAGTGCTGGAAGACATGGAAGCAGGTGCATGGCCAAATGGTACTGGAATTGGATCTGTTGGTCTGTTTTTTGTGGTGTGCACTAGGCTGAAAAATGTACAAGAGCATGAGGCACTGAGGCTGCTCCCTTGAAATCCTAAAGCTATTTATATTTATATTTTTAATGTACTAAACATGCCAAGTTTATATGAAACTGTGACTTTTGTTTCCTGTGCTGGTCTATGACCGAAACAAATGATTCGCTTTAATCCTAAAGCTATGTACCCTGCGCTAGTACCCCCGTCTGGTGCTGCTCGTATGTCAAAGTGAAACTCGGACCAAGCGACAGCTCTTAATTCAATAGGCTCTTAAGTTGAAATGCTCTTAAGCTGAAGTTCCACTGTATTCTTAAAAATAAATGAAAAATGATTTTATTTTATTTTTATTTACATAGTAATACAATGTAAATTTTAGTTGAACACAGCAATAATATTGGAGCTTATATTTTCAATCTACTAAAAGTTCATTAATGTTTTAATATATTGTTTAATGTTTAAGGCGGCCCACTTGTCATCGGGCAAGTGGACATCCTGACTTGTCCACCCCTGTATATATATTGTGCATGCATACACACATTCACACTGTATTCTTTACATTTTAAGACACACTTTTTCCTATATAAATATCTCTAAAATGGGATATGTCTTAGAATGGCAGGTGTGTCTTTTGTATTGTTGCTGTTGTTGGTACTGAAATTAGAGTGTGTCTTATAATTGATGATATCTAACAATTCAAGAAATATGATGTATACACACAGAGACCCCTATATCCATGGATTTTGGGCCTGTGGATTCAACTATCCACAGCTTAAACTGAATACAGGAAAGAAAAAGGTACCAGAGAACTGCGATCATGTTTGTTCTGTCACACACTGGGCCTGTAATAGTTGTCTTTTGAAATAGGACGTGCACCTTGTGCTCAGCGGGAAGCCAGGGCGCCACAAAAGAGGCCCTCAAGGATTTTCCTGAAGAAATTGTCTTTAGATGGCTTGAAAGGTTAAAGAAAGTCCTTTATTATTGAACAAATTAAACAGATATTTCTCAAATCTTCAATGAGTCAAACAAATGCTTCAAAGCTTTAAATCAACTGGTGGCTTCCTTAATCTTGTCCACAAGGGACAGGCAACTGTCTTCGTTAATTGTTCTTATACTTTGAGAGGAAAACCCTTTTTTAACCTCTCCCAGGCTGTCTGTTATCTAAGTTTTGTTGGTGTGGGATCTACTACCGATTCCAAACTGCGTCTTGGTACCGAGTAAACCTACCAGACAAAGCTTGTAGATTCTCCAGCTGGAGTTCTTTGGGTCTGTAAAGCTGTTTTCCCTCTGGAATTTCTTTAAGACTTTAGGGTCATTTCCCTCAGATGCTGTAAGGCTGAGAGGCTGCAAGCTCCCAGCCAGAGCTTTGGGAATTCCCCCCCCCCCCCCCGAATGTCTTGAGAAATGAAGCTTTTCTGCAGGTGAAGCTTGTCCACGTCCTCTAACTTAGCTTTCCTCACCAAGACTAACTAAAATGGCCCCCTCTTCCCTTCTCATCTCCCTGGGAGAAGGGGTGGATCCAAACTTAACAATGATAGACAGGTGGCTTGCCCTATGCCTGCAAACCAAAGGAAGACACCTTTTTTGCAGAATCCCTGTGTGACGGCGCGAGTGGCGCCACCTATATATAAAACTGTTAATTGTAAGATGTAAACTGTTGTATCATGTTTAATCCTGCCCCTTTTGCCATGTGTTTGTATATTTGTATGCATTGGTTACTTGTAGCTGTCAATCAGCACTGTTTGGCTCCACCTCTTCCTGCAAGAGGGGAGAACTTCCTCTTTCTTTTCATTCTACCAAGAGAGTTTCTGCAACATGGACGTGAGTAACAGACTTCATTTTTATAGGACCCTGTGAAGTTACCTCATAGCACCAATTCTGAGGTTTTACCCCTGGGACTCATGCTGTATGTCCAGATCATCCTGGACGACTACTGAGGAGACCCAGGCGCCTTCAAGCCAGTTCTTTTGGCACCAGAGGAAGATCCTGCATCTTCAAAATAGGCCATTTGAACTGGGGCTGTGATTTTGCTCCGGCATTGCCAGCCATTGAGGAAGAGGAAACCTGGTGAGGCTTCTCAGCTTCTAAACCCTTGGACCCAGGACTAAGAGAGACCTTACAGTGTGTTTTCCTTCACCCCCCCCCCCCCTAGAATTTTCCAGTTTATTGCATTGAAGAAATGACTTTGTGACAAATAAAACTTGTTTTGAGTTATTTACATCGTTTTGGGTTCTTGGGAGTTCCAGTTTCCTAAAGGAGGGCAAGAAGCACTCCCCTGGGGGAAAGATGTCACGTCCATCCCTCCTTTGTTGAGAATAATAGCCCCAGGCGCGACGGCACACCCTGAAACTTTGGAATGCATGCAAACACTTAATAGAAAGAAAATAAAGTTGTAGTTCCTGGTACAGACGTACCAGCAAAATGTTGTAAACCAATTAATTTCAGATGAAAATCAGCCTGTGCTTTATAAATTACGACAAAGTCATTTGATTGTACAGAAAATGAAAAACTGTGATTACTTTTTTAAAAATGAGAGTGCCACAACATTTGCTTGTCCAGATGCATAACCTGCACTCAGAACAAGAGTGTATTGTTTGGAAAGCTTTACAATTAACAAGGAGGCCAGGCAAGACTACATTTTATCACCCTATCTGAACATATAAATAAAGCAGGAGAAAGTGTATATGATCCTGATCTCTCCCTAGAAACCAACATGACTAAACTACGATTTTGTTTGAAGGACCTGAGCACGGCTCTTGAAGCTAGAAGACTTGCAGGTCTCTCATTTATAGGCTCAACAGAAATTGGCTTGACAACAGTTAACAACAATTGTTCCAGCAGTTCAAAACTAGTCCCTCCAATATGTGAAAGTGCAAACCATGCAGTTCATGGTACCTGGAAGGGTTGTCCATGTGCCATTTGTTAAGTTGCTGTTCCTGTTCGATAGATTGCCTCCACGGTAGCCTACCAGATTATAACAAGTGAAAGAACTGAATGATGAAGAATGACAATATTGTACTAAACAAAGTTACGTCTTGGTGACGCAAAGGGTTAAACCCTTGTGCTGGTTGAACTGCTGACCTGAAGGTTGGCAGTTCAAATCCGTGAGACGGGGTGAGCCCTGTCTGTCAGCTCCAGCTTCCCACGCAGGGACATGAGAGAAGCCTTTCACAGGATGGTAAAGCATCCAGGCATACTCTGGACAACGTCCTTGCAGACAGCCAATTCTCCCAGACCAGAAATGACTTGCAATTTCTCAAGTTGCTTCTAAAATGAAAAAACAGAAAACTAAGCACCCCACCCAAAATGTAAGAAATCTTATGAAATGACATTACTTAATAAGATTGAGATGGGCTATAAAATATGGATTGGTTATATTAGTTTATACATTGATATCAGTCTATAAATTGGATGTAATACAAAAAGAGGGAAAGCATGATAATAATAAAATGATATAAATACTAACCTACTAAATTTTAATTGAAAATTGTAGAATTTTCTTTATAGATAATAATAAATATTTTAAGAAAATATTTAATGTGAAATAATCTGTTATGAAAAATTACGATAAATTAAGATAAAAATTAAGAACTGAAAAATAATATATGAAGATGATGAGACGATGTGAGAAGATGAAAGAAGATACAACCAATGAACTTAAAATTAACATTGTTAGAATCTTTAATATTTTATGAAATGTGTGTTAAAGAAATAGAGAGGAAGACTTAGTGTAACAACGATCATTTTGTAGAAAGAACTCCCCATATCCCAACAACCCCAACTCTCTTTGTTTTCTTCTTGCAGTATATTTGTAAAGATGCAACTAGCCAATAACAAATCTATTATTCCCAAATTTTTCCCTTCCCTTTCCCCCCAACCCCTACTCTCCTAGTAAATGTTTAATACAAATTATTTGAAAAAAGAGGAAAATAATAATTTGAACCATGGTCTCTGGAGTTCTAGTCTAATACTCTAACAACTACACCATATTAAATCTTGGATTTCTGATCACTGTAAATTTCAGTAATCTTAAAATGTCTTTACACTAATGTCTTCTTCATTCCTATTGGGGCCTTTCCACACAGCCCTATATCCCAGAATATCAAGGCAGAATATCTCACCGTATCTGCTTTGAACTGGGTTATCTGAATCCACACTGCCATGTGTTGTTTATTGGTTCAGTGGTTCAGTCGCTTCCAACTGTTCGTGACCGCATGGACCAGCCCACGCCAGAGCTCTCTGTCAGCTGTCACCACCCCCAGCTCCTTCAGGGTCAAGTCAGTCACTTCAAGAATACCATCTAGCCATCTTGCCTTTGGTCGGCAACACTGCCATATATTCAAGTCCAAAGCAGATAATGTGGGATTTTCTGCCTTAATATTCTGGGATATAGGGCTGTGTGGAAGGGCCATAGGGTATACCCTCCTTCTTGCCCAAGACATTTACTCATATAGTGGAAACATTGAATCAGTCTTCTGTGCCCTTTCTACACTGCCATATAAAATCCAGATTTAGACTGGATTATCTAATAGTATAGGCTCACATAATCAAGTTCAAAGCAGGTAATGTGGACTATCTGGTTTGATAATCTGGATTATAAGGCAGTGTAGAAGGGGCCAGAGTCTCTGTTCTGGAGTGGACACATGTCCCAAACGGTAAGCAGGGGAGAGCACTGATCTGCTCATGCATACACTGATTTTTAATAAACTTCATGCTGATGCTTCTAGGGCACTCAAATCAATCTTGGAAACCTTCAGATATGTCTGCAATTATGAAAGAATACCTTACTACCAAAGAAAGACAAATGTAGGTAGTATCAGAAGAGCAGAGATTGGAGGCTCAAGATGGACTGTCTGTTCCCTCTTAACAACGCTTGGTGGCCCTGTCATTTGCAAACAAAACTGCGGAGCCCATGCAGCCTTTAGATCCCTGCACATCCCAAAAACGTTGATCAGCTCCCCCACCCCTGAAGCTACTCTTATAAGAGAAGTAACAAAAAATGATTCCTAGAAATCAGACAGCTTCCTTTGCAAATCCAATGGAGATGCATACAAGAAAGTTAGCAAGGCAGGAGGTCCATAAACCAGAAGGAAAAGGAAATTGATTCTGGAGAAGCCCTAGCTGTCCATTACAGGTACTAGAGTGCTAATGCTATGGACAGTCCTAGGGCTGAAAGTGAGGATGAAGGGCAAGCAGCATGGATGGCAGGTGGGCTAGGTGGGAATGGTTGGTAAGAGAGTGACCCTCCTGTGGATACCTTCTAGCTGGAGTACAGTATACACCCACCCAATGATTAAAGCACGTTCCTCCTATACAAATGCACACATGTGTGAAGCGATATGTCAGAAAAAGCAAACATACTTCAATGGGGGATGCCTGGCTCGAGAGCAGTACATGTGAAGGGGATCTTGGAGTCCTCGTGGACAACAAGTTAAACATGAGCCAACAATGTGATGTGGCGGCAAAAAAAGCCAATGGGATTTTGGCCTGCATCAATAGGAGCATAGTGTCTAGATCTAGGGAAGTAATGCTACCCCTCTATTCTGTTTTGGTTAGACAACATCTGGAATATTGTGTCCAATTCTGGGCACCACAATTCAAGAAAGATATTGACAAGCTGGAATGTGTCCAGAGGAGAGCGACTAAAATGATAAAAGGTCTGGAGAACAAGCCCTATGAGGAGCGGCTTAAGGGGCATGTTTAGCCTGAAGAAGAGAAGGCTGAGAGGGGATATGATAGCCATGTATAAATATGTGAGAGGAAGCCACAGGGAGGAGGGAGCAAGCTTGTTTTCTGCTTCCCTGGAGACTAGGATGCGGAACAATGGCTTCAAACTACAAGAGAGAAGATTCCATCTGAACATGAGGAAAAACTTCCTGACTGTGAGAGCCGTTCAGCAGTGGAACTCTCTGCCCCGGAATGTGGTGGAGGCTCCTTCTTTGGAAGCTTTTAAACAAAGGCTGGATGGCCATCTGTCATGGTTGATTTGAATGCAATATTCCTGCTTCTTGGCAGGGGGTTGGACTGGATGGCCCATGAGGTCTCTTCCAACTCTTTGATTCTATGATTCTATGATTCTAAGGTTCACCTGCATATATTTATGATTGTGAGGTGTATGTTTTCCAGGCCACACTAGATATTAGGCGGTTAATTTACTTTGCCTTTCAGAGTACTTAAGAGAGTTTGCTGCGCCCACGAACAGCATCACAAAAGGAAACAGCTCTGAAAATGTCAGATTCAATGGAATCCATATAAGGTTACCGTTCTGTTTATTATTTTACTGGTGCTGCTTTTATGCCTCATGGGAACTTTACACAATGAAACATTGCAACTATAATCATCATCATCTTATTTGTATCCCACCCACTCTCCCAAGGAGACTCAGGTTGGCTTACAAAATATACAATATACATAGTAATAATCCCAACCAAAACAACATAAATCATCCATTCATAATACAAAAACAAAAGCAGCCATAAAACTCTTAAATTATAACATCAAAACATCACAAAGTATAAAATTTTGTACTGGAATAAAACATATTATACATAAGAGGCAAATATTTACACACACATACAGAGAGTGGCCCCTTTCAAACCAAGTTTCAGATGAAAATCAGCCTGTGCTTTACAGATTATGACAAAGCCCTTTGATTGTACAGATCATGAAAAAAAAACTGTGATTACTTTCAAATAAATGAGAGTGCCACCACATTTGTTTGTCCAAATGCATAACCTGCACTCAGAATAAGAGTGTATTTTTTTTGTGTGTGTATCAGGAGCGACTTGAGAAACTGCAAGTCGTTTCTGGTGTGAGTGAATTGGCCATCTGCAAGGACGTTGTCCAGGGGACACCCAAATATTTTGATGTTTTACCATCCTTGTGGGAGGTTTATCTTATGTCCCCGCATGGGGAGCTGGAGTTGAAAGAGGGAGTTCACCTGTTGGTCTTCAGTCCTGCCAGCACAAGGGTTTAACCCATTGCGCCACCGGGGTCTGGAAAGGATTGCAGTTAACAAGGACGTCAGGTAAGATTTTATCTTAGTATTTTCCTGGAAACATTCCCTCATCCTGGTTGCCAAATCAGGCTCCCTCCCAGGGGATCCCATTTAGGTATGTCAACACCCTCATCACTCATTGTATGGCCAATCAGCACCCATTGTCTTGTTCCAGTCATGCGGGAACAGCGACATCAAAATGCATTATTCCTGACTCAACCACACTGCTTTTTTCCAACACCTCTTTCCCAGCCAGACAAAGAACAGCAACTAGACTTCAAATTCAGTAAATGATGGTTTTTAAAATTTCCTGCCATGACTGGAGCCAATCAACAGCAACAATGGACAGTGCTCCTGGACCAGTCAGGGAATGTATCTTAGCCAGCACTGACTTAGACTAATCAACAGCCAGCATGGCAACATTTCTTTGTTTTAAACAGTTGTCAAAGAGTTATAAATAAATCCATACATTCACAATTGACCTTATGTTAGGCCTTGGAGCACAGGCTCTATTGATATCCTTTTTTGGCCAAAGTAGAATAAAGCCTCTACCCAAGGTCGCCAAGTGAATTTTCATGGCTGATCAGGGATTCAAACCCTATTCTCCAGAGTCATAGCCCAACACACAAACTACTTCACCAGGTAGCTTCTGAGAATCATATAGTAGATCTGCATTAATTACATCCTGTGGGGCCAGAAAAGCTTGTCGAAGGATTGAAGTAACATGCTGATCTACTCTTTGAACCCTTTGTCATCATTTAAAAGAATAGGAGAAGCATCAGATGACTGGAGAAGAGCAGGCACTGTCCTTTTCTTTCAAAAACATTGAAATATCTATTCTACTAGCTTGGGGACCCGGCGTTGCCCGGGTTATTAGAGAAAGTGGGTAATGGTGGTTCTGTATGCCAAGTTTGGTCTTTATTGGTCTTTGGATAACGGCTGCATTATTTTCAGGAAGTGAGTGAAGGTACTTGAAGTCCCATCATCCATGGCCCATCCTCCTACAAACAGCAGCAGGATATAGAGTGGGTCATGGGGGCTCTGTGTGCCAAGTTTGGTCTTTATCAGTCATTAGATGAGGGTGGCAGTGGTGTCAGTAAGTGAGTGAAGGTACTGCAAGTCCCATCATCCATGGTATGCCCTACTCCAAACCGCAGTAGGATGTAGAGTGGGTCATGGGGGCTCTGTGTGGCAAGTTTGGTTTTGTTCGGACATTAGATGAGGGTTGCAGCAGTCTTGGGAAGAGAGTGGAGGTACTTGAAGTCCTATCATCCATGGTCTGTCCTCCTCGAAAGTACACCAGGATGTAGAGTAGGTCATGGGGACTCTCTGTGCCAAGTTTGGTCTTGATCAGTTATTGACAAAGGTCTCAGTGGTCTCAGGAAGTGAGTGAAGTGACTGCAAGTCCCATCATCCATTGTCAAATTCTTCCAAACCGCACCAGGATGTAGAGTGGGTTATGCGGGCTCTCTGTGTAAATTGTGGTCCTGTTCCATCATTGTTGGCAGTTATAATGAATTTAGGAAGGGAGTGCAGGTATTGCAAGTCCCATCGTCCATGGTGCATCCTCCTCCAAGCCACACCAGGATGTAGAGTGCGTCATGGAGACTCAGTGTGCCAAGTTTGGTCTGTATCGCTAATTGGTTGAGGGTTGCAGTGGTCTCAAGAATTGAGCAAAGGTACTGCAAGTCCGATAATCCATGGTCCATCCTTGGCCAAACCACACCAGGACGTAAAGTGGGTCATGAGAGGTCTATGTGCCAAGTTTGGTCCTGATCAGTCATTGGATGAGGTTAACAGAGGTCTCAGAATGTGAGTGGTGGTACTGCAAGTCCCATCATCCATGGTTCGTACTCCTCCAAACTGCAGTAGGATGTAGAGTGGGTGATGGGGGCTCTGTGTGCCTATTTCGGTCTGTATTGGTAGTGTTCTGACCCATCCCCCGGCCTTTCCTTTCCTCTCTTTCTCATCTCGGAATCTTGGATTTGAGGCTGGCCAATCAGAGACCATATGCAAATTTCCTTCTGTTATGTCCCGTTTCTGCCATGAACCCTCTTCTCCACCAGGGGCTCCTATTGAAGCTGGCCAATCAGAGACCATATGCAAATAGCACCACAGCGGCAGCCAATCAGAAAGCTGCCACATACACTGCCCGCTGCCCTTCCTCTGTCCGATACAAACACTCTTCTTTATTATATACTAGCTTGGGGACCCGGCGTTGCCCGGGTTATTAGAGAAAGTGGTAATGGCGGTTCTGTATGCCAAGTTTGGTCTTTATTGGTCTTTGGATAACGGCTGCATTATTTTCAGGAAGTGAGTGAAGGTACTTGAAGTCCCATCATCCATGGCCCATCCTCCTACAAACAGCAGCAGGATATAGAGTGGGTCATGGAGGCTCTGGATGCCAAGTTTGGTCTTTATCAGTCATTAGATGAGGGTGGCAGTGGTGTTAGTAAGTGAGTGAAGGTACTTCAAGTCCCATCATCCAAAGTCCATCCTCTTTCAAACTGCAGCAGGATGTAGAGTGGATCATGGGGGCTCTGTGTGCCAAGTTTGGTCTTGATTAGTCATTGGCGAGGGTCTCAGTGGTCTCAGGAAGTGAGCAAAGGTACTTCAAGTCCCATCATCCATCTCCATTTTTTTCCAAACAACACCAGGACGTAAAGTGGGTCATGAGAGGTCTATGTGCCAAGTTTGGTCTTGATCCGTCATTGGATGAGGTTTGCAGAGGTCTCAGAATGTGAGTGAAGGTACTGGAAGTTCCATTATTCATGGTCAACCCTCCTCCAAAACTGCAGCAGGATGTAGAGTGGGTCATGGGGGCTCTGTGTGCCAACTTTGGTCTTGATTGGTCATTAGATGAGTTTTGCAGCAGTCTTGGGGAGTGGAGCTACTTGAAGTCCCATGATCCATGATCTGTCCTCCCCCAAACCGCACCAGGATGTAGAGTGGGTCATTGGAGCTCCATGTGCCAAGTTTAGTCTTGATTAGTCAATGGCGAGTCATTGACTCGCCATTGATTAGTCATTGGCGAGTCAGTGGTCTCAGGAAGTGAGTGAAGTTTGGTCTTTCTTTGTATTTGGATAAGTGTCGCTGTGGTTTCAGGAAGTTAGTGAAGGTAGTGGAAGTCCCATCATCCATCGTCCGTCCTCCTCCAAACAGCATCGGGATGTAGAGTGGGTCATGGAGGCTCTGTATGCCAAGTTTGGTCTTGATCGGACATTAGATGAGGATTGCAGTAGTTTTGGGAAGGGAGTGGAGGTACTTGAAGTCCCATCATCCATGGTCTGTCCTCCTCGAAAGTGCACCAGGATGTAGATTGGGTCATGGGGACTCTGTGTGCCAAGTTTGGTCTTGATCAGTCATTGGCGAGGGTCTCAGTGGTCTCAGGAAGTGAGTGAAGTGACTGCAACTCCCATCATCAATTGTCAAATTCTTCCAAACCACACCAGGATGTAGAGTGGATCATGCAGGCTCTCTGTGTAAATTGTGGTCCTGATCCATCATTGTTGGCAGTTGTAATGGTCTTAGAAAGGAAATGCAGGTATTGCAAGTCCCATTGTCCATGGTGCATCCTCTTCCAAACTGCACCAGGATGTAGAGTGCATCATGGAGACTCAGTGTGCCAAGTTTGGTCTTTATCGGTAATTGGATGAGGGTTGCAGTGGTCTCAAGAAATGAGCAAAGGTACTGCAAGTCCCATAATCCATGGTCCATCCCCGGCCAAACCACACCAGGATGTAAAGTGGGTCATGAGAGGTCTATGTGCCAAGTTTGGTCCTGATCAGTCATTGGATGAGGTTAACAGCAGTCTCAGAATGTGAGTGGTGGTACTGCAAGTCCCATCATCCATGGTTCATCGTCCTCCAAACTGCAGTAGGATGTAGAGTGGGTCATGGGGGCTCTGTGTGCCAAGTCTGGTCTGTATTGGTAATTGTCTGACTCAGCCCCCTCTGGCCTTTTCCTTTCCTCTCTTTGTCATCTCGGAATCTTGGAATTGAGGCTGGCCAATCAGACAACATATGCAAATGTCCTTCTCATGTCCCCGTTTCTGTCATGAACTCTTTTCTCCACCAGGGGCTCCTATTGAAGCTGGCCAATCAGAGACCATATGCAAATAGCACCACAGCGGCAGCCAATCCGAACGCTGGCACATACTCCTCCCGCCACACTTTTGTCCTCCGCATACAAGTTTTGACTTTTATTATATACATATAGATATAGATGTTCCACTACACTCTGCCCTAATCAGGACTAAGCTAGGGCATTATGTTCAATTCGGAGCATCTCATTTTAAGGGGAATATAGGGAAGTTGGAGCAAGTTCAGAAAAGGGCAGAAAAGAAGGAGGAAGGTTGGAAAGAGATATGGAGAAGGAAGTAGAAGAAAAGTTAGAAGGAATTCAGCCGAGTAAAGAAAAGACTGAGAATTGACATGATTGTACTCTATAAGTATCGCAAGGATTATAACAGTTTGTTCTCTGCTGCTTGAGAAAGTAGGACCAGGTCTAATGGCTTTAAATTATCAGAGTGTAGGTTGTCACTGAAACATCTGGACAGCAAAAGCTGTTAAGTAATAATGGAACTAATTGAATATAAGTAGTGAACAAAAAGTTAGCTGGGCACCTGGGTTGGGGATGATGCATCCCAGTTCAAGAAACGAAACCATAAGACTAAATCCACCACACTGGACTGTAGGAAAAGCAATCCTTGTTTATTGATGAAAAATTGGTTACAAAAGAAACGTAAATGCAAAGTCAAAAAGCCACAGAAAAACACAGCAGTCAGTAGAATTTCTGAGCAAAATTTGAACTTGAGCAAAATTTCAAAAGCCACAATACAAGAACCAGGAACCTGTTAGTATTTTACTAACCCTGAACTTGATAACTAAGCCTCTGGGATTACCGGCCATGAAACACAGGAATTCTGCCAAGGCACAGCCACAGTCCCAAACGTTGCTTGATCTAAAGAGGCACCCGGCAGGAGAACCAAAGAAGCTGTTCTTTGAAACGCCCCTTGACTTTGAAGCCTGGGCCTGTCTCTCCTGTAAACAATGTGACATTTGTAGAACCTGGGAAACATTTCTGTCTCTAACTATCTGTTCTCTTCGGTCCTCATTAAAAAAACCCAGGTGGAGAGATATCATGGCTAGTGATATCACGGCTAACTTCCAAAACATTTTCCTCCAGCTGTTGAGTTTCATTTTCATCCCCGCTGACCTCTGCATCAACAACAGATCCCACACTGTCAGGGTCAGGGAGAGCTTGCTCAGATGGAAAAACTATCAGAGAATCCGGTTCACACTGATCAGGATCAGGCTGAACCCCAACAGGGGATGGATTTCTTAAATTGACAGTAGGGAAGGATTGGACTGAAAGGTCTACGGTGGCAATGGTGTCACCTCCTCCACCTCTTCCCCGCCGTGCCATTGTTCTTCATTACTACTCTTCCACATTGAAAATATAATAGAATTCTCTGTAACAAAATTTTTGAATATTTCTTTTCATTAACATTTTTTCCAAATCGCATTTCTTCTACCTATCATCTTTTCATGTTCCTCTTGTTGTTTTTGTTGTTGTTGTTGTTTGCATTATGTAAAAGAAAACTTTACCAAAAGCACACAGAAGCCTTCTAGCTGATAAAACAGTCCAACAATTATAGACTTTGCCACAAAATGAAAGAACCGCTCTTGACAATATTCTCCAGCAACTTTTTACCATGTCCTTACCTTGTTCTTGGATTGTTCCCTTTTATTTGTGAGGCAAATTCAAGTTATTTGATTCCCTGTATGTCCCAGTGGGACATTAGTTGGGAGTTGGGTCATTAGCAACAGAATCCTACTACTATTTGCATTGCTTTCAGTCACATGATATAACCACCCAAGAGGCCCCCAAGCAGCAGTTTTCTTCAGCAGACCTGAAACAGAAGCAATCAGAATCAGGTACTTCTTCTCAGCTATTTTCCTCAGAAAGTGGCATAATGGATAATAACTTAATTTCTCCATTGGGTATCGTTACATGGACCATTGTTGGAAGCATGTCCATGGTTGCCATTTTAGGAAATGGATTCATCATAGTTGTGAGTGGGAACCAATGGCTCCAAACCAAGAAGATGGCACCTTTTGATTTTCTCTTGACTAGTTTGAGCATCTCCAAAGTGTTTTGGTATGTAACCTCTGGACTTAGCTATCTTTTGGAAGTCAGCATTGGTGACGCCTTTATGTATTCTTCTGCCCAGGAAGCCATCGGTTTTGTCTGCATGTTTTCTGGCATGGCCAGCCTCTGGTGTGCTTCATGGCTTAGTGTGTTCTATTGTGTGAAGGTCACCAACTTTGCCAACCGCTTTTTACTCTGGCTGAAGCCAAGGATCAATGTGCTCTCCATTAGACTGCTTGGAATGTCAATAAGTAGTCTTGTCATCATGTCCGTTCCCTTCTTCTGCAGTTATGCTGAAGAAAAAAAGCGGTGCAATCTGACAGGGAGCTTGCCAGTGAACATCAGTCAAAGAAAGGCTTGTCAGGCCTTAATTTTTATTTTTGTTCCTTTTCAGTTAATTGTTGCGTCCATGAATTTCATCATCAGCCTAACTGCAACCATTCTTTTGCTCCTCTCTCTGTGGAAACACACAAGGAATCTGAAAAAGAGTGGTATTGGTGCAAAAGACCTAAGTACTCAGATCCATATTAATGTCATGAAGTCTTTGGTGTTTTATATTTTCCTCTACCTTTTATTTTTTGCTGGTATGCTAAATATGACTGCTGGTGCCATGCAGCTTTTGTCTGACATCCTTCTTACCATATTTCCTTCAGTACACACCATAATATTAGTTTTGAACAATCCAAAACTGAAAGCACTGTTAGTTCGCACTCTAAATATAAGACGAAAAGCTTAATAAAGAGAAGAGGCACCAGACTTGCATTTCTTTTTCCCCGGGAAAAAGGCAACCACATTTCCTAATGTCAAGACTGATAGTTATCCGAAGAATATGTGAAGATGCATCTTTGTATTTGACAATCCCGACTATACAGAATGAATAATAAGCTGAATTTCTGGATATTCTCTTTCTTCTAATCTTCATAAAATGCATTTCTGGAAATTGTTACGTGTCATCATTTGCGCAGACTTCCACATGTCAGTCTGTAGTAGCTAAAAGTCAACACAATTGCCACAGCTGATAAAAGATGAAAATATATATTGGCTTTTCATTTATTTCAATTGTTTATGTTAGCTAAAAATCAGCCTAAGTGCCACAGCTGATAAAATATGAAAATATGTATGGGTCTATTCATTTGTTTCAACTATTTATGTGATCTTCATAACAGTTGGCCAAACTGAAAAAGAAGATTTTTTATTTCATTTTTATTTCCTGTGCTGGTCTATGACTGGAATAAATGATTCAATTTGATTATTTGATCCTAAAGCTATGTGCTCTGCGCTAGTGCCCCCTTTGGCGCTGCTCATATGTCAAAGTGAAACTTGGGCCAAGTGACAGCTTTTAACTCAATAGGCTCTTAAGTTGAAATGCTTTGAAGTTGAAGTTCCACTGTATTCTTAAAAATAAATAAAACATGATTTTATTTTTATTTACATAGTAATACAATGCAAATTTTAGTTGCACACAGCAATAATATTGGAGCTTATATTTTCAATCTACTAAAAGTTCATTAACGTTTTAATATATTGTTTAATGTTTTGACAGCCCACTTGTCATCGGGCAAGCGGACACCCTGACTTGTCCACCCCTGTATATATATTATGCATGTATACACACACTCACATTGTATTCCTTACATTTTAAGACACACTTTTTCCTATAAATATCTCTAAAATGGGATATGTCTTAGAATGGCAGGTGTGTCTTACGTATTTTTTTGTTGTTGTTGGTACTGAAATTAGAGTGCGTCTTATAATTGATGATGTCTAACAATTCAAGAAATATTATGTATACACACACACACACACAGAGCCCCCTATATCCATGGATTTTGGGCCTGTGGATTCAACCATCCACAGCTTAAACCAAATACAGGAAAGGAAAAGGAACCAGGGAACTGGGATCATGTTTGTTCTGTCACACACTGGGCCTGTAATAATTGTCTTTTGAACCTTGTGCCCAGCAGGAAGCCAGGGCGCCACGAAAGAGGCCCTCAAGGATTTTCCTGAAGAAATGGTCTTTAGATGGCTTGAAAGGTTAAAGAAAGTCCTTTATTATTGAACAAATTAAACAGATATTTCTCAAATCTTCAATGAGTCAAACAAATGCTTCAAAGCTTTAAATCAACTGGTGGCTTCCTTAATCTTGTCCACAAGGGACAGACAACTGTCTTCGTTAATTGTTCTGATACTTTGAGAGGAAAACCCTTTTTTAACCTCTCCCAGGCTGTCTGTTATCTAAGTTTTGTTGGTGTGGGATCTACTACCGATTCCAAACTGCATATTGATACCGAGTAAACCTACCAGACAAAGCTTGTAGATTCTCCAGCTGGAGTTCTTTGGGTCTGTAAAGCTGTTTTCCCTCTGGAATTTCTTTAAGACTTTAGGGCCGTTTCCCTCAGATGCTGTAAGGCTGAGAGGCTGCAAGCTCCCAGCCAGAGCTTTGGGAATTCCCCCCCCCCCCCCCCCCGGAATATCTTGAGAAATGAAGCTTTTCTGCAGGTGAAGCTTGTCCACGTCCTCTAACTTAGCTTTCCTCACCAAGACTAACTAAAATTGCCCCCTCTCCCCTTCCCATCTCCCTGGGAGAAGGGGCGGATCCAAACTTAACAATGATAGACAGGTGGCTTGCCCTATGCCTGCAAACCAAAGGAAACCACATTTTTTTGCAGGATTCCTGAAACTTTGGAATTCATGCAAACACTTAATAGAAAGAAAATAAAGTTGGAGCTCCTGGTACAGACGTACCAGCACAATGTTGTAAACCAATTAATTACAGATGAAAATCAGCCTGTGCTTTATAAATTATGACAAAGTCATTTGATTGTACAGAAAATGAAAAACCAAATGAAGCAAGACAAAGTGGGCATGATCCTGATCTCTCCCTAGAAGCCAACATGACTAAACTACAATTTTGTTTGAAGCACCTGAGCACGGCTCTTGAAGCTAGAAGACTTGCAGGTCTCTCATTTGGTAGTAAGGTATTCTTTCATAATTGCAGACATATCTGAAGGTTTCCAAGATTGATTTGAGTGCCCTAGAAGCATCAGCATGAAGTTTATTAAAAATCAGTGTATGCATGAGCAGATCAGTGCTCTCCCCTGCTTACCGTTTGGGACATGTGTCCACTCCAGAACAGAGACTCTGGCCTCTTCTACACTGCCTTATAATCCAGATTATCAAACCAGATAGTCCACATTACCTGCTTTGAACTTGATTATGTGAGCCTATACTATTAGATAATCCAGTCTAAATCTGGATTTTATATGGCAGTGTAGAAAGGGCACAGAAGACTGATTCAAAGCTCCCACTATATGAGTAAATGTCTTGGGCAAGAAGGAGGGTATACCCTATGGCCCTTCCACACAGCCCTATATCCCAGAATATTAAGGCAGAAAATCCCACATTATCTGCTTTGAACTTGAATATATGGCAGTGTTGCCGACCAAAGGCAAGACGGCTAGATGGTATCCTTGAAGTGACTGACTTGACCCTGAAGGAGCTGGGGGTGGTGACAGCTGACAGAGAGCTCTGGCCCGGGCTGGTCCATGCGGTCACGAACAGTCGGAAGCGACTGAACCACTGAACCAATAAACAACAACATATGGCAGTGTGGATTCAGATAACCCAGTTCAAAGCAGATACGGTGAGATATTCTGCCTTGATATTCTGGGATACAGGGCTGTGTGGAAAGGCCAGAATAGGAATGAAGAAGACATTAGTGTAAAGACATTTTAAGATTACTGAAATTTACAGTGATCAGAAATCCAAGAGTTAATATGGTGTAGTTGTTAGAGTATTAGACTAGAACTCCAGAGACCATGGTTCAAATTGTTATTATTTTTCTCTTTTTTCAAATAATTTTTATTAAACATTTACTAGGAGAGTAGGAGTTGGGGGAAAGGGAAGGAAAAAATTGGGGATAATAGATTTGTTATTGGCTAGTTGCATCTTTACAAATATACTGCAAGAAGAAAACAAAGAGAGTTGGGGTTGTTGGGGTATGGGGAGTTCTTTCTAAAAATTATCATTGTTACACTAAGTCTTCCTCTCTATTTCTTTAACACACGTTTCATAAAATATAAAAGATTCTAACAATTTTCATTTTAAGTTCATTGATTGCATCTTCTTGCATCTTCTCACATAGTCTCATCATCTTCATATATTATTTTTCAGTTCTTCTTCAATGGAAAGTTATCTTAATTTTTCATAACAGATTGTTTCACATTAAATATTTTCTTAAAATATTTATTATTATTTTCTATGAAGAAAATTCTACAATTTTCAATTAAAATTTAGTAGGTTAGTATTTATATCATTTTATCACTATCATGCTTTCCCTCTTTTTGTATTACATCCAATTTATAGACTGATAAACATTTATAAACGAATATAACCAATCCATATTTTATAGCCCATCTCAATCTTATTAGATAATGTCATTTCATAAGATTTCTTAATTTTGGGTGGAGTGCTTAGTTTTCTGTTTTTTCATTTCAGAAGCAACTTGAGAAATTGCAAGTCATTTCTGGTGTGAGAGAATTGGCTGTCTGCAAGGACATTGTCCAGAGGATGCCCGGATGTTTTACCATCCTGTGAAAGGCTTCTCTCATGTCCCTGCATGGGCAGCTGGAGCTGACAGACAGGGCTCACCCCGTCTCACAGATTTGAACTGCCAACCTTCAGGTCAGCAGTTCAGCCGGCACAAGGGTTTAAACCATTACATCACCATGACCTAACTTTGTTTAGTACAATATTGTCATTCTTCATCATTCAGTTCTTTCACTTGTTATAATCTGGTAGGTTAATGTGGAGGCAATCTATCGAACAGAAACAGCAACTTAACAAATGGCACATGGACAACCCTTTCAGGTACCATGAACTGCATGGTTTGCACTTTCACATCTTGGAGGGACTAGTTTTGAACTGCTGGAACAATTGTTGTTAACTGCTGTTAAGCCAATTTCTGGTGGGGCCAGAAAAGCTTGTCAAATGATTGAAGTAACATGCCGATCTACTCTTTGAACCATTTGTCATCATTTAAAAGGATAGGAGAAGCATCAGAGGACTGAAGAATAGCAGGCACTGTCCTTTTCTTTCAAAAACATCGAAATATATATTTTATGTTCCACTACACTCTGCCCTAATCAGGACTAAGCTAGGGCATTGTGTTCAATTCTGAGCATCTCATTTTAGGGGGAATATAGGGAAGTTGGAGCAAGTTCAGAAAAGGGCAGAAAAGAAGGAGGAAGGTTGGAAAGAGATATGGAGAACGAAGTAGAAGAAAAGTTAGAAGGAATTCAGCCGAGTAAAGAAAAGACTAAGAATTGACATGATTGTACTCTATAAGTATCGTAAGGATTATAACAGTTTGTTCTCTGCTGCTTGAGAAGGTAGGACCAGGTCTAATGGCTTTAAATTATCAGAGTGTAGGTTGTCATTGAAACATCTGGATACATAAGTGGTGGACAGAAGTAAGTTGGGCACCTATGTGTTGGGGATGATCTGGATGGATTTCTTGGATTGACAGTAGGGAAGGATTGGACTGAAAGGTCTTCGGTGGCAATGGTGTCACCTCCTCCATCTCCCCCCCCCCCCCGACCGCCCCAATGCCATGGTTCTGCTGCTTGAGAAGGTAGGACCAGGTTTAATGGCTTTAAATTATCAGAGTGTAGGTTGTCACTGAAACATCTGGACAGCAAAAGCTGTTCAGTAATAATGGAACTAATTGCAAATATAAGTAGTGGACAAAAGTAAGTTGGTCACCTGTGTGTTGGGGATGATCTGGATGGATTTCTTGGATTGACAGTAGGGAAGGATTGGACTGAAAGGTCTACAGTGGCAATGGTGTCACCTCCTCCACTTCTTCCTCCTCTGTGCCATGGTTCTTCATTACTACTCTTCCACATTTAACTGAAAATCTTTGCCAGTGTAGTATATCCTACTATAATTCTCTAAAGCCAAATTTTTGAATATTAATTTGCACAAGCATCTTTTTAAAATCGCATTTCTTCTACCTATCATCTTTTCATGTTTCTCTTGTTGTTGTTGTTTGCATTATGGAAAAGAAAACTTTACCAAAAGCACACAGAAGCCTTTTAGCTGATAAAATAGTTCAACAATTATAGACTTTGCCACAAAATGAAAGAACCGCTCTTGACAATATTCTCCAGCAACTTTTTACCATGTCCTTACCTTGTTCTTGGATTGTTCCCTTTTATTTGTGAGGCAAATTCAAGTTATTTGATTCTCTGTATGTCCCAGTGGGACATTAGTTGGTCATTAGCAACAGAATCTTACTACTATTTGCATTGCTTTCTGTCGCATGATATAACCACCCAAGAGGCCCCCAAGCAGCAGTTTCCTTCAACCGACCTGAAACAGAAACAATCACAATCAGAATCGGAATCAGAATCAGGAACTTCTTCTCAGATATTTTCCTCAGAAAATGGCAATAACGTATTTGAATTTCATTTCTCCATTGGGTATCTTTACATGGACCATTATCGGAAATATATCCATAGTTGCCATTTTAGGAAATGGATTTATCATAGCTGTGATTGGGAACCGATGGTTCCAAACCAGGAAGATATCCCCTTCTGATTTTCTCTTGACTAGTTTGAGTATCTCCAGAATTTTTTTGTATGCAACCGTTGGACTTAACTTTGTTTTGGAAGTCATCATTGGTGACACCTTTATTGATACTTTTGCATGGGAAGTTATCGGTTTTGTTTGGGTTTTTTCTGGCATGGCCAGCCTCTGGTGTGCTTCATGGCTTAGTGTTTTCTATTGTGTGAAGGTCACCAACTTTGCCAACCGCTTTTTACTCTGGCTGAAGCCAAGGATCAATGTGCTCTCCATTAGACTGCTTGGAGTATCAATAAGCAGTCTTGTGGTCATGTCCGTTCCCTTCTTCAGGAGTTACGTTGAAGAAAAAAAGCGGTGCAATCTGACAGGGAGCCTGCCAATGAACATCAGTCGAAGAAAGGATTGCCATGCCTTATTTGTTATTTTTCGTCATTTTCAGTTAATTGTTGCTTCCATGAATTTCATCATCAGCATAACTGCAACTATTCTTTTGCTCATATCTCTCTGGAAACACACAAGGAATCTGAAAAAGAGTGGTATTGGTGCAAAAGACCTAAGTGCTCAAATCCATATTAATGTCATGAAGCCTTTGGCGTTTTACATTTTCTTCTACCTTTTATATTTTGCTGGTATTGTAAATTTTGCAAGTGGTTATGCGTCCATTGTTGATCCTATTGAGCTTTTGTCTGATGTCCTTCTTACCATATTTCCTTCAGCACACACCATAATATTAGTTTTGAGCAATCCAAAACTGAAAGCACTGTTAGTTCGCACTCTAAATATAAGACGAAAAGCTTAATAAAGAGAAGGCGCACCAGAATTGCCTTTCTTGTTCTCCAGGAAAAAAGACAACCACATGACCAAATGTCAAGACTGATATCACAAGAAAATGTGAAGATGCATCTTTGCATTTGACAATCCTGTCTATACAGAATGAATAAACTGAGCTGAATTTCTGGATATTCTGTTTCTTCTCATCTTCTTAAAATGCATAGTTACCTGACATCATTTACGCAGAGACTTCCACATGTCTGTGTGCAGTAGCTAAAAGTCAACACAATTGTCATAGCTGATAAAAGATGAACATATATATATATATATATATATATATATATATAGGTTTTTCATTTATTTCAGTTATTTAGGTGATCTTCATAACAGTTGGCCAAACAAAGAAGATTGTCAGCAAGAATTGTATGCTACTCCATCTTGGTCAAATGCAGAGAGTTCAATGAGTAAAGTCCAAGGATTAAGAGTCTATACCAGGGGTCCTCAAACTAAGGCCCGGGGGCCAGATACGGCCCTCCAAGGTCATTTACCCGGCCCTCACTCAGGGTCAACCTACGACTGAAACGACTTGAAAGCACATAATGACAACAATCCTATCTCAAAAGCAGGTCCGCACTTCCCATTGAAACATGAATATGTTTATATTTGTTAAAATTGTCCTTTATGTTAATTATTGTATTGTTTTTAAGTGTTTCTTGCACTACAAATAAGATATGTGCAGTGTGCATAGGAATTCACTCTTTTTTTTCCAAATTATAATCCATCCCTCCAACAGTTTGAGGGACTGTGACCTGGCCCTCTGTTTAAAAAGTTTGAGGACCCCTGGTCTATACTGTAGTCAAAAGCCAATCCAAAGATTCAAGGTTGCAGAGCTCCAAGGGTTCAGGCAACAAGTCAGGATACCAAAAAACCCCAAACATGGGAGGAAGCCAGCAGCATCCACCACCAAAATAAAACAAATACTTTTCTGCCAGGATCAGTCTCCAGGCTAGCTCCTTATAACCAGTAAAACCCAACTGCAACCTCTTTCTTGCATGCCTCCAGCCTTAACTGCTTTCACCTGTAAACTCTTACAGAATACCCAGCCCTTTAGAACTAAGACTTACATTAATCCCTTCCATCACCAACTGCTAGGCCTGCGACCACCAACTACCATCAACTGCGGAACATGATACAAGATCGTTCCTCCTCCATATTTAACTGAAAATCGTTGCCAGTGCAGTCCATTCTGCTATAATTCTTTGAAGCCAATTTTTTTAATATTACATTTCACCATAATTGATTAAAATAACTGAAACATCTTTTCAAAATTGTGCTGAATGTTTTTTGCAAACACTACAGCCTTCTTATATCTATGATCTTTTTTTGTTCCCCTTGTTGTAAACACAGAAGCCTTCTAGCTGATAAAACAGTAACAGTTGTAGACTTTGCCACAGAATGAAAGAACTGCTCTTGACAATATTCTCCTGCAACTTTTTACCACGCCCTTTGTGCTGTTGCGCCTGGGGGCTATTATTCTCAATAAAGGTGGGATGGACGTGGCATCTTTCCCCCAGGGGATTGCTTCTTGCCCTCCTTTAGGAAACTGGAATTCCCAAAAGCCCAAAATGCTGTAAATAGCTCAAAATAAGTTTTATTTATCACAAAGTCATTTCTTCAAAGCAATGAGCTGGAAAACTTTAGAGGGGTGAAGGAAAACATACGTTACAGTCTCAATTAGTCCTGGGTCCAAGGGGTTTGAAGCTGAGATGCCTCACCAAATTTCCTCTTTCCTCAATGGCTGTGAATGCCGGAGCAAACCACAACCCCAGTTCAGATGGCCTATGTTTTGAAGATTCAGGATCTTCCTTTGGTGCCAAAAGAAACGGCTTGAAGGCACCTGGGTCTCCTCAATAATTGTCTAGGACGATCTGGACATAAAGCATGTGTCCCAGGGGTAAAAAAAAACCTCAGAACTGGTGCTAAGAGGTAACTTAAATCAGGGTCCTTTAGAATCAAGTCTTTTACTCACGTCCATATGGTAAGAACTCTGATGGCAGAATGAAAAAAAAGGAAGTTCTCCCCTCTTGCAGGAAGAGGTGGAGCCAAACAGTACTGATTGACAGCTATAAGCAACCAATCCATACAACTATACATAAGCAGTGTAAAAAGGGGCAGGATTAAGCATGAAACAACATTTTAAATCTTACAACTAACAGTTCTTTACATAGGTGGCGCCACTCGCGCCGTCACACCCTTACATTGTACTTGGACTGTTCCCTTTTATTTGTGAGGCAAATTCAAGTTATTTGAGACTCTATATGTCCCAGTGGGACCTTAGTTGGGAGTTGGGTCATTAGCAACAGAATCCTACTACTATTTGCATTGCTTTCTGTCGCATGATATAACCATTCAAGCAGCAGTTTTTTTCCAGCAGACCTGAAACAGAAACAATCAGAATCAGAATCAGGTACTTCTTCTCAGATACTTTCCTCAGAAAGTGGCAAAATGGATAATCACTTAATTTCTCCATTGGGTATCTTTACATGGACCATTATTGGAAGTATGTCCATGGTTGCCATTTTAGGAAATGGATTTATCATAATTGTGAATGGGAACCAATGGCTCCAAACCAGGAAGATGGCCCCTTCTGATTTTCTCTTGACTAGTTTGAGCATCTCCAGAGTGTTTTGGTATGTAACCTTTGGACTTAGCCATCTTTTGAAATTTGGTGATGCTTTTATATATTCTTCCGCACAGGAAGTTCTCAATTTTGTCTGCATATTTTCCGGCATGGCCAGCCTCTGGTGTGCTTCATGGCTTAGTGTTTTCTATTGTGTGAAGGTCACCAACTTTGCCAACCGCTTTTTACTGTGGCTGAAGCCAAGGATCAATGTGCTCTCCATTAGACTGCTTGGAATGTCAATAAGTAGTCTTGTGGTCATGTTCATTCCCTTCTTCTGCAGTTATGCTGAAGAAAAAAAGCGGTGCAATCTGACAGGGAGCCTGCCAGTGAACATCAGTCAAAGAAAGGCTTGTCAAGCCTTATATTTTATTTTTCTTCCTTTTCATTTAATTGTTGCTTCCATGAATTTCATCATCGGCATAACTGCAACCATTCTTTTGCTCCTCTCTCTGTGGAAACACACAAGGAATCTGAAAAAGAGTGGTATTGGTGCAAAAGACCTAAGTACTCAGATCCATATTAATGTCATGAAGTCTTTGGTGTGTTATATATTCCTCTACATTTTATATTTCGCTGGTATGCTAAATTTGGCAAGTAATGTGCACACTGCTGGTGCCATGCGGCTTTTGTCTGACATCCTTCTTACCACATTTCCTTCAGCACACACCATAATATTAGTTTTGAGCAATCCAAAACTGAAAGCACTGTTAGTTCGCACTCTAAATATAAGACGAAAAGCTTAATAAAGAGAAGTGGCACCAGACTTGCATTTCTTTTTCCCCAGGAAAAAGGCAACCACATTTCCTAATGTCAAGACTGATAGTTATCAGAAGAAAATGTGAAGATGCATCTTTGTATTTGACAATCCGAACTATACAGAATGAATAACTTAAGCTGAATTTCTGGATATTCTGTTTCTCCTAATCTTCATAAAATGCATTTCTGGAAATTGTTACCTGTCATCATTTACACAGAGACTTCCACATGTAAGTTTGCAGTAGCTGAAAAGCAGCCTAAGTGCCACAGCTGATAAAATATGAAAATATATATGGGTCTATTCATTTGTTTCATCTATTTATGTGATCTTCATAACAGTTGGCCAAACTGAAAAAGAAGATTGGCAGCATGACTTGTATGCAGGATTTATTATTGTCTTTAAGCTTATACAATATGAATGGATTCCAAAAGAGCAGGATTGCATTCCCTTGGAAAACTCTCTGCCTAAGGAATGAGCTGGGTCAAATTCCCACTGCAAAGCTGAAGAATAATAAAAGATTGATCAATTTCAGCTAGACAGAAGCTTCTCTTCACAATGGAAGACAGCTGCTCGGTTGAAGAGTACAAACAATTTGAATCCTAAATATCTGAATTCAGTCTCCATTATTAAAGTACTTGTAAACCAAAACTAGTGCCGGAAGACATGGAAGCAGGTGCATGGCCAAATGGTACTGGAATTAGATCTGTTTGTCTGTTTTTGTGGTGTGCACTAGGCTGAAAAATGGACGAGAGCACAAGGCACAGAGGCTGCTCCCTTGAAATCCTAAAGCTATTTATATTTATAATTTTAATGTACTAAACAGGAGCCCCCGGTGGCGCAGTGGGTTAAAGCCCTGTGCTGGCAGAACTGAAGACCGACAGGTCGCAGGTTCGAATCCGGGGAGAGGCGGATGAGCTCCCTCTATCAGCTCCAGCTCCTCAGGCGGGGACATGAGAGAAGCCTCCCACAAGGATGATAAAACATCAAATCTTCCGGGTGTCCCCTGGGCAACGTCCTTGATGGTGGGAGCCCCCGCCCAGTAATTGCTCCGCACTGCAGCAGAGAGTTCCACAGTTCCTGGCCGCCAAAAATTGGAAAAAAATGGAAAAAAACTGGTGTAATGTGACCCAACAGGCAGCTGAAGCTAAGAATGCACTCAGCCTCCCTCGCTTTCTCTCTAGCCCTGACTTTGTATCAATTCTCAAGTGGAGGCACTTGAAACTTGACACCTTGTATCTTCCCCTGCCTCAAACTAACTCATTCACGAAATAAACCCTTTTCTAGGCTCCGGAGAGCCGTGAGCCTGCCGGGGATGCCCTGGCGGCATCCCCGGGCTACCGAATCTGCGTCCGTTAAAACCGCGGATACGGAAACCCTCCTATCGGATCCCCTTATCCACAAAAAAACTTCAAAATGGCGGATCGGCTCCGTTTTAATTTTATATTTTTCTACAACTAATTCTAAGCCTAACTGCTATCCCACTTTCCTCACTTTTGACCCCTCCACCCGGGAAATAATTGTTTTGTTTTTAAGAATATATTTTGAAGGAAAACAGCTGATTGTCATTTTCGCCGGTTCGGCCGCCGCAGCCCGTTTCCCTCTCTTGCCGCTCGTTCCTGCTCGGCTCCGCAGCCAGGGCTTGCTGTGGGCACCCATAAGAGACCCCGGAGAGGCGGCCAGGCGGGAACCCCGGCCCCTGAGAGGGAGACCTAGTTCACCAAGAGCCGAACGATGGATTCTGTTGTCATCTAGCCCAGCGCTCGCCATCGGACTTTTGATTCATGAACTGAACTGTTTGCCATACCCATGGCTACGAACTTCCTACTGACACTTGATTTGAAATGCCAGCAGCCTCCGTTTCCACGAATCTTCTCCAAAGGACTATGAGATTTTTTGGTTTTAATAAAGAGCAAATATTGTAATAAATTTCCTGGGTGGGATGGGGTTTCCTTTATGAGCTATGTATGAAATGTATCGTATGAGATGTAATGTGTTCCCTTCCTGCCTTTCCTTTAACCTTCGCCCTACAAAAGGTGACCAGAAGTTGTTATGATGCCCGGGGGAAATTCTCTGCTTCCCCCAAAACTCTTCCCTGATTGACTTATCTGCATGACACAATAACTGTTGATTCCCTCATCCCGCCTTCTGAGCTTGCCTAGCGGGAAGAGGAAGTCAACAGAAACCTGGAAAAAAGGATTGATTAAATTCACAAAGACAGCGTTGATCCCTTTTGAGGTCCGCTGTCTGGCCCAATATTTTCTTTCCCCCAAAGTCATTTCAACAGGAAGACTTTTGTTTACTGGGATCACACCTGGCCGGCCAGAACAAAGCCTCGCATTGAGTGAGCTTTATTAATTTTAAAAATCCTTTTGGCTGGGATTGGCTTCTGCTGGCCTCACCAAGGTTTCTAAGGGCCCTTTTGAGCGGTCCTCAGGGATCTCCTCCGGGGAGACCTTCCTAAAAGCAGCTCGATATCATCCTCACAACAGGAGCGACTTGCAGTTTCTCAAAAAAAAATGTACTAAACGTACTAAGTTTGTATGAAACTGTGACTTCTATTTCCTGTGCTGGTCTATGACCGAAATAAATGATTCAATTTGATGCTTTGATCCTAAAGCTATGTGCTCTGGCGCTAGTGCCCCCTTTGGCACTGATCATATGTCAAAGTGAAACTTGGGCCAAGCAACAGCTCTTAACTCAATAGGCTTTTAAGTTGAAATGCTCTTAAGTTGAAGTTCCACTGTATTCTTAAAAATAAATAAAACATGATTTTATTTTTATTTACATAGTAATACTATATAAATTTTAGTTGCACACAGCAATAATATTGGAACTTCTATTATATTTTCAATCCACTAAAAGTTCATTAACGTTTTAATATATTGTTTAATGTTTAAGGTGGTCCACTTGCCATCAGGCAAGCGGACACTCTGACTTGTCCACCCCTGTATATATACTGTGCACACACACACACATATTCACACTGTATTCCTTACATTTTAAGACACACTTTTTCCTATATAAGTATCTCTCTAAAACAGGATATGTCTTAGAATGACAGGTGTATCTTATGTATTTTGTTGTTGGAAATTAGAGTGTGTCTTATTATTGATGATGTCAAGAAATATGATGTACACACACACACACACAGACACACAGAGCCCCCTATATCTATGGATTCTGGGCCTATGAATTTAACCATCAACGGCTTAAACTGAATCCAGGAAAGGAAGAGGAACCAGGGAACTAGGGATCATATTGTAAACATTGGATTGTGGAGCTAACCAATTAATTTCAGATGAAAATCAGCCTGTGCTTTATAGATTATGACAAAGTCATTTGATTGTACAGATCATGAAAAACTGTGATTACTTTTTTAAAAATGAGAGTGACACAACATTTGCTTGTCCAGATACATAACCGGCACTCAGAACAAGAGTGTATTGTCTGGAAAGCTTTACAATTAACAAGGATGTCAGGCAAGACCACATTTTATCATCCTATCTGAACATTATAAATAAAGCAGGAGAAAGGGGGCATGATCCTGATCTCTCCCTAGAAGCCAACATGACTAAACTACAATTTTGTTTGAAGAACCTGAGCATGGCTCTTGAAGCTAGAAGACTTGCAGGTCTCTCATTTATAGGCTCACCGGAAGTTGGCTTGACAGCAGTTAACAATTTTTCCAGCACTTCAAAATGAGTCCCTCCAATATATAAAAGTGCAGGATATGCAGTTCATGGTACCTGAAAGGTTTGTCCATGTGCCATTTGTTAAGTTGCTGTTCCTGTTCAATATTTATTTATTTATTTATTTACAGTTCTTATATTCCGCCCTTCTCACCCCGCAGGGGACTCAGTGCGGATTACAGTAAACACATATATGGCAAACATTCAATGCCAGTTTGACAAACAACATTTAACAGACAAATACACCGAGGCTATTTAACTTTTTTCTGGCCGCCAGGGGAGCTGCTGCTTTTCATCGTCCATCAACGACACCAATGAAGTTTTTCCGCATTCCACATTCCCCGGAGTCTTTTTTCTTTATGGCCTCATAAATTAGTTAAATTTAGCCTCCCACACAAGGTGTTACCTTATTTTCCTACTTGACAGATGCAACTGTCTTTCGGGTTGCAAAGGTCGACAACGGGCTACACAATGGCTGGACACCCACTCCAGCTCGGGCTGGCTTCGAACTCATGACCTTTTGGTCAGAGTGATCTTAATGCAGCTGACACTCAGCCAACTGCGCCACAATCCCTCCACTGTACCCTAGCAGATTATAATAAGTGAAAGAACTGAATGATGAAGAATGACGATATTGTACTAAGCTTAAACCCTTGTACCAGCTGAATTGCTGACCTGAAGGTTGGCAGTTCAAATGTGCGAGATGGGGTGAGCTCCCATCTGTCAGCTCCAGCTTCCCATGCAGTGACATGAGAGGGGCCTTTCACAGGATGGTAAAACATCCGGGCGTCCCCTGGGCAATGTCCTTGCAGATGCAATTCCCAAGTTGCTTCTGACACGAGAAAACAAAAAACTAAGCACCCCACCCAAAATTTAAGAAATCTTATGAAATGACATTACCTAATAAGATTGAGATGGGCTATAAAATATGGATTGGTTACATTCGTTTATACATTTTTATCAGTCTATAAATTTGATGTAATACAAAAAGAGGGAAAGCATGATAATGATACAATGATATAAATACTAACCTACTAAATTTTAATTGAAAATTGTAGAATTTTCTTCATAGAGGATAATAATAATAAATATTTTAAGAAAATATTTAATGTGAAACTATCTGTTATGAAAAATTAAGATAACTTTCCATTGAAGAAGAACTGAAAAATAATATATGAAGATGATGAGACGATGTGAGAAGATGCAAGAAGATACAACCAATGAACTTAAAATTAACATTGTTAGAATCTTCTATATTTTATGAAATGTGTGTTAAAGAAATAGAGAGGAAGACTTAGTGTAACAATGATTATTTTGTAGAAAGAACTCCCCATACCCCAACAACCCCAACTCTCTTAGTTTTCGTCTTGCGGTATATTTGTAAAGATGCAACTAGCCAATAACAAATCTATTATCCCCAAATTTTCCCTTCCCTTCCCTTTCCCCCAACCCCTACTCTCCTAGTAAATGTTTAATAAAAATTATTTGAAAAAAGAGAAAAATAATAACAATTCTATCGATCGAACAATTCTATCAGCCAACGCCAATCAGCTGCTAAATCAAGAGGGATCCCATTCGCCAATAACTAATCTCACTATGTGCCTCTCCTCTCCACTGTAAAATTGTTTTGTGCCTTAAAGCCATTTTTGACTTATGGTGACTAAGATAAATCAATCCTGAGTGGAGATTCGGACCCTGGTCTCTGGAGCTCTCTCTGACCACACTAACTCTCATATTTCTAATCATTGTAAATCACAGTAATCTTAAAATGTCTTTAAACTAATTTCCTCTTTTCCTCTAGGGGCCCTTCCACACAGCCCTATATCCCTGAATATCAAGACAGAATATCCCACAATATCTACTTTGAACTAGGGGCGGATCTAGACAGCCCCTTTATTGCGGTAGTTACTGCAATGAAAAGGGGGCTGTCCAGACAACATTCTGGTGAATCCCAAATTAATTCACCACAAACCAGGAAAATCCTTAGATATCTACTTAACAGTCATGGGTCCATGGACCATAATAAAGCATCGATTAACTGAGATAGTGGGTTTATTCCACGCCTTTCAGGAATTTAGTCCGGAAAACTGTGGGAATGGTGTCTGGACTGCAGTCCTGAAACCATTCCCACAGTTTTCCGGACGAAATTAGTTCTGAAAACTGTGGGAATCACACACCCCTCCCCCAAAGCCCTTTTACAAGTAAAATAAACTTACCCAGCCTTCATTACAGCGTTTTTTAAAACCCGGATGGTCCTAGGATAACAGCCTGTCTGGAAGGGCCCTGGGTTAACTGAGTCCACAATTCCAGTTCCAAGCAGATAATGTGGGATTTTCAGCCTTGATATTCTGGGATATAGGGCTGTGTGGAAGGGCCCTAGGAAAGCACAGGATGTACCATCCTTCTTGCTCGGTGCCCAAAACATTCACTCACACAGTGGAAGTTCCGAATCAGTCTTCTGTAGCACCTTCTGCACGGCCATATAAAATCCAGATTATCTGCTTTATACTGGATTATCTAATAATATAAGCTCATATAATCAAGTTCAAAGCAGGTTATGTGGATTATTTAGTTTGATAATCTGGATTATATGGCAGTGTACATGAGGCCAGAGACTCGTGTCCAAACAGCAAGCAAGGAAAAGCACAGATCTTCTCATGCATACACTGATTTTAATAAACTCCATGCTGATGCTTCTAGGTCACTCAAATCAATCTTGGAAACCTTCAGATATGTCTGCAATGATGGAAGAATCCTTTACTACTAAAGAAAGACAAATGTAGGTAGTATCAGAAGAGCAAAAAGTGAAGGATCAAGATGGCCAATCTGTTCCCTCTTAACAATGCTTGGTGGCCCTGCCATTTGCAAACAAAACTACGGAGCCCTAGTAGCCATCAGCTAGATCCCTACACATCCCAAAAACATTGATCAGCTCCCCCACCCCTGAAGCTACTCTTATAAGAGATGTAACATAAGGCGATTCCTGGAAATCAGATGGTTTCCTTTGCAAATCCAATGGAGATACATATAAGAAAGTTAGTAAGGCAGGAGACCCATAAACCAGAAGGAAAAGCAAATTGATTCTGGAGAAGCCCTAGCTGTCCATTACAGGTACTAGAGTGCTAATGCTATGGACAGTCCTGGGGCAGAAAGTGAGGATGAAGGGCAAGCAGCTTGGACAGCAGGTGGGTCAGATGGGAATGGTACAAAAGATTGATAAGAGAGCGACCCTCTTGTGCATACCTTCTAGCTGGAGTGAAGTATATAGAAAGGTTCCACCCAATGATTAAAGCACGTTCCTCCTATACACATGTGTGAAGCGATATGTCAGAAAAGGCAAACATACTGCAAGGTTCACCTGCATATCTTTATGATTGTGAGGTGTATGTTTTCCAGGCCACACTAGATATTAGGAGGTTAATTTACTTTGCCTTTCAGAGTACTTAAGAGTTTGCTGCGCCCACGAACAGCATCACAAAAGGAAACAGCTCTGAAAATGTCAGATTCAATGGAATCCGTATAAGGTTACCGTTCTGTTTATTATTTTACTGGTGCTGCTTTTATGCCTCATGGGAACTTTACACAATGAAACAATGCAACTAAAAGAACGGGTTCTACAGTGCTGCATATGTAAGATATGCAAGAGGCAATGTGGTATGCATTAGTAGTGTTTCTAGAAAGCAACTTCGAGCATGTTAAAAGGAATTTGAAAAGTTTCTTTGGGGTCTACAACTCCTAGAATTTCTGACCAAACTTTGGGTTGCTTTCTCAAACTGGGTGTCCACTTACACAGACACTCCTGCCTCCACAAACAGCTATAGCTCCCATTACTCAGGAGACACCAATAAACATGTACAAGAACCCTGCCAATGTCCTCCACAAACACCATACTGCCCTCTAGGAACTTTAGGAGTTTCAATATTTTGTTAACTGAGATATGCCTGTAAATCCCTTTCTCCAATGATTAAGGTATAACTACACCATACATTGTATAGATAACTTCACTAGGAATATTAGTCTTCTTAGTATTGTAACTCTGGTGCTAAATATACTTTCATACTTGTGGCAGGCTGGCCTGGATGAACTGTAGAGGAGGAATGTTTCATGGTTTGTGTTTTGTCTTATGACATGTCAGGTATTTCTGCTTTGTATTCTATTGTAGGTGTTGAGGTGATAAGGAGGTGAGTATGGTTTGTACTACAGGATAGTCGTTGAAAGTATTCAGATTTTGTAAAATAACTAAAACACTACTTTAAATCCAATCAAAAGTTCCAGTTAAAGCAATCCCACTGGATCATATATACATTTGCCAAGTTTCAGTGGGTCAGTTTTGGTTGAGACTATTGTAAGGTAAAGGTTTTCCCCTGACATTAAATCCAGTAATGTTTGGCTCTGAGGGTTGGTGCTTGTCTCAATTTCTAAGCCAAAGAGCCGGCATTGTCTATAGACATCTCCAAGGTCATGTAGCCAGCATGACTGCATGGAGTGCCGTTACCTTCCTGCTGGAGCGATACTCACATTTGCATGTTTTCAGACTGCTAGCATGGCAGAAGCTGGGGCTAATAGCGGGAGCTCAGGCTGCTCCCCGGATTCGAACCTGCGACCTTTTGATCAGCAAGTTCAGTAGCTCAGCGGTTAAACCCACTGTGCCACTGAGAGACTATTGTATGAAGCAGGCATTATTATTTGAGTTAAGTGTAGATAAACAGAAAAGAGGAGTTGTTTTTAAAGACTGCAGCTAAAGGGGCAATTAATTACCTTGGAGAGGGATCTTGGCATTTGGAAATCCTTAAACGCCTCTTTTGAGGCGACCCTGGCTTCCCACTGGGCATAAGGTGCATGTCCTATTTCAAAAGTCAATTATTAATTTAACTAAATACTGGGGAAAAGCAACTCCCCAAATGCATTCATGCTGTTTTTTTTTCTTTTTTGGACTTTACTTCTTGAAAGCATGGCCATAGCGCATAAAAGCATTAACAATACTTTAAATAAAGACATGTAGAAATTTGGCCCTACCTGTTCCTCTGCCCTTGTCCCTGCTCTGAACACTTTTATTGGCAAGTGAGATGCTATCATCTATTTCTAGAATATTTGCTAAAAGGTCTAAAAGATGTGTGTTTGAGATTCCTCGAATCATTCCTGGTATGATTCCCAGTATAAATAACTACAGAAAGGCAACAAAAACACCAAACAGCCTCATTATGTGTCCCCCTTTCAATCTTTTAATGACTATGTATTTGTTTAATTGAGCAGCATAATGCTTTCCTAAATGAAGGAATAATAAAATCAATCTGTAGTCACTACATGAAAGATCACATGCTTTCTCAATTCTTCTTTTGAGTGCACTTGGTTCTACAAATGGTAGTATCACGTTTGCCGTGTTCCCACACTAATCAGTACAGGTCAACTAATGTTGTGACTCTTTAACTTCCCATGTTTTTCTACTTCATTACAATCAGGAGGTGCTGGTCCTTACAGGCCCATAGCCAGAGAAAAAAATTGGGAGGAGTTGAAACTTTTTCCCCCTGAGATGACTTTTGAGGTTAATGTCTCCTGATCTGGCACGAGATCTCAACAAGGCCCTGAAATTACCACCATTGTGCAAAGATTCTTCATAAGTAATAAATCCTGAATCATTGCTCCCTCTTTAAGCCTGTTCTTGTCAACCACAAAGGACAATAGTTTTCACAACTGGTAGAAGTTTCTTTCCATTTTCTTCTGCTTTCTTCTTATTTCCTTTATCATGATGACGGGTTACATCAGGACATTTTCCACTGTGAATTAGCAAGAGGTTCTCAGCCAAGCTCAAGTTGTCCTGATGGTACTCTGTTTTTTGGTGTCTATTGAAGACTTGCATTGTATCTTTCCATCGCACAAATGGTTTAGCAACCAACGTACCAAGCTTCTGATGATCACCTTTACCCACAACTTCTCCTCCAAATACCATACTGTACGTACAGAGTATACCTTGTACATGAAATGAGTAGGCTAACCACGTATACTCTAAAAAAGGGTTTTCCTCTAAAGTAAAGGAACAGTTAATGAAGACAGTTGCCTGTCCCTCGTGGACAAGATTAAGGAAGCCACCAGTTAATTCAAAGCCTTGAAGCATTCGTTTGACATATTGAAGATTTGAGAAATATCTGTTGGATTTGTTCAATAATAAAGGACTTTGTTACATCATTAAAGACTCTAAAGAGTATCTACAGGGAAATCCCTAAACGCCTCCTTTGAGGCGCCCCTGGCTTCCCACTGGGCATAAGGTGCATGTCCTATTTCAAAAGTCAATTATTACAGGCCCAGCACGTGACAGAACAGTTTCCATGACTGAGTAGGCATTTGAAGGTATGTGTCTATAGATCAGGCCTACACAACCTAAGACCCTCCAGATGTTTGTGACGCCAGCTCCCAAAAGCCCCAGCCAGCTTGTCCAATGGTCAGGAATTCTGGGAGCTGATGACCAAAACACGTGGAGGGCCACAGGTTGTGCAAGCCAGCTGTAGTCCATCAGTCAAACCACATCATACTGCTCTCTGTTTTCAATATGGTAACATGACATTTATTTTTCATGTAGATGGGTCTTCTAGTCTGTCTATTTCTGGCATCCTTGCAGTAAAGGAGCAACACAAATTGCTTGTTTAAAGAAATGCTGGAGGTAAAGGGATGAGTTAATTACAGTAGATTTTGATGGTTGATAAATTACTTTTTAAAAGTGACAGCTTCTAGGATTTTATCTGAATTATGTTCTCATGAGTTTGTATTTCCAGTCAGTCTATCACATGTTCACAGAGTAAAGACAAGGGGATACACTCCTGGTCTGAAGATGGGGGTTTCTTCTCAACCTTTTCCTGACTAGAAGGTTTCTTGTACTATTGAGCACCGCCAACCCCATCTCTAATAAAAGAGAGACATAGTTCTGCCTCCAAGGAAGTTGGACAAAGGGCCAAATTCATGGAATTGACCACCATCCCTGCAGCGTCCCTCAAGCCTCCCAGGACCAACAACAACCCCAATTCCATAGCCCCGAACCCCCCCCCCCCCATGCATGGACCCCGACTCAGTTTTTTAAATGTTTGTGGCGGGTTCCAAATTCAAAATTTTGTTGATTGATCAATTCTGTTTTAATGTTGACCCTTTGTAATTTCAAACTATTTTGAAATTTCAATTTCCAAACTGCCTTAAATCCTGGTATATAAATGGTTAATAATAATTTGTCATCCTTAGACTGCACCAACTTCTCTGCAATCCCACCTCCATTTCCCATCCAGTTGCTTTTTTTTTTGCAATGTATCCTTTTTCAAACTCTTTTGACATCTGCTATCCACCCCCCTCCTTTACAAGGCATTGTATTTCCTTTCCTATTCAAATTGCCCCAGCAGCCAATGATAATACTCTGAAAAACATTTTCTCTCCACCTATCCCTTTTCATAGTTAATCATGTACCTATTTTGAATGTTTCCTTCTTAAACAAAACAGCACATTTCCTATAGATGTTCCTGTACTGAGCTATACCAGATATTTAAATCCTCTTTTAATCTTCTTGTCAATGTATGATTTGACTTCTTAGATGCGTAATTAGGGTGCATCTACACTGTAGAATTGATGCAGTTTGATGCCACTTCAAGTATCATCATGGAATCTTGGGATTTGTAGTTTGGTGGTGCACCAGGATTTTTTGGAAGAGAAGGCTAAAGACTTTGTCAAACCAGAACTTGATTCTATAGCATTGATCATGGCAGTTAAAGTGGTGTCACTGTCAAGCTGTATTAATTCTACAGTGCAAATGCACCCTAAGTTAATAAAACTATTTCTGAAGACCTGGGTTCAGTCTCGTATTTCTTCGGTTTATGGCATTAGGCTGCCTTCACAAACCATGATGAAGTTCAGTGCTAAAAGATCTGTCACATGGGCTTAGTTTGCATATATTCAAGGTACCTACAGTCATATAGGCAGATTTCATAACATCCTTCTTGTTTTCTGGTGCCAAAGAAGGTATGACAACTAGCTGTGTGCAGATGCCAGGTATGTAGATGAGCACAGTATCAGCAGTCCTCAACATGTCCCGGATGCTTATTACCGTCTAGACATGTTTTATAATTTCTTTGTCTTTCACAATAGAACTCATAAATCTAGGGGATTTAGACGGAATTTTGGCAAGCAGATACAGCAATAGTTAGTCAAAAGCTTTTAGAAAACGGCATTCATAACCATTTGGAGATCCTAACCTTTTGGAAAAGCATGACCTTTCAGAGAAGAGCCAAAAACCTGTTTGAGTAGAATCTTCTGAAGTGGTATACAACCAGATGTAAATATGCAAGGCCATTTGGCTTCAGTTGTTAGACTGATAACCTGTGGTCAATCAACCCTACCTTACCCTCTAAAAACCCCTGTTTAGATTCATTTTACTGCTGTTCACACCCAGTGTTTTAAAATTTTAATCTATTAGATTTGGCCCTGCCCACAGTCTTGGATCCTCCTGCTTTGAATTTTTTGTTTTATTGCTGATTTGTTATTTATAATGGTTTTGTATTGTATTTTTACTTTCATTTTACTTGAATTTTTCTTTCTTTTATGTTATTGCTGTGTTGATTTACTGATGTATGCATTGTCAGGTTTGGCCTCATGTAAGCCGCCCTGAGTCCCCTTGGGGAGATGTTGGCAGGGTATAAATAAATTATTATTATTATTATTATTATTATTATTATTATTATTGTCACTGATCTGTTAGAAAACAGTGAATATGTCAGTGCACAAAACAGCAGTGCTTCAGAAAAGTTTTTCACTTGTCCAAAAATACATCTACCTTCCCATCTACCCTGGTCAGTCGCAAGGCCGAACAGGGTATAGGGTTACAGCCTGTGCTGGATGGGGTCGCACTCCCCTTGAAGGCACAGGTTCGCAGCTTGGGTGTGATCCTGGATTCATTGCTGAGCCTGGAGCCCCAGGTCTCGGCGGTGACCAGGGGAGCATTTGCACAGCTTAGGCTCGTGTGCCAGCTGCGCCCGTATCTTGGGAAGTCTGACTTGGCCACGGTAGTCCATGCTCTGGTTACATCCCGCTTAGACTACTGCAATGCTCTCTACATGGGATTGCCTTTGAAGACAGCCCGGAAGCTCCAACTGGTCCAACGTGCGGCAGCCATGATACTAACAGGAGCGGGACGCAGGGAGCATACAACCCCCCTGCTGTACCAGCTCCACTGGCTGCCGATCTGCTACCGGGCTCAATTCAAGGTGCTGGCATTGGCCTATAAAGCCCTAAACGGTTCCGGCCCAAAATACCTAACTGACCGCCTCTCGGCCTATGAGCCCACGAGGACTTTGAGATCTTCCGGGGAGGCCCTGCTCTCGATCCTGCCTGCGTCACAGGCACGGCTGGCAGGGACGAGAGACAGGGCTTTCTCAGTGGTGGCTCCTCGGCTGTGGAACACCCTTCCCGTGGACATCAGGCTAGCCCCCTCCTTGTTAATATTCCGCAGGATGTTAAAAACCTGGCTATTTAAGAAGGCATTTGATCAAGAAGTGCAATGACTGGTAATTGACCATAGGAATGGAACAACGGAAATGATATCGGATTGTGGCTTGACGATGAGACGATTCGGAATGTAGTAGAAATTTTGTAGTAATATTGTTGTTTTGATAAGATGTTTTTATGATAATGATGAACTGTGGATTATTTTGCACTATGTTTGTAAATTGCACTTGTTTTTTCATGTTGTACACCGCAATGAGTCGCCCTTGGGCTGAGAATTGCGGTATATAAGCGCAATAAATAAATAAATAAATAAATAAATAAATAAATAAATAAATACTTGTTTTATATTATGCACTCAAGAGACAAAACAAAGTAGACTTTGGTAAAAATAATATTTGGTTTCCTCACCACTTCATGTATTAAGTATACACAGGTACACAATTTACCAGTCCAGTTACAGATATGTTTGTTTATTTATTTACAACACTTGCATCCCACTCATATCAGCCCAAAGGTGACTCAGGGCGGTGTACAAGTCGGCAACAATTATTAGATGCCATATATAAAAATACATATATCAATAAAAAGCAAAAACATCACAATACATGTTTGAGATAATCTGTGTGTGCAGATGGCATAGAGGATCTTTCTTACAATCAACAGCAGACAAGTGCATGTTTCAATATGGAAACTTGTTAAATTTATTACACTTTTAGTTCCTCTAAATTGTAATTGAAATCTTTGTATTTCAAAGATTTTGGATTTTTAATACAAATGTTGCTTTATTATCTATTTCAGTTATATCCATTTGACTATTTTATTGAATTGATTTATGTATTTCTAATTTCTTTTAGTATTGCATTAATTTCATATTTATGGTGTTCCTTCCCCTGTATATATGTGTGCACTTTTGGTAGAGCAGGCTTGTTGTCTTCTTATTCATGAAGCACCGTTTACATAATTGATGACAATATATAAATAATTCATTTATCTTGCTTGAACTCATGTGAGAGCTTCTTGGAGTTGCATTTGGGGGAAAGGTGATATATACATAAAATATATCTACAGTTGTTCATATTGTGATTAGATGATCTGCAAAAAGGATCACTAAAAGCAATAAAAGCACAAAAAGGATCACTAAAAGGGTCTAAAAATGAGGACCAAGATTTAAGATCTGCTTTGATCCTAACCTTTTTTCTAGCAACAAGATCAAGTAGCTGAAAGAGTCACTATACATTGAACACTAATGAATAACAAAAAAGAGGGTTCTGTTTACAACCACAACAAAGGAAGGCAAGTACAAGGAAGTGTGTTCATGTTGAACTTACCAAAGAGGAGAGGGCTTCAAGATAACTCTCTTACACGCAAAACCAGAAAAGTTTGACCAGTTTTATGAGAATTTTGCATTCTACCCATGGTGACGTTGCAAGCTACAGTAGTCACTGCCAATTGATTAAATAGACTATGATCATGGCCATGTCAAGAGATTTTGCTGTCTGAGACAGAACAAAATGGTGCTCAAGTTCAAACCATGTGCAGAAGGTGACAGAACCGATAGTTGAGGCTTCACTAAATACTGGCAGTAGAACAACATCCTACACACCTAGAAACTGTTGAAAATAGCAACCTTCTACAAGCCTCCTATTGTAGTTATGCATATAATTCAGATTGCTTACTTTATTGTATATGTGTGTATTCATTTGCAGATTTTCTTAACTCTAAGTTGTGGGATCGACTGTAGACCATGTGATCAGATCTGGGACTATTCAGGCCTGAGACTCCATTTGAGAAAGACATGACTCCATTAGAACACATGACAGAGATGCTTCAGACTTTGAACTCTTAAGATTATAAATAAGATGCCCTGTGTTATCTGCACAGAGAAACTACTGTACTTCAAACCTATCTCTAACTGGACTGATAAGCAATATATCTGTATGCTGAATACATGAGTGTGTGAGTAAACCAACTACGCTATTTTTAACCAAGACTACTTATTTTTGTCTCTTGATAGTATGATTTTAAACCAAGATGTTTTAAGGGAGAGGAGATTTTTTTGGACAACTGAAATAACACTGCTCAAACTATGTACTGTCTAATTATGTTTTATGTTTAATTGTGGTTTTATTATGGTTGTTATGGTTTGGCATCGTGTTAGTGTCCAATGTATGGCATTGAAGTTTTGTCAGTTATGTGTAAACCGCTTTGAGTCCCCCTAGGGGTGAGAAAAGCGGTATAGAAATACTGTAAATAAATAAATAAATATGCTGTTTTTTGTGCATTGGCATATCTTTATTCCTAACAGTTCAATGAGACATTTTTTTTCCATGTCAGGGGCGACTTGAAAGACTTCAAGTTACTTCTGGTGTGAGAGAATTGATCATCTGCAAGGATGTTGCTCAGGGGACGCCTGGATGTTTTGATGTTTTACCATCCTTGTGGAAGGCTTCTCTCTTGTCCCCGCATGGGGAGCTGGGGTCAAATTACCTTGTGGATATATACCACTAAGGAAAAGATTAACTCAAACGAGTATTTAACTCTTCTCTGGAAGATCATACTTCACATAAGGATTATGATTGTTCCAAATAGTGTGAATGCCAAGTAATGCCAACAGGCTATGGAGATTCTGGTTTGCCAAATGGTTATGATCTCAAAGGTCGTGCTTTTCCAAAAGAAACTGTAAGCTCGGCTATTTTTGAATGGCAATAATTATTTTTGCAAGAAGAAATGAAAGGTTTTTTTGCTGCAATATGCAGTACCCAGTCAGCAAGTATAATAGGCAGATCCCAGGTCTATTACAAACAGCAGCTCAGCCTTCAGAGACCACTTTTGGACAATAATGACCGCAGCACAACTTTTCCACTGCAGATCTTTATTTGCATAAATACAATATATAAAAATTTCTGGTGCATCAAACATTCCATCACTACCCAGTACAAAAAGGCCTAGATTTTGAAAGGGACTCCGGCATAGTAAGACCTTTGCTAGCTTTTGCCTGGTGTAATGATCAGAGGAACAAACACTTTCTGCATGTTCTTTCATCAGCTAATCCACTTTTGGCTTTATAAAAAATAACTCATTTAGAGTCTTCTCCTATTCTATAAGAACACCAGAGCTACCCTCAAATAAAGTCATTGGGTCTCTTCCACCATCATTACCATGAGATCTTTGGCCTTATAGAAAAATACAAAAGGTACAGTTTCGATCCATGAGAGGTAGACAAGGATTACCTAGGGCCTCCTGAACAAACCCAAGGTTTCAAGACAAGACTCCTTCAGATAGCCACCTTTGCCTTCTTCTCTTGTTCGGTTGCCTCCCCTGAAGACACTCCAGAAGGGGAGAAGGGTCCAGCCACCCATGTGAGGGGAGGCTTCCTCGTCACGTACTCCACGACTTCATGCACAGCATCCTGGGCCTTTCCAATCTTCTCTGGGCTCTGATTCAGGACACCACTGGGGATATCCTGGAAGGTTTGGGCATTTGAGAGGGCAGCCTGAACTTCTTCCAAGCTGCTGTAAGCCTCGTGGACCTTTTCTTTGAGAGCATCAGGGAGGCCCTCCATGTCAGTCAGGAGCTTCAAGCAGTTAGCCTGCATCTGCCGGGTGATGGTTTGGGATACTTGCAGCGCCTGGGATTCCATCTGTTATGGAAAAGAGACCTGTTAGGGCAATGGGGCTGTTGTAGACCAACCAGAGGAAATTGACTTGATGATCCTCATTGACATTTTCAGTATGTCCAGCATATACACATTTGTTAATGCATTGGTCACTGTTGCCAACTGTTTAGCTTCCCACACCTTGGTAGAGGTTCTCTCTCTTTTTTAATGGTAACTCTTGGGCTGGGTGATGTGATGGTAAATACCTTAAAGGTTCCAGATCCTGTCTCATCTTGGAAGCTAAACAAGATGAGTTGTGGTTAGTAGTTGGATGGGAGCAGAGGCGGCCCTAGGTAATTTTCAACAGTAAGCAAACAGTATTTTGGTGCCCCCCCCCCAACCAATCACTGATATATATTTTCTGTTTGTCATGGGAGTTCTGTGTGCCATATTTGGTTCAATTCCATCACTGGTGGAGTTCAGAATGCTCTTTGATTGTAGGTGAACTATACATCCCAGTAACTACAACTCACATATGTCAAGGTCTCCCCCCCCCCCCCCAGAGTGCCTCAAGAGCGCGCCTGGCCAAAATCAACTATACTCAAATGCTTACTTTGTGTAATGGGTTGAGCCGCCCCTGGATGGGAAACTACCATTAAATACTGGGTTCTGTACGCTCTACTTCAGAGGAACGAACTGGTAAAACTACCTGTAAGTTTATCTGGTCTAAGGAAATCCAATGAATTTCCTGTGATGGCCATACATTGGCAGATAATTTGTACATAGACACAAATAACACACAAAACAGATCCCTAAAGAATATAGTCATATCGGCTGGCTGCCAACATACCTCTGCCTGACTGGGCTCACTGATCCCGCTCTGCCCTGGCTGTCCTCTGATCCACTCCAGCCACATCTCTCGCAGCTTCTCTTGGCCTCGTTGAATTTTATATTCCCAATTCTGCTTCGTAAACTTCAGCTGGAAAGGAATTTTGGAAATTATGCCATGAAATGCAAGCACAAAGCTTACAGACACTACCATACTTGGCTCTACCGCTGTTACCTTCTAGGACACTGTTGAAGGAAGGGTATTTTACTTAATGCAACAAAAAACAAAAATCCAAAACCAAACCAACCCCCTCCGCACCAAGAATGGGATGAAGCACTCTTAATGATTTCCTCTAAGATTTGTGCCACCCTCCAGATCTTGTTGGATTGCAAAGTCCTATCAGTCCCAAGAGCATTGACAACAGTGAAGTTGCTGGGAGTTGGACGTTCAGATAGAAAGTTGCATAATTATCACCCCTGTTCTGAGGGACAACAACTGCTCTGCTTCAAGGCTGGTCTCAAAGCACAGGACTGAAAGAGGAGAGAATCTTTGTCCTTTCAGGTGTTTCACAATTTTCCATCTCTGGTGGTTGTGGGAATTACAATCAAATGTATTTGGAAGATCACATGCTCCCTATTTGTAGGGCAGCAAAAAAAGGCAACTGTAAATACTTTTCCTCTGAGCACTGAACTGCAGTGAAGCCCTGCCCTAAAGAAACAACACAGATAGTCTAATTCAGTGGTTCTCAACCTGTGAGTACCCAGATGTTTTGGCCTTCAACTCCCACAAATCCTAACAGTTGGTAAACTTGCTGGGATTTCTGGGAGTTGTAGGCCAAAACACCTGGTTGAGAACCACTGGTAAGGAAAAACTAATTTGGTGTGCAGGAAACCTTGGTTGTTTTTGTGGGAGTTAGGAGTAGAAAACTGGAAAGACATATTGATAACTTTTGAGTAGGTCCCCAAACTACTTGTCCGAACGTATCTCCTGTTATGAACCATCACGCAGCTTAAGATCATCAGGAGAGCCCCTGCTCTCGATCTCACCACGCTCACAAATGCAGTTGGTGGGGACGAGAGGCAAGACCTCCTCGGCAGTGGCCCCCCGTCTGTGGAGCTCCCTCCCTAAGGACATCAGGTTGGCCACCTCCCTCCTGTTCTTCAGAGGACAACTGAGGATCTGGCTCTGCAGCCAGGCATTTGATTAGATGATAATGATAATAGGAAAGGAATTTGGGTTGCGACACTGGATTTCCCAGTTTGATTTTTGGTTTAATATTATCTGGTAAATGAATGTATTGGCTGATGTGTTTGATGTTTTAAGATGATTTTACTGTTTTACTTTTTTTTGTATTCTTTGATGTATATGTTGTAAGCATCATTGATGCCTATGTGAGGCCACTCTGAGTCCCCTTGTAGGGAGAAGGGCAGGATAGAAATGTATGAAATAAATAAATAAATAAAATTTAACAAAGCTAAGGCTGAAAACCAGTGAGTTATTAAATTGGGAAGTTCTGCTTGGCCGTTTTAGAAGTTTCACCACTGAGCAAAGAGGCACAGTGACACTTCTTAAAAACATACCAAAAATCAATCACCACATATCAACAAAATCCAGTCTTTCCACAAGTGTTGTACTATTTTCATTTCATGGATCTAGTCCCACTCATGCCATCCCATCCACTGAAAGCTTCCTGGCTTTGGGCCTGTTTTAAATCCAAGTGCATGGAATCGTTTATTATTTTTATTTACTTTATTTATATCCCACTCTTCTCACCCGAAGGGGACTCTGTTACAATCAATCATTTACATGTGACAGATGCTACTCTGGCATTTAGAGCTTATGCTGAATCTCAAGGAGTCTGGCTCTTTCCCAACAGGGCATCTACTGAGCCCTTCTCTGACACCCCTACATAGATGTTGGAACAGTCAAAAGAGGTCTTCCCGGTTCTTACCAAGTACATGAATTGCTCAAGGTGGAACAGGGCCATGTCGAATGTTTGCTTGACTCGTTGGACTTTTTCTAGAGAGTGATGGTAGGCTCTGCTGCGAAGCTTGGCTGAGAGCGAGCCCAGGCGCACATAGTACTTCTGGTCTGCCGTTTGTATTATCAGAGGAGGCGTATCAGACACATCCAGTGCTGCAGAGGCTGCAAGGGCGGCTACGGAAAAGAAAAGAGTGTTAAGAGGACACGGCCACCTCTGCTGCAGGCACATGATGTATCCTTTTATCAAGTAGCCTGGGAAATCTTAGCTACTAGAACAGACCATTGCTAACTAGGGGAGGAAGAATATGGGGTTTAGTTGTAACATTTGCATGTCTAATCATACTCCCATTCCTCCCTCAAACTGAGATTCACATGATTTCATTATGACTACAATGAGTGCCACAATGTATTCTTCTCATATACATCATTTTCCCCTCTTCTATTCTCTACTTGCTGTTAACATTTAAGATGTCACTTTAGGGCATGGATTTCTGCTGTAAAGCACTACAAGCAGTTCTGCAGAGGTGACAGCAAATGATTGTAAAATTTATTGATTAGTCCACTGACCATATCAACAGGTGACAGCAAATCTATATAAATAAAAATGTAATGTTCGTTTGTGGGATTAACATAATTCAAAAACCACTGGACGAATTGACACCAATTTTGGACACAATACACCTAACAGTCCAATGTATGTCCTTCACTCAAATAAATTGATTTTGTCATTTGGGAGTTGTGGTTTCTGGGATTTGTCGTTTATGTACAATCAAAGAGCATTCTGAACCCCACCAACGATGGAATTGAACCAAACTTGGCACACAGTTCTCCTATGACCAACAGAAAATACGGGAAGGGTTTGGTGGGCAGTGTCCTTTGGTTTTGGAGTTGTAGTTCAGCTACATCCAGAGAACACTGTGGACTCAAACAATGATGGATCTGGACCAAAATCTACACGAATACTCAATATGCCCAAACGTTAACACTGGTGGAGTTTGGGGTAATAGAATCTTGACATTTCAGAGTTGTAGTTCCTGGGATTTGTAGTTCACATACAGTCACAGAGCGTTCTGAACCCCACCAACGAAAGAATTGGGCCAAAGCTCCCACACAGAACAGCCATGTGGGCCACAGCAACGTGTGACAGGGGACGGCTAGTGTTTTACTAAGACTATAGATTCAGCGAACTCAGGCCCCTTCTACACTGGCATACAATCCAGATTATTAAAGCAAATAATCCACATTTATTTATTTATTTATTTATTTAATATATTTGTATACTGCCTTTCTCAGCCCGTGGGTGACTCAAGGCAGTTTACAGAGGCGAAATTCAATGCCCAAACAACATAAAACATTTAAAACAGTAACATATAATATATAATCATAATAAGATCAATAAAACATAAAACATTTCCTAGTTAAAAACACATTATCTGCTTTGAACTGGTTTATGAGTCTACACTGCCAGATAATCCAGTTCAAAGCAAATAATCTGGATTTTATATGGCAGTGTAAAAGGGGCCTCAGCATTGTTTATACTAACTAGCAATGGCGTTGCAAGCTGGTAACATTCCCAATTCTGACTGATGGATTGGGATCGGAATGCTTCCCTCAGCCTCATATCATTTAAGGATGGGGATGGAAGAATCACACACTTTTGCACTTTCAGAGCCACCTCCAGACTTGCTGGGTTTTTTTTCCTGAACAGCCATAACAAGAGAATCAAGATTGCTGGTTGGGGGAGTTGTCTTAAAAGCCTCTTCCAGAAATCCTGACCAAGATCACTATGTGTTCAGGAGGGAGTAATTTGGGCCATACAGTTTCATGGGGTGCATTAGGAACAACCAAAGTCTACATTATAGCAAGGATTTGATATCTGACTCAACTATTCAGACTAGAGCACACTCCAGTAGAATAGATACAGACTCAACATTGTTTCAATCTACATCACTGGAGGTCGCATCAATATTTCCCCAGGGAAGAATCTACATTGTCTTACCTAGCTCTGAATCTGTTATTGGGAGATATTTGTCTATCCAAAAATCTGATTTGCTGATCATTTCGCTGACACCATTAGATACCATCTGCCCCATGCTGGTCTCCATCACAGTATTCACACCATTCCGCACAGTAGAACTGGCCATCTCTATGCTCTCCTGGGCAGCTTCTGTGACTTTTGTATAAACTGGTGCCAAGGACTCGGTGAGGAGGCCTTTGGCATTGGATACAACCTGTAAAGAAGTCAAAGGACAAGGAGTTGGGATCATTGCACTAAGGAAAGTCACAAAACCAAAGCTTCAGTGCAGCCTTCCCCAAGAGGCATCAACAGAGCTCTAAACCTTTCAGCACCCACTGGGCTCTAGTTCTGCAATACTCACTACTGTATCATAAATAAATATCTTAACACTGAGTGGGAATGAAACTGAAGTGGCATATAGATGGTACATGACACCGCAGAAACTGGGAAAATGTTACAGAACTATAAACATAACATGCTGGAAGTGTGGTGAAAAAGAAGGAACATATTTCCACATGTGGTGGTCAGGTAAAGTGAAGTCCTTTTGGAAAAAAAATACAGGATATTATGCAGAAAATACTAGAGATAAAGTTACCAATTAGACTGGAAACATTCCTGCTAGGAATACACAAACAGAAAATAGAAAAAAAATACAAACTCCTATTCCTGATGACCACAGCAGTGAGGATCTGTTATGCAAAATTATGTGAAAAGAAGGAGACAACTAAAGAGGAAGATTTGATGACAAAAATCCTAGAAATTAGAAATATGGACAGACTCAACTTTTTAATCTCAAAGAATAAGGGGAAGACAATGAAGGAAACCGACTGGAGACAAATTACTGAATTTTTAAACCAAACAAACAAACAAACAAAACCAAGATATTGATTTGATGAAGAAGAAAAGAATACACCAGAACAGGAAAGAGAAGAAGGGAGAGAGAATGAAATTAGGAGAAGGAATGAAAGAAGGAAAAGGAAAAGACCCCAGAGAAGATACTGGGAAGTCAAGAAAAATACTTTATTTTATTTTTCTCTTTTCTCTCTCTTTTCTTTTCTCTCTCTCATCATTCTTTTAATGATTTAAACTGAAAATTCTCAATAAAGATTATTAAAAAAAACCTGAATGGGATGTTTACTATCAATTCCACTAGTGCAAACAAAAGCTCTGCTAGGGAAAGAAAATGGAGCAAACAGTTTACACAATGACACAACATGCCAAAAGCAGCTCATGTATTACTGAATTTGTTGATAAACTTCTGACAGCAACTGTGAGAAGACAGCACCAACTGCAGCTTGAGCCCAAATAGAGAATGATCTTGATAACTAGACAGACCAGCTGTCCACCGATTTTGGATTGTTTACATTTGGAGATGGGGAAGAGAATCTGTGATCTGTCATGTGTTGCTGGACCAGGGACACTCCAGGACATTTGTCTCAAGGAAAGCAACAAATGGAAGCCCTCACACCTAGGTTGAGGTGCAGTGTTTTGGCAAATGAAGCTGCAAATGCTACATATGCTTTTCTCCATCTGTGATAATGAAAACAGAGCAGTAAAAAGTAATTAAAATATCTTCTGTCCTTTCAAAGCACTCCGGAACTGCTGTTTCATCTTGACTATTAACAGGACTGGTCTTACATGGGTCTCTGAACCCTCTAAGTCACTGATAGCACCATCAGGAATTGAGTGGCTTGGTGTTGTGGTTTGGTAATATCTAGGTACCCTTTTGTTCTCCCGTTTAGCAAAGCAGAGCCTCTTAGATGTTTACTACAACTCCCATCAGTCCTTTTGTTCTCCCATTTACCAAAAACAGAGCTTATTAGATGTTTACTGCAACTCTCATTCGTCCAAAGCAGCATACCCAATTTCAAACGACCATGACAACAGCAATCCAAACATTTCTTTAGGACTATACTTTGGCAGTATAATACTGAAACAAAGTTAAGATGTTACCTTTTCCACTGTCTGCTGCACAACTGGGAATCTTTCTTGTAGCACATCAAGAGACTTGCAGGCAAGGGTGTCCACAGCAGTAACTGTAAAGGCAAAAGGTTACAGTTCAGTTTCTTGTTGGCTGGCTCAATTGTTTGCAGGCGAGGGTTTAAGATTAGGATTATTTGAATATGATCCATACATTATTTACTGAAAACTTGTGCATTGTGTTGTATTGCACATAAGGAAGTTAGCAATACAAATTCAACTATACAACTTGCATTCATGTTGACAGCAAACAGTCTTTCTGCAAAGATGTAGAATTAAGTTTGAGAGCTTCTGCACATGACTCATGACTCATGTCACTGTGTGTTAGCCCCACACCGTGATGGGTGTGGAACCATTTATGCTCTTCTGTTTAAGGTATGTTTGCAGAGTTTAGTAATTCCTCATGAGAACGGAGAAGCTCCAGTGGACATGTAAATATCACTTTTTAAATCTTCCACTTACAGTTTTAAAGGGATAGGGAGAAGGCCACGACTATGATGTGCATTCTGGCAGTTGTTAGGACTGGGACATCTACTGCAATTGTAACTAACCCAAAGGAACCACTGCTCTGCCTCAAAAAGGGGATCTCGGGGACCACAAATAAATAACACGACTTAGTAACAGATTTCTTACATATCATGAACAGTTACAGGAGACCTATATCAGGTGAACTAATGGTCCTGGCCCAGTTTACCTATCCGGACCTATCTCCCACTATGAACCTTAAGATCATTGGGGGAGGCCTTGCTCTCAGTCCCCCCCACCATCGCAATTGCACTTGGTGGGGACAAGAGACAGGACCTTCTTTGTGGTGGCCCCTCAGCCATGGAATTCCCTCCCAAATGAAATCGGATCTGCTCCATCACTCCTGGCCTTCCAAAAAAAAAGTTAAACCCTGGCTGTGGGATCGGGCCTTTGTGGACTAGACTGACTTGCTGGCAATGTTACAGTTTAATGGACTATGTGGACTGCTTTTAGGTTTGTTTTTTTTTAATAAATTTATTTCTTAGAATTTTCCGACACAAATATAATACCATCACATCCGCTCATTGTTAGAAATTCAGTTACTAAATTACATTCTGGAAACATATCACATACCATATAACACATATCACATTATAATTACCTAGTGCTCTTATCTGTCTCCCCTTCACCTTGCGTCTTTCGATTTTACACCCCTCCTCCCCCCTCCCCCACCCTTCAGGGAACAGTAAATACCTTTATTCAGAACTTAATTTAAGTGAACAATTGTATAGAGAGAATGGTTTAGCACCTTGTATCTTTCATTTCCTTCCACTTTTTCTATCAGTCTTTCCCATTTCTGCATCCAAGTTTTCTTAAGTCGGCTTGTTGAGTATTTGCTTCTTTTTTCATAGATGTATTCGTGGGTCATATATTCTGCTAAATACTCGTACCATTTTTTAACCTCCCATTTTCTATAATCTTTCCACCCCAACGCTACAGTTGCTTGGGCAGCTAATATCATGTATTTTATAATTTCCTCCCAGTCTTTGCAATTATCTTTTTTGTCTAATTTCTTTGTAAAAAGTTCTATTTTATTCAAGGCCAGTTTATAACCTATTATTTCTTCCATTTCCTTCATTACCTTTCTATAGAACTCTTGTACTCTATCACATTCCCACCACATGTGGGAATAAGAGCCAATTTTCCCACATCCATGCCAACAAAGATTTGTGGTGTTTTTTGTCATCTGGGCTATTTTAATTGGGGTTCTGTACCATCTAGTCAATAATTTCCTTTGTGTTTCTCTGATCTTTATATGCTTAAGACTTTTAATTGAGTCAATCCAATTTTCTATTTCTAAAACTTTATTATTTAAATCTTCTTTCCATATTTCTATCAAGGCTTGTTTCAAGTTATATTGTATTCCAATTAATTTCTTATAAATAAACCCCATCAGCCCTTTCTCCTTTTCTATTTTCCATTTTAGGATTTGGTCTAGGGCTGTTTCAGGGCCTTCTTTTTTCTTCTCTTTAATGATCCTTTGTTTTAATCCATTCCAAAGAAGCCAATTACCTTGACCACATTTACCCTTTATTGTCTCCCAATCCTTAATTGTCCCATCTGAGTTCAAGAGGTCTTTTATCAGATTCATTCCATTCTGTTTCAACTTTGTTATAACCTTACCAAATGTCTGTTCTTTTCTATTGTCTAGAAACCCTATTGGGAGTATATCTACCCTATTAATTTGTAGTTTGTTTTGCCATTTTTTCCAACATTCCAAAGATGAGATCAATGGTCCCCCTTTAGTTTCTGTTAAGATTTTTTTATCAACCCGTCCCTTTAAACATAAACAGTAGTTCCATCCATTTATTGCTTTTTCAATTCTAGCCCATCTTCTTGAATCATCAAAATCTAGTTCTATCAGTCTTATTAATTGGCAGGCGTCGAAATAATTCTGTAAATTAGGGGCACCCCATCCTCCATTCTCTTCTAAGGAATAAAATACTGATTTGGGAATACGATTTTTATTTGTTCCTTCTATCCAATTTTTAATCGAAGAATCCCATTTTTGAATAATTTTTATGGGGATACTGCATGGGAGTGCTTGGAACAGGAATAAAAATTTGGGGAGAATCACCATTTTAACCATTTTAATTTTGCTTGATATATCCCAATTTTGTTTTTTCCAACTACCCATCTGTTTGTTTATTTTTTTCCATAAGCTATTATAATTAGATTGGATTATATTGTTAAGGTTTTTGGGAATATATACACCCAAATATTTTATCTTCTTCTCTCCTAGCTTTATCCCTGTAATAGTCTGGATTTCTTTTAACTCTTTAGGAGTCACATTTTTGTGTAATATTTCCGATTTTTGTAATACAAACTCTTCAAATACAGGAAGAACTCTATTCTCCCCCTGAGCATTTTTAACCAGATTCATGATATTAATGCTAGCTGATTAATTTCTGGATGCAAGAATAAATCCACTTTAAATCCGGTTTCTGCCTCCTGCAGAATTCTGAGGATTGTAGTTTAGTGAGGCTGTTAAAGGCTTCCCCCTAAACTACAAACCTCAGAATTCTGCAGGAGGCAGAAACCAGATTTAAAGTGGATTCATTCTCCACTGTTATGAAGTAGCCATCTCTCCCCGTGCCCTATGTTTCTTTAGGATACCTGCCTGTAGTGTGCAAACTGAACATTGCTCTAAGGCAGTGGTTTCCAGCCATTGATCTTCTGGGTGTTTTGGACTTCAACTCCCAGAAATCCCAGCCAGCTTACTATCTATTAGGAATTGTGGGAGCTGAAGTCCAAAACACCTGCAGAACTAAAGGTTGGTATCTACTGCTCTAAGGTAACTTTTCCAACCCGGTATTCTCCAGATGTGTTTAAATATAACTCCAATTATCTTCAGCCAATGCTGGTTATACTGACTGAGATGTCGAGTGTTGAAATCCAACACAATTGGAACCCATTATGTAGGAAAGGGGATGTTATGGAGGGAAGAAATAATTCCTTTTAACACCCTTTAGAAAAGAAGCCACCCATGCCTAGCAGTTGCTGCCAGTCTGAAATACTATGCCCCTCAGTTACGTATCTCTTGCCCAGACCAGTTAAGATGATACAGACATCCCACAATAGGCCCCAGGGCTAAATTTCTAGGCTTACCTTGCTGGTGCTAAGAAACTTTGAATGCTTAAGCCAACCTCTAAGAAACTATGGGCATTTACATATTGATGAGACTATGAGACCACAGCTGTTCACTTGGGGATGAGCGGGAATATAGTCTCAACATCTGCTGAGGGTCATAGATGGGACAATGTTAATGAACATGCTGAATGCTAGGTCTACTGGCCCATAGCCATGTACTTACTTTGAGGTTCAAGTTTATCCAGAAGAGGCTGTGCCCCACTTGCCGCTGTAGTCGCAATAGCTTTCACTCCCACCTCGGCCATATCACAGACTGCCTGGATAGCTGGATGGGACTTCTTGGCAGAAGTATAGGTAGCAGACACCATGTCATAGGTAGAGCTGACCAAGGGAAGTTCAGCTACTTTTTTAATTACACACTAAGGAGAAATATTGCAGTGAGTTACAATTTTGTTGCTGACTTACAAAGCATCCTCACAAAGGCTCCCACCTGGACCCAGAGCTACATTTAACTTTGCAGGGATAGACTCGATTTTGCTTTCTCCTATCAGAGAGTTTGATTAACAGTGTATTCATATCAGAAAGCAATGAGTGAGGGACTTGTTATCTGTTCTTTCATCTCAACTCTTTAAAGAGCTGCCAGAGATCAGAAAAATATAGAGCAATTCCTATATTAAAGTTCTAATATTAGAGCTGTGGTGGCACAGTGGGTTAAACCACTGAGCTGCAGAATTTACTGATTGGAAGGTCAACAGTTCAAATCCACGGATGGGGTGAGCTCCCATTGTTAGCCCCAGCGTATGCCAATCTAGCAGTTCAAAAACATGCAAATATGAGTAGATCAATAGGTACTGCTTTGGCGGGAAGGTAATGGTGCTCCATGCAGTCATGCTGGCCACATGACCTTGGAGGTGTCTACGGACAAAGCTGGCTGTTCGGCTTAGAAATTGAGATGAGTACCACCACCCCAGAGTCGGATATGACTCAAATTAACGCAAAGGGGAAACCTTTACCTTTTTAATGTCTCCTCTCTCCCTAAAGCTGAAGCCCAGGCTGTCCGTGGCTATTTATAAAGAATCAAAAGATCAGAAGTTCCACAAACAGATTGGAAATTTAGCTTCTAAAAGGGACTAGTCACTACTTGAATCATCCAACAAGTTGTTACTGAAGTCCAGTTATTGTTATTATTGCAATGCCAAAAAAAAATACTATTTGATTATCATTTCTGGGCAATCAGTCTGGCATGGAAGCTATCTCTCCACCGTCCCAACCATCCCCACACACTGCAACAGTACCAGCTCCTTCTCCTCTAGAGTCTCTTCCTATGTCATTCAGGGTCAGGTAGAAAAAAGAGGAAGGTAGAAAAGGCAGCTCCAGTTCAGTTAATAATTTATTTTGGCTCCTGTTATTAGTGTGCCTCATGTTTTCCCTAATTGTCTTTATATAGAGCTGTGCTTTCCCCTTCTCTGCTGTAGTATGAAGCAGCCATCCTCATGACCTCCTCCTCCCCAGATGTCACAGCATGAGACAAACAGCAGTTGCTGCTCCTTGAAAGAATAGCAAATTACAGCCCTAGCTACTATGGGCAAAAGAGAATTTTGCAAATCAAAGTAGTGTTTGTGTTAAGTTATTTGAGTACTACTGTCCTCTAAGCTATAACTTAAGTCATGTCTATATGTTTGCATTGTGCTACCACTGTACAATATCAACTGTTTGGTTGCACATCATTGTTCACCTACCAGACGATCATCTCCAGTGCTTTCCAGGCTTGCTGTCTGTGCCGTTTCTTCAGTGGAAGACATGATGAGAGTGAGCAGAAGATACACTGCAGAAAGGCAACAATGTGTTGTCAAATGCTTTCATGGCCAGAATCACTGGGTTGCTGTGAGTTTTCAAGGCTGTATGGCCATGTTCCAGAAGCATTATCTCCTGATGTTTCACCCACATCTATGCTTCTGGTTGCTTCTGAGGCGGAAGCATAGATGTGGGTGAAACATCAGGAAACACCACGAGATGCAGAGCCAATCTTAAGAAATGGGGCTACAGGGTGGAATTCACGGCATGCGAGTGCGGAGAAGAACAAACCACTGACCACCTGCTGCAATGCACCCTGAGCCCTGCCACATGCACAATGGAGGACCTTCTTACAGCAACACCAGAGGCACTCAAGTGGCCAGATACTGGTCAAAGGACATTTAACCAACTACCAAGTCTGCAAAATCTTTGTTTTTGTTTTAATCTCTGTGTTTGTTTTGTTCTGTTAGAAATGTAATACAATGGTATGGTTGCTGATGACATGATAAATAAAAAAACCCCCACATCTATGGCAGACATCCTCAGAGGTTGAGGGGTTTGTTGGAAATGAGGCAAGTGAGGTTTATTTATCTGGAAAGTCCAGGGTGGGAGAAAGAACTCTTGTCTGCTTGAGCCAAGTGTGAATGTTGTAACTGGCCACCTTGATTAGCATTTAATGGCCTTGCAGCTTCAAAGCCTGGCTGATTGTTGCCAGATACAAGAGTTCTTTCTCCCACTCTGGACATTACAGATATATAAACCTTGTTACAGTAAGTCGTAGCAGGATCAATCATGTGTTAAAGAAAAACTTTATGATGTTAATTATTATGTACAGCTGGTAATGTAGTTCAGCCAGCATGTTTTGGCCACACCCGGTGGGGTATAACTGTATGGATTTTAGAATACAGTTTGGAGAAGCAATATGCTGTAATGCTGCTATGCTCTAACAGTGATGCTCTTTGCTATGGTGGAATAGCTATTTACTTAAGGTTTATGTTTTGCTCTCTCATTTGAATGAAGTTGAAGAAGCCTTATTCTGTGTTACTTACAAGGACTATGTAAGTTTATTGCACTGTTTGATTTTGTATGCAACACTGCAAGTTTATGCCTGTGCTGATAAGAGTAAAGTTTTTTCTGTTCCTTTTTTTGTTCTTGCCTGTGTGTCTTTTGCATGGGACTTGGCTAAAACACACTCTGCGCAACAAACCTCACTTGTCTAGTTTCTAACAAACCCCTCAACCTCTGAGGAAGCTTGCTATAGATGTGAGTGAAACATCAGAGAATGCTTCTGGAATGTGGCCATACAGCCAGGAAAACTCACAGCAACCCAACATCAGTATTAGTCAGTGCTAGCACATACAACTGTTTGCCAGGGAAGCAAGAAGTGGGGAAATCCCTCAGTGGACAGGCCGGCCACACCCAGACTTAAACTCCATGTGGCTGAACAACTCACTGCCAAGCATTATCCAGGCCCAAAAGGAAGGGAAGCAGAGCCTATTAAAGCAGGAAAGAGACTCCTGCTTTAACACCCTGCTGCTTCCTTAAAGCACTCCTGAAAATAACCACTCCTGTGGGCCATTAGAAACCACAGATACTACATGGTCCTAGGCTTCAGTACTAAGAATCACAGCTGGAAAGACTAAAGTCTAACAGGAGGGTAATAAAGGAAATCTCAACAGTAGTGATTTTTGAATCTTCCACACTTGAAAGCAAAGAGGAGCACTTGACAACTCTTGGCCCGGATTCAAAAGCCCTGGCCCCATCCTTTAATAGCACGCTATTACTGCCAAATTCATTGGAAAAAAGACTTTTTCCTGCCTCCTGTGTTTGGGGAAAAGAGACAATCGTTTCCCTTATCTCCACATATACTAAAGGGTGGGGAAAGGGTACTGATGTTATCAAACACCAAAGGGTCAACCACTAGAGTAGAGTAATTGAATCAACAAGGTCTGTGCTAAATGCTGACTTACTCATTTGCCTTTGGTTGATTTCATTCAGAAAGAGGCAACTATTATCTTTTAGTTTGTCTTGAGTTTACCTTGATTGAATCAGGTAAAGGGCACATAAGCCAAAGTTGACCTGGTAGCAAATAGGATTCCTTCAATTGGAGAAGAGAAGCTAAGTGTTCACATGTATTTATTTGGCCACTGGTTCCCAACCTTTGGTCCTCCAGTTGTTTTGGACTTCAGCTCCAGAAATCCCAGGCAGTTTACCAGCTGTCAGGAATTGTGGGAGCTGAAGTCCAAAATGCATAGAGGACCAAAGTCTGGGGAGCACTGACTTATGAGGTTATTACTGGTATGTTGCAACCCTGAAAGGACCTCAGCCCAAGCCTACCTTCTGCTAAAGAGAGAAGCAAAGCAAGGACAAATGTTTGCTCAAGAGAATGCAGTATTTGTGATTAAATGGCTGTAGAAAGAAGCCCAGGAACCTACACCAAATGTGCTTCATATCCCAGGAGGGCTATGTTTTCATTTAGTATTAATTTCTTAGTCTTTTAAAAGTGCATAAATAGCAAGTTCTTGGAGGAAAGCTCTGCTTTTAAACAAGTGTTTCTGAATGCCTTTGGGACAAACACATGGTTGTGATTACTTTTATCTTACACTAGCTATCCCCTGCCACACATTGCTATGGCCCAGTCTCTGTGTGTATATGTGTGTATACATGTATGGTTTTGCACATCTATTTTTAAATTTTTTGGCTTTTAAAGTCTCTTTGGCTGTGCTTTTCCGTGTTTTTATGAGTGATGGTCACTTGTTGGCCTGATAGGTGTATTGTGTCCAAATTTGGTGTCAATTCATTCAGTGGTTTTTATGTTAATCCCACAAACGAATGTTATATTTTTATTTATATGGATGGTATAGTGGTTTGAATATTGGGACTACAACTCCAGAGACTGGGGTTTGTGTCCTCACGAGGCAATGGAAACCCATGGGTGGTTACAAGGAAGGCAAGGGCAACCCCCTGAGCAAAATTTTGTAACCCGCCCCCCTCTCCAAAATAATAAAAGTTGCCACCATGACGGCTTTAAGGACCACAACAATAATAGCTATTTATTGTTAATTTAGTAAGAACTTTTGCCTATTACCTATTAGGGTGCCTCTCAAAGCAACACACAATACATTACATATACTGAGTAGCAAAGCCTTGCTTTGAAGAATAAAACTCACAAGAAACAATTGTTGCCCTCTTCTCAAGAGTAGAGCCAACCTGATTTCTCCCTTTTTGTGGTGGGGGTGGGTGGAGTTCTATTGCTGGGCCTTTGCTTACAGAAACTGTAATAATATCCTCCCCTTCAAAAAAAATGAAAACAAAAGAATCCTGAATTGCTGCATTGTTTCTCTACTATAGCATAATCAGTACCCAAGTTCACTAGGGACTCTTCTAGACAGTCCCTATATCCCAGGACCAGATCCCATATTTTCTGTTTATCCCAGATTATCAGGCAGTTGGGACTCATATAATCCAGTTTAATGCAGAAAACCTGGGATTGGATCCTGGGATAAAGGGCCTGTCTGGAAGGGCCCTAGGTCAGAGGCTAAGTCGGGTTTGCTGTCCTGTCTCCTTCTAACTATAGCCAGACAAAATATAACTAGTAATCCCATTCCCAATACACAAAAACTTCCCGTTCTTTTACCTTTGCCACATAGATACACTGCATCAGAATGAAGAGGCACACCCAATTCTAATGCATATTTTAGGAGGAAATTATCAGAATTTAAAAAACAAACAAATCCCAAAGTTTGATTTAACTGAAAAACAGCCAACTACAACATCTAATTACATTCTAGGCAAAACATAATTTCAAAGAGCAACACCAACTTACCACAAAACCAACTTGGCTTCCCAAAGGCCCTTGGTGAACAAAAGGTGAGGAGCCCAGGGTGGTCTTATGTAATAGTGAAGGGCGGGACAGCCTTGATGGACTGCCCAGTGGAGCAATCAGAAGCTAGGAAAGCCACAGTTTCTTAGGAGTAAAGCCTACTTCTCAGCAAACAAGGATAGGATCATGCCCGTAAGAGATATTAGGATATGGAAAATTTTACTTTGGGCTGTTGATTCCCACACTTTTCCAATCAGCAATGCTGCCTGGAGCTTTCTTGACATCATTGCCAAAAATGTGTATAAGCATTGAGAATTATGTGGCTCATGGCTTTTTCTCTGTGTTTCTGCTTTCCTTATCTTTCCTGTTGAAAACCTGCTTTCTGACCTGTGTTCTTGAGAACAGAGCCTGCCAGGATGTGTGTTTGAGAGAAATGGTTTCTTCCATTTTGGCATTTGCCTTGAAACCTGCACCATAATTGGTTGATCGTTACCAGGGTGACTTACCCAAGGTATCATAATTGATTTTCATTGTTATTGCTGCGTTGTTTTTATTGACACACTCAAACCAGTGTGCAATACTTTTTTAGAATTAAACCCCACTCTAGATGATGATTATGATGTTTATTTATACCCCGTTTTCCCTCCACAAAATGTTACCAGACTACAACTTCCAACAGCTCCAATCAGGATAGCCAATATTAATTAATGATGGAGATTGTAGTCCAAAAATACATGCAAGGCCAAAGCTGCCCATCCCTCATCTGTGGCCTACCTTGACCGATATAACCCAGCAGTGCTCAGAATGTGACTTTGGGTGCATCTACATAGTAGAATTCATGCAGTTTGACATCATTTAAACTGCCATGGCTCGATGTTATGGAGTTCTGGAAGCTGTAGTAGTTTGTGATTTGAGAAACTGCAAGTTGCTTCTGATGTGAGAGAATTGGCCTTCTGCAAGGACATTGCTTAGGGGGCACTTGGATATTTTGATGTTTTACCATCCTTGAAGGAGGCTACTCTGATGTCCCTGCATGAGGAGCTGGAGCTGACAGAGGGAGCTCAACCCGCTCTCCCAGATTCGAACCACTGACCTGTCAGGCAGCAGTCCAGCCGGCACAGGGGTTTAACCCATTGCGCCACCAGGGGCTCCAGTAGTTTGGTGGGGCACCAGCATGCTTTGGCTAAGAGGGCTAAAGAACTTGTAATACTATAACTCCCATGTTTCCATATCATTGAGCCATAGCAAAGTTGTGTCAAGCAGTATTAATTCAATGATGTAAATTGTTTATTGTGTTACTTTCCTATTCTGTGAGCCATCTAAAGAATGCAAGTGAGGTGGCAGCCTTGTAAATAATATCTAAACAACATAGAATAATAATAAAGGGTTTACACACTTCCTAACTCCTTCATGCAAAGTAGCCCACAAGAAGGGTGCATGAGATCCCTAAAACTGATGCTCCTATATCTTTAAGAATTGTGTAGAAGAGGAGACTTTGGCAGGTGTAGATGAGGCACAAGCTTCACCTGTCAAACACTCCTCCACAACTTCCACATAAGGGTTAAAAGCTGCAAAGGGTTTACCCTTTTTTGTACTTGCTTTATTAAATAATTCCCACCAGGTGCTCTGTGAAGAAACGGAAAGGTAGACATAGGGCCCTTCCACATAACTGAATAAAATCCTACTTTAAATACTTTGAACTGGAATATATGGCAGTGTGGACTCAGTTATTCCAGTACAAAGCAGATATTGTGGGATTTTCTGCCTTGATATTCTGGGTTATAGGGCTGTGTGGAAGGGCCCCTAGACAGGCCCTATATTCCAGGATCTGATCCCAGGTTTTCTGCTTTAAACTGGATTATATGAGTCTGCACTGCAACTTTTTATCCCAATCTGTGATAAACAGAAAACCTGGGATCAGACCTTTCAATAAGTCTATTGTCCCCAACTGCCATAGAAATTGACTGCTCTTTACAGCTATGTGACAGCTAACAATCCAACAAGTATAGCTTTTCCATACAGGAATGGAGAAAACTTCATTGACATTGATGGGGAAATATTGGACACACACACACATATTGTATGTACATTACAAGCACTGAAATGTAAGAAAAATCAGATTCCCTCTATTAGAAAGCCAAGCTGACAGGACAAAGGGAAGCTGATGGATCTGTGTCCCAGGCAGGCATGTAGCTGGGGGGGGGGGGGGGCTTGGGGGGCTTGGGGGGCTTCAGCCCCCCCCCGAAATTCTCGTGGTGGTTCGCGAAAAGGCCTTACTGGTGCATTATTTAAACTGTTATGTTTATTCATATCATGATCTGATAACCATACTCAATATATCCCATATGCATGAGGGTATTGGGGTAATGATACAAAAGGTTTGCTAGGCTAGACCCTCTTTCACTCAGACTCAGCCCCCCCGAAACTCAGCCCCCTGAACCCCCCCTGAAAAAAATTCAGCCCCCCCCCCCCAAACAAAATCCTGGCTACAGGCCTGGTCCCAGGCACAGGCAAGAGGAGCGTGAGCATTCCAGTGGGGGGAGATAAGAAAGTCCTGGTACCAACAGATATAAGTAAAAAGTAAGGAATTCATCTCCCTCTCTCCTGACAGGTCAAAAGTAGGCCCCTGATGGATGTAAACTGCTCTTTAGAAAAAATATGAAGATATGCCCCTTGCATGTAGAAGATATAATTTGATATTTCTATGATGCTTAAAGTGACGTAGTAGTGATGTTAACGTATGTAGAAATATGTTTGTTTGCCTGCATTTGAAGATGTATAAAGCGAAAGTCAATGCCTTTATCCTCACTCTGCTTTGCTTTTGGATGAGATTCCGCACTAGAGTCTCAGCTGAAAATAAACGTATTTTTTTTCCCTCCCAGGAAGGATCGCTCTTGGTATTATCTCTCCTATCAGCCACAACAACATAACTTTTTCCAGAGGCACATTAGAATTAATACACTTTGACAGCACTTTAACTGCCATGGCTCAATGATCTGGAACTAAAAAATTGTAGTTTGGTGTGGCAAAAGCACACTTTGGCAGAGAAGGCTAAAGACTTTGCAAAACTACAATTCCCTGGGTTCCATAGCATCAAGCTATGGCAGCCAAAATGGTGTCAAACTGCACTAATTCTACCATGTAGGTGCACCTCAGGTAGCTTTTAAGGTGTAAAAGTCCTCTAGTTAAAATTAAACAAAAGGCGACGACTGTATGACATACATTAGCTGCCTATGAACTGCACTTCCTTATAGAAGCCCTTTCAGAGACATGGCAGGAAGGGCCCTGCCATTAAGCAGAATGGGTGTGCTGTCTTTGACAATACGTTTTACAAAATAGTATTAGACATTGATGAAGGGTGTGTCAAATACCCAAACATCTAGGCAATACACATAGAAGTCTCTTGACATCAAAGGGAGGCATATGCATTTGATGGGGCTGTGGTGGCACAGCGGATCTTGCTGATTGGAAGGTTGGTGATTCGAATCTGTGGGACGGGGTGAACTCCCGCTGTTAGCCCTAGCTTCTGGGCCAGAGGTTTAGCCCAGCTGGTAAATCATCAGCAATTATAAGACCTCTCAACCAAAAAGGTTGCAAGTTCGAAGCCCCAGGTTGGTGTGAGCTGCCAACTATCAGCCTAGCTCATTGTTTACCTAAGCAATTCGAAAACAGCTTTAGCTGTGATTAGAGAAATTAGATACTGCTAAAAGTGGGGGAGGTGTTTTACGACACCATAAGGAAAGAAGATCAGAAAAGGAAGGAGGAAGTCCTGACAGCTCTTCGTCATAGAGGATAGAGCAACAGCACCCCCTGGACTCAAGCCCAACCTTCCATGGCACCAAAAACAGCTGAACACTGAGTCAAAACAAAACGACCTCCTTCTGTTCTGTCTGTGTATTGACTATACAAAGCAGCATTGAATGTTTGCCGTGTATGTGTACTGTCATCCGCCTTGAGTCCCCTTTGAGGTGAGAAGGGTGGAATATAAATAAAGTGTTGTTGTTGTTGTTATTCTGTCAACCTAGCAGTTCAAAAACATACAAATGTGAGTAGATCAATAGGTACTGTCCTGGCAGGAAGGTAATGGCACTCCATGCAGTCATGCTGACCACATGAACTAAGAAGTGTCTATGGACAATGCCGGCTCTTCGGCTTAGAAATTGAGATGAGCACCATCCCCAGAGTTGAACACGAGTAGACTTAATGTGAAGGGGAAACCTTTACCTTTATATACATTTGATTTATTTTAACAGTATTACTGTAGGGAAGGATATCCCTACAAGCAGGCCCGTAGCCAGGATTTCGTTTCGGGGGGGGGGGGGCTGAATTTTTTTTCAGGGGGGGTTTCGGGGGGGGCTGAGTTTCGGGGGGGCTGAGTCTGAGTGAAAGAGGGTCTAGTCTAGCAAACCTTTTGTATCACGACCCCAATACCCCCATGCATATGGGATATATTGAGTATGGTGATCAGATCATGATATGAATAAACATAACAGTTTAAATAATGCACCAGTAAGGCCTTTTCGCGAACCACCATGAACATTTCGGGGGGGGGGGGGCTGAAGCCCCCCGAGCCCCTCCCCCCCCCCGGCTACATGCCTGCCTACAAGGATATTTGTGCTCAAGAATCATAGCACTTGGGGTTTCAATCTATTTGCAGTAAAGAGTGTAAGCTCCCAAGGGCAGAAACCTGACACAATGCTTACATTACTGCGAATCTGAATGACACAGCCCTCCAAATGTTGCCACTTTTACTGGCTGCCATACTTTAACACCCCCACACCTAAAAGTGATCTGGAGCCAGACAGAACTTAAGATCCCTTCTTCTATACTCCGTTCAACACCTGAAGGGCTAATGAGTGCTCTTTTCCATGCAATCTACACTGGTTGGATGCATGCATTATTATTTTTAATATTTGTTTAAGTATTTTGCCTAAATTGTGGGAGGGACATGCTTTCACCAGGGTTCTTTTTTCTGTGTCTTTAAAAATCATGCAGAAGAAGGAATTTCAGCAAATGTGGGTCACACTATAAGCTACACTTGTTGAAGTTGCTTTTCCTGCATGACAATTAAAGGTGCAATAAGCCTGTATAACCCTCTCTTACATCAGGTCAGCCCTCTGTGGATCCTGGTCCTTAGAGAGCGCCAGATGTTTACTTTCCTGCTTGGAGCTCAGCTTGCAATACAAGTGAAGGAAATCTTTGAAGTTTTAATATGGTTTCCTGTTTTTACATAATTATTTTGTTGTTTGGGCGGCATATTGTGCAGATCTCCAGCTATTGTTGGACTGCAACTCCCAGTCACCAGTCAATGGTAAGGAATGCTAGGTGTTGCAACCTAACAATAGCTAGAAAGTCACAAAATCTAGAGATTGCTGGTTGTGGAAACAGCCCCCATGAGTAAAGTTTCTGTAAAGTTAGGTCCCTTCCACAGAGCTGAATAAAATCCCACAAGCTGTAAACTGGGGTATATATAAGTGGGGACTCATATGTCCCAGTTCAAAGCAGATATTGTGGAATTTTCTGCCTTGATATTCTGGGATATAGGTCTGTGTAGAAAGGCCCACAATTTCCAGATATGAAATATGTTATCTTTGTGGTTCTGAAATGACAGCTCTGAGCAACTGTGGTTGATACTTAATACATATGGTTTAATGACAACCCCAAGGGTCATCTCTAAGTCTTAGGCCCCTTCCACACAGTTGTATAAAATCCCACGTTATCTGCTTTGAATTGGGCTATATGGAGTCAGATAACTTGGGGCCCTTCCACACAGCCCTATATCTCAGAATATCAAGACAGAAAATCCCACAATATTTGCTCTGAACTGAGTTATCTGAGGGCCCTTCCACACAGCTGAGTAAAATCCCACATTATATGCTTTGAACTGGGATATATGGTAGTGACAGACTTTGTATTTCTAGGCACAAAGATTACTGCAGATGCAGACTGTGGCCAGGAAATCAGAAGACGCTTACTTCTTGGGAGGAGAGCAATGTCCAGTCTCGATAAAATAGTAAAGAGTAGAGACATCAGACTGGCAACAAAGATCCGCATAGTCAAAGCCATGGTATTCCCTGTAGTAACCTACGAATGTGAGAGCTGGACCTTAGGGAAGGCTGAGCGAAGGAAGATCGATACTTTTGAACTGTGGTGTTGGAGGAAAGTTCTGAGAGTGCCTTGGACTGCGAGAAGATCCAACCAGTCCATCCTCCAGGAAATAAAGCCCGACTGCTCACTGGAGGGAAGGATACTAGAGACAAAGTTGAAGTACTTTGGCCACATCATGAGGAGACAGCAAAGCCTAGAGAAGACAATTATGCTGGGGAAAGTGGAAGGCAAAAGGAAGAGGGGCCGACCAAGGGCAAGATGGATGGATGGCATCCTAGAAGTGACTGGACTGACCTTGAAGGAGCTGGGGGTGGTGACGGCCGACAGGGAGCTCTGGCGTGGGCTGGTCCATGAGGTCACGAAGAGTCGGAGACGACTGAACGAATGAACAACATATGGTAGTGTGGACTCATAACCCAGTTCAAAGCAAATATTGTGGAATATTCTACCTTGATATTCTGGGTTATATGACTCTGTGGAAGGGCCCCGAGTCCACATTACCATATATCCCAGTTCAAAGCAGATAATGTGGGATTTTCTGCCTGATATTCTGGGATATAGGGCTGTGTGGAAGGAACCTGAGTGTGGACTCTGATAACCCAGTTCAAAGCAGATATTGTGGGATTTTCTGCCTTGATATTTTTGGATATAGAGCTGTGTGGAAGGGCCTCTAGTTCAAAGCAGATATTGTTGATTATTATCTGCCTTGACATTCTGTGTTACATAGTTGTGTGGAAGGGCCCTTCGATCTTGGTCCACAAACCTCAGAATTTGGGCATATCTTGAACTGGCAGTGTTCGGCCCAGCATCCAAGAGTGGCAATTTCAATATTTTGGGAAGAGCTATCATGGCTTTTTGGATAGTATCTTCAAACCTTGGTGCCCATTTGGTATGTTTTAGGTGTTCAGTGAAATGTGTGCCATTTTCCACCATCTTTTGATAGGGTATTTTAAATAATGTAGAGAGTCATCCACAAAGCTTTGAGGTGTGACATTTGAGAAGTTGGTTTTTCTACCTTATTTCAATAGTGAAGCAAATTATGGATGGAAGTATCAAGGAACGTATCAGGGCCCTTCCACATAGCCATATATAACCCAGAATATCAAGGCAGAAAACTGAAAATGTGGGATTTTATTCAGCTGTGTGGAAGGGGCCTCAGGGCTGTCCTCACAGTCCTATATCTCATAATATCAAGGCAGAATATCCCACAATATCTGCTTTGAACCCGGTTATCTGAGTCTACACTGTCAAAGCTGGGTTATCTGAGTCCACACTGTCAATTCAAAGCAGATAATGTGGGATTTTCTTTTTTTTTTTTGAAATAGTTTTTATTAAGTTTTTCACAATCCACACAAGGAAAGAGGGGGAACAAAAAATAAGAGGATAGAACAGTCGGAAAGGGAGAGGTATACACAAGAAAAAACAAAAACCCACCATATCTAACTAACATCTAATACATACAATACAACTACATAAACTATTCTAAAATGACTTCCACTCCAACCTCAGGATCTTTTCAAAATATTTCTTCACCTTGATATCTATTCTCATCCCATTGTTTTTTCAACTTTCTTTTCATAATCATATATCAGGGACCAATCTGTCCTCCTCAAAACTTTTCCTTCATTTCTTCTCAACAAAAAAGTTAATTCGTCCATGTCTCTTATTTCTTTAATTTTATTCCACCAGTCTTCAATATTCGGAACCTCACCATTCTTCCAGTATTTGGCAAAAACCATCCTAGCCGCCGTTGTGCAATAGGTAAATAATTTATCTTCATTCTCATCCAGTTTACAATCATCGTCTGTAAATCCCAGAAGATAATATTCAGGTTTCTTCTTAAAGCTTTTCTTTAATATTTTTTGTAACTCCTCATAAATAATAGACCAAAACTTTGTTGTTTCTTTACATGTCCACCACATGTGGTAAAAAGTGCCTACTTGCTCACTACATTTCCAGCACTTATCTGATACATTTTGATACATATGACTCAGTCTGCTCGGAGTCAAATACCACCTATAAAACATTTTATACCAATTTTCTTTTAGATCCATAGCATATGTATATTTCAATTTTTTATTCCATATCCTTTCCCATTCCCCAAAATGGATGGGCCTTCTTATATTTTCCGCCCATTTAATCATAGAGGTTTTTACCTGTTCTGTTTCTGTCATCCACTGGAGCAATTTATTATATAATATTGTAACCGTTTTCCTTTGTGTTTTTAGTATTCTATCCCATGTATTCTCATTCCAATCAAAACCTATTTTTTGGTCTTGTTTAAAATAGTCTTTAATTTGTAGGTAGTTCAACCAAGTTATATTGCTAAATAAAGTCTTTAATTGTTCAAATGATTTCATCTCTGTTGTCCCCTTCACCAATATATCCTTGTATCTTGGCCATGTCCTCCATCCTAATAATCTTCTTTGATGCGCCTCCATTGCTGAAATCCATAGTGGTGTTGTTTTATAAAAAAAAGCTTTATACCTCATCCATGTCCGTAATAGGGAGGCTCGCACGAAATGGTTGCCGAAATTTTTCTCCTTCATCTCTCTATTATACCATATGTATGCGTGCCATCCCACTCTTAAATCATGACCTTCTAAGTTTAGGCACTTCTCTTTATCTAAAGTCATCCAATCCCTAATCCAGGACAGTGCGCAGGCCTCGTGATAAGTCTTCAGATCGGGAAATCCCAATCCTCCTCTTGTTTTCTTATCTATTAAGTTCATATAATTGATTCTTGGTCTTTTTCCTTTCCAAACAAATTTCGTTAAATCTTTCTTCCACTGTTTGAACAGAGTTTGACTTCTTATTATCGGTATATTCTGGAACAAGAACATAAGTTTTGGTAGTACATTCATTTTTATCAAGGATATTCTACCCAGAAGAGATAGTTTCAGCCGGTCCCAATTCTGCAAATCCTTTTGAACCTTCTTCCAGACTAATTCATAGTTATTCTTTAAAAGTTGTCCATTTCTGGCTGTGATCCAGACTCCTAGATATCTAATTTTCTTAACCCCTTCTATTCCAACCTGTTGTTGGATCTTTATTTGTTTCTCCTTATTCACATTCTTAAATAAAAGTTTAGTTTTCTTCATGTTCATAATGTGGGATTTTCTGCCTTGATATTCTGGAACATAGGGCTGTGTAGAAGGGCCCTCTGAGAGAGAAAGGGTCCTTCTACACACCCCTATATCCCAGAATATCTGAATATCTGCTTTGAACTGGGGGCCCTACCACACAGCCCTATATCCCAGAATATTAAGGCAGAAATTCCACATTATCTGAGTGTGAACTGGGTTATCTGAGTCCATAGAAAATGTGGGATTTTCTGCCTTGATATTCTTGGATATAGGACTGTGTGGAAGGGCCCTGGGTTATCTGAGTCCACACTCAGATAATGTGGGATTTCTTCCTTGATATTCTGGGATATATGACTGTGTGGAAGGGTCCCGAGTCCAAGCCGCCTTATATCCCAGTTCAAAGCAGATGTGGGATTTTCTGCCTTGATATTCTGGGATATAGGACTGTGTGGAAGGGCCCTGGGTTATCTGAGTCCACACTCAGATAATGTGGGATTTCTGCCTTGCTATTCTGGGATATAGGGCTGTGTGGAAGGGCCCCAATCACATGAATAATTGAGAACTGGGATAAGCTGATATTTTTCACTGTATTGCCATGTAGAATTTGCCATGTAACCTTTTCTAAGTAGAGTATTTTTTCTATATTTTACTATTTGGACATGCATTATGCCACTGTTTACTGATTTTATGCAGCTTTGCTTGATTTTTTACATAATGGACAACACCCCTTAGCTGGGATGGGTTTAATCACTACAGAGATCTGGCCCCTATCCAAAATCAATGCAAAAACAACACAAAAACTAGCCCCACCCTTAGCTAAGAAATGCTGCTGCATTGCTGTCCTCAGTGAATTGGAGACTTCCGGAGAAATGTGAGGTGGGCTATTGGTTGGGTAAAAGCTGTGCTACAGCCACTGATGCTGCTGTTCTGCCTTTGGTGTAATAAAAACACAAGGGAAATTACGGGGTTGGACTACAGCGAATAATGCATGGATCTGCCTTGTAAGAAAATTCTTTAAAAAGAAAACAAAAGTCTTGAGTCTAATTGGTAACATTTACAGGTGTTACAACACTCTTTTACATCAAAATTACTAATCTACCCTGCCTATCCGCCTTCTTGTGTGGACTATTTCAGATGCAAGTGTGCCTCTAATTTTAACTTCAGAGAAGAGAATCTGCAAAGAGTTTTGAGGTTGTTTAAAAACCAATAGATCTAGGAGATTTTGTGGACTAAATTCCCCTCAGCTACACATAGCTGTATGAATTAGGCTCCAGGCCATGGCAGGCTTCCCCAATCTGGGCTCCTTTTCACACCACAGAATTGTACACACTGTACCAGGATTATGTTTTAACTAATGCTCTTTGGAATCTTGGGATTTGTAGTTTAGGGAGAGGCTTAAATACCCCAAAAGCATCAGATCCCATCTGATCTTGGGGCCCTTCCACACAGCCATATAACCTAAATTGGATATCAAGGTATAAAATCCTACAATACCTGCTATGAACCGGGTTATCTGAGTCCACACTGCTATATATCCCAGTTCAAAGCAAATAATGTGGGATTTCATTCAGATGTGTGTAAGGGGTCTTTGATGATAAGTTGGTTAGTACTTGGATGGGAGATTGCCACAAATACCAGGTGTTGTAGGCTATATTTGTTTATATATTTATCCTTTAGCCCTGCCTCCATTTTTATAGCTACACCCTCCTGGAGTTGGAGAGGAAGAAACTGACAAAACTCCCTTTTGAATATTTATTGCCTAAGAAAACCACAAGAAGTTCACTCTCAGCCAGAGTGTTCACCAAATTACAACTTCCTCAATGTGCAAAGGATATTGCTATGGCATGCCCTGATTTTTGGCGGCATTATAATGCTGAGTTGACACAACTCAAAGTACCAGGGCTCGGCGACATGGCATTTTTTGTGTGTGCCAGGAGCGACTTGAGAAACTGCAAGTTGCTTCTGGTGTGAGAGAATTGGCTGTCTGCAAAGACATTGCACAGGGGATGCCTGGATGTTCTGATGTTTTACCATCCTTGTGGGAGGCTTCTCTCATGTCCCCACATGGGGAGCTGCAGCTGACAGAGGGAGCTCATCCACACTCTCCCCAGATTTGAACCTCCAACCTTTCAGGGGATTCGTTGTATCCCCATAGCTTTAATCAGTACAGAGGTTTCCAATCTATGTCGTGACACATTAGTGTGTCGATGGGAGTGTGTAGCTGTGCCACATGTGCATAACGAGAATTGACAAAAATCTTGTAAAGGTATGTTGCTGCCTATTTTTTAAAAATATAAATGAAAGGTTTTCATGAGATATGTTGTATCCCCATACCGTTTGGTATTACCATTTATGTATGTGTCTGTGTCTCTTAGAAGGGGTTGGTTGAACCTCTAGTTTGCTACTCAAACTGAATTACAAAGTGGAGTCCACGGCATGCGAGTGTGGAGGAGATCAAACAACAGACTACCTACTACAATGCAGCCTGAGCCCTGCTATATGCACAATGGAGGACCTTCTTGCAGCAACACCAGAGGCACTCCAAGTGGCCAGCTACTGGTCAAATGACATTTAATAGAATACCAAGTCTGCAAACTTTGCATTTTTTTAAAAAAAATACAACTGTTTGGTTTGTTATTGATACGAGAAATAAATAAATAAATAAATAAATAAATAAATACTGTGTTGTGAATTGATGCATGTCTAAAAAGTGTGTCCCCAACATGAAATGTTTGGAAAGCTCTGGCCCCGTTTCTTAAGGCTGGCTCTTCATCTCATGGTGCCAGAGTAGTCTGTTCAGAGCCTTCCAAGTCGCCCCGTCTTCTGTTTGTCTTTGAATATTTGTTCTATTGTTTTGGTTATCTTTTCCTCAGACTTTTTCTTTCTGTATATGTATATGGGCCCCTGGTGGTGCAGTGCGTTAAACTGCTGAGCTGCAGAGCTCGCTGACCGAAAGATCGACAATTTGAATCTGGGGAGCAGGGTGAGCTCCCACTGTTAGTCCCAGCTTCTACCAACCTAGCATTTTGAAAACTGATTGAAAGCTGATTGAAAGATTGGCGGTTTGAATCTGGGGAGCAGAGCGAGCTCCCGCTGTTAGTCCCAGGTTCTGGCAAGCTAGCAGTTTGAAAACATTCTGCCAACCTAGCAGTTTGAGAACTTGCTGACTGAAAGATTGGTGGTTCGAATCTGGGGAGCAGGGTGCGCTCCCACTGTTAGCCCCAGCTTCTGCCAACCTAGCAGTTTGAGAACTTGCTGACTGAAAGATTGGCAGTTTGAATCTGGGGAGCAGGGTGAGCTCCTGCTGTTAGCCCCAGCTTCTGCCAACCTAGCAGTTTGAGAACTTGCTGACTGAAAGATTGGTGGTTCGAATCTGGGGAGCAGGGTGCGCTCCCACTGTTAGCCCCAGCTTCTGCCAACCTAGCAGTTTGAAAACTTGCTGACTGAAAGATTGGCAGATTGAATCTGGGGAGCAGGGTGAGCTCCTGCTGTTAGCCCCAGCTTCTGCCAACCTAGCAGTTTGAGAACTTGCTGACTGAAAGATTGGTGGTTCGAATCTGGGGAGCAGGGTGCGCTCCCACTGTTAGCCCCAGCTTCTGCCAACCTAGCAGTTTGAGAACTTGCTGACTGAAAGATTGGTGGTTCGAATCTGGGGAGCAGGGTGCACTCCCACTGTTAGCCCCAGCTTCTGCCAACCTAGCAGTTTGAAAACTTGCTGACTGAAAGATTGGCAGTTTGAATCTGGGGAGCAGGGTGAGCTCCTGCTGTTAGCCCCAGCTTCTGCCAACCTAGCAGTTTGAGAACTTGCTGACTGAAAGATTGGTGGTTCGAATCTGGGGAGCAGGGTGCGCTCCCACTGTTAGCCCCAGCTTCTGCCAACCTAGCAGTTTGAGAACTTGCTGACTGAAAGATTGGTGGTTCGAATCTGGGGAGCAGGGTGCGCTCCCACTGTTAGCCCCAGCTTCTGCCAACCTAGCAGTTTGAAAACTTGCTGACTGAAAGATTGGCAGTTTGAATCTGGGGAATAGGGTGAGCTCCTGCTGTTAGCCCCAGCTTCTGCCGACCTAGCAGTTTGAGAACTTGCTGACTGAAAGATTGGTGGTTCGAATCTGGGGAGCAGGGTGCGCTCCCACTGTTAGCCCCAGCTTCTGCCAACCTAGCAGTTTGAGAACTTGCTGACTGAAAGATTGGTGGTTCAAATCTGGGGAGCAGGGTACGCTCCCACTGTTAGCCCCAGCTTCTGCCAACCTAGCAGTTTGAAAACTTGCTGACTGAAAGATTGGCAGTTTGAATCTGGGGAGCAGGGTGAGCTCCTGCTGTTAGCCCCAGCTTCTGCCAACCTAGCAGTTTGAAAACTTGCTGATCGAAAGATTGGCAGTTCGAATCTGGGGAGCAAGGTGAGCTCCCACTGTTAACCTCAGCTTCTGCCAACCTAGCAGTTTGAGAACTTGCTGACTGAAAGATTGGTGGTTCGAATCTGGGGAGCAGGGTGAGCTCCTGCTGTTAGCCCCAGCTTCTGCCAACCTAGCAGTTTGAAAACTTGCTGATCGAAAGATTGGCAGTTCGAATCTGGGGAGCAAGGTGAGCTCCCACTGTTAACCTCAGCTTCTGCCAACCTAGCAGTTTGAGAACTTGCTGACTGAAAGATTGGTGGTTCGAATCTGGGGAGCAGGGTGCGCTCCCACTGTTAGCCCCAGCTTCTGCCAACCTAGCAGTTTGAAAACTTGCTGACTGAAAGATTGGCAGTTTGAATCTGGGGAATAGGGTGAGCTCCTGCTGTTAGCCCCAGCTTCTGCCGACCTAGCAGTTTGAGAACTTGCTGACTGAAAGATTGGTGGTTCGAATCTGGGGAGCAGGGTGCGCTCCCACTGTTAGCCCCAGCTTCTGCCAATCTAGCAGTTTGAGAACTTGCTGACTGAAAGATTGGTGGTTCAAATCTGGGGAGCAGGGTACGCTCCCACTGTTAGCCCCAGCTTCTGCCAACCTAGCAGTTTGAAAACTTGCTGACTGAAAGATTGGCAGTTTGAATCTGGGGAATAGGGTGAGCTCCTGCTGTTAGCCCCAGCTTCTGCCGACCTAGCAGTTTGAGAACTTGCTGACTGAAAGATTGGTGGTTCGAATCTGGGGAGCAGGGTGCGCTCCCACTGTTAGCCCCAGCTTCTGCCAATCTAGCAGTTTGAGAACTTGCTGACTGAAAGATTGGTGGTTCAAATCTGGGGAGCAGGGTACGCTCCCACTGTTAGCCCCAGCTTCTGCCAACCTAGCAGTTTGAAAACTTGCTGACTGAAAGATTGGCAGTTTGAATCTGGGGAGCAGGGTGAACTCCTGCTGTTAGCCCCAGCTTCTGCCAACCTAGCAGTTTGAAAACTTGCTGATCGAAAGATTGGCAGTTCGAATCTGGGGAGCAAGGTGAGCTCCCACTGTTAACCTCAGCTTCTGCCAACCTAGCAGTTTGAAAACTTGCTGACTGAAACATTGGCGGTTCGAATCTGGGGAGCACGGTGAGCTCCTACTGTTAGCCCCAGCTTCTGCCAACCTAGCAGTTTGAAAACATGCAAAATGTGAAACATGCAAAACATGAAAAATGTGAGTAGATCAATAGGTACCACCTTGGTGGGAAGGTAAATGCAGCCCATGCAGTCATGCCGGCTCTTTGGCTTAGAAATTGAAATGAGCACCAGAGTAGGACATGACTAGACTTAATGTCAGGAGAAACCTTTACCTTACTATATATACTATATATATATAGTATATATTTGGAGTAGATGTATACTGTATGATGTGTTTATATTGCGTATTTTGATAAAGCCAATTGGCTGATCAATAAAATCGTTTAGAGTTCTGTGTTTTCCCAGAAGGGAGTGAGTTACCTTTGGGCATTCCCATCACTTGTGGGAATACCATCCCTTATCCCCCCTCATTCACACATGATGTCACTGTGTTGCGAAATGAGGCATGCTCCAAAAGGTTGGCATTTTTGGCAAGTGTTGGAGAGGCCCCTCCGAGGGGTGCAGCTTCCGCCTTTCTCCAAGCGAGGGGTGATGATCGGGAGGGCCTGAGCTGCGGGGAAAGAGTTTGGGGAGGTTTCCCACTCCGGAAAAGGCCTTGTGAAGGGTGGGGTCGGGCGGCAGGCAGCGAGTTCAGCGGCTGCCAAGGCAGCTGGGAGAGCTGCATGCCTGGGGGTGGCCTCGGCTGACTCTCCAAGCCCCTCCTCGCTTCTTCTCCAGGAGGGAGAAGGCGCTGTTTGGGAAGCAAGAGGGCCCTTCCTTCTCGCCCACTGGAGGCTTCTTGGGTGGAGATCCGGAAAGAGAGGAGAGTGAACTCCCTTGGATTGGGGAAAAGGACAAGGAAAGGAAGCCCGGGGATGCCAACGCTCGCCTTTGGGGCTTCCTAGCTTTGCATCAAGGCAACGAGGGAAGCCCAACTCGATGCTCTTCTAATCTCAGCCTTCGTGGAGGCCAGCCCGAGCCATGGGCAAGGAGACCAGCCTGGGCTTCGAGGACTACGAGTAAGAGGGGTTGCCAATCTGGGTTGCTTTGTTTACCCGAGTTTTGTTTTCCTCGCCGCCCATTTTCCCTCGAATGATGGAGCTTGGCACCACTCAACGCCATGGAGTCGGGAAGAGTTGGAGTTGTATGTCCTTTGGCGGACTTTCTCTCCTGAATGCTTTGCTTGTTTCCCTGGGAAGAAGGAAGGGAAGCAGAAGGAAGGCAGCTGCCTCTTCCTCCTCCCTTCCTTTTCTCAGCCGAGCCCTCCTCTTAAGACCCGCTTATGTGCAACAGGAGAAGAGAAGGGAAAGGAGGAAGGAGAGAAGAGTCGCCCAGTCACTTCCTGCGCTTCAAGTGTCCATCTCCACAGGAAGATCAATGCATTTGGTTGTCGGAGGCTTTCATGGCTGGAATCAATGGGTTGCTGGGAGTTTTCTGGGCTGTATGGCCATGTCCCAGAAGCATTCCCTCCTGATGTTTCGCTTGCATCTATGGCAGGCATCCTCAGAGGTTGAGGGGTATGGGTTGTTGTGATTTTTCTGGCCTGTATGGCCATGTTCCAGAAGCATTCCCTCCTGATGTTTTGCCTGCATCTATGGCAGGCATCCTCAGATATTGAGGGGTCTGGGTTGCTGTGAGTTTTCTGGGCTGTATGGCCATGTTCCAGAAGCATTCTCTCCTGATGTTTCGCTTGCATCTATGGCAGGCATCCTCAGAGGTTGAGGGGTCTGGGTTGTTGTGATTTTTTCTGGCCTGTATGGCCATGTTCCAGAAGCATTCTCTCCTGATGTTTTGCCTGCATCTATGGCAGACATCTTCAGATATTGAGGGGTCTGGGTTGCTGTGAGTTTTCCAGGCTGTGTGGCCATGTTCCAGAAGCATTCTTTCCTGATGTTTTGCCTGCATCTATGGCAGGCATCCTCAGAGGTTGAGGGGTCTGGGTTGCTGTGAGTTTTCCAGGCTGTGTGGCCATGTTCCAGAAGCATTCTCTCCTGATGTTTTGCCTGCATCTATAGCAGGCATCCTCAGAGGTTGAGGGGCCTGGGTTGTTGTGAATTTTGCAGCCTGTATGGGCATGTTCCAGAAGCACTCTCTCCTGATGTTTTGCCTGCATTTATGGCAGGCATCCTCAGATATTGAGGGGTCTGGGTTGCTGTGAGTTTTCCGGGCTGTATGGCCACGTTCCAGAAGCATTCTCTCCTGATGTTTTGCCTGCATTTCAGAGGACCTCACAACCACTGAGGATGCCTGCCATAGATGCAGGTGAAACGTCAGGAGATAATGCTTTTGGAACATGGCCATACAGCCCGGAAAATTCACAACAAGCCAGTGATTCCCGCCATGAAAGCCTTTGACAATACGTTGAAGGGGTCTGTTGGAAACTAAGTAAGTGAGGTGTATATATCTGTTGAATGTCCAGGGTGGGAGAAAGAGCTCTTGTCTGCTTGAGGCACGTGTAAATGTTGCAATTGACCACCTTGACTAGAACTGAATGTCCTTGCAGCTTCAAAGCCTGGCTGCTTCCTGCCTGAGCGAATCCTTTGTTGGGAGGTGATTAGCTGGCCCAACATGGGCACAGCATATTATTTGAGAACACAGAAATGCTGGGCTACTCTAACAACCACCATGTCAGGCTACACAGAGAAGGCACTGAAATCCACAATTTCAACAGAAAGGAGGAAACCATAAAAATGAACAAAATCTGGCTATCAGTTTTAAAAAACCCTCTAAAATCAGAACAGTAAATAAAGAGCAAAACAAAAAGCAGGGGAATTCCGGACAGGAATCTATCAGGGCCAGCTAACACCTCCCAACAAAAGATGCCCCCCGGCAGCAACCAGCCAGGCTTTGAAACTGCAAGCCATTAAATAGTAATCAAGATGGCAAATTGCAACATTCACACATACCTCAAACAGAAGTTTTTTCTCCCACCCTGGACATTCCACAGATATATAAACTCCACTTGCATAGTTTCCAACAGACCTCTCAACCTCTGAGGATGCCTGTCATAGATGTGGGTGAAACATCAGGAGAGAATGCTTCTGGAACATGGCCTTACAGCCCCAAAACTCACAGCAACCCAAGATTAATGCAGTTTGGCATGGATGTAGCTGCTCTGACTGTGGATCAGAGGAGTTGGAGTTGGGAGTCTTGGGCCCCTTCCACACAGCTGAATAAAATCCTACATTGTCTGCTTTGAAGTGATACAGATGGCAGTGTGGACTCAGATAAGCCATTTCAAAGCAGATGTTTTGGGATTTTCTGCCTTGATATTCTGGGTTATATGGCTGTGTGGAAGGGCCCTTACACAGCCCTGCCGAAGAACGGTGCTGCCTCACCAAAGGACCACTCCTAATAGAATCCCATGGAGACACACAAAGGAATGCCAACTTGCATTAATTCCACTTACATGCACTTGGCATTGGAAATGCGGGGCTCAGCCAAAGGCTTTGCAAGGGGAAAAATAGGCCTGGAGTACAAGTTAGAAATAAGATCTACTCTGTCGGTTTGTTCTTAAGTTGAATGTGTATACAAGTCAGAACAGGGACATTTTTTAAGTGTAATCCCATCCAAAAATGCATATTTTTTAGTTTTCGACTGCATAGGGAAGAGTGAACACACCTATGGTTGTTGTTTTGCTGTCTGTGCCCCTGTTCAGATGGTTTTGGCCCCTTCCACACATCCACATTGAACGGGATTATAGGCAGTGTGGACTAAGGGCCCTTCCAGACAAGCCCTATATCCCAGTATCTGATCCCAGGTTTTCTTTAAACTGGAATACGTTCCACCTTGTAATTTGAGATCTACTGGGGAGGGCCTGCTCTCGGTCCCACCAGCGTCGCAAACACATCTGGTGGGGACGAGGGACAGGGCCTTCTCAGTGGTGGCCCCCCGCTTGTGGAATTCGCTGCCCAGCAAAATTAGATCGGCGTCCTCCCTACTTTCTTTTAGGAAAAAAATCAAATCGTGGTTCTGGAGCCAGGCCTTTGGCTAGTGGGCATAGCAGCACCTTAGACACTGAACCTAGACCATAGGACTGTTACGACAATTGGAAACGGCTTTGTGAGTGTGCTACTGTGTGATTATGTGCTTTTAAGTAATATTACTGTTTTAATTTGTTATGTATTTGATTTTATATTGGTGTTATTGATATTGTGGCATTGAATTATTGCCTGTGTTAGCCGCCCTGAGTCCCCTTTTGGAGGTGAGAAGGGCAGGGTAGAAATGGTGTAAATAAATAAATATACGAGTCCGCACTGACAGATAATCTGGGATAAACAGAAAACTTGGGCTCAGATCCTGGAATATAGGGCCTGTCTGGAAGGGCCCTCAGATAACCCAGGGTCCTTCCACACAGCCATATTACCCAGAATATCAAAGCAGAAAATCCCACAATATCTGAGTCTACACAGCCACGTGTCCCAGTTGAAAGCAGAAAAGGTGGGATTTTATTCAGATGTGTGGAAAGGGGCCCAGTTCAAAGCAGATATTGTGGATCACCTGCCTTGAAATTCTGAGTTATATGGCTATGTGGAAGGGTCCTTCACCTCACTTTCCACCCCGGTGAGAATTGCGTTTTGAACATTTCGGTTTGTTGTGGTTTGTGGAAACAAGGATTGGGGATAAAGCTTCAGTGGAGACACTTTCCCCCCCATGATAACTCTTTCAGGAGTGAATTTCTCTTCCGAGGGGTAGATTTCTCCGACTTCCTGTTGTCTCACCTCTGTTCTTAACTATGGGTGAATGTTTGTAACCCCGGGGACTGCCTGCATCTATCCCTTATTGGAAATACATGGGACTAGCAGTGTTCCCTACTACGGATTCTGCATATGCACAATGTTATCTTGGAGATGGGACCCAACTCCAAGCACACATTTTTTGATGTTTCCTGTACACACAGCCTTAAGATAATTTTATACCCAGTAGTTGAAATAATTTTAGGCATGGAACCAAGTTTGTGTGCACTGAGCCCTTGAACAGCCATGGTATCATTATCTCAGCCACCCATGTGGACAGGCTTGGAGTTCCAGATAAGGGATTTTTGGTCTATACCTGGTGATCAGCCAGGTTTCTTGGAAATGGAGTCCCAATTTCAACTTTCAGATGAAGGCCATCTCTATCTATCAAAACCCATTTCTATAAAAGGGACTCCTCGGTTTCCTCTTTCAGTCACCCATGTGGACAATTTTTGATTTTGTAGTCTTGCGGATTCTAGATAAATTATACTCAATGCTTGTATTTATTTTGGAATAAGTCTTTTGGAGTGCCATGAAAGCATGAGGCTGCTCTTGGTTCCTTTTCTCTTTTCATACAGAGATACAGCAAGTAGTAAGTAAGTAAATAAGTACAGCAACAGCTTGAGGAAAGATGTTTAGGAAACTTCTGCTCTTTTAAATGACTTTTGTTTTCTTTCCTTTCCCTAGTTCTGCTTGGAACTTAAACCCCCCCTTTTTTTTGTCATGTCAGAAGCAACTTGAGAAACTGCAAGTCGCTTCTGGTGTGAGAGAATAGGCCGTCTGCAAGGACGTTGCCCAGGGGATGCCTGGATGTTTTGATGTTTTATCATCCTTATCATCCAGCTCTTCATGCGGGGACATGAGAGAAGCCTCCCACAAGGATGATAAAAACATCAAATCATCCAGGCGTCCCCTGGGCAATGTCCTTGCAGACGACCAATTCTCTCACACCAGAAGTGACTTGCTCCTGACACGACAAAAAAAAATCCTTGTGGGAGGATTCTCTCATGTCCCCCTATGAGGAGCTGAAGCTGATAGAGGGAGCTCATCCCGCTCTCCCCAGATTCGAACCTGCGGCCTGTTGGTCTTCAGTACTGCTGGCACAGGGGTTTAACCCACTGCGCCACCGAGGGCTCCTCACTTAGGCCCCTTCTACACTGCCATATAAAACCCAGTTTATCTGCTTTGAATTGTCATTGTAAACTCATATAATCCAGTTCAAAGAAAATAATGTGGATTATCTTCTTTGATAATCTGGATATTTTGGCAGTGTAGAAGGGGCCCAAGAATGCTCCTCTCCAACTGGGCTACTCAAAGTGATACTCCATGAGCTGGTGCTCCTTCCTGAACTGTTGGCTGCTAGTCCCTAGTGAGATTCCAGGAAAGGAAGAGGCGGTTTTACTCAATAGATGCAAATATGTTACGGGCCCCAGGCACATTCTACGGGGAAATCATTGCCAGTTGCTCATATCAGGGCTCTTGGGAAGTGTTCCACTTCAAAACGTCCCCAAATGATCTTTGGCCCCAATTTTTGTTCTTGTACAAGACATTTTCACCTGGGTTAATTTTTGTCTCACATACTTGATCTTTTCACCCCAAATGTCTTGTTGATACAGCCTATTAAATTACCATGCTAAGGGAAGGATGCATGTCTTCACTGACAAAGACGTTGTTGTTGTTGTTGTTGTTGATGATGATGATGATGAAAATAATAATAATAATAATGTTATGCCCTTGGTTTGCCAAAATATCACAAAAGGGTAACTTTCATATTTGGTCAGCCCTAAATATGCTGTACGGCGCTCCATGCCAGCCACATGACCTTGGAGGAGACTATGGACAATGCTGGCTCTTCAGCTTAGAAATGGAGATGAGCACCACACCCCAGAGTCAGACATGACTGGACTTAATGTCAGGGGACAACCTTTACCTTTTTTAAAAATATGCAGTGGACAGCATGAGACTATTCTTGACCAAAAAGTAATTCCCATCCAATGACTTTCCAAAGTTTTGTGTTTGTACTCCCAGAATCCTGACCATTTCCCTTGTTGGCCATGGGTTCTAGGAGTTGAAGTTTCAAAATCTGGAGGACCACTGCTCAGAGTTCCAGATCTAGACATCATCATTATTGTTATTATTATGCTTTTAAATGAATTGCTTAAATCATGACACCCCACTGCCAACAGAATTATGAATAATTTTACTTGGATGGATACTCCATATGCCAGTTGCAAGTTAACACAGGTTACATTATGCCAATCTCAAAGTTCAGAGTATTTAATGTGTTCCATCTTTCCAAAGCCAAACAGAATGAAATTAAACTGAATTGAAGGGAATTTACTTCATTTTCCCTAATCCAAATCATGCATCAATCAAGTCTTGGAGCTTTCAGAAGGCAGTTTGTGGCCATGCTGAAACAAATTTTCAGGATCAGTTTGAGAGCAAGTTTTGATTTTCCTGGAAGAATGAGAAAACAGAATTGAGTTTTTGGGACAGCTAATCCATTTCTTCCTTGAGAAGTCTGTATCTGGGAAGCCAAGGTGTATATAAGAAAAGGTTGTTTTTAGGAATGCTAGGTTTTAAGTTTAGATCCATAAAATTGGATTGTGCTAAGTTAGTGCTGATTCTATTTTTCAAATAGCTGGTGTACAATGTTTTCATCTATCATGTTCATCATTATCAACTGATATTTATTTAATGGCAATATTGAGTTACATTATATTAGAGTATATACTTTGGTTACTTTTTTATTCATGTTACTGTTAGTTTGTTATATACTTTGTAATTATATTTAGAAATTATGTTTTTGTATTTAATTCTCTATACCACTTGGTCTCCAGCAAAGGATCACCGCCTTGTCGGGGCGCTGGAGCATGAGCACCTCAATGATGTCATGAGAATATACACAGACCAGTTAGATATGATCTCACTAACATTCCTAGCGAATATACATTGGAAGTGAAGAACAGATTTGAAGGACTAGATTTAGTAAACAGAGTCCCAGAAGAACTATGGACAGAAGTCCGCGACATTGTTCAGGAGGCGGCAACAAAGTACGTCCCAAAGAAAAAGAAAACCAAGAAGGCAAAATGGTTGTCTGCTGAGACACTGGAAGTAGCCCAAGAAAGGAGGAAAGCAAAAGGAAACAGGGATAAGGGGAGATATGCCCAGTTAAATGCGCAATTCCAGAGGTTAGCCAGAAGAGATAAGGAACTATTTTTAAATAAGCAATGCATGGAAGTGGAAGAAGACAACAGAATAGGAAGGACAAGAGACCTCTTCCAGAAAATTAGAAACATTGGAGGTAAATTTCAGGCAAAAATTGGTATGATAAGAAACAAAGATGGCAGGGACCTAACAGAAGCTGAAGAGATCAAGAGAAGGTGGCGAGACTATACAGAAGATCTGTATAGGAAGGATAATAATATTGAGGATAGTTTTGACGGTGTGGTGAATGAATTAGAACCAGACATCCTGAGGAGTGAGGTTGAATGGGCCTTAAGAAGCATTGCTAACAACAAGGCAGCAGGAGACGACGGGATCCCAGCTGAACTGTTTAAAATCTTAAAAGGTGATGCTGTCAAGGTGATGCATGCCATTTGCCAGTAAATATGGAAAACACAAGAATGGCCATCAGACTGGAAAAAATCAACTTATATCCCCATACCAAAAAAGGGAAATGCGAAAGACTGCTCCAACTTCTGTACAGTGGCCCTTATTTCTCATGCCAGTAAGGTAATGCTCAAGATCCTGCAAGGAAGACTCCAGCAATACATGGAGCGAGAGTTGCCAGATGTTCAAGCTGGGTTTAGAAAAGGCAGAGGAACGAGAGACCAGACTGCAAATATCCGCTGGATAATGGAGAAAGGCAGGGAGTTTCAGAAAAACATCTACTTCTGCTTCGTTGACTACTCTAAAGCCTTTGACTGTGTGGATCATAATAAATTGTGGCAAGTTCTTAGTGGGATGGGCATCCCAAGCCACCTTGTCTCTCTCCTGAGGAATCTGTACAAGGACCAAGTAGCAACAGTCAGAACTGACCACGGAACAACAGACTGGTTCAAGATTGGGAAAGGCGTACGGCAAGGCTGCATCCTCTCACCCAACCTTTTTAACTTGTATGCAGAACACATCATGCGATGTGCGGGGCTTGATGAATGCAAAGCTGGGGTGAAAATTGCTGGAAGAAACATTAACAACCTCAGATATGCAGATGACACCACTCTGATGGCCGAAAGCGAGGAGGAGCTGTGGAGACTTCTAATCAAGGTGAAAGAAGAAAGCGCAAAAGCTGGGTTGCAGCTAAACATCAAAAAAACCAAGATTATGGCAACAAGAATGACTGACAACTGGAAAATAGAGGGAGAAACCATGGAGGCCGTGACAGACTTTGTATTTCTAGGTGCAAAGATGACTGCAGATGCAGACTGTAGCCAGGAAATCAGAAGACACTTACTTCTTGGGAGGAGAGCAATGTCCAGTCTCGATAAAATAGTAAAGAGTAGAGACATCAGACTGGCAACAAAGATCCGCCTAGTCAAAGCCATGGTATTCCCTGTAGTCACCTACGGATGTGAGAGCTGGACCTTCGGGAAGGCTGAGCGAAGGAAGATCGATGCTTTTGAGCGGTGGTGTTGGAGGAAAGTTCTGAGAGTGCCTTGGACTGCAAGAAGATCCAACCAGTCCATCCTCCAGGAAATAAAGCCCAGCTGCTCACTGGAGGGAAAGATACTAGAGACAAAGTTGAAGTACTTTGGCCACATCATGAGGAGACAGGAAAGCCTAGAGAAGACAATTATGCTGGGGAAAGTGGAAGGCAAAAGGAAGAGGGGCCGACCAAGGGCAAGATGGATGGATGGCATCCTTGAAGTGACTGGACTGACTTTGAGGGAGCTGGGGGTGGTGACGGCCGACAGGGAGCTCTGGCGTGGGCTGGTCCGTGAGGTCACGAAGAGTCGGAGACGACTGAACGAATGAACAACAACAACAACAATACCACTTGGTTCAGAAGAGCATGATATGTCACCAGCTCGTCCCCTAAATATTCATATTAAATATAATGTTTGCTTCAAATTTTGATTTTCTACTAAGTGTTCTGCTGTTACTGATTAGTTACTGATGAAGTGGATTCTACTCCATGAAACTTTGTGACATAATGTATTAGTATTTGAGGAGCTACAAAACTCTACTACTTTTGCGGAAGCGGAACAATGTGACTTCCTGGTGTTTTCTTTCACCTTTCCAAGAATTGTGACATTTTAATATTTACTATAACTCCAAAGGAAGACAAACATTTGCTAGGTGAATTAGGGGTGGATCACTTTCACTGTAATTCATTGTACGTTCACCATATTCTATCACAAGAAAACATACAGTAAATACTGTATGTTTAAGTTGCTTAATTCTGTGTATCCGATTTTCCATTTGCTCTTTATTTATTTCTTTAAAACATTTCTACCCCGTCATTCTCCACCCTGGAGGGGACTCAAGGCAGCTTACACATAGGTAACAATTTGTTGCCATAAAACAATGTACGATTAAAATAAACGTTTAAAGAGATTTTTTTAAATGTCAGGAGCAACTTGAGAAACTGCAAGTGATTTCTGGTATGAGAAAATTTGCGATCTGCAAAGACATTGCCCAGGGGACATCCAGATGTTTTTGATGTTTTACCATCCTTGCAGGAGGCTTCTCTCATGTCCCCGCATGGGGAGCTGGAGCTGACAGAGGGAGCTCATCTGCACTCTCCCTGGATTCGAACCTTCAACCTGTCAGTCTACAGTCCTGCCGTCACAAGGGTTTAATTAAATAGAATTATAAAATACATTTAAAACAATATCATCACAATTAATCACGTAATCCTCAAATGTAACCTGGCTCATTCTAATAGCCATTGCACATCATTCCATATCTATCTGTTGCACAAGTTCTCTAAAGGCTTGGTAACAGAGCCACGTTTTTACTCTCTTACAGAAGGTCAGGAGGGAGGGGTTGATCTAATATCCCTGGAGAGGGAATACTACAGTTAAGGGGCCACCACTGAGAAGGCCCTGTCTTTCATCCTCGCCAATTGCGCCTGCAGAGTAGGTGAGACCAAGAGCAGGGACCCTCCGACGATCTTAAACTTTGAGATGGTTCATAGGGGGAGATCTGTTCGGACAGGTAGGCTGGGCCAGAACCATTTAGGCTAAAGCCAGCACTTTCAATTATGCTCGGTAGCAGACTTGCAGCCAGTAGAGCTGGCGTAATGGGGTTGTATGCTCCCTGTATGCTGCTCCGGTGAACAATCTGGCTGCCATCTGTTGGACCACTTGAAGCTTACAAACAGTTGTCGAAGGCAACCTCACATTGAGCGCATTGCAGGAGTCTATTCGGGATGTAACCAGTGTGTGGACTACTGTGGCCAAATTTAACTTCCCAAGGTATGCATACAACTAATGCAGAAGTATTAATTGTGAATGTCCCCCTGGTTGCCTCCGAAACCTGGGGTTCTAGGCTCAGCAATGAGTCCAGGAAAACTCCCGAGCTGTGAACCTGCACAAGTTGCAACCCTATACCCTGTTCAGCCTTACAACTGGCCAGAAGTACCTCTGTTTTGTCTTAAATGCTCTTTGAACCTATTTAGACAGAAGCATTCATTGTTGTGCAGTTCATTCAAAATACAGAAATTTTTTTTCCCGCAAGGAAAAAGCATATGCTTCATTCCTTTTCAAGAGACCGCTTCTAAAAACATTCATGTGCCTGTCATGCTGTGATTTTGGGACGTCTCTAAATGAACGCTTTATTTAGAGAATTGTTCAACCCCTTTATGCATGTCATTTATTGCACTTCAACAAAAATAGGTCTGGGACTCCAGGGTCGCTCAGGGTCGCAATGGAGTTGCAAAGTTCATCCCTTTAATAGCTCCCTTAAAGGGATAGACTCTGGACACATGTTAGCCCTGTTGAAAACCATGTGTCAGAGTAAATTTTGTCTCTGACAGAGAAGGCACTGAGGGCGTTGCTTAAGGGTCAGAATTTCTGCTCTTGGCAGGGTCAAGCCATTTTGTCCTGATGTAAGTGGGACAGCTGTTACTTACTTAGGCGATCCCTTGTTGTTTGAGTATGATGGCCTTCCAAATGTAGTAGGTGACTCTGGAGCGCTATTCTTGACCTGCATGTTCTCCCACAGTGAGGGCATTGGTTTCCAGGTGGAAGGCAGCCCTGGTCAGGGTTGGCTTGACGCAGCTTCCTCTTGGCACATTTCTTCAATTCACCCTCCATTTATGCCTCTTCATACACTGTTGGTCATTGAACGCTCCAGTTAGATCACTCAAGGACCAGGACTTCCCGGTTCTTGGTGTCTATACCACAGTTTTTTTGGTTGGCTTTGAACCCATCTTTAAATCTCCTTTCCTGTTCACCAATGTTCCATTTCTGTTATTGAGTTGGAAGTAGAGTAACTGCTTTGGGAGACGGTGGTTGGGCATTCAGACAACGTTGACATTTCAGCAGAGTTGATGGTGTAGGAGCATCGCATCAGTGCTGGTGGTCTTTGCTTCTTTCAGCACCCTGACATTCGTCCACCTGTCTTAGCAAGAAATTTGCACTAATGGAATTACTCCAGGAATTGAGTGTAACATCTGTGGATGGTCCACTTTTCGGAGTATAACAGGATTAGGAGGACAATAGCTTTATAAACAAATGCCTTGGTATCCCTATGGATGTCCCGAGCCTCAAACACTCCCTGCTCCATTCAGAAAAATGCTGCACTCACAGAGCTCAGGTGTTGTTGTATTTCGGTTCAATGTTGGCTGCCAAGGTAGCGGAAATAGTCAACAATAGTCAAACATCAGAGGTAATATGTAGCAAAGAAGTTGAAATCTAGGACAAGATGCAGTTTTTGACCCTTAAGATGTAGGAAAGAGATCTAAATGAATTTTAAGTTTTGGTACAGAAGGAGTTGTAGTATTTTTTAAGGAAAATGCAGGAGGAAAAACAGAGGAGACACCAAGTTTTGCTTTCTGAGGCTTTGTTTTTTAGTGGAAGCCTACCTAAGGAAAATTGGATGCTTGTTACACTGAAGTAATCTTGTAGAATTGTTTTACAAAATGTTATTATATTATCTAGGGGGAGTATTTTATGGTTAAATAAAAAGTAATTGGAGTTGTGATTTTGCAAATTGATAAAGGAAAATGCAAAAGAGCAGGCGGATGAGTTGCATTTTTGTTTTAGTAGTAGTCTGATCAGCAAAAATGGTCACCCAAGTAAGTGGGGTTTTGTTTTATTTTGTGGAAAAGTTCAGTTTGGACAGCAAAGGCATTTGATTTTCTTACAAAATATAATAAATTGGGAAAATAAAATGGACACAGAGATATTTTTAAAAGGAATTTGTTACAACCAATTTGGGCGCTTCATGTGGAAGTGTTAACTTTTTCTTAATTTTGTCTGTTTAACTAAGTTTACTCATTACAGGAGAGATGGAATCAAATCTAAGCCTTTGAAGGCTGGCGCACATGAGTAATTAAAACGATTTGTTTAAGTTCAAGGAATAGAAATGTGGTTACCAACTCAAAAGAAGACCTGTTTTTTTGGGTTTTTTTGGTCGTGTCAGGAGTGACTTGAGAAACTGCAAGTCGTTTCTGGTGTGAGAGAATTGGCCATCTGCAAAGACGTTGCCCAGGGGATGCCCGGATGTTTTGATGTTTTATCATCCTTGTGGGAGGCTTCTCTCATGTCCCCGCATGGGGAGCTGGAGCTGACAGAGGGAGCTAATCCGCGCTCTCCCCGGATTTGAACCTGCGACCTGTCGGTCTTCTGTCCTGCTGGCAAAGGGGTTTAACCCACTGTGCCACCGGGGGCTCCTAGAAGACCTGATGAAGAAATTGCCATGAGTTTGGCAAAATTAATTTTGAACAGTGCACGTATATATTGTTGTGATTTATAAGTTTTCAAGAGTTTAAAGGGGAACAGAAAAGAAACATTAAGCTCAAGGTGTTAATGGGGTTAAGATCTGCTATAAGTTATTTCAGAGGCCAGAGCTCAGTCTCAGAATTCTGGAACAACAAAGAATTGGGAAATTTGAGGATGTTGAGTCACAGAATTTGCTCATTTCTAGAGAAAATGGGGGGAAAAGAAGTGCAAACATGGCTTTTCAGCGTAGGACAAAGTTGAAACTGTGGTTCAAAAAACACACACACGGTTAATCTAAGGTTGAAAGAAGTTCCAGCTCATAAGGGATCAAATATGCAGGCTGAAGAAGAGGGTCAGTGGAATAGATGACCATGGGATCTTATGCCAATCAAATGATTTTGCAAGAACGGAGGCAGCTATGAATGCTATGAGGTTTGGAATGAAGAAAATAGCTGCAAGTGTGATATTAAACAGGATAAAATGGAGGAATTTGGGGAAATAAAATAGACTTTAATTTCTAGAGAGAAATGAAACAAATTCATTTCAAAATGGAGGCACTAGAAGAGAACATTGAAACTGGCACACATGACTGAAGAACTGGCCTTGGAAAGAGACCAGATTTGGATGCTATAGCATTGCTAGATCTTAAAGATCAAAGTCTCTTAGATTTCATGTTTGGAGAGACAGAATTAAGATCTATATACCATAATTGTACATGCATTGATTGAAATGCTGTGGAGAAGGAGTACAGACGTACCTTGGGAACTGGATGAAGTCTACTGATAGAATTCCTGGGTGGCTGAACAGAAGAACCTGCCAACAAAGATGACGTGCTTCAGCAACACTATCAAAACAGAATGAAGATAGATAGGAAGAAACTTGTGATCTTTAAGAACACCACAGTGCACTTTTTGAGGAAATTGAAAAATTGCGCCTTCAGGAATCCTGGCATAACAATTCATTGGGAAAAATAGGAAGCAATCTCACTGAAATACAATCAAGGAAGATGCATGGATACAACACAAAAGCCACAGATTTCATTGAAAATATAGGAAATGTTTAGATGGGAGCTATGCAAGAGATAAAAGGTTACATCCACACTGTAGAATGAATGCAGTTTGACACCACTTGAACTGCCTGGGATCAATGCTGTGGAAATCCTGGGAGTTGTATAACAACAACAACAACAACAACAACAACAACAAACAGCCTTTATTGGCATACATTAACAAGATCACAATACAGGCATATATAACAAAAGGAAGTCACAGATAAAAAAGGAAAAGCGTAATTAAAAATTAGGTAAAGGTAGTCCCCTGACATTAAGTCCAGTCATGTCTGACTCTGGGTGGTGGTGCTCATCTCCATTTCTAAGCCAAAGAGCCGGTGTTGTCCATAGACACCTCCAAGGTCATGTGGCTGGCATGACTGCATGGAGTGCCGTTACCTTCCTGCTGGAGCAGTACCTATTGATCTACTCACATTTGCATGTTTTCGAACTGCTAGGTTGGCAGAAGCTAGGACTGACAGCGGAAACTCACGCTGCTCCCCGGAATTGAACCTGCGACCTTTCGGTCAACAAGCTCAGCAGCCCAGCGTTTTAACCCACTGTGCCACTAATCTCAAAAATAACATTTGCAACAGTCTCACAAAATAATGTATCACAGTTGTTTTGGAAATACAGAATTTTGTAACACCTTTACCATTGAGAACACTGTGAAAAAAATGGAAATCCTGTATTCCATCCATATATTATCATATTTAGGGCATACAAAGAAAGAATGGTCAAGTGTTTCAACAGAAATCAAGTCACAAGAACAAACCCTTTTAGAGCTGTAGTTTGGAGAAGCAGAGAAGGCTGAAGACCTTGTAAAACTATAACTTCCGGGATTCCATAACCTTGAGCCATAGCAAAGTGATGTCAAACTGCATTATTTCCAGAGTGTGCACTGGAGAATGAATACAGTTTGACACCACTTTAACTACTGTGACTGAATAATAGGGAGTGATAGGAGCTGCAATATTATAACTCCTCAGCCTTCTCTGTCAAAGAGTGCAGGTAACCCATCAACCAAAGTGCCTGTGATTTCATAACACTGAGCCATTGCAGTTTAAGTGGTGTCAAACTGCATTAATTCTAGTGTAGATGCACTTGAAGTTACATATGAAATAAGAACTTGTTGGGACCACATAAATTGAGATAAAAGTGACACATAAATACAATAACAAAGATGACCTTTTTTTTGTCGTGTCAGGAGTGACTTGAAAAACTGCAAGTTGCTTCTGCTGTGAGAGAATTGGCCAACTGCAAGGATGTTGCCCAGGGGACGCCCAGATGTTTTGATGTTTTATCATCCTTTCGGAAGGCTTCTTTCATGTCCCCGCATGAGGAGCTGAAGCTGATAGAGGGAGCTCATCTGCGCTCTCCCCAGATTCGAACCTGCGACCTACTGGCATAGGGGTTTAACCCACTGCGCCACCGGGGGCTCCAAGATGTTCATGATCAACATGAAAAGAAATATGGAAGCATTTTACAGTGCTGTATTCTATTAATTCTATCTGTACAAAAGTGGAAAGTTAAAGAGATCCCATCAGCAGAAAATTGGTTGTTACAGATGACGTAGCTTTAATGAACAGAATGAAACATTAAGCACAATACAACAAAGAAATTTAAGCAAGACTGGGAGCTTGTTGAGATATACCATATTTACACAAATCTAATGCACCATCAAATCTAATGCGCACCCCAAATTTCAAAGCTCTGAAAACCCCAAAAAGTACTTACTATATTATGTGAATGTAGTGTGCACCCTAATTTTGGGAAGGTAATTTAGTTTTTAAAAGGTGAGCATTAGCATTGAATAAATACAGTATTTGAGAGAGAATGAGCAGATCATCCATTACAGTGCCTGACGAATAGTAGAAATCATGTTATGTAAAAGTCGATATACATTATCTAGTTTTATAAACAACACAAACATATTTAGTTTGTACTATTTGAGTTTAGTAGGCAAATAATATCTTCACTTGGGGGTAGCTTGGGAGTCAATCCTGCTTATTCCCCAGTATTTCTCCTATTTGTTATTCATGTATTGTTATTTGTACTATACATTAAGGTACTTTGTTATTAGTATTATCCCTTACATGGGTTCTATATTGTAAAAATGTTTTTGTTGTTAGTGTGTGTGTTTTTAATTAGCTTTGATGAGAGTTATTGCTACAATAGGTCAATGCCATTCTTAGGATAAAAAAAATCGCAACACATTGCACAAGTTGTGACTCCCCCAGTTTTCATAATTAGGCTGGTAAGTACAAGAGGAGGGAGTGGGGTCTAATATTAGACTCAATGCCGTGCTTGTGGTGCCTGACACTCCTTTTAGGGTCAGTTGCAAAATAGAGATTGAATGAATTGGCTACTACTTCAAATTGCAGGAATCAGATTACATGTAGGACCCGAGATGAAGGGATCTCAATCTCGGAATATGTACATTGGGAAGCTGTATGCATAGAATAGATAGAAACAATCTAGATTTTTTTTGTGTGTTTTTATTGCACGCTGTCACCTAATTGAAATATCCAGCTACTTCTCTATTTAATTTGTTCAGACAGTTAATTGCTGGTGGTAAAAAAAAGTAAATGACAAAACACTGGTAGTTTTCAAGATTCAAGTAGTTCATATGGTTATCTAGTGCTTTCTATTTCATACTATTCCTTTGTTCTTGAGAGATTCATATTATAGAGGTATAGTTCAGTAATTGTTTTTAAGAGACCAATTAGCCAAACTGCACCAGAAATAGTATACTCGTATGAATCTCAAAGGAATAGACAATGATATAACCACTGATTAATTTCTCTAAAAAACAAGTGAAGAAAACCAATCTGGTCTTTATCTTTTTCAGATCAGTTTTTCTTGTGCTGTAGTTTTCTGAGTTTCCAATTCTTTTTCATTTCCTGGAGGGTTAAATTTGTCTTTCTCTTAGGACAATGTGCCCATCACATGCTTGTCTTTAATCTTAAATCTTCCTGGCTTTTGTAATGTCAGAATGAGCTGATTTTAGTAATCTAGAAATTAAATTTTGATGTTACACATTTTTGTTTGTGCAAATATAGAAAGTAAAAATAATGTACATCATGATGTGATCATTTGGGCGGTCATGCTCATCATAAAATCTTTCATTTGTAGGCAATAATCTTACACTCTGAGATGTTTACAGTGTAAACTTTACATGTAAACCATAGATTTAATTATGTTTAATTTTAAAAAATAGTGAATCATTTCCCACATGCCCTCCAAGACATTGCAGAGTGTGTTGCTTTACTGGAGGGTCTCTCCTAGAAGGTGTTGTTGCTCAGCCCTGCAGCCTTTGTCCTATGGGGTCCCTCAGGGCTCAGTATTGTCCCCCATGTTGTTTAACATCTACATGAAGCCACTGGGAGAGATCATCCAGAGTTTTGGAGTCTGCTGTCATCTGTACGCAGATGACATCCATCTCTATCACTCCTTTCCACCTGCTGCTAAGGAGGCTGTTCAGTTTCTGAACCAGTGCTTGACAGCTGTGACAATCTGGATGAGGGAGAACAAATTGAAATTGAATCCAGACAAGACAGAAGTACTCCTGGACAGTTGAAAGGCTGAAGAGGGTATAGGGTTACAGCTTATGCTGGATGGGGTTACACTCCCCTTGAAGAAAACAGGTTCGCAGCTTGAGAATGATCCTGCATTCATCGCTGAACCTGGAGACTCTGGTCTTGGTGGTGGCCAAGAGAGCTTTTGCACAATTAAAACTTGTGCACCAGTTGGGAAGTCAGATTTGTGCACGGTAGTCCATGCCCTTGTTACATCCTGAATATATTACTCCAACGCACTCTATGTGGGGTTGCCTTTGAAGACTGTTAGGAAGCTTCAAGTAGTCCAATGGCCAGCAGCCAGATTTCTCACCAAAGTGACAAACAGGATGCATACAAACCCTCCCTACCCTGTTATGTCATCTCCACCGGCCGCCGGTCTGTTACCGAGCACAATTCAGTGCTGCCTTTATCCTACAAAGCCCTAAATCAGTGCTTTTCAACCTGTGGGTCCCCAGGTGTTTTGGCCTACAACTCCCAGAAATCCTAGCCAGTTTACCAGCTGTTAGGATTTCTGCGAGCTAAGGGCCAAAACATCTGGGGACCCACAGGTTGAGAACCACTGCCTTAAATAGTTCTGACCCAGCTTACCTGTCCAAACATATCTCTTTCTATGAACCATCTTGGACATTAAGATCTGCCGGAGACGCCCTGCTCTTGGTCCCGACTCCTTTGTAGGCGCGATTGGTGGGGATGAGAAACAGGGCCTTCTCAGTGGTGGCCCCTCGCCTATGGAACTCCCTCCCTAGCAGAATTAGAACAGCCTCCTCCCTCCTGACCTTCAGGAAAAAACTAAAAATGTGGTTGTGAGACCAAGTTTTTGGAATAATCTGTAGGTGCAATAGGTGAATGCAGAATGGTGCGATGATAACTGAAATGACCTTGGACTATGATATTGGGCCACATGATTCTAATAATTTTAATTTTGGTATGTTTTAGCAATCGGTTTTAATGTATATGTTTATTTTGTTGGTTATATATTTGTGTGGCATTGAATTGTGCCTTTATGTAAACGGCTCTGAGTCCCCTCTGGAGTGAGAAGGGCGAGGTATAAATATGGCAAATAAATAAATAAATACACAAATAAAAGTTTTACGGATGTTATGTAATTGCTGTCTGGGTATATTTTTGAGGGATGTTTTTTGAATTATGGTTTAAATTGATTATAAAACAGAAGATATGAATAGTTGTGATTATTATTCATGTTAATATTTACTGTGGCATTATTTATATAATTCAATTTAATACTGAATTAATAAAATAATAGAAGAATGAGGCTCCCCCCCCCCCCCCAATGTTTCCAGTGCCTTAAAATAATCACAATAGGTCATGAACATTACATTTAGACATTAATTTGTTGACAGTAATTGCTAGGAGAAAATTAATTCTCACATATGAAACCTAACATAAAACAACATATAATAACATATAATTATTGAAATACAACTTGTTGCATCAGTTATTTGTTGTACTATTAGTTTTCAAATCAACTTTTTAAGTGGTAGAGAATGTATGATTTGGTTATCATGGCTTTGTCATTGGCTTCTTTAAGGATGTTCATTATGTAATTTTCACTTTGTTCCTATACAGTTGAAGAGAAGAGAAACGGGTTTTGAAGGCGTTTACATTGAAGGTCTTTAGGTGGTGAGAGAAAGGGACAAAGCAGACCAGTCAGTTTAAGGTCAGGACAGACAGGCAAATAAATCATGAGTCAAACCTCTCATTCATTGCATTAAAGAAATGGCATTCTTTAGTCAACTCTCTACAGGAAAGAGGAAGCAAATTACCACTTAAGTAAACTGAACTAGGTTTAGCTAGGGAATATAACTAACTGTTGCCAAGCTGTGATAGGGAGTGTCATTTCAACTTGTCAATGCTCAGGGAGTGAGGGAAACTGAACAACACACAACTAGTTTACGATCGACCAGGTCCTATACCAGACCGGGGTATAGGGTGGCAACCTGTGCTAGATGGGGTTGCACTCTCCCTGAAGTCACAGGTCCACAGTTTGGGGGTCCTCCTGGATTCTTCACTTACGTTTGAGGCTCAGGCGTTGGTGGTGGCCGGGAGGGCCTTTGCACAATTGAGACTTGTGTGTCAACTGCGACTGTACCTCGGGAAGGCGGATCTGGCCGGGGTGGTCCACGCCTTAGTCACCTCTAGACTGGATTACTGCAATGCACTCTATGTGGGGCTGCCCTTGAAAACGGCCCGGAAATTTCAGATGATCTAACGGGCGGCAGCCAGGTTGTTAACTGGGGCACTTTACAGAGAGTGGTCATCCCTCCTGTTCAAGGAGCTCCACTGGCTGCCATTCAAGGTTCAGGTTCTTATCTATAAAGCCCTCAACGGTTTGGGACCCGCCTACCTATATGATTGCATCTCTGTATACAAACCCACACGATCCCTTCAATCTTCCGGAGAGGCCCTGCTCTCGATCCCACCAGCATCGCAGGCACGTTTGGTGGGGACGAAGGAGAGGGCATTTTCGGTGGTGGCCCCTCGACTCTGGAACTCACTCCCTAAAGACATCAGACAGGCCCCAACCCTGGCAGTCTTCAGGAGGAGCTTGAAGACATGGTTATTCCAGTGTGCCTTCCCGGAATAATGAATCCCATAGCACTTTGTCCTCCAAAGCACTCTACATTTCCCTGAGTCCGCTTGTATGCCCTCCACAAACACTAGTATCACCTTTCGCTTATGGCCCAGCATTATTTCCCATTTTAACTCTACATTTGGCCTTCCCACTGTTTTAATTATGTGTTGCTTTTTAATAATGTTGTGTATTTTATTGTCTATGTTTTTTAATTGCTTGTATCGATTTTTATTGCTTTTGTTGTTGTATTGGGCTCGGCCTCATGTAAGCCGCACCGAGTCCCTTGGGGAGATGGTAGCGGGGTACAAATAAAGTTAATAATAATAATAATAATAATAATAATAGTTTAATCTAGCAAGTTATTTCCAACCTGTTGTCAATTCTGCTGTCAATTCCTATACATATTGACAAAGGATATTTGATACTTGTGGGTAAACTTAGACTCTAGACACAATGCTCTTATGTGGAAGGAGATGGATATTCAGACTGTACAGCCATCCATCCACAGTAGTGGTTTTGACTTTTGCAGATGTGATTGACAGATTTGCTTAAATCTACTTCTTTCAGTCATGCTGGAGGTTCTAAAGCAGTGGTTCTCAATCTGTGGCTCCCCAGGTGTTTTGGCCTACAATTCCCAGAAATCCCAGCCAATTTACCATCTATTAGGATTTCTTGGAGTTGAAGGCCAAAACATCTGGGGACCCACAGGTTGAGAACCACTGTCCTAAAGAGTGATAGAGACAACTCCTCTCTAGGACTGTCTAGCTCAGGACTGTCAAACTCATTTTCACCGAGGGTCACATCAGCCTTCTGGTTGCCTTTAAAGGACTGTTTGTAATTGTAAGATTGTATAGATTGTATTGTGGCCCTGGCATTGAAAGCCTCACCGGCCACATAAAACGACATGGCAGGCTAATTTTGGTGCATCAAAACCAAGGTTATGATAACATCTGTTATAGAACTCCAGTATGCTGATAACAATGTTGTCTGTGTGCATTCAGAAGAACACCTACAAGCCACTCTAAACACCTTTGCAGAAGCATATGAGAAGCTCGGCCTGTCAATAACATTGAGAAAACCAAAGTGCTCTTCCAGCAGTCACCAGCCAATCCTTCTCCAGTGCCAGAGATACAGTTTAATGGTGTAACATTAGAAAATGTTGACCATTTCCACTACCTTGGCAGCCACCTCTCCACAAAAGTCAACATTGGCACTGAAATATAACACTACCTGAGCTCTGCGATTGCAGCATTTTTCCCGAATGAAGCAGAGAGTGTTTGAGGACTGGGACATCCTTAGGGATACCAAGGTGCTTATCTATAAAGCTATTGTCCTCCCAACCCTGCTCTATGTCTGTGGGATGTGGACTATCTACAGACGTCACATGTAACTCCTGGAATGATTCCATCAGAGCTGCTTCTGAAAAATCCTATAAATCTCTTGGGAAGACAGGCGGACAAATGTCAGGTGCTGGAAGAAGCAAAGACCACCAGCATTGAAATGATGGTTCTCTGCCATCAACTCCACTGGACCGGCCACGTTGTCTGGATGCTTGACCACTGTCTCCCAAAGCAGTTGCTTTACTCTGAACTTAAGAACGGAAAATGGAATGTTGGAGGACAGGAAAAGAGATTTAAAGATGGGCTCAAAGCCAACCTTAAAAACTGTGGCATAGAGACTGAGAACTGGGAAGCCCTGGCCCATGAGCGCTCCAGCCGGAGGTTAGCTGTGACCAGCAGTGCTGCAGAATTTAAAGAGGTCTGAATGGAGGGCAAAAGAGAGAAATGTGCTAAGAGGAAGGTGCATCAATCCAACCTCGACCAGGACCGTCTTCCACCTGGAAACGGATGCCCTCACTGCGGGAGAACATGCGGGTCAAAAATAGGGCTCCACAGTCACCTACGAACCCACCCCCAGGACACCTAATAGTTCTTGATGTCTATGCCACAGTTTTAAAGGTTGATTTTGAGCCCATCTTTGATTTTTTTTCCTGCCCACCAACATTTCTGTTCTTGAGTTGGTAGTAGAGTAACTGCTTTGGGAGATAGTGATCAGGCATTTGGACAACTTGGCCGGTCCAGCAGAGTTGATGGCGGAGGACCATTGCTTCAATGTTGGTGGTCAGCATGCTTCTTCCAGCATGCTGACATTTGTCCGCCTGTCTTCCCAAGAGATTTGCAGGAGTTTTTGGAGGCAATGCTGATGGAATTGTTCCAGGAGTTGCATGTGATGCCTGTAGACAGTCCACGTTTTACAGGCATATAGCAGAGTTGGGAGGACAATAGCTTTATAAACAAGCATCTTGGTATCCTTATGGATGTCCTGGTCCTCAAACACTCTGTACTTCATTCAGGAAAATGCTGTATTTGCATAGCTCAGGCGGTGTTGTATTTCAGTGAATTTTGTGGAGAGGTGGCTGCCAAGGTAGTGAAAATTGTCAACATTTTCTAATGCTGCACCATTAAGCTGTATTTCTGGCATTAGAGAGGGATTGGCTGGTGACTGCTAGAAGAGCACTTTGGTTTTCTCAATGTTCAATTGCAGGCTGAGCTTCTCGTATGCTTCTGTGAAAGTGTTTAGAGTGGCTTGCAAGTCTTCTTCTGAATGCACACAGATGACGTCATTAGCATATTGGAGTTCTATAACAGATGTTGTTGTAACCTTGTTGTATTTTATCAAATGTTACATGTATTTTAAAGCATTTATTTTCTACAATTTTGGTTTTTAACAGGGATCGTGATGACAACTCAAATGGCATCTGTGACACCAACTTGAATGGCACCTGTGACACCACCTCAAATAGCACCTGTGACGATTTACTGGAAATAGAGTATTTTATACGGTTTTCACTTATTCCATCGGTAAGTGTCTGACAGTTCTTCATGTTTCCTGATCAATGCACATTCTCCTTATGTTGTCTTGGCATAAGACAACTCTTGCCAGTTAATTAAAGTCCCTGACTTGTCTGAAGTATGCTGATGGGTTGGGTTGAATTAGTCTTGGACTAGGATTCATGTAGAATAGAGTAGGAGTAGGATAGACTAGAAGCCATAGTATGGTTATGGAGGGACTACCAATCATCTGACCGTTCCTCCCGTCTTCAAATAACACCAGAAGACAACTCATGGCTCGGAGAGCTTATGGCAAAGCGCTATGACTTAAAGAAATGGGGCATTACCATTAGGAGGGTAGTTGTGGACCCTCAGATACGCCCCTTATTTGCCTCCGGGGTTCCTTCTTGCCATACCCCATCAGGTCCCCGTGTATCCACAACTAGCTCACCGGTTAGGGCCCCCCCTCCTGGTTCGTATAATTTTGAGACTCCATCTGTCCCGGTCGCCCCCACTCAACCAGCTACATTCCTTCGCTCGAGAACCCTTCCCTTATTCAGTCCACTCAGCTCCCTTGATGTTTCATTATCTACCTCATCTTCAGAAACATCCCTTCCCAACGCCCAAGGGAGACTATTCCCCAGCCCAACTCCTTCCTCTGAGAGCTGACTAGTTACAGACCCCGGCCATGTAGGGGGGGAGAGGGTTCCGGAGGAGGGGGGTGCCATTCAAGTCGTGTGGGGGAGGAGAATAGCGGGTCACCGTCATCCCAGGGAGAAGCGCAACAGAGTCCTTGCGACCCTGGAGAAGGTAGGTAGTGGTAGGCTCCATGGCAGCCCCCTTGGTCTAAAGGTCCTGCTGATTAATGCCAGATCCGTTAATGGTAAGACTGCGGCCATCCAGGACCTGATCCTGGATGAGAGGGCGGATCTGGCATGCATTACCGAGACCTGGTTGGACGAGCTGGGGGGAGTAAATCTCTCTCAGCTGTGCCCACCAGGTTTTGGAGTGCATCAGCAGGCTAGACAAGGGGGGCGGGGAGGAGGGGTCGCAGTGGTCTTCCGGCAATCCATCGCCGTGACCAGATGCGTTGTCCCGCAAGCTTCTGGGTTTGAATGTGTCCACTTGAAGGTGGGGAGCCGTGACAGTGTGGGGTTCCTGTTGGTGTATCGTCCACCCCGAGATCCAGCAGCTTCCCTGTCTGAGTTAGCGGAGGTGGTCTCTAATTCGGCCTTGGTCTCCCAGCGCCTGGTGGTGCTGGGAGACTTTAACATCCACGCCGAGACCACTTTATCTGGCGCAGCTCAGGACTTTATGGCCACCATGACGGCCATAGGACTGTCACAGATAATATCCGGCCCCACGCATCAAGCTGGGCACACTCTCGACCTTGTCTTTGTGGCGGACGACGAATTGATCAGAGTGGAAGATCAAAACATCCTTCCAGTGTCATGGTCTGACCATCATCTGATCACATTTAGACTTACTGCGACCCTAAACCTCCGCAGGGGTGGAGGACAAATTAAGATGGTCCGCCCTAGGAGACTGATGGATCCGGATGGATTCCTGAGGAATCTTAGGGTTCTTCCTGCCTTGGAGCCTGGCGATTCTATCGACGCCTTGGTAACTCTCTATAACGGGGAGATGACCAGGGCGTTAGATATGATCGCACCCGAACGCCCCATCTCGTTGCGTCGTGACAGGCCATCTCCTTGGTTCACCGAGGAGCTGGCTGTGATGAAGCACACGAGAAGGGGGCTAGAGCGCAAATGGAGGAAATCTCGAGTTGTATCTGATCGAACACGGGCTAGAGCCTCTCTTAAGGCATACTCCGTGGCCATACGGGCGGCCAGGAAGTCATTCACGACCGCTCGTATAGCATCTGCAGCAAATAGATCATCGGAGCTGTTTCGGGTCGTGGGAGAGCTCCTCCACCCACCTGCGGTGGAGGAGGTCCCTGACGACCCCGCAGCTCGGTGTCGCGATTTCGCACACCATTTTGCAGATAAAGTCGCCCAGATACGCCTCGAGCTCGACTCCAATTCCATCGCAGTGCCTGAAGAGGTGACGGAGGTACCTGCTTGTCCAATTTCGTGGGATTCTTTTAGGCTTGTTCTTCCTGAAACCGTAGAGGAGGTTCTTGGGGCTGTGAGGGCGACCACCTCACCTCTAGACCCATGCCCATCTTGGCTCATTAAATCAGCCAGGGAGGGGTTGGTTGACTGGTTTGTATTGATTATTAATACATCGTTGGAGCAAGGGATTTTTCCATCTGGTTTGAAACAGGCAGTGGTTCGTCCACTCCTCAAAAAAGCTTCCCTTGACTCCACGGTGCTGAATAACTACAGACCAGTCTCCAACCTCCCTTTCCTGGGTAAGGTGCTGGAGCGGGTGGTCGCCTCGCAGCTCCAGGGCTTCCTAGACGATACCAACTACCTAGATCAGGCACAGTCTGGTTTCAGGCCTGGTCATGGCACCGAGACAGCCTTGGTCGCCTTGGTGGATGACCTCCGTAGAGAGCTGGACAGGGGGAGTGTGACCCTGTTGGTTCTCCTGGACATCTCAGCGGCTTTCGATACCATCGATCATGGTATCCTCCTGGGTCGTCTCTCTGGGATGGGCCTTGGGGGCACGGTTCTGTCGTGGCTCCGGTCCTTCCTGGAGGGACGTACCCAGTTGGTGAAGCTGGGAGACGCCTGCTCGGACCCCTGGCCTTTGACCTGTGGGGTCCCGCAAGGATCTATCTTGTCGTCCATGCTCTTCAACATCTACATGAAACCGCTGGGAGAGGTCATCCGGAGTTTTGGAGTTGGGTGCCATCTCTATGCGGATGACACACAACTCTACTACTCCTTTCCACCTAATTCCAAGGAGGCTTCTCGGGTGCTGGACGAGTGCCTGGCCGCTGTGTCGATCTGGATGAGGAAGAACAAGCTGAAGATCAATCCCGACAAGACAGAGGTCCTCCTGGTCGATCGTAAACCGGATCGGGGTATAGGGTGGCAACCTGTGTTGGACGGGGTTACACTCCCCCTGAAGCCACAGGTCCGCAGTTTGGGTGTCCTCTTGGATTCTTCGCTCACACTTGAGGCCCAGGTGTCGGCGGTATCCGGGAGGGCCTTTGCGCAACTGAGACTTGTGCGCCAGCTGCGACCGTACCTCGTGAAGGCGGATCTGGCCGGGGTGGTCCACGCCTTGGTCACCTCTAGAATGGATTACTGCAATGCGCTCTACGTGGGGCTGCCCTTGAAGACGGCTCGGAAACTACAATTGGTCCAGCGGGCAGCAGCCAGGATGCTAACTGGAGCTCATTATCAAGAGAGGTCAACCCTCTTGTTCAAGGAGCTCCACTGGCTGCCATTTATTTTCCGAGCCCAATTCAAGGTGCAGGTGCTCACCTACAAAGCCCTGAACGGTTTGGGACCACCCTACCTGCGTGACCGCATTTCCATCTACGAACCCACACGCTCGCTCCGGTCATCTGGGGAGGCCCTGCTCGTGATCCCACCTACGTCGCAAGCGCGCTTGGTGGGGACGCGGGACAGGGCCTTCTCTGTGGCGGCCCCCCGACTTTGGAATGCCCTTCCAAAAGAGCTTCGTCAGGCCCCTACTCTGGCAGTTTTCAGAAGGAACCTAAAAACTTGGCTGTTCCGATGTGCCTTCGCAGATTAGGAATCCCCATCCCAAGTCCTAGATGCACTTTAGCACAACTAATGTTGCTGCACACCGCACTTTTAATCCTACGTTCCTCCTGCCATCTCAGCACTTTTAACCCTGTACCCCATTGCGCTGGCCGAACCAGTTTTAATAGTGTCTTGATGTATTGTCATTGTGGTTATTTTGCTTAATTGTTTGATTTGCTTTGTTTATTGCTGTGTTATGTTTTCTATTGTATTGTGTTTTGTGGCTTCGGCCCGTGTAAGCCGCATCGAGTCCTTCGGGAGATGCTAGCGGGGTACAAATAAAGTTAATAATAATAATAATAATAATAATAGTCATTCACATGGTTTGGACTCCAAATCCCAGCATGCTTCACCATTGATTAGGCTGCCCAGGGCAGTTGGAAATTACAGTTCAATAATATTTGAAGAGATTCACTATATCCACCCCTGATGCAGAGTGATCAAGGGGTATACATTGGGAGGGGGGTTTCCCAACCCAGGATCAGAGCAATAGTGGGGGTAGAACTGTCTTTATGCCTCAAAGGAGCTTATTCTATCAACATTTAAAGCAGTGGGCAAGATGGACATTGTATATGCATTTCTGTTTGTTGTGGAGGGGATTTGAAGGTTGTGTACTTTCAAAGGGGTTCTTGCCTGGTGTGCAGGTCTCACCACCCCAGTGATCTGGGGATGTAGTGGACTACAGTTCTGAGTATCCACAATCAATATGGCCATTTTTCTGTCAATGTTGGTTCTTTCTCTACTACTGTGGTGATTTTGTTCTTGCAGGCTTTCATCATCTTAGTGCTGAGTTGTCTTGAGACGAGAGTAAGAAGATGTTGTTTTGATGAAAAATGTCCTACGCTTAGTGGATTTATTGGCGTTGTCACGTAAGTTAGAAAATGTCTCTCCTGATGCTCTTCTAACCTACTGCTAAAAAAGACTAATGCACCATTGGACTAGAGCGGTGGTAGTGAACCTATGGCATGCATGCCAGAAGGGACATCCAGTGCCATCTCCCTTGGCACATGCGCCATCGCCAGTTCGCCATCCCACTTGCCCACCTGCCAACCCCCTGGCTTGCCCACTTACCTGTGCCCTGCTTGCCCGCCTGCCCGCCTGCTTGTCCTTGCTTACTCACCCCCTGCTTGCTCATCTGCTTGCCTGTCCCCACCCTTTCCCCTTCACTTGTTTGCCTACCTAATAATAATGCATATAAACAAAAATGTAATGTTCATCTGTGGGGTTAACATAACTCAAAAACCACTGGACGAATTGACACCAAATTTGGACACAATCCACCTATCAGGCCAACAAGTGACCATCACTCATAAAAACACTGAAAAACACAGCAGAAGAGACTTAAAAAGCCATTTAAAAATACATTACAATGCATGTGCAAAACCACATATATACGCAAACACACACATGTACACATATACACATATATACACACACAAAATAAATATACACAGACTGGGCCACAGCAGCACATGGCAGGGGATGGCTATATTTCACCCTATCTTCCCAAGGGGGACTCAGGGCGAATTCCAACATACATTTCTAATCTGAAGAGCTGGCATTGTCAGTAGCCACCTCCAAGGTCATATGGCCGGCATGACTGCATGGAGTGCCGTTGCCTTCCCACTGGAGCAGTACCTATTGATCTACTCACATTTGCATGTTTCTGAACTGCTAGGTTGGCTGGGGCTGACAAGTGCACCTTAATTTATAGAAGCCAACTATTGTTCAACAAGTTGTGCAGCCAGTGATGGTAACTGGGCTAGCATAACCTAGATTGAGTCCAGATACTATGGTACTTGACCGGAGGTAGTGATCTTTCCTTGTCTAATCCTCCTCCTCTCCATATACTAATGACCATAAGTAAGTCTTCAGTTGTTTTTTGAAGGAGAGGAGGGAGGGGGCCAGCTTTATGTCTTTAGGGAGGGCATTCAGAGGTGGGTGGTTGTAAAGACTTCCTCTTCGTTGTCTGATATTCTATTAAATCTAGTATGCTGCCACCATCTGTGAGGTACTAGGCTATGCTGCCACCAATTAATAAGGGTTTCCTATTTAGTTTATTAATGGATTCCCTTATTTTCAAATAGATTCACTGCTACCACCCTGTAGTGCTTCTTTTGGTGTGTAGCAAGGTTTCCTTTTTTTCTTTGAAATATTACCCTGAGACTTGAGTTACTAAAGCAAGAACAAATTTATTTGGATTATGGAAGGGTGTTAATGTTTTCAGAGTTCTCTTCTCCTGAGGTTCAAAGCTTTACAAGTTACAGTTTCAACAAATCTTAATATAACTTTAGGATGTCTTTTACTTCACCAACTAGTTCTTTAGTTGTTACACTTCTAAATATGTTTCCTTATTTGACAGATTAACTAAGGTCAGCTAATGCCCTTGTCTCCCTTCTAATCCTCCCCCTCCTCTCCATATACTAATGACTATAAGTAAGTTTTCAGTTGTTTTTTGAAGGAGAGGAGGGAGGGGGACAGCTTTCCTGCTGAAGTAAAGATTCCCAGTGGGATTTCTTCTCCTATTAGAACACAGCTAAACCACAAACCTAAATAAGTCCCCTTGACTTATTTAAATCACTCAGGCTAAAAGCTTTCCCTTAGTATGGTTCACCACATGTTTGAACCACCTTCCCTTTGGCTCGATGACCAAAGGACTGAAGCCTCAAAATGTTTGCTTATGGTAAGTGCAGTTGGCTCCACCCCTTTCTCCATGGCAACTTAACTCAGAGTGCTGAGCTTGGTCCCACCCCCCTAGTTCTGCCATTTCTAAATGGTTAACCCTTTATGTACATCCATAACTGTCTTTTACCTCCTGAACACATACATATAATAATATTCAACCATCTAAGCATATATATATACATCGAATCATGTTTAACTGTAGAGACATATACATAACTACGCTTAACTTACAGTTAAAAATCAATGCTTCATCACAGTGGTGATCACAGAGAAGGCCCTCTCTCTCGTTCCCATCAGCCATACTTGGGATGGGGGTGGGACCGAGAGCAGGACCTCCTCCACTGACCGCAGTGCCCAAGCTGGTTTGTAAGAGGAGACACGGTCGCTTGCCCTCTCCTGCTTGCTTGCTTGCCCATTCACTTGCTTGGCCACCAGCCCCCTTCTTACTCACCCAATCACCTGCTCCCACTTGCCCATTTACTCACTTGCCTGCCCCTTGTTTGCTCATTTGCTTGCCTGCTCCCTTCCCACTCTCTGGTTAGCTTGCTTGCCTGCTTGTCCTGTCCCCCCTTGCTTGCCCACCAGGAACTGCCCCACTTGCCCCCCTCTGCTTCTCCCCTCCTGCTGAGTGCCCAGCCCTCCTCCCCCCAGTTTCAGCACTCCATTTCTCAAAGGTTTGCTCTCACTGGGCTAGGAGCATTGCACCTGTGTGACAGCAGCTTCTCTCTCCATATCTCCTCTAGTGCTTGCAGGAATGGCAGTCTGGCTTTCTTTTGCCTCCCAGCTAAAAAGACTTACAGTAAATTGCTTAAATTAAGCAATCGCCTTTGCTCTGCCTGGGAAAGAAAATGTCTGGGTTTGCAATTTGTCTTCAAGCTCTCTAAAAATCTGATGGCTCTGAACCAGTGGCTGTCAGTGGCTCCTTATAGCACAAAAATGGTGAGCCCGCTCTGATTTTAGAACCGATTTTCATGGAGCTACCCAGAACTTAGACCTCTCTTCCCAAACGAGGTTCAGCACTTAGATATCTTCTTTAAAGTCTGGAACAAAACCCAGAATTGATTTACTGGACCCCAACATCAGAGCTAATGTAGATTGCTTCTCTTATATTGCATTATTCTTGCCAATTTAACCAGTGTGGATGTGCTTAAAGTTATCAACGTTTGCAAACCTACCATTGTAAATGGATAAGGAGTTGAATTGGAAGACATTGATTATTATAGTTTTAATGGTTTTTAAATGGATTTTATTACGCAATTTAAAAGTTTGTGTGTATGTATGTTGTGGCATCTAATTATTACCAATTTGCATGCCGCCCTGAGTCGCCTTTGGGCTGAAAAGAGTGGGATAAAAATGCTGTAAATAAATAAACAAATAAATACATACTGTATATCTTCTGCTAGTGAATTCAGCAGTTTTACTATGTACTTTGCGAACAATTCCTTCTTTTTATCTCTCTTCAGTTTCTCTCAGTTTAGTTTCATTGGGTGGCGATGGGTTCAAATATTATGGGAGAGGGAGAAAAACTTCTCCGTTGTCTTGTACATATTGATGTGTGTTTGTTTTGGTGCAAATGTGTGTGTTGAGATTACTTCCAGATGAGTATTCTTGGGATGAGAATAGTGTTTGTCCAATTTTTTAAGAGCATCCATATATTAATCTATAAAATGTCAGGGAATGAGTCATCCCTTCCATTATGCAGGGGGAAACAACTGCTTTAAGTAACATAGTGCCATAAAACGGCAGGGAATAGTTATTTGATTTCTTCTAATTGTATTGTTACTCCCAGAGATGAGAAGAAGAATCCTTATTTTCTACTTTGTGTAATGCAATAGTGCAGCAGGGTTGTGATGTTAATGTATCTTAATTTAAATGGGTGGGTGTTGTCCAGTCAGCAAATGTCCTGACATGGCCCTGTTCAAAGGGTATGAGATTCCATAGCTTCATGTCTCTGGATCAAATAGAAAAGCAAGAGATAGAATAAGTCCTTGGAGTGGAATAGACAGCATAAATAGTATGCACCATTGTAAATCCGCTTTTTAGAAGAGAGAAAGGAAATGGGTTGCTGTGAGTTTTTCCAGGCTGTATGGCCATGTTCCACAAGCCTTCTCTCCTGACATTTCGCCCATATCTATGGCAGGCATCCTCAAAGGTTATGAGAATGAGGAGGGATAGACACTCCCAGAAGTTCAAGTTCAGAAAGGAAATTACTTGGAGCAAGCTGCCTGTTATCAGAAAAAAGCTTTTATTGCTTTTGGCTCATGACCATTGCAGGTTTCCAAGAAATATAAGAGATGTTCCAGGCAATGGGAATGAGGTGGGGTAGGCACTCCCAGAAGTACAAGTACAGAATTAAAAATTGCAGGCTGTTTTTGGTTATCAGTATGTTATTGTTTTATCTACAGATTTCTTAGCATTAAATCTCATTATGGCAGTTCCCTCTTCATTCTGAAATAACTCTTGTTGGTATTGTCAGAGCTGCCAATATAACAACAACAACAACAACAACAATAACAACAACAATAATAACAACAACTAATAATAATAACCAAAATTATAATAATAACTAATAATAATAACCAAGATAATAATAATGATGATGATGACGACAACAAAGTTTTGGAACATAATACACCAGGCATCACAATTGTGGAAAATAAAAAAAGTTTGGATTATTGATGTCGCCATACCGGGTGACAGTCGCATTGAGGAAAAACAACAGGAAAAACTCAGCTATTATCAGCATCTCAAAATCGATCTGCAAATCCTCTGGCAAAAACCAGTACAGGTGGTCCCAGTGGTCATCAGCACACTGGGTGCCGTGCCAAAAGACCTCAGGCGACATTTGGAAACAATAAACATCGACAAAATCACGATCTGTCAACTGCAAAAGGCCACCTTACTTGGATCTGCGCACATCATTTGAAAATACATCACACAGTCCTAGACGCTTGGGAAGTGTTCGACTTGTGATTTTGTGATACAAAATCCAGCATATAGATCTCGCTTGATGTGACATACTATGTTTTTGTGTCATTAAAATAATAATCATCATCATCATCACCTTCATCATCATCATTATCATCATCATCATCATAACGACTCTGGGACTTCCAAATTCAGACTGACAGAGTTTTGGAGCACAATACTCCTGACTTCATGATCATGTTAAAAAACAGAGTATGGATCGTCGATGCTGTAATCCCAGGTGACGGCAGAATTGATGAAAAGCAACTGGAAAAGCTAACGTGATATGAGGATTTAAAAATTGAACTGCAAGGACTCTGGCACAAGCCAGTAAAGGTGATCCCAGTGGTGATTGGCACACTGGGTGCAGTACCTAAAGACCTTGGCCTGCACTTGAAAACAATTGGCGCTGACAAAATTACCATCTGTCAGCTGCAAAAGGCCACCCTACTCGGATCTGCACACATTCTTCGCTGATACATCACACAGTCCTAGACACTTGAGAAGTGTCCAACATGTGATCCAATACGCAGCCAGCATAGTGATCTTGTTTGCTGTGTACTAATCTTGTTGTTTATCAAATAATAATAGTAATAATAATAATAATAATAATAATAATAATAATGTTTATTTATATCCCGCCTTTCTCCCCACGGAGACTCAAGGCGGCTAACAATCCCACAAGATAACAGAAGAAATGCCATGAGTCACCTGAACACTAAATGAAATAGCACCATGAAATTTAAAACATGGTTGAGATAAAAAGTGCAAAATAGACCTTCCAACTGGGAGCCTCAGGAAATACAAACTTGTTGTGACAATTCAATTGGACGAGACCTGCCATAGATTAAGCAGCTGACAACTTGGCACAGTTTGAAAGCAGACAGCTGTGGAAACTTGCCAAAGCGTGGAGACAGTAATCACAGTTCTGCAAAAAGCTCACTTGCAATCATTTTTATACTGTTTTGAAAAAAATGTTTAAAGCAATTTCATTTGAAGTTAGACGTTTCTATCAAAGTTATGGGGTTTTTTTTCCAATTTTTAATTTTTTTAATTATACATTTATCAAACAATATGTATAAGCACACATTCTTCCCTCTTTTTACAACATCTTAGATAGAAGAATTTGTCATATTATATACAATCTAACAGTAAAAATAATCAAATACATCTTTAAGCATATTTATCATTCCGTTACAACTTATACAATGTATATCTCTACCACACACCTTTTATCTACTTATACATGTTTTATTTCTTTATAATTAATATTATACCATTTCCCACCTCTTCCCTTTACCTTTAGTTTGTGCCCCCTTCACCAGGACCAACACTTAAGTTTGATGAAAGTCCCAAAGGTCTACTGGAGTAGACTGGAGCACCTTGTGGCATCTGCTGACCCAAACTTTGCAGTTATTTTTGTAACATATTGTGAAAGGCTGTGGTTCAGAGTAGCATGCTGTACCCAAGCTCCAGCTGAAAGGAGACTTTTGCCCTGCGTAAAATTGCAATAGTAGAATGATACAGAAACAAAAGGCTGCCCTCATTTGTAAAAGTAATTTTGCAAACTTAGTTTTGCAACCCGAGATTCACCCCAAATAATACATTGCCTTCATAAAATATCTAAGCTGGCATTTTATTTTAGGTGTGCTTCAGTGCTATGTTAAGAAGTGTTGTTTAAGTTATGGTCTTACTGGTGTTATTATGGTTGGGTTGTTGTAGGTTTTTCCGGGCTATATGGCCATGTTCTAGAGGCATTTTCTCCTGATGTTTCACCTGCATCTATGGCAAGCATCCTCATTGCTGCGTTAAAACATGTAGACATTTTTAAACCATGAACAGATATTAATCAAGCACTCCCTGCCTGGATGGTTCATAAATAATATTTATGATCCAAAAGGAAAAGGATGGGTGGGGTAGGGGTGGGGGGTTCAATCTCTGGAGCAGCGGCTCCTTCTCTGGCTGGTGGATAGAACAGAATAGCCCTTCCCTTGTCATTGAATTATGTCTGTGTGATGTTAGTACCTCTCCGCTTTCTGATAGTGATAAAAGCGCAAATGTGCCTCTCTTCTGTTTGGCAGTCCAAGGGTAATAAGGAGCCAGTGAACTCTCCATCCCATCCCAAATCAAATGTATTATGTGTTTGTGACTTAGGAGAAAAAACATCTAAGACTCCTTTAAATGGGAATTTTGTCCTTTTCCTGCAACTTAGGGCACATCTACACTCACCAGTTAATGCAGTTTCAAACTGATATTGAAGAAAGTGGTTTCACTGAGGAGATTTTTTTTTATCATGTCAGAAGCGAATTGAGACTATACTGCAAGTTGCTTCTGATGTGAGAGAATTGGCTGTCTGCAAGGACGTTGCCTAGGGAACACCTGGATGTGTTACTATCCTGTGGAAGGCTTCTCTACTGTCCCTGCATGGGAAGCTGGGACTGACAGATGGGAACTCACCCTGTTGCACTACTGCAGCTCCAGATAATAATAATAATAATAATAATAATAATTATTATTATTATTATTTATTTATTTATACTCCACCACCTTATCTCCAAGGGGACTCGGGGTGGCTTGCATGAGGCCAAGCCCAGCAATACAACAATGCAAATATACACATAAGAATACAACATTAAAATATAAGGAAATAAAGTAAAATAAGCAAAACAGTATAAATAAACACATCAGACAATATAAAATGACAATATTTGAACACAAAAAGTTGATCACAGTGCAGCTCCTGAGCAGATGATTACATGACAGAATTTGTCCTCACACTCCATTTTCACACACACACAAACATTTTTAAACCCACTAGTATTTTCTTTAAAAAATGACAAAAGACCTTGTGATTGCTTCTAGTTTAACAGGGGAGGGGGGTACTGGTGTGCCCCCAAACTTTCCTAGTGTCAGTGACTCTTGGACCTTGCAAGTATCCAAGCATGCCCATTCCTTTGGATTCCTGCTCCCATTATTCCTGGGCAGTGTTAGAAGTGATGGGAATTGGAGTCCCACAACATTTGGAGGTATCCAGATTTCCCAATCCTGTTGTAAAGCTTCAGTGTCATCTTACTAATCATGATTTTATTATTTTACAGGCCCTTTGACAGAAATGTGTACAGCAACCGGTGGTCCCTTGGATGTGCATTTGGAGTTACTGCTAATAAAGTGATGTTCCTGTTTGACAAGGACTACATTCCAGATTTTCTACCGAATTGGGCTGTTGGTAAATGATATACCACTAGTTTATCCTTAGGTCAGATGCAGGGGATACAAATGATATGTTTCTCTTCTTACTCTGGTCACACTATTCAGTTCATAGCTATACTGTAAGCCTTGTTTTGCACTATTTCATATACGAGGGTTGAATGAAAAGTAATGCCTCCATCTTCATAACTCCTTAACAGATGGCAGTACTGGTATGTGGCAGGTACTGGCTTGTTCAGTAGACTCTCCTCTACAGTACCATTTTGGCAGGAAGCCTTAGCATTGAATAGTTGTGTTGTTAAAGTGCAAAGTATGGAACTCTGCGCAGATGGTCGGTCAATGCAACTTAAGCAACGTGCAGTCATTGAATTCTTGACAGCAGAAGGTGTCACCCCAAAGGAGATTAATCAGAGAATGCAAGCTGTTTATGGAGATTGTGTTGATGTGAGTATTGTGCGTCGTTGGGTGAGTAAATTTAAAGATGTGGAGGTGGGAACATCTGACTTGCGTGACAAACAAAGAGTTGGACGTCCTGTGACAGCAACTACCAAGTTTCACAAGCGAAAGATTGACAGATTGATTCAGGACAATCGTCGTATCACTCAGAGAGAAATTTCAAGCATAATCTGCATTTCAAAAAAATGTGTAGGTCACGTTATTGCTTTGCTTGGCTGTGCATGATGGATACTCATGATGCTGACGCCTGAAATGAAAGCGCACAGACTTGAAACTTCAGAGACTGGATCTCACCACCGTACGATATCCTCCATACAGTCCAGATTTAGCACTGTCTGACTTCCATCTGTTCCCAATAATGAAAGAGGATCTGTGGGGACATCATTATGCTTCTGATGAAGACATTGAGAGAAGTGTGAGACGCTGGTTGCGAAAACAGAGTGTCGACTTCTTCCATGACAGCTTCAGAAAACTTGTTCATTGTCGGCAGAAATGTATCCAATTGTCTGGTGATTATGTGGAAAAGTGAATAGTGGTAGTTAAAGAGAACATTCTATGGATTATTTCTGCGTTTGATTTATTAAAATATTCCTAACCAAACCCAAGTAACAAAGGTGGAGGCATTACTTTTCATTCAACCCTCATACATAAAAGATTCTGCACTTTCTAATTCAGGATCAGTTTCAGAGTCCTAAAACCAACTTGGATGGCTAACAACAAATGTTGTCTTCTCCCATCATTTGTCACCCTCCCATAATTTGATGTGACAACACAAGAACTTGTTTGTTTCTCTGATGCCTTCTGGTAGCGATAGCAAACAGTGCAAGCCTTGGCTTTGCCCATGTGCAGTTGTTTTGATGCTATTGCAGAAGCCCTGAACTGCTTACCTCTAAGACTGGGATTCTTATTTTGAAGAGGGAAAATGCAACAAAATCCAAACTAAGTTGATTTCTACTGTTGGCAAATGGTAGCAGTTGAATGGTAATTGAAAATCTGTACAAATAACTACTTACTTAGGTGTGTGGAAGGGAAACCATAGTAGGTCAAGGAGCATCACTCCACTTGGGGTTACAAAATGAGGCTCTCCATCAACATCTTTAAAGTGATTGTTGAAGTACTTAACCAAACAAATATGGCAGTTTCTCACTTGTCATTGATGGTCGTGTATCTAGCATATTCATTTATTTTTTCCCTGTCTCCTCCCAATATGGAAGGGGAAATGGATGTGATATGGTCCTCCAGATGGCTAGAGGACTGCATATCCCTTTAGCTGTATCCAGCACCTTCAGTAATGAAAACTGGAACTACAGCTTTTCTCAAAAGCGTCATATCTCCTCTGCCAACTGTAAAAATAAAGTCTTGAAGGAAAAATAATCGCATAAATAGTGCTCAAGGCTTAATTTTTAAAAAGTTTTTGATAGTAGCTATTCTATCAAATACAGTGGGTCTCAATATGGAATAACTGTGCTTTGAAAAAGCTTTTGGAGAACAGAATAAAAACACAATCCTTTTCTCTCTTTTTGCAGTTTTTTGGGTCATACTCACAGCCATTGAAGTGGGCGTTGCTATGTATCCTTTCTTTGCCTGTCTTTCCTCGAGATACCCAATTGTAGGAGCTGTGTTAGGATTTCTTTACACAGTAGCATGGTGAGTAGATCATTCATTGGGGAAAATGGCTCGAATGCCACTCATAAGAACATATGGGATCTATATCTTCATAAAATCCAATGGCACTGTGAGCATGTCTGAATGCAAATTACATTTACTTTATTTAAGTTCACCAAATGGTTTTGTTTGCAAAGTTGCAGGAGGATTGTCATTGACTTCCTTTGGTGTAAGGTGGATGGCTTGTTGTCTGGGGCCAACATCAAAAGAGGGTTTTTGGCATTTTATTGCCTTAAATTTGAATGAATGACTGTAATCTGAAACCTGCAGGAATATTATAGGCAGTCCCCAAGTTTAAAGCATTTGACTTACATATGACTCATAGTTACAAATGGAGGTGAGAAAAAGAGGAAGGGAGAGAAATCTACCCCTTGGAAGGGAAATTCACTCCTGAAAGAGTTATCACAGGGAAAAGGTGTCTCAACTTAAACTTTCTCGCCAATTCTTGTTTCCACAAAAAGTCAAATTGTTCAAAATCAATTATCACGGTGACAGAAAGTGAGCTGAAATAATCAAACAGGGACACAGACAGCAAAACAAATGCCACAGGGGTGTTAACCCTTCCCTGTGCTATCCAAAGTGTGTGTGTGTGTAGATATGTATATGTATGTAGGTGTGTGTATAGGGTACAGGTTCTGACCTATAAAGCCCTAAACGGTTTGGCACCTGCCTACCTTCGTGACCGTACCTCTCTCCGTGAACTAGCCCGAACTCTTCGATCTTGCCCCAAAGTTCTTGCCCCAGAAGGAGGCCCTCCTTTTGTCCTTGCCAGTTTCTCAAACTCGCCTTGTGGGTACAATGGAGAGAGTCTTCTCCCCTGTGGTCCCCTAACTCTGGAACTCATTGCCCGGAGAGATTAGGAAAGCCCCTACCTTAGAAATCTTTAAAAAGAATCGCAAGACCTGGCTCTGCCGTTGCGCTTTTGGAGAGTAGTTACATAATCTTAAGCTATTGCCCCCTCAACGTTCTTGTCCTAGGAGTACACCCCCCCCCCGGTATGGTCAGTCTATCACCCTATCTCTTTACGAGTTCTCACTCACAAATAATTCTGTTCTTTTATCTCACCCTGAGTTTTTAAATCATTTTATGTACATGAGGCCAGCTCTCTGTTGTTATGTTTGGTTTACTGTTTTTTTAAATATTGTTTATTGTATTAATACATTTTGTACTTTATTGCGATGTTGTTTATTTTATTGTAACTTGTATCATATTTTATTGTAAATTGTTGTTTGGACTTGGCTTCATGTAAGCTGCCCCGAGTCCCCATTGGGGGAGATGGTGGCGGGGTATAAATAAAGATTATTATTATTATTATTATTATTATTATTATTAGGATGTGTGTGTAGGGGTGTGTCTGTAGGTGTGTGTGTGTATGTGGCTGAAATTACACTTTAAAATGTACTTGTTCCGACTTACAAACAAATTCAACTTAAGAACAAACCTACAAAATCTCACTTAGAATCATACAGTCATTGAGTTGGAAGAGTCCTCATGGGCAGGGCTGTAGCCAGAAAAGAAATTCGGGAGGGGTTGAAATTTTCGGGGGGGGGGGGTTGAAAATTTCGCAGGGGGGCGGTTTGAAACCTGCCTCCTAGCTCACGCTGAAGCAAAGAGCACAGCAGGGGGCAGAGCAGCCTTCAATAACCTGTAGCTCCGCCCTTGTCAATCACCTCCACCAAGTCTGGCCTACTTAATGAGAGCATTGAACATCCCCCTCCCCCAACTTGGTTGCTTCACTACTGTTCTGTCATGCGCTGGGCCTGTAAATAATTGTCTTTAGAACAGGAGATGTGCAACCTTTGCCCAGCGGGAAGCCAGGGGGCCTAAAGAGAAGTTCTCAGAGGTTTCCACCACAAACAGTCTTTAGATGGCTTGAGAAGTACAACAAAGTCTTTTATTAATGAACAATCAGAAACTTCTCTTGTCTTCAGTAAAGTTAAGCAAATGATTCCAAGCTTTTAGGCAACTGGTGAATTCCTAATCTTGCCCATGAAGGACAGGCAACTGTCTTCAATAACTTCTTCTTTAAAGGAAAATCCCTTTTTTAACTTCTCCCAGGCTGACTGTAATCTAACTCTTACTGATGTGGGCTCCGCTACCGGGTCGAACTGCATCTCGAATGCCGAGTGGACCTACCAGCAAGGCAGTAGATGTTCTCCAGCTGGAGTTCTTTGTTCTTTAGGGCTGTTTTCCTGGAAATTCTTTGGAGACTCTTAAGACCTTTCTCCCCCAGAAGGTCTTAAGGGTTGAAACTTTTGTACAGGGAAAGCTTTCACACATCCTATACATAAGCCTACCTTGTTGAGACTAACTAAAAATGGCTCCCTTCCCTCCCCAATTGCCCTGAGCAAGGGGCGGGACCAAAACTTAACAATGATGGACAGGTGACTTGCCCTATGACTGCAACCAAAGAAGCCACCTATCTGCAGAGTCCCTGAAACCTAGGACTGAAAGCAAACATTTAATACAAAGCAAATAAAGTTGGAGCTCCTGATACAGCTGTACCAGAACAACTACATCGGCTATTGCTGCAAGTAATGACAGTGTGAATGAATTGCTTATATTTGCTTGAGATAGTGCTTGCAGTTCTGGAGGGACTCTTGATTTTTTGCATCTCATAAACTTAGCATGGGGATTTGGTTAACCAGTTAAAATTCATGTGTAAACCAGGTTTTTCAAAAAAATGTGAAACATTTCGGGGGGGGGGTGAACCTCTAACCCCCCCCCCCTCACCACGGGCCTGCTCATGGGCCATCCAGTCCAACTCCCTGCCAAGAAGCAGGAACATCACATTCAAAGCACCCATAAGAGACTTGTTCATAACTTGGGGACTGCCTGTATTTAGTTAGCTCTCTGCATTCATGGCTTTGATCGCGTTAGCTAGACCTGGTGGATCTATCTTGGTGGACTAAGGAGCCATAAGTTTGAACTCATTGTATGAATGTGTGTGTGGTGGACTCAAGCTTCAGGAGGGAGAAACACAAAGAATCATCACTACTGTCAACTCCTGTTCCTGAAGTCTGAGGTTGCTGAGTGCACATTCACAGCAACTTTGGGGCAATTGATAGTGCCACAAACCCATCTATTGAAACCTAAGGCCCCTTGATGCACATTCACACAGCAATTTCAGACTTTGAAAGAAAGAGAGGAAGAGTAATCACTGCCATGAACTACCCTTTGAAGCCTTGGGCTTCTTCATGTGTATTTGCACAGAATTCTCAGATTTCTGGAGCGAGGCAGAGAGGGAGTGATTGGGCGGTTCAGTAGTATTTAGGTGGGCAGAGATAGATGTAGGGAGGGCAAAAGGATGGGCAAGTGAAGAAAAAGTCAGTGAGGGCAGGTGAGTCCCCTGTGGAGTTTGGCATTGGCCATTGTCACCAAGAGGGGTAGAAGAAAGTGTGCCTTCTGGTTGCCCTTCCAGGCACCTTCCCTGCCCTGCATCTGTGAGTAACATGTCTACATTCACCCCCACTGTGAGAGGAAGAGACAGTGGAGGCTGATGGTGGGGCTCCGCCTACATTTGCTATCCTTGAGAGGGTATCAGTGATACTCCCTTTTTGAACTTTTGTGGAGGACATCTGCCTCGGCTTCTGCAAATGTGCAAGGCCAACTATATACATGATTGGCAAGATTGGAAAAGGCAAGAGATAAATCACAAAGAACAGACAGTAACCATTATGGAATGGCAAAATAGTTACAGTGGCCATTAATAAAGCAGTGGTGGCACTAATCCTATAATGCTAACATTTGGGTTTTTTTTAAACTCTATTTGAGGATATGGAGGAACTCAAAGGCTATGAGATAGTCTTGTAGCTTCCCTAGTTTCCTCTGTTTGTTGTGGAACCAGATGGAACATTCTGAAGTATGGACGAATTGAGTTTCTGGATTAAAAAGATGTATCTGGAGAAGTAGAGCAAGTGGGAGAGATGACAGTTATGATTATGTTACTATTTTGTTGTAATTCATGAAGGCTCACTTTCATATAGTATCATGTTGTCTTAGAAATGCAGCTACTGTTGTTGTGTTTTATATATACAGGTTGGCAATTACAATCGTAGATATTACGCAGTGCCCCGAGGAGGATGTAAGTACATATGTGTGATTTTTAAATCATGTGTTTTGAATAATGAAAAGTGTGGGCTCTAGACCTAGTTGCACAATGCAGGAATCTTGTTGAAGCTCAACAAGCCTGTGTCTAGCCAATGTTTGCTTGGAGGAACCATCTGTGAATCCCATGGATATTGAGTTAGTGTTCCTATAGGAAAGATACACTAGAAAGGAAAGGCGGAGAGCTATGGCAGAACTGTTGTCCCGTGTGAGCAAGATACAAAGTGAGAGTGTCATTAAAATTATATTCGCTTTAGGACATGGTTCCCAACCTTTTTTTTAAATCAGGGACAACTTGACCGGGGACCACATTGACTAGGGACCACTTGACCAAGGACCACTTTACCAGGGACCACTTTGACCAGGGATCACTTGACCAAGGACCACTTGACCAGGGACCACTTTGACCAGGATCATTTTGATCAGGGACCACTTGACCAAGGGCAATTTCACCAGGAACCACTTTGACCAGGGACCACTTGACCAGGGATAACTTTGACCAGGGAACACTTTGACCAGGGATCACTTTGACCAGGGACCACTCGACCAAGGACCATTTCACCAGGAACCACTTTGACCAGGGAACATTTTGACCAGGGATCATTTTGATCAGGGACCACTTGACCAAGGGCCATTTCACCAGGAACCACTTTGACCAGGGATCACTTTGACCAGGGACCACTCGACCAAGGACCATTTCACCACTTTGACTCTTGAGAGTTTCACTAACAACAGGCAGTGTTATTTATTTGAGAAGAATTTAGGAAGTGAAAATAACTTCCTGGGACCCAATTCAGATAATTAGAGTTGTGAAATATTAAAAATAAATACGTTTGGGGAAGAAAACCATTGCAATGAAGTGTAGAAGGGGAAGTGATTTTTCTCTCTCTCTTTAAAAGAGTTTCAGATTTGCTAACTGCTAAAAACAATACAGTGTACAATATGTTGTTGAAGGCTTTCATGGCCAGAACCACTGGGTTTCTGTGAGTTTTCCGGGCTGTGTGGCTATGTTCCAGAAGCATTCTCTCCTGATGCTTTGCCCACCTCTATGGCAGGCATCTTTAGAGGTTGTGAGGTCCTTTGGAAACCAGGAAAATTGGGTTTACCTATCTGTAGAATGTGCAGGGTGGGAGAAAGAGCTCTTGTCTGTTTGAAGCAAGTGTGAATGGTGCAATTGGCCACCTTGATTAGCATTAAATGGCCTTGCAGTTTCAAAGCTTGGCTATTTCCTAGCTGGGGGAATCCTTTGTTGGGGAGTGTTAGCTCACTCTGATTGTTTCTTGTCTGTAATTCCCCTGTCTTCTGGGTGTCGTTCATTATTTACTGTCCTGATGTTAGAGTTCTTTTTAATCAAGAAAACCAAACATTGAGAAAACCAAAGTGCTGTTCCAGCAGTCACCAGCCATCCCCTCCCCAATGCCAGCGATACAGCTTAATGGTGTAACATTAGAAAATATTGACCATTTCCGCTACCTTGGCAGCCACCTCTCCACCAAAGTCAACATCGATACCAAAATACAACACCGCCTGAGCTCTGTGAGTGCAGCATTTTCCCGAATGAAGCAGAGAGTGTTTGAGGACCAGGACATCCGTAGGGAGACCAAGGTGCTTGTTTATAAAGCTATTGTCCTCCCAACCCTGCTATATGCCTGCGAAACGTGGACTTTCTACAGACGTCACATGCAACTCCTGGAATGATTCCATCAGCGCTGCCTCCGGAAAATCCTGCAAATCTCTTGGGAAGACAAGCGGACAAACGTCAGCGTGCTGGAAGAAGCAAAGACCACCAGCATTGAAGTCATAGTCCTCTGCCATCAACTCCACTGGACCGGCCACGTTGTCCGGATGCCTGACCACCGTCTCCCAAAGCAGTTGCTCTACTCTGAACTTAAGAACGGAAAACGGAACGTTGGTGGACAGGAAAAGAGATTTAAAGATGGCCTCAAAGCCAACCTTAAAAACTCTGGCATAGACACTGAGAACTGGGAAGCCATGGCCCTTGAGCACTCCAGCTGGGGGTCAGCTGTGACCAGCAGTGCTGCAGAATTTGGGGAGGCACAAGTGGAGGGTGAAAGAGAGAAACGTGCCAGGAGGAAGGCGCGTCAAGCCAATCCCGACCGGGACTGCCTTCCACCTGAAAATCATGCCTTCACTGTGGGAGAAGATGCGGGTCAAGAATAGGACTCCACAGCCACCTACGAATCCACAAGGAAACCCATCATGGAAGACCATCTTACTCGTCCAACGAGGGATTGCCTAAGTAAGTAAGTAAGAGTTCTTTTTAATATTGGTAGCCAGATTTTGTTCATTTTCATGGTTTCCTCCTTTCTGTTGAAATTGTCCACATGCTTGTGGATTTCAATGGCTTGTTTGTGTAGTCTGACATGGGGGCATTTCTGTGTTCTCAAATAATATGCTGTGTCCAGGTTGGTTCATCAGAGAAGTCATCTGCTATGGATAGCTTCTCTGGTTGATTTAGTCTGCAGTGCCTTTCATGTTCCTTGATTCGCGTTTGGGAAATGCTGCCCAATGGTGATCCTTATGCAGACTTGTCCACAGCTGCATGGTATACCACCAAACGTGGCACCCAAACACAAATCAAATAACATATACTCTCTAGATATCTTTGCAGACCTTAAGTCTCTGTTGGGCGTGAGGACGCATTCTATTCTGCATACAATTGTATGTTACGAAATCCCTACTCTTGCTTCATTGACCAATATTTGTAGTTATCCACATATTGGGTTGCTGTGAGCTTTTTCAGGCTGTATGGCCATGTTCCAATAGCATTTTTTCCTGACGTTCACCTGCATCTGTAGCAAGCTTCCTCAGAGGTTTGTTCAGAGGTCTGTTGGAAATCAAATCCATTTCTAACTCTTGTCACGGGCAGCAACCAACCAGGCTTTGAAACTGCAAGGCTATTTAATGCAAATCAAGGTGGCCAATTGCAACATTCACACTTGGCTCAAGCAGACACGAGTTCTTTCTCCCACCTTGGACATTCCACAGATATATAAACTCCACTTGCCTAGTTTTCAGCAGACCTCACAACCTCTGAGGATGCCCGCCATAGATGTGGGCAAAACATCAGGAGAGAATGCTTCTAGAGCATGGCCTTACAGCCCGGAAAATTCACAGCAACCCACTGATTCTGGCCATGAAATTCTTCAACAACACATTATCCACATATTGCTGTATTTGTGGTGAATTAGTGCCCTCTAGCTGTAATAATGAATTTTTTAAAATCTTTAACTAACAAGGTATTTGAAGACGGAAGTAAAGGTATGTAGCCTTTAGATATGAAAAGAGAGATGGAGATGAGTTAATAAACTGAAAAGAGGTTGTATGATGAGATCCTATGATTTGAGATGACCTTTCACAATTTGACAGTTACTAGACATGTTGGATTCCCACTATTTCCAGGCAACAGTTCTGTCATGGTCCCTATAGGAAAAAAAATTTCAGGTTGGAGGAAGGAAAATGTAAAAGGTCACAAAGAGACCTTTTGAAGGAGTCATTAAGAAAGTTTGATCCTGTGGCAACCTCTATGCTATTTCTCTGTAAATCTAGTGGTCTGGCCCAACATTAACATTTTAAATGATGAGTTAATTAATTAATTAACATACTGAATGAAACATTTTCGGTGATCGGCGTTTAAAATAGTGAATTGATAATGACAGGCAGTTAATGTTATTAAATTAATTTGGAAATTTAATTTTCCAAGCTCTGGCCAAGACTGGTCGATTGCCAGCATTCCTCCTGGGATGAAAACCAGTGTAACTTAATGATTTGCGCACCAAATGCTTGTGTGGGCCACATGTGGCCTGCTGGCAACATGTTGTGTAGGTCTTGTCTGCATCCTGTATCTGTGTGTAGTCTTTTTATAAATACTGTAGTCATAACACAAAGCAATAGTGAAGTATTATGATGAAGACCATCATAGGAAATGTTAATCTTTTAAAATTCATTTGTCAGAAAATATTTTTTACATTCAGATCACTGGGTATGTTTATTGCCTTTTAAACTGCCTTGACCAGATGGGATTATTTCAAATATATGTGCTATTATGGATTTTAATGCTTACTTTGTCTTGTAATTTTATGTTCATGCTGTTCTCTTTGTATGTATTGATTATGTCACTTGGAAACTGCTCTTAGTCCCCTTGGGGAGATAGAGCGGTATATAAATAAAGTTTTGTTGTTGTTTATTGTTTACCTTTTTGCTCTGCTTTTTAGTAATTTTCAAAAGGCATTGAATGTTTGCCTATATATGTATATTGTTATCTGTTTCCCCTCAGGGGAAATAGAGTGGAATTTAATTAAAGTGTATTATATTATTATTATTATTATTATTATTATTATTATTATTATTCAGGGCTGAACAAGAGTGATAGGTGTGGGGGGTAATTACTCTTCCTAGAAGCCGCTGTGGGCCAAAAATTCCAAAATTGAAAAACAGAGGTGGGTAGAAGTTAACGTCATTCATTCAATTAGTCATTCATTTCAAAAGTATTTCTGTACATTCTCAAACATATTTGATGGGGGATTAAAATCAGAAGGGTCTTTTTAGATCCAGACATTTGCCCCCTTACTTACTTACTTACTTACTTAGGCGATCCCTCGTTGGACGAGTAAGATGGTCTTCCATTATGGATTTCCTTGTGGGTCCGTATGTGGCTGTGGAGCCCTATTCTTGCTCTGCATCTTCTTCCGCAGTGAGGGCATTGGTTTCCAGGTGGAAGGTGGTCCCGGTCGGGGTTGGCTTGACGCGCCTTCCTCCTGGCACGTTTCACTCTTTCACCCTCCACTCGTGCCTCCTCAAATTCTGCAGCACTGCTGGTCACAGCTGACCTCCAGCTGGAGCGCTCAAGGGCCAGGGCTTCCCAGTTCTCAGTGTCTATGCCAGAGTTTTTAAGGTTGGCTTTGAGCCCATCTTTAAATCTCTTTTCCTGTCCACCAACGTTCCGTTTTCCATTCTTAAGTTCGGAGTACAGCAACTGCTTTGGGAGACGGTGGTCAGGCATCCGGACAACGTGGCCGGCCCAGCGGAGTTGATGTTGGAGGACCATCGCTTCAATGCTGGTGGTCTTTGCTTCTTCCAGCACACTGACGTTTGTCCGCTTGTCTTCCCAGGAGATTTGCAGGATTTTCCGGAGGCAGCGCTGATGGAAACGTTCCAGGAGCTGCATGTGACGTCTGTAGACAGTCCACGTCTCACAGGCATATAGCAGGGTTGGGAGGACAATAGCTTTATAAACAAACAAACAATTTGCCCCCTTATGGTTGGGCAATCAGAAGGGTCTTTCCAAAAACACATTAGCACAAGTGTAGCCTTGTAATGTTCAGCTCTGCAATAATGTTTTGCTGAATATAAGGAAACACAGTATATGGCATGTAAATTTCATTGGTAATTCTACTTTTTCCCCCTAGATGGTCGGAGGATATAACGACATAATTGTATTATGGCCATCCATAATATGCTATGTTTTGCTGCTAGGAAAATTTATTTTTATTCTTGTGAAAGATGTGAGAGATCTTCTTGGCCTGGAGTCTGTAAGGGTGAGTGTTTTTTGATGACCCAACCAATCTGAATCCTTTGTGTATATCATACAGCAAAAATTTCATTCCCAAATAGAACTGTCCTGAACAGGATAGTTAGCTAAAACTGAAATTGAACAAAGAATTGTTGTTGTTACTATGTTTATTTATACCCCACTTTTTCTTTCCACAAAGGAGACTCAAAGCAAATTGCATTAAAAGCATTTCCATACAATTTAAAATTCACAAATATACAAACATTAAAACAGGATTAAACATCAATGGTATTCAAAAATTAACAGTTACAATGCATAAAACTGATTAAAAACGTATTTGAAGCTAAGACCACAGCGCTCCCTGTCTTGATTTTTAAAATCTTCCTTTTTTAAAAGGTTGCCTGGATAAAAAGGTTTTGTCCTGCCACCAGGAGGACAGCAGGGAGGGGGTTATCCTGGCTTCACTGAGAAGAAGGGAGTTCCAGAGTTGTGGGGCAGCCACTGAGAAGGAAGTCGCGCTCTCTCTCGTTCCCACCAACCGGGCTTGAGATGGAGGTGGGATCGAGAGAAGGGCCTCTTCTTAAGATCTCAGGGCCTGGGCAGGTTCGTACAAGGGGATGCAGTCAGCCAAATAGCCTGGACCTGAACCATCTAGGGCTTTAAAGGTCATAACCAGAACTTTGAATTGTGCCCAAAAACAGACTGGTAGCCAGTGGAGCTGTTACAACAGGGGTTGTCCCAGTAGCCAGTCCCAGTTAGCAACCTAGCTACAGCTCTTTGGACCAACTGAAGTTTCTAAGCACTCTTCAGAGGCAGCCCCACATAGAGCACGCTACAGTAATCCAGATGGGATGTAACGAAGGCATGTACCATCATGGGCAGATCTGGTTACTCAAGGAATGGACACAGTTGGCGCACAAGTTTTAATTGTGCAAAGGCCCTCCTTGGCACTGCCAATACCTGGGCTTGCAGATTCAATGCTGAGTCCAGGAGGACCCCCAAACTGTGAACCTTTGACTTCAGGGGGAATGTGACCCCATGCAGCACAGGCTGAATCTCTATTCCCTGATCTACCTTCTGACTGACCAGGAGCACGTTAGTCTTATCTGGATTAAGTTTCAATTTGTTTGCTCTCACCCAGTCTATTTCTGATGACAGACACTGGTTTAGGGTCAGGACAGCTTTCTTAGCATAGGTGGAAAGAAATAGTAGAGTTGGGTGTCATCTGCATATAGGTGGTACCATACTCTAAAACCCTGGATGACTTTTCCCAGAAGTTTCATATATATATTAAACAGCATGGAGGACAAAACAGAACCCAGGGATTCTCACAGGACAATGGCCAGTGGTTCAAACAGGAGTCCCCCATGATCACTTTGTGTGTGTGTGTGTGTGGGGGGGGGGAGCATCAGGCGTTCTACCCTATTAGGGAGTTACCTGACTATTTCCAGGTCAGAGAACCAGAATGGATGGCTGTTTTGCCATGCTAACTCCCCTATCCCACACCAGATACTAATTTTGACAGGTTACAGCTAGGGCTCTGCAAAGGCGAGGGCAACAGGATGTTAGGTTTGGCACTTATTCGTTTCAGTTTAGGGCTGCCCCCAGAGCCTTCGCTATGGGTTTTGACCTATAGCCCATTCAGCATAACAGATGCTGAAGTTCTTAATCTTGTGAGATGTACGGCACATTTGATTACCGAGGCACTGATTCTCTCTGCCGGATTGGGTCAGCTGGCAACTGGTAGAACAACTTAGCATAAGGTGCCTGCATTGGAATGGTCAGTTGCCTCTTTTGTTTGGAAGGTGCACAGGGCCTCATTAGATGTGATAGTCATTCCTTTGGGTGGTGATGATTCTGGGCTTACTGAAGGGTAAGGTCCTCATTCATCACCATCCTCTCTGGTCTTACATGGTCCTACAGTTTCCTTGTTTTTCCTCTTGCTCCAAAACACTCAAATATTTTTATTATTTCTAAAAGCTTCAACTTTTCTGGCTTTGAGTAGATTTTTCGGGCTGTATGGCCATGTTTTAGAAGCATTCTCTCCTGACGTTTTACCTGCATCTATGGCAGGCATCCTCAGAGGTTGTGAGGTCTGTTGGAAACTAAGGGTTTATATATCTGTGGAAAGTCCAGGGTGAGAGAAAGAACTTTTGTCTGTTGGAGATAGGTGTGAATGTCTCAGTTGGCCACCTTGATCAGCATTTGATGGCCTGACTGTTTTTAGGTGTGTCTTGTTGCTGCCTGGGGGAATTCTTTGTTGAGATGATTAGCTGTCCCTGATTGTTTTTTCTCTGGAGTAATTAGAATAGCAATGATAAGGGACTATCAATAGCAGTGATAAGGGATAAAGATCCGCATAATCAAAATCATGGTATTTCCTGTAGTAACCTACCGATGTGAGAGCTGGACCTTAGGGAAGGCTGAGCGAAGGAAGATAGATGCTTTTGAACTGAGGTGTTGGAGGAAAGTTCTGAGATTGCCTTGGACTGCGAGAAGATCCAACCAGTCCATCTTCCAGGAAATAAAGCCCAACTGCTCATTGGAGGGAAGGATACTAGAGACAAAGTTGAAGTACTTTGGACACATCATGAGACAGCAAAGCTTAGAGAAGACAGTTATGCTGGAGAAAGTGGAAGGTAAAAGGAAGAGGGGCTGACCAAGGGCAAGATGGATGGATGGATGGATGGCATCCTTGAAGTGACTGGACTGACCTTGAAGGAGCTGGGGTTGGTGACCATACGACAGGGAGCTCTGGCGTGGGCTGGTCCATGAGGTCACGAAGAGTCGGAGACAACTGAACGAATGAACAACAACAAAGGGACTTCAGTCTCCTAATGAGCTCATTTTAAATATGATGTCCATGGCTTTTTCTTGTATTCTGGGTAAGGGAGAATGTGGGAATTGCCCCAGGTCTTTGATGTATTCTGAGCACAGTGCCAGCTTAGCATGTCAAAGTACTGTTCTCACTATATTTCCTGTTGGTTATGTGGACCAACAAGGAGAGGCCCAAGATAACTAGTCTTGTGTGTTTCGGCTCATTACATCAGATCTCTCAAAAAGTTTGTACAAGGAGTCAAAGGTCAAAATATTAATGAGCTAAAAATAACATTTCCTAAATTTGAATGGTGATAATTATTAGCTGCTTAATGTTCTAACTGTTGAGTGTAATTCCTGAAACATGACCTTTCTCCTCTCCCTGCTCTGTATAGGAGGATAATTTTCTTCTGGAGGATCATCAAGCACAGTGTGTCCAACTTCTGTTGAGGAAGCCTCCACTACAGTGAGAATCTTTCTGTTCTTGGAGCATTTTCACTTTCAAATTGAAAAAGGAACCCTATAGAATAGGTCCATGTGATAATAATCCTCAAACCGGACATGCTTCCGCAGTAACTGGCAGGAATGGATGGGCTTATTCAAAGGAGAGTCGATAAGCAAATGAGAGCAGTATGTGTGAAAAAGATCTTGGAGTCCTTGTGGACAACAAGTTAAACATGTGCCAACAATGTAATGCAGCGGCAAAAAAAGCAAATGGGATTTTGGCCTGAATCTAGAGCATAGTGTCTAGATCAAGGGAAGTCATGCTACCTCTCTATTCTGCCTTGGTCAGAAGACAGCCTCTGCCAATGCATTCAGTCCTACTTGATGAAGGAGGACTCGTTTGCACAAAGGGCTGTTCTATCAAAGTCCTGTTTGCTCTCTGTTTCATCTCCCTCCAATAAACAATGTTTGCACAGAACATGTTTTTCATAATTATCAGGATAGAGTCACCAGCTTTTTGGGTTATGAGGTAGAGCAGTCTTGCCATTCTTTCTTGGCAAACTATGGCACTCGTGATAGGAAGGTTTAGTTCAAACATTGAAATGAGACAACAATGCTAGTCTTCTTCTGGGAAATTTAAATTCTGAGGGAGGAATGGAAGAGAAGAATTGTGCTCTCATTATTTTTTAAAAATGTAACTCCTTTCCTGTATATTTTGTCTATCAACAGGCAGCTACAGAAATCCTGGATCAAAAGCAGGCTGTATGAATGGGATTCCAACTTTAAATTCCCAAGCAGGATGATCAGTACATCCGTGCTTGTCGTCATCTGCCTTTACATGGTAATGGAGCTCCATAGGGTGATTCTCTCAGCAAAAAACAGTTGCTTAGTATATCAGTTGCTAAACAGGAAAACATTTCCACCTCAGCTTGAATGAAAGCAACATCTACTGCCACCAGTCTCTAATGTGAGCCGCAGTGGCGCAATAGGTTAATACCCTTGTGCTGGCTGAACTGCTGATCTAAAAGTTGGGTTGCTGACCTGAAGGTTACCGGTTCGAATCTGTGAGATGGAGTGAGCTCCTGTCAGTCAGCTCTAGCTTGCGGGGACATGAGAGAAGTCTTTCAGCTAACAGATCTGGGTGTTCCCCAGCCAATTGTCTCACACCAGAAGCGACTTGCAGTGCAGTATGTTCTCAAGTCACTTCAGACATGATAAAAACCCCAAAAACAAAACAGTCTCTAATCAGCAACTTGGCAGAATTATTTCCAGTGTGATGAAGGCATATGAAGACAGAAATAGTTAATCATTGCAGTGGATTAAACCCCTGTGCCAGTAGGACTGAAGACCGACAGGTTGCAGGGAGAGCGTGGATGAGTTCCCTCTGTCAGCTCCAGCTCCTCTTGCGGGGACATAAGAGAAGCCTCCCACAAGGATGATAAAAACATCAAAAACATCCGGGCGTCCCCTGGGCAACGTCCTTGCAGACGGCCAATTCTCTCACATCAGAAGCGACTTCCAGTTTCTCAAGTCGCTCCTGACATGACAAAAAAAAAAAAAAGATTGCAGTTCATAATCATGTGCCTGGAATAATTCTAATGCTTACTCTAACCCATGTGTCTCATGACATGTGCAAAATAAAAACACCGCTACTACTACAACAGTCCCTCCCTTTTGTTTTTTCCAAATCAGCCAATAGAGTTTCTTGCTGAAAACAGCACATTCATGTTTTTGTGGTATTAAATGTATCAATTGAAAACAGTGTCAGACAATAGATATTTAGGTGTAGAGCTTTCCCTACTCTCAGGCTCTCCAAATATTGTAGAATATAACTTCCATTTTTCCTGCCTGCTAGCCATTCTGCCTCTGGCTTGGGGGACCTATACTCTCAAATCTGTGGTTCCCAATCTTTGATCCTCCAGGTGTTTTGGACTTCAGCTCCAGCTATTCCAAACAGCTGGTAAGATGGCCGGGATTTCTGGAAGTTGAAGTCTAAAACACCCAGAGGACCAAAGGTTGGAAACCACTGCTCTCAAATGAAGGGAGCACTGGATTGTGGAAGGCTACAAACATAACTTTTATATCAGGAGTGAGAATGATGCAGCCCTCCAGATGATGTTGAGTGATGTCTTCCATAATCCCTCAACATGGACTTGGCTGGGGAGGAAGTTGAGGAAGATCTGTGGCCCACTCCTTGTTCAATAACAAGGCAGAAGTTGTTGTGTTGGGGCTGCCTTCTTTCAGTTTCACAGATACCCAGCTATTTCATTTTTTTGCCCAATCTAGAACATATAATGGATTTGTCGAAGGCTTTCATGGCCGGAATCACTGGGTTGTTGTAGTTTTTTTTGGGCTATATGGCCATGGTCTAGAGGCATTCTCTCCTGACGTTTCGCCTGCATCTATGGCAAGCATCCTCAGAGGTAGTGAGGTCTGAGGATGCGTGCCATAGATGCAGGCGAAACGTCAGGAGAGAATGCCTCTAGACCATGGCCATATAGCCCGAAAAAAACCTACAACAACCCATATAATGGATTGTTTTATTGTGTGATTTTGCTTTTAAGATATTCAGACTAATTGTTGCTGTTTCATATGTCCTCCAGTTTGCCACTTACGAATATATTTTGGTCGCCTGGACTATTCGAATATTCAGTCCTCTATTCGATGGTTTTGCTGCATCGACATTTGCTGATGGATCTCCAGAAATTTACTCTGCTATTCAAGAATTTGGAAGTGTCTTAAAAGGTAGACCATGTGGGTTAGAGGCATATTATATGATATTCTAAATTCAGCATGATTTTATGTGGATGGTGCCAGTTGCTTTGGTCTAAGTATAATTCTTAGGCAAAAAAATTATTTATTTAATTTATTTAAAACTTCTATATCCCGATCTTCTCTACCTCCGTAGAGGGACTCAGACCAGCTGCGTGAGAGTGCTTGCCTATAATTTTTACACATTTGTTCATAGTCTTTTTCTCCCCTGAGGAGCCTTCAGACTTATTATTTCTGATGTTACCCCATACATGATTTTTGCTCCAGATTCCCTTCCTTCCAAACGCTGAGGTTTCATCATTTAAACTCATAAAAGAGGATGAAGCTCAAAAGTAATGCCTTCTTGGTCAGAGCAGAGAGCTGTCTCCTAAGCAGGTTCTTTTCTACCTTACTCCAATTTCCCTGAGTGGAAGGAAGGTCACTTCCTCTACTGTGTTCACAAAGCCTTAGCCACTGCACTGCGTTTTTTGGGTCACTACTTGGTGATTTGTCTTAGCCATGTTCAGAACAGACAGTTGCATCTAAAGGGCTGAGCACTTAGTGGAAAAAAGAGCAACTGTCATTCCTGAAGACCTGCCCCTTTCCTCAATTTCCAGTGGCACGAACTATAGCCACTGGGAGAATAAGGAAATTCTGTGCCTCCAGCCTTTCTTAGCAAATTCTAGGGTATTTTGACCATTGTCTTTCTATGACACATATTACCAATAATAATCATCATCCTCATCAGCAGCAGCAAGGAAGCTGATGAAACCATGGATCATATCCTCAGCTGCTGCAAGAAAATCGCACAAATGGACTACAAACAGAGGCACAACTCTGTGGCCCAAATGATTCACTGGAACTTAGGCCACAAGTACCACCTGCCAGTAGTAAAGAACTGTTGGGATCATAAACCTGCAAAGGTAGTGGAAAATGAACACACAAAAATACTGTGGAACTTTCAAATCCAGACTGACAAAGTTTTGGAACACAATACCCCAGATATCACAATTGTGGAAAAGTAAAAAGTTTGGATTATTGATGTCGCCATTGCAGGTGGCAGTCACATTGAGGAAAAACAACAGGAAAAACTCAGCCATTATCAGGACCTCAAAATTGAACTAGAAAGGCTCTGGCATTAACCAGTACAGGTGGTCCCAGTGGTCATTGGCACACTGGGTGCTGTACCAAAATATCTAAGCCAGCATTTGGAAATCAAATCTGTCAACTGCAAAAGGCCACCTTACTTGGATTTGCACACATCATTTGAAAATACATCACTCAGTCCCAGATGCTTGGGAAGTGTTCGACTTTGTGATTTTGTGATATGAAATCCAGCATACAGATCTCGTTTGCTGTGACATAATGCGGTGTTAATAAAATAATAATAATAATAATAATAATAATAATAACAACAACAACTTAATTTTTATACCCTGTCACCATCTCTCTGAAGGGACTCGGCGCGGCTTACAAGGGGACAAGCCTGAAAATACAAAGTAAAAACATACACAATAAAATAAAATAAAAACAAATGTAAAATCAACAACAGCATCAGAAAAAAAAACAGTTCCAATCACAAGTGCATATTTTAAAAACAGTATACCCAGACACTTGCATTCAGAGCACCCCAACAGATGGGCATCCAGCCTCTGTTTAAAAGCATCCAAAGAAGGAGCGTCCACCACACTCCAAAGCAGAGAGTTTCACTGCTGAACAGCCAGGAAGTTTTTCCTAATGTTCAGGTGGAATTTCCTTTCCTATAGTTTGAATCAGAAGGAGGTTCTTCACTTTGAGCACTACTCATCATGTGTTTGGTTGTCTGCCAGGATACTTTTTGTCAGTGACCCCCTTTTTTTTTGTAGAAATAGGAGTGTTAGTGCTACTATTCCCTCACAAAGATGAGGGATAAAGCCACCCTAAATAGGCCTTCTAGAGAACACACACACATATAAGAGATAGTAGGTTTCTAAGCTAGATATTGATTGGGAATACTAGAAGGAAATGACACTGACTAAAGCTGGCAACTTCTTGTTCTACAGGTGTTTGGCAGTTCAGCTTGATTACTTCCTGTTTCACATGCTTCATTTACGTAGCTCATCTCTTAGTCTGCTACAGGTAAGTATAGCCTCTGGGTTAGAGGGGCCTGGTGTAGAAATGATATTGATCATTGTCCAGCCTTGATTGGGCCATTAAGAATGCTGTTTCTCTTCCTTCCTGCTTTATGAGTATACCTGACATTATTTCAGTTTTTAAAGAAAATATGTTAGGCAGGCACAATGATCTTGCTATCATATTTGCCAGCCATGGTTCATGATAATGATAAGTCAACAATTCCCAAACATGGATAATAAGAGTTTGCTAAACTGTGGTTTGATTTAATGATAATGGGGGAAAATGCTGGTGCCCTCGATTTTTTTGGAGTGGGGTGAACTCTCATCATAAGCCACAGCTTCTGCCAATCTAAAAGTTCAAAAACATGCAAATGTGTGTAGATCAATAGGTACCGTTTTGGTGGGAAGGTAACAGCACTCCATGCAGTCATGCCGGCCATGTGACCTTGGAGGTGTCTACGGACAACTCTGGCTCTTTGATTTAGAAATTGAAATGAGCGCCACCCCCCAGAGTCAGACCAAATTGTGTCCAAATTTGGTGTCAATTCGTCCAGTGGTTTTTGAGTTAGGTTAATCCCACACACTAACATTACTTTAAAAAAAATATAATCTTTATTAAGTTTTCTAGCACATATAAAAATAACATGAAAACACAGGGAGATGGGGTAAGGGGGGGGGGGTATGGGGGGTAGAGGTATAGCTGTAGTCCCTCATTTCTTGATACAAATATGCGGATGTATCTGCATAAACGAACATGTATCTTCCAAATATGTCAATCCTTTTGCTCCCCTACATACTGACATACACCACAAGACAAGACACAACATAGCACGACATAATTAAAAGTGACTTCCATTCTGTTTCCCAATGGGTTATCAATCTATATCTTTTGCTCTCCCTTTACTTTCGAGGGAGCTGGGATATTTTTTTTTGACCCTTCCTTCTTCATATTTTATGCTATCTTCCTCTCTCCTTATTTATTTTATTTATTTTATTTTAGTGTTTTTAAGTGTCATCTATTTTGCCATATTCATATTCCTCCACGCAAGACCAGTCCGTCATGTTTGCTGGTCTTCCCAGGCTGTTTCTTAGGAGGAATGTCAGCTTATCCATATCCCTTATATCTAGTAATTTATCCAGCCATTGTTCAGTAGTGGGTATGTGCTCTTCCTTCCAGTGTTTGGCAAAAGTTAATCGTGCAGCAGTGGTTATATGTGTGAAGAGTACGTCCTCGTTGTTACTTAGGTTTAGATCTTTGTCCGTAAGACCTAACAAGAAGTATTCTGGTTTCTGCGGAATACTTCTTTTTAGGATTTTTCGGGTCTCTTCTTGTATGACTCGCCAATATTTGATGGATTCTGGGCAAGTCCACCACATATGGTAGTAGCTTCCTGTATGTTTTTTACATTTCCAGCACAGGTTTGGGTATTTTTTATACATTAGACTCAATTTTTAGGGGTCATATGCCACCTGTGGAAGGTCTTCAACCACATTACATTTTTATTTATATAGATGACATAGAGCAGCATCAGAGATATTGTGTGTGTGTGTGTGTGTGTGTGACATGCATTTTATGTAACATTTCAATTCAAGATGTTTGTTGTACCAGCACATGGACCAGAGTTTGTAAAAGTTGCTACTTAGGACTATAACTCCCACCATCTCTCAGCAAGCATAGCCATGTTGGGAAATGTAAACTCAAAAGTAGCTTTTCCAATGGATTATGAAAATGGATTATGATTTTCCTTTGGTCTTCAGGTGGAACTGAACCCTTCTACCACTGCCATTAATAGCCCTTAAAGTGTAGTGGATTACAAGTTTCTCTAGTAGCAGTGCATATGAAATAGGGATCTGGTGGGCTTTTCTATTTTTGAGTCTTACACATCTTTTGAATTTTTTTCCTTGAAAAGTCCATGAAGTGTTTTGAGTGAACATTTCTCTTTGTCAGGGCTTCATAATGTTTTCAGTACTTTATTGCCAATGTTAGCTTTTATACATCTCTCTCTGTAGTACTTTTCATGCATACCAAAAGTATGAATGTGGCTATGAGAAGTGTGGTAGCTTTCACATGTTCCAATGAACTAGTTTTAAAAATAATGTTTTGTTGTTTTCTTTCCTAGAACACAAATAAGGCTGCTGCGTGCAGGCAAGAAATCTCTTTTTCTGTCAGATGATTTTAAGGTGTCACCTCCTCACAGTGTGGTGAGTTTTAAAAAATATCCTCAGGTATTTTCCAGTAGTGATCTGGCAAATTTGAAGCTTTGTTTGTGCTGTGTTGACAGCTGGCTTTTCAGTACCATCAATACTTCTGCTCTTTGAGATTGCAGAGGACTTTGCTGCTAAGAAAATAATATAAATAAATAATATATAATATATAAATAAATAATATATAATATATAAATAAATAATATATAATATATAAATAATAATATATGGATATAAAGATTGGCACAAGCAATAAAGAAGCATAGGAAAGTGTGTGACAATCTATGAATTGAAAGCATGGAGCTAGTAATTTCTTTTTTAAGATACTAGGAAATTTATTTTGCATTACCTGGATTCATATGGATGATGCAGATTGGACCAAAAACTTTCATTTTCCAAAAACAAAATACAGCAGGATTGAAGAGAAACAACTAGAAAAGCTGACAAGATCTGAGGATTTAAAGATCGAACTGCAAAGACTCTGGCACAAGCTAGTCAAGGTGATTCCAGTGGTGATCGACACACTGGGTGCAGTGCCTAAAGACCTTGGTCTGCACTTAAACACAATTGGCGCTGAGAAGATTACCATTTGTCAGCTACAAAAGGCCACCCTATTGGGATCTGTACACATTATTCGCTGTTACATCACAGAGTCCTAGACACTTGGGAAGTGCCCGACGTGTGATCCAGTACAACAGCCAGCCGAGTGATCTTGTATGCTGCATACTAATCTTGTTGTGTTTCAAATAATAATAATAGTCATCATCATCATCATCATCACCATCACCATTTATATTCTGCTCAATCTCCATAAACAGAAGTATAGGATTTCCTAGCTCTTCAAAATGTGAGTAGATAAATAGGTACCACTTCAGTGGGAAAAGGCAAGGAGACGCTCCAAGCAATCTTGCCAGCCACACAACCAGGAGGTACCAATGCAGGCTTGAAAATGGAGAAAAACACCTTCCCAGAGCCAGAGATGAGAACTGTCCCCAGAAGCCGGAAATGAAACTTCTGCCTATGTTTGTATTTGTGTGTTGTGTGTCTTATTGTATTTGATTGTAAAGGCACTGAATGTTTTCAGATGTTTGTAGATGCTATTATCTGCTCTGAGTCCGGCGGAATGTAAATAAAGTTTATTATTATTATTGTTGTTGTTGTTGTTGTTGTTGTTATTATTTGAAACACAACAAAATGAGTTCCACAGCAAACAAGATCACTCTGCTGGCTGTTGTATTGGATCACACATCGGACACTTCCCAAGTGTCTAGGACCGTGTGAGGTATAGGTGAATAATGTGTTCAAAAGGTTGGCCTTTTGCAGCTGGCAGCTTGTAATCTTGTCAGCGCCAATTGTGTTTAATAATAATAATAATTTCTTCTTCTTCTTCTTCTTCTTCTTCTTCTTCTTCTTCAGTGTTTCTAAATGGTATTTGTGAGATACATGCATCAATAAACTGCCCTTTTGTTTGTTTGCTCTAACAGGTTTCATCAGGAAAATTTACCTCTTGGCAAGTTGCTTATATATTATGGGGTATGTGAACATCTGTGCTTCAAACATGTGGTATGAGATATATATTTGTTTAATATTTTCTCCATTTTGTTGACAACTTGTGTTTTCTCTGCTAGGATTTTCAGCCATGCAGCTTGTGATTATGGTGTTTGGCATGATCATCATGTATATTATAATTTTGCCTATGAAGCATGGTCAGTGGAAGCAACTTCTTGACAAATGGGGAACTGTCATGTAAGTGTCAGCAGCCATAATAATCACCTTGCTCTTCCTGCCTTTTAGAACAGACCCAACGTGATCATTTCTGCAGTTGTCAGCAAGATAGTCTGGCTGCACAGAATGCAATTTCCAGTCAGTGTGGGTTGGAGACCATTGGTTGCCTCTCCTTTAACACTGACTTGAAAAAATGTGTGGATAGTAATTGCCGATCTGTCTATATAAATAAAAATGTAATGTTCGTTTGTGGGATTAACTTAACTCAAAAACCACTGGACTAATTGACACGAAATTTGGACACAATACACCTAACAGGCCAATGAGTGCCCATCACCCATAAACACACACACATACACACGCACACACACAAAACCCCAGTGGAACAGACTTAATAACAAAAAAATACACTATATATACACATACACATACACTCATATACATATGCACACATTCATACACACACACGTATATGCACAAACACACAAATATACACATACATATATATACACACATATATACATATACACATGCACATATACATGCACACACACACATATATATACATATGCACACATATATACACACAAATATGCATATAGACAAGCACACACATATATACAGTATTCATGTACACATATAAGCACACAAATACACAAATATATACACACACATATACACCCATACACACACACACACAAACACACTTATATACACACACAAGTCACATATACACAGCAACGCGTGGCAGGGGATGGCTTGTTGAATAATATATTAAATGATTGAGATTCTGCAAAGTAAGCATCTGGGATAATGTATGTGTTAGTTATTTCCATTTTCACTAGAATCCACAAGATCTTGCACCATTTATTAAAACTCAAAGAATTGCAAATGTCATCAATTTCATCTCCCTACCACGTAGGAACCCATTCTTATTATGAAATAAATGCTCATGGACTGTGGGCCCTTCCACACAGCCATATAACCCAGAATATCAAGGCAGAAAATTCCACAATATCTGCTTTGAACTTGGTTATCGTGAGTCCACACTACCATATAATCCAGTACAAAGCTGAGAATGTGGGATTTTATTCAGCTATAGGGAAGGGGCTTCAGATCACAAATTCATGCCAGAAAACACTTTGCTTCTCTATTTTGGCAAATGAGATTGTCATGGGAAGCTCTGGCAAAGGGGGGACGCCTGGCTCGAGAGCAGTACGTGTGAAAAAGATCTTGGAGTCCTCGTGGACAACAAGTTAAACATGAGCCAATAATGTGATGTGGCGGCAAAAAAAGCCAATGGGATTTTGGCCTGCATCAATAGGAGCATAGTGTCTAGATCTAAGGAAGTAATGCTACCCCTCTATTCTGCTTTGGTTAGACCACATCTGGAATATTGTGTCCAATTCTGGGCACCACAATTCAAGAGAGATATTGACAAGCTGGAATGTGTCCAGAGCAGGGTGACTAAAATGATCAAGGGTCTGGAGAACAAGCCCTATGAGGAGCGGCTTAGGGAACTGGGCATGTTTAGCCTGAAGAAGAGAAGGCTGAGAGGAGATATGATAGCCATGTATAAATATGTGAGAGGAAGCCACAGGGAGGAGGGAGCAAGCTTGTTTTCTGCTTCCTTGGAGACTAGGACGCGGAACAATGGCTTCAAACTACAAGAGAGGAGATTCCATCTGAACATTAGGAAGAACTTCCTGACTGTGAGAGCCGTTCAGCAGTGGAACTCTCTGCCCCGGAGTGTGGTGGAGGCTCCTTCTTTGGAAGCTTTTAAGCAGAGGCTGGATGGCCATTTGTCAGGGGTGATTTGAATGCAATATTCCTGCTTCTTGGCAGGGAGTTGGACTGGATGGCCCATGAGGTCTCTTCCAACTCTTTGATTCTTTGATTCTTTGAAAGGGTCCTTCCACACAGCCCTATATCCCAGAATATCAAGGTAGAAAATCTTACAATATCTACCTTGATCTGGCTTATCTGAGTCTACACTGCCATAAATTTAAGTTCAAAGCAGATATTGTGAGATTTCCTGCCTTGATATTCTGGAGGCCCTTCCACACATCCCTATATCCCATAATATCAAGGCAGAAAATGCACATTATCCGAGTGTGGACTCAGATAACCCAGGTCAAAGCAGATATTGTGGGATTTTCTGCCTTGATATTCTCGGATATTGGGCTGTTTGGAAGAGCCCTAAGTTATATGGTTGTGTGTAAGGGCCCTAAATCTCTACCCCTTTGATCTTAACTTTTGAAAATACTGTTGAAAATGGATATTGGATCTAGTCATTCATTCAGGCCTTAAGTCCTGGAGAAAGACCTGGCACTGCCCAATGCAGACCATCCATTTTCATTCCTAGCCTCCAGTAGTCTTCACCAACACTGATCCATTGTCCTTGTGGTTTGTTTACTTGGCTGTGCCTTCTTGATCTTTTGTCTTCCAGCCTTTCTCTTGCTATTGTTATGTTTATCAAGAAGATGCAAGTTTATTTGGCTGGCATTTTTTTCCTTCAACCGAAGCTTTCGCCAAAAGACAAGCAAAAACCTTTGGCACTTGATAACAGGTTAGTGTCAGGAACCAAGAGCCTTCCTGTGATTCATTTCCTGGAATACAGCTTTTCCACTGGACACTACCACCCCATTGTTGAAAGATACTGAAAGGTACCCCACACTCTCCCCCTGCCAGTGTTTCCTCTCAAACATGTTAAACTGTCTGCTTGTCTTTTTTGTTTGCTTTTACCATCCTCTTAAACATATTTCATCAAAGAAAGTAGCAAAGTCTAGCTGCAGAAAACCTATACAGTATGTACCTTGACAAAGGTTTTTGTTTATCTTGTCTTTTGTAAGAACTATCGCTGGGGATTCAATACACTTGCAGGCAAATGCAATAGAGCACATATAAAAACAGAGCAGGAAATAGGGATTTGGCAAGTGCTGTATGGTGTTACAGTCCCCTTGAAGACACAGGCCCAAAGCATTGGTTTAAGAGGGGCCAGTTGGGTAGTTAAGGATTTTGTGACAGCCTTTCCTTGAGATATCAAACCTAGCTGGAGTGACTGTATTTTAATTACAGCCCGGTTGGATTACTATAATGAGCCCTATTTGTTATTTATTTATTTAAAACATTTATATTTCTGCCCTTCCCACCCCAAAGGGGACTCAGGGCGGAGCACAGCATATATATGGCAAACATTCAATGCCAGGACAAAGGAGCCCCTGTTGGCGCAGTGGGTTAAACCCCTGTACTGGCAGGACTGAAGATTGACAGGTCACAGGTTCAAATCTGGGGAGAGCGCGGATGAACTTCCCTCTGTCAGCTCCAGCTCACCATGTGGGGACATGAAAAAAGCTTCCCAAAAGGATGGTAAAACATCAAAGACATCCGGGCATCCCCTGGGCAACATCCTTACAGACAGCCAATTCTCTCACACCAGAAGCGACTTGCAGTTTCTCAAGTCGCTCCTGACACGAAAAAAATACACCATTTAAATACACCATTTAAAACCATCCTGGTCATCTGCGTCAAATCTAATTGGCCTGGTAATCTTTCCTATTGCTGCTTTATAGCCCTGTCCCAAAAGCTTGGTCCCACAGCCAAGTTTTTACCATCCTTCTGAAGGACAGGAGAGAGGGGTCTGATCTGATCTCACCAGGAAGGGAGTTCCATAGCCGGGGGCAATCACCAAGAAGGCCCCGTCTCTCATCCCCACCAATCATGCATTTAGTAAATCTTAAATGGTGCCTCTTTTCTTCTGCAGGAAAGCATTTGTAAACTTCAGCTACTTCTTATTCTTCCACTCGGTGGTGGTGGGATTCACCTCCTGTCTCATGAGACTGTTCTATAGCATTGTCATAGGAACCTGGTTGATTGGACGAGTAGACAGGCCTGTGATGCCAAAGGGCTTTGAAACCCGTGATAATGGTGAGTGCCTGGGATGGGCCCTAAACCTAACAGAGGTATCCTCCAAAATATTTATAAGGAGGTCTTCTAGAGACATAATAGCTTTCCACTTCCATCTATAGCTCAGAAACGGTCTTTGGACAGCATGTATAAAACAACTTGTCCTTCTTTTGCTGCAGGGTTCAATACCTGGGTGCAAATGCTGTTCTTGGACCACTACCACACCAATCCTACTCTTGTCTGCTTTTGCCACCTCCTTGATACTCAATACAGAGAAAAGCAAAGTTGGAAAGCCACCTCCAACTTTACTATCAATGAGCTGACAAGAACAGGTAAGTAAATTGAATCTTGGATGAAAGAATCCCAAGGGCACAGCTCAACATATTAGCTTTTTTTTTTTTTGCTCCACTATCCTACAACAGAAGAAAATAGCTCACTAGTTATGATAACATGGTTTCTAGTTCTAGGGAAATGGCAGCAGTATGATAGTCGAGAAGCACCAACAGTGACCTTGTAAACATGCCCATCAACCCACTGCTGCTTTTTTAATGGTAGTTGTTTCTCTTAATGATAGTAGGTCAGGTTTTTTCCCCCCTGGCTTACAGGCAGCCCTACGTACTATTTCTATGAGTTTTCAAACTCAATTTAGAGCACTGGCCAAATTTGTTCTAAAAGAACAAACAAATGAGCAAGCAGAAACCCTCTCCTTTGCATCAGCTTTATTCTAACTTTGAGGATTGTTGATACTGGATTGAAATGGATATCTAGGGCTGGTTAGTAAAGCCACACGTTGTTTTTGAATATGTGTGCAGTATTCAGGGCTGCAGTGGAACAGCAGGTTAAACTGCTAAGCTGCAGAACTTGCTGACCAAAAGGTTGGCAGTTCGAATCTGCAGGATGGGGTGAGCTCCCATTGCCAACTTCTGCCAACCTAGCAGTTCAAAAACATGCTAATGTGAGTAGATCAATAGGTACCCCTTCGGCAGGAAGGTAATGGTGTTCCATGCAATCATGCTGGCCACATGACCTTGGAGGTGTCTATGGACAACGCCAGCTCTTTGGCTTAGAAATGGAAACTAGCTCCACCTCCCAGAGTCGGACTCAAATAGACTTAATGTCAAGGGGAAACCTTTACCTATCTATGTACGTATAGTCCCTTGATCTGTCTGTTGGTCAGTAATTTTTAAAAGAAAAGGAAAGAATGAGAGAATGGGTGCCAAATTTGTAATAAAGCAAGTTGTGGTAACTTTGTTTTAGGTTATCGGGTTTCATGCAGAGCCAGGACAAGATGGCTGCTATTCTATACACTTCTGAACAATCCCAGTCTGCAGAAATACAGGAAACCAAGATCAGATCCTCAATCAGTGGACTCCTTGCAGAATTTTTCTGACAATATTTGTATTTAATCCAGAGCCATATAATAAGGTGGTTGAGGAAATGCAGTTTCCTCTAGTTTGTGGAATTTGTAATGTGAAAACCTGGACTTGGTGCTACAAGGTGCCAAAGAAATGTCAACATTTTAGTTGCTGGCTACTTACTTACACCCACCTGCCTTACCCCAAATTGGCATCTCCTGTGTATCCAGTATTTTGTATCCTATGAAACTCTGTCTTGTACCCAAGACGTTTTAGCTGCTCTGGCTGGAGGAATTGGAAATAGTGTCACAAGTACCATCTGCCTGTGACAAAGAACTGGTGGGATCACAAGCCCAAAAAAGATACAGAAAATGAACATGTCAAACTATTCTGGGACTTCCGAATTCAGACCAACAGGGTTTTGGAGCACAATACTCCTGACCTCACAATCGTGGGGGTAAACAAAACAAAAGAAAGTATGGCTTGTTGCTTTTGCAATCCCAGACAACAGCAGATTTGAAGAGTAGCAACTGGAAAAGTTGACACGATACGAGGATTTAAAGATTGATCTACAAAGACTTTGATTCAAGGCAGTAAAGGTGGTTGCAGTAGTGCTCAGGACACAGGATACAGTGCCTAAAGACCCTGGCCAGCACTTAAAAACAATCAGTGCTGACAAAATTACTGTCAGCTGCAAAAGGCCACTCTACTCGAATCTGCACACATTATTCACCAATATATCACACTTAGGAAGTGTTCGACATGTGATACAATACAACAGCCAGCATAGTGATCTTGTTTGCTGTGTACTAATCTTGTTGTGTATCAAATAATAATAACAATAACAATAACAGCAATAACAACAATTTTATTTATATCTCACCACCATCTCCCAAAAGGGAGTCGGGGCAGCTTACAAAAGCACGTATTAGTGCTGTAAACACTAATAAAATTATATATAAACTGTAAAATTATATACATGGCTTGTGTTGATATAGAGAAAAGCAAACCAGGAGACAAAGCTCCATGTGCTCATAGATGGTCACTTGCTTTCTTTGTTTTTAAAAGCCCAATGCATTTCAACTATTTACAGGGTTGGCCTTCCTCAGGGGCTACACTAGAACTTTCAAATATTTCAGTTTAATACATTAACAAGGACAAAACATTATTAGTTATATTCTCTAAGAACATATCAATTACTTTATTCTACATGAAGATACCACTACCCGGGCGAGTTGTATAATAGACTCTACAAGGAATTGAAAAGGAAAACTAGACACTATCATCCCTGGATGTATATGCATAGACTTAGGAAGTCTAAAGAGAATAAAAGTGGAAATTCCTTTTTGTTTCATATATAAAATACATAGCCCTAAGGTGACTTTATATTTTAATACCTTATTTACTTATGTATAACTCTAGCACTTTTAGTAAAAATATCATCCCCCCATAACTTGGGTCAGCTTATCCACAAATCAGTGTGAGTATTAGCTATTAACAAAAAATCAATCTGTCGAAGACTTTCATGGCCGGAATCACTGGGTTGTTGTAGGTTTTTTGGGCTGTATGGCCATGTTCTACAATCATTCTCTCCTGACATTTTGCCTACATCTATGGCAGGCATCCTCACAACCTCTGAAGATGCTTGTCATAGATGCAGGTGAAACGTCAGGAGAGAATGCTTCTAGGACATGGCCATACAGCCCAAAAAATCTACAACAACCCAAAAAATGTACCATCCTCTTCTTTGACTACAGTGGCACGATCCTAGTCCATTGTAGGAGAACTTAAAAGTAGCACCAAACTCTTCTCCGCTCTTTACCTTGTCACTGCTTTTGGCCTTTTGGAATGCCTGAGGAAATGATGGTAGCGGCAAAATTACATTAGTATTTTCCCCCCCTTTGGGGACATGACCCTCAATTTGTCAATGAAGCATATCAAAATCCATCATTTTGGCCCTCAAACCTGCTCATAACTTATACATTCGTATACGTACAATAATTATGTTAATGAAGCAAAGTTTGTAACTTTTCCATCATTAAAAAGCAAAAGTGTCACTCTGTCACTCATGGAAGCAATTTAGAAATATTTTTGGATTTTGGAGTTCTGGGTAACGGATACTCAAAACAGTATAACAGTCTGCCTTCTATTTCCCCGATGATCACTTTCGAGATATAACCTCAGAAAGTAGTCTTCTTGAGTTATACACCCTATTTACTCAAATCTAATGCACACTTTTTTTTGCTAACTTAGCTTGCCAAAATGAGGGTGCACATTAGATTCGAGTCATATAATAATTTAGTACTAAGCCAAAGCAAAAAGGTAAGCTGCGTCAGGAGCACCTGGAGCTCTTACTTGGGAGATGTCATCTCTAATTTAATGGTCTCAATCCTATGCAATTCTGGGATTTGCAGCTTGGTGAGGCATCAGCATTCTGTAGCAGAGAAGACTCAAGACCTTGTAAAACTACACCCCTCATTTTTTTTATGTCAGAAGCAACTTGAGAAACTGCAAGTCACTTCTGCTGTGAGAGAATTGACCATCTGAAAGGACATTGTCCAGGGGATGCCTCGATGTTTTACCATTCTGTGGGAGGCTTCTCTCATGCCCCTGCATGGGGAGCTGGAGCTGATAGATGGAAGGTCACTCTGTCTTGCAGATTCGAACCGCCGACCTTCAGGTCAGCAGTTCAGCTGGCACAAGGGTTTAACCCATTGGGCCAGCCCTCCTTACAGCCTTCATGATTCCATAGCATTGAACCAAGGCAGTTAAAATGGATTTATTCTATGGCATAGACTAAATGGCATGGAAAAGCACCCCAAGTTTTTTCTTTTCCATTGGTGGAAACTGGTATTCTAATGTTTTTGTTTTTAAAGAAGGACTTCTAAGCAGGCAGCAACTCTAATGTCCATATAACAAAGACAAGGTGTAATGTGTTCCCATCCAAAGTGCTTCAAGGCAGATTTGTGGAAGACTTTGCCCATGTAATAACCATGGATGTTGAATGTATGTATCACATCTTATTGTCCTGCAGTTTTTACAAGCAGGTTTGGCTACATTTTATTAACCCACTGAGCAACCTACCCAGTAGATCTGTCCAATTCCAAGTAAAGGATTTTTTTAGGTGACAATTTCCTCACGTGGCCTTAGCTGTTGCCAAGTTTCTCTCCAAGGTAGCCAGGATTAGACAACTTCCTGTATTAGAATCGGGTTGAATCTTGCCTTGTATATATTTGCAGTGTTTTTTCCCTTGTTCATATGCATCTAGAATTGCACTCGTCCTGTTTTTAAGTGGTTTTATCGGTTTATGAATTTGCTGTGCACTTTTCCCACTGAGCAAATTGAGTCTTTGGACCGCAATAAAGATTGATGATGGTGATATAACAAAGAGTACACTTTTTGCTGCTGTGCATTATATTCGTCAGGATTTTTTTTGTTGGTTTCATGTTTTTGAAAATTGAGGTGCACATTAGATTTGATGGTGCATTAGACTCGAGTAAATACTAGTATTTTCCCTTAAAAATGAGACATTTTAAATGCAATAGATGTAAGATATATGTACATATAACTGATGCAGTGAAGACAAATTGTCTCTCTTTTTTATTTTTCATACATTGTACATTTCCTTTTTTTATCATCCCCTGAAGAAGGCTGAAATGCTTTGGGCTTATTAGAAAAATAAAATAATCTTTATACTTTGAGACTTTGACTCTTCTCTTCATCCATTCTGTTCGATTTTACAAGTCCTCGTTGCTTTCCCCCCTTCTGATCTCGCATGCTGTCACATCCAACAGGGAAAGGCAAACCAGTATTCCAGGATAATATCCCAAGTGTGAAATCAAATAATTTCATCGTATTGTTTAACAAAAATGGAAAGCTTTCCAGAAAACATCAGCTTTGAATATTGTTTTTTCTGAACAGTGACTTGAGCTCAAAGATACTGTCAGATGGTGTTCTCAGTTTTTCAGTACAAAATAGCAGATGCTTCTGAAATGGGTTGTAATCTACTGATATAGTTATGTCCATGCTGCTCTACCTTTTTCACTCTGTTACTGAAAGACCCACTGAAATTGGGCAAGTTTTGACATCATTTGTATACTGTATCATTTGTATACTGGTGGAAAATAAAGTTGATCCACCAGAACTTATTTACATACTGTGTTCTTTTTTAATACAGAGCAAAGACCACCGTACATATTCATGTATAAGTTGATCTCATATATAAATCGAGGGCAGGGTTTGGAGCCAATGTTATGGATTTTGAAACAACCCATGGATAAATTGAGGATGATTGCACAGAAAGGGGAAAGCTCCAATGTTGATTCATGGCCATTGTCACTAGGCATATGTGTGAAATTTGTTCTTACCGTTTCTTTTGTGTCTTCCATTTCTTTGGAAGCACAAAATGGGGAGGCCCCTCGCCACATGAAAATCTGCTCAACACGAAAGCCTGCTTTTGTGTGCACCCAAACTTGCCTCCTTGTCTTGGAAAGAGGGTACGTGTGTGGCGGGGCCTGCAGGCAGGTCTGGAGCTTGACTGTAGGCATGCTCGAGGCCTGCCTGCCTGTCCTGCCATATACACACTCTTGGACAGTTTGTTGAGGCATGTGTGGCGAGGGCATGCAGGCAGCCAAGTCTGGAGCTTGGCTGCAGGCATGCTCCGAACATGCCTGCGTGCCCTGCTACACACACACACTCTTTCCAAGGAGAATGCATGTGTGATGGGGGGTGCAGACAGGCCCAGGAAGTGTGCACAGCTGCCAGTGCCTATGGCCAAGCGCCTCTTACTCTAAGAGTAGAAACAGCAGGTGCCAGGTAAGAAGAATGCACAGCAGGAAGGGGAGCCAGTGGGTAGGAAGCCCTCCCCAATAATGGTCCAATTTTTGGGCCCGGAAATGAAAGAACCAAAAACAACCGTCCCAATTTTGGGAGGCTTACAAAAATGGATCAGGCCCCCAACAAAAGCTGAGACATGAAACAGGACAGGGTTTCCACCATTTTCCTGCCCAGGAATCAAAACAACAACTCAGAAGTGAAGAGAATAAGGGGCTGGGGGTGGGGAGGCAGTGCTTCTTTTTGATTCTCCCTGGACTATGTCCTTACCTTTGTCATCCTGCTCAGAGAAGCGGGCAGTTCCTCTTTCAATAAGATTTGAGTACAGTATTCACATTCACCTTGTCTCTCTCCTGAGGAATCTGTATTATTTATTTATTTATAATAAATAATTTGTATAATTAATATGTATAATTAATTTGTATAATTAATAATATGTATAATTTATTTATTTATAATGACCAAGTAGCAACAGTAAGAAATTGACCGTGGAATAACAGACCGGTTCAAGATTGGGAAAGGCATACAGCAGGATTGTATACTCTCACCCAACCTATTCAACTTGTATGCAGAACACATCATGTGATGTGCGGGGCTTGACGAATCCAAGGCTGGAGTTAAAATTGTTGGAAGAAACATTAACAACCTTAGATATGCAGATGATACCACTTCGATGGCTGAAAGCGAGGAGGAGCTGAGGAGCCTTCTAACCAAGGTGAAAGAAGAAAGCACAAAAGCTGGGTTGCAGTTAAACATAAAAAACCAAGATTGTGGCAACAAGAATGATTGATAACTGGCAAATAGAGGGAGAAAACGTGGAGGCCGTGACAGAGTTTGTATTTCTAGGTGCAAAGATTACTGCAGACACAGACTGCAGCCAGAAACCAGAAGATGTTTCCTTCTTGGGAGGAGAGCAATGACCAATCTTGATAAAATAGTGTAGAGTAGAGACATCACAATGGCAACAAAGTTAAAGCAATGGTATTCCCTGTAGTAACCTATGGATGAGACCTGGACCAAAAGGAAGGCTGAGCGAAGGAAGATAGATGCTTTTGAACTGTGGTGTTGGAGAAAAGTTCTGAGAGTGCTTTGAACCGCGAGAAGATCCAACCAATCCATACTTCAGGAAATAAAGCCCGACTGCTCATTGGAGGGAAAGATAGTAGAGGCAAAGATGAAGTACTTTGACCACATCATGAGAAGAAAAGAAAACGTAGAGAAGACAATGATGCTGGGGAAAATGGAAGGAAAAAGAAAGAGGGGTCAACCAAGGGCAAGATGGATAGATGGTATCCTTGAAGTGACTGGCTTGACTCTGAAGGAGCTGGGGGTAGTCATGGCCGACAGGGAGCTCTGGCGTAGGGTAGTCCATGAGGTCACAAAGAGTCGGAAGCGACTGAAAAAATAACAACATTCACATTGATCCATGGATACCTTTATTTAGGTTTTTGGATGTTGGTATTTTACTCAAATTTCTAGACTTTGACATGAGTACAATCATCCTTCCATCTTCACTAAGGTTAGGCACACAAGACCCCTGTGAAAGGGAAAAGATATGTGTAGTATGCATAGGAATTCATGTTTTTTGTTAAAAAAAATACTATAGTCCTGCCCCCCAACAGTCTGAGGGCCCTTGGCTTCAAAAGTGTGTGGACTCCTGCTCTAGAACCGAACATAAAATCACATTAGAGGACCCAGAGATCCCTAGTGATGTGTTCTCTCTGAAAATCTCACCACCATGCCTGGAGGGAGTTGACCATCGGATCACACTGGATGACCTAATTATATATCCATTTCCATGTTCTGGCACCCCTAGTCTGTAATTTGATGTTATGACTCTGGATGGAGGCATCTAGCAGTAATCTGTTTTGAAGAGAAGTATGAGTAAAGTGTATCTCCAGATAGGCCAAAAAGGCTGACCAAAGACTAGAAGCTAAGGAAGGCTTGAAACCGATACTTTTAAAGCAAGTCTTTTTGTATATTTTCTGACACAAGTTACCAAAACAGTCTTGATTTTGATCCTTGAAAGGCGGTGAAGAAATTGGTTCAACAAATCCGTCTCTTAAGACTATAGAACTTGCTACGTGGCTTTTAATTTTGTTGTAATTCTTTCTGCCACAGAATTGGCTCATTTGGCTTCCCCCTTCACTGCCTGGAAGTCGGTCTCGGGAGGTAATTTCCTCAGGCCGCCATGGCAACTCTGTAACTGTTTCTGCAAAACCGCACAGTCATCTCTTCCTTTGGAAGAACAAAACTGTATGAGCCAAAAAGTCTGTCCTGCATAAACAAAACTAACCTATTCCCTCCACAGGAATGCAGCCTACTTTTTTCCGCTTCTCTACAAGAAACAAAGCCATTGTATCCATTGTCTTAGCCCTCAGGATTGAACCAAAAGATGCCAAATGAGATGCCAAGAAACAGAAGTGACTGCATGTGTTTGGAAGAGAAAGATGTCTAATTAGACCAGTGTTTCTCAACCTTCTTAATGCCAAGACCCCTTAATACAATTCCTCATGTTGTGGTGACCCCCAACCATAAAATAATTTTTGTTGCTACTTCATAACTGTCATTTTGCTACTGTTATGAATTGTAATGTAAATATCGGATATGCAGGATGTATTTTCATTCACTGGACCAAATTTGGCACAAATATCCGATTCCCCCAAAGTTGAATACTGGTGGGGTTGGAGCAGGATTGAGTTTGTCATTTGGGAGGTGTAGTTGCTAGGATTTATAGTTCACCTACAATCAAAGAACATTCTGAACTCCACCAATGATTGGCACACAGAACTCCTGTGACCAATAGAAAATACTGGAAGGGTTTGGTGGGCATTGACCTTGAGTTTTGGAGTTGTAGTTCACCTACATCCAGAGAGCAATGTGGACTCAAACAATGATGGATCAAATTTGGCACAAATACTCAATATGCCTCAATGTGAACATTGGTGGAGTTTGCGGAAAATAGACCTTGTCATTTGGGAGCTGTACTTGCTGGGATTTATAGTTCACCTCCAATCAAAGAGCATTCTGAATCCCACTAACAATTGAATTGGGCCAAACTTCCCTCACAGAACCCCCATGCCCTGAAGGGACTTGCTAGCGTGAGCCTCCCTCTAGCCTCGCATGCTGTCCCTTGCCCGCACATGCGCACCACATGGCCATGCGCCGAGCACGCTTGCTCTCCACTCTCCGCTTGGAGTCTCACAAATGGCCCTCCCCTTGGCTCAGAGGCCAGCCAATCACAGCGGAGGAGGGCTTTTGGTAGGAGGATTTGCCATCTGTTTCCAAAAAGGAAGAGAAGGACAGGCGGAGAGCTCTTCAGCCTTCTCTGCCAAAGGGGTTCTTAAGACCATCAGAAATATATGTTTTGTGATGATTTTTGGCAACCCCTCTGAAACCCCCTCTCACAACCCCCCCAGGTGTCCCAACCCTCAGGTTGAAAAACACTGAATTAGACTAATTTTTTCTGCAGCCATTTCTTAATTGTTGCAATTAAAAGGGAGAGCAATTAGCCAGCATCACCGTTGGCTAAATTGGATACAACTAGGAGTTGCAGTCCAACTCCCTTGCACTAGGTATACAATAGAAAGAGCAAGGTTCCTCTTTCTTTATCCAATGTGCCATTGTAAGTAGATTATGTTGTAACTTGCTGTGTATAAATAATAGACTTCATCCATTTGAAGGTTCTAAAAATAGCAAGGATGGTCTTTCTGCAAATGCCTATACATGCAAACAAATGCTTGATGTTTTCAAACTCAGACCACGCAGATTTGCAACCTCTGCCTTTAACCTTTCCCTCTTATTCCATTTGCATTATCACTCTTTGATAATAGTTCTTTATTGCAATCTCATCTGAAAATAACCAGGAAATCCCCATTCAATGTGTTGCAGGATCCTGCATTTACATGTCTATACCTGAAGTGAATAATTAACCAAATGTTTGCTTTCTGTTCATGCTTTGCTCTGTGGAAGCTGAGAAATGCCACACATTTACCTTTGCTATCCCGAATGGTCAAAGGTAAAAGACAAAAAATGCATAATGGAACTCATGGCGAGACATAAAGATGAGATGTCTCGGGTATGTTTGCTTTCACCTTGCTGTGCTTCTAGAATAACATCCATCTAATTGGTGGCGACCTCCTCAGCATGACTATGATGCCCTTCCATGAGACACGGTAGGTTTAAGTGGTGAAGCTGTGGTACATGTGAGATTTTCATTGGGGAGTTGCATTGTACAACCCAATTCTGGATTTCGGTGAGCTCCTTTAACTGAATCAACAGCATGTTATGGAATTAAGGGTGGTGTAACCATGGTGTCCTAATCCAGTGTTGAATTACGAAGTACAAAGAAAGTGCGAGCACTTACAAGGGTTAGTTGGTGTTAGTAGGACACTTTCCCCTACAACAAAGTCAGTGGGGCTGCAGGAGGGAGAGAAGGAACTAGTTGATGGAATGCCTTCCCTATGTTGCTAATTCTACTTTTTAAGTGCCCCCCTCCCTATTCTTTGACTTTGGCAAAGGTATGTTTGGGTTTTATTTTGAGAAGTGCTTTGGTTTGATGAGATGACTTGATGGTGTGGTGTCTCGTCTACTGCTTGCAGGATTCATAGAATGATGGAATCATAGAGTTGGAAGAGACCTTGTGGGCCATCCAGTCCAACCCTCTGCCAAGAAGCACATTCAAAGCACCCCAACAGCCTCTCTTTAAAAGCCCCCAAAGAAGGAGCCTCCACTACACTCTGGGGCAGAGAGCTCCAATGCTGAACAACTCTCACAGTTCAGAAGTTCTTTCTAATGTTCAGGTGGAATCTCCTTTCCTGTAGTTTGAAACTGTTGTTCCATGTCCTTGTCTCCAGAGCACCAGAAAACAAGCTTGCTCCCTCCTCCCGATGATTTCCCCTCTTACTTACTTACTTAGGCGATCCCTCGTTGGACGAGTAAGATGGTCTTCCATTATGGATTTCCTTGTGGGTCCGTATGTGGCTGTGGAGCCCTATTCTTGCTCTGCATCTTCTTCCGCAGTGAGGGCATTGGTTTCCAGGTGGAAGGTGGTCCCGGTCGGGGTTGGCTTGACGCGCCTTCCTCCTGGCACGTTTCACTCTTTCACCCTCCACTCGTGCCTCCTCAAATTCTGCAGCACTGCTGGTCACAGCTGACCTCCAGTTGGAGCGCTCAAGGGCCAGGGCTTCCCAGTTCTCAGTGTCTATGCCAGAGTTTTTAAGGTTGGCTTTGAGGCCATCTTTAAATCTCTTTTCCTGTCCACCAACGTTCCGTTTTCCGTTCTTAAGTTCGGAGTACAGCAACTGCTTTGGGAGACGGTGGTCAGGCATCCGGACAACGTGGCCGGCCCAGCGGAGTTGATGTTGGAGGACCATCGCTTCAATGCTGGTGGTCTTTGCTTCTTCCAGCACACTGACGTTTGTCCGCTTGTCTTCCCAGGAGATTTGCAGGATTTTCCGGAGGCAGCGCTGATGGAAACGTTCCAGGAGCTGCATGTGACGTCTGTAGACAGTCCACGTCTCACAGGCATAGAGCAGGGTTGGGAGGACAATAGCTTTATAAACAAGCACCTTGGTATCCCTACGGATGTCCCAGTCCTCAAACACTCTCTGCTTCATTCTGGAAAATGCTGCACTTGCAGAGCTCAGGCGGTGTTGTATTTCGGCGTCGATGTTGACTTTGGTGGAGAGGTTGCTGCCAAGGTAGCGGAAATGATCAACATTTTCTAATGTTACACCATTAAGCTGTATCACTGGCATTGGAGAGGGGTTGGCTGGTGACTGCTGGAACAGCACCTTGGTTTTCTCAATGTTCAATGACAGGCCGAGCTTCTCGTATGCTTCTGCAAAGGTGTTTAGAGTGGCTTGTAGATCTTCTTCTGAATGCGCACAGACGACATTGTCATCAGCATACTGGAGTTCTATAACAGATGTTGTTGTAACCTTGGTTTTGGCTTTCAGTCTGCTGAGGTTGAATAGCTTGCCATCTGTCCGATAGATGATTTCCACTCCGGTGGGAAGCTTCCCATCAACAAGGTGAAGTATCATAGCGATGAAGATGGAGAATAGAGTTGGGGCAATAACACATCCCTGTTTGACACCGGATTCCACTTTAAATGGGTCACTTTGGGAGCCACTGCTGTCTAAGACTGTTGCCATCATGTCATCATGGAGGAGCCGCAGGATGTTCACAAATTTGCTTGGGCACCCGATTTTGTGGAGGATGGTCCAGAGAGCGCTGCGATTCACTGTGTCGAATGCCTTTGCAAGGTCGATGAATGCCATGTACAGAGGTTGGTTTTGTTCCCTGCATTTTTCTTGGAGCTGTCTTGCAGTGAAGATCATGTCCACGGTTCCTCTGGAGGGGCGGAAGCCGTTCTGGGATTCTGGGAGGGTGTCTTCTGAGAGGGGCAGAAGGCGGTTTGCAAGGATTCTTGCGAGGATTTTCCCAGCAGAGGTTAGAAGGGAGATACCTCGATAGTTTCCGCAGTCTGTTCTTTCCCCTTTTTTGAAGAGGGTGATGATGGTGGCATCCTTGAAGTCTGCTGGGATTTTCTCGGTCACCCACACTTTTTCTATGAGCTGGTGGAGTTGGTGTGTCAGCTCAGGTCCTCCCTCTTTAAAGATTTCAGCAGGGATCCCATCTGGTCCACTGGCTTTGTTATTCTTCTGTTGGCTGATGGCATTGCTGACTTCTTCCAAACTGGGCAGTGCTGCAAGCTCATCCCTGGTTTGTTGTTGTGGGATTTGTGAGAGGACCTCTTCGGCCACATTGGAGCTGCGGTTCAGGAGGCTTTGGTAGTGTTCTTTCCAATGTAGTGCAATTGAGTTTTGGTCCTTCAGGAGTTTGGTTCCATCTGATGAGCGTAGAGGCTGTATGCCATGGTTTCTTGGTCCGTAGATGACCTTTGTGGCTTTGAAAAATCCCTGAGCATTATGGGTATCTGCCAGGTGTTGGATTTCTTCGGCCTTCTTTGTCCACCAGATGTTCTTGAGCTCTCTTGTCCTTCTTTGGACCTCAGCTTTTGCACTGGCATAGATCTTTTTCTTAGCAGCACAGTTGATGTCTCTCTGCCATGCTTGGAAGGCTTTCCTTTTCTTGTCAATTAGCTGTTGGATCTCGATGTCATTTTCATCAAACCAGTTTCTTCGCAGGCTTGGATGATGGAGGTCTTCAGTTTGTTCCAATGTTCCTCAACATTTTCGGGGTGTACTGTGGGTAGATGGTTCTTGAGTGCTGTTTGGAGATGGGCTCGTCTGGAGGGCTCCTGAAGGGCTTGGGTGTTCATTTTGCGCCTTGTCTTCCTTCCTTGGAGTCTGCGCTTGGGGGCAATCTTGATAGCCATCGAGGATCGAATTAGCCTGTGGTCAGTCCAGCAGTCGTCAGCACCTGTCATGGCTCTTGTGAGGAGCACGTCACGGCGGTCTCTGGCGCGTGTGATTACATAGTCTAAGAGGTGCCAATGCTTTGACCGGGGGTGCATCCATGATGTCTTGAACTTGTTTTTCTGGCGGAAGAGCGTGTTGGTAATGACAAGGTTGTGCTCCGCACATTTGGTGAGAAGCAGGATGCCATTTGAGTTGCTGTTTCCAACCCCGTCTTTTCCTATGGTCCCTGGCCACAGGTCGAAGTCTCGCCCGACTCTTGCATTGAAGTCCCCCAGGAGGATGATTTTGTCCTCCTTAGGTATCCCCGATAGGACAGTGTCCAGCTGACAGTAGAATTTCTCCTTGATGTCTTCGTCAGCATCTAGTGTTGGTGCATAGGCACTTATGATGGTTGCCCGTTGGTTTTTGGCAAGATCGATTCGGAGGGTTGAGAGTCGTTCGTTGATGCCAGTGGGTGCTTCGGGCAGATGTTTCATCAGATCATTTCTGATGGCGAAGCCAACTCCGTGCATTCTTTGGTCTTTTTCGGGCAGTCCCTTCCAGAAGAAGGTGTAGCCTCCTTTTTCTTCCTTCAGCTGTCCCTCTCCTGCTCTCCGGGTCTCCTGAAGGGCTGCTATGTCGATGTTGAAGCGTCCCAGCTCCCTTGCAATGATGGCAGTTCTGCGTTCGGGGCATTCACTGCCGCTGTTGTCCATCAGAGTCCGTACGTTCCACGTACCGAAGTTCATTTTTCTTTTTTGGCCGCAGGGTGGTGACCCCACTGGACGCGGCAGTCCAGTCAGGGGTAAGTGAGGCAGACTATGTTTAGGGCACCTTTTCTAGCCCCCTCCCCGTGTGGGGTGAGCAGAGTGGGTCCTAAAAACGGCTGCTCAGTCGCAGATACAGCTGCCGAACTACTCAACTGCCTCGGACCTTGAGGTAGAACGATTGAGTCCGTACCCACCGCCCATGTGCCAGTCTGTGACTAGGGGCTTCCAGATTTCACAGTCCTGCCCCCGTCACCACTCGCTGATCGCCATGGGGCTTTGGTTGGTTTGTTTTTATTTTCTTTGGAAGACGCCTGTGCGTGGGTTTTTTTTAATGTGTGGAGGTCAGTGCACAACTGATCAACACACAGACTTCACAGAGTGAGGTTCCACTGGTGATGTAGTTTAACACAATGACCGTGGCTTCTCAGTCTGTTGCAGCCTTCTTCCGCCTTCACAGCCGTTGTAACATGTGCCATGTTATTTTCCACCTGCTCCGCCGTTGAGGTCTTTGGGTCTTCGGACTGTGCTTGGTCTGGAACCTCCCCCGCAGCCACTCCTGGGAGTGCACAACTCCAGTTGTTGTGCCTACAGGTTCATCGGAACGCGCAAGCCCCCTCACCATGACAAGGTGACAGTCCATCGAGGGGGGTCCACCGATGATTTCCCCTCACATATGTATACAAGGCCTGCATCATATCTCCTCTCAGTCTTCTCTTTTGAAGGCTAATCATAGAATCATAAAGTTGAAAAAGACCTCGTGGGCCATCCAGTCCAACCCCCTGCGAAGAAGCAGGAATATTGTATTTAAAGCTCCCCGACAGATGGGCATCCAGCCTCTTTTTAAAAGCCTCCAGAGAAGGAGCCTCCACCACACTCTGGGGCAGAGAGTTCCACTGCTGAACAGCTCTCACAGTTAGGAAGTTCTTCCTAATGTTCATGTTGAATCTCCTTTCCTGTAGTTTGAAGCCACTGTTCCACGTCCTAGTCTCCAGGGCAGCTGAAACAAGCTTGCTCCCTCCACCTTATGACTTCCCCTCACATATTTATACATGGCCATCATGTCTCCTCTCAGCCTTCTGTTCTTCAGGCTAAACATGCCCAGCTCTTTAAGCCACCACACATAGGGCTTGTTCTCCAGACCCTTGATCATTTTAGTTTCCCTCCTTTGAACATATTCCAGCTTGTTAACATCTCCCTTCAATGGCGGTGCCCAGAACTGGTCACGGTGTGATTCCAGGTGTGGTCTGACCAAGGCAGAATAGAGAGGTAGCATGACTTCCCTGGATCTAGACACTATACTCCTATTTATGCAGGCCAAAATCCCATTTGATCATGATCATGATCATGATGATTGTTATTATTATTATTATTATTATTATTATTATTATTATTGAAAGTGCACAACAACAAGCATGTTCCTACTCTGCATAAGAAACAGAACACACACAGTCTGAGGAAATGTAAGGCTCCACATTCTCCAGACTTTTTTAATTCCAAAATCCTATGCTGCTCTTAGGAAGTTGTAGAAATCTTGCATGCACGAATGCACACACATATGAACCTATGTGTTTGTGTGTTAAACTTATGTATATTGATCAGAAGCCCCCGATGTCACAGTGGGTTAAACCATTGAACTGCTGAACTTGGTGACCAAAAGATTGCCGGTTCAAATCCGGGAAGTGGGGTGAGCTCCAGCTGTTACCCTAGCTTCTGCCAACCTAGCAGTTCGAAAACATGCAAAAGTAGATCAGTAGGAAGGTAGCAGTACTCCATGCGGTCATGCCGGCCACATGACCTTGGAGGTGTCTACAGACAACACTGGCTCTTCAGCTTGGCAACAGGGATGAGCACCAGCACCCTGAGTCGGACACAGCTGGACTTAATATCAGGGGAAAACCTTTACCTTTACCTACCTATATTTATCAGAGATGTGCTTGCTTACTTTATAGTTACAAAAAGAAAATTTAACATAACATGTAGTTTAGCCCTAAGCCCTAAGACTTTGGCTCCCAACCTCATATGTTTCTTTATAAGGATGGAAATAGGCACAAATGTCTTGGGCCAGTTCTGCCCCCCAATCCTGCCAACGTTATATCCATCACTGTGTTACCACAGATAAAGAAAGAGTACTATGGATCCACCAACTGCCTATCCACTCCCAAATTCACCTCTTGGCTTAGCCAGGAAATGCCTGAAGCTGTATTGCCTATGATGGATTTGGTTATGATTCAGCAACATGTGTTAATCATTTCACATTATGCAAGGGTGACACGAAATACAAGCATCTCACTGATAGGGAGAATATTGAATCTAATCCTGGGTGAGTACAATTATGCCAGGCACCTCTCTGAACTTTGTCAATAAGATTAACATTTTGTTAGCACGACTTCCTCTTAACTCGCTGTTGCATTTTCCATATTTGATCATTAGTAGATTTGATTAATACAGTCTCTAGGAATTTCTAGATTCCAACGTGCAACTGTACGATCAACTTCCACCAGAAGTCACACTAAAGGACATAGAGGTTCCTAGAAAAGCTCTTTTCTCTGGTTACAAAAAAATTCCTTTAAAAAATATTTTTTTCCACTTTCACTGCGGTTTTGTGCCCCTAATCCCAGCAAATGTGGAGATGTATTGTACATAGAAGTGTTGGGATGGCATCATTAACATCAAATAATAATAATAATAATAATAATAATAATCATCATCATCATCATCATCATCCTCCTCCCAGGTGACAGCAGGATTGAAGAGAAACAACTAGAAAAGCTGACACAATATGAGGATTTAAAGATTGAACTGCAAAGACTGGTACAAGCCAGTCAAGGTGGTCCCAGTGGTGATTGGCACACTGGGCGCAGTGCCTAAAGTAAGGGCTTCATTTTCATTGACTTCAGCTTTGTTTCCAGCCCTACAAATAAACACTTTTAACTGTTTCTATGCAGAACAGGGGCTCAACTGCTGATTTGCAACTTTCCACAGACTTGATGGCCTCAGGGAAACTGCTATACCTATGCTTTTTATAGTTTTTGTAATATACAACAGCTGCTGGATGCTTTTATTAATTTGTCTCACAAGCCATTTTCCAGATATTTCAATCATAAATGATGTGACCTGAGACAGAGCTTTATTCTAAGGAAAGATTTGGGGACCGGGAAACTTTCATACAGCTCTCGGATAAGTATGTCCATCTGTGTTCATGTTTCCTGAACAGACAGTCAGTAAACGAGACCTGCAACAGTTCCATACAGCTGGAATATTTCCTGCATTATTCGCTTATCCCATCAGTAAGTACACTGATTTGATAGGCAGCTTGTCATAGCTGAGAGGGACATTGCTTGATGGGTTGGCATTCATTGCTTTTCTCCGCTCCTTCCAGGTTGCTATAATCATTATACTCTCCTGCCTGGAAAGAAGAGCTAGGAGAAGTCCAGTAGATGAAAAATGGCCTCTTCTCAACAGGAGGTGTGGGATTGTGATGTGAGTCTTGAACCTTGCTGTAGCCCATATTTCTTTAATTCCTGTTTTCTAGCACTAGGCTTTCGACTGGAAGAGAACTCATGAGTGCACTACCCTTGGCTGGAAAATTTTATTGACACACATGCTTATCCAAAAGAAAGAAAGGAGGAGGAGGAGGAGGAAAAAAGCAACGCTCCATTTACACAAAATATATTGGGAAAGCCTGGTGTATTCAGACAGATGTAAATCCCAATTCTGGAATACTACTTACTACTTATTTTACTACTAATTATGCAACCCCTCATTGTCCAAGTAGGATAGTCTTCCAAGGTTGGTGTACTGGTGGGTCCGTAGGTGACTGTGGAGCCCTATTCTTGGCTTGCATCTTCTCCCACAGTGAGGGCATCGGTTTCCAGGTAGAAGGCGGTTCCAGTCGGGGTTGGCTTGATGCGCCTTCCTTTTGGCACATTTCTCTCTTTCGCCTTTCATTCATGCCTCTTCAAATACTACAGCACTGCTGGTCACAGCTGACCTCCAGCTGGAGTACTCAAGGGCCAGGGCTTCCCAGTTCTCAGTGTCTATGCCAGAGTTTTTAAGGTTGGCTTTGAGCCCATCTTTAAATCTCTTTTCCTGCCCACCAACATTCAGTTTTCCATTCTTGAGTTCGGAGTAGAGCAACTACTTTGGGAGACGGTGGTCGGGCAGCCGGACAACGTGGCTGGTCCAGCAGAGTTGATGGCGGAGGACCATCGCTTCAATGCTGATGGTCTTTGCTTCTTCCAGCACGCTGACATTTGTCTACTTGTCTTCCCAAGAGATTTGCAGGATTTTCTGGAGGCAGTGCTGATGGAATCGTTCCAGGAGTTGCGTGTGATGTCTGTAGTCCACGTCTCACAGGCATAAAGCAAGGTTGGGAGGACAATAGCTTTATAAATAAGCACCTTGGCCTCCCTACGGATGTCCTGGTCCTCAAACACTCTCTGCTCTAGGTTCTTGTGAGTTTTTTCGGGCTATAGAGCCATGTTCTAGAGGCATTTCTCCTGACGTTTCGCCTGCATCTATGGCAAGCATCCTCAGAGGTCTGCATCTATGGCAAGCATCCTCACCTCACACCTCTGAGGATGCTTGCCATAGATGCAGGCGAAACGTCAGGAGAAATGCCTCTAGAACATGGCTCTATAGCCCGAAAAAACTCACAAGAACCTAGTGATTCCAGCCATGAAAGCCTTCGACAATATTCTCTGCTCTATTCAGAAAAAAAAGTTGCACTTGCAGAGCTCAGGTGGTGTTGTATTTCAGTGTCAGTGCTGACTTTTGTGGAGAGGTGTCTGCCAAGGTAGTGGAAATGATCAACATTTTCTAATGTTACACCATTAAGCTGTATTTCTGGCATTGGAATAAATTCTGGAATAAACCAGAGTGATAATACATTTGAGCCAGTAGTAGAGAATTGTCTCCTAGGACAGGTGCCATCATCCAACACATCAACTATGGTCCGAGGGGAGAAGCACAGGGGAGGAGCTGCTGTGTTTGATCAGCCTCGAGGCATCTGGATGTCTTAAATTTTGTTTCTTAGATCTTGTGGAAGAGTTTATTTATTTATTTTATTTAAAACATTTATATTCCGCCCTTGTCACCCAACACGGGACTCAGGATGGAGCACAACATATATACGGCAAACATTCAATGCCGAGACATAAAACCATAATTATATACAAACATTAAAATCACTTATATTCACATTAAAAGTTGCTTAAAAACCATCTCAGGACACCATTTTGCCTCATTTAACTGCCCCAAAGGCTTGGTTCCACAGCCTGGTCTTCACCATCCTTCTGAAGGACAAGAGAGAAGGGGCTGATCTAATATTGCCAGGCAGGGAATTCCATAGCCGGGGGGCAATCACTGAGAAGGCCCTGCCTCTCGTCCCCGCCAAACACGCCTGTGATGGTGGCGGGACCAAGAGCAGGGCCTCCTCAGAAGATCTTAGTTTCATTCTATCTTTTTATCTTCTTCTATTTCTCTGCAGTGATATCTAAGAATTAGACATTATTACTGGAATGTAAATGGGATGCTTTACATCTCAATATGGTGGAGATGACTTTGCACACTTATGCGTTATGATTCCACCTTATCTGCCAAAGCAGTGTTCAATGCAATTCTGATAGTTTGGATATTGATCTTATGCACCAAAAAGGCTCTAGCTGAGGATTCTAAGTGCCTTTTCTTTCCTCGTGTTCTACTATCAAACAGTATGTATCATGAAAAAAACAATCTTCCTAATGCTCACTCAAAATTTCCTTTCTACTAACTGTGATTTTCCCCCCTTGTTTTTCTCAGACCTTTGAATTTTGCAGGGGCATTCAGCAACCGGTGGTCACTAGCTTTTGCCTTCGGGGCGACGGCTAACAAAGTCATGATTATGTTTTCAGAGGGCTATTTTCCACTGCAACATGTGCCTGAATGGGTTCCAGGTAAATCTTTTGGACAGAAACTTCAGTCTCGTGCACAGATCAATTAAGATACTGAGTGAGCCCCATGTTCACAGAGTAGCTGGCACAAAGGGTTTAATCAGAGCAAATATAGACCGCTCTCTGTCTGTCTGTCTCTGTCTCTCTGTCTGTCTCTCCCCCCCCCTCTCTTTCCCTTTGGAATTTTCCTCTTTTTCCCCATAGAAAAGAGCATGTATTAGGAAGATTGAGTGGTTCTTGAAGATATGGAGTTCCAATGGTATTTCACCTGCAGTAAGGTTTGTGAGGGATGGAGTCGGGGTGTCCCAGTTCTAAATAATTCCTCATGGTGCTCTCTGGGTGCAGAAGATAGACGAGAGACCTTCCAAAACCCTCTATTTTTGATTATTGGTTTCTGAAATTGGGGTATGATTTCTCTAAGATCTAGAACTTCTCTGCCTTCTCTCTCCCCCCCGCCCCCAACCCCAGTCATTAATCTTTCTTGTTGTAATTGTGTGCCTTCAAGTTGACTCTGACTTATGAAGACCCATCCTAGGTTTTCTTGGAAATATTTGTTTGGGGTGGGGTGGGGGATGCCATTGTCTTCCTTTGAGGCTGAGAGAATGTGATTTGCCTAGTTGGTTTCCATTACAGAGCAGGGATTTGAATATAGCCTTCTAAATTCCTAGGACCTCATCCCATGGTGACAAAAGGAACATCACAGTACATCAGTACCCACAAGGACACCCATACTTTCACATAATTAAACAGGTATAAAACAGAGAAATCCAACAGTTCCCATTCTACCTTAAAATAAGCTCATTTATCCCTTTCTTCTCCCACCCCCCACTTTTTCTCTCTGTACTTGTATATTTATATTTTACTCGGATTAGATGTATACTGTATGTTGTGTTTATATTGTGTATTTTGATAAGGACAACTGGCTGATTAATTAAAATTATTTCGTTTCCTTTCTACATGAATGGGGGAGCTCTGGAGTCAATTGCTTCTCAACTCCAACACAACAACAACAACAACAACAACAACAACAACAACAACCAAACAAAAAAACCCTCCTCTGTTTCTACACTTTAAAGACATTTTAAAGACAAAGTCCCATGGGCAAACAGCAGAATTATTCTTGTCATTAGATGGGTTACATAAACCTCTCTTTAAAATGATTTTAAAGTGTGTAGAAATGGGGGAAAGCCTGTGTACAATGAGATCCTTCATTCAGCAGTCAAACTATTATACTACACTTACTCCTAAGTGTAGAACTACTGATTTAGATGTGAGAAATAAGACTCTGGTCCAATGCCATGGAAGTCAGATGTAGGAAAAGTGCATTCCTAATGCCACATGAGGTCTTCAGGTTGTTTCTGTGGCTCCACAGTCATTTTAGACTCCACTTACTATTTTTTATCAGCCCTTCTCCCATTGGTAGTGATGGCAAATTGCTCTCCTGAAGGCCTCTAGGAGGGACAGACTATATCAATAGGATACAGGAATGTCCTGCGCTATCCAACATGATAATATCAATTTTTCAAAGTCAGACATGGATTTCTGTCAATTTATTGGGGCGGGGATATTTGGCAGTTTGTGAAGCCCCTGGAAGATTGTAAGGCAGAAATGTTTGCCCCTAAGTTATTGCCATCCCTCTGCAAGGTGTCTCCAAAGCTCTATACCCCCTTTGCCAGAAGGAAAAAATACTGTGAGAGAGACAGTGAAGTCCCCTGGTGTAGAATTGCATTGTTACCCCAGAACACAATAGCTGATTCTGGGATTTCTCCTAAGCTTGCACATGCAGACCTCCTTTCATCAGAACAGAAACATAATTATGATTGTAAGATTTATGTAAAAGAAATAAATGTAATTTTTTCTGGGTGTTGCCAAGTTGTATAACTTTGTTTATTAATATTAATAAAGGAATTACATACATGGTTTGCCTAACCTTCCAAGTAATTATAGACTTTTGTGTTTACTTGGAGAAGTTCTCCAAAACTAAAATGAAGAATGTGAGGATTTTATGATGCCTTTTTTAATCTTTTCTTTCAGCTGCTCTTGCAATTCTTCTTGGTGCCTTGGAAGTTGGTCTTTCTTCCTATCCACTTTTTGCTTGCCTTTCGACTCGTGCCCAGATTGCAGGGTCCGCACTTGGATTCCTTTACACAGGAACTTGGTGAGCAAACTGAGAAATGGGTCTGATGACACTCCTAGGGCTGACTGAAATGGGGCGAAGAGAACCCAAAATGCCCACATGTTATCTTGTGTTTACTTCAAGGTATGCATGGTGTAGCGGTTTGGTTTGAGTGATGAACTAGGACTCTGGGGACCTCTCGAATTCCCACTCACTTATGGAAACTGAGCTTGGGAAAGTCACACTCTCTCAGCCTCAGAGGAAGGGCAAGACAATCCCCTGGGCAATGAACCGAACCCTCCTTACTCCACATTAAATTCTAAGAGAGGGTGGGGTCTGTTTCTTCAAGATGTATTTGAGCACATAGTTCAAGATGTGTTTGAGCACATAGTTCAAACCTCTTGGCCTTTACCTTCACCCACTTGCTTAGAAGCAAATTGATCCCTAGGCAAAGAAACATAGGAATGCCACCAAATATTTTCTGTTTTACTGTGCTCAGGACAAAGTATGTTTGGTTATCAGCCTTCAGCCTCCATCTCCTGAAGCCAATGCTTTGCTTGAGACTTACGTACTGGGAACACATCAATGGGACTGTGGATCTAGTATACATATTGTCTTACTAAACAATATTTTGATAGTCTTCAATTGTCTTCCACCACCATCACCATCACCACCTTCTTCAGCTTTTCTCAGGTGGAGAAAAATGCTGTGTTTTTTTTTTAAGACAATAGCCATGCCTTACTAATGTGAATTTCAGCAGAACGTAGGTGCTGCACTTCGTAATTCAAAAAGCAACACCCACATTGGATGCAGTAGCAAAACCCTGGGTTGTTAAGACTTAGCATAATACAACTGAATTATTACTGTATTTCTTTGATTTTTAAATGTCATCAATTGTAAGATGCGCACTAATTTCACTACCATCAACAGAAAAAAGCTCTATTTATCCATCCATCCATCCTTTCATCTATCTATCTATATGTCTCCTGTGATTCTAAGATGCGCCCCCTCTTTAGAGACGTTTATATGGAGGAAAATGTGTATCTTGGGATCAAAGAATTGCAGTAATTTTTCCTCTTTCTCTTTCCTTTTTTGCAGGTTTGTGGTCGTGTTCCTGCACATCACACAGTGCCCCCATGGGCAAGTGAGTATGTCTGGGTAATATTGCTAAACCATATAAACTGTTATTTGTATCACAGGTAATAATAATAATAATAATAATAATAATAATAATAATAATTTCTATCCTGCTACCATTTTCCCAAAGGGACTTGGGGTGGTTTACAAGGCACTCCGGGATGCACATATAACATACAACAGGTAAAAACAGTACAAAGGTATAAAAGTCACATAAAATTATAACAACAATCCCCGTCAACACATGTAGCATAAAATAATACAATTTTAAAACAGCAGTAGATAAAACTAACCGCCATCAATTCACAATGTGCCAAGTCAATTCACAAGGTACAACTTTACCCCCTTTCAGGAGTTCACTTGTATACAAGGAATATGCTAGGGGTAGAGTGAGAGACAGGACAACCTGGAAGTACATGCAAGAGCTACTTTTAGACATAATAAATACAAATTGGTTTCAGGAAGGACAATGCACTCTGCACCCCCATGTTCCTTGGATTTTGATGAACAGCAGATTGTTTTTGATAATGAAGATGAACTATCCAAGATAGCAGTCACTTAAGCTAAAATACTTAGATTTTGAAGGGCCATTAAAATGAAAATCTATCCTTAATGAAGTAGAAGCCAAGGCTACATCTGTTCTTCTACCGACATAAATATACCACTTCTTCACATTATTCTCTCACACCAGAAGCGACTTGCAGTTTCTCAAGTCACTCCTGACATGACAAAAATAAAATCACACCAGAGAAAAAAATCCATTTAAAATCAGATTTTACATTCTGAGGTTTGTAGCTTAGTGAGGGTGTTAAAGGCGCCTCCATAAATTACAAACCCCAGAATACTGCAGGAGGCGGAAACCGGGTTTTAAGTGGATTTTATCTCTAGGATGATGTATAGTGTAGCAGGATGGACAAAGATCAGCCTTCCAGGTATTGTTGGACTGTGACATCTAGGATTCCTCTCCATTGACTGTCCTGTGAGATGTAGTCTAACAACATCTGGAGAATTGCACTATATCCATTCTGATTTTACCTTTAAGGAGTATTTTTGTGGGCACTCTTTGCACATGGCGCTGTCGTTTGAACTGTATGTACATCTATATCAATTCTTGACCTATATACAGAAACCTTGTTTACGCAGATACAATTCAGGAATGAACACAGGTATGGAAACACTCACGGATATATGACATGTGCATACAGTGGGGGTACATGCTGCACAGAGTAGTGTGTGAGTACCTCCCATGGGTATGTAACCATGCTGCATTTATTAGTTTGGGGATTTTGTTGACAACTAAGTAAAGAAGGCTAATCTTGGAGTAAACAATTATCTTGGCCACAGTGCAAGTATTATAATCTTTTAGTGGGGTGGGAAGATGTACCTGTGGATGTGATTTGCCTTTGGTAACCTGGTGAGAGCCAGCACAATAGATTGGTTTGAGTGCTGAACCATAACTCTAAAGAACAAGACTTAAATCCTCACTCGGTCATGGAAACCCATTGTGTGACCCTAGACAAGTCACACTCTCAGCCTGAATTCATTTTGTCAAGAAAACCCCATGACAGGTTTACCTAATGGTCACCATAAACTAATAACATCTTGGAGACACACAACAACTACAACAACTTGGTGGACCTCATACCTAAGTTCTCATTGTGGTTCGTGAAAAGGCCTTACTGGTGGATTATTTAAATTGCTATGTTTATTCATATCATGATCTGATCACCATGCTCAATATATCCCATATGCATGGGGGTATTGGGGTAACGATACAAAAGGTTTGCTAGGGTAGACCCTCTTTCACTCAGACTCAGCCCCGCCGAAACAAATTCAGCCCCCCCCCCCGAATTGAAATCCTGGCTACGGGCCTGCCTAAGTGTGATCCTCTTTTTTTTCTGATATGTGTGTTTGTGTGTATATATGTGCATGTGTATTTGAATAAAAAAATGATGTGTAATATATTATTTAGGAGAAACTAACCACACAGAAATACAACACAAACAAAACCCCATATAACTCATATAATGCAACACATCTGACTAAATTATAGCACTAGTCTCTATCTTTTCAACAATTGATTATCATTGCTCAAAATTGTAGATTTCCTTCTTATGGATACTTCTAAAGCTTATATTTCTAAATACTTTTGCTACATTGACTTTGTTACAGAGTATGCTCTTATGCAGAAAACACTATTACTATTGTGGGCCAGTTGTACACGATGGAATTACCCATTAGAAATATGGAAAGGTGTCCTCTGGCACTTTTGAACTGTACCTCCCACCAGTTGAAGCCAACATGGTTTGTGGTCAGGAGTGATAAGAGCTGTAGTCCAAAACATCTGAAGGGCTCAGGATTTTGGTAGGCCAGTTTAATCATTCTGAACATTGTTGTCTAGCAAATTTGGATTCTTAATCATTTTACCCAGCTAATCTTCCTTGTCCTTCAATAGTGAAGGACGATTAACTGAGCAAAGTGACTTATCCAGTTTTCAAAGCAAACATTTATATCTTTTCCAAACAGTTGAATGTTTGGCAGAGTCTTCAGAAGTGATTGAATCTGACTGCATGCTTGTTTTGCTTTGCATTTTGAGTGTGGTGTGTGTGGACAGTTTGAAGCCTGGAATTTGCTGGTGGAAGGGCATACCAATGCCTATATTTAAATATACCCTTTTGTTTCAAAACAGGGTTCTGATTCTATTTCTAATAGTGCAACTTTTCCTGTTCTTCTTATACCTTGCTACTTTTAGTTGGCACACAATTTGTGAAAATTATTGGGTTATTCCTTTGTGGGATGAAGGATTGGGTGCAGGTGATAAATGATATCTAGCTAGGGTTGGGATTAGGATTTATCATTATAATTATGGTGTTGTGTGACCATTACTCCATATACAAGCAGGGGTGCATACAGACTGTAAAATTATAATATCTTGACACAATTTTAATTGTCATAGCTGCATACTATAGAATGCTGGTGTTTGTGGTCTGTCTAGAGAGCAGTAGTGCTGTAGTTCAGGAAAGTATTGCAGCAAAACTCTGTAACAGACACCACATACTTCACCAAAGTATATATACTAGGAGTCTGTAGGATGGAGTCACTGCTGTTAAAATGGCATCAAACTGCTGTTGTGGACTGTGGATGCACCATAAGACACAGGGCATATTTAAGGTCTGTATTCTGGGCTTTTAGCAATTGCATGGTTGGCAAGGAAGAGGCTTTTAATGGGTGCCATATTTCTTTTACTGTTGTGCCTTTAATGCAACTGTTTTTAATAGGATATTTTAACAACGGTAAAGGTTTCCCCTTTACATTAAGTCTAGTCATGCCTAACTCTGGAGAGTGGTGCTCATCTCAATTTCTAAGTCGAAAAGCCGGCGTTGTCCGTAGACGCCTCCAAGGTCATGTGGCCAGCATGACTGCCTTGAGCGTGGTGACCTTTCCACCTATTGATCTACTCACATTTGCATGTTTTTGAACTGCTGGGTTGACAGAAGCTGTGGCTAACAGTGGGGGCTCACCCTGCTCCCTGGATTTGAACTGCTGACCTTTAAGTCAACAAGTTCAGCAGCTCAGCAGTTTAACCCGCTGAGCTACTGGGGGCTCCATGATACTTTAGATATGTTTTAATATTATAACCTTTGGTGATAAATCCAATCGTTTCAACTCTCATATTTGATGCCCTTGTATGCTTCCAAGTAATTTCTGACTCATGATAATGCTAGGGTTCCCTATCATGGGGTTTTCTTGGCAGCATTGGTTTGCATTGGATTTGCCCTTAATTTTCTCTGAGGCTGAGAAAGTGTGAGCAGGGGCGGCTCAACCATTACGCAAAGTAAGCATTCGCAGTATACTTGATTTTGCCCAGGGGCGCTCTTGAGGCGCTCTTGGGGGAAAATAGACCTTGACATATGTGAGTTGTAGTTACTGGGATGTATAGTTCACCTACAATCAAAGAGCATTCTGAACTCCACCAATGATGGAATTGAACCAAATATGGCACACAGAACTCCCACGATGCACAGAAAATATATATCAGTGATTGGTTGGGGGGGAGGGGGGCGCCAAAATATTGTTTGCTTACTGTTGAAAATTACCTAGGGCCACCTCTGAGTGTGAGTTGCCCAAGGCCATCCTGTGGGTTTTCATGCTAAGTGGGAATTCAAACCCAGGTCTTCAGAGTCCTAATCCAAAACCCAAATGATAGGGACTTCCGGTGGAGGCGTTATGGCGGCAGCAGCAGGCTTCCAAGGCTCCACGAGCCAGAGGAAGACCTGAGCTTCCCCCCAACAGGGCAAGGGGCCAGAAACCCCACAAACCGACGGACGGAGGTCGGTTTGTTTGCCAAACCCCTGTTGAATTGCGAGGGCGGGTAGTACTGCCTCCTCTCAAGGGGGATGGTCAAACCTGCCTGGCAATCTCAGGGCCGGCACCCAGAGGGGAAAGCACGGTTCGAAAGAACTGTAAATGTAACCTGCCTCCACAAAAGGCACCTAGTCATGAAACACGAAGAAGAAGAGAAAAAAGAAGGAAGAAAATAGAGAGGCGGAATACCGGGCCCACTACTTATTTACAGCGGGATTGAGGACAACAAAACGTGAATTGAAAGCAAGCAATGATACGGCAAGGCAACAAAACGGACAAAACGGAGGAACTGAGGATCTCTTCTGTCCTCCTATTCTTTTTACACGGGCTGCAGAATTGGAGAGTTGGAGAATTGGAGAATTGAGGGAGCGGAAAGCAGGAAAGCAGGAAAACGTGAGTAGTCACTAGCACTCTCGCATCATTACTTAATTTTTTTTCTTAGTTTACCCCCAAGTCAACTGGACCTACCCTCGGCTTTCCCACCCCGTTCCAACTCTACCCACCCTGCTGATCTTACCGCCCCGCGTTTTTCCGACGAGTAATAAAAGTAAAACCACTTACTTTGCTGCCTTTCGCCCTCCTCCTCACGAGAAGGACTGCCCCACCCCAACAGGATCTCCCGCAAGTGGACAAACCGACTCAAAGCCGACGCAAAGGACGCGCAGAGGGAACCAGTAGAGAAGACAGGGAATAACACAGAAAAGACACCACAGGGAAAATCCCCAAAAAGTAACCAGCCGGGGAAGGAAAAAGAAACAGAATTAAAACTTTGAGTAAGAACATTCTAAGTGACGTGGCAGACCAAGGAAGCACAGAGGTATAAAACACCTCAAGCAACATCAGAAACAGGACTGTCCGGTACTGAAACTACTCCAAACCCCAAGACCCAATCATCCCAATAGAAGGGAAAGAGGGAGAATGGCGGAGAAAATCCCAACAGCAGCGAATCAAAGCAAAATAACAAGTTCCATAACAAGCTCCACAACAAACCCTATAACTGCAATCGCAACTACACCCACAATGCAAGCACCGGTTCTGATCCCCACCCCTGCTAGAAGGCTCTCCACACAACTCGAAACGACTCCGAAAGAAACAACCTTCAAAGATCTACTGCAGGAAATGATGAAGATGCAAGAAAAGATTGAAAAAAAAATAGAAGAAAGCCAGGAAAAAACACAGCAGAATATGGAAAAGCTATTCCAAAAAGAAATGGGAAAATTAAGACAAGAAATGAAGGAAGACATGGCTCAGATACGGAAAGAGGTCTCCGGTGTACAGGACGAGATAAAAACCCTAAAGAAAGAAAGCCTAGGCTTAAAGAAAGGTCAAGACAAAACGGAAATCAAAATAAAGAAATTAGAGGAGGCGAAGGACAAACTAGAAAAACAACAAGAGCTATGGGCGAGCAAAGAGACCGACTTCCAACTCAGATTTAGAAATATTGAAGAGAAAGAAGGTGAAAACTTAAGAGAAATAATAACGGAAATCACTGCCCACACGATTAATACTGCCCTTGAGGAAATAAGCAAGGAGATTGACACGATACAGAGAATAAATTCCGGCTACGCTAAAAGAAACAAGGTCCCCAGAGATATTGTGGTCAACTTCTGTAGAAGAAGTGTTCGTGATGAGATAATCAGGATGAAAGCAAGAGATCAGATCACATACAAGGGGAAAAAAGTGATAATACTTAAAGAATTCACGGCCACATCAATAAGCAAGAGGAAGAAATATTATTTATTGACAGACGAACTCAAGAAACACAAGATCAAATTTAGATGGGAGCGCCTAGAGGGAATTCAAGTGACATACAGAGAAAGCAAATTCTGGCTTACATCTGAGGAGAAAGCGAAGGAATTCTATAGGAGACTCCAAAAAGATCTGGATTTATCCTCAAACCCCGCAGGTGCAGCCGAACCAAATAAAATGAGTCATGACCCGACAGGGTTCAGGCACAAAGTCGAGGAATGGAGGAAGAAAGACAAGAAGAGGCCAAGACCAGAATCGTTGGACGAAGAGGAGGGAAAGAAGGACATGGGACCTTTAGCCAGCGAGAAGCAACCCCCTGATGACGAGTAAGATTAAAATATACTCTAATAATGTCAACGGAATGAACACCCCGAATAAAAGAAGACTAATATTCAATCTACTCAAAAAAGGTAATTATGATCTGATCGCCCTTCAGGAAACGCACATCACGGTGAAACACAGTACATACCTGACACAACCTCAACTGGGAAAGGAATTTCACTCACTAGCAACACAAAAAAAAAGAGGAGTAGTAATTTATGCTAAAAGCTCATTAAGTGCAACAATGGCGTTTAAGGATGAAGATGGTAGGATGGTGGGGATTAAAATCAGAAACAACGAACAAGAGATTCTGGTTTGTAACATTTATGCCCCCACGGGTCCCAAAACAAACTTTGTTAAGGAACTCCGGAAAAAACTCTCCGAACACACACAAATGGATATTATGATAGTAGGAGACTTCAACGGCGTAATAGATTGCAACATGGACAGAACAAGGAAAAACAGGAAAGACACCAATGGAGGGAAATTACCAACTAGCTTCCTCGATTTAAGAAAAGATCTATTCCTCCAAGACGCTTGGAGAGTTAGGAATCCGGAGGGAAGGGACTACACCTTCTACTCGGACAGACACTCATCATGGTCCAGAATAGACGCCTGCTGGGCCTCAAACACTTTAATGACTAAGCTGAAGAAAATTCAGATTCTGCCCAGAACACTGTCCGACCACTGCCCGATCCTAATAGAGACCCAAGGGCCCAGACGACAACGGAAGTGGAAATTAAATGAATTCCTACTACGAAAAGAAGAAGATATAGAGACATTTAGAAAAAACATCCAGGAATTCTTCGAACTCAACAAAAATGATGGAATTCAACCAGAGGTGATTTGGGACGCCAGCAAGGCAGTGCTTAGGGGGCACTTCATCCAGAAAGGCACAATCAGGAACAGGAAAAGACATGAAGAATTACTTACACTAACAGAAAAAATAAAGGAAAAAGAAGTGGAACTAAAAAAAAAACAAAAAATAAACGGATTAAGCTGGAGTTAGATCTGCTGAAGAAACAGCTAAATTCATCCCAACTTGAAAAACTCACAAAAAATTTAAAATACATGAAAGTCAACTATTTTGTTAACGCAAACAAGCCGGGCAAATGGCTAGCCAGGAAACTGATGAAGAAGAAACAACAACAGCACGTCACCAAAATCGCAAGAAACGGGAAAACCTACTACACAGAAGAAGAGATATTAAACCAATTCAAAGAATTCTATGAGGAATTATATCAGAAAGACAAAATCAGACCGGAAGACATAGCAGAATACCTGGCAAAGCACAAATTGGAAAAAATTAACGATGAGCAAAGAGAACTCCTCAACACACCAATAGCAGAATCGGAAATCAGGAAAGCAATAAATGATCTACCAAATAACAAAGCACCAGGTCCTGATGGATTCACTGCAAAATACTACAAGATATTCCAGGATGACCTGAGCCCGCACTTAAAAGTAATATTCAACAACATCTTATCCGAGGCCAGAATGCCCGATTCCTGGCAGGAAGCAACCATCACACTCATCCAAAAAGACTCAACAGAGACTGAAAACATGAAAAACTACCGACCTATATCGCTGTTGAACACAGATTATAAGATTTTTACCAGTATAATTGCAAGTAGAGTGAAAAAACTCCTCAGTAACATCATCAATGAAGATCAAATGGGATTTCTCCCATCGAGACACATGCACGAAAACCTAAGAATGATTTTGGACATAATAGAGTATTACGCAAGTAATCCACAGAAAGAGCTAGGCCTGTTGTTTCTAGATGCCGAGAAAGCCTTCGATCGGGTCAGTTGGGATTTTATGTTGCAACTAATCAGAGAAAAAGATATGGGCTTTCAATTTATAAACGTGATAAAAACAATATATTCAAAACAAAGAGCAAATGTCAGGGTCAACGGACAGGAAACAGAAAACATCAATATTGAAAGGGGAACGAGGCAGGGATGCCCATTATCACCCCTGCTATTCGTTTTGACATTGGAAATCTTGCTGGAGGATATAAGAGCAGACAATGATCTGAAAGGAACTAGAATCAGAAAGGATGAATTCAAAGTTAAAGCTTACGCGGATGACATTGTCTGTATTATGGAAAAACCCCTCGACGCGATTTCAAATTGGATTCACAAAATAGACAACTATGGGAAGGTCTCAGGACTAAAGATAAACAAATTAAAAACCAAAATTATGACCAAAAATATGACTCCAACAAAAAAGGAAAAATTACAAAACATATCGCAATTCGAGATCGTCAGCAAGATAAAATATCTAGGAATCTACCTCACAACAAACAACGCACAGCTAGTGAAGAACAATTATGAGGCTACACGGAGAGACATTACCAAAAAGATAGAAAGCTGGAAGCAACTAAATCTGAGTTTATTGGGCAGAATAGCCATTATAAAGATGAGCTTACTCCCTAAAATGACCTTTCTGTTTAGAATGATTCCGATATTAAGAACCAACCATTGTTTTACACAATGGAAGAAAGACATACTAAGATTTGTATGGAATGGCAAAAAAGCTAGGATTAAATATAATTCGCTGACAGATGCAAAAGAAAGAGGAGGGCTAAACCTACCAAATTTACAACTATACTATCATGCCAGCGTGCTGACCTGGGTGAAGGAGTGGGCCACCATTTCGAAAACAAGGATGCTCAATCTAGAAGGCTTTGACTTGAGGCGAGGCTGGCATGCCTATTTATGGCATGACAAAGCAAAAATTGAAAAAAGCTTTACCAATCACTTTGTCAGAGCAGCCCTCCTCAAAGTCTGGGACAAATATAAGAGAAATTTTTACTGCAAAACACCTTTATGGCTATCACCCATCGAAGCCAATCATAAGAGAGAGTTCCCAAGCAGCCGCTGGCACACCTACAAAACCCTGATAGAAAAGAAGGATAACCAGTGGAGACTAAAATCCATCGAATCGCTCAGGAGGATCGACGAAAATCTGTCATGGTTCCACTATCACCAAGTGGCAAACGCATTCAAGGAGGACAAGAAAGCGGATTTTGCATCGACAGGCAACTTCTGGGATTCAGTCATGGTGAAGGAGAAAAAACTTATAAAAATGATATATAGCAAACTATTAGAATGGGACACGGAAAAGGACCTAGTTAAAGAATGCATGATTGCTTGGGCTAAAGATTTTGAACACACCATCCTGCTCCAAGAATGGGAAGACATCTGGAGGAAAAAGATCAGATACGCCAGCTCAGCCGCAATAACAGAAAATTGGTACAAGATGGCTTACAGGTGGCACCTTACTCCACAAAAAATATCGAGGTTCCATAAAGGAATTAACAGCAATTGCTGGAAATGTGGCTCCCAACTAGGTACATACCTGCACACCTGGTGGCAGTGCAAGAAAGTGAAGAGATTCTGGGCTGAGATCCACAAACAGATCCAACTAATAATTCAAACAAAATTCGATCTAAAACCTGAATATTACTTACTTCACTTAATAGACTTCGACCTTGATACTAATAAAGATAGAATTCTCTACCATCTGACAGCAGCAGCAAGAACAGTACTTGCGAGCAAGTGGAAACAAAAAGAGCTGCCTACGACAGAAGACTGGCTATTAAAAGCCAGAGACCTAATGGAGATGGACTCCCTCGCCAATTTACTACATGACAAAAATAAGAAAAGAAGGACGGACTGGGAACCGATGAGGTCATACCTAAAAGAAAAGAAAAATATCCTACAAGAATACGGATCATAGGGTAGTGGAAACAAAACAACAAGGGAAGAAGTAAAGAAACTACAAACTGAGGAACATCTTCCGCCAACTATTTTGGAAGTCAAGCTTTTTTTTTAAGCAGTCGCACTCCCTTTACTCCCCATTCTACTCCCCCTGGGATCCTCCCTACCCCCAATCCCTGGTGATCTCCCACCCACACACCCTACCACCCCCTCCCCTCGTTTCCCCTCCCCTCCCCATCCTAAATCCCTATACCCGCTACCCCTCCGTACCTCACTGTATGTATTAATTGAAAACGCCAATAAAAATATATTTAAAAAAAAAAAACAAAACCCAAATGATACATCATGTTTGCACTCTGCATATAAAGAATTAATAAGACTTTTTAAATCACCATTTTTGTAAACCCCATTAATTTAATGCTATGGCTGAGTCTAAGGCTGGAATTCTGTTAATTAGTCCCAACTACAGTATATCCATTTTGTTCACTGGTGAATCAACACATATGTCTATTTCATTGACTCAGTAGATCTACTCGAGTTGGAACTATCAGTAAGATCAGACCTAACAACTGCATTTACTTGTACCTTGCACTCTTGCGAGAAAGCAATGGTGTGCTGAAGCCTGGGAAAAAAATAATACAGAGTCTGCCTCAGGTTTAGAAATGACCAGCAATTGTACATGTTGGAAACCTACTAAATCCATTTTTTATCTACACAGATGGTGGGAGTCTATGAAAATATCATTTTTTACTGGCCTTCTTTGCTCTGCCTGGTATTTCTGCTAGGGAGATTTGTCCTTACGTTTGTGAAAATTTCATGGTTCCAATTCCAGACTAATCAAACTGTGAGTATTTTTGCTGGTAATATATTTGCTTTGTTCCATGTGTTAAAAATTGCCTACCTGTCATGCACCCATTTCACATGACAGAAGACAGCTGCAACATTCTAACTTGCCATTATAGCAAGTTCTTTGCTTGTGATTTTGACTTTTATGTGTTTCTTGGAACTAGACGTTGGATCGACTCTTGTACTATTCTTTGTGCTATGCATAAGTTGACTTCGTGTAGGTCTCTTTTAGCACATATGTATGCACATATTTATTAAATATAGAGGAAATCTATGGAAGATATCAAGGCATGATCTCCTAAACTCTGCATCATTCACAGATTTTTCAATTTGCCAACTCAAAACTGGGATCGTTGGAACAATCAGAAACTCTTTCTTTCTCTCTTACAGGGGGAAACATCTTTCCTGGAAGTGCATCAGGCTCAGTATGTCCAGCAACTGATGAGGAAGCCTCCAAAGCAGTGAGGATGGTTTTGTGCTCATTTTTCTGTTTTCTGTGTTGTGCTCATTTTTCCTTTTTGAAATTGGAACTCAAAAATCATAGAATCATAGTATCCTAGAGTTGGAAGAGACCTCATGGGCCATCCAGTCCAACCCCCTGCCAAGAAGCAGGAATATTGCATTCAAAGCACCCTTGACAGATGGTCATCCAGCCTCTGTTTAAAAGCTTCCAAAGAAGGAGCCTCCACCACACTCCAGGGCAGAGAGTTCCACTGCAGAACGGCTCTCACAGTCAGGAAGTTCTTTCTCATGTTCAGATGGAATCTTCTTTCTTGTAGTTTGAAGCCATTGTTTCGTGTCCTAGTCTCCAGGGAAGCAGAAAACAAGCTTGCTCCTCCCTGTGACTTCCTCTCACATATTTATACATGGCTATCATATCTCCTCTCCACTTTCTCATGCCCAGCTCCTTAAGCCGCTCCTCATAGGACTTGTTCTCCAGACCCTTGATCACTTTAGTCACCCTCCTCTGGACACATTCCAGCTTATCCACTGTGTGTCATATATTCCAACTATTCCTAAATACTCAGAACATTTCTTATTTTCATTTGTCTCTGGGCAGTTCTACACATAACATGGGCCATTTTTGGCATCCAAAATGATGATTCCGGCCCACACTGCAACCTGACAGAGCCACCCTGAGCCACTTCAACAGTTGGAGAGCATCCTTAGTTATGCCAAAGCCAGTTTGGGCCAGGGGGCCAACTGCCACACTCTTTCCCTTCTTGTTGCTTAACTACAGTGATGACAGGGCAATACACGTGTGGCTTGGCAGTCACCTTTCCTCCTTCTGAGCCATCTGACTGGCAACAGAGCTTGGGAGGAGCAAGTAGGGATAATAATAATAATAATAATAATAATAATAATAATAATAAACTTTATTTATATTCCGCTCTATCTCCCTGAGGGGACTTAGATTGGAATACATTCAATCTATTGTACAGTTAATAACAAAGACAGACAGTTCACAGACAGAGGCAAAGGCTTCCCTCTTTACATCTCCAGAATCTGGGGGCTATGCTCAACTCTGGCCATGGGGAGGTGTTTTTGTTCCATTTTCCATGCCAAGGAGTCTGTTGTCTGTGGACGCCTAACTGATCAGATTGCCAGCATGTCTGCATGGGCACCTTTTACCGCCTTGCCAAAGCAATACCTATTGATCTACTCACATTATTGTTTCAGAACTGCTAAGTAGGCAGAAGCTAGTACTAACAGCGGGAGCTCACCCCAACTCATGGCTTTGAACTGCCAACCTTTTGGTTGGCAAGTTTTTCTGCAGCTGGCAGTTTAACCTGCTGTGCTACCATGGCCCCTATTGAGCCCTTCTCCCGTCCCCCAGGCTCCTTCGCCAATCGCATGGCACAGAAAGAGAAAGGGAAATTTTTTGAGAGGCATGTTGCTGCTGTAGCTAACACTGACAGGGAGGGAGGTAGCAGGAGGGGACAAATGTCTCTTGTCCCCTGAATCTGGAAAGCTTGGGATAGCTAGCAGGACACCCACAGCTGTTCCACATTGGAGCCTGCTGTTAGTGTCTGCATTGCCAAAACTCAAGGAAGAGCCCAAATCCTAGTGCAGACTTTGGGCTTTACTCTGAGCTATTTTTACCTGGGATGCAGCCACACTAAGCCACATTCCTGGTCTTAATCTGGATCAGTCCATGTGCATTTCGTAACTGCCCACAGGATGATCCAACCCTAAACTGACCTAATAAATGGTTCAGTGTAGATGTGTCCTCTGTCTGAATGAATAAAGCTGCCCACAGAAGACATATTGACCTGAACCCTATTGATTACTTCCAGCTAGTGTCAATTTGTTGACTCAGCTGTTGAATGATGAGTTGACTCACAGGTAAACCGCACTGATCCAAGACATCTACTCCTGTTGAAATTGCACTGTGTAACAAATGTGTTGTCAAAGGCTTTCATGGCCGGAATCACTGGCTAGCTGTGAGTTTTTTGGGCTGTATGGCCGTGTTCCAGAAGCATTCTCTCCTGATGTTTCTCCTGCATCTATGGCAGTTGAACCTCTGAGGATGCCTGTCATAGATGAAGGTGAAATGTCAGGAGACAATGCTACTGGAACATAGTCATACAGCCCCCCAAAAACTCACAGCAATCCAACTATGTAACAAAATTTGAAAACAAAAATCTGTTCCTGGCGTAAAACTGTTATTTTCTGTTTAATTTACTTACCTTGAAAGTAGTTCTTACCTTGAAAGTACTCCAGAAACTTTATTTTTGTGGCTGCTGTCTTTAACCTTTCATATGCCATTTTAACCTTTTGGTATAACTTCAAAAGACAAAGTTTTTGCAGTTTCATAAACTTTTCCCATGTTTTAAAGATAAAAACAATTAGGAAATGTCATTTATAACCAGGAACAACAATAATTTTACATAGTGTGATAGGATGCAGGGCAATGTTCACAATGGAGAGAAGGCATCTGCTGATGACAGCTATATTGGGGTCTATAGTGCAATATCAGAAAGAGAAAAAGATGCTGTCTACCAAACATTTCCTGACCACAGATCACACTTTCTTTCTTAATTCCATTGAGACCCATCTCCTTAGTATACTTCATGCATTGTTTGTTCTTGACAGGCAGCCTGAGAAATCCTGGATCCAGCGAAAGATTTACAAATGGGACCCTTGTTTTCAGTTTCCCAGCAGAATGATTTGCATGGCTCTGCTGGCCATCATATGCCTCTACATGGTAAGCTGAGAGCTTGCATATTATTTCGTTTCTTTCTTTTCTTTGTGGAGAAAGTTTTTTCAGGGTGATGCTTTTGTCTGCACTGTATGTTCAAGAAGTTTTAGGAGAAAAAGATATGTCACTGCTAATACATTTTTTGAAATGTGTGAGTAGCATATATGTGGAGATGCACAGTCAACTTTGCGGGGGGTGGGGGGGTGGACAAGACTTCAGTGGAGAGGAAAAGTATATGTAGTGGTAGGGAGGGTGGGCCTGGCTGCACACATGCATTCCCTTGCACATTTGCTATCTTCTTCATGTGAGGGGGAGGGAATGAAATGGGAGAGCATGAAGAGGACAGCAGTGGGATGATGGCAAGAGCAGTGGGAATGGGCTATGGGGGCTCTGGCCCTCCTTGCACTTCCCAATGCCATCCCCATTCCCCTGTCCATTTGAGTGAGAATATGTAGAAATGCTCATGCACGCCTTCCCATCATTTTTCTTCCCAGTAACTAAAGATTTGATTACTTACTAATCCTGACTTTATACAGCTCAAGATGGACAGTGGTGTTATGGTGGACTCTATTAAAATGGTGTTTAGTAGCAACAATAATCCAATCTGTGAAATTAAAATTTACAAGTGTGGAGAGATGGGACAGCGATTCCCAGTTGTATCTGCCTATGTCATCAAGAAAGAAACCAGAAAGCTCGTCTAGTGCAGGGCTTTTAAAACTTTTTCCACTCACAACACCTTTTCCCCAAGGAATATTTACATGACCCTAGGTATATAGGTATGAAATAGGTATTTAAAAAAACCAAACATGTTCTGATAACAAATCAGCATTTGCAAGGCTTGCTTGATTTTTCTTTTTATGTAGTACAGCTTAATCCCCCAGTGGTGCAGTGGGTTAAACCCTTGTGCTGGCAAGACTGAAAGGTTGGAGGTTTGAATACGGGGGGAGCGTGGATGTCAGCTTCAGCTCCCCATGTGAGGACATAAGAGAAACCTCCCACAAGGATAATAAAATGTCAAAACTTCTGGGCGTCCCCTGAGCAATGTCCTTGCAGATGGCCAATTCTCTCACACCAGAAGCAACTTGAAGTTTCTCAAGTTGCTCCTGACATGAAAATTAAAAAAAAAAGGTTGAAGCATTTTCTAGAGTCCCCTGTAAACAGTGTTGTTGCTATATAGAGTCATGTAAATGTCTATAAAACCACTAGGTGGCATTCTGAAACCTTTTACTATTGCCAAATTTTTCATGACCACAACATTAAGCTAAGACAACCCCCTTTGGGGTTGGGATCCATAGTTTAAGAAGCAATGGTATTAGCCATTGTGTATGTCTCTTCTGCAAGATGATTACTGCAGGCTGTGGGTGCATCTACACCAGACATGGGCAAACCCAGGCTCATGTGCCAGACATGGCCCTTTGGGCTCTTGGCTCCACCCCCCATCTGCTCTGCCCCTCCTTTCAGTATGCGGACGCAATGGCCAGTCACATTCCCAGGCTGAGAGGAGGACCAAGTCAGAGACACACCGCTGCCAAGCACTCTCTGGAGAGTGCTCAGCAGTGGCGTGTTTGTCTCCCTTCTCTGGACCTGGGAAGACAGACTGCTGCCTTCCCATGGCCCAGAGGAACCAGGGAGACAAAAATTCTAATGCCATTTGACAGACCTGCTCCTTCCCTTTCCCAGCCCTGGCCCCAGCCCCATCTTTCCAACCCTGGCTGTGCCCTCTTTTGGCCCTGACCCAACCCCACTGCCCCTCCCCCATTTCTGGCCCCACCTGCACTCCCTCTTGGCCCAGCCCTTGCGACCGGGCCCACAAGACGGCCCCAGGGCAAAAAAGTTTGCCCATGCTTGATCCACATTGTAGAATTAATGCAGTTTGATACCCCTTTAACTTGATTCTGTGGAATCATGGGAGTTGTCATCTGGAGAGGTGCAAGCAGTATTTCACAGAGAAAGCTAAAGGCTTTGTAAAACTACGACTTCCATGTTTGCGTAGCACTGAGCCATGGAAGTTTATATGGTTCAAACTGCATTAGTTCTACAGTGCAGATGTACCCTAAGTGAAGAGAAGAAGTATTAAAGTATTAAAATACCAGCTCTCAGCTCACTAATATGTACAGATAATTCCACCAACTAAAGAGCTGACTGATGGCTGAGCATTGCTCATTGCCTTTTTCAAAGTTAAGAGACTCTTGGAGTCACATAGAATAGAAGCTCAAAGTAATATATTTTCTACGGGCCCTTCCGCACAGCCCTATATCCCAGAATATCAAGGCAGAAAATCCCACAATATCTGTTTTGAACTGGGTTATCTGAGCCCACACTCCAATCATGTGGGATTTTCTGCCTTGATATTCTGGGATATAGGGCTGTGTGGAAGGGCCCTACATCAGCAAAGCTGGCATTTGGTTTGAATGGTAAAAAAAAAAGTCAGTGCATAGGTGTTGTCTAGTTTTCTAAGGCTGCTGGAGTACTCACTGTAGTGCAGGCCTTTTTGGATACTGAAAGGCTTCTTTCTCCGGTGGATGTTGGGTAGATAATTATAGTCATTTGCATAGCAAATTAAAACATTGCCAAAATCAGTCACTCATGGCTGGATTCGCAGCATGAAATATTTGAGTGGATAAACTCTCAGCAAGCTAATTAAGGAGCTTTTTAATCTACTTTTCCTCCAGTTTGTTGTGGTGGAACGTTATGCTTACGTGCGTGTTTCTCATGTGCTGGAAACCTTGGAGCTGGATTTTGAGGCACTTGCTGCTTCCAGCAACACATCCAGGAATGCATCAGAAGCAGTTGCAAGTATCCAGCGTTTGAAAGAATTTCTTGCCAACATAGAAGGTAACACTTTGCAGGGATCCTAGTTCTAAAACCAGCTTTTGATATATATGGATATTAATCACAAAAAAGCCAAAAAATATATATGCATACATAACTGTCCCTTATATGCCTGGCTCTTCTTTTTTGGGGTACTGGGTAAGTTGATACTCCCTTCCTCCCTGTGCAGTATAGTCTCAAAGCCACCTCGCATGGCTGTTCTATATTTCATATTTACTTTATCCTGAAGGGATGTTGGATTGAGAACATTGTCATTTTGATACATGGGATAGATTTAATTTAATACAGGCTAAAGACTATGGTTCTTTGTCCCACAGGTGTTTGGATTTTCACCACCTTCACTGCCTCTCTCACATGCATCACCTACGTGTTCCACATTTTAGCCTGCTACAGGTATGCATGTTCTCAGTCCTGACTTTGTGATGTTTGGTATTTCTGCTGGGGCTTAGGCATGGGGACAGAGACTCCACAGGGTTGTTGTAGGTTTTTTCGGGCTATATGGCCATGTTCTAGAGGTATTTTCTCTTGACGTTTCACCTGCATCTATGGTAAGCATCCTCAGAGGTAGTCACCTCACTACCTCTGAGGATGCTTGCCATAGATGCAGGCGAAACGTCAGGAGAAAATGCCTCTAGAACATGGCCATATAGCCCGAAAAAACCTACAACAACCCAGTGATTCCGGCCATGAAAACCTTCGACAATACATAGAAAGTCCACATTTCTGGCTGATCTGAGGGCAGTTTACAACTAGACTTCCTCCAGTCACATGTGTATCTGTGACCCCACTGATCATTTAATGCAGTTCGAAGCTGGCTTCAAACTGTAGCGACCGAACAACAAACTCCCACATAAATGTGTAAAAGAAAGCCCTCAATGTGCTCCAGTGCTCTGTGGTTTGTGTAATCACCATCGAGGCTACAAACCAATTCCAACATTTCCTATGGAATCGTCTGCCCAGCGAAACCACTTTCTTCAATACCAGTTTGAAATTGCATTAAATGTTTGGTATAGATGGGGCCTTTGTTTCTGCAGCTACAAGACTGGAAAAACGTTGACTCAATTTTCACAGCATGATAATGCATTTTCCTAGGAAACACATGAAGCGACTGTGGGCAGGGCAGAAGGAATTCCTTCCGCTGGTGTTCAGCAAACTTTCATCTACTCAAAGTGTGGTGAGTCCTCAGTCTCTTTGGTCCTTAAATCTGTCCTCTGTAAGAAAACCTTGAATCAAACTCATCATAACTGCTACTCCCTGACTCCTATTATCAGTCATTTCTGGGCATCTCTTAATTATTGCTATGCCTAAGATAGACTGAAAAGGGCCGCGGCAGCACAATAGGTTAAACCACTAGCTACAGAAAATCTTGCTGACTATAAGATTAGCAGTTTGAAACCACGAGTTGAGGTGAGCTCCCACTTTTAACCTTAGCCCTTGCCAACCTGGCAGTTCGAAAACATGTAATGTGAGTAGATCAATAGGTACCGCCTCGGCAGGAAGGCAAAATGCACTCATGCAGCCATGCCAGAAACATGAACAGGAGGGCCTATGGATAATAACCTCCTCAGCATGGAAAAATGGAACAAGAGCACCTCCCCATGAGCGCTGTCTCCAGATGCCGGAGATGGAAGGGAAACCTTTGCCTTTGTTGTGTATTGCGTGTCATTGTTGTTCTCTGTATAAAAAGCATTGAATGTTTGCCTATATATGTGTGTACTGTAACCCACTCTTGAGTCCCTCTGGGGAGATAAAGCGGAATATAAATAAAGTGTATTATTATTATTATTATTATTATTATTTGAAAAATATTATTATTATTATTGTAATCCACTCTGAGTCCCTCCGGGGAGATAAAGCAGAATATAAATAAAGTGTATTATTATTATTATAATTATTATTATTATTGTTATTTGAAAAATATTATTATTGTTGTAATCCACTCTGAGTCCCTTCAGGGAGATAAAGCAGAATATAAATAAAGTATATTATTATTATTATTATTATTATTATTATTATTATTATTATTATTAGAAAAATATTATTATTATTATTATATATAATAGATTGAAAAGTGGGTGGTAGGGATAAGACAGAGAGAAAGTGCATCTGTTAGTGCAGTTTGACACGATTTTAAATGCTATGGCTGTGGAATCACACGTTGCTGGACTCCAATATCTATTTGTTTGCTGGCTATGGTTGATGGAGACTGAAAGTTATGGCTGATAAGGACTAGAGTTCCAAAATCACTGAATAGCCACAGATTTTCTACCTTTGCTGTATAGGCAAAGGATAGCAGGGAAGTACATTGTGGCAAATATGATTAGATATTATCTATTATTAACAACCATAACACATGCTATGACAACAACATAGAAAGATCCATCAAATTTTCTGATCATCAAGTATCAGGGATGTTGAGAGGCTGCCTTTCTTTGCAATTGTATTTCCAAAATGCAGAGCTTTATTTTTCCTTAAGGGAATCAAACATATCTATTCCCTTTTACTTCAGAAAATAAAGAGGTGACATTGAGAATTTGGCTGGTGTGTGGACCAAGCTTGCTTTCTAATATTAGTGAGTATGGTCACTGAAAACAATAATGATTGCTTGACTTCATGCTGGACAGCAAGGTCTTGTCATATTTTCCTATCGCACTGGGATGTGATGAAAGCGAGATGGAAGATGGATGTTTGGATTTTATATACACGTATGTCAAATATCAGTCTCTTAGTAATTGTGTAGCATTGTTAGTAATGACTTCAGTTGGAAAAAAAAGAATTTGGTCCAAGAAATAATTTCCATTAAAGATGCAGGTCAGGCTGTAAATATACTCTTCTTATCCATTACACAGATGGGAAACGATCATATATAAATGTCTCTCCATTTTTCATTTTGTTGAAACATTAACAGGCATCAATAGCAAGATATTCTGGCTGGCAAATTGCATACATTCTATGGGGTACGTGGAGCTCTATACTGTAAACAAGCATTCATTTTGGGGGTTGCCCTCTTATTTCCTTTCTAATTGGTTGTGTGTTTTCCCCACAGGATACCTGATCATCCACATAGTGCAGTGTCTTTTGGGGCTGGTGTTCATGTACATTTTCGTTTTGCCCATCATGAATGGCGAAGGGATAAACATGTTGAAAAGTGTGGGAATGGTGATGTAAGTACCTTCAATTGTAGTTGAACTAGTAGAGTGGCCGGGAGGATGTGCTGTGAAGCAGTAATTTGTTCAACGCAAATTTACTTGGAGGCTGCAGGCAAACCAGTGTCTTATAGTCTATAATTGGTGATATGCTTCTAGTGCAGTGGTACTAAATTTGTGGGTCTCCAGATGTTTTGGGCTCCAATTCCCAGAAATCCTAACAGCTGGTAAACTGGCTGGGATTTCTGAGAGTTGTAGAACCACTGTTATACTGCTCCAGAAAGCTTTATTATGAGATGATGCCACTATTTTTGGAGTACAGTGAAATTATTCATATACTGCTTCTGGATCACATTCATATCATGATTTTGTCTTGAGCCTGTATATATCTAAATCCTTTTTGGCTCAAGACAAGACTTTGTCTCCCGCTCCCTTTATTTTTGTTAATTGAATCTTTTAAAAGTCTAACCTCCTGCTGCTTTTTCTATCTCAGTCTCACAATTGGCATTTTCGTGGGGTTCATGCTGATGCAGATTGGGACTGCTGGCATATTCTTCCTTCAGCCAAAGATTTTACTGGATGACAAGGAAAAGCCTTTGGCTCTTGATAACAGGTCAGTCCCAGAGAATTGTGATACCAACTTTTATTTTTCCCTAAGGGATCCGCATTTTTGTCAGCTTGCATTAACAAACAAACAAACAAAAGTGTTTCCAACCCTGTATGCATGTGTGTATGTATAGTTCTAATGTTTAAGGTGGAAGAGTCATACTTCTAAAAATGTGGACAATTCCTACTAGGAGGAACATATATACTGAAGTAACCTAACAAAAAGATGGAAGAACAACAAAAAGCGGAAGCTGTGCAGACAGGAAGGGTTGCTGTCTCAGCTGTGGTATTGAATAGCCAGAACATTGGCATCAACCCTGACTCTAAGCGGATGCCTATCTTGCTATGTGATGAGAGGGACTTCCAGTGTTTTTCTCTGAATGTGCCAGGGACCAGTGCCATATTTGTGGCCACTGACTCCTACATCTTTGCAGCTCTTACGTAGACGAGTAGGTGAGTATCTAGAATCCTAGAGTTGGAAGAGAACCAGGAAAACCGCATTCAAAGCACCCCCAACAGATGGTCACCCAGCCTCTGTTTAAAAGCCTCCAAAGAAGGAGCCTCCACCACACTCTAGGGCAGCGAGTTCCACCGCTAAACAGTTCTCACAGTTAGGAAGTTCTGTCTAATGATCAGGTGGAATCTCTTTTCCTGTAGTTTGAACCCATTGTTCCACGTCCAGTCTCCAGGGCAGCAGGAAACAAGCTTGCTCCCTCCTTCCTATGACTTTCCCTCACATGACTTTGTTGGCTCATGTTTAACTTCTTGTTTATGAGGACCCCAAGATCTTTTTCACATATACTGCTGTCGAGTCAGGCGTCCCCCATGGACCACCACTTTGAATAAACCTGATCTAAGCAGCTCTGTACATCATAACTCTGGACTTGTTCAGATGTATAATTGAACCCACTTAAGATTCCACCACACAAATGACTCTTGAAATCCAGCTTTCTGGAACAATAGTTTGTGTGTGCATATGTATATGTATGTGTGTATAGTGTACACAGGGGGAGAGAGAGAGAGAGAGTATATATGTGTGTGTGTGTGTGTACACACACACACACACACACATATATATACTCTCTCTCTCTCACACACACACATATATATATCGTCTTGCCTCTTATATATGTCTTGCTGAGAAAGATAAAGATATTTTTGGTGCTTGCATGCCTTTGGAGAAAATATGGTCTTACTTATTTTCCTGGTTGGTTTCTTGCAGTTTTTTGTTTTGTTTTTTCAATGAGTAATTGCAATACAGTAGCTATTGGGGGGAGCAATGTTGAGACATGAAAACTGAAAGTTCCCCATCTCATTTGTTCGTACACACATGTATGTGTGTATCTCTTCTTGAATAGTTTTCAAAGAGACAGCCATGTAAGTCTGCATCAGCATGAAAAGGAATATTGGAGGAGGGAAGAAATAAGGGAGCAGCCCTTTAATGTTGTTTTATTTCATCATGAGTTTTTGTGGATTTCAATCTACTTCTTCAGATGTACTAATCAATTACAATATTACATCCAGAGGTATATTTGCAAAATTGCATAGCCTTGATGATGGCATTGGAGTGCAACAGAGATACAAATTGTGACTCTCCCAGTGAGTTTAGAGTGTGGCTCATTTTATTTTACTCTGGATTAATGAAGATCACTCACAATACTCAAAACCTGGTTGGGCTAAATAATATGAATCTATGCAAACATGGCTAAAGGGGCACTCTTTTGTTCTCCCAAACTGACATTTGATGTACATATGAAAACTGCAACACTGGGACTTGTCTCTTGCGTACAGATGCTAAGATCTCCTGTGATATTTGACCGATTGTTTGTTTGTTTTATTGTTTTCAGGAAAATGTTCCACAATTTCAACTACTTTCTGTTCTTCTACAACGTGATGCTGGGTCTGAGTATGTGCCTCTTCCGGCTGCTGTGTAGTGTCATGGTGGGAGCCTGGCTCATTGCACGGATAGACAGGACAATCATGCCCAAAGGCTACGAAGCAGCTGACATGGGTAAGGGCATGGGGTCCTCAGGGTGTAGGATTCCCAATTATTCCAGACTTTAAAAGGAAGCAAATATGCAAACAGGCAGACCCACAATCAAACAAAAAGAACAAGCTGTGGCTGCACACTTCCATCTGTTTTGTAAATAAGAACAGTGAAAAAAACAACTAACAGAATAATGAATGAGGGCCTGTTCTGATGTTAAAATGTTGCTATTGGAGGCAAATAACTAGATGTCTTCTCCCTGCCCTGTTCCATTTCCACAAGCCAACAAAGGTCTTGTCTATATTGCCCACAAATCCTGTACTCACCTCAAATGGATCACTGGCTGTCCCTGACACTCAGTGGCTTACAGTGAGTATTGTGGGTTTTGTTGTTATTGTTACTACTTTAAACCAACTTTGCTCTACATTTGGCAAAGTTTAGCAGTACTCTGAAGTTCCCCGCTGCTTCTTCCAATGGCAAGAAGCAGCAGTGATGGCAAAAGGGAGGACATGCTGAAGATTGCTCTGATGGCAGATTTACACTGGAGTTATCTGCCCAATGTAGGTGCTGAGCAGATTATGACACATAATCTGACACCTAATGATGGTAGATGGACAGAATACTCCCTTCATACTTTGCCTAATAGAGCATTTCTCAACCTGGCGGTCAGGACTCTTGGGGGAGTTGCGAGGGGGTTTCAGAGGGGTTGCCAAAGACTATCAGAAAACATATATTTCTGATGATAAGAACCCCTTTGGCAGAGAAGGCTGAAGATCTGTCCACCTGTCCTTATCTTCCTTTTTGGAAACAGAGGGTGAATCCTCCTACCTAAAGTCCTTCTCCTGCTGTGATTGTAGGTGAACTATAAATCCCAAGAACTACAACTTCCAAATATCAAGCTCTATTTTCCTCAAACTCCACCAGTGTTCATATTTGGGCATATTGAGTATTTGTTTGAGTCCACCGTGCTCTCTGGATGTTGGTGAACTACAACTTCAAAAGTCAAGGTCAATGCCCACCAAACTCTTCCAGTAATTTCTGTTGGTCATGGGAGTTCTGTGTGCCAAGTTTAGTTCAATTCCATCATTGGTGGAGTTCAGAATGCTCTTTGATTGTAGGTTAACTATAAATCCCAGCAACTACAACTCCCAAATGACAAAATCAATCCCCCCTCCCAACCCCACCAGTATTCAAATTTGGATGTATCGGTTATTTGTGCCAAATTTGGTCCAGTGAATAAAAATACATCCTGCATATCAGATTACGATTCAAAACAATAGCAAAATTACAGTTATGAAGTAGCAATGAAAATAATTAGATGGTTGAGGGTCACCACAACATGAAGAACTGTATTAAGGGGTCGCAGCATTAGGAAGGTTAAGAAACACTGGCCTAATAGGTAGGTTTGCTATGGTGCGGGTGAGTCAGAAGGACACAATCACATGGAGGGGAAACAATCACACGGAGTTGGAGTTCCTGCCTTGCATGAAGATCCAGAGCTGTTCAGGTTTTGTTTCTTGCTGTTAGAACTAGTTTAGGGGGCAAGGAGGCCTCTTTTGCACTGTTTGCAGGTCAAAACAGTGTTTGGATGTCAAAACATTGCTATAGGCTGGGGGAGGATTTGTAAGTCAAGACATACTTATGTTGGGACATTCTTATGTAAAGGTTCTACTGTATAACAATGAGAACAATTATTTCACTGCAGGATTCAGGACGTGGATTGGGATGCTTTTTATGGACAATTATCACACAAACCCTACTCTTATCTGCTTTTGTCATGTCATGATGAAAACCAGAGAGAGGCAGCAACAGACTGGCACCTTGTATAGCCACTTCAGTAATGCAACAGGTAGATTTTGACTGTGTAAACATTTGTCTGGGATTATGTACTTACCTGGTCTCTCTGTGTATGCCTTCAAGTTGCCTATCAACTCATGCCAACTCCATGATTTTCATAGGGTTTTCTTAGACAAGGAATCATCAGAGGTGCCTTTGTTGGTTCCTGCCTCTGAAATATAGCCTACACCACCTGGTATTGGCAGTCTTCATCCAAGTATTAATCAAAGTTGACCCTTACCATCCAAGGTCAGAGAGGATCTGGTACCTCTGAGTATGATTTTTTTTATCCCTAGTGCTATTCTGTAGCAAATATTACAAATAAAAGCTTGACATTTACCAATAAGGCTTAAATGTTTTAGGAAATGTCAGTAGGAAATGTCAGAATATTCTGTCATTTACTGGTAAACCTTTAGAGTTCGAGCAGTGCCTTTGCTAAATGATCAAATTTCATCCTGTGCTGTATTTCGTGTTCTGCACAAAATGTTGACATTTGTGGAGAAATGTTCCATCTTTCAAATGCACACAGTGGTTGATAGATAAATAGATAGATGATAATGGTGCCAAGAGTGCTTGGCTCATACCGCAGCTGGAGTCAAGAGTTTATTGCATTTTAATAGTCAGTTGTCTGTTCTACCTGTTGGCCGTGCCATCGAGGGAACAGATCTGGAGTACAATGTCATAGAACCCATTGGAAATTAACCCTTTCTTTCTTCCATTCCTTTAGATTTTAAAGTATCGAATAAAGCCAGAACAAGATGGCTGCTCTTCTATACGCTTGTTAAAAACCCCAGCCTCTCAGCACTCAGGAAGCCAAAATGTGCCACTGAATCCTTTGCTTGCTAATGTCAACAGATGCGCGGCAATCCAAATAAAAATCCTGGAGGTTGTATTGTAGTGTCCACCATATGCACCTTTCTAACATTGAGTCAGACCATTGATCTGTCACATAAAGCTGCTCAGATTGGAGGTGGATCTGTTCTCCTCTTGTTCATAGATACCCTTTTAAATTAGAGTTGGAATCACATGACTGTTCAGATATTGTTGAGTTGCAGCTTCCAGCACTCCTCAACACTGGCTGTAGCTTGGCATCGAAGAATCATATATACTTACAATTTAAAAACATCCCGATTCCAGGAATTTGTCTTGAACAAAACCCACAGGCCTTTCAGAGAAGAATCCAATACTACTTCTCTTGAGCTTTTTTTCATTCCACTGTATAATTATAAGAGCCTGGGAACATTGTGTTGTTTCTATTATTAAACAATCCAGAGCCACAAATCATTGCATCTCTATGATAGATATATTTAGAGACTTACCAAAGGATACTGATGTACTTTCTAATAATATCTACACTTCACAAAATGAACCAGAGAATGACTCCAGATGCCACTGGGCTGCGTATAATACCTTGGGTGGAGTGGTTGTTGTCATTTTGTCTTTGCATTTCTTTGGTGCATTTCCATTTTTTTATTTGTAGGAATCTAATGAAGCACATTTCCAAGTGATTCTAAGCCAAACTCTTGGACTATAGCAGAAAATATCTTTTGGATTCTTCTGCAGGAAAAAAAGAAAGAAGGAAGGAAAGAAAGAAAGAAAGAAAGAAAGAAAGAAAGGGAAGAGAAGAGTATCATCTGTGTGTTGTCGAAGGCTTTTATGGCTGGAATCCCTGGGTTGCTGTGAGTTTTCTGGGCTGTATGGCATTCTTTCCTGAGCTTCTGGAACATGGCCATACAGCCTGGAAAACCCATAACAACCCAGTGTCATCTGTGTTATCAAAAGTGACATGATGTCATTATAAATGATGGTCCTGTCATAAAATGTATAATTTTTTTGTTGTGTCAGGAGCGACTTGAGAAACTGCACATTGCTTCTGGTGTGAGAGAATTGGCCGTCTGCAAGGACGTTGCCCAGGGGACGCCCGGACGATTTGGTGTTTTTATCATCCTTATGGGAGGCTTCTCTCATGTCCTCGCATGAGGAGCTGGAGCTGATAGAGGAAGCTCATCCGCCTCTCCCCGGATTCGAACCTGCGACCTGTCGGTCTTCAGTCCTGCCAGCACAGGGGTTTAACTCACTGCACCACTGGGGACTCCCTAAAATGTATAATAATGTCATCACTATTATTTTGGTGTACTTAAACAAACCAGGTGACCGTATACATCTGAAGATCACCTCATGTGACAAACCTGAAGTGTCCAGAATCATGAACAATGTTAAAGTGTGCAAATAAAGACCAGTAGTTTTAAGTAAGATAGAAAACAGAAATATATTACAGGCAGACCCCAAGTTACGAACAAAATAGGTTCCGTAGATTTGTTCTTAGGGGCTGCAGTGGTGCAATGGGTGAAACCGCAGCGCTGCTGAACTTGCTGACTGAAAGGTCAGCAGTTCAAATCCATGGGACAGGGTGAGCTCCCCCTATTAGCCCCAGCTTCTGCCTACCTACCAGCTTGATAACATGCAAATATGAGTAGATCAATAGGTACTACTCTGGTGGGAAGGCAACGGCACTCCATGCAGTCATGCCGGCCACATGACCTTGGAGGCGTTTACGGACAACAATGGCTCTTCAGCTTAGAAATGGAGATGAGCACCACACCCCAGAGTTGGACATGACTAGACTTAATGTCAAGGGGAAACCTTTATCTTTACCTTTTAGATTTATTCTTAAGTTGAATTTGTATATAAATCAGTACAGGTATATTTTTACAGTGTAACTCTAGCCAAATATATATATCTTGGATAGCATAAACACCCCTGTGGTGTTTGTTTGTTTTCTGTGCCCCTGTTGAGAAGACTTCATCTCGCTTTCTGTGATCATTAGATTTTGAAAGAACTGGCTTGTGAAAATAAGGATTGATGATAAAACCTCAGTGGAGACCCCCTTTCTCCATGCAGGGGCGGCTCAACCATTACACAAAGTAAGCATTTACAGTATAGTTGATTTTGCCCAGGGGCGCTCTTGAGGTTCTCTTGGGGGAAAATAGAGCTTGACATATGCGAGTTGTAGTTACTGGGATGTATAATTCACCTACAATCAAAGAGCATTCGGAACTTCACCAATGATGGAATTGAACCAAATATGGCACACAGAACTCCCATGATGAACAGAAAATATATATCAATGATTGGTTGGGGGGGGGGGGCACCAAAATACTGTTTGCTTACCGTTGAAAATTACCTAGGGCCGCCTCTGTCTCATGATAACTCTTTCAGGAATGAATTTCCCTTCCGAGGGATAGATTTTTCTCACTTCGTGTTGTCTCATTCTCCATTCTTAACTATAAGTCATTTGTAAGTTGGATGTTTGTAACTCAGGGACTACCTGTACTTTAAAAATGCATTGACATAAGCTAATGTTTGCCTCCCAAGGTCAGATACCTACTTCATTTTGATTTCCTGAGTATATCTTTTGCAGTTTAAACAAGGGAGGTTACCTATGTCATATCCTTTAACATTTCCCAAGTGAAAATCAGGATGTGTGTAGCCAACCTTGGAGTGAGGTCAAGATGACAAAAGTTATGAATGAGGAAGAATACACAAGGTGGGAGAGGCTGCAGCAGTTTGCTGTTTCATAAACCTGCAGGCAAAGGCCAGAATCTTCTCCCTCCTCTGGAGTGCATGCCTGTGAACCTTTTTTTTTTTTTTTTTGCACTTTGAACTTAATTTCTTGCAATTGAAACAAACTGGGGACAAAGGGAAGAATGCAGACAAAGGACTGAGGAACTGGGACAACTTGAGAAGTGGAACAATTTACCTTTGTATACCAGAGAAAAAGAAGGAAACAACAACACTTACTTAGGCGATCCCTTGTAGTCTGAGGATGATGGTCCTCCAAGTGTAGTGTCCTGCCGGTGGGTCCGTAGGTGACTGTGGAGCCCTATTCTTGATCTGCATCTTCTCCCACAGTGAGGGCATCAGTTTCCAGGTGGAAGGTGATCCCAGTCGGGGTTGGCTTGACGCGCCTTCCTCTTGGCACATTTCTCTCTTTTGCCCTCCATTCATGCCTCTTCAAATTCTGCAGCACTGCTGGTTACAGCTGATCTCCAACTGGAGCACTCAAGGGCCAGGGCTTCCCAGTTCTCAGTGTTTATGCCACAATTTTTAAGGTTGGCTTTGAGCCTATCTTTAAATCTCTTCCTGCCCATCAACATTCCGTTTTCCATACTTGAGTTCGGAGTAGAGCAACTGCTTTGGGAGATGGTGGTCGGGCATCTGGACAATGTGGCCGGTCCAGCGGAGTTGCTAGTGGAGGACCATCACTTCAATACTGGTGGTCTTTGCTTCTTCCAGCATGCTGACATTTGTCTGCTTGTCTTCCCAAGAGATTTGCAGGATTTTCTGGAGGCAGTGCTGATGGAATCATTCCAGGAGTTGTAGACTGTCCACGTCTTGCAGGCATATAGCATGGTTGGGAGGACAATAGCTTTATAAACAAGCACCTTGGTATCCCTATGGATGTCCCAGTCCTCAAACACTCTCTGCTTCATTCAGAAAAATGCTGCACTCGCGGTGTTGAATGTCAGTGTCAATGTTGACTTTTGTGGAGAGATGGCTGCCAAGGTAGTGGAAATGGTCAACATTTTCTAATGTTATGCCATTAAGTTGTATTTCTGGCATTGGAGAGGGATTGGCTGGTGACTGCTCAAAGAGTACTTTGGTTTTCTTGATGTTTAATGACAACAACAACAACAACAACAAATGCCTCCCATTTCAAAAGGCAAACAAGATTAGATTTTTCCCAAAAAATGTATCTGACTTTTCAGTTGTGAACAATGTTCCAATGTACAATCTGGGATTTGGCGTCATTCTGAGTATTTGGAATAACTTCTTGTTAAAGTTTTAGAGCAGGCCTGCACAATCTGTGGCCCTCCAGGTGTTTTGGACTTCATCTCCCAGAATTCCTATCCATTGGACAAGTTGGCTAGGGTTTCTGGGAGTTGGAGCCCCAAACACCTGGGGAGCCATAGGTTGTACAGGCCTGCTCTAGAGCAATGGCTCCCAACCTTTGGTCATAGAATTGGAAGAGACCACATGGACCATTTAGTCCAACACCTTTCTGCTTTGCAGGAAAAGCACAACCAAAGCACTCTTGGTAGTTGGCCATCCAGTCTCTGTTTAAATGCCTCTAAAGAAGGAGCTTCCACTACACTCCGAAGGAAAGAGTTCCACTGCTGAATAGCTCTTACAGTCAGGAAGTTCTTCCCAATGCTCAAATGGAAGTGGTCCTCCAGGAGTTTTGAACTTCCTGAAGCCCTAGACAGCAGGGACCTCATCACACTAGAGAATGAATCTACTTTAAATCCAGTTGCTGCTTCCTGTAGAATTCTGGGGTTTGTACTTTAGGGAGGAGCTTTTGTAGTTTAGTTTGTAGTTTAGGGAGGAGCTAAACTACAAATCCCAGAATTCTGCAAGAGGCAGAAACTGGGTTTAAAGTGGATCCCTTCTCTAGTGAGATGAAGTAGTTAGTCAGGAATTCTTGGAGGTAAAGCCCAAAACATTTGGAGGACCAAAGTTTGGGAGCAGCTGCTTTAGGATGTGCTGAATCATGTCCAGATGTTGCTGGAATATGGTTCTCTCCTTATCCCTGTTAGCTGAGATGTCAGTCATTTCACCTAAGCTTGCTCTGCAAAACCTGTAGCCAACATGACTCACAAGGCTGTAATTTTAAAAGGTCAAGCTGCCATAAAGCAAGCAGGTATATTGCTGTAATAAATGTGAGGCTACATGTCCATTACTGACAGAACAACTTTCCCCTCCTTCTTTAAACACATTACCCTTGACTTAGGAATGTTCCTCCCTTCTGTTTAGCCATATATGATAGATAGCTTCCAACATGAGAAAACCTTTTTTAACAATTCTCAATATTTTCCCTACTGTCGTGGCCTAAGGAGATTTGGGGAGTTGTTGTCCCAAAGGTGGCTTTCCCAAGTTCCAGGTTATGTCAATAAAGGTCTAATATTCTCTGTGTTCTTAACATGTAAGTAAGTCCTAGTAGGACTGACTTCTAAGTATTTGCACCAATCACTATGTGAAGGTTTGTTGCAGCTATCTAAAAAAGTGTTTCCGTCTCTCCTTCTTGATTTTTAAACTTTCTTTGTTTCTTTATGATTTTGTTGTTGTATCATCACACATGCTTGCCACTTAGGCAAGACGTTACAACTTCAAACAAAACTGCTACCCAGTTGTGTTTTTGATTGCTACTTAAGGTCTACACTATTGTGTTGCTGTGAGTTTTCCAGGCTGCATGGCCGTGTTCCAGAAGCATTCTCTTCTGACGTTTTGCCCATATCTATGGCAGGCATACTCAAAGGTTGTGACTACACTATGTTTGGATTTCTAAAAAATATATTTTTGAAAGCACAGTCAGGGTTTTCTTTATCCAGTAACAACACATTTTTGAGGAGCAGGAAAAGCTCTAATGGTCCATTTGGAATTTCCCCCATATGAAACCCTCTCCCTATCCTAAAACCTTGTACATGTAGAATTATATGGGTCAATATGGATACTGAATCCTGTAAGGAGCAGTGCAGTGGGTTAAACCGCTGAGCTGCTAAACTTGTTGACCGAAAGGTGACAGGATTGAATCCAGGGAGTGGCATGACTTCCACTTTGAACCCCAGCTTCTGTCAATATGGCAGTTTGAAAACATGCAAATGTGAGTAGATCAATAGGTACCACTCCGGTGGGAAGGTAACGACGCACCATGCAGTCATGCTGGCCACATGACCTTTGGGGTGTCTATGGACAATGCTAGCTATTTGGCTTAGAAATGGAGATGGGCATCACCCCCCCCCCCAGAGTCAGACACGATTGGACTTAACGTTACCTTTACCTAAAGTAGATTTGAATGTGTACTCTCTTCAGCTATTTGTTGTTGGACTCCATTCCTCATTACCCCTAACCAATGGGTGAGATGATTGAAGTTATAGTTCAGCTCTGGAGAACTGTAGGTTCCTTACATCTGTTATGTGTGGTGGGCAAGAGCTGATATGAATGATCCTGTGAGATGAAAAGCATCTCTTATTCCCCACCCCCAGGTCTTATTTCAAGTTGGCTTTGTCATGAACACTTCATATACTTCCCTAGGGTTCATCTATACTGTAAAATTAAAGCAGTTTGGCATCACTTTAACTTCCATGGCTCAAAGCTATGGGATTACGAAAGTTGTTGTTTTACAAGTTATTAAGCTTTCACTATCAAATCGTGGTACCTCACCAAACTACAACTCCCACAATTCCTTAGCTTTGAGCCATGGTAGTTAAAGTGGTGTCAAACTACATTCATTATCTACAGTATAGGGCGATGCACCCTAAGAAACAGCTTAATGAACTTTATGACATAGAGATACTATGCATTGGAAGGAGGCTAGGAATCAGTGAGCTTCTCTTGTTGTAAAACTCAAACAGACCACTTGGGGACAGTAATGGCCCATTCTTCTCTTCACGCTGCATCTGGTTTTGATTTTTGCTACACAGCTCTTCAAAAAATTGCCTTTGAGAATGAATCTCTATGAACACCCATCTTCTCCCTCCTTCCCTTTCCAGTTCACAAAAGTAAGACACTGCAAGCAATTGCCATAATTATCATTGTGCATTATTCATAGCAGCTGCAGAGAAAGGGCAGACCAAGGCTACCCAAAGTTTTGCTGTTTTTATACATTTTTGTTTGCCAATCCAACTCAACGAAGTAACATTGGGGTGGTATTATTCCATTCATAATAGCAGACGCCTACAATGATGGGTTGTTGTAGGTTTTCCGGGCTATATGGCCATGTTCTAGAGGCATTTTCTCCTGATGTTTCGCCTGCATCTATGGCAAGCATCCTCAGAGGTAGTGAGGTCTGTTGGAAGTAGGAAAATGGGTCTTTCCACAGATATATAAACCCATTTTCCTAGTTCCAACAGACCTCACTACCTCTGAGGATGCTTGCCATAGATGCAGGTGAAACGTCAGGAGAAAATGCCTCTAGAACATGGCCATATAGCCTGGAAAACCTACAACAACCCAGTGATTCCAGCCATGAAAGCCTTCGACAATACAGCCTACAATGATGGCGGTAAGTGGGAAAGGGAAGGGAAGTTTCTATTTTTATTCTAATCCATATACAGTTTGCGTTGGGAGCTTTTAAAGCTTCCTCTTAACAAGAACGTGGAGTAATGGGTTGACATTACAGGAAAGGAGATTCCACTTGAACATTAGGAAGAACTTTCTGACCCTAACAGCTGTTCATCAGCGGATGATAAGCCTACAGAAGGCCGGGCTTTAGCACAGAGGGTTAAACTGCCAGCTGCAGAAAATCTTGCCAATCAAAAGGTTAACAGTTCAAACCTGGGTTGGGGTGAGCTCCCAACCGTCAGCCCAGCTTCTGTTCACCTAGCAGTTCAAAAACAGTAATGTGAGTAGATAAATAGGTACCGCTTTGGCGGAAAGGTAATAAGAAGGAACCCATGCAGACATGTTTGCTATTCAATCGGGAGAGCATCTAAAGACAACAAAGCTCCTCGGTATGGAAGATGAAGCAACAAGACCCCCCCTTGTTGCTTCATCTTCCAGATATGAGTACAGCCTCCAGATGCCAGATATGGAAAAAAGATGGGAAGCCTTTACCTTTGTTTATGTAATGTCTGTCTTTGTTAATTGTATAACAGCATTGAATGTTTACAGTATATGTGTACTGTAATCTGACCTGAGTTCCCTTGGGGAGATAGGGTGGAATATAAATATAAGCATATTATTATTCTAAAGTAAGCAGCTTAAGTAATCACTAATTTGTCCCACGGATGTTTCTCAAAAATTAGAAAGAGTGGATTCAACTCCGGAAACCAGAACAGGTCTGTCAAGAAGTTGGCAACAGTATACACCACAAAGTGAACTAGCATTAAGAAATCTGTTGGATAACCAGGTTTAAACTGCCCTGAGTCACCTGCGGGCTGAGAGAAGCAGTATATAAATACAGCAAATAAATAAATAAATAAATATTTTTGAGCTGAAAAGTGGAAACTTTGAAAAGTGTCTTTAATAGTGCCAACACGGTGCAGTGGTTTAAGCATGGGACAATGATGCTGGAGAACAGGGTTTGATTCCCAACTCAGTCATGGAAACCCATTGTGTGAACTTTGGTGAGTCCCACACTTCAGCATCAGAGGCAAAGGCAAACTATAACTCCAAAAATTCAAGGTTAATTCCTCCCACCCCCAACTGCATTCCAAGTTGGGCATATTGGGTACACATGCCAAGTTTGGTCCAGATCCATCTTTGGTTGGGTTCAGAATGCTTTCTGGAATGGATTGAACTATAAGTCCCAAATTAAAGAGTCAATCCCCCCCCCCCACTCCGTATTTTTTGTTGGTCATGGTGGGTCTGTGTGCCAAGTTTGGTCAAGATCTGTCATTTGCGGGCGCCACAGTGCTCACTGCAAATTGAAGGTGTTTTGGAAATCCACTGCCTATGAACATACAAAGTTTGACTATATAGATAGCTAGCTTCCTAGCTAGCTAGATTCCCTTGTGAGTAGCTTGGGTAATTCTCTGTATCTTCCTGCAATCTTAAAAAAAATAGAAATCTAAGGTTGCATTGAGGTAGACAACCACAAGTGGGCACCACAGTGCAAGAGATTTTGTCTGTAGGGCTGGAGAGATAAATCCTCCTTTCAAATTGGAGGGTTATAAACCTGTAGGCTGGAAAGTGGCCGCATAATGGAGAAAGGTCACTGAGGTCCAATGGAGTTGGGTGGCATGGAGGCGAATAAGTATTTCTGGTACATTTGCGTGGCAATCGCTATTTAGATATTAGAAGAAGTCTTTAATCCTGAGGAAAGTTCAAGGCAAGGTGGGCGTGAATGTTAGACCAGTGAAAGCCAGCAATACATAGCATACCCATCCCAGCCTTTTCTGTTTTCATCATCGATGTACAAAATGTACCTGGAGTGAACGGCTAGTCGGGCAATCAGACCCTGTCTTCTGAAGAATCCTTCTAATGGCAACATCTCATTATGGAAGGGGCAATTTTTTCCTTGATAGCTACTTCACTGTCAATTACTGGGAAGCCATGCATTTATCCCTGTCATTTGGAACTGGTGGCACCATGAGTGCATTATGTATTAACTCTTTGTTAGGAAACAATGGCCTTGGAGCATTTTCTCTGTACCTTCAGTTAGATGTCTATTTGAGGTATTATCTGACTCACTCAGCCTCTCTGTTTGCTTTCAAAAAAAGCATCTGATCCAAGGTGTGTTTTTCTGACAGTGTCATCAACTTGGGTTGTGGAATTGGTATTGATCTTGCTTAGAGAAAGGAGGCTTTTCATGGACTTTGACAATACCTTCACAGAAACTGTGCTGATGTTTCCTGGTCAAGATCTGCTCTTCTTTTCTATATTCTTATTTAAGCAATCCTTTTTTGTTTTGACCTGAAGAAGAGGTCTGCTATGTTCAGGAGATTAAAGGCAGTGATTTACAGAGAGCCACAATCTTTTAGACACTTTCCACACAGCTGAATAAAATCCCACAATATCTGCTTTGAACTGGAATATATGCAGTGTGGATTCAGATAGCCCAGTTCAAAGTAGATATTGTGGGATTTTCTGCCTTGATATTCTGAGTTATATGGCTGTGTGGAAGGGCCCTTAGTTCTCTGCTAAGGTAGCTTTACCCATGTGTCCCCATGGGCAGAGTGGGCGGGTAAAAAATAAAGTGTATTCTTATTATTTTACTGACACAAAAACACAGTATGACACAGCAAATGAGATATACGTATATGCTGGATTTTGTATCACAAAATCACAAGTCGAACACTTCCCAAGCGTACAGGACTGTGTGATATATTTTTGAATGATGCACGCAGATCCAAGTAAGGTGGCATTTTGCAGTTAACAGGTTGTGATTTTGTCAGTGTTTATTGTTTCCAAATGCTGGCTGAGATCTTTTGGCATGGCACCCAGTGTGCCAATTACCACTAGGACCACATGTACTGGTTTATGCCACAGGCTTTGCAGTTCAATTTTGAGGTCCTGATAACGGCTGAGTTTTTTCTGTTGTTTTTCCTCAATGCGACTGTCACCTGGTATGGCGACATCAATAATTCAAACTTTTTTCTTTTCCACAATCGTGATGTCTGGTGTATTGTGTTCCAAAACGTTGTCAGTTTGGATTCGAAAGTCCCACAGTATTTTTGCGTGTTCATTTTCCACTACCTTTGAAGGTTTATGATCCCATCAGTTCTTTATTAATGGCAGGTGGTACTTGTGACATAAGTTCCAGTGAATCATTTGGGCCACAGAATTGTGCCTCTGTTTGTAGTCCATCTGTGTGATTTTCTTGCGGCAGCTGAGGATATGATCAATGATTTCATCAGCTTCCTTGCACTGTCTGCATTTTGGATCATCAGCTGAATTTTTCAATCCTGGCCTTAATTGCTTTTATTCTGATGGCTTGCTCCTGGGTTGCCAGAGTCAGACCGTTTGTCTCCTTCTTCAGGGTTCCATTCATGAGCCATATCCAGGTCTTCTCCTTGTCAATCTTTCCTTCAATTTTGTCTAGGAACGGCCAATAATAATAATAATAATAATAATAATAATAATAATAATTTATGATCCATTTCTTAGAGTTTTAATCTTACTGTCAAGTTGTAAATATTAAGCAGCTTTTAATGAGATGGGTGTGGAATATCATATTTATAGTCCCAGGAATGGGGCTGATGAACATCATATTTATAGGAATGGGTATCCTCCGACCTGAAAGTTGGCGGAGCCTTGCTGTCTCTGACCCCTTTTTTTCTTTCTGCTACCACCTCTCTGTCATTCCTCCTTTCTGACACCTCTTATTGCTTTTTTTTTTTTCAGAGCTGGCAGAAGAAAGAACAAGGTTGCTCTTGCCAGGAATCTGAGCTGATGGAAAGAGGCGTTTGAAATTACGCTTGGGGACAAATGTGATGTGATGATCAGTCGTTGCCCACCCCTGTCCAAAAACGTCATCTTCAGGCTCGGTTTCCATGCACTCCCGTGGAGACCATCAAGCAACGTAAGGGTATGTCCAGTGGGGCTCTATGACACTCTGTTTCCCAAGCACATGGGAATGGAGTCTGAATATCCTATCCGGAGTTGGGTGTCAAATGACTCCTGGTGGAGAAAGACGAGGTAAAATGGAGGAAAGATGAGGGACGGCTATGAAAGAGCATAGAATGGATGGCCAACCCAGAAGATGGGGAAAGATGGGAGGGAACGGGGTAAGATGTTTCCCTCTGCTCCCCCCCCCCCCAACTATCTGAAGTCCCTAGATTGACACTGTCAGGCAATGGTGGCTTGTTTTCAATGTATGTACTTGCTATAAATTTATTTATTTAATTATTTCAGATATTTGTACCTTGCCCTTCTCAATCCCCCCCCCCCGGGAGGGACTCGGGGGGGGGGGGGGACAGGGACGGGGACGACTCATTCCCAACCACTCTGGATTTGCTGTTGGAGTTGTAGGCCAGAGCATCTGGAAGACTGCAGTTGGTGGAAAGCTGGTTTGATAAACTCCTTCACCCAGTTCTTCAAATGCAGCTCTGCAACATAGAAATAGACATCCCTATGCAGTATCTCCACCTTCCCTCTCACAGGTGTATTGCGCTGCTTCGCTGGCTCATTCCCTGGTCCTAGTGGCCCTTATCCAGGTTTAGTCGCAGATAAGCAAGATATTAATATGTAATATCAATTGTGCAAGACCGTAGGTGGAGATGCCCACTTCAATGCACATCCAAACATGTATCCCATTTTTAAACCATGCAATGGGGGTGGGGGTAAGGAATGTGCATTTGAATGTCTATCTAAATCTCAATCCAGTTTATGCCTGTATTTCCCAGCAAGTTACTCATGCCTGTAAGCTTGTCTAGACTTGCACATCTCCTTAGTTGGAACAGGGCATACGTATTTAAAGTTATGTTTGTTTCATTGTAAAAAAGCACAATAAATACATATCTCTTGCAATGTTCCAAGTCCTCTTCAGCTTGACTTGGCCTATGTTTGTATTTGCTTGGCTGGACTAAGTATTCTTGTCAACAAGAGTCCATATTTCCTTTATAGTTTCCTTGGCCACATGACCTCCCATCTGACTTGTTCAGCCACTCTTTTATTACATACTAGCCATCCCCTGCCATGCGTTGCTGTGGCCCAGTCTGGTGATCTGGAAAATAAAGTAATGAGAAAGTTTTGGTTTCTAATATATGTAATTTCTATATGCTTGTGGGTAAACAGTATTTCTGATTGCTTCTTTGTCAGTGTTGATGTGGAGATTGTCTGGTTTGCCTACTCTGGAACATGCAACATATCATTGTCCTTCCTTAGGGGTCCCTTTCAAATCTATGATACTATATCTGTGTGTGTGTGTGAATAATTTATATGTATCTAAATCTGTGGCAGGATGGCTCTTTGTCAGGAGGGCTTTGATTATTTTTCTTGCCCCAGTGAAGGGAGTTGGACTGGCTGACCTTAAGTATTTTCTGTTGGTCATGGGGGTTCTGTGTGCGAACTTTGCCCCAATTCTGTCATTGGTGGGGTTCAGAATGCTCTTTGATTGTAGGTGAACTATGAATCCTAGTAACTACAACTTCCAAATGTCAAGGTCTATTTCCCTCAAACTCCATTTGTGTTTATATATAGGCATATGGAATATTCGTGCCAAGTTTGGTCTAGATCCATCATTGGTTGAGTCCATAGTGCTCCCTAGATGTAGGTGAGCTACACCTCCCAAACTCAAGGTCAATGCCCACCAAACCCTTCTAGTGTTTTCTGTTGATAATAGGAGTCCTATGTGCCACGTTTGGTTCAATTCCATTGTTGGTGGAGTTCAGAATGCTCTTTGATTGTAGGTGAACTATGAATCCCAGTAACTACAACTCCCAAATGTCAAGGTCTATTTCCCTCAAACTCCATTTGTGTTCACACATAGGCATATGGAATATTCGTGCCAAGTTTGGTCTAGATCCATCATTGCTTGAGTCCACAGTGCTCCCTAGATGTAGGTGAACTACAACTCCCAAACTCAAGGTCAATGCCCACCAAACCCTTCTAGTGTTTTCTGTTGATAATAGGAGTCCTATGTGCTAAGTTTGGTTCAATTCCATTGTTGGTGGAGTTCAGAATGCTCTTTGATTGTAAGTGAACTATGAATCCCAGTAACTACAACTCCCAAATGTCAAGGTCTATTTCCCTCAAACTCCATTTGTGTTCACACATAGGCATATGGAATATTCGTGCCAAGTTTGGTGTAGATCCATCATTGCTTGAGTCCACAGTGCTCCCTAGATGTAGGTGAACTACAACTCCCAAACTCAAGGTCAATGCCCACCAAACCCTTCTAGTGTTTTCTGTTGATAATAGGAGTCCTATGTGCTAAGTTTGGTTCAATTCCATTGTTGGTGGAGTTCAGAATGCTCTTTGATTGTAAGTGAACTATGAATCCCAGTAACTACAACTCCCAAATGTCAAGGTCTATTTCCCACAAACTCCATTTGTGTTCACATATAGGCATATGGAATATTCGTGCCAAGTTTGGTCAAGATCCATCATTGCTTGAGTCCACAGTTCTCCCTAGATGTAGGTGAACTACAACTCCCAAACTCAAGGTCAATGCCCATCAAACCCTTCTAGTGTTTTCTGTTGATCATAGGAGTCCTATGTGCCATGTTTGGTTCAATTCCATTGTTGGTGGAGTTCAGAATGCTCTTTGATTGTAGGTGAACTATAAATCACAGCAACTACAATTTCCAAATGACAAAATCAATTTTTTTGGTCAGAAGTGATCTTAATGCAGCTGACACTCAGACAGCTGCATCACAGTCCCGGTGCTATGAAGTTGTGGCTCTGCAATCCTGTTCCATCCTGCTGAATAGAAACTAATCCTTGCTCTCTACATGTAAGTTTCTGCTGGTTATGAATTGTGCTTCTGGCACTCTGCTATATTTTGTGGAATCACCCCCAAGTGAGGGTTATTTTTGAGCCTAACAGCTCTTGATTCTTAACCATAAAGCCTCAGTGGAGACACCTTTTCCCATGATAACTGTTTCAGGAAACATATTAATGAGTGGAAGATTGCAGTAGTCATTTGAGTTTTCTATTCATCCCTTTCTTGTTTCTTATTAAAGCCCATATTGCTAACTGGACAAAACCTTTTTTCTATTTAATTTTCCTACCATGCAAAGTACATCCAGCTGCACACTGGAATAATGTCTGTTGCCAGTGAAGCTAAAACCTCCTTGTTTACTCCCTTGGACTTCACTAATTGTACTTTTGATCTGTGTATCCTTTGTGTACTTGAAAGAAGTTGTAGGAGTTACAATCCAGGTTAGAAATGCAAATACATTAGGGTTGTTGTAGGGTTTTTTGGGCTATAAGACTATGGCCATATAGCCCGAAAAACCCTACAACAACCCAGTGATTCCGGCCATGAAAGCCTTCGACAATGCAAATATATTAGTTTACAGATTCTAAGGTGCATTTTTCTTGTTTTAGTAAAGGTAGGTAAAGGTGGTCCCCTGACATTAAGTCCAGTCATGTCTGACTCTGGGTGTGGTGCTCATCTCCATTTCTAAGCCGAAGAGCCAGCGTTGTCCGTAGACACCTCCAAGGTCATGTGGCCGGCATGACTGCATGGAGCACCGTTACCTTCCTGCCGGAGAGGTACCTATTGATCTATTCACATTTGCATGTTTTCGAACTGCTAGGTTGGCAGAAGCTAGGGCTGACAGCGGAAGCTCACGCCGCTCCCCAGAATCGAACCTGCGACCTTTCGATCAACAAGCTCAGTTTTCTTGTTTTAGGAGTTTCAAAAACAGGATGTGTCTTAAAATTGATGGTGCCTTATATTTGTTGGGTTTTGGCTTTAAAAAAATTGGTTTACCTCTGAGAGAGGAAGAGGAGGAGGAGGAGACCACAGCCCCAACATCTCTGACAGCTCCCACTGTTTTGTCCTTAGCCAGATGGCTGTTTACTAGTCTGGCTGAGCTAAGCACCGCTTTCTGCTTTCTTTGCCTCTTCAATGGGCCCATAGAGATAGTAAAAAAAGAAAAGAAAGACTAATGCAGATGAGATGACTTCCATGTTGGAAAAAAATGCAAGGTATTGTGCATGCAGATGAAATTCTAAAATAATATTCACAGAAACTCCCCCCACCCAAACTGAAGCTTCAAAAATGGAGTGTGCATTAGAATACATCCTTATTACAATGTAAAAAGTGAGAGCATGCTATTTTTTTATTTCTGATGTTTCCCAAAACATTTGTGTAAACTGATAGGATATTAAGGGATTCATCTCTTTCTCGACTCACACACACGCACACATACACGCAAACACACACAAATTGAATTATAATTGGAGTACTACTAATTTCCCAACCTCTCCCCCTTCAATTGCAGTGAAACAAGTGGCAATTAAATAGGAAAAATACAATCTCTCATCATGAATATTAATTAATTGCTCATGGCAATATCTGTAGCATTCCTAGTCTGGGACTGCCAGCTGTTAATTTGGGAAATCGTTCCATGCATATAAAGTAATGTTATGGAAATGACACGGACGATAAAGCAGGATTTGCAAACAAGGAAGATTTGCAAAAAGCAAAATGAACTGAACTGAGTATATGTGCAGACACACTGAGGAGGAGAGTACAATCCTCTCCGTGTTTGGGTTTTTGGTGCCCACAAAGCTAGACTGCCCTTGATTTCTTTTCAATTACCAAACAATGGTAATTGTTTGGCCCTCCAGGTATTGTCAGACCACAACCTCCAGTAGCCCTTGCCAGCATGATCAATGAGGAGGAATGCTGGGAGCTGCAATTCAACAACATATGGAGAGCCACACAACTTCCATTGCTGTTCCGCACAGCGTTTAGTCTCTGACTGCTTGGACTTTCTCTGATGTTATGACCTTCCTGGCAACACTGAAGCTAGTAAATCAACTTACATTAAACAGAAAAAAGGCTGCATTGTTGAATTAATGCAGTTTGACACCACTGTAACTTCCATAGCTCAATACTATTGAATCTGGGTGAGGCACCAACACTGCTTGGCAGAAAAGGCTATAAGACCCCCTAAAACTATGGTTCCCCTGATTCCATACCGTTGAGCCATGGTAGTTAAAGTGGGGTCAAGCGGCATTAATTCTATACTGTAGATGCCCCCTAAGGCAACAATATCAAGTGGTAAATATTGACATCAGAGGTGGGTACCCACTGTTGCTTCTAAAACCCCTTTCTTGAAGCACAGGGAGGAAAGTGCTTCTAAACTGTTCTGTTACTCCTGAAAAACCCTTCCCCACAGCCAGGGCTGAAGGACGTTTCTGTTGCTAGTCCTGTTGACTTCTGAACATATGATGGATGAGGTGTCTTATCCTTTGCCTCATTTCAGCTTTGCATCAAATAATGCTGAAGAGTTGGCGTTGCCCGTAGACACCTCCAGGGTCATGTGGTCAGTATGATTGCATAGAGCGCTGCTACCTTCCAGCCACATGACCTAGGAGGTGTCTACGGGCAACACCAACTTTTCGGCTTAGAAATGGAGATGAGCACCATCCCCCAGAGTTGGACTTGACTAGACTTAATGTCAAGGGGAAACCTTTACCTTTTTATAGCCACCTGGGATCAAAGTGGTATGCAAGGAAGTCCAGGAGACCTCCTTTTGCAATACCGTTACTTTCACTGGCATAACTAGAGTCTAGCCAACCACCAGCAACAAATAAGGTTATGGCTGTAGTATTTTTAGACTAAACAACTCACTGAAACCTCTTGAATATAAGCAGCAGTTAAGTGAGAAGAGGAAAGGAATTGTTTACTGGTTAAAGAGCAGAAAGTATAGTGACTGAATAAATGGACTGAACTGGAGTGCTCTCCCAGACCCTCTTAAATATCTTTGCATTGTCTTTGGGTGGGAATGCTCATTGTTGTCCAGACTACTGGCTTGGCCATGAAGACTGCTAATGGCCCATGACTACAGATGGGATCGGGATGGCAGCTGCTACCCTAACAGGCTATCTACATGATGTATTGTGTTCTACTGTTACTTATATTTGCTGCTTATTTTCATTTGATATATTTCTGGAGGCTCCAAAGTAATTTGTCTTGACAAAACCTAATGGGAGAACTGTTTGTACTGTGCGCTAGAAAAAAACAGTGCTAAAAAAAGTAGCAGCAAGTGCTCCAAAGGAGCACAAATTATGTGACAACAAGAACTACAGTAGAGTCTCGCTTATCCAACATAAACGGACCAGCAGAACGTTGGATAAGTGAAAATGTTGAATAATAAGGAGGGATTAAGGAAAAGCCTATTAAATGTCAAATTACGTTATGATTTTACAAATTAAGCACCAAAACATCATGTTTTACCTCAAATCGACAGGAAAAGCAGTACAATACATGGTAACATTATGTAGTAATTACTGTATTTATGAATTTAGCACCAAAACACCACAATGTATTGAAACAGCGGTGGATCCGGGCAGGAGGCAGACTGCATTGGATAATACATAATGTTGGATGAGCGAAGGTTGGATAAGTGAGACTCTACTGTAGATGCAACCAAGATAAGTCATGCAAAGGTGCATGTATTCCGAATTTGTATGATCAGGCATCACCTCTTGCCCTTTTACCTCCATCTTATTAACCACATAGAAAGTCTGGAGCAAGCTAAGAGTGCATCTCTACTCTAGGATCAATGCAATTTGACACTTTAAATGTCATGGCTCAATGTCATGGAATTGAGCCATTTGAGCCATGGAATTGAGCCATTGTGGTGAGGCACCACAATGCAGTGGCAGAGAAGGCTAAGGACCTTGCAAAACCACAACTCCCAGGACTCTGTAGCATTGAGCCTTGGCAGTTAAAGTGGTGTCAGGGTGCCAACCATTAAAAGTATTCAGGAACAAAACTTTTTTTGCTGCCTGAGGCAGAGCAGACAAATAATATATAACTGTGCATAGGAATTTGTTCATGTTTTTCACAAAATATAGTCCACCTCCCTCCAACAGTCTGAGGGACCTTGAAGCAGCCCTCTGCTTTAAAAGTTTGTTCTAGGCATTTTGGACTTCAGCTCCCAGAAATCCCAGCCAGCTTCTCAACTGTTAAGAATTGTGGGACCTGAAGTACAGAACACCTGGAGGATCACTGAATTATTGAAGAGTGATCAATTTATCCTGAATATTCATCTGTTTCCAAGGTATTTGTGATTGCTTACATATGTGAATCTACTCAAAGAAAGCATTTTGAGCAGTGGTTCCCAACCTTTTTTTGATCAGGCTCCTCTCCAACGTTAGTACCAAAAGGGTTATGAATTGGTTTTTGGTCAATTTTGGATTTGGTTTGGTTATTTGGGGTGCCAATTCGGAAAATTGCATTGAATAGACCATATCAGCTCTAGTTTCTGATACAGAACATATGCCATCCAGTAGTTGCCATCTGCCCGCCCACAGAAAACCGTATTTAATACGCCTAGGCACTATAAGAGGGTTTTGAGAGACCAGTCACTCTTGTTGCAGCAATGAAGTAACTGTTTGGCCACGGACCATATTTTAGTTCTTGGAGACCACTGGTGATCCATGGATCACAGGTTGGGAACCACCGCCTTAAGAGTGAACAAGATGCCACTCACAACAACACACAGCCGGTTGTGGTTTGATTGTGCCATGACGTCACTGAACCATTTCAGGGAATGTAGAGGCAATTGCAATGAATAACTACTTGCTTTCTCGTGGAGTGCCAAAAATCACTGCAATAGGGAAAGGTTTTGGCGCTGTCAAAAGCATACATAAAGGAGTAGTTTTGGTGCAGCCTTACTCTCCTCGTATATAATTGTAAAGAAATGAATGTTTCCCTTTCAGGGGAAGTAGGGAGAAATGACTTGCCTGTTTAGGAATGTCAACCACAATCATTCCGAGATTATTATTTTTTTCAACCCAAACAGCCCTGCAATTGCAGGAGATGGTCTTTTGGCTTTTCTATCTGCAAAAGACAGCGCTATTGTTGCCAGCTTTTATTACTTGGAAGGTTCCCTAGTTTGGTGCCATCCCATTCTGCCTTTGGAAAAGGGGGGACTAATTGACTTGCTGAGCCTTCAGAGAAAAATTAGTCAATGCAAATAGCTTTTTGAAAGCTTTTGCAGCGGGATGAATTTGAGAGAGGAATGAAGCGCCTCTCTCAGGCAGGCTGTATTGAATAGGCAAGCTGAGCTGTCTGACACAGATGTTGCTAAACAAAAACGCACCGCTTCATTCTCATGTTCGCTGCTGAAGGCTGACACAGGAACCTTACAAAACCCAGGGCACCTCCGTATGGATTGTTTTGCGGGGTAAGAATAGTTCCAATTGTTAGCTGCTCCAGAAAATATGAACACACTCTGACAGAGAGGAAACCACCACAATGAGAGGAAGAAAAGGGAGAGGTTTATAATTTTATTGAAAATAAACTTTTCATGGACTACACAGGCACAATTATGGCTCATTCTCTCAGCCATAAGCGACAGCACAAATCACCGTTAACATTGGGTATATTTTGTTTTTGTAAAAAGAGGAAAACTTTGAAAAGTGGGAAACATAGTCATCACACAATCACTTAAATAAAACAGACAAGCATCACAGTGCAAAAAACCTTAAATCAGATAGGTTCAGTTTATGCTGTGGTTATTCTGCACCTCTGATTAATTCTTTCTGTTAAAAATAAATTAAAAAATGCGGCTTTTTGAAAACCTAGCTTTCCCTTCAATGGGATTTAGGCAGATGTGCACATCTCTCTCTCTCTCTCTCTCTCTCTCTCATACACACACTCACACAGTTCAGTTTATGCGCATCCTTATGTGCACTATTACTTTGAAAAAGGCCAAACCATGCTAAAATCAATGGGAAGACTCATGTGAAGCCCTTTGTGTAGGACACGGTAACTCAATACTAAGACCTTCTCTTCCCCAGCTGGTGTCTTCCAGATGTGTTGGATACCTCCTCTCTTTCCCAGTTAGCAGGACCATTGGGAAAGGCTGCATTAAAGGATCAGGCAGGTCAAAACATTAAAACCACACAATATTGAGAAGAGGCTTCCCAGGTAATACTTTGTGAAATACAATTGTAACCCATCTGAAAAAGAAACAAGACCCACGGCCAAAACACTTCTGACATCAAGATAAACATGGGTCGACAGGGCACATAATAAGTTGAATGTCAGCTCACTGGTCTTGAAACCTCAGGTAGACAAGCAAGACAAGCAAGGCAGAAGTGGTGATTCTCAAAGGTCGATCAGGACCTGAGTTGCTGTAAAATCTGAATCACTTTCGGTAAAATTGAAGGAGGCACTGATATATACGTAGATAAAATGTACTGTTTTGAGGAACACAGTAGGCTTAGGTAATTGCACCAAGACTCAGCGATGACAGCTATGTTACTGGGTGAAAATAGCTGAATTCCATCATTGGAGATGTTTTTTAGCCTTTGGAGGGCCCCCCTCTGTAGCGAACATGAGTAATAAATATATATCTAAGGTATATCAAAACTGTTTGACCAGCAGCACCCATAGATGTAGCCAATCTTTAGTTATTAATTCCTTTCCTGCCATGTTTTCATAGGCAAATCTTCTTAAGGGATGTTGCAAGGTGATCAGGCAATGTTGCTCTAGAACTGACAATAGAAAAGTGCCTAGTTTTAGGACAACAGGATTGTCTTATGAAAATTATTTAGAAATAAAATGATTATCTGGAAAAGTTGCTGCTCTGAGGAATGCTTGAAGAACCCATCTTTTCTTAAATTTGACACCAATTTTGCTTACCTGGATGTTAATGTTGTCTTTCACCAATTTTCCACACTAACTAAATGTTCCAGAAATGTTTGTGTGAGGGAACACTGAGAGAAACTGAGGTTAGATGAGCTCTGACCAGTAGCTGGCAGAACTTCTTGGAAATATACTGTGGACAATTTGATTGATCACAGTGTTCATTTATAATTGGAACAAAATAACCTTTCAAAGCTGGTGCTGTGTCATGGGGTGGGGACAGGATTATCAATATGAAAACTAACCAAAGAGTGGAATCTACAACTCTGGAGAGGGCACTTGTCTTTTGGATTCTGTTCCTCTTAGACCAAGTATTGAGGAATTTGAATGTGTCATGTGTCAAAAATGGGCCAGAAAAATATGGCAAGGGTGGTCAGTTCTTCAAGGAGACATATTTTGATGTTGGGATTTGATTATAACACTGGACTGATCTAATCCCATATAACTGAGATATTCCTAGGACAGATGTGGAGAGCTTAGCTGGAATTACCCTAGGTTTAAAGCCTTCAAGCATGCTGATGCATATTGAAACAGCTACTGGAAGTTGTGAAGTCCTTCTCTAATGATAGTGTGAGAATATCCATCTTCAGTCATTTCTGAAATAGATATTATGCAAAAGTGGCAAAGAAGATGACAGAACTGGTCAGCATCATGAACATGACAAGGGATCTGGTGTATTGTTAGTTCTGGCATGCTTTTTCTTATATCTGCCAATTGGATGTATACCATTGCTGTGAAAAGATGCTTAATGTTGTCAGCTGCTCTGAAGAAACCATGAAAAGATGTGGATGGAGCACAGTAACAGTGGAATTACAGCCAGGAAACAAGAGCAGTGTGATAAAAGACCAAGATTTTGTACCTCAAGATTGTACTCCTGTAGAGCTTAGTTGGGGGATTTTTAAAACAACCTTATATAAAGACTTCCTCTATGTAAATAACTGCCAACTCAATGATAAGGCCTTGGACCTTGAAGTTCAACAGTGGAAATTGTTGTAACGAGGAGTAAAATGCACGCACACTCACTGAAAACAATAAGGGTACATGGACAATGTTTACACTTAATGAAATTGGTAGCTATGTGACACCAGAGAGGTTCTCATTGCATTGGGTGCATACACTTTTGTTAGTTTTCATTTGATGAAGGTTTTCAATATGTAAGAGCTACCAGCAGTAGTGGTAATTAATGTTTACAAATATAGCTACTAGTGGCAGAGGAGTAATAGTGGCTCTGTGTTATCTCAATAGCTGTAAGCAATATAAATTATGAAAACTGTCACCTTAGCTCCACAACTGCCTTCAGCTGTTAATGGTCTGGTTATGTAAGCACTCCTGTTAGTTACTGAATACTGGTGCAACCATCAAAATGTTTGGGACATGAGGTCAACAGCTAACAACAGAGTAAATATTTGTAAACTAGTCAGTGGTGGCTGCTCTGAAGTGCTGGTGGGGTTTCCGGCAAAGATTTTTCCTGGGATTATTAGGCAGAGGATCAAGTAGCAGCTTTAGTAAAGGACAGAAGGAATAATGCCTGACTGGCTCTCTTGCCATATCATCTCCTGTGATCTAGATCATTTGGAGCAACTGGGATATGAGTTGGTGACCCATGGTTGAAACAGCAGTGCCGATATCAGTCACCTGTGTGGAGGGGCAAGGGCATTTTCTTCCACAGAGGGAACTGGAAAGAAGATAAAAGAGGACCTTAACTGTGTTTTTTGCTTTGTTGATCTTTCTTTTACTCAGTTCAGGGAGAACCTTCCTCCTCCCAGGATTTGTGAAAAATGAAACAACAACAGAGAGACACTTGGCATGCAGAATTGGTCTGAACATTCCATTAGATGACCTCCAGCCGATTTCAACACACATTTTTACAGAGATTTATTTTCTTTTCCCCCTCAAACAGGTAAATTAGAATCCTGGAATTAATACCAGATTGAATACTGGTCTGTATGAGGCTAAAACAAATCAGGACACAAGAGACACTTACTATTTATAAGCCCAGTTCACCTGAGGCCTTCTCTTTTCACATTGTACAGTACAAAGAAGCAGTATTTTATACAGGCATCGGAATAATGTATATTCCATTACTCTTTTTAAACAAACACATAAGTGAAGTTGACTGTTCCGAAAGCAGATACAAGAGTGGGTTAATTTCACAGCCTTATTGCAAATGTGAAAAAAAGAGCATGAAAGATTCGAACTCAGAGATTTACCAACAGGGAAAAGCACAGTGCAACTGAGAGCATAATGCCAGGGAGAAAGCTAGGGTCTCCTTGGGATGCCCAAGAAAATGGGGTGCATTCAGCCATAAGTAAATGGCAGCCCACCATTTAGTACAAATCAACCCATGGCTGACATGATGATGATGTGCCTTTGCTCATCAGTGCATACAGCTGGCAAGGAAGCACATGCCATAGCAATATCACAGCTAATGTTGGTGCTAATGTTGCAGAATAAGCACCCTGGCAGGGAGGCATCACTACCAGTTGCAGCTGCGTTCTTTGCAGGTTCTACCCTTCAGTTAGAGTTTGCCAAGTTTTCAGGCCAAGAGGTACAACCTGCTTACCCATCCCAGGTAGGATCTATGTGTTACAGGTGAGGTAGACACCAACTGCAGTTACTCTGTCAAGGCAAAGAGTTTTTGATGCGTTATTCAAGGAGAAGAACCATAACTTGTCATTGTGCATAACAGGACAGCCCCTCACGGATGAAAGTAGCCCTGGTATACATTTGGAGGCATCATGTAGTGTTCATCTCAGAGGGAGAAGCAAAAAAACAGCTGGGTTGTTGTAGTTTTTCAGGCTATATGGCCATGTTCTAGAAGCATTCTCTCCTGATGTCTCCTCTGAGGATGCCTGCCATAGATGCAGGCAAAACGTTAGGAGAGAATGTTTCTAGAACATGGCCACATAGCCCGAAAAATTTACAACAACCCAGTGATTCCAGCCATGGAAGCCTTTGACAATACAAAAAAAAGCTATTCTCCATCTGTGCTTTCCCCATGTCCCTGAGATTTTAAAAAAACCCATAGCTTGTTGGTTATCTGCATGAGGACTACAGGGGCTTTGCTCAAATCAGGTTTGCTCAAATCCTGCAGAAGACTTGTTGAGTCTGAAATGCAGTCATGTAAACATCAATCCTCAACATACTGAACCCCCGTTCTCCTCCCGGAAACTACAGAACGGTCACCACTCACATTGTACGTACACAACAGAAAACAGAACTGACTCTCTGCCCTTTAATCTATGTATCAGCACAGGGAACCCTATGATCTTTATTATTGTACCAAAAACAGGGAGAGGGGGATAAAAATATATATCTATATATATATATTAAACCACTATTTAAGTACATACCCTATTCATAAATAAATGGAAACTTTTTGCTATTGCAAAATTACTCATTTGAGATCTTCAAATCACATCATTATTGTGACAAGAAAAAAGGAGGAAGGAAATTTCCATGTTGAATCAAAATGTGTGGGAAACAACACAAAAATTTGGGTTGGGGGCATGATACAGAGTTTCTGGTTTTTGAGTGCTGGGCAAGGCCACTGGACCAGTTTTCTCTCAGTCTCCTCTTCTTCTTCCTCTTCCAACAAGAATTAGAGGCCACGTGCAGCTTCTGGAAGATTATGCCCACAGTGGAAGAAAGACAAGTTCTTGGTTGCAGGTGGTAAAATTGGAAGGCCATTCTTTGGATTTGGCAACATTTCCATTCACCGGCTGCGGGGAATTCTGGAAGATGGTGCATGGTGCGTTTCTTCTATGTCTGAACACACTTTTCTCTCCTATAAATAGAAACCCACGTTTCCACACAGGACATGCAAAGTAGTGCAACGATTCCATTACTATACATCTGTCTGCCTTTGGAAAGGCAGAGCTGGGCACCTCGGTTCTACGAAACCTTGCTGCAGCGAGTGCAGGGGCCCCTCTCCTGCTGCTTCTCCCCTCATCTCCCATCCACAGGAAGGAGCAATTACAAGGTCCGGACAGCAACGGGGTAAAGGAGTGACAAATGTTCAGCTCCTTTAATCGGGAGTTTTTTTGCCGTGTAGTAGTGGATCACTTCTGGCACACTGTCAAACGGAGGACTATTTTGGCCCAAAATGTATTTCTCTTTGGTTTTTGTCAGCTTCATGTGCATAAAACCTTGGTTGCTCCTGTAGAAGGAAAGGAAGGAAAAGAATTAAGAAAATGATATAAGCTGGCAACCTGTTGGTTAGAGCAGATTAATTTTAAATATTGTTGAATAATGAGTGAATAATGTAGGCAAATCCCACCACTTTAATGGTGTACTATAATGAAGACCAACCACAGAGTTTAGGCTGCAATGTGTACATCATGATGTCGCTTAAATACGAGGGTTGAATGAAAAGTAAAGCCTCCACCTTTGTTATTTTGGTTTGGATGGGAATATTTTAATAAATCAAACACAGAAATAATCCTTAGAATGTGCTTTTTAACTACCACTATTCACTTTTCGACATAATCACCAGACAATTGGATACATTTCTGCCAACGATGACCAAGTTTTCTGAAGCCATCATGGAAGAAGTTGACACCCTGTTTCCGCACTCTATTGTGCACAGATCTTCCAATAGCCAAACAAAGCAATAATGTGACCCACATGTTCTTGTGAAATGCCGATTATGCTTGAAATTTCTCTCTGAGTGATACGACGATCGTCCTGAATCAATCTGTCAACATTTTGCTTGTGAAATTCAGTAGTTGCTTTCACAGGACGTCCAACTCTTTGTTTGTCACACAAGTCAGATGTTCCCACCTCAAAATCTTTAAACTTACTTGCCTAACAACTCACAGTACTCACATCAACACAATCGCCATAAACAGCTTGCACTCTCTGATGAATCTCCTTTGGGGTGACATCTTCTGCTGTCAATAATTCAATGACTGCGCATTGCTTAAGTCAACTGTCTGTGCAGGGTTCCATACTTCGCACTTTAACAACACAACCATTCAATGCTAAGGCTTCCTGCCAAAATGGAACTGTAGAGGAGAGTCTACTGAATAAGCCAGTACCTGCCGCATACCCCTACTGCCATCTGTTGAGGAGTTATGAAGGTGGAGGCATTCCTTTTCATTCAATGCTCGTACTATTCTTAGTCCAGACCCAAAAAAATTCAGGGGTATAAAATACCCTGAAGGGGCCAGATACCATCTGATTCTGGCACATGTTCTGTATCAGAAACAGATGTGGTCTATCCAATGCAATTTTCTGAATCGGCACCCCAAATAATCAAACAGAATCTAAAGTTGTCCAAAAACTGATTTGTAACCCTTTTGGTACTAATGTTGGAGAGTGGTCCCTGGTCAAAAAAAGGTTGGGGAACCACTGCCATAAGTCAACAAGTGACTTGAAAGCATATACACTCAGGCCTGTAAAACATCAACTAAATATCCACTAGCAAATCAAATCCATGTTTTGAGAAATCTTTTAGGGACTTTAACAACAGCTGTAGGAGTGAAAAATCAGATTTAACTGCTGAAAAAGCAAATTGACAGAAATCTCATGATATATCTACCTTGACTTAAATCCAGCTCCTAATCCTGGGGTGCTTTGAATGCGATTTTCCTGCTTTTTGGCAGGAAGTTGGACTGGATGGTCTACGAGGACTCTTCCAACTCTGTGATTCAATGATTCTAATCCAACTGGAGTATATCCATTGATTCAATGAGATTTAGGCAAGTTTTGATTTACTAACTGATTCCATCAGTCTTCTGCACTCTGGACTGGATGCCTGATTTAGACCTTGGAGTTAAAATGTCATTGATTTGAAGCAATCTGTGAGTGGTTTTGGATATTAGTGAGTAGCATAGGCAATAGCTTCTGCATTCAGCCAGTGAGGCTTGTTTGCAAGGTCTGAAAAGGATCTTGTATATCAAGTACTAACCCACAGTTAAGGAAAATAAGCATTGAGCGTCCTGTCTACAGGGGGACTTGCACAGCTGGCCATTTAGGAACAAAGAGCCAAAATACACCCCATTTAGTGTGGAACAGAAAGAGGTCTTTCTGCTTTGTTCCAAAGGGAGAGAGTGGGATAGGATCCGTTAGAGCAAGCATTCAGTTCTCTATCTTAGGAATACACAGCAGAACAATCTTGATTTGAGAATAACTCCTTTATCCCTCCTGAAATTGCCTGAGAATTTAATTTTTAAAACTTGAACGTTTCCTATGAAAAGCTGAAGCAAATCTCAGGCTCACATTATTCAGATTTGTTGAGGCAATTTCGTGATGAAATGACCCTTCTCTGTAGAGTAGAAATCACTGCAGGCACTGTAATTATAGCTCCTGCAAGCTTAAAAATCTTGATTTAAATTTCAATTCTTTACAGGAAAGATTTGCTTTTGAAACGTAATTGCTCTCTAAACGATTTCCTTTAAGCCAAGGGTGACATCTCTAAATACATTATTATGAGTAGATATATTGTTCTGTTCATTCAGTTCATTATGTCCCCCACGCTCTGCTTGTATATGGTTTTAAGATTCTGCCACTAAATTAACAGAATTGAAAAATAGGTGCATATTAATTTATTTCTAGAGCAGACGGCAGCCTGTTTGGATAACTTTTAAAATTTAATGCAAGACAAGAATTTCCTGTTATATATCTGGATCTTTACTGATAGCACAGTGGTCTACCAAAGACCACAAAGTGAACTGTTGGTAGGACTGTAAAATGTTTGCGGGTCAATAACATTTGTGTATTTCATACATACCTAGAATAATGATGGAAAATGACATTTCATCCTATCATCAATCCCCTTCCATTTTATTGCTAATAGCTTTTGAGAACAGAGGCAGACTAATACCTGGCTAACATCAGCCCTGGCCTTGTCTTACTCAACTGTTGAGTGTGCCTGCCCTGTTTGGCACAATTCTGTCCATGCGAAGCAGATGAATATGGGACTGAACAAAACATGTAGAATAATCACAGGATGTCTCAAACCTACACCTGTTCATAAACTCTCTAAGCTAGCTAGCATTGCCCCCCCTCCCAATGTGAAATAAATAAGATTGAACACAGTGAAAGCCATCCACTGCATGGCTGTCAGCCTTCTCCCAGTAGACTCAAATCAAGGAAAAGCTTCATGAGAACCACCACTCCCCTTAATGTTCCCCAAGCAACAGCAAGAATATCCTTCTGAGTAGCTAAACCAGGAAATCCCAATTGGATGGCCCCCCATGAAGGTCTGCCTCCAGGGGGCAAACTAAAACCGGGCAACTTGAAAGTCCCAGAACAGACTCAGAAGTTGAGTGGGCAGATCAAAATACAACCTGGCAAAACCTAGAAGAATCCTCTACCTTGTGCAACTGTGGAGCATAACAAACAAATCCGCATCTTTATGCTTGCCCACCATGCCCTTCCTCACGCACAGTGGAATAACTGTTTAAAGCTACAGACAATGTGATCACTGTTGCCCATTTTCAATCTAAAAATATTCAGCCCTTGTGCTCCCTCTATTTTATCAGTTTTATACTTATTTATGCAATGCTTTTGACATGAAATAAAAATCTGGCTAAGACAGAGCTCACTTTGTACACTCTATTACCACATACTAGGTTCTGGAGATCCCTTCTGAGAGATATCATGAACTCCAAAATGTTTTGGTGTAAAAGTGTTGAGGTGATCTTCAAAACCTCTGTTCGGTCTGCAACATCAACAAACCAGATGGTAAAACTATTCCTGGACAGCTCACCTGACATATGGGAGGATTAAGAGGTAGAATGCCCTCTGTGCAAAGCTCCCTAAACACAGAATACTAGTTTGTCTGGAAAAAAAGGCTTATATCCTACATAACCATGTTTTCAGTGTAGGACTTGTATGTACAAGGGCAACATTCAAGTATGCAGTCTCCCCCTTTTTAAAGGAGTAGAGTCCCAGGAAAAGTGCTACTGAATGAACTGATTTAAGAAACTGCAAGTTGCTTCTGGTGTAAGAGAATTGGCCATCTTCAGAGACATTGCCCAAGGGATGCCCAGATGTGTTACCATCCTGTGGGAAGCTTCTCTCATGTCCCCGCATGGGAAGCTGGAGCTGACAGAAGGGAGTTCACCCCATCTCACGGATTCAATCCGCCAACCTTCAGGTCAGCAGTTCAGCCGGCACAAGGTTTTAACTCATTGCGCCACTATCGTTATTGACTCACTTGAGAAGATGGTTTTCAGTAAGGTGTAACTATCAAGCTCAGTGAAATCTCCTTCCCTGCCAAAAGGTTACATTTATAAGATAAGAAATCTTTATCCTCAACAGGTAATTTGGCACAGCCAGGAGCTCAATTCGGGGACATGGTTATATGATGTCAGCCTAAAGCTATCCAAGAGCCAAAAAGAGAACATCAGAACACAACTGCGAATGGAGGTGCATGTTGGAAGGAGAGAAACTAGAAGTACATCACCACTGGGTATGTTCATACAAAGAATAAAATGCACTGGATTATTAACCTAGCAAAGAATCATCTTCTGTAGTCTGCCTGTATCACTTTTTTTTGATCTCATAGCTCCAATTAGTTCTACAACAGTCTATCAGTTCTTCAGTAGTAACAATTGTTATGAATTGTAGAAAATAAACCTACAAGGAGGAACCACAATCTTTCTTTCAATCTGCTCTTAACTGTGCATTAAAATACCTGGCCAAGACATGAATTTTGATAACAATGCACAATCAGAAGAGAGTCCAATATAGTAAGGATTTTGAAAACTTATTTGGAGGGCTCTTTGTAGTTTTTGCATTTTAGACCTTCAACTTCCAACCTTTACAGTGGTTTTCGACCTTTTTAAAACCAGGGATCACTTTGACCAGGGGCCAGTCTCCAACATTAGTACCAAAAAGGTTACAAATCAGTTTTTAGTCAACTTTAGATTCAGTTTGGTCATTTGGGGCGCTGATTCAGAAAACTGCATTGGATAGACCACATCAGTTCTCGTTTCTGATACAGAACATATGCCATCCAGTAGTTGCCATCTGCTTGCCCACAGAAAACCATATTTAATAATCTAGAGCTGATGTGGTAGTAGTAATCTTTCTTGGGTAGTCAGCCTCTCACCTTCTGACATCCCCGTTGCCTCGGCACTATAAGAGGGTTTTTATTGGATTATTATGCAAATGCTTAATGTACGGAAGACCTCAGACTTAGGTAATCTCCCTTAGAAAGGCACTGCATAAAGCAGAGTGCTTTAAAAGGTCAAAGACATGCGTAGCGGGAGTTAGAGCAAAGGTACACAAAATGTAACACAGGGAGGGTCTGAAAGCTTTATCTCAACTACTGATCAAACAGCCACCCCCATCTAAAAGCATGCATGGAAATAATACTCAGATATACCAGAATAACATAATAAAATATACTTTACTCACTAAACTTGCATGAAGGAAAATCATACAGGCAAATCTTTGGTTGCAGGTATAAATCCAATACACAGAAAGAAAAATATACGAGGCCTAAGGTGAAGAAGGAGGTCCCACATAGCATGCTCAAAAAGGTGGCTCCATGCAAAAAAAACAGGACCACGAGGAGCAACAGGAAGTCAAAAAGGAAAGGACAAATGGAAGCAGTGGACAAGAGACAAAAACATTATCTCTTCCTTATATAGGTTTGTGGGATCAAAGAGCGTGCCTGCCTACGTGCCTTGTCACCGGCGACAAGTTCCCCCAAACTCCACATGCAAAGTTTATGAGAGCAATACACTTGACAAGCACTCTAGTGATCCTACATAGGAAAATGCAAGGACCTAATCTTTTCAAATGTCTGCATGCAAGATTGCTAATTTATCCAACAGTTCAGTGAGACCAGTTGCTCTCATTGCCGTATGGTTTTGAGGCAACAGTGTAGTAATGGTGAGGCCATGGACCATTTTTTCCTTCTTGGGGACCACTGGTGGTCCATGGACCGCCAGTTAGGAACCACTGCCTTAGAACAACATCTTTCTGTCACTTTTTGGCTACTGCTTTACAGGTATTTGCAAAATGCAAGTAATCTTTATGATTCAATTGGCATGTAAGTGGAGAAGAGTGGTAAACAATTGTGTTATTTTGGACTGCAAGTGGTGAAAAAGTAGCTCTATTTATCTGGCGTGCAAATTTATTATATTGGTGTATATGTGTGTGTGCACCTAAACTTTCTAGTTGGTATATGTCCATGAATTTCATAAGGTTTTCTTAGACAAGGAACAGTTCTGCCCTTAGAAATATAGCCTACAGGATGTGGAATTAATTGGTGGTCTCCTAAGGAAGCACTAACCAGGTCTGACCCTGCTTAGCTTCCAAGATCAGATGTGGTCTGGTGCCTTTATATTATTTAGAATGCCTCCCCGCTTCCCAAACAAGTGAGGGCAAATTCAGACTTATTACATGCATCTAAACTGTGTTGTTGGAGGAAAGTTCTGAGAGTGCCTTGGACTGCGAGAAGATCCAACCAGTCCATCCTCCAGGAAATAAAGCCCGACTGCTCATTGGAGGGAAGGATACTAGAGACAAAATTGAAGTACTTTGGCCACATCATGAGGAGACAGCAAAGCCTAGAGAAGACAATTATGCTGGGGAAAGTGGAAGGCAAAGGGAAGAGGGGCCGACCAAGGGCAAGATGGATGGATGGCATCCTTGAAGTGACTGGACTGACCTTGAAGGAGCTGGGGGTGGTGACAGCCAGGCCTGTAGCGAGGGGGTGGTTTTAGGGGTTCAAACCCTCCCCGAAATGTTTCAGATTTTTTTTAAAAAATCTGGTTTACTCATGAATTTTAACTGGTTAACCCAATCCCCATGCTGCTAAGTCTATGAGATGCAAAAAATTAAGAGTCCCTCCAGAACTGTAAGCACTATCTCAAGCAAATATTCATAATTTATTCACACTGTCATTACTTGCAGCAATAGCAGATGTAGTGAAGCAACCAAGCAACTCATTAAGGAGGCCAGACTTGGTGGAGGTGGTTGACAGGGAGCTGCAGGCTATTGAAGGTTACTCTGCCCCCTGCTGTGCTCTTTGCTTCAGCGTGAGCTAGGAGGCAGGTTTGAACCCAACCCCCCCCCCCGAAATTTTCAACCCTCCCCGAAATTTTCAACCCCCCCCCCCAAATTGTCAACCCTCCCCGAATTTTTTTTCTGGCTACGGCCCTGGTGACAGCCAATAGGGAGCTCTGGCGTGGGCTGGTCCATAAGGTCACGAAGAGTCGGAGACGACTGAACGATTGAACAACAACAACAAACATGCATCTAAACTAGTTTAATACAGAATTCTATCACCACTTTTCAATGAATATGTACATTCAAAGTGCATCTCAAAGAATATAATATATTAACAAGACAAAATATGTCTGCGACTACATATGTAAGGGAGAACTTTGATTGCCAACTGCCCCCTACTGAGTGTGTACATGGTGCCAAACATCCATAAATATGAAAGAGTCTCAAGTCATCCATGCCTGGAACCCAGTTCCAACGACTCAGGGGCCATATTAACTATCAAAAGAGAATTCGCTCATTCAAAGACCTGACCTCTTGACTGCATCCATTCATAAGACAGTTCTGTCCACGAATGTTGATATTCAGTTGTCATTTCACATAACCAGGCTATGTTGCTCCTAACATGCTTTTTTCATGTCAGGAGCAACTTGAGAAACTGCAAGTCACTTCTGGTGTGAGACAATTGTCCGTCTGCAAGGACGTTGTCCAGGGGACGCCCGGGTGTTACCATCCTGTAGGAGGCTTCTCTCATGTTCCCGGATGGGGATCTGGAGCTGAGACGGGAGTTCACCCTGCTCCCTGGATTCAAACAGTCAGCTTGTTGGTCAGCAGTCCTGCTGGCACAAGGGTTTAACCCAATGTGCCACTGGGGGCACTGCTGAATGAATGAAGGATATACACTAGTAGACGTTGCTATCCCTGGAAAAAAAACCCTGTGAGCCTTGTGGTGGGACATTTTACAATTTCTCAAAAGGGGATGGAGTCAGTGCCTAGGAGCAAGCTATTGCCTTGAAAGCCCCCAGACATGAGCATTGAGATAGGCGTTATGTCAGTTTAGGATTGGAGTCCCTGATGGTGCAGTGGGTTAAACCCCTGTGCCGACAGGACTGAAGACCGACAGGTCGCAGGTTCAAATCCGGGGAGAGGCGGATGAGCTCCCTCTATCAACTCCAGCTCCTCATGCGGGGACATGAGAGAAGCCTCCCACAAGGATGATAAAAACATCAAATTCTCTCACAACAGGAGCGACTTGCAGTTTCTCAAGTTGCTTCTGACACAACAACAACAAAAAAGTTTAGGATTTCAATCAAGCTCCCTAGGCTTGACTAGCAAGGAACAAAGCTCCAGCCATGGCTTTCTGGGGCATGTGTCATTTGCTGCTCCTTTGATACCCGGAACGGAGGAAGCCAGTCACAGGGCTCTCAGCAAGCAATATGACAAATTAAATCCCCCCAGCTGCACAAGGGATGTTCCTACAGACAAGGAAATGCAACCTTGTCCCCCCAAAACAAAAAGAAAATTATCATCAAAAAGATTATCAAAACGTTCCCTATTAGGCAGATACTCCCCCCCCCCCCACCACCCCTCATGCTCTCCTTTAATGTGAACCATCTCTTTCCTAATAATCAAGGCATTTAATAATACATCACACTTCTTTGCAGCTGCTGGGGCATATCGCCTACAGCAGTGTGTTGCTTCCTAAGACCTCTTACTTTCAGTTGTAATTGCTTAATGCATTTTTCATGAAGAGCACAGGGTAATAGTTATGTTAAATTGCCTCCTTTTTCATGATAAAATGACTTTAAAACACTCCCATGTAACATTTATGCAATTGGAGGCAGAGCAAGTGCCCAGTGATTACGACCCTATTACTTGGAATCTGTGCATTGTCAGGTTCACTTCATTTGGAAAGAAGAAAGAGAGAATCATCACTCCCAATCAGAATACCATCCTTTCTTCTCCCTCAACCCCTATTTCTGAAGTGGGAAGTGCTTCTATCTCCATCATGTTCAGAGACTACGGTGGACAACGCCAATCTGGCAACCCATTGCAATCACCAACTTTTAGCTTGTTAGCATTGGGGGACAATGGGACTGGCAGCCTCAACTCTAACAATCATGGCCCTGCCAACTGTCAAGAGGAAAGGGGAAGAAAATCGAACTGGCAGGTTCCCAGACAGTGAAGAAATTGAAGAGTTGCATTAATGTGAAAATCACAGGCAATTCAAAAGCTGCGATATTAATGCTGACTTTGTGGGAGCAAAATGCAGCCATGTGCTAGAGATACCACCAAAAGTGCATTTCCATGACTGCCTTAAATGTAGTGTGGCAAAAGGTAAAAATACCCAAGCCATGGAACATCCATGAGAGCCGTAGCAGCCTTACTGGACTCTCCTTTCGGCTTGTGAGACAGAAAATCCCCCACTTATCCCTATCCATGTAAGAATACAATGAGGTAGCAATAAGCTGCCCATTCATGATACCCACAATCCACGGCCTCAATCCATGGCTGATACCGGATGAGAGACTCCATCCTGGGTACACAGAAGACTTGGCAACTTGGAAGGAGCTGAACAGACTGTGCTCTGGCTCCACGAGATGCAGAGCTAACCTTAAGAGATGGGGCTACAAAGCGGCGTCCACGACATGCAAGTGTAGAGAAAAACAAACCACAGACCACCTATTGCAATGCAGTCTGAGTTCTGCTACATGCACAATGGAGGACCTTATTATAACAACATCAGAGGCACTCCAAGTTGCCAGCTATTGGTCAAAAGACATTTAATATAATGCCAAGTTTTTCTCAAATACATCACAACTGTACCCTTGGTTTGCTCCAGACATGATAAATAAATAAATGATACCCACAATTTGCTACCTGAAGCAGGGTCACAATATTACTATGGCAACATCTCCTTCCCCATGTTCCCCGTCAGATTTATTTATTTATTTATTTATCTATCTATCTATCTATCTATCTATCTATCTATCCTATTTATATCCCACCTTTCTCTATCCAGAAAGGGACTCAAGGAGGCTTTACAAATAGGCAACTGATTTTAGTGGTTTTATTCACTAATAAAATCACGTCATCCACAATCGTAATCCAGGGACATTCCAGCAATCATTGCACATATTCCATAGTTGTTATTGCACTATAGTTAATCTCCAAAGGCTTGGCCCCAAAGCCAGGGTTTTACTTTCCTTCTGAAGGCCAGGAGGGAGGGGAGTGATCTAATATCCCTAGGGAGGGAGTTCCACAGCTGAGGGGCCACCACTGAGAAGACCCTGTTTCTCCTTCCCACCATTCACACCTGCGAAGGAGGGACTGAGAACAGGGTCTCCCCAAAAGATCTTAATCCCCGAGGTGGTTCATAGGAGGAGATATGTTTGGACAGGTAAGCTGGGCAGGAACCATTTAGGGCTTTATAGGCTAAACCAGCACTTTGAATTGTGCTTGGTAGCAGACTTAAGTGGCTGGAATTCTCTATCACGGTCTACATTATATCAATTCATATATAAAGTTGGCCCTCTATATTTGTGCGTTTAACTTTTTTTGGATTTGATTTTTCTCAGATTTGATCAATATGCTTTCTCTAGGAATCTCTAGGTTCTCTGGGGTGATTCTATGATCAACTTCTGGAGGAACCTCTGCGGAGATTCCTAGAGAGGAGTTATCTTAGGTAAAGAAAACAGCCTTTTAAAAAACATAATTACATTTCCGCCCCTTTCATGGATGTTCAGCACCCCAACTCTAACAAAAGTAAAGGGCTTTCTGTACCAAGCTATACAACAGAAACCCTGTAAGTTAGTTACGTCACTTTGAATCCCACCCATGGGAGAAAAGTGGGATAAACAATAAACAACAACAACAACAACAACAATGCCTAAATGGATACAAGCAAAACTGTCCTAATACAGACTGGGTTTTGCTGATGCACACCAACACTCCCAAGCTTGTGTCTCAATGACCTCATTCCACATGGTTGACTGCTGCAACTGGGAGAGATAAAGATTATAGAGAGAAGTGACATAACTCAGTGAAGGCCTGCAATTTTTAGTAGCAGACCTATCATTTTTGGAGTTACATTCCAGATATGAGAGCTGTGAGGACTCTCTCAACACAGAGTCCATCCCTAGAATTACTAATGTGAAAGAGTCCCAGCTGGTATTGAAGGAGACCCACCTTGCTGTGGCTAAACTTATGTAACTTTACTTCAGAGAAATGGAACTGATATTTGTTGCTGCAGGTCCCTGCTACCAACACCTTGGAACATTTCACACCATGAAGTCTAAGATGCATGGCCAAAAAACCCTCTACAAGCAATAATGCTTATATGACTTTCATGACCTGCTTGTCCTCTCATTGTTGCTAGTCCTCAGAAAGATTTACTTTACAGTAGTTAAGCCATGGTCAAATGATGAAATTCTATCTGGAGAGAAAGAAATCAGGAAGCTATCTTGATTCATTCTCCTCTCCTCTCGCTTTCTCTCTTTAAAACAGGCTGACATTTCCATTTGCCCTATCCATTTATGTTCTGGAATTTACTGCTCTCCTCTGTCTGGCTAAAATTCTGTGCTCAGCATGAGAATGTAGCTGAATTCTCCAACGGAATAACCTCCAATTAACAAAATGGCAATGATCTCTCTTCTTTAAAACAGAAGTAAATGTGAGCAAATTTTCAAAAGGGATGGAGGATCAAAAGTAATGAAACATTTAAGGCCTGTCTTTGACTAAGTCTGGACTTAAGCTTATTTGCCAGATTTGGCAGTACCAATCTGAAATACAAAGAGTAGTTGATTTTACATATATAAATAATCATGGATGCACCCAGGTGTCATACTTTCTCCTTGAAAAAGGGAAGATTCCAAGTCAAGGATTCTTTGAAATCCACATACTTTGTTTACACTTGAATTGGGATCCTCCTGACATCACTGTAGCTTTGCAGGGAAGACACAGGAAATGCACACAGATGTACATCCTTGCAGGGCTGTCCCAGGTTATAATGCTGAATGAGGTGAACCCTCCCATTATTTTTGCAAAAGCCATTTGAATTGGTAGTTTAATATTTCTCCAACAAAGGCAAGGGGAATGTGTCCCCTATGTGCATCTAAAACATACTAGTTTAGATGTTGCAGTGCAGGTTGTGTGGCACACTACTCTCACCTCCAAATTTATGTTATAAAGATATACTTTTGAGCCTATCTTCTGACTGAATTCTTCGATTGAAGGACTGAACTAAAATACAACAAAAATTCCGAACCACAAGTCCTTCATGGGTTGCTACACCAGTTTAAATTGAGCGTGTCAAAGCCAGAAGAGGTAGCATTTCCAGTGTATATTTTGTTGTTTACTCATTCAGTCACTTCTGACCCTGACTCCCTCTTTGGAGGTCAAGAATAGGATGGGATACAAATGTGTTATATAACACATATATAACACATTTGTATCCCATCCTATTCTTGACCTCCAAAGAGGGAGTCAGGGTCACAAGTATGTATGTGTGTGTGTGTGTGTGTGTGTGTGTGTATGTGTATGTGTGTGTATGTATATGTGTGTGTGTGTGTGTGTGTGTGTGTGTGTGTGTGTGTATATATATATATATATATATATATATATATATATATATATCGTGGACCGGCCCATGCCAGAGCTCCCAGTCAGTGGTGACTACTCCCAGCTCCTTCAGAGTCAAGCCAGTCACTTCAAGGATACCATCCATCCATCTTGTCCTTGGTCAGCCCATCTTCCTTTTTCCTAGCATCACTGTCTTCTCCAAGCTTTCCTGTCTTCTCATTATGTGGCCAAAGTACTTCATCTTTGCCTCTAATATCCTTCCCTCCAATGAGCAGTCAGACTTTATTTCCTGGAGTATGGACTGGTTGGATCTTTTTGCTATCCAAGGCAGTTCCTCAACAATTTAAATGCGTCCATCTTCCTTTGTTCAGCCTTCCTTATGGTCCAGCTCTCACATCCATAGGTTACTACAAGGAGTATCATACCTTTAAGTATCTTCATTGCCAGTGTGATGTCTCTACTCTTCACTATTTAATTGAGATTGGTCATTGCTCTCCTCCCAAGAAGGAAACGTCTTTTGGTTTCCTGGCTGCAGTCTGTGTCTGCAGTAATCTTTGTACCTGGAAATATAGTCTGTCACTGCCTCCATGTTTTTTCCACTCTATTTGCCAGTTATCAATCAGTCTGGCTGTCATCATCTTGGTTTTTTTTTATGTTTAACTGCAGCCCAGCTTTTGCACTTTCACCTTGGTTAGAAGGCTCCTCAGCTTCTCCTTGCTTTCAGCCATCGAAGTGGTATCATCTGCATATCTAAGGTTGTTAATGTTTTCATCCAGCAATTTTAACCCCAGCCTTGGATTAATCAAACCCCACATGTTGTGTGATGTGTTCTGCATACAAGCTGAATAGGTTGGGGGAGAGTATACAGCCCTGCCGTACTCCTTTCTCAATCTTGAACTGGTCTGTTGTTCCGTGGTCTGTTTTTACTGTTGCTACTTGGTCATTATAGACTCCATAGGAATATATATATAGCTAGCCCTTTAAATAGGTGAAAGTATTTGCTACGAAGTTCTATTCTTCCTTCACTATGCATCAAAGTTAAATGCTTGGTGGGCAGGATCCTCCACCTGGAATGCTTTGCAAGCTGCTCCTTTTTGGGAGGCGGGAGAGAGATGCATAATGGGTTCTTTTCAAGAGCAATATTTCATTTGGTATCTGACAGCTATTATCTTCACTGAGCAATTAAGAGCGCCTCTCTTCTAGCTCCAGTTGACATCACGCTGCTCTGTAGCATCACCCCCAACAAGTGGGAAAGCAAAAGCCCTGCGTCAGCTGCTTTTTGTGAGGAGCGGGTTTTAATCAGCTGCTTTGAAAAGAGGGACAAAAGACGGAGAAAGCGGGCGGACACCATCAAATGACAGGGCAAGCGGGCAGAAAGCCAGCGTGCAAACAGTGGGGGCCCCTGTCACTTCTGTTTAAGTGCTAGGTGGACCTGGGAACACATTTTAAACAAAAGCTGCTCTAATGAAATGTTTATTTGGAGAGGCATGAGGCACCCTCCTCTGGTTAGAGGCAGCCCAGCTCAGAGAAACAATGATTACATTTCAAACCTTTGGAAGGCAAACAACGGCATACGGCTTCCAAGTAGACAGAGGCTGCCAGACCCATAAACACTGATGGGGTGGGCTTTTTTTAAGGCTTGCTGTGAGGTACTTCCTTGGGGAGGTTTCTCATGTTAGTGGATATGAAATAGTAAGATGGCTTTTACCAATTCCCATTCCCCATGAAGACTTTAAAAAGGTCAAAGTTTGCTCTTGACATTAAGTCTACTTGTGTCCGAATCTGGGGGGTGGTGCTCATCTCCATTTCTAAGCTGAAGAGCTGGCATTGTCCGTAGACACCTCCACATGTGGCCAGCATGACTGCATGGAGCACCATTACCTTTCTGTCAGAGTTGCACCTATTGAGCTACTCACATTTACATGTTTTCCAACTGCTAGGTTGGCAGAAGCTGGGGCTAACAGTGGGAGCTCACTTCGCCCCCTGGATTCAAAGTACCGACCTTTCAGTTGGCAAGTTCAGCAGCTCAGCGGTTTAACCCACAGTACCATCAGGGTTTTAGTGTCATCTAAAATCTGCTTCACACGATTGGGAAGTGGAGCATCAGAGTGAAAGAAAACGATCAGAGATTGCTCCCTTGTTTTGCCGGGAATACCTTCTGCTGGATCTTGATGTTGCCTATGAATGGACTGCTTCTGATTCATAAATAGGATGTAAGATAAAAGGGATTCGCCCAATTTCCAGAGTGGAACACTAACCCAAAAATTATGTTTAAAAGAATATACAACATCACACAGGAAGGATTTGGGAACAACAACAACAACCACCAAGAATTGTAATACTTGCTCATGAATGTTTACTATAAATCCATGATGGCTTCACATTCTACTACAAGATCCTGAAACAGGCTTACTTTGTGGATAGAAAAAAGTTATTTGCAGAAATTTGCTTCAAAAGTGGCAATCACTCTACCTACAATTCATGAAGCCCAATTCTGTAAAATCTCCCTTAAAACCTGTTAGTTCTAACAAACAAGGGATGCAAGGGTGTCTTTTGAGCCATCTGATCAGTGATATGCTGAAATTCCACCCCCAAATTTGCAGAATTATCCATATTTCCTTATAATGTGGAGGCATGGTTTCCATTGATGCAGAATGACCCCACAGCCAATCAAAGGTAGGAGGAGATAACCATTGCAAACCAAAAACATCAACCCTACAATGCACCCCTGAAATGGCACCATCAGTTTAAAAACAATGAGGTATCTGGCAGATGATGGTGAATACCTCTCTGCCTGAGACCCCAAAGTGCTGATGTGAATATCAACAGACAATATTGGGCTGTATGGGTAAACAGACTGATGATGTGTTGTCAAAGGCTTTCATGGCTGGAATCATTAGGTTGCTGTGAGTTTCCCGAGCTATATGATCATGTTCCAGAAATCTGGAGTTCCCCTGTTTTTGATTGTTGTTCTTTATTTAGTGTTCCATTTTAGAGTTTTTTAAAATACTGGTAGCCAGATTTTGTTCATTTTCATTGTTTCCTCCTTTCTGTTGAAATTGTCCACATGCTTGTTGATTTCAATGGCTTCTCTGTGTTGCCTGACATGGTGGTTGTGACAGTGGTCCAGCATTTCTGTGTTCTCAAATAATATGCTGTGTCCAGGTTGGTTCATCAAGTGCTCTGCTATGGATGACTTCTCTGGTTGAATTAGTCTGCAGTGCCTTTCATGTTCCTTGATTTGTGTAAATACTAGCTACCAGTATTGAAAAACAGTAAATAAAGAACACCACTCAAAAAACAGGGGAACTCCAGATAAGAAACAATCAGGGACAGCTAATCACTTCTCAACAAAGAATTCCCCCAAGCAGTAAGAAGCTACACCTTGAAACTGCTAGGCCATTAAATGCTAATAAAGGTGGCCAACTGAAACATTCCCACCTGCCTCCAACAGACAGGAGTTCTTTCTCCCACCCTGGGCCTTCCACAGATATATAAACCACATTTTTCTAGTTTCCAACAGACCTCACAACCTCTGAGGATGCGTGCCATAGATGCAGGCGAAACGTCACGAGAGAATGCTTCTGGAACATGGCCAAACAGCCCAAAAAACTTACAACAACCCAATTACCAAGTGTGTTTATAAAAGCATGGAAATATTGACCTCTTTTTCTTGATATCATGATCTGAAAAAGCAGAGCCCCAATACACTTTTAAATTACCCGAACCAAAAAAGTCTATGCGATGCTATTTTAATCCCCTGAAACTAGAATACATTCTTCTACAAAGGAGGAGAGCTTAGATGAGTCAGACCAGCAATCTGCTTCTGACAGTAGGTCAGGCATTTTTTTCAAGTAGCCCACAACCAAAGTACGAAGGTCCCAGCTGCCCTCCAACAGACACAAAACAGAGCTTATCTTGAATAAAGCCATTAGAAAACTCCATAAAAACGGAGGGAGAAAGAGCAAATGTTAGTTAGGAAGCTCTGTTACTATGGGATGTTGGGAAAATGAAGGCAATCCCCCTGCCATCAGTATCTAAGAGCTGCCTTGAAAAGGATTACTTGTGAAAGCCGCCCCCCCCCCCTCTGCCCCCAGATCTCAAAACATGAAGAATACATCAAACATGTTAAATTTTAGATGATACTGGAGCTGAGTGCAACTTTTACAATGTATGAACAAGGGTTAAATTATGGCTGAGGAGGAGTTTCCAGAACCTGTGAGATGGAAGCCCTTTACGAAAGCTGTAGGCATTTGTTGAAGAAACTGCACTTCTTAAATCTCAGTACTTTCACATTTCTTACAAATATCTGAACTCTATTTACTGGAGTAGGAAAGAGAAGCAAAAAAGCTCTTATATCTAGCAAACACTTCAGACCAATCTTTGCTGAAGAGGAGAAACTACAACCCAATCAATACGAAAGAGTTTGGCTGTTGGAATATCTTCTTATCATGAGAGCTTTCTTTCTGAGTTTTCCAAAAAGCGAAAAAATACAGACCCTAAACTGTGCTGTAACTTTCATGTGCTGCTTTATACTGATGAAGAAGAATCTATCTAATGGAGGCTGCTGTTACAATAAAAATGATCTATTAACACTTTCCAAAATATTTAAGGGTGAAGTCAAGGGATTTTAGGAAGACTTGGGGGCAGAATTCAGTATGTATTTTTTTCCTGTGAATCTAGGGGCAGAGCACAGTGTAGAAGCCGCCTGTTCATATTCAGTACATAACAACAAATGTTTAAATTACTATTGGACTGAGATTTATATGACCTGGAAGTGGATGACTAATTTCAGGAAACAGGGGCCAGATGTTTATGTATACTGTACCTTACTTTGCTAGTTCACTGTCAGTTGGGAGCATGTCATAGCCACTCTTGAGGCTCTCTCACTCCTGTGAAAAGATAGGCTTTTCACATGTACCTTACACTGAACTCAAGAAAACCAAAGTGCTTTTCCATCACTCACTAGCCTTTTCACATGTACCTAGGCTTTTCACATGTACCTTACACTGAACTCAAGAAAACCAAAGTGCTTTTCCATCACTCACCATTTCTGCTACCTTGGCAGCCACCTCTCTACAATGCAATGCCTCCTGAGCTCTGCGAGTGCAGCATTTTTCTAAATGAAGCAGAGATTGAGGATTGGGATAGCCATAGGGATACCAAGCTACTTGATTATAAAGCCTGTTATACGCCTGCGAAAGGTGGACTGTCTACAGATGTCACATTCAACTCCTGGAACAATTCCATCACTGTTGCCTTAGAAAAATCCTGCAAATTTCTTGGGAAGACAGGCGGACAAATGTTAGCATGCTGGAAGAAGCAAAGACCACCAGCACTGAAGCGATGCTCCTACGCCATCAACTCCGCTGGACTAGCCACATTGTCAGAATGCCCAATCATCATTTCCCAAAGAAGCTACTATACTCCCAACTCAAGAATGGAAAATTGAATTTTGGTGGACAGGAAAAGAGATTTAAAGATGGGCTTAAAGCTAACCTTAAAAATTGTGGCATAGACACTGTGAACTGGGAAGTCCTGGGCCTCTAACTGGAGGTCCGCTGTGACCAGCAGTGTTGTGGGATTTAAAGAGGCACAAACGGAGGGCAAAAGGGAGAAACGTGCCAATAGGAAGGAGTGTCAAGCCAACCCTGACCAGGACTGCCTTCCACCTGGAAACCGATGCCCTCACTGTGGAAGAACATGCGGGCCAAGAATAGGGCTCCACAGTCACCTAAGTATCTACCGCCAAGACACTACACTTGGAAGGCCATCATACTCGGATGAGGGATTGTCTAAGTAAGTACATCCGTGCTCTTTACACTATCAGATGTGGGTGACTGGTAATTCTATTTCTAACCTTCTGGGAGAAGCACCATATTTGTGCCTGCCGGCAACAATGGTTTCTTTCATCCTGGATACTCACCAAAAACCAGTAGGTAAGTAAGCTCATTGACCAGCTTCCTTACTTAGGCGATCCCTCATTGTCTGAGTATGATGGCCTTCCTAATGTAGTGTCTAGTGTCTTGGTGGTGGATACGTAATTGAATGTGGAATCTGAACTGGTCCAAGTATCACCAGTTTGAGCAGCTCTGTTTGCTTTGCTTAGCCTTTGGGCTCATCTTGCAAAAATGTTTATGTGAATTTACAGGCATGTGCATGCACACAAAAAAGACGTCTACCAAAGAAGCTTAACCTTTTCCGACCTGGTAACTCTCTGAATTGATGCACCATATATTTGCTTACCTAATAGTCCACTTCATGCACTGAGAAAGTGAACTCTGGACTATTTCAATTCGTGCTACAATGGAGTTCATACTTAAGGTGCCAGAAGGGTCACTGTAGTATTAGTACTTTGCTGCCCCCCCCCCCTCAGCTTTCTTCCCCATCATTACCATCATCATCATCATTTGATTTAGGGAATGGAGGTCAAAACGGCTTTGTTCTATGATTTTCTGGCAATCAGTCCCCAAAGCATTAACTGCAACCAGGTTGCATTTTCTGGTCCGTTGGCTGCCTTAGTTCAGTTGGAAGGATTTATAGACTAAAAGGGTACATGCACTTTAGTCCCAATGTTTATGACTAGAGGTTAATTTAACAGCAAGCTGCTCTGAAATGTGCTAGATAAGGGTGGGCTGGGTGAATTCTGCACTTGAGACTAATTTAAAATTCAACCAACGTCACCTGGTGGTTTCTACTCCTTTGGGAGATGGTGCATGAGATTTCTCAAGCTTTGGAAACCCCATCAACCACTCAACTCAGTATGTGTGGATCTATGGAAAGTACTCCTTGAAGGAGCTACAATGTCTGTGTTTCTCAAGGCTCCAAAGCTTTTCAATCTGACACAAAATGTGAATTTTCTGAATTTGTGTGGAATGTTAATTTTGCTTCCCACACCAAGAAGCATCAAGCAGGCTGTTATACTTCTTGAAATACAGGGTTAGTCAAAATGAATAGGCCAATTTGGGTACAATTAATTTTCTTATTGGCCTATTCATTTTGACTAACCCTGTATACAGTCCTCAAGTCACAAACACCTAACTTTCAATTTTTTATTATGCCAGAAATGACTTGAGAAACTGCAAGTCGCTTCTGGTGTGAGAGAATTTGCAGTCAGTAGATGTTGCCCAGTGGACGCCTGGATGTGTTACCACCCTGTGGAAGGCTTCTCTCATGTCCCCACAATGGAAAGCTGGAGCTGACAGATAGGAGCTCACTCCATATCGTAGATTCAAACTGCTGACTTCAGTCCAGCAGTTCAGTCAGCACAAGGGTTTAATCCATTGTGCCACCATGGCTCCATAACTTAGAAATGACTCATAGTTAAGAACAGGGGTGAGATAACAAAAAGTGAGAGAAATCTATCCCCCAGAAGGGAAATTCAACCCTGAAGGAGTTATCATGGGGAAAAGTGGTCTCCACTGAAGTTTTCTTACCAATCCTTGTTTCCGCAACAAGCCAAATATTTCAAAATCCAATTCTCTCAGGGATAGAAAGTGAGGTGAAATCTACCGAACAGGGGCAAAGGCAGCAAAGTAAACAGCACAGGGGTGTTAACCCCTCCATATGCTATTCAAAGCTTATATGTGTGTGTAGTCTGCGGTGGTGCTCTGGGTTAAACCACTGAGCTGTTGAACTTGCTGACCGAAAGGTCATTGGTTCAAATCCATGGGACAGGGTGAGTTCCCATTGCTAGCCCCAGCTTCTGCCGACCCAGTAGTTTGAAAACACACAAGTGTGAGTATATCAATAGGTACTGATTCAGCAGGCAGGTAATGGTGCTCCGTGCAGTCATTCTGGCCACATGACTTAGGATGCCTCGATGAACAATGCCGGCTCTTCGGCTTAGAAATGGAGATATGCACCATCCCCAGAGTCTGGCATGACTAGACTTAATGTCAAGGGGAAACCTTTACTTTTACCTTTATACACACACACAGCTGGAGTTATGCCCTAAAATTGTACCTGTTTGGAATTGCATACAAACTCAACTTAAGAACAATCCTACAGAACCTATCTTGTTTGTAACTTGGGGATTGCCTGTATAACATAGCATTTGAAGCAGAACTGATAACTGAAATGTCTGTGTGGATATTGGCAGAGTTGGGAAATTGTAGACCATTAGACCATTAATCCCAGGCCCATGGTGCTGGGGAATTCTGGGAGCGAATAATCCTTAAACGAGTTCTTCTAAGACAGGGGGGTCTCCAAACTAAAGCCCGCGGGCTAGATGTAGCTCTCCAAGGCCCTTGACCCAGCCCCCACCCTAACTTTAGACTGAGGGTTGCCCTATGTCTGAAACGACTTGAAGGCATACAACAACAACAATAATTCTATTTAACTTGACTATCTCGCAGCCAAAAGCAGAGCCACACTTCCTATTGAAATACTGAGAAGTTTATGTTGGTCAAAATTGTTCTCCATTTTAAATACTGTATTGTTCTTTCATGGTTTGTTTGTTTGTTTTGTTTTTGCACTACAAATAAAACACGTGCAGGAATTTGTTTTTGGTTTTCAAACTATAGACCGGCCACCCAACCATCTGAGGGAATGTGAACTGGCCCTCTCCCTTAAACGTCTGAGGACCCCTGTTCTAAGATATAGAATTCAGCTCATTATGATGAGGTTTCAAAATGGTGTAAAAAGTGACCAGTTTCCAATAGTTGAATTCCTTTTGGGGTCCCTGAGTTTAGTTCCAAGGTTCATCTACAAAGGACACAGAGCAAGGACGTGTTTCTTATTGTGAACATGTGCAAAAAACTTTCCTAGTGGCTCTTGCTTTGCCTTTTGGTTTCTCTAGGACAGTCTCCTTCCAAGATTGGGTTTGCCCCTCGCAGTGGCTGGCTTTTAGCTCTAGGTTTTTGAAAAGAAAAGCTTTACTTATACACCAGACAAATCAGAAGAAAACCTACCCATAGTTTAACAAGTGGGAGAAGTAGTACACTTTAAAAGGAATTCAAATGCACAGGGCTCTTGGCTGCAGCAACACTTAAAGCAACATGGAAAATGCAATTTATAAAGGTCAGCTACATCTCTTTGTAATTTGGTCTTCAGATAGCAAAACCTCTCTGGTATTCTATCAATTTCTTGACAACCTATTTCCACAGGGTGAATTCCTACCCCCACCAAATTAAATCTCCATCTTTGTGCTCTCTAAATGCAATTGATTTATGTACTAACACACAACAAAGCCCTATGCTTTATTATTTAGACTACAATGTGCCTATATTAATTACAGATTTTTTACAGCCCGGCTGCTAGAAATACAATTCCACAATTTTATTTACTCTTAGCACTGATTTGCCTCCTATTTCTAATTCATTTTTATTCAAACAAAACAAGCTATCAACAATGTATGAATAGTAGCTACCTTCTGCGCCCTTAACAGAGACGAGTATATTCTTTTAGAAAGGTACATTTGCAATTTGTAACTGGTTTCTTAAATTTTTATTTTAAAGTTATGTATAGGGAGATATTCATATTTCTTTATTCCCTGCCAGTAGACAGATGCGCCTGATAAAAAGCTATTATATCAGACTTTTTTTTAAGTTTGCTTTTTCAAAGAAATTGGTTTAGGAAACCTGCTTAATGTATAAATTCCCAAATTGTGCTGCTAATAGCACGGAGCAGATGTAATTTCCTTCTAAATTAATATTGCAAGAGCAAGGAGAATGGGTAGCCCTCTCCTGCATCCTAAAGCTCAGAAACTGTTGAAGGTCAAAGGATTTATGGATGAGGGGGTCTATGGCCTTTTGACTTTTAAGATGATCTCTAAGACTGCGTATGTCATACTTAGGACAGCCTGCTTTACATAATAAGATGCTACAATAGAACTGTACTCAAGACTTAATAGATGGCTGGTTTTTTCTTCTTCTTTTTTTTAGCGTCAGAAGCAAATTGAGAATATACTGCAAGGAAATCGGCCTTCTTACAAAGACGTTGCCAAGGGGATTCCTGGATGTATTACCATTCCGTGGGAGATGTCTCTCATGTCCCCGCATGCGAAGCTGGGCTGACAGATGGGAGCTCAACTCATCTCACAGATTCAAGCCATTGACCTTCAGGTCAGCAGTTCAGCCGGCACAAAGGTTTAACTCATTGTGCCACCTTGGCTGGTTGATTGCCCCCGCCCCCAACTCTTTCAAGGAGAATAGTAGCATGCACCAAGAGAATTGACACCATGACTAAATGCAAGTCCAAAGTATTTGCTGGCAGCCTGGTGCATTTTTACTTGAATCATTGTTCTTCGGTGGCTTCTTTCCAGTTATGAAGATTCAGAGTTCATCTACATGAGTCCCAAAACCTGAGGTGGCTAAGTAGTTGCTTCTGGATGCCTACATGTTGCCCAAGGAGTTTGGGTCCTCATCACTGGGTAAACTGGTTTAGCTGTGTCCTAAGAAGAGTTGGCAAGATCAGGGTAAGCGAATGGATTGGGCCTGTGTCAGCCGTGTTGGATGGTTGCAGAGCTCTTGGCCATCATGGGTGCCTGTACTGACATTAGTAGAGGTGCCTGCATGACCAGGGAGAAGGAGGGGGATCTCTTGGAGCTCTGTGGTCATCCAAAACTGGCAATGGAATGTGAAAGTCTAATGGCCAAACCATGTAGACCAGTGGTTCTCAATCTGTGGGTCCATGGGTATTTGGCCTATGACTCCCAGCAATCCCAGCCAGTTGACCAGCTGTTAGGATTTCTGGGAGTTGAAGGCCAAAACATTTGGAGACCCACAAGTTGAAACCCACGGATGTAGATTTTCCCCTGTCATGGGTCAGGCATGGAGTATGTGGTCACCTCTGGGTCCAGTCCAGAATATTACTGCTCTATGTTGGATGTGGATTAAATGAGTCATACAAAACACTGGTAATGGACATCAATGGAGATGGGACTTTGTTGTTTCCATTAAAGCCGGCCTGCAGAACCTGTGACCCTCCAGGTATGGGGACTCAAATTCCCAGAAGCCCTAGCCAGCTTCTGCAATGGTTAGGAATTCTGGGAGCAGAAGTCCAACTCACCTGGAGGGTCACGAATGGTGCAGGCCTGCTTTAAAGAAACATTCCCATAGGTATAAAATGAAGTGCATCTAAATTCAAAAGTGGGTCTTGGCAAAAGAAGAATGTGTGCATTTTTAAAAGTATGCAGTGTTTGTAGTGTCTAACATGAACATTACATAAGAGGGTGGACATGACAAGCTACCTTCACTCTTTCTTCTCGTGACGAGAACAATTGCTCATCTCATAAAATAAACTTGCCACCTTCAGAAGCACATGAATTAAAATATGACGAGCCATTGCAGGCATTTGACATCATTTTCATCAAGCTGTTTCCATGATGTTGCATTTTTTCCTGGTTTTCCTATCTCGCAGAAGAAATCGCTGTATAAAAGAAATCCATCAACCCTGGAAAGAATAACCACACACAAGTGACACTTGACTAGACAATACTGAGAAGAAATTCAATAAACTGCCCCTCTGGGAACCTGTTCTAATGAACTTCGAGAACTGACAAGTTGGTGCACTGCTATAAGGAGGACCCTAATCAGTTGTTGCATTATCCTTGGAAACTAAACAAGCCCAGATTGTGCATCAGGCCTGCAATACTTCTGATTTCTTAGCACAAACACAGCCAGAGGCTTAGCCAAGTTATACTGTGGAAAAAAGCTCAGAGAATCTCCTGATCATGTTGGCTGGAGGATCTGGGAAAGTATTATCTGTGCCTCAAAATCACTTGTCCAAGCTCTGAATATAATCCACAAAACGTATGTGGTTATGGCTCTTACGCAAGTGTTTGGTTTTTTTGCTACGACTACTTGGCCGATGCGATAGAAGTAGTGCAGGTCAGCTAGAAATGTACAAAGGACCTAGCATTTCTACATATATCCTGGCCATGTGAGATGGGATTCATTGCCATGGCTCCTATAGCCATAGTATTATTTCAGCTCATTATAGGTTGAATATTCAAAATACTTGGAGTCAAAGTGCTTCAGAGTTTTTGGAGTTCCTATATTTATTTTATTATTTATTATTTCACTTACTTATACCCCGCCCTTCTCACCCCGGAGGGGACTCAGGGCGGCTTACAGAGGAGGCACAATTAGATGCCCAAATCCATTGACAAACAGTATAAAATACAAAGCAATTCAACAATTAAATTAAAACATCAATACATCATACAATAATAAAACAATCTCATGATCAGGGTTAGAGTCCATATATCCATTCCATGTTTATCGTCAGATCCTTAAATTAATTGTCAGAATGACCAAAGGCTTGGTCCCACACCCAGGTCTTCAGTTTTTTCCTAAACGCCAGAAGGGACGTCGCCGATCTAATCTCCCCGGGGAGTGAGTTCCACAGGCGGGGGGCCACCACTGAGAAGGCCCTGCTCCTCGTCCCCGCCAACCTCACTTGTGAGAGTGGCGGGGTCGAGAGCAGGGCCTCCCCAGAAGATCTTAAACTTCGAGGTGGGACGTAGAGGGAGATCCGTTCGGACAAATACACTGGGCCGGAACCATATAGAGTTTTATAGGTCAAAACCAGCACTTTGAATTGTGCTCGGAATTGGATCGGCAGCCAGTGGAGCTGATGTAGCAGGGGGGTGGTATGCTCCCTGTACGTCGCTCCGGTGAGCAACCTGGCTGCTTCTCGCTGGACTAGTTGAAGTTTCCGAGCAGTCTTCAGAGGCAACCCCACGTAGAGTGCGTTGCAGTAGTCCAACCGGGATGTGACAAGAGCGTGGACCACCGTGGCCAGATCTGACTTCCCAAGGTACGGGCGCAGCTGGTGCACAAGTTTTAGTTGTGCGAAAGCTCTCCCAGCCACCGCCGAGACCTGGGGTTCTAGGCTCAGCGGTGAATCTAGGATCACTCCCAAACTGCGAACCTGCGTCTTCAGGGGGAGTGTAACCCCGTCTAACATATTTGCATATATGTACATAGTGAGATATCCTAGAGATTGAAATCATGTATTTTTCATATACATACCTTATATACATAGCCTGAAGGTTTTTTATGCACAATAGTTTTGGTTATTTTCTGCATGAAACAGTTTGTGTATACAGTAGGTTCTGAGTTAACCACGGGAATTGGTAGATGTCAAATAAATGTAATTTCTGGTTGCTCAAGAGTTACTATCAAAAATAGGCATAACGAATACCATAGTAAAGGTAAAGGTTTCCCCTTGACATTAAGTCTAGTCGAGTCTGACTCTGGGGGGTGGTGCACATCTTCATTTCTAAGCCAAAGTGCCAGAGTTGTCCGCAGACACCTCCAAGGTCATGTGGCTGGTATGACTGCACGGAGCACCGTTACCTTTCTGCCAAAGCAGTACCTGTTGATCTACTCACACTTGCGTGTTTTCGAACGGTTAGGTTGGCAGAAGCTGGGGTTAGCAATGGGAACTCATCCCATCCCATTGATTTGAACTGCCAGCCTTCCGGTCAGCAAATTCTGCAGCGTAGTGCTGTACTACCATGGCCCCTAATTAATACCATGCTCCATACTATACTATATCATAATATCTGTATTGACTAATTAATACTGAAGTACAGTAATTAAAAGCAAATAAAAACAAACTTAATGTAACACTCCCACTACAAACTGATTTAATTTTAATTTTAAGTATTTTTCGTTCATTTTGAGAGTTTCTTGGTTTCAGTTAACTCTGAGTCTGGTCTTCTGAACTAAAGGTTATCTCAGCCACCCAACATTTTGGAGTACAGATAAGGGAGGGTCAACCTGGACTGATTCTTTAGTTAAAAGGTAATATTATTTCAGTGTCTTCCCACACTCACAAAAAACCTCCTCAAGGCACAACTAAAATATATGGCCCCACCTGAACTTTATAGTAACCACCTCAGGCACTGCCTTCTGCAGCAAAAAAAAAGATGGTTGCTGGTTGAGTCCCCTTCCCTGCAGGATATCTAACCTTTTCCCCCAAGGAAATCTGGCAAGCTTTTGCCTCTACATGTTTAAACAACAATTTTCAAATACTTTTGTTTGGGAAGTCATTTTACGATTAGTTTTAATCTAGATATGTTGGGTTTTAAAATGGGTTTTGGCTGTGCTGTTTGTTATTTTCGCACATGATTTTATTGTCTTTGCTGATTAATAAAGTTTTTATTGCTCTTGAAGTTTGCAAGCAGCCTTCCGAGGGATTACCTCAAAAATGAAGTCAATCCCCCATAAATAAACCATTTAAAACAACTACGCGTAGGAATTAGGAGGTTATTCGGAGGAGTTAAATTAGCATTTTGGCTCTGCAGTTCAGCTGGGTGAACCCACTGGGTGTAAAAGCAGGCACATCTGGTGAGACATGAAAGCTTTCTTGGTGGCTTCCCCTAGGGCACACTTGGCTACCTCCTTGTCATCTTTCCAGCAAGGCTTTTGAAAACAATTACACACAGCTGTCTTCTAAAAAGGGTAATAAACTGAGGTATTAATGAGAAACAACCAATTACTGCTATTGTCACCCCCACAGCATCTGCTGTCTTGAGTTGGTCATCTTATGGTGCATCCACATTGTAGAATTAATGCAGCCCGGCACCTCTTTAAATGCCATGGCTCAATGCTATGGAATTTTGGGATTTGTAGTTTGGGAAGGCACCAGCACTCTTTGGCAGAGAAGTTCAAAACTACATGATCCCCTGGATGGAGCTATAGTAACTAAACTAGTGCTGAACTGAACCATAGTGTAGATACGTCCATTGTCTGCCCAATGGTAAGGATGGGCCTGTGTTGAGCTTCCAGAGGCATGTGAAAGGCCACTGTCAAAGGCAGATAAATCTTGGTCTGATCAAGCAGAACAATTCTATTAAAGTGGGTATGAGTAACAGAGGAATCAACTCTCTAAATAATTCACATTCTGGTCACTATCTGTAACACTGACTATTGACCTCCTGTCAAGTGACAGGGTGTGCCTGGATTTCAAAAATGATTCCTTGCATTTCCTAGATGGCCGAAGAAAGCCGCACAAACAGCAGATGCAAGGGGGGTGGGAAATGAATGTGCCCCTCCAGCTTAGTTTCTTTTTGGAAAATATTCACACTCACACACACTTCCTCTTCCATCCCTGGAATGTGGTCAGGAAGCCTCCACTGTTACTCATCAGATTCTGATTTACTAATTATCAAAATTTCCCCACTAGGTCTGAGAAGAGACTGGGAAGGCAGTTCCATACAGTTAGGTGGAATAGCAGCAGAAAAATGCTGTAGTTTCCTGAATGTAGTTTTAAATAGATAGCTGTGGGAAAAGAACTTCACCCATTTCTGCTTAAAAGGCTTTGCCTATAAGGTTGTCATTCTGCTGCTGACTGATGCAAACAAATCCCCCTCTTGCAAAGGATCTACTGGTGTGGCCAGTGACAGGACAGAGCCACAATATCGTACAGGATTGTGGTTGTTGTTTTTTTAATGAAAATACAAGCAACATCTTCAGTATGGCAATGAATTCAGTGCCCCTCCCCTAAGATCACTGTATGTTAGACTAGACTATATTAGATTTAATTCCTGAATGTATGTTTGAATTCTTTTTGGGGCAGCTACCAGGGTGGTGTAGTGGGTTAAACAGCTAAGCTGCAGAACTTGCTGACTGGAAGGTTGGCGGTTCTAATCCGCAGATGGGATGAGCTCCTGTTGTTAGCCCCAGCTTCTGCCGATGTAGGAGTTCGAAAACATGCAAATGTGAGTAGATCAATAGAGATCGCTTTGGCAGGAAGATAATGGCACTCCACAGATTCATGATGGCCACATGACCTTGAAGGTGTCTATGGGCAATGCTGGCTCTTCAGCTTAGAAATGGAGATGAGCACCACCCTCTAGAGTCGGACTCAACTAGACTTAATGTCAAGGGGAAACCTTTACTTATCAGGGTCCAACCCTGACATGGACCTTGGGCCACCTCTTGAGCAGTGAGACTTGCAGCCGCTTGCTGTTTATCAACCCACTATGTTTTTGGAGTAGTTTACTCCAGTGATTGTGTACAGCATGATCCCGTTATCTGCAGATTCATTATCCAGAGATTCACTTACCTATGTTCCCCAAAATATTTCCTCTCCCAAGAAGTGTTTGTGGGCTCTAAAAATCCTCCAAAGCTATTCAAAGGCCCAGGTATAGACAAAACACATGGTTTACTACGAGGGTTGAATGAAAAGTAAAGCCTCCACCTTCGTTACTTGGTGTGGATGGGAATATTTTAATAAATCAAACACAAAAATAATCCTTAGAACGTGCTCTTTAACTACCACTATTCACTTTTCCACATAATCACCAGACAACTGGATACTTTTCTGCCAATGTTGAACAAGTTTTCTGAAGCTGTCACGGAAGAAGTCGAAACTCTGTTTCCGCAACCAGTGTCTCACAGTTCTCTCATCCTGGGTACCCATTGTGCACAGATCTTCCAATAGCCAAGCAAAACAATGTGAAAATGCTGATTATGCTTGAAATTTCTCTCTGAGTGATACGACAATAGTCCTGAATCAATCTGTCAACCTTTTGCTTGTGAAAAGGTGGTTGCTGTCACAGAACGTCCAACTCTTTGTCAGATGTTCCCACCTCAACATCTTTAAACTTATTCGCCCAACGACGCACAGTACTCACACCAACACAATCACCTTAACAACTTGCATTCTCTGATTAATCTCCTTTGGGGTCACACCTTTTGCTGTCAAGAATTCAATGACTGCACATTGCTTAAGTCGCATTGCGCAGGGTTTCATACTTTGCACTTAAACAACACAACCATTCAATGCTAAGGCTTCTCACCAAAATGGAACTGTAAAGGAGAGTCTACTGAACAAGCCAGTACCTGCCGCATACCAGTACTGCCATCTGTTGAGGAATTACGGAGGTGGAGGCATTGCTTTTCATTCAACCCTCGTATTATTCATGGTTTCAGGTGTCTAAGGGGAATCTTGGAACTGATGACAGTGGAGAAGGGGGTTGTATTGTATTCATAAAGTAGTGGTTCTGGGGGGGGGGGGGGAGTCTAGCCTTAACTATTGGCTCTGAAGAAGTAGTTTTCTTCAAATAGGGATTTTAAACTCTTTCTGCCCCTAAAGCCAGAAGCTTTAAATCACAGCCTGAAATGATTCCTTCAATAACTGAATCCACCCTTTTTTCACTTTCTGCCATTCTGAATGTCTGTGAAGATGAAGCAAGTACTGAGCCGACCTTTGGTTTTTTGATACAATGAAAAACTATACAAGAAATATTCAGAAGTCGAACAGGCAGCCCGGAAAAAAAGAGATGGCCTTTTTCAAGATCGCGGCCTTCTTTCAGAACTGAAAATGGTTTATCCTTCCAGATGATTACTTTAGCAGAATTCCGCCTAGCCAGCCTGATACAGTGCAAAGACGGGAGGAAATGCAATTGACCTGTGCTACAGGAGGAGGTCAAAGCCAGATAGCTCAGCAGTGCCCTCTGACCTTACCAATGTTAAGTTTATCCTACAGTTCTATTATCTACTTCATGCATTGCAAACAAAGTGGAAGCTGACAATGCTTTTCAGTTACCCTGCCTATTTATTATTCGACAGGCTTTTGTCAGCTGCGAGATTGTTTTAATGAAGAAAATCTTGTTTTCTTGTTCTGGAGACATCAGCAGCTACAAATCAAGATTTATAACCCCACATGTACATAAACAGAACAAAATGTGTCTGCCTGTTTGGGGAAGGGGCGGGGGAAGAACCTCTGTTCTCACTGCATAAATCAAGAGGAGACGCAAGGACTGTAACTGCATTTAGACATTGCCACAGCTGACTCTTCATGCCTAAAGCCAAACAGCTAACTTGTCATCTGAGAAAGGAAACGCATTTCGAATGGAAGCCAGCCACAGATATGATAGAATATCTCGTCTGTAGGGAAACAATTGGATAACATACCCTAAAGGCACCCATACTGGCCTGAATACCATAACAATTGGCCAAAGGAATTGGTCTAAATACCCCCAAAGCACCTGTTTGATCTGGGAAGTTAAGCAAGCTCAGCCCTGGTTAGTACTTGAATGGGACACCACCAACAAATGCCAGAGGCTGGAGGTTATATTTTAGAGGAAGAAACTGGGCAAACTACATATCTCCTAGTATTCCTTTCTTAAGAATACTCTATGGGGCCATCGTAAGTTGATGGATGACTTGAAGGCACATACACAAAGGAACCTGATGCTTCTGCAAAAATCTGCTTTCAAAATGAACTATCTCATGTATGTAGTAATCTTTTAAATAGTGCAATTATATACACGTCCTCTCAGAAGTTGAGGACAACGGGATTCATTTCTGTAATAATGGCATGTAATAATTCCTTCCTGTCCCGCAAAGGAGTGAATGACAGATCTGTGAAGCGATGCAATTCCTACATAACAGTGGTGTCTCTATATTATCAGTAATATTTCTTTATTTATTATTATTTATTTCAGATATTTGTACCCCGCCCTTCTCAACCCCCCTCCCCCGGGGGGGGAGGAGGGGGGAGAGACTCAGGGCCACAATACTTACTAACATATTTTAAGGAGGCTCTTCTCTTTATTTTAGTCCTTGTTTTAAGAATGACTCAAGTTGCCATTCTTGGAATGCCAAGTCCAAGAAATCGTGTGGCATGCTTTTCACGTTTGTTGTAAGGCAATAAAATCGTTCAATAAGAACAGAAATATTCTAGTGCTAATAAAAACCCACTAAACTACAATCTTATATGAGCCTTTCAAGAGTCCCTGGCACACATTCCAGATGTCCTTTAGAGTTTTATGAGTCTGAAGGCTTAAGGTTTTTACCTTAGTTTTTCCTGGCACAAATGAGCTAAAAGCACAACTGTGCAGGGATAAAAAGAGAGCCCATGCACATCCAGCCTGACTATTAGCCAGATAAAATACCAAATTAAAATACTCACTTAACCTGTGTTAAAATATGTGTCGCCCATTGATGTTAAACTCCTCACTCCAGCAAAAGATATCCTGATACACTTACACATTTAGCAAGTAGCATAAAATGCATAAGAGGATATTTTTGTTTGCAGCCTGACCCACCTATCAGCCATAGTCCTACCACAGAGGTTGCCTTCCCCACTTCTTTCTCTGTTTTTATGTTGTCCTTGCCACTAGCATTGTCACTGTTCTAGAAGCCTTGACTGTCAATGGAGAGATGCCGAAAGTAATTTCAGTGACAGAATCCAATGTCCATATGATTTAGATCTATTCACTTGAGAAATATGGGGATATTGAAAAAAATGCTGTTAAAACCAAGATGCTGAAAAAATATCAGTAGCTGGTGGGGAGCAAACATAAAAGGTGCTTTAATGCAGAGATAGGAATTGTACAACCTTCTGGGTAGGGATCCCGGATCACAGGGCTTGGCAATCAGGTCTCAGGGCAAGGGAAAGCATCTCAGAGTGAGAAAGTTGCCTCGAAAATAACCTGTTTTGAGACCTATATGATGGTAGTCAAAAGAAAGCTGTTTTGAAGTTATAGCTGCAAACTCTGTAGAGACCTCATCTCTCCCGCTCCTTCTTTTGTGTCTTGTGTTTTTCACTGAATGGCAACACGGACCAACTGAAGCTGATTCTTAAAGTGTCATGTTGATTGGCTTTTTATGGTTTTGCCCGCAGTGACATCGCCAGGCACTGGACTTGGCTCTGAAACCCCAGGGGCTGGGATGCTTATGACCTTATAATAACTTTATTTTTGTACCCCGCCTCCATCTCCCTGAAGGGACTCGGGGTGGATTACATGGGGACAAGCCTGAGATCAACATAGTTGGACATAGTTAAAATATGACACAACAAAATTTATAAAGACAATTCCAAGCAGTATAAAGACAACCACATATAGTACAATATAAAGCAAACATCTAACAATCGTTTGTGGTCTGAGTAATGTACAATTCTGAGTTCGGTTGGGCAGACCGGTGTCAATCATTTGTAAGGACAGACCTGATGGATGAAGTGCTAAAGTCAGATGACAAAAATTAGGAACCGGGGGGGGGGGGGGTGTCAATGTAAAGAGAACACTATATGTTGGCTTATACACAAGTCAGGAAATAGTGGTAATGTGCAAGAACTGGTTTTGGATTATAACAGTGGACCTTGCAATCCTACTCCCAGATGTTGTTGGACTGTAATTCTTTGCATTTTTCACAATTGGCCATGCTGACTAGGGCTGATAAGGGACTGGTCTTATTATTCTTTTAATGGTTTAAACTAGTGGTTCACCTGGTGTTTGGAACTTCAACTCCCAGAAGCCTGGGGAACTGTCAAGAATTGTGAGAGTTGAACTGATAGTACATGTTATACAGAAAATAAGTAAAAAGAACTGAGAAAAAGTGGTGGATGGGTCAGTCTGCACTGCTTCAAGCACTTTGGTCAAGAGAAAGGACGGTCCACTTGCTTTCAACCAAAAAACCCCCAAAAGATGTTCCTCCACAGAACTCCATGAGAAACATAAATCCTAGCATTGTTGTTGTTGTTCATTCGTTCAGTCGTCTCCGACTCTTCGTGACCTCATGGACCAGTCCACGCCAGAGCTCCTAGCATTACAGAAGTAAAAATCCCACTCTCCCAAATAGATAGACTCTGGGAGAGAAAGGCATTCTTTCCTTAGTACGTTTTTCTGGGATGTGTAAATGTACCTCCATAACAATCAACTCCCTTAAATAAGGGTTTTTCTCTAAATAGAAAATGAAATTCACTTCAACAAAATGCTATGTACTGTTATGGTATCTAGAGTTGTGGAAACCAAGCCCAGCTTAGGGAGCTGGATATGTTTAGTTTATACAAGATGAGAGCCATATTTAAATATCCTGAAGCAATGACATATAGGAGGAGATGGAACAAACTTGTTTTCTGCTGCTTCAAAGACAAGGATGTGAACAAATGGGTTCAAATTACAAGAAGAGAAAGAAAACATTAGAAAAGCCAGCAGGATTTTGGCGTGCTAGTGTCTAGATCCAGGGAAGTCATGCTACCTCTCTATTCTGCGTTGGTCAGACTACACCTGGAATCACCCTGTGTCCAATTCTGGGCACCACAATTAAAGGGAGATGTTGACAAGATGGAATGTATCCAGGAGAGCAATTAAAATGATCAAGGGTCTGAAGAACAAGCCCTACGAGAAGCAGCTTAAAGAGCTGGGCATGTTTAGTCTGCAGAAGAGAAGGCTGAGAGAAGACATGATGGCCATGTATAAATATGTGAGGGAAAGAGTTAGGGAGGAGGGAGCAAGCTTGTTTTCTGCTGCCCCGGACCCTAGGATGTAGAACAATGGCTTCAAACTACAGGAAAGAAGATTCCACTTGAACATGAGGAAAAACTTCCTAATGGTGAGCGCTGTTCAGTAGTGGAACTCTCTGCCCTGGACTGTGGTGGAGTCTCTGTCTTTGGAAGCTTTTAAACAGAGGCTGGATGGCCATCTGTTGAGGGTGCGTTAAATGCAATTTTCCTGCTTCTTGGCAGGGAGTTGGACTGGATGGCCCATGAGGACTTTTCCAACTCTAGGATTCCATTATTCAATTACTGACAGTGGTGGACGCTCTTTTTAGGATGGCCATCTTTCTGGAATACTTTCCCCCCATATGTATTTCTGCAAAGCAGGAGGTTGACCCTGCAGGCCATTGAGGTCCCTTCCACTTTCATGTGATTTTTTTAGAATTGCTATATAATATGTGGATAAAAATCAGCTATTTTTATGAGATAGTCAATATCATAGTCAATTTAGTTCCTTTTAGTTCAGTATCATAGTAATTTTATATATAAACTAAGCAATATTTACCCAAATATGAATGGAAGGATTTTATTTGCTAATAAAGAAGAATTTAATTTGAATTAATTTCAGCTTTTTTTTTTACTGTACATGGCATACATGCAGCTAATTGTTTTATGTCTTTTAAATTCAAAACAAAACTTCTATGCCCTCACACTAAAATCGACAAAACAGAAAGTAGTTGGCCAACTTGAAAGCCTGCCTCCCAATTCCTGTGTAATTACCCACCCACCTATACATTGTGCATGCCTTGGAGGATGGTCCACTTTGTACTCTCTGAGATGCCACTGGTTTAAAAGGAAAGCCAGGCTGCCTTCTGTGTTGTTGACATTCCAGTAGCTCAGCAGGCGCCTGCCGCGATTCTATCAAAACCATGCAGTAAAACAATCGGAGCGCTTTGTGGTGAGACAGTGGGGGATGGATGGATCAGTTTATGGCCTCATGTCTCTTCATGTGGTTGAGCTATGAGGCACAAGACCACCAGAGGAGACTTTGTCACACTTCAAGGCACTTGGAAACTCCAGGGCCTGGAAACGTGATCAGAATGCTAGAAATCTTTTTGGTTCTAAGTTGAGCAGTGCAATAAAAACACATGCTCTTTGCTTTGTTCCAAAAGAAAAACAAAACCAAAAAAAAAATCTCAAGAATATCTCATACCTTAAGTCAGGGGTCCTCAAACTAAGGCCCGGGGGGCCGGATATGGCCCTCCAAGGTCATTTATCCGGCCCTCCCTCAGGGTCAACCTAAGCCTGAAATGACTTCAAAGCACACAACAACAATCCTATCTCATCAGCCAAAGAAGGCCTATACTTCCTATTGAAATACTAATAAGTTTATATTTGTTAAAATTGTTCTTTATTTTAATTATTGTATTGTTTTAAAGTGATTTTTGCACTACTAATAAGATATGTGCAGTTTTTCCCCCCAAATTGTAATCCAGCCCTCTAACAGTTTGAGAGACTGTGACCTGGCCCTCTGATTAAAAAGTTTGAGAACCCCTGCCTTAAGTGGTTTATTTATTATTTATTTAAAACTTTTGTATCCCCATCTTCTCTACCTCCGTAGAGGGACTCAGACTGGCTTAGTGATGTGTCCATGTACTAGGGATTAAACTAGATTTGTATATTTGCCAACTCACTTACATTGTAGGACACATCTTTAGCTGCCATGGCGCAGGGCTATGGAATCATAAGAATTGTATAGTTTTCTCTGCCAAGGTTTGAATATGTTTCCTCAAACTACAATCACCTGATTCCACAGTATCGAGCCATACCAGGTAAAGTGGTGTAAAACTGCATTAATTCTATCTATAGTGTAGATGTGCCCTCAGTCAAAAGCAGTTAACCACTGGAGTATGGAAGCCCTACTAGGCACTTTTGTGACTTTCCCAGAAGTGATGACCAGGAGCATTTTACAGCCCAAACACCTCTGGTAGGATGAACTTAGTTCAGTGGATTAGAAAGTACAGACAGCTTTGTATTAAGCTATCTCATTATAATTTAAATATCATGTGAACAGTTTTTTATCTTGGCAAAAATGATGTTATTTAGGCAACCAGATATTATCAGATATGTAGTACACTGAGAGACTTTGCCATCAGAACTCAGCTATCATCTGAAACTTACAGTGTGGGTTAAAGCAACAGCAACATATTTCTTCATAGAAATATTGAGAACTGGGAAAAGAGAGAGCGGGGAAGCAACTACAAAGCAACAGGATTGTGCATAGCTTGCACGAACAACATTAGGAAGAGCGAAGGGAAGTATTGGTCTCCTGCCAAAAAAAAAGGAAATTCCACCACTGGAGAACCCAAAAGCTCTGAGGGATAACATTGCACTTTGTTCCACACTTCGGCCTAAAGAATGCCGGAAACAGACAGCTTAGGGAGATAAATACTGGAAACATGAGAGTGCACAACCATGGGACAAACAAGCCATTGCAAGTGGATAGTCACAACAAGAGAAATCCAGACAGCACTTGACTGCTTCATCATAGCCACAAACAGGGTAGGTCAGACTAAATGGACTGGAAGAATAATAATACATGATGATTTGCTGATCAGCTGCCTATATGGACTCGAACTCCCCGGAGGACTCTCCAGTCTTACACTCTTTTTCCAATGTTTCTTTTCTCCATCGCTCTTAGAGAAAAAGGCTAGTATATATTATCAGGTGCAGAAAACAAGTAAAGGAGGCAAATGGCACCTTTCTATAAAACAGCCTTAGTTTTCAAGGATCCTTAAGAAATCCTGAAGAAAAAAAGACTGTGAAATGCCCCTAAAGTGCTCTTCATACTCTATATGACAGATGTCTATTTTTGTATCACTATCTTATGGTATCTACATTTCTTTAAGGATGACGGTTCAAGGACTTGGCTGCAACAAGCAGTAAGATTACAAAGTATAACATCCATTGGACTAAACTATTTCAGGTTGTAAATGACCCAGGACTGTTTACAGACAATGGTTATGTGTCTGTGTGATAAGTTATGTTATTTTAAGTGATGTGTCTAATAATGTTTAATGTTTTATTAGGGGAGGGTCAATTTTAATGTTTTATACAGTTTTCATTGAGGATGCTGAATTGTTGACAATACTGTGAACTATCCTGATTCCCCTTCGGGGTTGAGAAGGGCAGTATACAAATATCACAAATAAATCAACAAATCAATCAATAAATATGCCTCTTTCTGGGTGGAGGGAATTGGGAGATGAGTGCACCCCTATATTAAAATCAAATAAAACCAAACCAAGTTAGACATTTCTGTGTACCAGCCATTTGGCTGACGTGTTACTTTAAAACAAACAAATAGACAGAAAATCACGAACTAGGTATTTTAAATTTAAAATAAAGGGTGAACATTTAAAAGGCTTTCCCTTAGCTACAGTCTGAAACAATACCGGTACAGCAAAGAAAGACCATGTGATTCTGCCACCAGTATAATTTTGTTCCGTTTCATGGATTGCAGCCTAAATCAGCTGGCAGGGAATACTTCCCTCTCATTCTATAAAGCTTGCCACATTTTGTAAATGATTACCATGGCAGATAGCTTTTGTAAACAAATACTAGTAAATCTTTTCTTTCCAATTCCTTCCCCACAATAAAACAGGAGCTGAACACCAGCTTACTTCATAGCTAAATATACTTTTCATTCTTTCTTAGATTTTGGAGACAATAACTGGATATTAAGAACAAATTCTGCTGGTCCAACAGCCAAATAAGAAGGGAGATGAGCATGTAAAGCTGAGATTTTCTGTACCCAAGCACTGGCACAAAATTATATGTAACATACCAGTCTTCATATTATGATTTTGTGTGTGTGTGTCAGGACCAAGCCCCCCCCCCCCCGCCCTTTAATATTGCTTATTAAAAGTTCCCTTCCATTACTGATCTGATTCTGGTGTAAGAGAATTTGCTGTCTGCATGGATGTTGCCCAGGGGGTACCTGGATGTTTTGCCATCCTGTGGGAGGCTTCTCTCATATCCCCCCATGAGAAGCTGGAGCTGACAGATGGGAGCTCACTCCGCTCCCTGGATTCGGACTGTCAACCTTGTGGTCAGCAGTCCTGCTGGCACAATGGTTTAACCCATAGATGATCTTAAAAAAGAGCAAAAAAAGTGAAAGATTTAAAGAAAAGTTTGGGAATAGTGGAGTCAGAGAACTTTGTCATAAAAAGATGTCTTCCTCAGACTTTAGCTCAAAAAGGCCATGAAATATGTATATTCTACTAGTCTCTCTGCAATACAGTTTTTCACAATCAGCCAGCACTGAAGCAATGATTCTATGCCATTGACTTCGCTGGACTGGCCATGTTGGTGAACAGCAAAAAAGAGTTAAAGATGGGGTTAAAGTTAACCTTAAAAATGTGGAATAAACACCAAGAACTGGGAAGCCCTGGCCCTCGAGTGTGCTAGTTGCAGGTCAGCTGTCATCAAGGATGCCATGGATATTGAGGAGGAATGAATAGAAAAAGAAAGGGAGAAACGTGTCATGAGGAAGGCGCATTAAGGATACCCATCTGGAAACCTATGTCCTCACTGGAAAAAACCATGTGGATCCAGAATAGGTCTCCACAGTCACTTACAGGCCCACCATCAAGACTCTGTCCTTGGAAGACAAGCATACTTGGCCATGAGGAATCACCTATAGTTGTAGTCTACAATGCAGAATTAATGCAATTAAAGTAGTGGAAAACTGCATTAACACTACAGTGAAAAACCAACATAAGGCATTCCTGTTACCAATCTTAGTTTGCTTTCAATAAAACCTAAGAGCCCCTTTGATTTTTTTACATGAACACCACAGCAAAATGTTGATTTGGTTCATCAAACCTGATATTTTATATCTCAGGAGGTTACAATAACATGAGGACTCTCCCAGCTTGTTACCACTGATTCTTTTATTTGAGGAAGAAAGGGTTTCAATACAATTTTTCTGTACTAAATAACCAGAGAGCTATGTCCCACATCTCCAGAAAGTTTGCTTGGAGAGTCACTTATTTTGAATGTGAACATGTACAACAGTTGATTTGTGTTTTACTTGAGCCTGTTAAGTTCCAGACCCCAAGTAACCAAAGCGGAAGACATTTCAGTTGGTTGGGTTTTAGTATTTTAAAGCCAGGAATGCTTCTTGCTTCAACCATAACCCAAGATTAATGTCAAAATGAAGCAAAGCTAGTTTGAGAGGAATTATAAATAAAACCTTTCATTGTGGGTGGGGATGAGATACTTTTCTGTCTTTTAAAAATAGAACTAATTTTAATAGCTTTAGCTTGAAAGACTGGGTTACTATGTAATACTATATTCCATATTCTAATGGAAGATGTTGATAATGAGAATAGCTACAGTTACCAATTGTAAAGTCATTGTTAGTTTCTTTGTTTTAAGTAATCATAGCATACTTGATTAATACACATACTAGTATCACATGAAATTAAATGTACGTATTATAATACTCTATAAAAAGGTAAAGGTTTTCCCTTATCATTAAATCTAGTCGTGTCCAACTCTGGGGGATGGTGCTAGTTTCCATTTCAAAGCCGAAAAGCCGCCACTGTCCGTAGATGCCTCCAAGGTAATGTTGCCGGCCTGACTGCATGGAAAGCTGTTACCTTCCTGCTGGAGTGCTACCTATTGATCTACTCACATCTGCATGTTTTCGAACTGCTAGGTTGGCAGAAGCTGGGCCTAACAGCGGGAGTTCACCCCACTCCCCAGATTCAAACCGCCGACCTATCAGTCAGCAAGTTCAGCAGCTCAGTGGTTTAACCTGCTGCACCATCAGGGGCTCCATAATACTGTATAGATGATCCAAAGATTTTCTACAAATCTACATGTTTTAATCTACTTTTTTTTTCATATGCTTAGTAACAACACAGCCCAATGATTTTTGTAGCAATGTGTAAGAAAGGAGCTATTATGTGGATAAAGATGGCTAAATTTCATTACTGGACTGCTCTAGATCAATTTTTTTTTAAAAAGAATTCCCACCACAACTATGTGAAATGCAAGTTCAACCCGACTGTATTTTGTACTTTCTAGAATCCACAATATAATGGATTCATTAGTGTGTCACATCTGTTCTGTGCTGTACATTTACATGGACAGTTGAGACAAAAGTGCTATATTTATATACTTTTGAGCAGTCTGATGCAATGAATGTTTACTTGGAAGCAATTCAGTGAATTCAATGAATCTTCCTCTACTGTTATGATCCTAAACATATTTACCCAAGCCTGTTTGCTTCAAATCTTTGGTTTGAAAATTTCTGCATGACTTTCTTTTGGTATAATTTGTGGAATATTTTATTCATTATCTAATTATTACACACCTGTTGCATTGGATAATACTTTATACACTAGTCTGTCTATCCAACTGTGGAAGGCCTGTTTGAAATTTGATTTGATGGCATTATGTGGGCCATACAATCTCTTTGTGCTATGTCAGTATAGCGCAGTTGTTGCATAGGCAGGGAAGGGAAAGGAGAGGGGATGGAAGACAGCAATACAATGAGTTTATTAAATGCTTGAGGAAAAAAGACAGAAGAGCAGAAACAATTTAATCAGTGGCTAGAAGAGATAAAGTGTATTTTGTTAAAAGGGGCTAGGCAAACACTAAAAAATCTGTGCACGTCCCTGGAGCATTACAACCAAATCTAGAAACTGTCATTCAAAGCAATACAGTCTGGCGTTTGGAATTCTAAAACTCCTATGGGGCACAGGCAGGCCTTCGAGTGTCAACATGAAGGAATGAGTTTTGTTTGCTGTTGCTGCACCAAAAAAGTCTGCTTAATAAGTCATGCTCATAAAGTCGAGTTTTTTTTAAAAAGAAAAACACTCAGTATACTTACTTTAATGACAGTGAATAGTCATGCTTGCTGGTCTGACTGTTCCTCACAAGATAGCTACATTCTTTACACAACCGCAAGAGGTTTTCTGCATCTGTCCGACTGATTGCTCCATGATACCATCTACAAGACAGAGCAAAAGCCACAAAGCAATTAAAACTTAAGAGTAAACTTGCCTTAAATTTTAAAAAAACTGACAAACAAAGGAAGAAACAACTCGGATTGCTACTCCAAAATTGTAAAGACAGTTGTTTTTTTTTAAAAAAAAAACAGCAAATAAAGATTAAATATTTTGAAGTCTTATGGTTTTTAAGGGCTGGAGGAAAGAGAATAGACTCTTCTCTTTCCTCCAGCCCTTAAAATCCATAAGACTGCTCTGTACATACAGCTTACTGATTTTTCCCTACATCTGGGAGTGTGCAAATACTAGTAGGAAAACAAAGTCAAGAAAAGAAATTTAGGATTCATACGTAGTAGAACGTTCTGAGTAGAATAAAGGATGAAGATATATCTCCTTGTCCTGAGATGTTGTTTGCCAGCATGCAATTGATATATACACAGATACATGTAAATTAGAGTTGTGCGTGGAATTTGTTTCTCCCATTTTTTTCATTTCTTTTGGTACTTCGGGAGCACATAACGGGAACCCCTCTCCGGGCACAAAAATCGGCTCTCCACAAAAGCAAATAAGAGCTGATCCAGGCTCCAAGTCTGCCTTTCAACATCACAGAGAAAGCGTGAATGCCTTCAGTCAAACACTTCCCAGAATTTGCCTCCTTGCCTTGGAAAGAGAGTGTATGTGTGAACAGACCCAGAAAGAATGCACCTGCCAGTGCCTGCAGCCAAGTGCTTTCTCTAGAGTAAGAATTTATTACTCTAGAGGAGGTGCTCGGATGTAGGCACTGGCAGTTGAGCACACTTTTTGGACCTGCATGCCACACAAACTCTCTCTTTCGAAGGAGAATGCGTGTGTGGCATGCAGGCCCAGAAAGCACGCATGCCTGCCAGTGTCTGCAGCTGAGCACCTCCTCTAGAGTGGAAAGAAACAGCAGGTAAGAAGAAGCCTCCTTAAAGCACGTGGGAAGGGGAGCCTGGGAAGCCCCGCCCCCATAATCAGCCAATAGGAAACTGATCTTTCGGCACTCCAGAGCAAAAACAGATACCTGCCCTCCCAATTTAGGGAGGCTCTCAAAAAATGGATCAGGGCCTCAACCAAAAGCCAGGACACAAAATGAGTCAAGGTTTACCTCGAATGCACAGCCCTAGTGTAAATATCAATTGCATGATAGCAAACAACATCTGAGTTCAAGGATTAACAGACATACTGAGTGGAAAGTTTTCTGCAGCAGCATACAAAATCTGTCAGAGGATGACTGGTCCCAAAAGTTAGCTAAGTATTCAGTAATCATCTTCCTTGATTCTATAATGTCCTGATAGACCTGTGCATTGTATGTTTTTACCATTTTTCCCTTTCCACTCCCTCACCCTTATTGTGCTTCAGTATTTATATTTTAAATGTGCTAAACATACCAAGTTCATATGAAACTGTGACTTTTATTTCCTGTGCTGGTCTATGACCGAAATAAATGATTTGAGTGGAAATGTAGCTTCTTTCAACTTTTTCAGCTGCTGTCAAAATGTTTAGCAAAATGAGGCAAAGATGGAATAACCTGCACTATGTGTGACTTCAGGAGGGAGAATTACAGTTTTGAATCTTCCCATGTGGAAAATATTCTGCAAATAGAAAGTGGGTTTGGCTGAAAGGGAACCTTGACCTCTGATATACTCCTACTTTTCCTTTTAAAGCAACGGCCATTCCAAAATGGTATTTCCTGCATCAGTCATCCCCAGTCTGCTCTGTGTATACAGTTTACTGGTTTTCCCCTACTAGTATGAAAACAAAGGCAAGGAAAGAATTTTAGGAAAGACAATAATGGTGATTTGAAAAATTTAGCAAAGAATGAGTACTATTCTGCATGTGTAGGAATATTAATACCACATTGATATCACTTGGAATTAAAGAGTACATTTGCATCAGTACTGAATTCTGCCGAGTGCAATCTGTGCAACGATGAACAAGATTGTAACTCTCAAAAAAGCCAGGTACTGCTCTAATCTTTCACAGTTATAGCATGACAGATTGATGAAAATGCCAAATAATATCTGTAGAATTATCTATTTGCAATTTTCAGCAGAGGATAAGCTATTTTATGTTTGTAAAGGCACCTGTAAACGGGGTGAAACCCTCCAATTAAACAGCGAGGTGCCTTTTGCTGCTGCATGTATGCGGAGATTGGAAAATTATGTTCTGTAGGGTTTACTTTGTTGGAACAAATCCTTTCCCTTCAGGCGGTGGAACCATTTCCTAAATCACAATGGTCTGGCCTAGTCAACCTCTGAATAAATGAGGAAGACTTCTCTTGCTGGAATAGGTCCACCTGAGGCCCCCTCTTCACTGTCATATAATCCAGTTTCTGAATCCAGATTATCTGGATTACCCAGGTCAAAGCAGATAATTGGAGTAAGAAACTGGATTATATGGCAGTGTAGATCCAGCCCAAGTATCCAGACATCCACAGATTTATGCACATCCAATCAGAAGCTAGCATCACTATGTTGACCACCCGTTGTTTGGTTCCCAGAAGAATCAGACTACCTTCTTACATGGAGGTTCTAGTATGAGCAATTAATATTTATAGCCCACTCCCTTTGAATTTTAAGAAGTTATTCAAACCAGTAAAATCATAATATTTTACGATAGTGAATTCGCTACATTAATTTGCACACTGTTGTAAAGAGCTATAACTTATGCAGCTCCAAATGTAGTACTGACCAATGTCACTGGCCGATTCTTCAATCTAATGCATGATAGAAAGGGAAATATTTCTTTATCCATTTCATTTTTTCCTAAACAGTGAATCATGAAACATTGTTCACAGGAAGGTGTTTTGACAATTTGAAAACTTTTTTTACACTTATGTACATTGTTTCCAACTCCATGCTATATTTCTGAGATGGGGAGATTAAATTATAATTATATATTTTATATTACATGTAATATTACTAATAATATTAGTAATATATAGTAATATATAATACTGATTTTGTACTATGCTAATAATATAACATATTGTATGTTTATATATCTTGTAAACCGATCTGAGCCCCCTTCGGGGTGAGAAGGGTGGCATATAAATGCCGTAAATAATAAATAAATAAATAAATAAAGTTGTCTGTTGCGTTGAAGATGGGTCTGTATTGTGGAGTGCTGGAATCCTATTTCCAATCTCTTTCCTAAGAATTTCCTGAATTTTAAATTGCTGTAACAACGTATTTTACTGCAGCAACAACACCGATATAAAGGGAGCTTTTCACCATAATATGAATGTCTTCTTGAAGATTACAAGTAGATTTTACTAGTAGCCATATGTGGTTGAAATTTTGCCCATTTACAATATATCAAGTTTCAATAAAAATATATATGACAATGTGACCAAACAATGTATCCAGAACCAATCTGATTGTATTTTGGGCTTCGGGTACATCTACACTGTAGAATTAATAGCCATGGCTCAATACTCGGGAGCCCTATACATAATTTTGTGAGGCACCATCACTCTTTGGCAGGAAAGGCTAAAGGCCTTGTAAAACTACAACTCGTAGGATTCCATAGCCTTGAGCTGTGGCAGTTAAAGTGGTGTCAAATTACATTAATTCTATATTATAGTTAAGACATAGGTAGTCTGTAGGCTATTAGGAATGGTGGGAGTTGGAGTCCAAAATACCTGGAGGGCTGAAATCTGCCCATGCCCATTATAAATGCTCCCTTTACGGTCTTGGTATTCATTGATAGTCTTCAAAAAGAGAAGCTTTGCAATGTAATGTTTTTGGTAAAATTGATGATATTCTGTAAAATCCTGTACATATCATAAATTAGCTGCAGCACAGTTTTTCCAAAATAACTCTTGATGTCATAGGATGTAATATATAATACACTTTATTTATATTCCACTCTATCTCCTCGGGGGAACACAGAGTGGATTACAACATACACAGATAGGAAACATTCAGTGGAATAACAATGACATACAAATACACAGAACAAAGGTAAAGGCTTCCCCTTTCATCTCCGGCTTTCTGGAGGCAGCGCTCAACTCTGGCCATGGGGAGGTGCTCTTGTTCCATTTCCAAGCCAAGGAGCCTGTTGTCCATAGAACCTCCTGGCTGTGTTGCTGGCATGGCTGCATGGGCACCTTTACTATCTTCCCACCAAAGCAGTATCTATCGATCTATTCACATTTGCATGTTTCGAACTGCTAGGTTGGCAGAAGCTAGAGCTAACAGTGGGAGCTCATCCTGATCAGCAGCTGCCAACCTTTAGGTCAGCAGATTCAACAGTTCAATGGTTTAACCCATTGTGCCACCGCAGCACCTCATATTTTCTAAGTATACAGTTTAATAGAATAGACTCTGAAAAATTAAATTATGAACACGCGAAACATGTTTAAAAGCATACATTATATTGCTGTATTGGTCATGTTCTCTGGAGAGTGCACAAATCACAGCAAACCTTTGCAAATCATGTACAGAGGCAGCTGAAAGGAGAATACAACCAAATGTAGCTTTATTGTAAGCAAGACCAGGCAAAACAGTGACCTGTTGTGTTGAAAACCCGTAATGCAGATGTATAGCTTGAGCTTCCTTCAATGAGCGACTGAGCTTTACAATCAATTTTTTTTCTGCAGATGACTTCTCCCTATTTTCTCACCAACCAGCACTGTCAATGTCAGATGAACTTACATTTGTTTTTCCAGTGGGATAGTTGGATCCACTCTTTCCCCCAGGATGCCGCAGAATTCGGGGCTACCATGCTTGATAGGTTTGAAGCCTCCCCCTGGTGCTCGAAGCTGTCGACGCCGGTCACTTGAAGACGGGGAAGGTGAAGATTGCCTCAATTCGCCTCCATTGAATTGGACTGAAAGAAAAGTTCAGGCAAAGTTTTTACTTCCAAATCAACACAGTTGGGAAAGCACCGTTTTATAAGATGGAAACTAGAAACTTTAAGCTACAAAACTGAATAAGGATGTAGCAAATCCAACTCTCTTAACGTGAAGTGGGGAATTTCGTTCTCTACTACCCATTCTTACACTTATCTATGAAAGCAAAATGTTACTTTGGAATCCAGGAAAAACAAAACACATTCAAGGGTAGCTGTGTGGGTCCTGCAGCAAAGTACAACAAATCTAGGAAAGAGGGCTGACCCTGTTTAGATTCTATAACATGATTTAACACAATTGTTTTGGAATGCACGACTAGAGCCTCCTGCTAGCAAACCCAATTATGAGACACACAGTGAGTTGGGATAACAAATGGCCACAACCTGTTTATTGCTTACAGAAGAGACTCAGGGTTGGCAGCCCTGCATGGGTCCTGGATCCGAGGATTGGACGGCGGGTTGCAGTCCAATACCACTTAACCCTGCTAGGGGATGTTGCTGATACCAACTGGCACAATGCTGGGATCCCGACACCATTGCACCCCTGGAGAACGACCGGACCTTTCCCTCCTCCAATGGGGGTAGAATACACAAGCCAGATCCAGGGCCAATGCCGCATGTCATAAAGTTGTGAAAAAGTACAAAAGCTCAAGAAAAGCCAATCAACTAGAACAACATTGGATGGACTGGGACATCAGAAAGGTGTGCTGCTAGGTGCGACCTTTCACAGCCTTTATTAAGGGTGCTTGTTCCTCCTGGGGGAAGCTGGCCAGTCAATCAGGGGGCGAGCAGGGACCACCTCTGATTGGCCAGCCGCCCGGTTGGTGGGAACTTCTCCTGCTACCATGGGGGCTTCTGGAAGGAAGAAGCCCCCTCCGATGCCCTGGCAGAGGGAGGACGCCCTGCCGCTGCAACCTCTCTGCCCAGTAAGTTGGGCAGAGCAGTTTTGCTCCTGGGTTATAAATGCTGTTTCCTAATTAGTTCTATCACAAAAACATAGAAAAAGTTTATTAAACTGCAAAAAAAATTGCTTTTGTGGGTCATTCCGCAGCACATTTGGCTATAGTTTTTCAATGAATATCTCACATAGTCTCGACCAACTCAATATAGTTTGTGGCAGGTACAAAAACTAAGTTTCTGGAGTATAATAACTACTTTCAAAGTAAGTTTCATACAATTAAATAGGAAATAACACTTTCAAAGTAGGAACACAACTTTTCTTTTTCAAAATTTGTTACACAGTGTAGCAGACAGGATCTGGTGCTTTACTTCTAGAACACCGAAACATTTTTTTCCAGATGTAGCAGTACAGAGACTCCTTGTGAAATTCAATGTTCTATGCCTAAAAGTGCATCTACACTAGAATTAATGCAGTTTGACACCACGTTTACTGCTATGGTTCAATTCTTTAGAATAACAGGAGATGTAGTTTTGTAAGGCATTTAGCCTTCTCTGACAAAAAGTGTTAATGCCTCAAACAAACTACAAATTCCAGGATTCCTTGGCATGAAGCCATGACACTTAAAGTGATTTAAAACTGCATTCACTCCACAGTAGATGCATGCTAAGAAAAGCTAGCTTTGAACTGGACAGGAACTTCACTTCACTTCACTTAGGCGATCCCTCGTTGGACGAGTAAGATGGTCTTCCATTATGGATTTCCTTGTGGGTCCGTATGTGGCTGTGGAGCCCTATTCTTGCTCTGCATTTTCTTCCGCAGTGAGGGCATTGGTTTCCAGGTGGAAGGTGGTCCCGGTCGGGGTTGGCTTGACGCGCCTTCCTCCTGGCACGTTTCACTCTTTCACCCTCCACTCGTGCCTCCTCAAATTCTGCAGCACTGCTGGTCACAGCTGTCCTCCAGCTGGAGCGCTCAAGGGCCAGGGCTTCCCAGTTCTCAGTGTCTATGCCAGAGTTTTTAAGGTTGGCTTTGAGCCCATCTTTAAATCTCTTTTCCTGTCCACCAACGTTCCGTTTTCCGTTCTTAAGTTCGGAGTAGAGCAACTGCTTTGGGAGACGGTGGTCAGGCATCTGGACAACGTGGCCGGCCCAGCGGAGTTGATGTTGGAGGACCATCGCTTCAATGCTGGCGGTCTTTGCTTCTTCCAGCACACTGACGTTTGTCCGCTTGTCTTCCCAGGAGATTTGCAGGATTTTCCGGAGGCAGCGCTGATGGAAACGTTCCAGGAGCTGCATGTGACGTCTGTAGACAGTCCACGTCTCACAGGCATATAACAGGGTAGGGAGGACAATAGCTTTATAGACAAGCACCTTGGTCTCCCTACGGATGTCCCGGTCCTCAAACACTCTCTGCTTCATTCTGGAAAATGCTGCACTTGCAGAGCTCAGGCGGTGTTGTATTTCGGCGTCGATGTTGACTTTGGTGGAGAGGTGGCTGCCAAGGTAGCGGAAATGGTCCACATTTTCTAATGTTACACCATTAAGCTGTATTACTGGCATTGGAGAGGGATTGGCTGGTGACTGCTGGAACAGCACCTTGGTTTTCTCAATGTTCAGTGACAGGCCGAGCTTCTCGTATGCTTCTGCGAAGGTGTTTAGAGTGGCTTGTAGATCTTCTTCTGAATGCGCACAGACGACATTGTCATCAGCATACTGGAGTTCTATAACAGATGTTGTTGTAACCTTGGTTTTGGCTTTCAGTCTGCTGAGGTTGAATAGCTTGCCATCTGTCCGATAGATTATTTCCCAACAACAAGGTGAAGTATCATAGCGATGAAGATGGAGAATAGAGTTGGGGCAATAACACATCCCTGTTTGACACCGGATTCCACTTTAAATGGGTCACTTTGGGAGCCACTGCTGTCCAAGACTGTTGCCATCATGTCATCATGGAGGAGCCGCAGGATGTTCACAAATTTGCTTGGGCACCCGATTTTGTGGAGGATGGTCCAGAGAGCGCTGCGATTCACTGTGTCGAATGCCTTTGCAAGGTCGATGAATGCCATGTATAGAGGTTGGTTTTGTTCCCTGCATTTTTCTTGGAGCTGTCGTGCAGTGAAGATCATGTCCACGGTTCCTCTGGAGGGGCGGAAGCCGTTCTGGGATTCTGGGAGGGTGTCTTCTGAGAGGGGCAGAATGCGGTTTGCAAGGATTCTTGCGAGGATTTTCCCAGCAGAGGTTAGAAGGGAAATACCTCGATAGTTTCTGCAGTCTGTTCTTTCCCCTTTTTTGAAGAGGGTAATGATGGTGGCATCCTTGAAGTCTGCTGGGATTTTCTCGGTCACCCACACTTTTTCTATGAGCTGGTGGAGTTGGTGTGTCAGCTCAGGTCCTCCCTCTTTAAAGATTTCAGCAGGGATCCCGTCTGGTCCACTGGCTTTGTTATTCTTCTGTTGGCTGATGGCATTGCTGACTTCTTCCAAACTGGGCAGTGCTGCAAGCTCATCCCTGGTTTATTGTTGTGGGATTTGTGAGAGGACCTCTTCGGCCACATTGGAGCTGCGGTTCAGGAGGCTTTGGTAGTGTTCTTTCCAACGTAGCAACTGTGCTGCTAAGAAAAAGATCTATGCCAATGCAAAAGCTGAGGTCCAAAGAAGGACAAGAGAGCTCAAGAACATCTGGTGGACAAAGAAGGTCGAAGAAATCCAACACCTGGCAGATACCCATAATGCTCAGGGATTTTTCAAAGCCACAAAGGTCATCTACGGACCAAGAAACCATGGCATACAGCCTCTACGCTCATCAGATGGAACCAGACTCCTGAAGGACCAAAACTCAATTGGACAGGAACAGCTGAATCTCAAAGGAAGTTATTTTTCTGTTGCTAATGGAGCTGAAATTTTATTACCAGTGTTGTTGCTCTTAGTCTCCGCTCTCACATGGCTAATAAGGTGAGTGATCTGCCTGCATTAAAATACCCCAATACCATCATAACTGTCACTGTCTCAGAAAGAATGGGTGACGCCTGGCTCGAGAGCAGTACGTGTGAAAAAGATCTTGGAGTCCTCGTGGACAACAAGTTAAACATGAGCCAACAATGTGATGTGGCGGCAAAAAAAGCCAATGGGATTTTGGCCTGCATCAATAGGAGCATAGTGTCTAGATCTAAGGAAGTAATGCTACCCCTCTATTCTGCTTTGGTTAGACCACATCTGGAATATTGTGTCCAATTCTGGGCACCACAATTCAAGAGAGATATTGACAAGCTGGAATGTGTCCAGAGGAGGGCAACTAAAATGATCAAGGGTCTGGAGAACAAGCCCTATGAGGAGCGGCTTAGGGAACTGGGCATGTTTAGCCTGAAGAAGAGAAGGCTGAGAGGAGATATGATAGCCATGTATAAATATGTGAGAGGAAGCCACAGGGAGGAGGGAGCAAGCTTGTTTTCTGCTTCCTTGGAGACTAGGACGCGGAACAATGGCTTCAAACTACAAGAGAGGAGATTCCATCTGAACATTAGGAAGAACTTCCTGACTGTGAGAGCCGTTCAGCAGTGGAACTCTCTGCCCCGGAGTGTGGTGGAGGCTCCTTCTTTGGAAGCTTTTAAGCAGAGGCTGGATGGCCATTTGTCAGGGGTGATTTGAATGCAATATTCCTGCTTCTTGGCAGGGGGTTGGACTGGATGGCCCTTGAGGTCTCTTCCAACTCTTTGATTCTATGATTCTATGATTCTATGAATGAAACTCTGTGACTCCAACATCATCACTATTTTTCTCTTGCATTATATATTTTAATGGCTTGGAGTTGGCCCAATAAAGGTATTGCTGCTTGTGTATTTTATTAACAATATTGTTAAGTTACTGCAATACATAATCACAGACTGCCCTGTGGCCCTTCTTGAAGTTTATACAATGGGGCCACTGTATGTTTGGTTCTTGGATCCTGTGTGGATACAAAAAACTACAGATTATCACAGCCCATATTATTCAGTGGTGGTGGTGTGAACATACACACTTCATGGTGTCTGCATTCACATCAATACCACGTAATAATACATGGTATGAAGATTTGTGGTCAGTTGAATTTGTGGGTCTGGAAACTATGGATTCAGAAGGACCACGTAATGGCACTGTTTGGCAGACAGTAAAAAAGAAACCTGTATGCCTCTCTAGGCCCTTTCAGCATTTGTAGTTGCAACAGCATTCAGGGCCAAATGGAAGTTTTGATACACCCTTAAGGGGGTCTGCCACCTTCCCATACCAGGCACCCATGATACTGCCAAATTTCTAATAGCTGTAGTCACAACAACCACACTAGTAAAGGTCAATGCCAGGAATCAGTGTGCTGGTAAATGGACTGCCACGTTGCTGTGTGTATATCCAGAATTTCTTTACTTGCCAATTACAGTCAATTCCCAAGTTATGAACAAGCTACGTTCTGCAGTTGAAGTATGCCAAATTGAATTTGTTTGTATGTCAGAACAGGTATATTTTTAAATGTAATATGTACACACACATATATAAGCTTTGTATAGTATAGAGAATTGTTAACAGCTCTGTGGTGTTTGTCTTGCTATCTGTGCCCCCGTTCAGAAGATTTTCCTCAGTTTCTGTCCCTGTGATACATTTTGCAAAATTTGGCTTGACACCTTTTTCCCATGAAAATTCTCACAAGAGTGAATTTCCCTTCCCAGGAGTAGATTTCTCTCACTTCCTGTTGTCTCAGCTCTTTTCTTAATTGTGAGTTATTTGTAAGTTGGATGTTTGAAACTTGGGGACTGCTTGTACAAGATTCAAAGGCATGAGTTTGGCCAACAAACATTAGCTACACTTTAAATAAAGGGCTCAGTGCTCATCTATAACACAAATTCAAACTTGGCAGACTTAGTTCTGGAGAAAGGGGACATGAGCTGAGGCTCTTTAGAAGATAACTGTCTGCAGACGCCACATAATTTCCCAGTATTTTGTGGGTGAAACCATGACCCCTGCCTTGGTGTCCTCCAAATGGTTTGGATTATATTTCCCATTGTGCCAGACCACTGACCACACTGGATGGAGTGGTGATGTGGGTTGCAGAACACTGTAGAAGGCAACACTACTCTTTTCTGCCCTCCAGTAAAGCAAAGGATGAGATCCCCTTAAGATCAATTCCATACGTCTGTTTGTAGTATTTCTCCATTACTATTACAAGATAAGTAATCTCTTAGGTTTCTTCTAACAAGAACTCTAGCAGAACAATATGAATTGCAGGGTTCAGTAGTTCATAATTATGTGCAGGTCAAGCTGACATTTAATCTCTAGTCAGCACAAGCTTGTTTGTGTGTGTATAGATGTGAACTCAAATTTTCCCCAAAATCCAGTTACCAAAATAAGTTCTAAACAATTATCCTAATCCAGGATCTTCAAGCTCATAGTTAGAAACAGCATATGCAAGAATATTAGAATGCTAGTTCCACACATAGTTTTGAAAAGAAGGGGAAATGCCTCTGCTTCATTAAATGCAAATAAGGATAACATAACTAGTACAGATTAAAAATAAAACAGATATACATACAAACCAACCACATTGAATAATTATAATAGTTTGACATCATTTCACTGCCATAGTTCCATCTTGTAGAATCCTGGGATTCGTAGTTTGCTGTGATACAAGAGCTTTCTGACAGAGAAGGGGAAATCTCTCACAAACCTACAAATAATTCTGTAACACTGAACCATGGCAGCTAATGTGGTGCCCAACTAGTCTCTCAAAAATATCCAGCCATGTTAACTACTATATGAAATGATTCTAAGAATGGGAGGTGGGGTTCTCATCTCCCAGCCTATCTGAGACAAACTGAGAATACTCCAAAACAGCCAGTCCCACCATGGTGGGGATGATGGGAGCTGTAGTCCAATATGTCTGGAGAGTGCCTGGTTGAAGAAGGCTGTTCACAGCTTTGCCATTTTCTGCATGGAAGCTTCTAATGTCAAGGCCTTCAAAATAAATTGTGAGACATCCTTAAGGGTTATGGGACAGTAATGGGAATCTGGGAAAGATCTGAGGATTTATTCCCTGCCAACCTATGCTTTCCCCCTCAAAGCAGAGCCCTAAGTCATGCCAACATGTGGGAAGAAGTTCTCCAAGTTGGCATCTCATAACAAAGTCAAGAAGAGACAGGTAGACATTTCTTCCTCTTTCAAGACACCCAGGGAAACTCTGTTATGTTCACATATCTATCTCTATGCAACCTTCTCATCTTCAAGGGAAGGATATCCCAACCACCTAATATTAGCTGTTTCTACTTTTAAATTTTTTAATTACCTTTATTAACTCGAGTTTTTAAAAATGAATTTATAATATGGCAGGAGGCCCACCAGGGCAGAAAAACACATCAAGTAAATAAAGTCCAACAAGACCCCGGCTACTACAGAGCCCATATCTGTGGTTTTACTTATTCATGCTTGGGGGGTGGGATTGTCTTTCTATGACAGGCTTGGGCAAACTTTGGATCTCTAGGTGCTTTGGACTTCAACTCCCAGAAATCCCAGCCAGCTTACTGGCTGTTTAGTAATTGTGGGAGTTGAAGTCCAAAACACCTGGAGGGCCAAAGTTTGCCCAAGCCTTCTCTAGGAATTTGATAGGTCCTCCAGGCAATTCTATGTATACGTTACGTTGAAGATACACAGAGTTGCCTTGAAGGGTCTAGGAAACTTCTAGAAAAGGTATGTATTTAGGAATCTTTAGATCCTCCAAATGTGTGTGCCGAGATTGGGAGTAAATAACTCAATGGAGTTCAGTCGTAGGCATTATTTCACCTAATTTCAGTCTGGTTAGGATGTATGTCTCACAGATATGAGGTCTTAGTGTATTTTCGGGATTGTTTCAGAAATTACAATGGCCAGCTTTCAATATGCTTTCTGGGGATTAGGCAATGGTTTTACTCTGCACATTTCAACAGCAGATAAAAACTAGCCTCAATTCCACAACAACATAAATACAGCCAGCGCAATTCAATCTATAATCGGTAATAGGGAAAATTATTTTGAGCAAAAAGACCCCAGTCTTTAGATATAAGACTGGGCAAGGTTTTGGATAAAACGCTAAAGACTTTCCTGTATTGATAAATATTCTTTTTTAGTTACTTTATCATTTTGAGTCAATAAAATTGGGAACATTAATCCTAAGAATTTATGTTGTTTTTTGGCAAAGTATACTGCAGTGAGAAAAATAAAAAACTGATTTTTTAAAAGCTAGATAGCCTGCTAAGTACTTTTTAAACCATATTAGTTGAAAGCTTCTTTATTGAATGTGTTGCTGAGTTTTTAGGAAGTCATAATGAGGCAAGATTCAAGAGCAACTTTTAAGGAACTGATTATGCCATAATCCAGTCATTTGCTTGTGTGCAGGAATACCAAGAATAAACAATCAAGCCAAGGCCAGGATAACATTATGCAGACAGGTATCTCTTGAAAATTCAAGGTTTTATCACAGCAACAACCTTGTACCGTGATAGGGAATTGTAACCTGTACATTGCCTTATGGAGGCTCCTGTGCAAACAAGAGGTAACATATGCAATCATGAGGGCTAAGGTAAGTGAACTGACCCAGTATTATCATGATCCCCCTGTGCAAATGTCATTTTCCAAAAATACATTCACAGATTTCAGTGAAATCCCAAAAGACAGGCCCTATATGACTGGATCTGATTCTTGGTTTTTTGTTTATCGCAGATTATCTGGCAGTGCGGACTCCAATAACTCAGTTTAAAGCAGAAAATCTGGGATCAGATGTTGGGATATAGGGCCTGTCTAGAAGGGCCATGAGAGAGGTGAATACTATCACCTGTGCTTTGTCTTACATGGGTAATTAAACTGATAAGGCTTTGTTGTGGGTTAAACCCTCTTGCTGTTAAAAGCCAAGAATAAGAGCTCCACTAGGTGCAGCTTTCTTTGAGAGCCAGTGTGGTCGCTGTGAGTTTGAAATGAGTTGAAGGCACAATGGTTTTCCATCCTTGATGCTTCAAGAAAGGTCATTACAACAAATTGTTTTAATTTAGCTGTCAAATTATGCCACTGCTTTTGTAGTCACTTCATTATTTTGCTGGTTTTGAATGCTTTACGGACTGTAGTCTGATATACACATCCTTGATTGCTTTTATGGAAATGTAATATACAAATGTAAAGTAATAAATAAATAAACAGTCAGGCTCATACTTTCCCTGTCATGTCTAGTTTTCATCGATTGGACTGCTTTCAAGGCAGTTACTACAGAAAGGCGGCCCTTTTTGCAGAGCTGACAGGGACCCTAGCTTTAATCTCCAATCACTGTCTGGAGATAAGAGCTAGGATTCCCAGACCAGCTGCAGCTGAAAGACAGATGCTTCTGAAGTGTCGAGCTGTGAGACAAATGTTCGGGAAGAGGCTTTGGGAAGTAAAAGTTAAGGCCTTGTAAAGGAGTGATCAAACTGGATGAAGATCCTCTTGCAGACTATGCTCAGGTCAAGGTTAATCATAAACAAGGATTTGCAATTCCACTTCAAAGTACAGTTTTGCATCCTGAACTGTTATGTTTGTGCAAAATAAAAAAAAATTAATTTGACACAAGAGGTTTACAGCAAGAATGGAATACAGAATTGGAATATCTATCTCTGATTAATCAATGGCCATTGACTTTAACATCTATAACTAGGGTGATTCTAGTGTTCCAACTATGTTTTATTCTGCAGAAATTTCTCTTCTGGGTATATTGATCACCACAACATCTATTCAAGAAAGCACTTTTTAAATCAGTATATTGTTGGAGATGTTAATATTACGAATGCTTCCTTAATGCATATGTTTTGGAGTTGTCCCACTGTGGCTACATTTTGGGAGGAGGCAATCACACATATATTTGGTTTTGGAAAGTTTGTTGATATTCAAAGATGTGCATGTTATTTTGACTTATTTATTTCTTGAAAAATAAAAAAAGTCAATCAGAAGTGGATTTTTCATACCCCGTAACTGCTTACTGGAAATTTTTCCTCCACTTGAGATCCAACGCATAGAACATTTGAAAGACTGATCTTGCAACATTTACAATAATTTTCTATAGACTAAATTTAGAAATAGAGTTATATTTGGACATCTGATCAGCTTATAAATACATATAAGACTAAAGTGGTTATTTTCCCTCTTGTGTTTTTATTTTCCTAGTTTTGTTTACTGGAACATCATGATATGTAAATGAGTTACCTTCTGCATAATTTTTTAAAAGTTGGACAAATATGTAATAAACAAACAACATGGTAGCAACCTTGGAGTATGGGGACAATAGTAAATTGTAGATATAAAAATGTGACAGTTTATGTGGTATAGTGATTACAGCATTTTTAAAGCTACAGTCTCTCAGCCTCAGATGAAGGCAATGACAATCCTCCTCTGAACAAATCTTGCCAAGAAAACCACGTGACTTATGGTTGCCATAAGTTGGAAATAACTTGAAGGCACATAGAAACTATAAATATACATACAACTCTCTTTCTCAGACACACACATACACAAAGTATACTCCAAATATCTGACACGAAACAATCAGGGCCAGCTAACACCTCCAGGCAGCAATCAAACTGCAAGGCTGTTCAATGCTAATCAAGGTGACCAACTGAAACATCCACACCTACTTCCAACAGACAAGAGTTCTTTCTCCCACCTTGGACATTCCACAGATATATACACCTGACTTGCCTAGTTTCTAACAGATCTCACCACTTCTGAGGATGCCTGCCATAGATGTGGGAAAACATCAGGAGAGAATGCTTCTAGAACATGGCCATACAGCCCGAAAAACTGACAGCAACCCATCTGAAGGGTTGCCTCACAGAATATACTTTCTCCACAAGTAAAAGAAAATACATATAAGTGTATTTTTCCTTTTGTGTACAAAAAATATATGTAAGCGTATGATAGTTTTCTACAGCGAATCCTGCAGAATGCAAGTCTTGTCTGGGTTGGTCCTTAAATAGCAGTGCATGAAAGGTATCATTACACAAAATGATTCATGTAAATGAAAATGTTCAAAGGCTTGCAATATCATAATCACAAAGCAAGGGTGCTGGAAAGAATTAACCGATTCAAATGCTTCATAAAATTTAATTATGCCTCATTTATTGATTCTATTTAATAGCAATAACTTTAATGTTGTCTGTCTTTGTGGAAGACACGTATATAATCCCTTAAAAGAATATTTGTACTGAGACAAATCAGACAACCAAACAGAACTGTCAGAACCTAAATCATTACAACAACGTGCAAATAATTTAAAGCAGCAAGCAATTATTTAATATTATAGGAAGTAAAACAAATTACCTTGGCTAACTGCATGCAAGGAGGGTGTGAAAATAGCACATTTAACAGTGCAATCCTATGCTTCCCTACTGCAAAGTAATACTAATTACCATTATGTTCAATGGGACTTAACTCTCATGTTAATGGCTATAATGGGAATTAAGTTTAAACTACAAATACAGACTTTACAAAATACAGTATTGATAACGTATTTCTTTACTAAAGAATTATGTCCATTAAATATGAGATAAGCGCGCTTCATACAACTTTTGATAGTTGTGTTATTCTTTTTTTCTAGATTAAAAACTGGGAGCACACTTTATTCTGTATGAGCATTTATTTTCAGAGTGCCAAAAAGTTTGACCTGCTGTGTTTCTGCAGCAGTCATTTTTCTGAATGTGCCTTCTAAACAGAAGGGGGCACGCCTGCAGTAGCGGCTCATGTGGAGATACGACATAAAACCTTTTCTGCAGTAGCTGATTCTAACAAATGCTCCAGTCGTACCCAATGCAGAGGTACCTCTCCCCTGTGGAAGTCAATCAGAAAGTGACAAAATGAAATACTGAATCAAGCAGAGACAAATCAGATAGATACCTGTCTGTCAAAGTACATATAGTCAGCTCATGCAAGATGTAGACGAACACGTTGTTGTTAGTCACGACTAGGGTAGACCTACTGGACCAACTGGGTTTACGTATATGTATTCAACAGTTAATACAATGGTTTTAACTCTAGTTTGGCTAATCAATAGGATTCTGACCCTGGATTAATTTAAATATCTGTGAAACAGTTGCAGCGTTCTTGCAGTTAATGTGTGCAAAACTTTGGGAACAATGACCACATACCATCAGCAATCCATTTCCACAAATGTTGTATCCACAGATGTATCTATTTATGGCTTGAGAGTATTTCCCTCCCACTAAAAAAGCCCTCACAAACAAACGTTGATTTTGCCAGGATATCCATGGATTTTGATATCTAAAGGGGATCCTGGAATCAGACCATAACAAATACCATTGGCCAACTGTATATTGCTTCAAAAAAAGTTTGTAAGAACCCTAGCACGTTAAACTCAGCATAGGATTCCAGGAGGCAAAACTGATCAAGTTTTCAGAAATCCTAACAATATTCAGTTGAATAAATCAAATTGTTTTCCATATGAATTTCAGATATTTTTGGATTTTGTAATTTGCATATGTACATAATGAGATATCTCCAAGATAGGACCCAAGTCTAAACATGAAAATCCTTTATGGTTCATATATGTCTTACAGCTTATACCATCTCAGCTTTAATAATAATCTCTAGACAAACTTTTAAAGAGTTTTCAAAGAACTTAGTATGTTGTAAAAGTGTGGATTGTATTATGTGATGTCTATTCATGCTGTTATATTAATTTTATTTATTCTGTTTCTGATTTGTTATATGTTGTTTGGTTTCTGGCAGTGAATGTTTGCCAATGTGTTTTTACTGTAAGCTGCCCTGAGTCACCTTGGGGAGATAGGGCAGGCCAAAAATAAATTATTATTATTATTATTATTATTATTATTATTATTATTACACACATAGCTTGAAGATAATTTATATACTATTTAAAAATAATGTGTTTAAAACATAGTCTGCGTACATTGGCTCACTGGAAAGCAAAGGTATCTTAGCCACTTATGTGGACAATTCTGGAGTATTTTGTTTTTGGAATTTCAGATAAAGAATAATTAACTGTATTTCTTAAACAGTCTAAAGAAATAAACCAAACAACACCCAGATGGCATGAAATACTGTATATAAGCTGTTCTAAGTATTGCTAAATGAGATACAAATAAAACAGGTAAATACTAACACAAAGAAGATAAGCTTTTCATATGTCTAAATATCGCAAATATGTTTCCCAAGCAACTGAATATAAACAGGTGTTTTCATTTTAAGAACATCACTTTGCTATGGCAAAACCCTATGCTAACATATCCCTAGTTAAGACTGAAAATACATGTTCATTGATTTTTCCGTTTAGATTTAAGGAAGATGGAGAAAAGTCTGAGAATCCATAATATCGTTTCTACTCTGCTGCTGAGCAAAGGAATTAGGTATACACATCCATTCATCCACAAACTCATACACACGTATCTATTTTCTCCACTGATTTAAGCAACTGATCACAGCTACACATATATTTACTGATATTTTTTATTTATCAACATTCTGAATGAGTGTTTTTGCTCATGTTTGAGAGTCATATCCAGTCACAGTAGGTTGTTCACTGAAGGTGGTGAATCTTCAATCCAGACCTTAAAGGAGTTCTCCAAGGTGCTGAACCATTTTCTTAAATGGGAAAACTTTCAAAACAAATGGGTTCACTATTTCACTTCCACGAGAATCATCACCTTTTTGGTATTTTTATCAGTATATCAAAAAGCTTTACATCCATGTTTTATCTAAGCCAGTATGGATTATAAGAAATGCAAGGGACTAAATCTGAGATTTCTCTATAAAAAGCAAGATCTTCAATACTGAATGATAGCTCCTTTCAGGAGTAACCAAATTGTTTTAAACGAATGCTTGCTCACAAATTATCTACTCTAAATAGGCTGAAGTAAAGTGTTTGTAATCTATACAAATGGAGACCTATGCATTTTTACCAGTTTGGGAAGTACAAGTACAGTTCATGATATAAGGAAATGCCATCCCTGTTCCTTTGCCCCATGTTTCCTCAGTTGGGGATGAAGCAATTGATGCACTGCTAGATAGAGAGTCAGAAAAGAATACAGTCTTGCCTGCATCCTAAAGCCAGGATCATGAGTACTATATGGCTTCGGATTAGAAATGCCATAGAAACTACCGACACCCCCCCCCTCTGGCCCCCCAGGTCAATGCAATTCCTGGCTGCCCATGATTTGGTTATTAGAATAGTAAGAATCATTAACACTAAACATACATTATTAATTTTACATGTACAAGTATATTAAAAAACAAAGTGTAATCCCAAGGCCGAGGGATTTCACATATTTTGTTATTCACAATTCACAAATATTTTTTTCAATAGCATATGAATTTGCCTTCCAGCTGAAGATGTTTTGCTATTGAAAAATATTCACACATTAAATATTCAGATTGGTGTTTCGTTATCAGACAGACAAGGGTGCCACTGTTTTAGTTTTTTCTATACCACCTTCAAACAAAAGCAAAAAAAAAAAAGAGTCTAGATTGCAAATAATCACCACACCAGTGTGGGTAGCAGCAGCAGCCTAGGCATTCACCAAAGCTGGGAAAACAATCAAAATGAATAACTTCAAAGGAGTTTAAACATGTTTATTGTATATCTTGTACGGTAATAATGCATTCGAATATGAACTGCATCAATTCAGGGTAGCAACAGATCTTTTTCAAAAAGCTGTTGCTCACTGCGGTGAATACACAACTTGTATAAAAAATTATTTTCCTACAATGAAGTTTATACCAGCAAATACATTCTGAAATGCTACCTAAAGTGTGTGTGTGTGTGTGTGTGTGTAGGGGGGGGGGGCTCTCAAATACAAATCTACAGTCTTGACAGTCAGTGGAAGCTTTTTTCTGAATGGAGAAAAAACACTTTTATTGCTAGTTCTCCTTGTCATCATTTTGGCTTTCATCATGGAAACCTGGTATTTCATCATTCATTGAGGGAAACTTTAATGATCAAGTTTGGGTGGTTGAGGTTATGTTTGTCTCTGAGTTCTCATCACACTCCCACTGGACAACTCCAAGATAGTAAATAATTAGCCCATCTGGGATAATAAACTCACACATTATTTAGTGGTGATGACCCAAGCTACATCAACTTCGGGTAGCAGAGGATTATGTAAGATTGAGGGAGACACCCTTTGCCAATCAAGCTTCCTTTGGGTAAAGAGGCATTGAAACATCTGGAACCTTCATGGGTATAAGAGATTTCTGGCCCTTGCTCTTAGGGGCTGTTGGTCTGTTCCTTTAAAATCTCTTGTGGGATACTGGACATTGGCAGGAGGAAGGTTGGTAGGGGATATTTCCTCTTCCCTACCAATGGAAAAACCTGAGAATAGAAGGTAAGGCCCACCCTCTACTTGGATACCAGTCAGCAAGCCAATGCCTTAAAAAACAGCTTCCTAAGATCAACAGGAACACCTTAGGAACATCTCAGCAAGCTCGCAGGAACACCTCAGCAAGCAAGAGTCCAAAAGTGGCAGATTAAAACCCAGAACCTAAATCAGTGGCAGATACCAGATGAGAAACCTCCTCCTGGGCACACAGAAGACTGGGCAACTTGGAAGGCACTGAACAGGCTGCACTCTGGCACTATGAAATGCAGGGCCAACCTTAAGAAATGGTGCTACAAAGTAGAGTCCACAACATGCAAATGTGGAGAAGAGAAAACCACAAACCACTTACTACAATGCAGTCTGAGCCCTGTCACATGAACAATGGAGGATTTCCTTACAGTCACACCAGAGTGACCTGCTACTGCTCAAAGGAAATTTGGAATGCCAAGATTTTAACTTTGTTTGTGGTTTTTAATACATTATAACTGTATTCTCAATTTGTTTCTGACACGATAAATAAATCCTTCATTTTGTTTAAATCATTGAAGAACCATCCCTGAAGGCTGTCCATCTGGCTGAATAAATGAATGTCTGAGGTCACAAGATCCTGGCTACAAGGTGGAATGTGGTACAATTTACCATTTTATCTCTGCAAGAACCTTGCCAGAGAAGTCTGGGACCATACATTATCACGGTGTAACAGTACTGGATTGCATCCAGATGTTTCTGTGGTCTTTTTAATGGATACAACGTAGAGTGATGTAATGTAGCAGTCACTGTTCATCACTGTAGTCTCATATACGAGGAAATCAAGTAAAATTGCCAGTTGTCATCCCAAAAGATATTCACTATAATCTTCTGGCTTTTCAATTTCTGGCTATTGAACTTCTTTGGTCTAGGGGAGGTGGAGTGCAGCTATTCACTGACTGATTCTTGGCCTCTGGGTTGCAGAGATATGCCCATGTTTTATTACCATGATAATATTCCCCCAAAAGGGTGTCCTTGTGGGCTTAAAACACGGTCAACAGATCCGAACAGACATGCAGTCTCTTCTCTTTCAAATTATCTGTTAATTGATAAACAACTCACTTGTCACAATTTCCTGTATCCAGAGTTGTATGTAATTTGCTCAACAGCACTGTGACTATAGCCAAGTTCCTCAACAATCCACTGAGAAAAAGATGCTGGGGACGTGTGGTGTGGTAGGGACAGGGAGCTCCTTTGTGACAAACCCTCTTTTTTGCCCAAGGGCTTAAGGTAGAGGAAAAGCTGTCATTGTTCCTGTTGGAAACTTCCTCTTTGCGCTGCTTCTTTACATATATTTTTAGGTGGCTCCAAGAATCTAACTGGTAGGACATGCCAATTCCATCTATGTCAGAGAAGCTTTCTTGCAGATGCAAGCGACTGAAACACAGACTTCCTATATAAAGAACATCAACACAGAACTACAGTCCCTTCAGAAGAAGAAGACAATTGCATTATATGAATGCTTGCTTCCAAGTTGTTTTTGAGAGCAAATTGTTTTCTCTAAACCATTTTAATCCAATATATATATATTTAGAATCTATGCCATTAGTGGCCAACATACTTTTTCTGGTGTGGGAAGTGCAATTACAGTTCATAATATGATGTTTTCTTGGCAATTCTTCTGAGGGTGAGAAAGGGTGACTTGCCCAATGTCACCCCATCAGCTTTTATGGCTGAGTGGGGATTATAGGCCTGGTCTTCAAGACTCCTTGTAGAACATTGAAAACACTGCACCTTGTTGGCTCTTATCTATACCTTTCTCTTATTGCATAGTCAGGCACAGCAGCTACCTGCGCACGATCACAGAAAAAGCCATACCTCTACATAATTCCAGATACTTGACAAGATTGCAATAATTCAGTTTCCCTGGCTTGTGTGCCATATAATTTCTCTAGTTTCCTCTGGGTTCTGACACCAAATGGGTCCTCTTTACTCAATGATGGGGGCCTGAAAAATTTGGCAACAGTAAAAGGTTTCTGAAGGCCAAGTGTTTACACAAATCTGTTAATAACAACATGCAGTGTTTACAGAGGACTCTGCAGAAAATGCATCAGCTGTACTCCACAAAAAGAAAATCAGCTTGTTTAACTAGCCTTGCAAATTATGATTTATTATCAGTTTTTTTTTACTTTATACCTATTTTTACATCTATATATCTGGGGTCACATAAAAATTTCTTGGTAGAAATAGGTCACAAGTGGAAAAAATTAAGAAGTCCTGATATAGGAGATTGAGGCCATATTATTATTATTTTTTATAATGGTAATATGAAAAGTCACAGATATTAACTTGTTGGGAGTTGTTGTTGCTCTTTCAATGATAAACATTGCTAATGCTATATTCCTCCCCTTTTAAAACGAACAAGTTACAAAAGCTCTCGAATCTCCCATCCCATGTAGTCAGACACCTGCTCCCTAATCCGTTCATACTGCTAATTAGGATTTTCAATTAAGTTAAAAACCAATATCAAGTATTACAGAGAGATAAAAAGGCATAAAGTTGATATATATTGCTCATTATCCTCGCAGCTGTAGCTTCATATATGGTAAAAGGTACATTATGGTATGCAGAAGAGCAATTTGTAATATGTGGGTTTCTCCCAACAACTGCATTCTCAATTAACGATAACATCAAAATACCATCTTCTGCCAGAAGGCTGGTGAGGGAGCCCTTTCCCCCCTTCTTCCTTGCAACAAGCAACCGTCTCGTTGCATTTGTGCCAGGAATTCAATTAGTGATAAGGAATCATTCCAGCATCCGGTTACACCGTTATGACTAATCATAACATTTGTTTCCAGAGAAAGGAAATGGAGCAATGTTCTCCCTGAAGGTTTTCTCCACAGAAGGGCAACATATCCAAGAGAATAATGGCACCCACAGCCTCTTCCCTTTTTCTGCACCTAAGCAAGATACAGTAACTGATCTGAGAAAGCAATTCATGTCTTGCGCCTGATTCATTGGCATGTGGAACTTCTGTTATGTTTTCATTTGTGAGCAAAGAAAAGGCACTGAAAGTCAAAAGAACTGATTGATTTCAGGTGGTACAAACTTAGTTCAAACATCTGATAAAGTGATATGTCATAGGATGGGGCAGCCACAGAGCTCGGAAAAAAACTACTTTAGAAGGTTACAATACCTTGAACCCCCAGCCAGTGGCCTTGCTAATTTAGATATTCAAAAAGTTGTAGTAAAAATAAAAAATAATTTTTCAAGGCCTGGGAGGTTGTTCTAGCCTCCTGACATGATACCCATTATTTGGCCTGTTTTGTTTGCTGGTCTGATGACAGCCAAAGAAGGGAAGCCTTCTGTTTCTTCCAGTACTAAGTAACCCAGATCCCTGTATGGAGCTCAATAAGTTCCTTTGAGAGTGTGGCCTGGTGGGGATGGTGCCCAAGTGGAAAAGAGCATGGCCTCCAGTAGGGCATGCAGGTATCTCTGAAGGCGTCTCAGGCAGCAAAAGACCTCTCCCGCAACATATTTGTTAGCCAACTATTCTAAATATAGGAAAGGTAGTACTCAAGAGTTAGGAACATCCACCTTACAAGCAACTCGTAGATACAAACATGGCAGAGGAGGCCAGCTAGGGAGTGGTGGAGCTAGGTGTTCCTCCCCAGCCAAGATGCAAGAGGCTGGTGAAGGAAGTGGCCAACGGGCTCCTTTGCTCCTTGCCTCCAGCCGTGGCTGGGAAGACTTGGCTTCCAGACAGCCTCCCCTGCCCCTTGCCCCAGTGTTGGCTGAGGAGCAATGGAGGGAGTTTGCTGATGGGCTCTTTTGTATTCCTCCCCAGCCTGTTGCCAGCCTACCTTGCCCCTCGCCAGGGTCTTGGCTGAGAAGGAATGCGAGGGAGAGAGTCTGTCAGCAAGCTCCCTTCCTTCCTCCTCAGTACAACCGACTCAAGTTTTATTTTAAAAATGTGCCCACTCTGACTTGCAAACAAATACATCTAAAGAACACACAGAACTTTGTTCATAAGCTGGGGACTGCCTGTATATAAACACAAAAACTTAAGCATTTGGAAAATTTATTGTTATGGTCTACAGCTGTCCAAAAACTTAATCCAGTGTGGGCCCTGAGTGTTGTTTTCTAAATGTAAGACCTAAATACCCTAAAGTCACCAGTTTGATCTTGGAAGTTAGACAGGGTCAGCCCTGGTTCGTAGTTGGAGGGGGGGGGGAGCATCAATGAATATTAGGTGCTATAGGCTATATTTCAGAGGAAATTACTGGCAAAATAAGTTCCAAATACAATATTTCTACCCTACCTTTCTCAACCCTGGAGGTGACCAAGGCAACTTTACACATAGGCAACTATCAAAACAGTGTTGACAGGCATCTTGAAGGCACATATACACGGTTTTCCCGAAGACTAAAAATGGTGGACAAAAAACCTCTTGATGTCCAGCTCTTAACACAATAGAAAATACCTAGAGATTTTAAAAGCCAAAACATGTTTGAAATGTGTTTGACAGAAACAAACGGCCTCTTTCCTGGACAATTGCACCTGATATTTCCTATTGAGTGCTCACCTCTTTTTGCTGACATAATAGGAGCCCTTTCTTTTTATCTTCATTTTCTGCCTTAGCTTTGTCAGACCCAAGATCTCTGAAGTGTACTTTAAAACCCATCTGATAATGGCAGGTCTGAACTGACCAGGCAATTACCACAAAAAATGTGGCTGGCCAATGTTTAGAGCTATCAGAATATTTACAGAAATGGCTGAACAGAAAGCTCACCTGCCAACTTGAGCCTCTCTCGTAGAGCTCTTACAGCTGATATTAACCAACAAACTATCTGCCATATCCATTTTCTAGAGGCAAGACTGGGTCACATTCAGAAAGTAATATAGACCTCAGTTAAGGGAAAATCAGTACCCACCTTTTATAGTTGCTACTTCTCACAAGAACCTTATCTTTCACCAAAAAAATTAAAATAGCTGCTACAAGGATGAATACAGAATGGGACCAGTATTTTGAGAAAGAAAAAAAATCTTCAGGATTCTGTAAAATACCAAATGTACAAGGAATTCTAGCTCTATGCAAATATTGACATCCCATATAAAATATCAATTCACTGAATTGCACTGTCCTTAAGAGTAGCTACTGCTTGTATTACCTCACTCCCTCATCAGTGAATCCAGGTTCAGCAGCAAGAGGTAGATTTGCTTCTGCTTTTCCCCAGCCTTTGAGGAATTCATGTGTTCAGTTCAAGAGATAACCATGATAATTACAGGTAAGCGCGATGTCACAGGCCCCATCTACACTGCCATATAATGCAGTCTGCAAAATGGAGAGATAGCCACTGGTCTGTAGTTACCCTTCATATCACTGATTGTTAGCAAGACGCCTAGACAACATGAGAACCACAAACTGAGTTGGTGAAATATTATACCCTATCAATTGCCTGGAAACTATCCTGTTTTTGCATCCGTACAATAGGACACAATTCCAGGAAAACCACAACTACACAACAATGAGAGCTCAGAGCAAGACTGTGTAAGCAAAGTAGGTTTGGTTCTCTTTAGTTCCACTAAATTGTATGGGGAGATATTAAACCAGCTGCAACATGAACCTAAGAATTTATTTGCTTGATTAGACTAAGGTCCAGCTATTCCAGCTTCCGCCTTACAAATTCTGCCTGCCAGACAATTCTGGTAAGCTTGCAAGAAAGATATGTACATATCTGAATATATAATGATATTTATCTCTCATAGAAACTCCAAGACTTGCAAATAGGTTCTAATCTAGTGACTGCAGGTAAGAATAGGGAATGTGGGTATGCTCAAGTCTCAGAACCTTTCTCAAGCATACAAAGAAGCAGGGGTGCCATTTGCAGGAAGCATGAAGGCCATGAGTGACTAAGCTTGGCTTAAATACAGGGCTCTTGACAGCAAGAAGAATCCTATGTCCTCTCTTCTTGACACTGTACTCAAGCTCTCACTCTTAACCAGGTTCAGCCATAGTTCCTAAGGTTCAAACACCCAGTAACAGCTACTATCATAGACATCAACATATGTAAGACTTGTCTATCCATTCACCTAGCTGTAGGCTTCCTTGGGTCAAATGGTAGTCTAGCAAAGCTGCATATCATATTGAATTTCCACCAATGCCCTAAGCCATGCTGTCTTGTGTTTCCTGGGTGCTGTGAGACACACCACACAGCTTCTCATGTATACCCACAATTTTCAGGTTAACACAGATATCCTTGAACCACTTTCCTTCCAACAACTGACTTTAGAAACCTTACACTGGACAACTTCAGAAAATAAAGCCTGACTGCTCATTGGAGGGAAAGATATTAGAGGCAAAGATGAAATATTTTGGCCATATCATGAGAAGACAGGAAAGTTTAGAGAAGACAATGACGCTGGGGAAAATGGAAGGAAATAGGAAGAGGGGCCGACTAAGGGCAAGATGGATGGTATCCTTGAAGTGACTGGCTTGACTCTGAAGGAGCTGGGGGTGGTGATGGCCAACAGAGAGCTCTGGCGTGGGCTGCTCCATGAGGTCACAAAGAGTTGGAAGTGACTGAACGAATAAACCAACACCAACTGGACAACGCACAAATTCCAGTGCCTAAAATGTGGTTACAGCTGCTCCATGGTTCTGAGCTGACCTTGATCATTTCCACAATCTGGTGTTCAGAGTAACATAGTGAAAAGGCAAAACGTTTCAATCACAATTGTTGATGCTAGAAGCCATTAAAATAATTTTTCCACATTCCAAAAATATTTCTAAGATCCCTCCTGAGATTGAAAAACAAAACAACACCCAGAGTTGCCAAGACTAGTTCTGGAGGGCCTTACCTGCTAAGGCTGGAAGGCTGACCTTGTTCCACTCCCACGGCTGGTCGTATTCATCCGCAGGCCTGTCGTCGTCCTGTGGCAACTTGCTCTCTCGCAAGCGCTGACTCACTATACTTTCTGAATCCGACTCTACACCATTGCCTTCAGGCTCGTAAGGCGTGTCATACAGCTGAATGTCTTTCTGCTGGGGCTTCACACTATCTTGCCTCTGGAATTCTGTCAGAAGAGAAACATAAAAAGGTTGATTGGTTCACTTAGAGCAACCTACCAAGAACAGAGTTGGGTGGGGAGTACTATATTTAAAGTGGGATAAACATGAACATCAAAACAGCAACAGCAATAATAGTGTGGAAACCATAAGCTGAGGAAAGTTTTCAAATGCCGCTTCCCTCACTAGCAGGGAAAAAAGAGACAAAAATAGATCAATAGCTTAAATGATATTGTAGTAGAATAACTGCAACATTACCTGCCCCTTGCCACACTTACTGACAAAATGGTGAACAACCCAACTAAATGCCAATTAATGAATTGTTCTTGTGTGTTTTCAAGCCATTTCCAAGTTACAGTAACACTAAGGAAAACCTAGCATGAGGCTTTCTTAGTAAGATTTGCTCAGAGGAAGTTTACTTTAGCCCAGTGATGGTGAACCTTTTAGATACAGGGTGCCCAAACTTTGAGCGGGAGGGTTGGGTTGGGCATCTGGGGGAGGGGGGCAGGGCAAGTGGCAGGTGAGCGAGCAAGGGGGCAAGTGGGCAAGGGCAGAGCAGACGACTCTTGTGCCAGGAGAGAGGGTGCTGCGTGCCCCTTCTGGTATGTGTGCCATACAACAACAACTACTACTACTACTACTACTACTACTACTACTTTTTATACCCTGCGACCATCTCTCCAAGGGGACTCGGGGCAGCTTACATGGGGACAAGACCAAAATCACAGGTAAAAATAACAGCATTAAAAACAACCAAATAAAAACACAACATAATCACATCAGCAATAACATTAAAAAATATCATGGCTTGCTCTAGCCATTTTCGGGGGGGGGGGGGTGCAGAAGAGCTGGCGTTGTCCATGGACACTTCCAAGGTCATGTGGCCAGCATGACTGAATAGAGTGCTGTTACCTTCCCACCAGAGCAGTACCTATTGATCTGCTCACATTTGAATGTTTTCGAACTGTTAGGTTGGCAGAAGCTGGATCTAGCAATGGGATCTCACCCCATTCTGCGGATTAGCACCACTGACCTTCCAGTCAGCAAGTTCTGCAGATCAGCAGTTTAACCTGCTACTCCAACAAGGCCTCCAGAGGTGAGATGCTAAATTGTGTTTTTCCAAGCACACCCAATGGATTTACATGGTTGAGCAGGGACTCAAATCCTGCTCTTTAGGTTATAATCCACATGGTCTCTGAAGAGTACAGTATCTAATTTTTGTTAACACAAAAACCTTATCACCAAACCAAACCCATTACACATATATGAAAAATAGTGTACGTTTGTGTGAAAGAGAGAATGTAAGAGAAGAGAAATGTTAAAGTTAACAATGTTGCTGGTATTATTATTAGCAATGCATGAGTAGCATTACTTTACATTAAAATAATAAAAATGATCCAATCCTCTCAAATTACAATTATGTAAAGCAGGGGTCCTCAAACTAAGGCCCGGGGGCCAGATACGGCCCTCCAAGGTCATTTACTTGGCCCTCGCTAAGGGTCAACGTAAGTCTGAAACTACCTGAAAGCACACAACAACAATCCTATCTCATCAGCCAAAAGCAGTCCCACACTTCCCATTGAAATACTAATAAGCTTATATTTATTAAAATTGTTCTTTGTTTTAACTATTGTATTGTTTTTAAGTGTTTTTTGCACTACAAATAAGATATGTGCAGTGTGCTTAGGGATTCATTCATGTTTTTTCAAATTATAATCCAGCTCTCCAACAGTTTGAGGGACTGTGACCTGGCCCTCTGTTTAAAAAGTTTGTGGACCCCTGATGTAAAGGATTGAACTAACCCGAAACGCTGATTAGTCCAACTAAAACAACTGAGACAATGGCTTTTGAAAATAGTTTAAAACTACATGTAACATATTAACTTGTAATTAATTTTGTTGAATGGTGGAAAAACCGAAAGTAGTACTCCAGATTTCTAAGGTCTTGAATCAAATTGTCAGATGTTTCAATGATTTCAGGTCTATTCCATCAAATTGCATCAAACTGTGAGTTGTTTTGGTGATTTCAGGGATGTTGCTTTTGAAATCCCTAACATGTAAGATTTGCCAACAACCTGTTTTCAACTCATCCATTTTTTAACAGGTTATCGATGAATTCATACAAGAAAATAACCTTGGCACTTGAGGTGACAGAAAATAAAGAAAATAACCTTAGCACTCAAGGCGACAGGTTGTTATTTGCCTGCCTTTCAGTGAGAAATGGCTTAGCTTGCTGAGGAAAGATCTGCTTGAGAGGAATGTGCTTCGAAAGACAACAGCACCCTCTTTGAGTCTTCTCCTAAGTAGACATCAGTCTGGAGAAGTGTCTCCTGAGCTTTCTTACTTGATGAGGACCAAATGCTGAATCCTAATTAATGCAAATACCACCTAAACTTCTATGTTCATGGTTTGTATCCAATCCATATCTTAACCATGGTATGTCCACGTAAGTGAGAAGTTTAATTACTATCAAAGATACACAGAAGCCCTAAACTAAAGCATACTGCAGGCATTAAACCACGGCCTAAATCAGGGGTGGTGATCATACTGTGCAGACCTCCAAATGTTGTGGAGACCCAAATTTTTAGCATCCCTAGACAGCACAACCAGAGGTAAGGAATGCTGGAATTGTACCCTCACAACATATGCAAGATTCCCATCCTTGGTCTAGTAGAATAAATACGGAAAAGCATCTTAACCTGTGCTACGTCTCGGGTTTATTCAATAATAGTAAAGAAAAAGGTTTCCCTGAAAGCAAAATCGAAACACCCTTCTCCTTTCATAAGCTGCGCTGTAAGCGCAGCGCTAACATGATGGACTTTGACAGCTCAGCCTAGACCAGAATACCAAAGTATCCACCATACTTAAGAAGAAGAACTGGGACACTTTTCCTTATAAAAGCTGTAATTGCTATTACCGCTCTAAGCTTTCAAATGCACCTTAAACTGACCAAGAATCATAACATGTGTTAGCTCTACTTACTTGGGAGTTGGGCTTTGGGGATTACCAGGCCACAGGGAGTATTCATCCAGAGAGGCAAGAGCAATCAAGGGAGTGTTTGAACAAAAAGCTTCCCTTAGACTATTTGAAGCTCTCTTTGAAGATTACATTATAATGCCCTGGATTTGAGATTTTTAATATTATTCTTTGAGCTCTTAATTCTGATGAAGAAAATGCTTTTGTGTGTGTACAGAATCATGCTTATTATGGTAATCTAAGTTCAGAAATTCAAATTTCTCAAATGTCAAATAAAACCTGATTAACAGGGAAGGGTCACTAAATGGCAAACAGAAAACCCATACCAGCATCTTAATCACATTTAGGCTATGATTCTATGCTCAATTACCTGGGGAAAACAGATTCACTGAACTCAATAGAATTTACATCTGAGTGGAAATATCTAGGATTCTAGTGTTCATACCCATGCATACACAGAATCACAACTATCCACAGCTTGAAAATATTCCAACCCCTCAACCAATCAATCAACAGTTTGATTTTGCCATTTTAAATAAGGGGCACCATTTTATTTTGCCACTGTATGAAATGACCTTGAGTATCCATAGATTTTGTTATCCAGAATGTATCCTGGAACCAACCCCCTGTGGATACCAAGGGCCCATCTTATTGCCATCCTTTCTTCAAAGAAGACCATAGGAACATTCACAGGGGATTCCTGACTTATCAGGCCAAAAGGGGACAACCACTTGCTCAAGGGCAGCCAAAATTACATGAATGAATAGAAGATGAACCAGCACTCCCTCTTGTTTGTGGAACAGGCCTGCAAATTCTTAATAGTCAAATATTGGAAGCCTAGGGGCAAAACAAAATCTGGCACTACTACTGAATGCTCAGTTGGTGGCACTAACTAGTAAAACCTCTTGCCAGGTTGCTAGTGATAATTCTGTGATAACTACACAGGCAAGCAAATGTTCAGCTCAAGAGTACTGCATTTCTTCAATTCACACACACACACACAAATCTCTAAAAGTATGAGTCTTGGATTCGTGGGTGCTTTATTACAGTGTTTCATCGCTATTTCACAGTTCACTTTTTGCAGACTCGCTGTTTCACAGTTTTTCTTCCTTGCTAATCACCAGGCCGAGTCCTGGTTTTGTTACCGGGACATGGCCCGGTGAGTAGCGAGCGAGCAAGGGAGGGCAGGTAAGCAAACGAGGGAGAGCTGCAGGGGCAGCAGTGGCTGAAGAAGCAGGAGCCTGGTTCCCTCTTCCAGGCTCCTGCTTCTGCCGCTGCCTTCCATCGGTCGCTCACTCACCAGTCCCTACTTCATGGATTTTCACTTTTCGTGGGTGGTCCTGGAACGTAACACCCGTGATAAGTGAGGAAATACTGTATATATAAAAATAAAGGTTTTCTTCTGTTAATGGTACTGAAATTAGTGTGCATCTTAGAAACAATGGCATCTTAGAATAGAAGAAAAACACTATGTGGAAAGTGTTCTCAGCTCACTTGTTTTAAGATATCTTTAAGGAAATAAAGTCTTCCACCTCCACCCAGGTTTCCATATATTCTTCATCCATGGATTCAACCATCACCTACTTGAAAATAAGTTTCTAAATTCAAAGGGCAAACCTTGATTTTCTCATTATATAGAAGACACACAGTTTTGCTATGCCAATGTATGTAATGTTTTTTGAGCATCCACAGATTTTGGTAGCTACAAAGCGCCAGGAAAACAAACCATGGTAGATACCAAAGGCCCACTATACATGATGCAAGAGAGAGCCTTGGAAAAGACATGCTCCCCTTTCCCATCTTTTGGGGAATGATTTGGCTGTGGATTCAAGCATTGGCAGCATATTGGACTAGACCAGTGGTTCTCAACCTTCCTAATGCTGAGATCCCTTAATACAGTTCCTCATGTTATGGTGACCCCCAACCATCAAATTATTTTCGTTGCTACTTCACAACCATACTTTTGCTACTATTTGTAATGTAAATATTTGATATGCAGGATATATTTTCATTCACTGTACCAAATTTGGCACAAATACCGGATACACCCAAATTTGAATACTGCTGGGGTTGAGGTTAGGGTTAGGGTTGATTTTGTCATTTGGGAGTTGTAGTTGCTGAGCCGAGATTTATAGTTCACCTATAATCAAAGAGCATTCCGAACAATGATGGAATCAAACTAATCTTGGCACACAGAACTCCCATGAACAACAGAAAATACTGGGAGGGTTTGGTGGGCATTGACCTTGAGTTTGAGAGTTGTAATTCACCTATATCCGGAGAGCACTGTGGACTCAAACAATGATGGATCTGGGTCGAACTTGGCACGAATACTCAATATGCCCAAATGTGAACACTGGTGGAGTTTGTCGAAAATAGACCTTGACATTTGGGAGTTGTAGTTGCTGGGATTTATAGTTCACCTGTAATCAAAGAGCCACTTGAACCTCACCAATGATAGAATTTGGCCAAACTTCTCAAACAGAACCCACATGACCAACAGAAAATACTGTGTTTTGTGAGGGTCTTTGGCAACCTCTCTAACACCCCCTCCAGGGGTCCCGACTCCCAGGTTGAGAAACACTGTCTACCGTCTATGTGGTAACTCCTAGGTCTACAATCCTATGATCCCATGATTCTCTGAAATGGTTGCCACTGGGGCGCAAGTGTCCCTTTCAGCATATATCCAGTTCATAAACATTTCTGATATTTTGCAAGAAAAACCCCTCTTTCTGAACTAAAGACCAGCTCTGCAAAGCTGTGGGCACAAAGAACCTGCAATTTCTGGGATGATAATACAGGCAAGTAAGCATTCGTCTCAGGGGTGAGCATGTGGGAAACTTTACACGCCTCAGTGATGTGGGGTAATTAAATACAGACATACATTAACCAGCCAACTAATCAACTGTGCCAGGACAAATCTGGCCTGATTCAACCCTGTGACAGATTCCAAAGAGTACTGACCCCAATAGATCAGGATAAGTAAGACAAATGGATTTGCACATTTTGCCCACAGATTCAAAGTTGGGGCCACGTTTCTACTTGCTTCTTTATTGTGACCGTTCAGCCACTTTCTGTTTTGTTTGTTTTTAAAATTCCTTGTTAACTGAGCTTTTGTTTAACCTGAACTGACAACGCAGATAGCATGCTGGAAATTAGGCTTCTGTGCAACCAGTTTCAGAGCAGCCAGCCAATGAAATCAATTCTTGGCTTAAGCACAACTGACTGCTCTTTGTGCCAAAGTTGGGTGTTTTTCAGTTTGAGAATGGTGAACATAGATTGTATCTTATGGAGTACATAAAAAGAAAACTATAAACAGTCAGAGTTCTGGTCTGAACATTAGAATATATAATTGTTATATAAGTTATTAGCAAGGTGCCCAACATTATGAAGAATAATGTAACCCTGTGAGAAATGCACTACTTGAAATGAGTGCTGGCTATTTGCAGGCCTTTCCAGTGCCACAAACACACGTAAACCGAATTTAGTTCTTGGTATTAAGGCCGGGTGAACTGGTATCACTGATCTGTCCCCACTGCACTCTTGCCTAGAGAGGATATATTCAACTGGATGTGAATAAATGAAATCAGTGATACTAGATCATACCGTAATTGGGATGAGTAGCAGATTTGAGCTCTCCACCCCTCAGTATTCCTCTACTATCTTTGGTTGAGATGCACCAATATCACAAAAGTTCCTCTATGATACTAATCAAGGCAAAAGTTCCTTTATGATACTAATTTTCTGCCATTATTTTCATAGAATCATAGAATCACATCGTTGGAAGAGATCTCATGGGCAATCCAGTCCAACCTCCTGTCAAGAAGCAGGAAAATCACCTTCAAAGCAACCCTGACAGATGGCCATCCAGCCTCTGTTTAAAAGCCTCCAAAGAAGGAGCCTCCACCACATTCTGGGGCAGAGAGTTCCACTGCTGAACAGCTGTCACTGTTAGGAAGTTTTTCCTAATGTTCAGGTGGAATCTCCTTTCCTGTAGTTTGAAGCCATTGTTCTGCATCCTAGTCTCCAGGACACCAGAAAATAAGTTTGTTCCCTCTATGACTTCCTCTCACATAGTTATTTATACATGGTCCTTATCATGTCTCCTCTCAGCCTTCTCTTCTGCAGGCTAAACACACTCAGCTCTTTAAGCCACTCTATCTGTGCCAAGTTTGGTCCAGAGTCATCATTGTTGGAGTCCACAGTGCACTTTGGATGTAGGTGAACTACAACTCCCAATCTCAAAATCAATGACCACCAAACCCTTCCAGTATTTTCTCTTGGTCATGGGAATTCTGTGTGCCAAGCTTAGTTTAGTTCCATCGCTGGTAGAGTTCAGAATGCTCTGATTGTAGGTAAACTATAAATCCCAGCAACTACAACTCCCAAATGATTAAATTAATCCCCGCCCCAAGCCCACCAGTATTCAGATTTGGACATATTGGGTATTTGTGCCAAATTTGGTCCTGTGAATGAAAATACATTGTGCATATCAGATATTTATATTGCAATTCATAACAGTAGCAGAATTACAGTTCTGAGGTAGCAATGAAAATAATTTTATGTTTGGGGGTCACCACAACATCAGGAACCATATTAAGGGGTCACGGCACTAACCACTGTTCTAACCTTTCATTTAAATCATTAATAAAGATGTTGAACGGGACGGGACAGGATGGCACTCCTCTCGTCACTTCTTTCCAGGATGAAGCATTGGTGAGCACCTTTTGGGTTTGTTCACTTGACCAATTACAGATCCACCTAACCACAGGTTTGCCTAGTCCACATTTGACTAGTTTGCCAGAAGGTCATGGGGGACCTTGTTGAAGGCCTTACTGAAATCCAGATATACTATATCCACAGTGTTTCCTGCATCTACCCCACTTGTAACTCTTTTGTTTAGAATGTTCAAAACCTAATTCAGTTCCATTAAAAAAAAATTAATAAAGAAGTTTTCTACAGCAACAAAACACCAGGAAAGAACAATATAGGCATGAACTGTTTATGTGAGTATTCATGAATGGGCACATTCTGTGGATATTCATGAATGGTACATTTTGTACCAAGCACATAAGACAAACTCGCCTTCTCCAACCAGTAAGCAATTAAGGAGAGCAGGCTATAGCAATAATCAGAAGGCAGGCTAAGGCGCCCTAGACAAATGGATTACAATTTCCTGTAAGCCCCAAACACCTGGCAGCGGAGAACATAACTGTTCTGTCTCCCCATGATTTAGTACCTTGCTACTGCTTATACTCATCAGTCTTTATTCTGCTGCATCTTTGTATTGTTTGTGTTTTGATCATTTACTCACTCCTGATGTGAGGATTCAGCAAAATCACCTGCCTTCAGAGAAGGCTACCTGTTTGCCTCTGCAGGAGTGTGCTTTGAGACTGCCTCTGTCTAAGCAAAATACAAGCAAAACAGATGCTCACATTGATGTGATGAATGCAGACTTCACTTTAAAAGCTTTACTTTGATAATCTAACAGAAGTTGTGTATCAGTAAGAGTGAAGTTGATCTATGTGGTCACTGAAGAAGAAAAGGCTGATAGGAGACATGTTAGCCATGTATAAATATGTGAGAGGAAGCCACAGGGAGGAGGGAGCAAGCTTGTTTTCTGCCGCCCTGGAGACTAGGACGCGGAACAATGGCTTCAAACTACAAGAAAGGAGATTCCATCTGAACATTAGGAAGAACTTTCTGACTGTGAGAGCCGTTCAGCAGTGGAACTCTCTGCCCCGGACTGTGGTGGAAGCTCCTTCTTTGGAAGCTTTTAAACAGAGGCTGGATGGCCATCTGTCGGGGGTGCTTTGAATTTGATTTTCCTGCTTCTTGGCAAGGGGTGGGACTGGATGACCCATGAGGTCTCTTTCAGCTCTTTAGTCTATGATTCTAAGTTGTTTTTAATTCTGCTAAACATGGGCTCATACTACAGACATGTGGGGAAAAGTTCTGCTCAAAGCTGTAGTTCTGATCAAACTACAATGTTTACCTCTACTCCAGGCACCCTCAAACTGTGGCCCTCCAGCTGTTTGAGCCTCCAACTCCTAGAATTCATGGCCACTGAACAAACTGGCAAAGAGCTTCTGGGAGTTGGAGGCCAAAACAGCTGGAGGGCCATAGATTGAGGGTGCCTGCTCTAGTCTTCCAGATGTTTTAGACATCTGGAAGACTAGCTGTTATATCCCTGCCAACACAGCTGAGGTTCCTGGGAGTTGTAATCCAAAACATCTGGAGGACTTTAATTTGGGAATCACTGAACTGAATTACCATGGATTTAAAAAAAGAAAGGTGCCAGGAATTATTTCTAAAGGCGGGATAATAAGATCTTGAAGATTTTGCTGTTGCATCTTAGCAAGTAAAAGGAAACTTCCATGAGGGGAAAGCTAGAATCCCTGGAGGGAATTGCTATTGAAGAATGAGCCATAGTACTTCAAAAGCCAGCAACAGCTGGTGGGGCAAGGTTGGGGGCAATATGACTACAATTCACTGGGAACCAATTCTTTTTATGTTCTCCTGATTTTCCTGGCGTATTTTCATCTCCTTGCCAGGGACTTCCTTTCTGCATCAAAGCTTTGTCCAGCAAATAGCTGTTTCAGACTTCTCAGCCTGGAGCAAAACATACATGCAGTGAAGGTGAGTTCATGCATTTTATCAAAAGGTCAATGGCAATGTCAATTCAGGATGTGTTTTCTGACCGTGGGGTCTATGCTGATTTGGTTCACAATGCAACTTGCTACAGAAAGACCATTTACAAATACACACACACACTCAATATTGCACAGTTTAGGGATCCATGTTCAGCACCTGGGATCTCATCAAATGTATCACAATCTATCTTAGCAATGTGCCTTTCCTGCCCAAAATATGTATTTAATCACCTGGAGAATGATTTTTTTTCTCATTGCACTACAACCACAAAGCTGGGCCACAGCCTCCAGGCAAAAGCTAAGCACCAGAACCCACCATTTTGAAAATTAAGCACAGAACAACAGCCAGTAACAGATCAATTTGGAATAACAAACTAGTACTTCTTGACAGGTAGCTCAGCCCATCAAAGAGAAAGATTTATTTAACATGCTGTCTTCTCGTCTTTAGCAATAAATTTCTCTGAGCGAGCTGGCTCCCCAAGGCAGAGAAAGAGGGAACTGGTTCACTCTTGGTTCTAATTAAGAAACCCGGACCCAATGATGGGACTGTACAGCTTTTTCTGACTTCAGATTCAATTCTTCTACTCCATTCTAACTACTGATAGGAAATATACCAGAACAAAGACTAGCAATTGTTAGGTCTACTCAGGATTACAATCTTAAACATGTATAGCCCACTTTAAAATGCAAATGATTTCCAGAGCAATAAAATAAGAGAAAATTGGGTACGAGGGCAGAAATAGTACCCATATCAAACAAAAAGAAAAGCAGTGTCGTACTTTTTATCCAAAAGTAATAATAAATCATATATGAAATAACGCAACTAGGTCTGGAGGTAGCTGCTGTTCATCTTGCTTGTTATAGGCAGGGACACAAAGCTACAGTGGGAGCTGTAGTTTGGTGAGACATCAGCAGAGAAAATTAAAAACCTTATAAAACTATGACTCCTGTGATTCTGCAGCAGGGGTCCTCAAACTAAGGCCCAGGGGCTGGGTACGGCCCTCCAAGGTCATTTACCCGGCTCTTACTCAGGGTCAACCTAAGTCTGAAATGACTTGAAAGCACACAACAACAATGACAATTCTATCTCATCAGCCAAAAGCAGGCCCACACTTCCCATTGAAATACTAATAGGTTTATATTTGTTAAAATTGTTCTTAATTTTAATAATTGTACTGTTTTAAAGTGTTTTTTGCACTACAAAAGAGTTTGTGGTCCATGGCTGGTTGAGGATCTCTCAGCCTTAATTAAGGTTGAGTAAGTTAGTAATAAGTCTGTACCAGTTCTTGGGGACTTTGTGTTGCTCTGAAAGAGTGCCCATTCACACCAGCCTTCAACAAAACAGTAGACAGTGTTGTCTCTCTAGTTCATGGCATGCTATTGAAACAGAAGTGGGAGTCGTATGACCTACCAGGTATTATAACTCCCCACGTTCTTCCCTATTAGCTCTGCTGATTAGGGGGAATCACAGTCTAACAATACGTAGAGTGCCATGTGGTTATTCCTTCCGTACATAGCATATAACACAGCCTGGCTTCTCATAATGTTCTTATGCATGCCTTCCCAGAGGACTTTTTGAGGTGGTAGAAAACATTTCTGCTGGATAACTTAGGTAAGAGTCACTTCCCTGTACACACAATTAGAATATTTTGTTCATTTCCTTAGTTTGAGAACTTGGCTCACCTTCGCCTATGGCACATAAAGGAAACCTGGCAGGCAGTGGAAATTCTGTGACAATATTTCCTACGATCTTGAGGGAGGAAGCCATCTAATATTTTTTAAAGAAGAGTAATCATTTGTTACTGGACCAAGTGCACAATGAACGAACATTGTAGCAGAAATCAAAGTAGAATATAGCCAGCCCTCCATATCCATGGATTCTACATCCAGGAATTCAACCATCCACAGCTTGAATTTTTTAAAATTTCAAAGGCAAACCTTGAGTTTGCCGTTTTATATAAAAGGCCCCATTTTACTATGTCTTTGTATATATAAGGGCTTGAATATTCACAGATGTTTGTATCCATGGGGGTCCTGGAACCCCCAAACCCCAGAATATACCAAGAGCCAACTGTGTATATTCATGTGCCCCAAGAACTGTGTCAGTATAACCAAGAGTAAGCAAACCCATGTACAATATGACATTTGTGCACATATTTTACATACTACAGCCTGTTGAAAGCTCAATGCTTCTCTCCCTGGCAATGACAACAATAGACATAACCAGGAGATGAATAACAACAAGTTTCCCACATTTCCTGTATGTTCAGTATACTTTATTTTTACAGCCTGATTTTCCACCCATCTCCTTTTACTTCCCTTCCTAGAATATCATGGGTTCACTTCTTTGATATTATCCTTTTTCCTTGTTCCACTTTCACTTTTGAACCTACGTCAAAAACAGACTCCACTCTTTATCTTCTTCACATTTTCTCAATTTCCTGTAGAATACTTAAATTTGATTTTAAATTAATAAAATCCTCACCCACACTTTCATGATTCATTCTCTCTCACAGACTAGGACAATAATAAAGATTTTACCTTGTGTAGACTAACCTTTGGCAACTTAGGGTGCATCTACACTGTAGAAATAGTGACACCACTTTTAACTGCCATGGTTCAAAGCTACAGAATCCTAGGACTAGTAGTCTGTGGGACACCGTTAATGGCAAAGAAGACTAAGAACCTTGTAAAACTACAACTCCCACTATTCCCTAGCATGGGCCATGACAATTAAAGAGGCATCAAACTTAATTCTACAGTCTAGATACAGCTTTAGTGCCTTCTATATATATATATTGGACTACATCTCCCAGAATCCTCCAGGCCAGCTACATTCTTCTGGGAGAGGTAGTGCAGAATGCTGAGACAGATTCCTTCTCCTGGTCATTTTCTCCACCACATACATGCACAGCACTCTCTCCTATCCGACCTATTCTCCTGATTTCCTAAGCCCCTGCTTCTCCTAGCTCACTACTCCAAGCTCTTCATAGGAGCCCCTGGTGGCGCAATGGGTCAAACCTTTGTGCCGGCAGGACTGAAAACCGACAGGTTGGAGGTTTGAATCCGGGGAGAGTGAGGATGAGCTCCCCCTGTCAGCTCCAACTCCCTATGCGTGGATATGAGAGAAGCTTCCTACAAGGATGTAAATCATCAAAACATCCAGGCATTTCCTGGGCAACATCCTTGCAGATGGCCAAGTCTCTCACACCAGAAGCAACTTGCAATTTCTCAAGTTGCTCCTGACCAAAAATACAAAACAAAACAAAACCCAAAACAAAAACTTCAAGCTTTCCAAATACTCTCCTCCAACCTACTTTAGATCTCTCCCCCTCACATTGCTCTCTGACTGCCACTCCATCAGGTCTTTTCTTGGGTATTGTAAGTGGTGTATCTCTGCTTGTGGGTGCTGGATATACAGCCTTTTCTCTCCTCTTTCTTTCTCAATCCTCCTTCTGGGCTTCCAGCCATTTCTGGTTTCTGTACCATTTAGAGGCGTTTTTACAACCTCAAAGTTCCTTGGTAGTTAAAATATAGTGCTAATTCTCACTGAGGTGGTGCAGTTTGTGTTGAGGCTATATAACTACAAATTGCCAGTGAAGGATTTTAGGAGGAAACCTACTATATCTCTCCCATTCTCACACCTCCATGCAAAGAAAATGAACCTATCAGATAAAGAATTACAGTTCAGCTTTCTGCCTGACTTTTTGATGGCAGTTTTTTTTCTGTGTGGAGAATCATTCCACCATGTGAGATGCTGCCACCTCGCAGCTCAAACACAGATTTTCTAACACAGTGGCCTTCAGGAGTCAGTTGGGAAAGCTACTCATTGACTACACAGGCCAAATACACTGTACTTATCTCAAACCACTGTGAGCAGTCAATATGATATAGGGCCATTGTACAGAAGTGTTGCTTCCACCCATTAATCCAGTCACCACAAGAATGGGAAGTTACTCCTGAGTTTTCAGGAAATTCTGGAGTGACCCTGGTGTTTTTGAGATGTGAACAGATGGACTGGGCTAGATCCACAGTGATCCAATGTCCACACGTTTTCAGACCCACTACTTTTTTGCCAGTCAGAAGCAGTTTCTCAATAGCGTCTTGCCAGCGATGGTTGCTTCTGATAATACACAGCCATATAACCCAGAATATCAAACCAGAAAACCCAACAATATCTGCTTTGAACTAGGTTATCTGAGTCCTCACTGCCATATATTCCAGTTCAAAGCAGAAAATGTGGGATTTTATTCAGCTGTGTGGAAGGGGCCTATGTAACACGATTTTTGTTCCTGGGTTATAAATACCATTTTCTAATTGGTTCTACCACCAAAACATGGAAAAATATTATTAAACTGTGAAAACTGCAGAATATTGTGCTATAGTTTTTCAATGAATATCTGATAAAGTCTCAACCAATTCAACATAGTTTGTGGCAGCCACAAAAATGAAGTTTCTGGAGTATAACAACTACTTTCAAAGTATGCTCAACACAATTAAACAGGAAATAACACTTTCAAATCAGGAACAGTTATTCCCATTTTTTTTACATAGTGTAATCATAAGGTCGGGCGTCTTGTTGTGACCTCAGCAGAAGCATCGTCATCAAGCAAGCCTCTCCTGGGGAGCTGTTGTCAAAACAGCAACAGTGATCCCCAGAAAGTCAGGGCACTGATTCTAATGTGCTGTTGTACAGTTGGCAGTGTGGTGTGCAAAAGTGCTTTGTGGTGTCTCTGTGCCTATGGTGTATCCACAGCAAATTACTCCAGAGTATTTTGCCTGGTGTAGACACAGCCACAGACATCTCTTGATACCTGATTGCAATGTTTCTTTTTCCTAACTGTTCTAGGCCTATAGAGAGCCGGTGTGGTATAGTGGTTTGAGCATTGGGCTGAAGTTCAAACCCTCAGTCAGCCTTCACTGAGTGGCTTGCCATAGTGTCATGGTAAGTTGGAAACAACTTGAAGGCATTCATTACAAATGTTATCTGCATTTAACCACCATAGCATTCTGCATCAACGTAGCAACAGAAGATAAGTGTATGGTATTGTTTATGCAAGAGCGAGATTTAAAACAACGTTGTTGTTTCAGTGCATCCCTCTTAAGGGAAATGTAATTGCCTGGTTCTAAATCTGATGTGAGAGCATTAATCACATTGCTTGGGGGTTTTTTGTCCTTCAGTCAGCAACCACAGTTGAAAAAAAATTCTGCCCTACAATCAACATCACAAATTAGCTCTGCACGAACTTGATTTACCAAACTCTTTCTGAATCTCCGTTATGAACTTAGATACGTTTGTTATATGCCCCTTTCTCCTTTTGATTTCAAGTCAAAAAGTGTCCTTTTGTATCAAAACCAATAAACATAACATTACGCCTGTCATTTTCTAATGCTGCCTTCTTGGGTTCAAATGTAATCTTTCTGAATGGTTTCCTTCTCTGGCTGTAATATCTCTCTTCTTCACCAGCCTGATTTCATGCCTCTTTTGTATGAGTTGACATCAAAAGTTTCAATTAATGCGGGTGTGTGTGTGTGTACAAAAATAGAGCGTAATGGCAGGAGAGATCTGGATATACAGTAGGCGTCATTTTTGATTTAAAGTATTCTTAACATTTGTACAAAAAGAGCTTTACTGAGTAGTTGAAATGATTTATAAACATCTCCATGCAATAGAACAAACAAAGTAATAAACCTTTTAATCATTAAACTCAGAGTAAGAGAACATTCTTTCCCTTGTCTCTTCCAAATGAGGGAGGTTTTGGAAAATCATCTAAATATGTGTGTGTGTGTGTGTGCGTGCGTTTTTTTTTTGGGGGGGGGGGGGGAATCAGTCAACATTTTGGAAGCAATCCTTCTATAAACCCAGGGCAAAAACTAATAAATATGTACATGCACTTTGCTGTTAATAATTTAACCTTGTCAACATGTGACATTTTGGCAGGGCTTTTAATGACTAGCTGGTGTTTGGGTCAGACAGCGTAGGAGGCACTTTCTACAGCAGAGATAGTGAACATCTGGCTCTCCAGATGTTGATGCTCTGAAATGTGCTGTTGGCTATGCTGGAAAGGGTAGCACCACAACATTAAATACATTTTGTCATCCGTGGGACAAGTACTTGATGCCTGTGTCATAGACGTTTCCCTCTGCCCTTTTCAGCCAGTTCATCACTTTGATTATCACCTCATCATCATTGGGAAAGTGTTTTCCAAACAGGTGTTCCTTCAATGGAGTGAACAGATGATAGTCAATGGGTGCAAGATTGGAGCTGTGAGAGGCGTGGCTTAAAACATCCCAACCAAAGTCAACAACTCTTGTGTTGCACAAGTGGTGTGCAGATGCACAGTCATGAAGGAGACAGATTCCCGCTGTCAGCATCCCCACAACATTTGTTTCGGATGGCTCTGCGAAGTTTCTTCATGGTCTCACAATATATTCTGTACCCATTTTGTCACATGCTGTCTTGACATTACATCCTCTTAATAAACTGAAATGATTTCACGATGAATCGTAGTGGCATTCATGCCCTTAGCATTTAGGTAGCGTATTGCAGCGCGAAATTCGCACTTGGAGGCAAATGAAATGAGGACCTTCACCACAATGCCAGTTGATGAGCTACTGATGACTGGCACTGCTTGTTTGCTTCTGCTGGCTTCCCACTACACGGCAGTGATACCAACTTCCCCTGCAAAAATTCTCCGTGAGAGCTACGTGCCTTGTAATGTTACTTTCTGGATAATCCTCATATGTAAATTTTAGAGTGCCTCTAAGAAGAAATGTGCCACAGATGGCTAGAAGAATTGCTTGAGAGAAAGAGTACCTCTGGATCTGTTGAGAGAAGTGGATTCCTTGTATGTATGTCTGTTTAAGACATATAACTGGGATAAAATTGATCATATAATAACACCATTGTGTCAGTGTATTCCAATTTTGGTTTTCTCAATTGCTTAAGCACTTGCAAGTTGTAATATACCAGCAATTCAGTAGAGCTAGAAATCATGACAGTCTGCTCAGCAATATCTCCAAGGAGAGTCCAACAATGTAAGCAGCTGTGTTGAGTTTATTTTGAATAAAACAAGTAGTTTTCATTTCTACCAGGAACATGTCTTTTGTAAAGTCAAAGGATCCTGCCCACTCAAGGGCAAGCCATCCCAAATTACAACAGGTAGAACAATGTGATACATTGTTGCTAGGAAAATCAATTTTCCCTCCAGCTACTACTGTACTGCAGCTGAACTCAAGAAGGAAAAAGAGTGTCCAGAGGGTGGTCAATGTTATAATAGTCCCTGCAAATAAATAAAAAACCCAGAACTATCCTGTGTATCTGGATTTCTCTAGAACACTGCATGCAAGGAGAGGAAAGATTCTGCATGAAATCCAAAAGGATATTTTATTTGTTAAAAACATAGAACTGGAAGAGACCACAATGCTATCCAGTCCACTGCTTGCCATGAACTGATGTGTCCTAGTGACATTATGCTTTTATAATTGGACTTCTCAAATCTAAGTAAATCATCCTCTACTGCAGTCTGACAGTACCCCTGCCTCTAAAATATCAGTATCAGCATCAATTCAAAGAATAAGCCAGCAGTCAAAAAAGGAACCCTCGTAATAATAGAGCAGAAGCACAATGCACAAATGCATCAGAGCTGGAGATTAAAAGAAGGCTAAGAACCCTCTCCTCCACATATAATGCCAGATGTCCCCAGACAAGGGCTTTCCCAATGTGTTGGACAACATATTCCATTATCCTCAATGGCATGGGCAATCTATCTGCACCGGAGAGTTAGTGTTCTTTTATACCAGTGGTTCCCAATCTTTTTTTGACCAGGGCCCACTTGACTAGGGCCCACTTTGACCAGGGACTACTCGCCAACATAAGTACCAAAAGGGCCGGGGCTGGTCAGCTCTGCGGAAAGGGGCGGAAATAAAAAATAAATAAAGTGGGAGCAGGTTTGCAGACCAAATTTTTGATCCCGTGGCCAACTGCTGGGCCATGGCCCACAGGTTAAGAACCACTGATCTATACCATAGAATTAATACAGCTTGACACCTCTTCAACGGCCATGGCTTAATGTTATGGAATTCTGGGATATGTAGTCAGGTGGGGCAGCAGCACTCTGGCAGAGACAGCTAAAGACCTTGCAAAACTACAACTCCCACAATTCCACAGAATGGAGAGTTCAAGTCATTTCAAACTGTAATAAATCTACAATGTAGATGCACCCTAAGCATGCCTCATCATCACAAAATAGTGCCTATTATTTTGATGCACATGTTATGGCTTGGTTCAGTTTTGAATATGTAAATAATATCTCTTTAACAGAATGAGCAACAATTTCTTGTTCATGAGTTTTTCTCCTCTGTCTAGGCGTTGATTCTATAATTGCTAGAATGAGTATCAAACACGCACTTTTGCAGACAGAGTATATTGCGAAAATCCCCATGAAACCAGAGTTCCTCTAACCTGCTGCTTTGCTGGCTGACTCAGCTGTAACAACACTAAGTGTTACAGGTTTATTGAGATGATTCAGGCTGCCAGCGGATGAGCATAAAAATGCCCATTCTCAGCTTCTATGCTGGGAATAACCTCCAGTACGAACAAAAACAGTGCCTGACATGAAGCAGCAAGTGCTCATTTATGCATGTTTCCTTTTTCTTTGTAGATGCGTACTGACTCGTAATCATTTTAGGGCATCAGCATGCTTATGCACTAAGGCATGTCAAAAGTTTGACAATAATACCAAAAAAGTATGGTCTGTCTGACCACAGTTGAAGATGAACAAAATTAGGTATTCATACATGGACTTCATGTGTTGCCTCAGCATTGTTGCAAAGTCCCCTTCACACATTGTGTATAGGGTACAATGCAATTTAAGCAGCTCCATGGCCCCTTAAAAGGTGGTTTAGACATTTGCAGAAAGAAAGAAAAATGAATGTGTAAATGTGCATATAAGTGGGGTTGCCATATATTTTAAGAATCCTGGTTGTGTTTTCTCTTCTTGAAATATTTCCAGGAAACATCAATTCTATCACTTCTTCTAACACAGTACTTGATATGAACTATATACTGAACAGACACAAATAATTCATGAACTACAGTTTCTAAGTTTTTCTCCCAGCTCTAGTTCTTTTACACTGGAGCCAAAATCTCTAACTGTATTCCTTTACCAGTTTCCTAATCCGTCCCAGAAATGATCGATCAAACTTACATGGAAGGCCAAACAGCTACAGTAAAAAGGAAGATAAAATGACACCTACATTTCTGTTATCACAACACAGGAAGCAGACATATGGTGTCTGGTAGGCCTTATCTATGCAACACTAATGTAGATATATTGCATCTTTGACAGTGCAACCTAAAACTATCTTTCGTGTTTCCCCCAGAACCTAGGAATTAAATAAGCTTATGTCAACTGACAGCTCAAGCCAGTATCTCTAGGAAAGCAGACTATTAAAAACAAGGAAAGGAAAGAAACCATCAAATTACAGATGATATTATTGCACCCAACTCCCTCCCCCAGATGAAGCAGTTTATTTACTTGAACTTTCGCACACATCTCATTTTCCGCTTGAGGGTCAGTTCCAAGGTCAGAAAGCAAAATGTGATAGCTTTAGAGACATTAAGGGCTGGTATGTTAAAAAAAAATCATATATTTAATTATATTGTATATTTCTATTTTATGTTCCTAAAATTACAAAGTAATTTTCAATCAGTAAAGGGAGCAGATACTTTTTCCATTCTTTTCTGAAAGTTTAGGTAAAGGTAAAGGTTTTCCCCTGACATTAAGTCCAGTTGTGTCCAACTCTGGGGGTTGGTGCTCATCTCCATTTCTAAGCTGAAGAGCCGGTGTTATCCGTAGACACCTCCAAGGTCATGTGGCCAGCATAACTGCATGGAGCACCGTTACCTTCCCGCTGGAGCAGTACCTATTGATCTACTCACATTTGCATGTTTTCAAATTGCTAGGCTAGCAGAAGCTGGGGCTGACAGTAGAAGCTCACACACCTCCCCAAATTCAAACCTGTGACCTTTCAGACAAGAAGTTTAGCAGCTCAGCAGTTTAACCCACTGCGCCACTAGAGGCTCCAGTTCTGAAAGTTTAAAAAAATTAAAAATGTATTTATTTCTGAAAGTTTTAAAAATACATTTTTCAATTATTTCAACATTCCTGGAAATTTTATATTTCACGGCAGAATGATGAACATCAGGTGACAAGGATAGTGAGAACAGGAGGCAATCTAACAAGTCCAGCAAGAGTCTTATAGATTGTGGCTCATTGTGGCTACATGACTTGGAGTAACCGTACCAAGATCCATTTCATTCAGGTTTTCATTTTTCCAATGAAAGGTGCATTCTGTCCCAATTCTGCATTGGTCTGCATTTATGTATGAGCCTTCAAATGCATTTATATGCTGCCTAGAAATGTGAATTTGTTACCTTTGTATGAAATATGAAACAAACATTCCTCATACATTCCCTACAGTGAGGCTTCCCACTGTGGGCATTCTCAAAACCAGCTCGCCTGCTGGAAGAGGGAGAGCAATGCCAGATTCTATATCGTTGATTTATAAGCTCACATCCCACGATTCCAAAATCCTTTGAGGAAGGAAACAGAGCTATTCATAGCACAATCTGCCCTGAACTCCCTAGCCTAGGCCTCTGTGAAATGGCTGTTGCCTACCTAGGAGGAATTTCTGGTAAAATAAAATTGCAGTATATAAAACTATCTGGAGCCTATAGCTAAAGACATTGCTCATTACTTCAAATAAATTGCCTCAGCGTGACATTGAAAAATATATGACACAGATGGGAATGTATAGCTCACCAGAGATTGCTAGACTGCAGCTTTTATTATCTCTTACTCTTTGCTATACTGGCTAGGGCTGATGGGAGCTGTAGATTATGAAACCTGGCCACATACAGACAGTCCCCCGAGTTACAAACATCCAACTTACAAATGACTCATAGTTACAAACAGGCATGAGGCAACAGGAAGTGAGATAAATCTACCCCTAGGAAGGAAATTCACTCCTGGAAGAGTTAACATGGGGAAAGATGTCTCCCCTGAAGCTTTATCACCAATACTTGTTTCCACAACATGCTGAATTTCTCAAAATCCAATGATCACAGGGACAGAAAGTGAGGTGAAATCTTTTGAACAGGAGCACAGACTGTAAAACAAACACTACAGGTGGCTTAACCCTTCCCTATTTCAATGCTGTACATACACATGAAAACCAAAAGATAAAAGCAAGACAATAACATATAACTATAAATTAACCTAACCAAATTAAAACATATACATAAAAGAAAAAATAGATATAAAGCATAAAAAATTAAATATTAATATAACATTTATATTAAAACCCACCAATAAACAACATGATTTAAAAACAGCTATTAAAATCACGCAATCTAAAATCAAGTCTGTAGTCATTCTCTTGGTCTGTTCACTATTCCTTATTATCTTATTGCACTATGTCTGAAAGCTTGGCGACATAACAATGTTTTCACTTAATTCCTGGATATATATATATCGGGTGCTGGAGTTACACTTAAAAATGTATCTGTTCCAACATATATACAAATTCAACTTACGAACAAACCTGCAAACTCTATCTTGTTCATAACTTAGGGATTACCAGTACATTCTTCCAACCCAATAACAACAACAACAACTTTATTTTTACACTACGCCAACCATCTCCCCAAGGGGACTCGGGGTGGCTTACAAGGGACAAGCCCAAAAAGTTACCAATAAAACACAGACAATTAAAAAATCAGATAAAATATAAAACAACCACAATAATAAACAACATCAAAACAATATGGCTGAGATAAAGGAACATAGCTGAGGTTCAGGCTCAATGAGTGCAATAAATCCTGAAGGGAGTGAAAGTAAAGTGCAACAATCAAGTAGACAGGGGCTGGGAATAGTATTATCGAAAGTGTTGAGGTAGCCGGTAAGAGGGCCGACATAAGGTGCTGAACTTAAAGTGGGGACAGGATAATTACTGGTGGACTGCTTAATCAAAACATCCAGGTTTTTAATTCTCTCTGAAAAGAGGACAAAGTGGGACCCTGTCTAATTTCCTTAGGGAGGGAGTTCCAAAGCCGGGGGGGTCACCAATGAGAAGGCCCTCTCCTCATCCCCACTAACCGTGTTTGAGACAGTGGAGGGAGAGAGGGCAGTGCCTCCCCAGATGATCTCAGGGTACGCACTGGTTCATAGGGGAAGATATGATTGCGGAGATAAGCAAGTCCCAGACAGTTCAGTATATCAGCAGTAGCTTTGCTTAAGCGAAAACAGGTTATCTGTGTTTCTATGGAAGACTTCATCTCACCTTGCATAGAGTGCCACAAGTCTAACAAAAGAAAAACAAGGCGTAAATGTATTTTTAAGCAAGGCCTTAACTTCTTGCTTCCTTGGCCCTTCTTTTCATGCCTCTTCCATGTTAGATTATCCCACCAACACCCCCTGTGTTCTTCCTTCAGTTTCTTTGCTCCTGAGCTCCCAGCTTTCCTACCTATTGAAATCACCTTCCACTCTGCAGCTTCCTTCAGAACCCCACTTATTTGTTGTTGAAGCATGTTTCTGTGTGGAAGCTGCTTCTGGATGGCAACATAGTGAAGGATCTGTTGGACATGTGGACATTAGACTGGGCTGGATCCAGCCACATCTGGCTTTTAACACCTCCAAAATGCTGGAATCACTCCATAAGCTACATTAACAGTTGGATGCATCTCTTCTGCTACTGATCTAGATATATGTCACATGGATTCCCTGCAGCAGCTGCAAGGTGAGTCCACTTTATTTGGCCCATGTGAATATGGCCTAAGATAATCTTGCTCCACATATTCTTAAATCCTGGGAGGGGATTTTTTTTTCCAGAAAATGTTGAGACATTTCTCAAGCGGATTACATTTACCCACCCGCTGTATAACACAAATGTCTTAATTGAATTTCTTTTGACTTCAGCCTTGAAATTATGGAACATATATTGCATTGCTGAAAATGCAGAGGGATGCCTCCTTTCTGGCTGCATGGTAGAAAAATTGCTAATGTGTAGCTTCAGTAAATTGCTAAATAAAGCAGCCTCGTTGGCTGATAGACATACTGGGAAGGGCACTACCTCTCCCTTTTTCTCTGCCCTTGTCTACAATGAAAAATTATAGTGTCTTGCAGCACCTGTCAAGTTCCTTAGCATTAACTTCTCTAGGCTGACAAGGGCAGCCACGTTTCCATTAGGCAGCCCAGCCATAAAAGCAACGCCCTGCCACCTCCTCCACCTCCACTGTGCCACCCAGGCCTTTTGTGGCTCTAATGAAAAGATCCCAAGAGTGTTTCTCATGCAAACTGTTCTTTATTTATTATAATCACAACAGTAGCTCAACAAAAGGTGACGGTAATAAGAAAAGGAAGGAAGGAAGGAATTATGTTGCTTAATGATCTTTACCTTTCACAACACCAACCGGATGATCAAGTTGAAACATGCTTTCTGGGGTTTTTGTTTTAATTTCACATTTCTAACAAATCATAGGCAAAAGATAACCTCAGAAAAGGGCGAATATAATTTTATCCAATTGTGCTCAGTTTGTGTTCTTTGTCTCATCTATCCAAACTGCTTCACTGCAAATGCCTTGAAATTAAATGTGTGAGATACTTGTGTGTGTGTGTGTGTGTGTGTCTGTGTGTGTGTGTATACAATGAACTATTATACTAAGCATTTATATGCCTGAGGAGTGTCTGCTTTCATTTTTAATTTTTGTGGATATCTACAAACTGAAGGTTTGCTTGGATTGAGAAGTTCTCTAACTTTTCATTTATCATTTTATTTACAGGTGCATTTCCAAGCAAAGACCAGCAGATTTTTAAAAAAATCTTTACAAGATGTAGAGAGCTAATGTCGGTGAGAGAACAGAAGTCTGAGGCTCTGTGGTGTGAAGGCCTTGCCACCAAGTTGCAAGAGGGATATGCTTGGCAAAACTCCCAGACTGCATTCCTACACTATATAACCCACAAACTTGTTTATTCTGCAGTATTGTAAAGTTTATTTAAAGCAACTAAGTAAAGTAAGTTAAGAGTTCTTAAAAATCATTTTGGGAGGTAAAGGCCAGACATATGTCTTTCCAACGAGATGACTTGACCCATTAGAAAGGAGGATGATGCTCGGTAAAGTGGGAAGCAGTAGGAAAAGAGGAAGATTGCATTACAGGTGGCTAGACTATACTAGGATGTCATTAAAGGAAGTCTGAGTCCAGAGTCTGCACAATCTCAGCATGGCTCTTGATGACAGGGTGTCTTGGAAGCCCCTCATTCATAGATTGCAACAGATTGAAGCAAATGTAATGGAAATTGCCAACAACAAGGCCAAAAAAAGAGTACAAAGACATCCATCTTATTTATCATTTAAATACTAAACTTCCCACAAAAAGAAAACACCTTGGGAAAAGCATGTCCCTTCCTCTAGGCCTTCACATCTCTATCTCTATCTCTATCTTGTCTTGGATGTGATGATACAGCTAATAACAAGAGGCGGGTCCTTGGAATATGTGTCTATATAAGGAACTGGCCAATGGGGTCAAGATGAGGCTGTCTGTATAGGCAAAAAAAAAAATGAATTTTAAAAAACTTTGCTAGAAGCTGGAACATGGAAGAACAGCAGGAGAACAAAGCAGGCTGCCAAATGTCCACCATTTGCTTGGCGTTCTTATTGCAATTAGAAGCAATTAGCCAGCAGGGACTAGCAGGCTGACTCATTCATGACAACTGATTTCTTCAATCCCAGACTGTTATGATGTCTCAATATGGCTTACATCTTTATTGTCTATTGCTAACTACAGATATGTTGGATATTGAAAGTGTGAACTGAGTCAGAATTGTGGGTCTCCAAATACAGGTCTGGTTAGTGACCAATTTTACTGGAGAAGCAGCTTAGGCAGGGGATAGTGGGGGATAGGCCACCATTCCATGTTAGCTGTAACAAAGCCACAGCCACAGTTGACATTCATGACACTGACATCTCTATGATCTCCACACTGGCCACAGGTAGCCAGATAGGACAGAACACTCCTGCAAAGTGTGACCCCCATGGCGAAGACCTCCCATAGGTCAAAATTATTTTGGCCCAAAATAACCTCTAAAGTGTTGGTGGACATTTCTGCCACATCTTTGTCCTCCATTCTGCCATTTTTGAGCCAGGGAATGACTAGAAATGAGTAGTTTCTAATCACTTCCTGTTTAGAAAAAAGGACTGGGCTTTGATGTGCCTAAAATGGACCCGTGGGCTAAAATATGATGAAAATGTCCCCATAGGCCTGCTGGGGCATGACTCAAGGACAAATACTGAGCAAAACAGTGGATGGGTGGCCTCCACAAGGTCTCAAAAGACTCGTATCCCTAGCCTCCCACAATTACTTACCCTAGTGTTAGATGGCCTAATACCTAAAAAGCAGGTACTTATTGCAAGAAACTAGTCCAATTCCAGCAGCAAAGGTTTGCTGGGCACAGAATTGTCTGGGAATCGTATATTTTGAGAGCCTCAATTTAGATATTTTGAAATATAAGCTAATGCATCCTCTTTGTAAGCAGCATTTTGCATCACTGATGGAAAGGAATCCAGTGAAACATGAAATATTGGTAGTGAATTCCCTCCCTCTCCCCTTTATCAGAAATGATGCAAAGATCCATGGCTGGCAAATGAATAACCACCTGTGTGGAAAGAGGATTAAAGCTTTTGCAAGAACTGACTCACCATGGCTTGAAACATCCATAGTTACCATTGTGCGTGACATGGCATGCTCAAACAAAAACTAGTTACAAAAGGAGCTGGCACTCAGAAGCTTGCCTCCAGTAGCTGTAGGATCATGGGAAGGCTGCTTTTCCTGCACTCCCAGGATGTTTGAAATTTACTTCTTGGAAAGGAGTGGCTCTTCCCCAGAGGAGCTGCTGCTCTCACATTGCACATGGCTAAAGTACAACGAGGATGCTTTCTGCTAGTCAGGCCTTCTGTTGGTATCATACAACTACTATGAAGTTATCAGTGCCAATTTAGATGATGCCCTCTTTCATCTATTCTACTGTACTCATGTAAAAGTCAATCTCGTGTATAAGTTAAGGGTTTCTAGACTTATACATTATATAGAGTTAATATCAATATTTCAACTGTGCAGGGCAGTAGTCCTCTGGTACACTAGACCTGACCAATCATTTGATATCTCAAATCCAAGATTTTGAAAATCAGTTGCTGAGGCCCAAATACCACTGGAACCATGAGTTGAAAGTTGAAGTTCAGCATACAGAAAAGGAAGAGCTCTGCTAAACAAAAAGGGGCAGAAAGCCAGCCTTGACATCCAACGCATCTCTGTATATGTCTCCCCAACAAAATGTTTCATGTTGTCTGCCAACAGCAAAGACTAATGTTACGCACCCCCAATACTCTATATGCCAGTTGCAGATGGGGGAAATCTGGTCTGGTTCCAGCAGTGGTTCCCAACCTTTTTTTTTAACCAGGGACCACTCTCCAACATTAGTACCAAAAGGGTTACAAATTGGTTTTCGGTCAACTTTAGATTTGGTTTGTTTATTTGGGGTACTGATTCAGAAAACTGCATTGGATAGGCCACATAAGCGCTAGTTTCTGATACAGAACATATGCCATCCAGTAGTCGCCATCTGCTCACCCACAACCCCCGTCCCCCATATTTAATAATCTAGAGCTGATGTGGTAGTAGTAATCTTTCATGGGTATTCTGCCTCCCCTCCCTCCCAACATTCTTGTTGCCTAGGCACTATAAGAGAGTTTCGCAAGACCAGTCGCTCTCATTGCCACGTGGTTTTAAGGCAATGGTGTAGTAATGGTGAGACCATGGACCATATTTTTGTTCTTGCGGACCACTCGTGGTCCACAGACCACAGGAACCACTGGGTTACAGGGACACCTGCCCTAAGAACAAGAGGTTTGGCTTACTATACCAGGTTCTATGTCTGTATGGCTTGGAAAGGCCAAGAGGTCTAAAATACTGCATTCAGATTGTTGACCATAGACTAGTGGTGCACATAGATACTCTGTTACAATAGTGGTGCTGATCCAATTCTGGGCATACACATAAGTGCTGGTTCCAACTTTGTATGACGAGGGCCCAGGAGACCATCCTCCATACAAACCTCTCCGATTTTGAGATATATACAAGAGTGCCTTCTCTTAGTGTTGCCACATACAGAGACGGAAAACAGGGCCAGACTACACAACCCCTTCTCAAAAGAGATTAATGCCTTCCCTCCTGCCAGCATTTAAAATTATTTGGCACCCCAGCAATAGGATATAGGCTGAAGCAAATAATGAAATGAAATGAATGGACAGATAAATAGAAAGATAGATAAAATAGAAAATAAATATGCCTGAAGAAAAAGCGGAACACCCAGCCTCAAATCAAAACGTTCCAAATCCATGTCCATATCCTGATATCATTGGCTGCAGTGGAAAATACTTTTTCTTTCCTCAGAGAAGTTCCTCACCTTTTTTGGCTGAGTGCTACAGCATCACCATGCTTGAAGAACAAAACGGTGCCACTGTCTGGGCAGAACTGATAAGAACTGCAGATGGAATGGTCTGGAACCTGTTCAAAAGCGAATCCCTTTTGAATTGCTACCACAAAATGGAAGGCGCTCAGTCTTAGCACATTTTCAAGATCAAACAAGAGCAAGGACAAGAAAGAATGGCATTCAGGTAAGCTTTGAGGTTAATGATTCACGAAAAAACCAGGGAAGAGCCAAACTGACTTCCTCTCTCCAGCTGTTCCTCCTTTTAGCATTTCATGAGCAATCCATGGGTCTCTCTTCCTGGTAAATGTTTTAAGCTCAGAGCAAGTAACTGAGTGCAGCACTAACCAGAGAGACATTACAGTATTGTCACTACCTGAATGTGCTTCTTTTGAATATTCCTTTAGCCATGCACTCACTAGATAATCTGAGATAAGCTACTGTTTCTTCTCTCTGGTTCCCACAGCTTCATGGAGGTAATAATAATGACCCGCCTTGCTCTGGAAAGAGAGTGTGTGTGGCATGCAGGTCCAGAAAGTACACATGCCTGCCTGCAGCTGAGCACCTCCTCTATAGTAAGAATGAGAACTTGGAAAGACCGTGTGTATGGTGTATAGGCCCAGAAAGTGCACACCTGCCTGTAGCCAAGCGCCTGTACTCCAGAGTAGAAACGGGTAAGAAGCCTCCTTAAAGCATATGCCTGCCTGCAGCTAAGCACCTCTCCTCTAGAGTAAAACAGCTTCAATCCTTAAAATGACAGGAAGGGGAGTCTGGGAACCCTCCCAATAGAAAATGGATATTTTGGCACCCCAGATTGAAAACAGATATCTGCCCTCCCGTTTTTGGGAGGGTCCCAAAAAACAGATCAGGACTGAAAGCCAGGACACAAAACGGGTCAAGGTTTACACCAAAAGCACAACCTTAGTAGTGACAAAGAATTACAGCTACTTGCTTCCATCTGACAGCCCAAATGCACAGGTCCATGATACCTGAAACAATGTAATATTTTCTGTTCTCTTTGCTCCTTGTGATGACTTCAACTGAAGGTAGTATTATAAGACAACCTGACTCATTGTAAAAAATGATCATGTTTGGTAAAGTGGAAGACAGGGAAAAGGGGATGATGCACTACAGGATGACTGATTAAGTCAAGGAAGACATAACCTTAAATGTATAAGACCTGAGTAAAACAGTTGAAGACTGGGGCTTTTGGAGGTGTCTCATTCCAAAGGTCACTGTAAGTCGAAGTCAATTTTTCAGTAAATAATAACACCCAAAGAGAGAGAAAGCTCTTACACCATAGGCTGTAAATGGAAGTTTACAGCATGCTTCTCATGATATCTAAAGTCCCAAACTCTTGTGCTATTAATTTACATCAACAGTTTAGCACATAATTTATGTCAGAGACCCAGTTTTGCTATGAAACAGTATCATGTTTAAGAGGCACATAAATTCTCCACTACAGAACATTTTAACATCCTCTGGGTGCTGACTTGATTCTCTTGATCTTCATGAGAAAGCCCAAATAACAAGTTCCTCTCCACTACTACATAGATAGGGACTTTGATTCCAACAAGGACACATAGTTGTCTTAACTTTATGCCCAAGTATTAAAAATAATTTAAAAAGTGCAGCCTTTCAAGCAATGCAGTTGCAAATTGTAAGGAGGAGGGAGGTATAACATACTGTGCTGGAAAAGTCATCATGACTTGGCATATTTATATTTTACAATATCAGGCAGAAGCAATGTGCATATCATATTCACCAAGCTTCTAGAAGAAGCACAGATTTGGAAAAGACACTTGTTACATCCAGGCCAGACATCTCAGTTTAGAGCACATGAAAAATGAAGGAAAGGTGAGGGACATGTAAAGATCAAATCAGGCAAACAAAGACATTGATGCAAAAAGTAGCAATGCAATTTCACAATGGGAGAGGGCCCAGGGACTGGGACATATGAAATCTGCCTTCATGTGTAGATAATCCATGGATTAGGCCTCTAAGCTACCTAAGGTCTGAAACCAATATTAAATAGATCTCAAGAGAATTCTGCAGCCATTTCTTATATTCAATGCACCCTGATAAAGGTGAAATAAAACAGGTAGGAGTTTGTTAAAGAATGGTGGGGTAAAAACTAAAGGTCTGCAACAGTGTGTTGCATACTTACTGTAGCACAGGGGTCCTCAAACTAAGGCCCAGGGGCCAGATATGGCCCTCCAAGGTCATTTACCCGGCCCTCGCTCAGGGTCAACCTAAGTCTGAAATTACTTGAAAGTACGCAACTACAACAATCCTATCTCATCAGCTAAAAGCATGCCCACACTTCCCATTGAAATACTAAGAAGTTTATATTTGTTAAATTTGTTCTTCATTTTAATTATTGTATTGTTTTAAAGCATTTTTTTTGCACTACGAATAAGATATGTGCAGTGTGCACAGGAATTCGTTCATTTCTTTTTTCAAATTATAATCCAGCCCTCCAACAGTTTGAGCAACTGTGACCTGGCCCTCTGTTTAAAAAGTTTGAGGACCCCTGCTGTAGCATATAGAAACCAACAGCCACTTATTTCAGAGCCATACCTAGGCATGTACAGAGTATCCACTTCTTAGCTTTCCTAACTTTTAAAGGCAACTTTGATTACATTTGCACATTGTTTACACTTGTAAACAAGTATCAGGGTTTGTATCACAAAGCATTTCACTTAAAAATGACTATTTTCCTCATGATTTCCATATGATCTCTGAACAAAGAATTCATGAGAGGGAGGGACACTGGACCGGAGGCATTTAGAATAGATCTCTATTCCCACCCCTACCCCCCAATCTGTCCTCAATGAAAGGTTGCAGCACCTATTTGAATTAGGAAGGGCTCCATTTCAGGAGGCAGACTGGAGCTTTCTCCCCACTAGCTGTACAAATGAAGGAATATTCTCAACTGCTTCATATGGCATGTGGAAGTGCTAATAGGAAACCATTGTGCTGTGCTTTTCACCTCTACCAAGGGGGTGGGTAATCTGCTGCAGAGAAGAGATGCTCGAGCAAAGGACCTTCAATAAGAATAACAAAGGTTCCACTGAATGTGTTGTTCAAGGATATTGTGCAACAATAAGAGCAATCATGTCATGGCAACCCCATGCTGGCCATATTTTAAGTGTTTCATTAATAATAGACACAGCAATATTACATCTGGACTTTTAGCAAGAGCACTGTAATTTTATGGATGTTTTATCTCCCTGAAGGGCTGGAGAGAGATCCCATGACACAAGCTAAGCTAACATCCCATTGTTGTCAGAGCTTGAGAAATGCATTAGAAGAGCCTTCAAAGCACCACAGCCATTAAACTTTGCATCCCCAGAGGAAAACTAAAAGCAAATCTGGTATAATGTAAAGGGTATAAATTTAGCAAGAATAGGATCACTGTATTTAGACGCTCATGGCCCAAGGAGAATTTTGCACAGCCTTAACCAAAGATGAGCTGGCCATAATAAGACAAATGAAGAAAGTCAGTTTTATTGTTGTGCCCTGCTGTTCAACCCATTAAATAATCTTATCAAGGCGATTGCCTAAGTGGTGCAGGGACATAATTAAACAGCAGGCTATCTAGTTCTACAGAAATCAATATGGACATTAACATTAATTTCTCTCTTCCATGTGCTGCTTTTGTACATGGGATTATGTGCAGAATTATGGTTCAATTGAATAAAGAAGTTTTGTTCATCCAAACAGTGATTGGGAATGTTTGCATCTATTTAAATGTTCACAATTTTGCTGAAACCCCAAATCAATGGGAGGAAGGGGAAATAGCAGAGTTTAAAAATTGTACAGTAATCGCTGTTGCTTCATATGACGGCTATAAGACCACTTCTTATGTTACGGAGCCCTCGGTGGTGCAGTGGGTTAAACCCTTGTGCAGGCAGGACTGAAGACCAACAGGTCGCAAGTTCGAATCCCATCAGCAACTGGCTCCACCCCGATCGTCTTACGATGGATCAGTCTGTTGTAGCAGAAGGAGTTGTAGCAGAAGGCTCTGAGGTTGTTGGATTCCATGCTGTACATGAAACCTACACCATGTTCTAAAAGTATCTTTTCTAAGCAACTGCTCATACTGACTGGTTATGAGTTGTAGTATAAAAAAAATAAAACCCAAACTTTTCCAAGCTATGTAGTGCTTTTGTAGAAGCTCAAGTGCATCAAGGATAAGCATGCAGGCTGCCCCTCCAGCAGTTTCTCACCTGATAAAAATGTGTTTGGGGTGCGGGATCAACGTGAAGGCACATAACACTGGAATGATATACTTGACCCATTTGTTAGATGTAGTCTGAGGCTGTCAAACTGTTGGAATTGACCTTGCCAATTTTGTACACCAGCTGATGTGTTCTTCAACAAATATGGAGCAGTTGCATTAAAAAGCTTGCAAGGACATGTAAGTATCAAGGATATAAATCAATCAACCAACACTTCAAAGATTGGTGATATATGATACTCCAACAACCCACACATTCACTGACAAGAAAGCCTTCTAAGTTAATGCCTTCATCAGAATCAATGACACCCTGAAGAATGTGTTAAAACACCTGATCAGAGCCTACAATCATACCGACAAAACCTTCAGTATCCTGACAGTTCTTTTGTTTTGTATTTCCAAGTTCACAAGTTGCTACATCAGTGAGAAATGCCCAAATGAACTCCCAATAGAATTTACTGAGCAATTTCAATTGTAGAATTCACTTCTCCCCCATATACTAGGATAAATTATTATGAAAACAAATCTATTTGGATATGTGGTGTTATCTTTGAATCCAATGTGACAGACTGTTTCCTGAAATGCTGAAACTGCACTGTGACTATATTGGTCACTAATGAAGAGCGACTGCAGCAGAGAACAATCTTTTTTCCTTATAAAAAGGGTAAAAAATGTTCTCAAAACCAATGCAACTCAAAGCATCCCAATGCCTGGTTCTTCCTAAGCAAAAAGTAGAACTATGAGCTGGCTCTGAATTACTAAGGTATCATTCATGATTTTGCTAGAAACAAACTGAGAAAAAAGTATTAAAGAAATAAGTATATTGCATTATTTAAAAATTACCATTGTCTTAAATCATTTTAGCTGACTTTGGTGTTTCTATTTTCTACAATATGCAGTACTTTTCACTTCTGGCTTTCCCTCCTGTTAGTCCTTTAAAGCATTCATAAATTTAACCCAAGTCCATTAGTAGTGTATAAATACCCACTGAAGAGGCAGTCCCATGTCCACTGAAGATTCACCTCACCAACTGGCACCAATGGCTACAGCATGGGATCACACAATGCCAAAAGAAAACCGGATTCCATACAAGAACGTGGCTTCTTAAAGTGATCAGGGAGGATGTGGGACCTGAGGCAAACATATGTTCTCACTGAAGATCCCATGTTCTTCTTGGAATTAGCTCCTAGCCAAGTAGGTGTTTGGCTATGGTTTACCACCACTTGCTCCTTCTTGCTTGCCTCTACCTGATTTGAATAAGTCTGACAAGTTCTTCCTGCCCTTGGGGAAAGCAAGCCTGGTCAGAAGGGAAAACAAAGAACCTAATATCTTCCATTAGAGTGTTAACCCTTCCCTAAAAAATTATGTTTTTACTGGAGTTACTTAAAATGTCCCTCTTCCAAATTTGAGGCAAAATCTGATTTTAGTTTGTGTATAAGTTTGTGAATACAGGTCTTTGGGCCACATCTAATGCATCATGGGATGCTACTAGGCTCTTGCTTGCAAAACCAGAAGTGTACAATGTGTTGTTGTAGGTTTTTCGGGTTGTATGGCCATGTTCTAGAAGCATTCTCTCCTGAAGTTTTGCCTGCATCTCTGGCAAGCATCCTCAGACAACCTCTGAGGATACTTGCCACAGATGCAGGTGAAATGTCAGGAGAGAATGCTTCTAGAACATGGCCATACAACCCAAAAAACCTAAAACAATCCAGTGATTCTGGCCATGAAAGCCTTCAACAATACGATGTACAATGTGTTCTCAGAGGCTTTCATGGCCAGAATAACTGGGTTGCTATGAGTTTTCTGGGCTGTATGGCCTTGTTCCAGAAACATTCTCTCCTGCCTGCCATAGATATGGGTGAAATGTCAGGAGAGAATGCTTCTGGAATATGGTCATACAGCCTGGAAAACACACAGCAACCCAAATAAGATGTAGTTAGAAAAGAATTACCGGTATTTGATATGCAGTCACATAGTAATGGTTGATGGAAATTTCTTGTTGTCTCTGTTTACACCTCACAAAATCACATTCTAGCAAAATTAATTCCTGACTGGGACCACAGTAGAAAGGACCACAATGGAGGACATTGTGTGCTATTATTACTGCCTATAAAATGACATCCTTATTAATAGCAGATTCTTTCTGTTGTCTACTTTTTGCTACTCGAAGGTATGCTAACCTGAGTCATAGAGGATTAAGGTTACTACAATAGCTGGGCTTCAACCGATCAGATCAAGTACATACTGGAAGAGCAACATCAAAATGAATCAAGTAGATCTGGGAATTCCCTCCTAATTTTTCGTTGCAGCATGAGCCAACAAAAGAAAGTATTATGAGGAAGAGGCTTGAGACATTTCACATCAAAGCAGCAGGAAAAGGCAGCATGCAACACAAACTATATGCCGCTGAATTTTACTGTACCACTTTTAATTAATAGAAATGATTGAACTGACTAAAAATAACTCCCATTCTCTCTCCCCCCCCCCCCCCCACCACAACTGAAGATAATGCTATTAAAACTTCTAATTATAACTGTATGTCCTTATCCTACCCACCAGTTTCAGTGTTATAAACCTTAGTGGTTAATTTTTAATTCAGCAGCAGAATTGGCTTCAGGAATACGGGAAAATATCAGGATACAAGCCGAGAAACCTTCAAAGAACAATGTAATAGCAAAAAGGGCTGTGCCCCCCTGAGAAACCAGGAAAGGTCAAATTAGGACCTGAAGAAGGATGAATTTGACCTATAGGCGAGATTCTCCTGCCCCTGCCCAAGGATGCATCTATACCATCTAGTTAATATACCGTATTTCACTGCATAATATTAACAATCACATAATAGTTGCACGTTTCTTTTGGGGAAGGCAAAATTGATATTTTACTCTTCTCCACATAACAGTCTCAGCCTTAGTTCACTTGCCTGGGTGTGTGCATTAAGGCTGTGACTGCCCTTTTGGCACTACAGGAGCCAAGTTAAGCCCCACATCACCAAGGAAAGGGCAGGGGAGTGAGTTCATCTGCCCTTTCAGAGCAATGCTCTGTAGCTGCAGAGGGGAGAGAGGGGAAGGAAACTCGCTTGCCTACCCTTCTCCCTGCAGCTACGCTCTGAGGGCACAGATGCGCGGGGGGGGGGGGGGTGATACCTTTAAAGCAGTGGTTCTCAACCCGTGGGTCCCCACCCAGATGTTTTGGCCTCCAACTCCCAGAAATCCTAACAGCTGGTAAACTGGCTGGGATTTCTGGGAGTTGTAGGCCAAAACACCTGGGGACCCACAGGTTGAGAACCACTGCTTTAATGGGACTATTACACATTGAAAAAAGCCTCTAAAAGTCACCATCACATAATAGTTGAACCTCCCCACTTTTGATACTATTATTTAGGGCATTTATAACCCGTCCTATCTCAACCAGAGGGACTCAGGGCGGCTAACAACCAGCACATCATGGTGCCCACAACAAAAACACATAGATATACATATTATAATATAAACAATATAAAAACATTATAAAACATTAAAAAGAATTACCAATTTGAATCGTCATCCTAAAAGCAGTCCATGGACTATGGTCCATTAAAACTGTAAGTTTTCCAGCAAGTCTAGTCCGTGAAGGCCTGATCCCACAGCCAGGATACTACTGCTGCTGCTGCTACTACTACTACTACTACTACTAATAATAATAATAATAATAATAATAATAAATGTATAACCCACCCTATCTCCCCAGAGGGGCTCAGGGCAGTTTCCCACAAAAGATGGCAAACATTCAGTGCCACAGTCGCCTCACAAGTGCGATTGGCAGAGACAAAGGACAGGGCCTTCTTAGTGGTGGCCCCCTGGCTATGGAACTCCCTCCCCAGGGATATTAGATCAGCCCCCTCCCTCCTGACCTGGCCGTTTGAGCAAGCCTTTGAGAATGCAGCAGAATAGATAACACGGAACTATGAATGATGAACATGGAATGGCCAGACAAAGTTACTGGATAACGTTTTTTACAGGATGACACTGATGATTATATGTTTTAACAGTTTTTATTTATGTTTTATATTGTAATGCTGATTGTTTTTAATGGCAATTATATGAATGCCTGACATCTAATTGTGCCAATCTGTAACCTGCTTTGAGTCGTTGTATGGCTGAGAAAGGCAGGCTATAAATATCGTAAATAAATAAATAATAAACAATAGAAACAAACCAAACCCATTCAAAACAGTAAACAAACATGTCAATACAAACTTATAGTAACTAGCCAAAAATGGTAATTCAATAGATGTGGTAGATTTAAATCAATTATACTTACAGCATAATACAAATCGAATTAACTAATATGCATTACAATTAATGGATGATTTACAGCAGCCAACAGAGCCAGGATGAGTCCCAAGACTATGGAATCACAGGAGTTTTACAAAGCCTTCAGCCTTCCTCTCCAAAGAGTGCTCAAGTTTCCATAACACTGAACAATAGCAGTCAAATAGTATCAAATTGCATTAATTCTGCAGTGCAGATGCACTCCTGGACCTTACGAGCTGGAGAAAAGATGACTGACAGAAGAGCAGTCTCATAATAAGCACACCATATGTTCTCTTGCAAGGTGTGCTGAAGTTCTTCTCTAAAGGAGATACCAGTCATTGTGCTTTAGCATTACAAGTTCTCCATTATGTATGTATGTCTTTGGGGGATATATGAACTACTAATGAGAGTGGAAATTGCAATTGCTCATCGTATTTCCAAATATCCTTTGGGTTTCCTAGTAAGTGTAATGTCTGAACACTGAAAAGGCCTGAAAGCCTGCAAATGAATCAGCTGAATAGATAATTTGCCCTGGTCTCATGAAATGGTAATATATTTACATCTCTTGTCTTGTCTGACATGGCTGCTAATGTGAATCAACATTAGCAATCCATTCTCATGCCATTTCCTATATCGTATTTACAGTGGGACTCTTATTTAGAGCACAAATTAGCATTCATGAAGAAGCAGAAGCTTGTAACATTAAATGTCATTATCCATACTGAATGAGAGATGCTGCATTAAACTTAAACAAGAATTTGTTTATAACCATTGAAGAAAATATCCTAAACTCTTAAGAGGTTGGGGATATTCAGCATTGCAGACTACATATAAAGAAGGCAACAAACAACTACTGAAAAACATTCATTTGTACTTCCAAGTAACAGGGAAAGAGAAGAAAGCAAATAATCACTATTTGAAACTACTACTTACTCTACCAGATATGATGTGGTCCTGAACATGTTTTCTTTGAGGCCTGTTCTACTGATACCTACAGATTTTGTCTTGTGATATACAGTTGGCTCATATATTACACAATTTTTAGGTTGCAGGAAAGAAACCAAAGGGTGGTGGGGGAGGGCAGGGGAGAAACATATTTTGTTTCACTGGTTGGTAGTCCATGGAGCAAAGGTAAAAACATCTGCCTTATACCAACAGATAAGAGAAAGTCAAAAGATACTTTCTACAAAAATTCCAGACAAAAAAAGGAACTGAAATGATGGGAGTTGGATACACGTACTACAGAGGACCCAGGAAGTGCTTCACTGGGTGGACATTTTCTATGGCAGAAAAATGAATGCTTATAATTCTCCACACTGACAACATATACCTTCAGCACTGCTTGCAAGTCAGTCCCAGGCACTATACATGAGCAGTGCAGGTCTGGGAGTCACAAAGAAAGCACTGAATATACCATTTATGCACCTGCAAAGTAAAAAAACCCTTACCTGTCATTATCCTTTGAGCTTCATATGGCTCCATGTAGCCAGTGTTTTCTCCTTTGCCAGTTTTGCTGCCTTCACTTTTAGCATCAAATGGGTCAGAGTAGTCATCTGCTATTAGGACCTGTAACAGGGAAAAATAAAATTATGAGGACTTCTATTGAATAAGGGGTTTTTAAGAATACTACAAAGCATCCAATGCACAGGATTCATCTTCCCCCCAACTTTTAATGGATCATGAAAAAGAAATTTCAGTTAAGTTTGGTAATATACTTTGTTGCTTTCTTAATTAATTTCCTTAATTTGCATCTTTATAGTCTAGCTTTGATCCTCAGTCTAAAGCATATAGTCCATGTGTGTGCATGTGTGTGTCTTCAATTCACTGATTAACAATCTGTGGCCCGTGGACCACTTGGTCTGCAAGAACGAAAATATGGTCTGCGGTCCCACCATTACTACACTATTGCCTCAAAACTGCATGGCAACGAGAGCAACTGGTCTCATGAAACTCTCTTATAGTGCCAAGGCAACGGGGATGTCGGGAGGGGAGGAGCTGACTACCCACAAGAGAATACTGCTACCACATCAGCCCTAGATTACTAAATATGGTTTTCTGTGGGAGAACAGATGGAGATTACTGGGTGACATATGTTCTGTATCAGAAACTAGAGCTGATGTGGTCTATTGAATGCAATTTTCTGAATTAGTACCCCAATAACCAAATCGAATCTAATGTTGACCAAAACCAGATTTTGGTACTAATGTTGGAGAGTGGTCCCTGGTCAAAATGATCCCTGAGCAAGTGGTCCCTGGTTTAAAAAAATAGGATGTGAACCACTGATGAATGGTGATACCATGAATTTCATAGGGTTTTCTTAGGCAAAGGATACTAAAGAGATGTGTTTACCAATTTCTTCCTCTGAAATATAGCCTACAGCACCTAGTAACCCCCTGTGATCTCCATCCAAGTACTAACGTACTTACGCTTCCAAGATCAGACAAATCTGATGCCTTTGGGGTATTTGGTATCTGGCATTTTTTGATTGGCTCTTGCAAAGAGGCATGGAATAAACCAAAGCATTGCTAATCTGTTACTTGCTAGGGGTTCTCTAGTCAGAGATTTTGCACTGAACAGTGAGTTGGGCTAGATCAGTGGTTCCTAACCTTTGTTCTTCCAAGTGCTTTGGACCTCAGTTTCCACCATTCCTAACAGCTGGCAAGCTTGCTGGGACTTCTAGAAGCTGAAGTCCAAAACACCTGGAGGAGCAAGGGTTGGGAACATCTGGATTAGATGACCCATGAGCCCGCTTCCAACTCTATGGTATTATGACAATTTGAAGGGACTAAAATGGGCATGGCTGAGCTATGCACTCACTTTGCACAGGACAACAAGGAATCCAAAGAGACCTGGCAAGTGGTCTATGTCAACTTATGCTGTGGTCAAGACTCTAGGCTAAGACTTGGGAGATTCTGGTTAAGGTAACTGCTCAGCAATTGGGGGTAACCATGGCCTAATGTCACCCTCTCTCTCAGTCTGGTCATCTTCAGAAGGTTGCTGGAAGAGACCAAAGTAACCCAACTTGGAAACGAATATAGCTATAATGAATAAATGACATCAATAAATCCCATGTAAAGCCAAGCAGTACTGTGGCAGATGTACCTGGAAAAGTACCTCCCAATAAGACTTGGGAAATCAAGCTCCAAAAGCAAGGCTTTATCCTCCAGTAACATGACAAAGCATAACACACAAGTAGAAAACAAAAAGCAAAAAAGTGAGGCAAGGGTGCAGCTGTGCTGGACAAACCATTGCCTGATCAGTAAGGGTGCTTCTTACCATCCTTACGTTCTTAAGAGCCCTGCTAGCTCTTCCCTAATATTACCGTTCCAGAGTAATTATGGTTTCATCTTTAAGCTTTCTTTTCTTTTTGTTATTTTGGACCATTCAAGTGTAAGCCAATGCTGCCCATCATTTGAGGTGTAATTTAAGGTGTATTCAAGGGCCTCATTAAATGCAAATTGCTAAAGATGACAAGTGCAAAATGAAGGGATAGGGAGGGAGGCATCCCCCCTTCCCCCACCCTCACTAAAGATCTGTAATGAATGGCTTGTTATTGCAGCTCTAATGGCTCACTCAAAAAGAGAGAGAGAGGGAGAGATGGGGAATGAGAGGAAGGAAGGGAGAGGGAGAGAGAGAATGAATTGCCTGGTATCTTCTGCCTCATGCGGGCTGAGGCTGTAATCAGCCGCCCTGTCAGAGTGGTGTCAGGGGCTGGGGGCGCGCAGCTCAAAGACAACAGTGTGCATCAGGCAGGAGTAATTTCTCCTCCTAACAAGGGCAGGTTTTATCTGCAAAAGCCCTGCAGCTAAAACACCATCCATTTACTTCCCTGATGATGCCTTGTCAGCTGCTGATAGATAAGTATCTTGGGCGCCCCACTGCCCCCTCCCTCTGCCATATAGGGGCCGACACTGTAATAGTTGCCTTTCTTTAGAAATAGCTGCAGTAAAATGACATGAGATGGGGATAGGGGAGGAGGGAGGAAACACACACAAAAGACTAGCTAATGTATTTTTATTTGATCTTTCTACTTTCCCATTTGTCCCAAACCGAGAGTAAATTAAACACATAAAAGCCGTCAAAGATTGATTTTGTTTAAACCCAACTGTAACACATTCCAGACCCCAAAGTAGTATCAGACATGGGGACAGATATGTTGTATGAGAAATGATCCAATATTTTTAAAATTACAGACAGAAACTCCTGTCACTTGAACTTCCCATATTTACGTTGCAGTTTATATCACGCCTAAAACAGCTGGTTGTTTATGGAGGGTAAAAAACTCCTTCAAAAATATCAGGCAGCCAAACCTTTCAAACTGGATGAAAGTCTGTTCTTTATCCCCTTTTAGGGCATCCATTTAACTAACATAATGAACTGCAAATATAAATCTAGAAATGTTAACAATATGAACCCAAAAATCCTTGGTTGACTTATTCATGGGTCAGTGAAAGTGCTGTAACCTAATTCATCCAAAAAAGTATAGAAAAGGAAACCACCCCTTTCCCTGAGTAGAGTAGCCAACGGAATTTTTGAATGCCTCAGTGGAGAATGGCAGTGGCAGCCAGGGATAGCCGGACTGCTGAGGCACTTTCCCTCTCTGCAGTAAGACCTCAAAATAGACACACATTATATCAAAATCCATAATTTTGGCCCCAAATCTATCCTTGACTTATACATGAGGTCAACTTATACACAAGGATATATGGTAGTTACAATCTGGATAGAAACAAACAAAAGTAGGCAACATTGTACCAAGTCTAGACTGGGCAACTTGGAAGGTGCTGAACAGAGATGCAGAGCCAATCTTATGAAATGGAGCCCACGACATGCAAGTGTGGAGAAGAGAAAACCACAGACCACCTACTGCAATGCAGTCTGAGCCCTGCCACATGCACAATAGAAGACTTCCTTACAGCCACACCAGAGGCGCTCCAAGTGGCTAGGTTTCTGGTCAAAGGTAGTTTAGTATAATGTCAAGTTTTAAACTTTTTGCTTTTAAATACATTATAACTGTACCCTCAATTCGGTTCTGACATGTTAAATAAAAAACCAAATCTGATTTAGGTTCCTACATAATCCAGCAGTAGGACATAGTCCTCCAGTTATGGAAAGTAGGTTGTAGAGCAATTGTCATAAGAGTAGCTATGACAAAGCCATCGTCATGCCTAACATAGCTCTAGCCACAAGCCCAAAAGATGAGGCTCTGCCTAAGGTCAACACTTCAGTGCCATGACTGAATGTGTAACCATCACCTGTCTCGGCTAAGTCCCTCCTCTTTAACATTGAATGTAAAGCCACTCAGATCTTTAAGAATGCTCTTGAAGCCTGATAACAACAGAAAAGGGCTACCTAACAGGGCTCTGCACTTGCTTTTTCTGATAGTCTGAACTTAGACACAGCAGGAGTTCAAATACTGCCATATGAGAAAGTCCAGTCTTTGACAAAATTGGAGGGCTTATTTGAATCCTATCATACACTGCAAACCCCATATCTGCAGGGGATGCATTCCTGAAATTACTGTGGAAAAAGAATAATAGTGAACCCCATTGAAATGAATGACTTTAATGAGAAGTTATCATAGAATCTCACTGGAGGACCTCGAAAATCCGTGTCTCTAGGAATTTGCTAGGTCCTCCAGCAAGATTATCTGGCAGAATTTTACTGTGGAATCACCCGGAGGCCCTATAAAATTCCTAGAGAAAACATATTTTATTAGATGCTGGAAGGTGAAACTGTGCCCTATAGGGAACAGTGGTTATTTTGTACGCAAAGGCCACAGGGGAAAGCCTGAGCCTAGGCATCCTATTGTCTATGATGTTTTGTGAAATTGCTCTAGCACTCCTTCTTTACTTTTTGATCCCTAGGTACTGTTGAATGATTCCAATGAATCACTTTCTGTTTCTCATAGGCTTTAGGCTGCCTGCCTTTTAACACATTCAGGAGATAATTTTTTAAAAGGGAAAATAGGTTTTAAAAGACAACCTTGTGGGATGGGGATGCAATGACTTCATGAATGATAGTCAATTAATGTTCTGTACAGCTGGGTTCTACTACAAAAACGTATGTGTGGGTATGCATACACCTTAAGATGTCTGTTCACCTATGATGACCTCAAAACTTTAATTCTCAGACTTGATTTTAGAGAGAAACCAATAATCTGAATAAAGGACAGTAGGTACAGTACACACTGGCACAAAATTTGGTACATCTACATAAACTGTTAATTCTTGTTACAAAACAATGCCATTCTATCATAACCTCTTGTAAATTAATTACAGCTTATAATTAACCATGTTTCTGAAAATATACAACATTATGCAAATTATGTCTAAGAAACTGAACAATTGTTCTTGGCTTTTATCCTAGAATCTCCGAAAGAGGGGAGAGAGAAAATGGATGCAATCTAAGCAATTACTTTTTTTTAAAACTGCAGGGTTGTATATATGTGATATGTACAAAAACAGGGAGTCTAATACACCAAACATCCTTCTTTAACTTTGCAGCCAAAGTATTCTATTAAGGAAATTTGAAAATATAGGTCACCACCTAAAAGAGGACATAATTGGTTCCATACAATAGTTGACTATAGTGAAATAACAGGCTGAGAATTGATCAGATGATTGGCAATATTTGACTGGTCAATTGACTTCTAGAATCCCAATCACAGTGCAAAATCGATGGTTGCCTTGGGATTTGTGGGAATCATATTCTTGCAACTGGATCTCTTCCTTTCCTTCACAAATCAACAGCAAGCCTTCCGAGTCCAGTAAGCCTGCCAAGACCTAAGCTGCAAGTAGTATAGCCTGCTTCTACCAGAGGAATGATTAAACAGCTGAGGTAGTAGGTGGTACTGAAAGCATCCATCATAAATTCCAAGATCAATATCTGAAATAAATCAAGAGCTTTAGCCCTCGTAAACACAGAGCATTTCGGAAAATCGGCTAATCCAGTATCTGGACGAACATGGCAACCTGGTCTGTTTCAAAGGCAGCAACATCCCTGCATTCTAATTAAAATTAGATATACAGTTCAAGAGCTGTCAAAAGAGAGTCCAGCTGCTCAAGATGCTATTTCAGTTTCAATTACAATTCAGAAAATTTTAGCTTAGACAACGCAGCTGGCCTGTGCTAACACATGGCTTCCTTTATACTTGTTGACAGTTTTTAAATAATCTAGAAAGTTTGGGGGAAAGGGTTTCTTTCATCCATAAAAATATGCTTTGATATGCGATGTTAATTTGATCTACTTCCAGAAAGTCCTACTCTCCCACCTCTTTGTTATGTGGAGGTGATCCTGTGTTCTCCATGTTGGTAGAAAGAAAATCCTGACAGTTTCCAACTCTGGAGGTGAACTGTGTATCTAGTGACTGAGAATCAACCTAGCTAAATGCAGAGAAGTGCAAATTGGCCTTGACAACTATTAATGGAACAGTTGCGATCTGCATTGGTTAAGGGATTACCTACATCAAGTAACTCACAGTTCTGTAAGGCAAGTATCATTCTAAATCTCAAGTCAGAGCAATGGCCTCATCCTATCCAGTCTTTGTTGTAACTGCTGCTGTATTTTGTCCTTTTGCTATATTGATTTTTTAAATATATATATATTGGTATTATCTTTCTATTGTTTCAAATCATTTTGTGACTTAAATTCTCTGGAAACAAAAAATAGTGCAAATGTTTAAAGGTGTAAACATTTTCTATATTCAGGGTATATTGAACAACATTTGTATTATTTGAAAAAAAACAAAATTCTGCAAAAACAAAAACAAAAAATGAACTCTACAGCCAGTGTGAATTAAGATAGGCTAGGGCTGATGGAAGATGCAGTCTAACTTGTAGTATCACAGAGCCCCTGTTCTTGCCATATGCATTGAGTTGTCACTATAGGAAGCAGATGGTTGGAGAAGATTCAGATACAGTTCTGATGCATTAGACATTTTCATCAAGAACTTGATACAGGTGACTTAACAGATTTAGATGCAGAGGACAGTGAAGATCACTCTTCTTCAGATGATGAAATAGATAATGAAATTCTTTCACTTAGCTTATTCTCAGTAAATGAGTATCACGTTTTAATGAGAAGGGTCTTAGAAACTGTAGAAGCGCATTAGACTCCTCTAATAAGCAGAAGGAGACACAAAGTGTAACAGAAGAAGTTACGTAGATCAACCTCAGTTCTGAGTAAACCCAAAACCAAGGGAGTTTCCAATCCCAGGAGTCTTTAAGGAACTAATTGAGTTAAAGTGGAGAGCCATACTAAGTACTAAACATTTGTCAAAAAATGTTGCACTTAGGATATGGAAATCATACATGTATAGTAAGCAAATATGGCACTAAATAAAAACTCCCATGATGCTGCAGCTATAACGTCATCCCTGGAAGAATTAATAATACAATACAAACTTTATTATGGTCACTGACCAGCACAAAAACAGCATTAATGTTTTCACAAGTTGCCCTTCTGTGGATGTAGGATATTGTTTAAGGAGAGATAAGTGCACAAACTTTGCAGCATGCATTAAATAACATTTATAGAGGACTGCAATCTGTTTCAGATGCTATACAGGATTTTGCTTGTTTCACCGCAAAATCAGTACTGGCAACAAACATTAGTAAAATATGTCTTTGGTTTTGCCACTGAGATACAGACCAAAAATCTCATGTAAATCTAGGCAAAAAGCCCTTTTGGGATAAAGCCTTGAATAAAGCATTGGTGGAAACAAAGAACAAAAGACTATCAACAAACTCAAAGAAGAAATGTGACAAAAAACTATTTAGAAATACAAATTCCCCATATGCAAGTTCAGTTCCTTTCACAGAACAAGGGTTTATGGCCAACAAAGAGATTTCAGAACATTCAATCTGATGTTTAATGCAAAATTTCAATTCAGAAAGGGTCAACAACAACAAAGGAGGTGTTGTCCACTCAAATGTGGACAGCAGACAACAATTCTGACTTGGGAAAAAGATACTGGAAGGAAACAGTTGCTGTTTTTCAGTCATCACTGGTTAACAAAAACAACAGGCAAGTGATTTGGCAAGGTTACAGCATTCAGTCTGCAAAATGACTGAAAGACAGATACCTTTTTTCTCAGGTTTCAAAAAAGAAAAAAGCAACACATAGGACAGAGAGAAACAGATCACCTTCTGCAGACTGGTGAAATAGCGCATGTTCACACTCCACAAAAATGTCAAGAGATTTACTGTATCCAAGACACAAATTAGGTCTGATACAGCAGTTCCAGTCTGTACACATTCTCAGTGTACAAACTGAACATACTGTAAAAACTCCTTGTTAATTCAAAGGGTATGTAGAGGGAGAAAACGTGAAGGCAGTGACAGACTTTGTATTTCTAGGTGCAAAGATTACTGCAGATGCAGACTGCAGCCAGGAAATCAGAATAAGTTTACTTCTTGGGAGGAGAGCAATGACCAATCTTGATAAAATAGTGAAGAGTAGAGACATCACACTGGCAACTAAGATCAGCATAGTTAAAGCAATGGTATTCCCCATAGTCACCTACGGATGTGAGAGCTGGACCATAAGAAAGGCTGAGTGAAGGAAGATAGATGCTTTTGAACTGTGGTGTTGGAAGAAAGTTCTGAGAGTGCCTTGGACAGCGAGAAGATCCAACCAGTCCATACTCCAGGAAATAAACCCTGACTGCTCATTGGAGTGAAGGATAGTAGAGGCAAAGATGAAGTACTTTGGCCACATCATGAGAAGACAAGAAAGCTTGGAGAAGACAATGATGCTGGGGAAAATGGAAGGAAAAAGGAAGAGGAGCCAACAAAGGGCAAGATGGATGGATGGTATCCTTGAAATGACTGGTTTGACCTTGAGAAAGAAGAAATTATATCCAAGTTTTGCTACTTCAGTGCTCTTTGGGCTATATGATGAGGGCAACTTGATGGGTTTTTCTTTGTGTCAGGGGACCAGCATCATATTTATGCCCGTTGACTACAACTGTTTCTTTCACTTACACTATGTAACACAATTTTTGTTCCTGGGTTATACATGCATTTTCCCAATAGGTTCTATTATAAAAACATGGAAACAATTTCTTAAACTGCAAAAACTTGGTTGCTGTCTGCACACTGAAAGGTTAAAATGGCATATTTCACATTACGGAAAATTACAAACAAATTGCCTAGACCAGGAATGGGCAAACTTCGGCCCTCAGGGGTTTTTGGACTTCAACTCCCACAATTCCTAACAACCTAAGGAAAGGGCCTGAAGCTGTTAGGAATTGTGAGAGTTGAAGTCCAAAACCCCTTGAGGGACAAAGTTTGCCCATGCCTGGCCTAGACTGAAAGAAATAATAGTACTACCCTCAGCCACAAATGTGAAGTTTCTGGAGTATAACAACTACTTTCAAATTATGTACCACACAATTAAACAGAAAATAACACTTTCAAACCAGGAACAGAAAAAAATCAATTTTTTTACAGAGTGTTATCAAAACTCACTGCAGACCAACAGCCACTAGTTCATGGATCAACACTGGTTCATAGATGACTACTCTCAGTAGCACTGGTGTGGTGAATAATAAGTTTGGGTTTCCAGTAAAGGAATATCATCTATTTTATTTCCCTGTGTGAATATGACTGAAAGGTCAGACATGTGCAAGATGTGTACAAAAGTATCAAGCTGCCGACATGTGTTTTAGCTAGAAATATATTGCCATTCTTCCTCTTCATTTCTGTCTGAATCAAATTAGAAACTGTTATGAACGTAAACCCCATTGCACTCGTATAACAATTCAGAAGTGAAAAGAGCAGCGGAGAGAAAGTTTGGGGGAGGAGAGAACTTAAGTGACTTCACCGTCTGGCAAAAAGCACCCTATATGGTACTTATTTGGCATGGATCTCAAAAACACAAGCTAAAATTAAGCTCAGTCTGCCATAAATTGGGCGTTCTTGGGCTTTCTTCTTCTTCTAAGAACTCCTGTAACGTCCCTTGCTTCTGGCAATAGTTTTCCAGTGAGTAACAATACAGACTGGGTGTATTTGCTTTATGTTTATGATTACGTTTTGTTCTGTTCTGATTAAAAGAAAGATGGGCCCTATCGTCTCTCTCTCCATGGTGTGCAGGCTCACTCAGCAATGCAGATATTTTGGGATCATGCCCTCATTAAGGGTGCAAATTTGTTAATTGCCTATGAAATCTGGAGGAAATCAATAGACATGATTCACATCAGATTTTCTCCTACCTGCCTCTAGCTGCAGATCTGTGGGGTGGGGTCTCAGTGACAACGAATTGTTAGCAACCTCACAAAACAAGAGTTTTCAGGCCTCAACATAGTGTGGGAGAGGGTTTAGGGCTGATTCATGAAGAAACATTTTGCTGGCAGGTCAGTGCAACTATTTGTAGATCCTAATTTGCTCCTGAAAGTGTAATTTTGATGCAGCATTAAGCCCAAACCACAAAGCTGACTATGTACTGTGCCTGTGGGTAACCAAATTTCTTTCAAGAACCCCAAAGCAACATACATGTTCCATTCTCCAATAATCTTACAAAGCAGATTAATCCAAAAGCAAGAGAGAAACTTTCTTAAGGCCATATCTGAGATTTAAATCCAGGTTTCCTTGCTCTAAATTGAAACATTGTGCCCATTACATCATGTAGGTTTCTAACAGCTTGGCTGTTAAAGGAGGAAAACTGAAGTCTCTCTATAGAAGTGGTTCACAACCTTTGATCCTCCAGATGTTTTGGACTTCAGCTCCCACAATTCCTAACAGCTGGTAAATTGGCTGGGATTTATGGGACATGAAGTCCAAAACAACTGGAGGACCAAAGATTATGAAACACTGTATAGAGAGACTATTATAGATGTTACTGCAGAGAGATTTTGGATAGGCATGCTTCTTCACTGACAGAATAATATGTGAATTGAACTAAATCAGTCTGCAAAGGTAATAAATGATATCTGACCCAAAGAAAACCCCATGAAATTAATGGGGTCATCTTGTTGACAGGTGACTTGAAGGCACATATGCACGGAATAAGAAGTGTACAGTGAAGATCAAAAGAATTTAGAGTAAACTAAATGGAACATAAATGACAATTTAAAAGAAAAGCCAAGAATTTCCAAGTCATTAGGTAGCCTAATGTGCCAGCTCAGACCATGAACTTTTAATGGAGAATTGATTCCATTCTAGTTTATCCACAAGTTAAATCATATTGCCATCGGATAAAGTAAAGCCATGAATAAATTTGGCCAACAAGCGGGGGATGTATCAAAAGAAAGAGGAACTACTGTATGTACCTATTATATATTTCCTCAAATTGCCTATTGACTTCATGGTGACCCAATGAATTTCCTATTCAAGTAGTAACCAGGACTACTGTACAGAAGGGCTTTAATACTCTAGGGCACCAAATCCTGTTTGATCCTGGAAGCAAAGCAGTCCTGGGGCCCTTCCACACAGCCCTATGTCCCAGAATATCAAGACAGGAAATCCCACAATATGTGGAAGGGTCCATATTCAGTACCTTGATGGAGAACCACCAATGAATAACAGGTGCGGTGGGTTGCATGTTAGAGGAAGGCACTGGCAAAAATCACCTCTGAGTATTTCTTGGCTAACCGTATATAATTCATGACCTCCCCATAAGTTGATGATGACTTGAGATAACATACATATCGAAGTAGAAATATATTCAAACTATCTTAGGGATTATTCAAATTATTTAAATAATGCAAAGCAATATTCAGACCTGGAGACTATAAAATTACATTTAACACTATCCAACAGGACCAACAGATAATTGCACTATGCAGAAAAGCCATGAATAATCCACATTTTTGTTCCCAGATTATAAATATCATTTCCTAATTGGTTCTATCATAAAAACATGGAAAAGGTTCGCTATTTCCTCGCACTTTTCTTTTTCTTGTTTCATGCACAACTGTTATCTATTCAGTCCCTGATCTGCTGTAACACAAAGAAAATTTTCAATAAAAATTATATATAAAAAAAAAACATGGAAAAGGTTTATTAAATTGCAAAAACTTTGTTTTTGTGGTCTAAAAAATGGCGTATTTTTAATTAAGGAAAATTACAAACAAAGTGCTTAGACTAAAGAAAGTAACAGTACTACCCATAGCCACAGTTTCTGAAGTACAAAAACTATTTTCAAGGTAAATACCCTGTGGTGCAATGACTTAAACCTTTGTGTTGGTAGGACCGCTGACCAATAGGTCAGCTATTCGAATCAGGGGAGAGCAGGTTGAGCTCCCTCTGTCAGCTCCTGCTCCCCATGTGGGGGACATGAGAGAAGCCTTCCACAAGGATGGAAAACATTAAACATCCGGGTGTCTTCTGGGCAACGTCCTTGCAGATGGCCAATTCTCTCATACCAGAAACAACTTGCAGTTTTTCAAGTCACTTCTGACACACACACACACACACACACACACACACACAATTAAACAGGAAATAACCCTTTCAAACAAAGAACAGTTTTTTTAAAAAATGTTAACATAGTGTTATCTGGTTACTGCTGAATTAACAGTTTGTCATTCTCATTGTCCACACATAGTTAGTGCCTGTTAGGTGAACTTCTCATCTGTCAGCTTGCTCTTGAACATACAAACTAACTGCATGAAAGTGGTGTAACTGAGAGCATATGGAATGTATGTCTCCTGAGGGATGGTTCATTCACACATGAGACTGAAACTTCACACAGCAGTCCTCAAAAGATGAACATACATGTGTTAGACTTCCCTTACTCATTGCATCAGGTTACTTGGTGCACCAAAGACATGGCTTTGGACAGAAAACCTACAATTTGGGCTGCTAGTGTGTATGCAAAACACACTATTATACTGGGTTCATGCTACATTCCAATATGTAGATGACAATCCTTCAGAAAAAAAATTCCTGAAAATGCCATGTCTACCTTTCCACAGAATTTCCTGTAAACCCAAGAGCTCTAGCACACAGCTAGGTGAGACATTTCCATTTCCTGGATTTTTTGTTCTTTCTCCAACAAATTAAGTACTGTAATTCCTAGACTGAAGGATCCGTGCCAGCTTTCTTTTGAGATAAAGCTCAAAGCGTTTAAGGTAATCTAATTGGCCTCAAAACACAAAACCAAACACACATGTCTTTAGACAAAATTAACTGCAGCCAGTTTTGTGCTGTGCTTTGTTTTATGACAGCTATCACCTTTCCTGCACATTTCCATAACCACAAAATACAAGGCTAGAACACTTGGCAACAACTTGCAAATACTTCATTCCTGCTGAGACTTTTCCCTGTTGCCTCACTACAAAGAAAACAACAAACTTTGAGCTTCCAATAGGCTGGACGGGGCTTAGTCTGACACACAGTATTCTCTCAACCACAGTCATCTTCTCAATGTCACCTTGATCCAGTTACACGTTCTCAATTTAACAAAACTCAACTCAAGCCCCATCTTCACTGCCATATAATGCAGTTTGAACTGTGTTATAATGGCCAGTGTAAATCCATATAATGCAGATTGAACTCAATTATATGGGTCTACACAGCCATAAGACTCAGTCCATTGCTGTTAATCTCCATTCTGAAACTGCATTATATGCCAGTGTAGATCTAGTGTCATGAAGATAAAGCAATATCCCGCCCAGTATGTCTTCTTTCTGATCTAAAAGAGAAGTCAGGATACAAACATAAACATTAACAAATCTCCTTCTGCCCAACACATTTTAGAAACCCTCCTAGCCATATGACCACTTGGACTTACTTTCATAGCAAAACTAAGCACTTGGCATTCTTAAACCTTAGCAACTGGATTTAAGTTTCCTTTCTAATGCAGTTGCTCCCCCAGTCTCCAGGATTAGTTTGCGTATAATCCTATCATGATTAATTACCGAATAGCAGGTGGATTAGGACAGTTCATTACACAGAAGGCTTCACATATAATCCACATTTCTGGCTGACTATGCCAAAAATGCATCATGCTTTCCATCAGCAAGCATAGCATTTATGCCGCTAGATATTTTTCCTATGCAAATCTGTTTTCTGTGTATGTAGTCATTTGTTTTCAAATGTTTTTCAGGATTGTATCAAACAAACCCAATTTGTTCTGGCTGACAGAAAAAAGCTCCTAAGGGCAAAACCACTACAGATTTTAGTGCTTAAAAACAAAAGTCTGAAATCACCGATGACTTATCCATAATGTTTTTATTCAAAAAAGGGTTCACAAATGTAGGTAGATGATCCCATGAGAACTTCTTGTCTCAGCATCTCTGCCACTCTTCACTTCATATAAAACAGTTCTTAACAATTTATACCTAAGGGTTTCACTTGAACAGCAGGAAATAGAAAGCCAGACACATGGTTTCCTCATGCTGCAGAGCAATTTGAAGTGCCCCCCCCCAATAAAACCCCCCAAAACATTTCTGGGGGTTTGGAGATCAGGAGCAGCACCATTCCAATGATTTTTCAGGTTTGTGGGGAACAGTTTCAACCATTTACCAGCTAGGAACAATACATCTCTTTCTTGTCTTAGCAATATTATGTTGGGAATTCATAAAGTTACCATATTATGTAATTACCAGCAATAAATCTCTTATCAGTATCATGTTTCTACATATGTTATCCAGGGGAAGTCATAGGGAGGAGGGAGCAGGCTTGTTTTCTGCTGCCCTGGAGACTAGGAAGCGGAACAATGGCTTCAAACTACAGGAAAGGAGATTCAACCTGAACATGAGGAAGAACTTCCTGACTGTGAGATCTGTTCAGCAGTGGAACTCTCTGCCCCGGCGTGTGGTTGAGGCTCCTTCTTGGGAGGCTTTTAAACAGAGGCTAGGTGGTTATCTGTCAGGGGCACTTTGAGTGGCATTTTCCTGCTTCTTGGCAGGGGGTTTGGACTGGATGGTCCATGAGGTCTCTTCCAACTCTGTGATTCTATGACACGCACAAACTTTACTGAGCTCAAACCCATCATAATAAAACAACCCAAGTCTTGTAGAATAAATCTATTACAAATATTTGAGTGTAGCAATGAAATCTGTTTTCAAAAGAAGTTACTAGATATCTCTGTCACAGTGAAAATAAATTGTGTGCCTGATACAGAGTTCATTTTGCTTTGTCCACTGTGCCAACAAAGTTCAAAGACATTAGCCATTCGGTTATAACTTTCTGTGCTGTGCTTTTAATTCTGTTAGCAAATTTGAGCTTTAAATAAAAAAAATGATTGGTTTTCTTATTTAATGTATCAAAACAGGCAATAAATCACAAGTATGAAACAAAGGTCAGAATGATGAGAGGATAATGTAATGTGCCTAGTAAAATAATTAATTTTACTTGGATGGACAAAACAAAATTTAGTATTTTATAGAGTCATTGTTTGTCTTCTGTTCATCTCACTTAGCTGGCCTTCCTGCAATGCTGGGCCACCCTAATACTGGGTCCCCAAGCTAGAGCTCTTATGGGGCCTGTTCACCAATCAGCAGGCTTCAAATTGTATGAAGCCACATGAGATTTTGATGCATTTCTCACCGTTGTACAAGAAAGCTGTATACAAGAGATTAAGGCACACATTGTTACAGAAGAATCATAAAGGTCTGGTCTATACTGGTTGGTTAATCCACGGCCCAGTGGTATAATCAGAAGCAGCCACACACACTGTCCTGAACCCAAGGTGAAGGCAGGACAGAGTTGGTTCAATCAGGCCAAGACTGCATTAGTCCCTATTATATGTATCACCATCACCATTCCCAGATGGCCACAGGAGAAGTGAGAGCTCTGTGCCCACAGAAGAGGTGCCCACACAGCCAGGAAGGAGGAGGAATAGGCAGGAGCTCTCATGGAACAGCAATGGCAGCAACATGGGTCTGGCCCATCCCCTTTTCCCTGCACTGATGAGCGCAGAGAAAAGGGAGTGGCAGTGGCCTGTGTGGACAGTGGATAGGACTAAATTGGACCGAATTCTGATGTCCATACTTCACCAAAGCCACATTACTTCTTGTAATGTAAGACTAAACCAGTTTACCCTGTGATAACTACCAGGAGTTCAGCGATTTCATGGGGACAATCAAAATCGAATGCATGGAAAGTATGGATTACTAGGTCCCTGCAGACAAGTCCTAAGTAGACACACATCCACAGACCAAAGAGCTGCCTAACATGACTTTGTCTCGCAAAGCAAAGTCGTATGGCTCAATAAAGACTAAAACATTTATGACAAAATGAAGTCATGCTATAATAAACTTGCTAACCTCTCAGGTGACACAGAGGTCTTTGTTTTTGAGCTACAACAGACTAACATGGTGACTCCTTTGGAAATAATAACCAACCTCTGGAATCCATGGTAAAATATTGTCTCCTACTTTTGTCTAAGGAAATTAATGTGGTAAGATGTAGAAAGACCTATTTTCTAAGTTTTTAGAGAATTCTTAACAAAAAGCAAAAATCCCAGCTAAAGCCATAGATACAAAAATGCTAGTACACATTACAAAAATAAAACAAAGCAAAGCAAAGCTAGAAGCCCACCAAAATTCATGGCTCTCCCATGTTATGATTCCTAAGCTGTCATTATTTAAACCACTTGGCACATACAATACCATGGTCTTCCAGCTGGTTAAAAGCAGTCCTTGAAAGAGAGGTGGGGGAAGAAAGTTGTCACATTTTCCATCTTGACGTGAATCCAGATTTTGACAAATGGCAAAGTTATACAGGGAACAGAGGTAAAGATACACATAGCTCATGTGGACAAGCTGTATTTCAAGTCAGAATGGCAGCTATGCCTGCTCAATGAATGACACTGTCCTAAGCTTTACAGATCTGGTTCATGTGCCACCTGAACATGCTGAAGCATACCTATAGATGTGCAAAAACAAGCAGTGGGATGGTGCAGGAGCATCTTAGGGCCTGACAAGCTCATATCTCCAACAAAGTAACACAAATTCTTCACCTTCTGACAGAAATGTGGAATTATAACAGTGGTTTCTGAACTGCATTGGCATAATTGCTCAAATAAGCACCAGCTTCAACTGCCAAGACTGGATAACTAGTTTTCAAGTGGAACCAGGCTAGATTTAATATTCACTATTATTTTATATCGTACTATTCCAAGTACCGAAAGAGCATTACTTATATTCTTCACACCTTTTCTCCTCCCCCCCCCCCCTTCCAGTCCTGTGAGAAGGCCAGCTGAAACTGCATTTACACTTCAGGGTTGCCTGCTCAGGAGCTGCCCTTGATACAACAAATGGAAGTCCACAACTCCCAGCATGGCAGTTCCCAGAACTCCATTGGACTTCACATGGCTATCCACACCAATGGTAAACTGGCATTGGTGCCCTGTCATACTGGGGAGCTAACTGGGTTCTCCATTGCTGTTTCATCAGCCAGAAAAAAAGACCTGCCACTGTGTTGCTGGCTCAAAGCATCTCCCCAAGAGAGTTTTGCTGGCAATGTTATTATCGTAGAGATCACAACAGGGCATTCAACCATATGATCACCAGAAGCAACATTGCCAGCCACATCTCACCTTTTTAGGGAGCTGCTCCTAGCCATCAATACAATGGCAGGTCTTTTTGATGTATGGACACTGGATCATCCTGGATCCATCCCATTCATATGGTAAAATCATAAAGGAATGGCTCTGTGCCTTCTGGTAAGCTCTGGAATAATTTCTGGTTCTTCTTGTGCAGGATTTTGAAGTGGACCAACTGTACATTGTGCAGACTTGCTCACAGTCGGTTTGAGGTGGGTACCTTTTATTTGACCCATGCAGACATGGGGTGAGTGTCACTATCTCCACTAGAACTTTCTAATGGCCCTTAACACATACATAAGTTGCCAGGAAAATATTTTTTTTGCTTTTTAATATTACCTTACACTTTTTTCCTTAAGGGCCTATAGATTTTAATGGTTTTGGCAACCATCTAGAAAATATAGGATCACCAGGATTAAATCTGTATCCCAAGATCCTACTAAAACAGTTTTAAATACCGTACATAAAGATAAGGAATAGATGGAGATTACCCCTCCCTTAAAGCCTTGTTGTTGAAAGGAAACTTAAAAGATGGTCTCAAAGTCAACCTTAAAATCTGTGGCATAGACACCAAGAGCCCTTGAGCGCTCTAACTGGAGGTCAGCTGTGACCAGCAGTGCTGTAGAATTTGAAGAAGCATGAATGGAGGGTGAAAGGGAGAAATGTGTCAAGAGGAAGGCACATCAAGCCAACCCTGACTGGGACCACCTTCCATCTGGAAACTGATGTCCTCACTGCGGGAGAACATGCAGATAAAGAACAGGGCTCCACAGCCACCTATGGACCGAACGCCAAGACACCACATCTGAAAGACAATCATGCTTGAGCTATGAGGGATCACCTAAGTAAGAAAGGAAACTCATTAAAAACTACCCCAACTACTTACTAAGGTGGTAAAAATGATAAATCCCTGTGCATAGTCCCAAAAATATGGTATCCAATGAGCAAATTACACAGTAAAGGGGAGGGGGAATCCTGCCTTACTTGAGCAATCATGTTGATAAATCTTTAATACCAAACTGGACTGATAGCTAAAGCAGCTGTATATAAGCTGAAAGCTTTTAAATTTTATTTTGCAGTTTTCTGCATGACTCACATATGCTTTGGCAACAGATATTAATAACATTTCTAAAATAAATCTGCAGCATTACATATGCCTGCTAATATAAAATGACACACAGTAGCTAAGTTACAGCTCTGGGTATTAAGGAAATAAAGAGAAATGAAAGGAAGATGTTGCAAATCTGAAGGTGCAAATGTAACATCCATAAGACTGATCATGGAGCAAAGAACCAAAATGCACAGGAACCCCACCCACCACTGGAAAAAAGGCAAACACACAGTTCCAAAAATAATCTCCTACAGATACCATAGTGGATTTTACCAGCACTTCAATGTAACTTTCACTATTTCCAATAATCCTCTCTAATGTGCAGAGGTTCCCTCTCAACAGGCAAACTAGTTGCACTGGACGTAAAAAAACCAGGAACCATAATTTACCCCAATTGTCATTATTTGGTTTTGGAAAGGAGTAGAGAATTCTAGGTGCTTCCAGACAGAACCAAAACCTGTGTTGTGGCTTAAAGGAATCTAGAGTCTTAGTAGACCACAAGTTCAACATGAGTCAACTGTGATACAGCAGATAAAATAACTAATGCAATTGTAGGCTGCATCAAAAGGAATATAGAGGAGTATCGAGGGAAATCATAGTCTCACTCTATCCTGCTTTGATCAGACCTCTCATGGAATATTGCGTCCAATTCTGGACACTACAATTCAAGAAGGATATTGACAAGCTGGAGCATATCCAGAGAACAGCAACCAGAATTATCAAAGAAGAATGGCTGATGGAGCTGAAATTGTTGAGAGGATGTCACGTTGAAGAGATTAAATGAGAAATTAGAAACAAAGTGAGACCATGTATTGTCGAAGGTTTCATGGCTGGAATCACTGGGTTGTTGTAGGATTTTTGGGCTATATGGCCATGTTGTAGAGCAGTGGTTCCCAACCTGGGGTTCCCAGATGTTTTTGGCCTTCATCTCCCAGAAATCCTAACAGCAGGTAAACTGGCTGGGATTTCTGGGAGCTGTAAGCCAAAAACATCTGGGGACCCCAGGTTGAGAACCACTGCTCTAGAGGCATTCTCTCCTGACGTTTGCCTGCATCTATGGCAAGCATCCTCAGAGGTAGTGAGGATCACTACCTCTGAGGATGCTTGCCATAGATGCAGGCAAAACGTCAGGAGAGAATGCCTCTAGAATATGGCCATATAGCCTGAAAAAACCTACAACAACCAAAGTGAGACTATCTGTGACAAAGGAACCAAGAATAGCCTTTAGAATTAAAAGAAAATATTTTTTTTCTTTCATCACAAATACTAGGGTATATTTTAAGGTATAACAATATCTCTATATCAAAAACAGGTCTTGAACAAAGTTGGGAATGTAATGTTTTGGGTTCTCCAAATCCTAAGGCATATTGGAGAAGAATGCTAACCTGTGGATTGTGTGGAGGTAAGATTTAAACTCCAGACTGTCAGGTTCTGTACAAGAAATGGGAGGAAGGACAGATAAGTTTTTTCAGAGTCCTACCACAGCATAACATAGACACCATGTGTTGTCATCTTTACCTAGGACACAAAAAAGAGGAGGAGAAAATGACCAGGGTGAAGTCTGGATAATGTTTTTAAGCTATCACTTCTTACCTCTGATAAGCCTGAAGAGGTCCACAACACCTCTTTTCTGCACTTTATCCTCACAGTGTCCTTGTGATGTTTGCTGTGTGAAAATGACTGCCCCAAAGTCACCCAATAGTTTCAAGACTCAATGGGACTTGTATATTCTTCTTCCAAGTATGGTCAGCCCAATATTCCAGCTTTTATCCAGGCCTTCTTTCTTAAGCCCTGCAGCTGGAGCCCTGGCTATCCAGGTGGAAGGGATAAAAGAGATCTCTTGATGAAGGTTTGGAATCGCTCCTTTAGCATCAAAGTAGAAATTGAGCACTCTTTGTAATATGTGATGGAACTTGCAGATCTCAGCCAGAGAGGGAAAATACCCAGCCTTTTAAGTATGGAGTCAATATTGCCTTTGAATCGGGATTAACTTTCCAGTTACACAAAGGATATAAAGCAGAAGCAGCAAGTTTTGAGCTCATTGTTTGGATAAGTTGCCAACTAAATCTCCCCTTTAATGTCAGAATTTGAAGAAAAAAAGAATCAAACCTCTTAAAAACTCACTGTCTTGGTTCATGACAGCTTTGCTGATTAAAAAACAACAAAATAGAAAAGACAGAGATGAAAATGGCACTAATTTGATCAAAGCTATTAGAACTGAGAAATTCTAATTATGGAAACAAAGTCCATGAACTTCAAGGGGAAAATCCACTGACAATGTCAAAGAGAGAGTTTACAGTCTGTTTCTCTGCCACTGCATGAGCTCTTCACACAGAAAAGACCCATTTTGGCTAAAATGTAATTGTAGAAAGTACGGCGTAAGGTACAAATAAAGTAAATACAGTTGATCAACAGATGACCTGATAAATGAGGCAAAAGTCTTCTCCATAATTTTATATGATTTGACATAGAAGCAAATCATATAAAATTATCAGGTAAAGGTAGCCTGTTTCTCTACTGGCCTATTTTCATCATTGGGAAAAGACATGATGACTAAAGAGATCATCATATTAAGATGAAATCCCATGCCTCTTTAGCATAGCGCTGGGCCTTCTGCTTAAGAAGGATAGGTTCAAAATGATTTCATTTTCACTGACACCTTTGAAGGCTCTCTGTACAACATGGAATGCTTAATGTTCTACACTAAATATACCCAAAAGTTAGTGTACAAAAGAAGCACTAAACTAGAGTGGTCAAAAACATGACTGCAGCATGTAATTCTCCTACAGACTCAAATGGGTTCATTTCCTGGAAAAACCTGAGCACCAGAAAAGAGAAGGATGAGTACGAAACAAACTTCAGGTAACTTATTATAGAATCATAGAATCCTTAAGTTGGAAGAGACCCCGTGGGCCATCCAGACAAACTCCCTGCCAAGAAACTTGGTAATTTTTTTTATTTTATTTTTTTTGCTAATCTTGTCTCTCTGCTCCATCTGTTGAGTTTGGGAGTCTACACAGCCAGTCCTAAGCACGAATGATCCAGACTGGACCTGGAGGCAGGCACACACATTTTACTGAATCTGCTGCAGCATTACGCCCCACGGTCCAGACAGGCCAAGACTGTATCATCCCCACTGGACCATCACTTCACTTTCCATGTCACACCACTACTATTGGTTCGACAGAAACCTCCATGTGAGGTTCTGGCTATCACAAGTGCCCTGTTTTGATGTCAGCAGTGATGCTCATGTGACCAGGAAGAAAAAGCAGGGCCAATAACCTTCTTGCTGGTCACATCAATATGTCTGTTGATGCCAGGATATGGTGCCCATAATGGCCAGGAGCTCAATGGCAGTGGTATCAAATTTGGACAGTGTGCCAATCTGTATCAGAACTGACCCAGCTGTCCAGATGCCCACAGGATACTCCAGAGTTTTCCAGCAAACTCTGGAACATCCCCCAATTATGCCTGAAACAGGGCAAAGCCGGATCTACCCAGTATGAAGTACAACACCCATTAGAAGTACTGGATCATTGTGAGGACAGCCAGCAGTCAATCCAGAGAGAGTCTGGGGTTTCTTGCTCATGTAGACTTGCTCTTCATTAAAAAAAAAAACCCCTACGAAGTCCTATGTCCACTGATGACGACTGCAAACAAATACTGTTTCATTTGTCCCTTTATATTACATTTTTAAAAGACAACCCAAAATATGTTTTATAAAGTATCATCACTATTACAATATGCAAGTGTATATTTTTGAAGTGGTTAGTCTATGAGGGAGACGAGCATTTTATGAGTCTTACATGTACAAGATTTATATACAACTTCAATAGGTTTCCAAGATGAAATTCCTTTTATGGTACTTTCTAAACTCCTCTCAAACTGCAAGTAGATTTTTAAGAGGCAGTTTACACTGCTCTGCTTGGAAAGTATCTCTGTCTCTTCCCTAGCCCACCCCATCTTTCTTTTTGTTTTTTTCCAGAACCAAAAGTATAGGCAGCATCAATGGTTGCCATTACAGGGCTTTGGCAGAGATGTTGTCTCAGCTGGATTTGTTGGTGTTAACTTCTAAGACGATTGCTAAAGCTCTGCACATCTTTGGCCAGAGATATGTAGCTGCCAGGTGCAGCAAATCCCCTTAGATGAGTTTCAGACTTTAAAGCCCCTTAAAAAAGAGAGAGTGAGAAGGGAGAGAGATGGCTGACTGACTACATTTCTGAGAGATCTGATGTGGGAGATTTTTGGCTCAAGTTCCATACTGCCTGTCAACCTTAAGCTATAGCCAACTCATTACTTGAGTAGACACTTTAAAGGGAGAGGAGAGAGGAGAGGGAGATAAATCAGAGAAAGTTGATTGCAAACTTTCACCGACCATCTGCTTTGGTTAAGCATTGCTTCTTTCCGACTTCATAGATACTTTTAACCAAGCAGAGACAGAGTTGCAAAATATTAAGGGAAAGGCAGATTAAGATTATGTCTAATTTTAGTGGTTATTTTGGCAGTCCCACTCTATAAAAATAAAACAAGGAATGCCTTGCAGTTACACATTTCAGACCAATGAATACACCTGCAACCGTATCAGGAAAAGAGGTAAGATACAGGGGATGTGAGGAATGCCTGGAAAAAAGAAGACAGGAGAAGAATTGAACATAAAACTACAAGCATCACAATTCCTAAATTCAAAGACCAGCAGAGTTGGGACTTTATGGCCTCCTCTTCTTCAGCTCTCTTAAGACACATAATACAGTTCCAGAGTGTTTCCCAGCTCTGCAACTTTTAGAGTACCTAGTAGAAGGGAGGCTGATGATTTCAGTAGATAGCAGTATCTAATAGACATATGCCATTCAATCCTGTCATCATAACGTAAGTCTATGGTAGCAACCAAAGGTATTTTGCTTCCTGTGGTGAAGGACAGGATGACACCTGTTCTTCATCCTGTGTAAAGGAGCTGTTGGGGTGACATGTACAACATGTTTTAAGACTTGTGATGGGATAGCATCTTCTACTACACCCAAATTGGCAGGCAAGTAAGAATACCCAGAAAAAAGTTGTGAGGTGCTGATTGCCCAGTCTCTCCAATCAAAAGGAACAACTGGCCAGGAAATGTCTTCTAACCATTATAGTGATCATCCACCAATAGGAATGGTCTGATATGGTGCACCCTGACAGAACATGAGATGAAGAAGAAAAAGGGACAACCAAAATTAAAGAAATTGAATCACTGTCACTATGAAGAAAGGTTAAACATGATGGGCTTTTTAGTTTAGACAATAATGGAAGGAAGGAGGGTCAAAAGGGGATACGAAAGGGTCTTGTAAGTTTGTGAAAAAGTAGAAACAAGAGGTCGTTGTCATGTACCTTCAAGTCATTTCCGACCTATGGTGACTCTATGGAGAACCTATCACAGGGCTTTCTGGGGCTGAGAGAGTGTGACTTGCCCAAGGTCACCCAGTAAGTCTCTGTGGCTGAGCAGGGTCTTGAACCTTGGTTTCCAGAGTTGTCATCAGCTTGATAGGACACACAGCTGTGGCTATGGTTCTCAGTGAGCTTCTTCTGTATGTATGTCCATCATTTCACTTACTATAAGAAGTAACCAAGGTAATCACAATTTCTCTGCAAAGCTGCCTACCAAACTTACTGCCTTCATGTAACCTCAGTATGAAGAAGCCTAATTGGTTTTGCTATTTACAGGGTTTTTTTTAAAGTCTAACTTTTCAAAAGACTGCTCTAATCCTCTTCAAAGCCCAATAATAAGATGAAGTAGAATGGTTCCATCTGGACTTTCACATTGATTGCTGAGTCAGTCTGAGAGAAACATACGACTTAGAGAGAGGGGAGTAAATCTAGAAAAGGATACTCTCAGCATTTGCTCCCAAGCTTTCTGAACAGAAATATGTTTGAGCAGTTCAGGGAAAATGGTTTCACCTAACATTTGATCTACTCAAGTAGGTGGCTCTCCAACAGGATATCTACAGAAAATGCTGTTCCACTGTGAACTCCCCAGAGAGTCTGACTTTGGACAAACCAGACTGCATGAGAGAGACAGAACTTTTTATTTAAGCAACTCCAACCCATGAGGAAAATCTGTAAATAGGCTCATTCTGAAAGTTAAGAGGATGTTGTTGTCTTGATTTTCCTATTATTTTATTTATTTATTACCTTTGTTTCTATCTCACCTTTTCCCTAAAATGAGAATCCAGGGTAACTTAAAATATTTAAAAATTATAATTGAAACATACAAAAAATAAACACTCTAATCATATTAAAATGCACACTTTAAAATAATTTAAGTTAAGCAATACAATTTAAAACAATGCAGCACTTATAATATTTGTTAAAAGTCTGTAATTCTGCAACCCTGTCCTATTGAAAAAAAACCCCTTCTACTGATGGAGGGAGAGTGAGGAGGGGCCGTTCTAGCCTCCCTAGAGAGGAAATTCAAAAGTCTAGACCAGGCCTGAACAACCTTCAGCCCTCCAGGTGTTTTGGACTTCAGCTCCCAGAATTCTTGGCTCTTGACAAGTTGACGTGCTTCTGGAAGCCGAAGCTCCAAATACCTGGGGGCCACATGTTGTGCAAGCCTGGTCTAGGACAGTTACTGAGACAGCCTTGTCTTGGTTCCTACCAGACAAGGAAGGTGGAAGGGCTGAAAAAAGGATTCCTCCTATGGATCTCAGGCTCATATGGGGAGATACATGTTAGAGATCTTGGACCTAAAGCTGTAAAGGGCTTTATTGTTCATATCAAGTTTGCCCTTATCCGATCAATTGCCCTTATCCAATCAATTTCCACCTGTAGTTAGGTGAAAAGGAGAAATAGAATTAGCTTTCATTAGCATACTGGTGCCAGTGTCACTGAAACCCAAACCTCCTTTTGAATAAACAGAACAAAGCCTAAGGAACTCTACGGGCCAATAGCCAAGGGATCAAACAGGAACCTCCCAACACCACTTTTCAGGTTCACTCCCCACCCACCAGGAAACAGAGCTACTATAAATTAAGCCTCCAAGTACCATCACAAGATTAACTCACCATGCAAGGAGCAAAACAATGTTTTTTATTTCCCATATGAATAAACTGCTTCCTAACTCAAGACCGTCATTATAACCTCACTTGCTTAACCTCATCTGTATAAGTAAACCTTGGAAGCTGTTTTGATATCCTTAGGAATTTTAGTAACAGCAAAAAGGAAACTGACTCTGACCCTAACCCCAATCAATTCTCAAAGAGCTGCCCGTGTGTTTGAGTTCTTCTGAGGAGGCCCTTCTCTTTGTCCCACCATCCTAATTGGTATACTTGATATGAACACATGATATGGCCTTCTCAGAGGCTGCTCCTAAGTTTTGGAACCCCCTTCCCAAATAGATTTGACCAGGCATGGGCAAACTTCAGCCCTCCAGGTGTTTTTGGATTCTGACTATCACAATTCCTAACAGCCAGTAGGCTGCTCGGAATTGTGAGATCTGGAGGCCAAAACACCTGAAAGGCTGAAGTTTGTCTATGCTTGGGTTAGATTGACATCTTACTTTCTTTCTGTAAGCAGGTAAAACACATTTTATTTCAGTAGGTTTTTAAGAATGGACTTTTTAGGGGTGACAGGTCTTGTATAATGAGCTGATATTTTATTTGTTGTGGTTGTTATATGATTTATGTTCTTATTTTATGATACTTTAATTAACCTAGAGTTTTTGACTAAAAATTTTAGTCAAAAAATCAACCCCAATCACTGGGTTGACTTATTTATGGGCCAGTGTGAGTACCTTACCTTGGCTCTTATCAAAAAAAGAACCATTCCCTTCTCTGAGCAGAGTGATGAAAGGCATAACCTTATTCTGTTCTGGGAGAATCCAAGAGAAGCACTGATGTCCTCTATTCTCTCTGCCATGGTGCCGCTTCTGGTGTTTTTGAATGCCTGGATGAGGAAATGATGGCTAGACTCCATGGCAGCACTGGTGCTTTCCCTTCTCTGTGGAATGACCCTAAACATATTCATGTGTCACATAAAAATCCATAATTTCCCCAAAAAACATGCCCTTGACTTATACATGAGGTCAACTTATATGTGAGTATATGGTAATTTTGAACTTTTGTATGCTGTGGATTTTAAGCTATGTTTGTTTTAATTGTTGTAAGTAAGCCTCCTTGAGTCCCAAACATGGGAAAAGACAAGAGCTTTTAATTATTGTCATTACCATTATAGTAGTTATTATGCAAGAAGACACAGGAAGTAGTTCAGCCCTATGGCAGATTGCTTGTAGTCATTGCCTTTAATTATGGGAACCTGCTTAGTATCCTTACAACATATAAATAAAGAATGTCAAGTAGACATCCATAATTTCACAAATGCTCCCCTAAGCAAATATACAGTCTGAAGTACAAATGGCAAACAATTTGAATTGGATAGAGTAGGCTATAATTAATCATGAGCAAATATATTTGTAACCATTATCACAACTAACTTAGCATATGAAGTCTGGAAACTTAAATAAAATTAGCTCTTCATTTTATTTTATTTTCTAAGAAGAGACATCCACAACCAGCATCTTAAATGCTTTTTGGCAAAGAATATCTTTCTTGGTCATAATTTGGGGGTAACAGTGGCCAGATGGCTATCTGCATGTACATCTATTTTTGAAAGAGAGTCTTTTACATTGAAGGCTAAAACTATCCACTGTGGTTTGAGTCCTGTCAGAGTTTTTCCAAGAAGTTCTCAGTAGACGCCGCAAAAGCAAAAGAGGGGGAAAGTTAGATTAAGAAAGTGCCAGAACCAGTTTTGCTAGAAAGACACATTTGAGAACTACAGAAGAATCTAAGTTGTATATGCAGCAAATCTGAAAATGCTGTATGAGTTCTTGGTTTTATTGCCCTAGAACTAGACATAGAACTCAAATAATACATCTGCACTGGATTAATGCGGTTTGACAGCATTTTAACAGCTAGGGTTCAGTGTGTGGAATCTTGGGAGTTGCAGTTTCATCAAGTCTTTAGACTTCCCTGCCACAGATTGCTGGTGTCTTACCAAATTGCAAAACCCAATATTCCATAGTATTATGCTGTGGCAGTTAAAGAAGTGCCAAACTGCATCGATCCTACAGTGCAGATGTGCCCCAATTCACAACTTATTAAACTCTAGCAATGAAATAAACAACACTATTTAGAAATGTATGACTTCAACAAAACAACAGCTATCAACATCCTTCTAGTGCAGTGGTTCTCAACCTGTGGGTCCCCAGGTATTTTGGCCTTCAACTCCTAGAAATCCTAACAGCTGGTACACTGGCTGGGATTTCTGGGAGTTGTAGGCCAAAACACCTGGGGACCCACAGGTTGCGAACCACTGCCCTAGTGCATTGGTTGTCAACCTGTGGGTCCCCAGGTGTTTGGCCTACAACTTCCAGAAATCCCAGCCAGTTTACCAGCTGTTAGGATTTCTGGGACTTAAAAGGCCAAAACATCTGGGGACCCACAGATGTGCTTCTGCCTGTATGTCTTACAGTGTGTTCCATATATATTTACAGAAATCTGTCAGGAACTGAATTTAGACACAATTCCAGATCAAGGTTGGCATTAACCATAGTCTGAAAGCCAGATCATGTTCTGAACTTCTAAAGCACCTTTCTCCAACCTGATAGCCTCCAGATGTGTTTGAGCACAACTCTAACCATTCCTAGCTGGCATGTCAAAGGCCAATTATGTTTAAATGTTGCTACGTTGCTTTCAGTGCCCTTCTAATTTAATGGTACAGATCAAAATCAGAGTTCATTTTGCATCTGTGTAACAGAGTAATGGAAGGGTCTCTGGAGGCAGAACATGAGCAGTAACTACAGGCTGTTATTTCAGCCATTACATCAAATTCCAGTTTGGTTTATGTGAACTCCTTTAATAGTTCTATAGACCAAAGGCGAAATGAATTTCAGGATCACATTTCAGGATTACCTTGCCTGATTACATCATCCCTGGATAATGAGGTTCACCAGTCTGAGACAATTCAAAGAGAACCAAGGCTAAACTTCGAGCCACTATGGATAACACATCAATAACGAAAATAGCATAAAATATTTATAAACCCAAATTCACATGACAACAACATTCCATGAAAGTCAAATTGCACTCACTTATCTCCTTGTAACAGAGTTTTAAGTACCCAAGGATTCAGTGCTGACAACTGCTGTTACATGGAATGAGAGTAAAATTCATCTTCCAATAGCTGTCAAACAACCAAATAATAGAGACTGTTTCAAGAAATCTGCCCCATGTTCCAAATTCCATATAAAGCTTCAGCACAATGTGTTATATGTATTTTAAATGCATAAATATGTACATGTATCAATAATGAAAGTAAGGAAGAAGTATAATCATATACAAATTCCCAGTGAGATTTTATCTGGAATACTATAAGGGGTTCTAGTTGTCCCATATCACAGAAACTCTAAAGAGTTGCATAAATTACCAAGGAGCACTTTCTTGAAGATGTACCGTTTAGGGGAAAAATACTCCAAAGGGAATATAATATTGAAAATTATGAACAATGTGGAAAAATAGAGGGTGGAAGCATTCCATTCCCCAGTAATACTGCAATCTAATGAAATTGGCTGGTAGTAGATTTGGGTCAGACAAAAGCAAAAAGTACTACTTCACACAATGCATAGGCTAACTAGAGTAGTTCATGCTATGATAACCAACAGCTTTGATGCTTTTTATAAGCATTACCATGATTCATACAGCATGTATCTAACCATAATAATTTTGCAAAGGAGGTTAAATGGAACTGCACAGTAGAGTCTTGCTTATCTGACATAAATGGGACAGCAGACCGTTGGATAAACAAAAATGTCAGATAATATGGAGTCTCCTACTGTTACCTGCCTGACGCAGCGCTAGACATCTAGAATACTAACAACAGAGACTCAAAGGGTTAAGGCAAGGCAACGTCTTAGGGCTAGAAGGGCCCAGCAGGAAGTGTCTGGATGCGGAAGAGGAGTGTGAAATCACAGAGAGAAGGGAGGATGCTTTGGTCCTGCCTCTTTCCCCCCTTTTCTCCCTCCTTCTCCCCCTTGTCTTGCCCTTTTCACTTATTGGGAATAGAGAGAGAGTTGGGGAGCACTCCTTTAATTGAAGAGAAAATGCTGGAGGAAGAGGGGGACGGTTGGATAAGAGCATTGGATAAGACAGAATGTCGGATAGGTTAAAGTTGTATAAGCGCGAATCTACTGTATATGTTTGTGTGTAGAGAGAATGGGTCTTTAAGTCACCTGTCGACTTATGGCAACCCAATGAATTTCGTAAGCTCAGAGGTGGTTTTGCCAGTTCTTTCCTCTGAAATATAGCCCACAGCACCTGGTATTTCCAGTACTAACCATAGCTGATTCTGCTTGGCTTCCAAGTCCAGATAGGATCTGGTGCCTTCAGGGTATTTAAGTAAACTATGCGTAGGTGGAGTCTTCCCTATTTGTAACCTTCCCACATGTATCTGTTTAGTCTTTGGAGGAAGCAAAATGCTGGACAAGATGGACCCTCAATGTCTTCTCCAGATATAAAAACCCAACTCTCTTTCTTAAGTTTGGTTCAGGAAAATAAACCATTCTTCCAAATGTTACAAAGCTGTTGTTGTTATTTACCCAGCTCTTCCTATGAGACAAGGCAGAGAACTATGGATTAAAATACAACACACTAAAAAAAAACCCACAAAACACCAATTAAAATACTTAACCAGTTAAAAAACCATACCATCAGTTAAAAGAGCATACATATTAAAACAATCATTTCATAATTTAAAATCATTTGTATAGGTTTGCTGGGAGAAATTAGTCTTCAGTGCAGTTTTAATTTCAGACAGAATGTCCAGCTGTTGTTCAACAGCAGGTCATTCTACAATTTGAGAGTGGCCGAAGAAAAACTTTTCTGGGCAGCAGTTGTCAGTCTAGTCCTGACTGACTAAAGTAAATGTCCTCCAGAGGACCTATAAACTGTAATCACAGATTAGAATATGGAATTAGAAATCTTTCAGCCAGGATGGGTGGATTCACAGGGGTTGATATCAATCTATGTGGGATCCAGCCTCTCCTCAAACACTGCTGCTGCGATTAGTAGTAAAACCTATTAGTACATTTCTTCAGCAAACCAGCTTTGTTGGCAAATGTCAATTGTATTTGTGGACAAAAAAAAAACTGTTTGGGGCCCACAAATGATCCACATGGCATCTCCCAAAGCTTTATGATTTCAGAACCATTATGCAAACTTGACTTATTCAAATATTATGCAGTATCAACTTGCTATACGTTTAGATCATCTGCCTTTTATTTACCATGCATTTTCATTATTTATTTATGATACTTCTATGTGTGTTTTCAAGTCATCCATTGATTTATGGCAACAACATGAATTTCATAAGGTTTTCTTAGGCTAGGAATATTCAGGGGTCTCTTCCTACAGCATCTGTTACTACTTGGTGGTTCCCCCTGCAAGCACTAATCAGACCTGACCCTGCTTAACTTCCAGGATCAGACAGGAAATTTAGGCTGTTTTTACATCACCCAGTGGTTCACAATGTGGCTTTAAGCACATACCAAAAGTGATGGTATCCAGTGGAATTCTGACTAAAATTATGAAAGCAATTTCATCTAGATCAGGCATGGGCAAGTTTTGCCCCTTCAGGTGTTTTGGACTTTAAGTCTCACAATTTGTAGCAGCCGGTAAGCTGGCTGGGATTTCCAAGTCCAAAACATCTGGAGGGCTGCAGTTTGCCCGTGCCTGATCTAGAGGAAGACTTGTGTGTTTTCAAGTCAAGTCTAACTTTTGGCAACCCTGTTGTTGGATTTTCTTGGCAAGATTTATTCAGAGGAGATTTTTCATTGCTTCAAGATAAAGGTATCAAATATTTAACCATGTCAGAGCCAGTTTTATTTTATAGAGGGTCAAATTTAGTCTATTTCGTTTTGTTGTACTGTATGCTGTTTTTACTGTATTCTATTTGAATTCTAAACTGAAAGCCATCTTGGTTCCAACATGGGGAGAATGACAGAATATTAAACAAATAACCAACTGGGGAAAACTTGGTCCAACTCTCACAGACAGCGAAGAGTATTTACAGGTTGAGCATCCCTTTTCTTGAATTCTACAACACTCCATATTTAAAACTGTTCGCACAGGTGGCAGAGACACCCTTGCTTTCTGATGGTTCAATGGACATTAACTTTTGTTTCACATATTTAAAATATTGTATGAAATTATCTTCAGGCCATGTGTATGAGATTATACAAAACAAAAATGAATTTCACATTGAGACTTGGGTCACATCTCCAAGATATCTCAGTATGTATGTATGTGCAAAATATAGTTATTCCAAAATCGGATGTCTAAAATACTTTTGGACTCAAGGATTTTAGATAAGGGATGTTCAACCTGTACTGAAGAGAGGCAAGCAATAAATGATTACAAGCATGGCTACCATCTTCATTTATTGAATAATTATTTCAAGAGAATGGGAGCTCAACCTCCTTCCCACCTGTCCTCCCTGTGCATTGTAAGACATGGTTGCTTTCCTTTCAATTTTTTTAATGGGAGCTTAACAGCCATGACATTTAGGCAGAAAAATCGGCAAACATATCAGATTTCATACTTGAGCTTCCAGCAGTGAAGTTGCTTGTTAACCTAGAATCTAATCTTGCACAAAGTCAAAGCAATTCCAGCTGTTTCTTCTCCCACAGAAACAGTCCAGGGCAAAGAAGCGGATTTCTGGGAGGAAATAAAGGATTCAACAAAACTCCAGTGATTGAGTGGGGCTTTGCTATCTAACTACAGGCAAATGGAAAGGACCAGTCACCATACCACAGAATTTGGACTCATCAAACAAAATTCCTCTTCATTCATGTGATATGGAATTGAACTTTGGAATGTAACTGAATATACGTATAACACATCTCTCCTGGAATGTGACACTCCTGGAATTTGACAACCCTACACTGGCATACATTTGTTACTTAACATCTTATTTTTTAACTCTGTTTCAAAGGCAGATTCCGATTTAATCACGTGTGTGCTGCTGTTTTCCCGATGGTCTCTAAATAAGTCCTAAAGCAACTGCGTGCTTCAAGGTGGTAGCCTCACTCACACTCATTTATTTGTGAGGTGGAAGCAGGCAGCTGGTGTACACCCTGGAGACTCTTCGTACAGTACAGATACTGGTTCTTTTTTTTTTTTTCAATCTCTCAGACTCCCAGTCTCTCTCCATTCTTGTGACTCATACACAACACAAGTAGCAAATACATGAAATGTGAGACTGGAGGCAGATGTGAGGCTAGAGAGAGAAGGGCGAGGATCTGTGAAATAAGAGGAGTTATGATGTTTGGATGATGTTTGGATTCCTACCATTTGTCAGATCCTAAGTATCTCCCTAGTCTTGGATCTCATCTGTTTGCAACCTGTGTTTCCATATAAGACTCAAGGCTGGAGAAGGAATTGGGATCTCTGAATTGGTGGGAATCCAAGCATAGTACTCCATGCCTTGCAAATACAGTATGTGCTACACTACCTGTATTCCAAAATATGAAAATTTTAAATGCAAAACACTTTTGGTACCAATTTTGGATAAGGGTGTCTCAACCTGCATCAGCAACTCCAGAAGTTAGAATCCTACCAGGCCTGGAAATGAGATGATCCCAAAGTAACAAACCCTCCTGAAATCCTCCTCTCTTAAATTCCTGGCCATATTGGAAAGGGAAAATATAAGTTGGTTAGGGTGGGATGGAGCACTTCACTGACCAGGAAGCAATAAAGGAAAATATTAGGGATCCAACCCATCCCATTCTTATATGAAGATTTTCTTTCTTTTCTCAATGGTCATCCTCCACATTCATATGTTGAGGAAAACATGACATTAGATATCTTCTGTAACCTTCAAAACCCTAAAAAAAACCATATGACAGGAGTCCAACAACTTAAAAAAAAAGAGAAAACTGCTGGAAAGCATTCGTAAGCCACTCTCTGGCTCCTTGGGGGATGAGTGCTCAATACAGAATTGATAATGAATACATGGCTTTAGGATTTTCATGTGATTCCAACACCAGTTTCGGTTTAAGAGTAATATTTTCTGGAGAAGAGCCAATATTCAGTTAAGACAAATAAAAGCATAAAATCTGATATTTCAAATTATTTCCCAAAGGCACACATATAGAGAACAACACGAATGCTTCCTTATTTGTGTTCCTCTCTAGATGTATACCTTTGGGAAATAACTGGAAATACCAGATTTTAAGGCAAATCATTTTTAAGGCAAATAAGTCTTTTTCTTTTATTTATATAGGGTCACTTGAAATTATAGATGATATTCTAGCAACTGAAAACAGAAGAAATAGAATATGCCATCCAAGGAAGATTTGACATCAATTCCAAGTTACTACTTCCTTTCTGAGAAGAGGCTGGTGGATGTGACACTCAATCAGGCCAGCTGCTGACAACAAGGAGACCAATTACGAAATGGATCAAGGAAAATATGCACATGTTCCAAATCTTTGGGGGTGGGGAGAAGAGAGGGAGCAGGACTGAAAAATTCTACATTAATCAAGCTGTTACAGCCAAATGCAAAGACACTGTCAAGCCACAGCTGCCATGTGCCATTTTAAGAGCATCTTCCACATTACTTGCCGATCCCTCACACATTAGTGAAATTACTTTATGGGCGGGCGGGCGGGCGGGGGGGGGGGCTCCTGTCCAATGTATTGTAGCCAACTCCACACACGGGGGGGGGGGGGATGACAACAAGCATGCAATTTCCTTTAAATCCCAAGGGTATTCTAACAACCATATGTAGATTGTCAAGGGAAAAACTTGACCAGAAGAAACAAAAGAGTACTTTGATATTAAATGCATTGTATTACTTTTTTACATCTTTTTAATGCAAGGATATTCGAATGGAGCAGAGATGAATTAGCATGGGCAAACAGGGAGCTCATGCCTTTCTCCCAATGATGGAACAATGTACATATTTTCTGTTAGCAGTGGATTCAGACTGCAGGGAGAGGGGCAGGGGAAGATTCCACTGAAACATTAGGAAGAATCTCCTAATGGAAAGAGCTGCAGAATATGTCTTGGAAAGTAATAGAGCTTTTAAAGCAGAAGCTGGATGGCCATCTGTTGGAGATGCTTTGATTGTGTTTTCCTGCATAGCAGGAGGTTACACTGGATGGTCCTTGAGTTTTCTTTCAACTTTTTGAATCTATATTTATATTTGAAACAATACTAATTAAAACCTAAAGTCCTTCAGAAAAGTACAAATATACCATAAATGCTGCATGACATTGCTGCTACTACTCTTCCCTGCACATCTACCTGGTGTAACCCAAAGTATTTTTCCCATTAAAAGTAATTCATTTGTAAGTCCATGTCATAGTAGGCTTCTAGATTTTTTTTTCACTTGTGTAAACAATTCTTTTTGAAGTTTCTTAATTTAGGGATCAATTTCAGGCATGTAGTAGATGTGGCTACCCAAGGTTTGCTCTAGTCCTGCATTCTTATTTATTTATAACAGGAGAAGTAGAAGGAAAGACTGGTTGATGGATGAAGCATTCTCTAGTTACAATCTCCCCAATTCCTTCTTTTGTTTCGTTTTCCCACCTCAAATCCATAGTGGCAGAGCAAGAAAGCCCTTTAGGATTGCCAAAAATTGGAAGCGACTTAGAGGTGCACAACAAAAGAGACAAAGTAATGTATTTTTGCTTTACTAATGCTGATAGTTTTTTCTGTTTGTATTGGGGCTTTACAACATAGTTATAAGAGCATTTATGCAACCCCCAAGCAAATCGGTTGAGGTTCCTGCATTATTTTAAACTATACTGGTCTAATTGGTTATAGAAAACTATCTGAAAAGCTGTATCTTAAAAAAAAAACCCCTAAAAAGAATTATTTTAATGGCTTCAAAATTTCACTACCTCAAATATGTGGGAAGAGCTACTTTCTGATATGCTGTTTGGAAAAAGAAAAGAAATACAGACATGTTTTATCTCAGTAAGCAACTCTGAAGTTAACAAATATTAAACTAATCTTACTATACATCCTTATGTATATTCTAACACAGTAATCCAGGTCTGGAGCATTTAATCTCAAATCTTGAGTATCAATAATCAGAAGGTAGACTTTTAACTACAGGCAGAAGGTGTTTCTGCTCTGCTGAATAGTCAAGGGAAGAGCTGTGCTATTTATAGCAGGTCTGTCAGATCCAGAGGATTCATATACAGTACTTGCCAATCACAGTGACTGCTGCTGCACATCCCTCTTCCTTCTGTGTCTGAACAGGAGACTGGAATTCAAACAGACATACTATATATACTGAAGTACATACGACTCATGTATAAGTTGAGAGCATGTTTTGATATTGATATGACGTGTAGATATGTTGGGGGTCATTCTGCAGACGAGAAAAGTGCCACCCTGGTCACCACAATTTTCCTGCCCAGGCATTCAAAAGGGTCAGAAGCACTGCCATGGCAAGAAGCCAGTGCTTCTTTTAGGTTGTAACAGGACAGACTAAGCCCTCATCTTCCATGACTCTTTTCAGAGAAGGGAACGTTTCATTTTTTATAAGGGTTAAAGTATAGTACTTACACTAACCTCCTGGTTAAGACGATCCAGGTCTTTTTGGTTAAGAATTTGGACTAAAATTTCTCAACTTATAAGTAGTGGGTCTTTCCACAATTCGTTGGGAATCACTCACAAGCCATGTAATTTAGGTTTTCAGTCCAGATCACATATAACATGGAAATAAATGACTAAACACAATACATTTATTGTGTAAATAAATGCATTGTGTTCCTCTAGCAAAGATGGACCAAATCTCCATTTCTTTTTTAAAAAAATACTAGAAATGTGTTATTATGTGAGCAAAGGATGTACCAATGGTTCCTTTTCACTAAATGTCTGCAGAAAACTGAGAATATAACCACCAGATCGTGAATGTACCATATATACTCGAAGATAAGCAGAGGATTTACGGTCTGAAAAAGCCTCCCTTGGCTTATAATGGGGTTGATCCAGCAGCAGAGCCTAGAGGCCATTGCTTGCAATATATGATATACAGTAGAGTCTCGCTTATCCAACCTTTGTTTATCCAACGTTCTGTATTATTCAAAATAGTCTGCCTCCCACCTGGATCCACAGGTGAGAGGAGTAATGTCCAGGGTGGGAGAAAGAAAGAACACTAGTCTGTTTTTGTGCTAAATACAGTATTTACTACAGAACGTTACCGTGTATTGAACTGCTTTTTCTGTCTATTTGTTGTAAAACATGATGTTCTGGTGCTTAATTTGCAGAATCATAGGCTTTTCCTTAATCCTTCCTTATTATCCAACATTTTCGCTTATCCAACGTTCTGCCAGCCTGTTTATGTTGGATAAATGAGACTGTACTGTATATCATATATAATATGAGATGAGAGAGAAATATCATATATTGCTCTCTCATCTTCATATATTTCTCTCTCATCTTCTCTTCCCTAAACAGTGAGTTTTCTTTTCTGCTTCCACTCTGCTTCTCTTCCCAGGCTGGAATGTTTTGAAAAGGGAAAGGAGGGGGAGAGAAGCCCTTGCAAGTCAGGAACATCCATTAATCTTATAAAAGCATTTCCCCCTGAAATATTTATTAATCTCTCCTACCAATATATAGGCATTTTCCTCTGCGAGCCTTTGAAATCCCTATGTACCTATATATCTCTATCTATCTATATACAAAAAGATTATATATGAATTTTCCCTCATATGTTTACAGGTCTTTGCAAATCCTATATACATATAGATATCTAGAGATTTCCATGTACCTATAAATATATATAGAGATACCTCTATCTATCTATCTATCTATCTATCTATCTATCTATCTATCTATCTATCTATCTATCTATCTATCTATCTATCTATCTATCTATCTGTATATCTCTCTGTGTGTATGTGTGTAACATCCTTGCTGATGGCTAATTCTCTCATACCAGAAGTGACTTGCAATTCTGACAACAACAACAAAAATGACTTAATCCATGATATGGATTCATTCATGTGCCATCTTTACAATTGCATAATGGTGCCCAACATATGAATGGAAAAGTTGAATTGAAGATTTGAATGGTCAATCCTAATGCATGGAACAGGAAAAGGATGGCTACACGTGAACTTGAAGAGAAGGACAAGTGTGCCACTGTCTATTTCTTTAGGAAGCAACCATAATTTCATATTACATGGAAACTGAGTCCTAGCCTCTTTGACAACTAAGTCTCTATCTTGTTCTCTCTCTCTCTCTTTCCAACATAGTTCACTGAAGTGCAACATAATATTGGATAATGGTAGCGCTCAAAGAGTCACAGTGAATTCCAAACATTTTTCCAAAGAGATAATCTAATCAAAATTTAGGTCAAAAAGATAATCTAATAAATTAGACTACAGTGCTGCAGCTAAATTTGTATTTAAATGCCAGTGAAGGGCGGACATGGAGATCACGCAAGTCTGTACATCTGAAATGCCTCACTTGGATGACTTAGATGTTCTGGCTTGGTTATTCAGCTAATACCTGTTTTTCTCACAAAACCTCATTTCTCTATGAGTTTGGTTCCTTTAGTTGACTAGAAAGGGAGATGTTATTCAAGGATGCCTCAACAACCTGCACAGGCATAGTTAGCTTGACAGAGAAGGGAGTGCTTTCGTTGTGTGATTGCTTCATGGCAGGCATTTGAAGTGGATGGCCCTTTGTGATCTCTTCCAACTCTATAATTCTATGATATTTTTGACAGTCTGTTTTGGAAAGAATGAGCTTTCAGTGGGACAAAATTAGTACCTTATTTTTAAAAAGATGTTCTTACTAATTAAACATGGAGCATGGCCCCACCAGTTCTTGATATAACGATCAAGCCTGTGCTACAGAACACAGTTTATTGCTATAGTACAGAATATACTAATAAGGAAATACTACAGTACTCTAACCAAAATGTACTGAGCATGATGCAGTACACGTTTTAATCCCTTTGGTTAAGAAGCACTCCTAATTCTGTGGACACATCTACACTGACACTATAATGTGGCTTCAAGATGACTCAAAACTACGGTGGTCACAAAACACACACCATCAATGTACACTGCCATGTAGATTAAAGGATTTGCAGCACATTAAAGCCTCCAGTGGCGCAATGGGTTAAACCCGTGTGCTGGCAGGATGGCTGACCAAAAGGTCGACGGTTCAAATCCGGGGAGCAGAGTGAGTTCCATTTGTCAGCTCCAACTTCTCATGAAGGGGCACGAGAGAAGCATCCCACAGGATGATAAAACATCCGGGAGTTCCCTGGCCAATGTCCTTGCAGAAGGAAAATTCTCTCACATCAGAAGCAACACATCAGAAGCAACTGACCCCCTGATAAATGTAATTTATTACTTCTACTCTTTTTTTCATCTTCTATGCCTCTGCAGCACAGATGCACATCTCCCTCAGAAATAGGACAACTGCAGAGCGGTTTGAGGCCAGGTTCTGTGTTAATGGGATCACCTTCCTGGCCTCAAACCAGTTCCAGACCTCTCAATCCAATCACCATGCAGCAAAACCAGTTACTCCCAAACCAGATCCAAGCGGCATTATAATATCAGAGTAAATGGGGCCCTTGATGAAGAAAATGCCACATCTGGACTCAACCTCTGTGGAAGCATTCCTAGAACACACTTTATCACCCCTACATTTTTAGCCAAAGAGATCTGGCCACTGGCTCAACTGGAAAGGAAGTCGATAAAAACTCCGAAGGAACACTTTGTAGTTTTCCTTTGTGGTCAGGAAGCCAACTCCTACAAAAGTTTGCAGAAATATCATCAGAGATATCTGAACAGGAAAATAAGGAAAGTTCCATTGTTGGATCTGTGTCATTAAGAGTTCAGAGAAATCTTGCTGTAGATTCCTATGATCTGAAAAGAATTTGTGTTAAGGATGCCTCTGGTACAAGCAAGGTACCAATCATGAACCCCACATATTTGTAATGTTTTTCACTGCCATTAACTCACACATTCAAGAACAATATCATTTATTTTACAGACACATGATAAAGAGATCAAGTTGGGCTCCCAACTGTGCAATAATCAATTCTGATTATTCATGAATGTGATTAATATGCTCTAACACTCTCTGGGCCAGCGGTTCTCAACCTGTGGGTCCCCAGGTGTTTTGGCCTACAACTCCCAAAACTCCCAGCCAGTTTACCAGCTGTTAGGATTTCTGGGAGTTGAAGGCCAAAACATCTGAGGACCCACAGGTTTGAGAACCACTGCTCTAGGCCCTCCAATTGACTCTGATCAATTTCTACCAGTTGATGAACACTGAATTGCACCGGAGGACCGACACATTCCTAGAGAAAATACTCCTCTAGCCACTTGTAGGTTCTCCAGTGTCGATCTCAGGGGGAAGTTGTGCTCTAGGAGAACCTAGAGATTCCTGTTCTCAAGTAAAAAAAAAGTGGCTTTGTATTCAGTTTTCCTCTATGGGTTCTGCACACCTAACATCAGTGAATGTGTGAAGCTGATGGTAGTCCCTGGACATTAATTCAGGTTATTCTCTGTGATGCTTTCAAGTCTTCCAACAACAACAACAACAACAACAACATCAAGGGTACTGAAGATGTCTCGACTTCAACCTGAAAAGGCAGGTCCAGTTTATCTCAGGTTTCTTCTCCCACTCCCTTGTCTCATTCAATTCTTCTTGTCCCCAAAGGATCCTTCCAGTCAGTCTACCAGTCCAAATGCTCCTCACTCTTTCCTGTCCTTACTGATAAGCAAGAGCAATGAGTGGCAAACAAACTGGCATGGAGTGGGAAAGATAGAGAAAAAGAGGGGGGGGGGGTCTTCCCTCTTCTCCTTATGGTGTGTTTCTGTGCAATAAGGCAAGGCATCAAGATTTTTAGAAAAAATATTTGCCACTTTATATTGGTTTGGGAAATTTGGAATTAGTAAAGAAAAAAGGCACGTTAAAAATTAAAATGGGGAGGTACGAATTTGTATCCTAGTGGTATTTGACAGCAAGATGATCAAACAAGAATATACACCCTGCAGTTTGATATCTTCTTAGGGAAGCAAACTCCACTATCACTTAATTAAAAAGTATGCAATTAGGCTTGTTTAGTGAGATGCATCTAGACTTAAAAAGCAAATACTTTTGGGACCAGTTATCTTGGTTTAATTTTTGCAGTCTTCTTTTTTTTTTCTTCACTTTGAGGGTATAGCTAAATTGTGTTACTTTTATCTTTATAAGATTGCCAGAATCAGACCTTTTCAGTTTGCTTTTTCTACAAAGACTTCAGCTCATGCTTTTATCATTTCTTGCCCTGACTGCTCTAGTCTTCTTTCGACCAGTCTTTCTTTAATTTGTCTTACTCCCTGGTTATCATCCAACATTTTGGCTGCTAAGATTATATTTTATGGCCCATTGATTTGATTGTGCTACCCCAACTGTCATAACTCTGTTTTTTTCTTTCCTTTTATGGAACCATTATAACTGCCTTGTTTTAATTTGTGAAGCTCAAAATGGTACGGTTTGCCCCATTTTTCATTTCTAATTATTTTCTTGCTCGGAATTTTTGTTCCTTGAGTTCCATTCCTTGCTCAAGGCAGAATTTTGGTTTTGTTTTTTTTTTTTTTACTGACTAGTTTTTCTCTCTTGCTGCTCCATAGCCTTGGAACTGTCTCCCCAAGTATTTGCAGCTTGTTCCTTCATACATTGTTTAAATTCTATTAGCTTTTTGTTTCCAGTGTGTTTCTATAGTCAACACTGGAAATGGATAGATTTTGATAGAATTCCGTAATAACAAAGCAATTTGGTCAAAAGAAATATTGACTGCTGTTGTGGGCCTTGAAGCCAAGTTCAATTTATAGCAACCTATCAAAGGGTTTTATTCAGAGAAGGTTTGCTATTCGCTTCCTTGAAAGTTGAGAGACACACCCAGGATCACCTAATGGGTTTCCATGGCTAAGTGGGGGTTCAAAACCTGGTCTCCTAGAGTTGCAGTCCAACATTAAAACTGCTATATGACATGGATCATCATCATTGTTGCTGTTGCTATTTGCCTTCAAGTTGCTTCTGACTTATGGTGAACATATCATGAGTGTTTGGGAAATGGAGACTTTGACTTTGCTTTCTTCAGAACTGAGTGTGACTTGCTCAAGGTCACTCGATTGATTTCCATTATTGAGTGGGGCTGAGGGGGGGGGGAGGTCTCCACAGTTAGAATCCAATGCTCAAACCACTTCAATGCTCAAACCACAGTAAGAATACAGTGCTCAAACCACTATACCAAGCTGTCTCTGGCTCATGTACACAGACAGATAAACAGTAAGTCCTGTTGCATGACCATGAAGCCAAAGGAATATGTAGGGGGATGAGATGAAAATACTTCTGCTTCCAAGTTCCTATATCACTACCACACACACACACACACACACACAAAGAAAAAGTATTCTTTTAATAAATGCTTCAAAACTTCAATATCTGCCAAACTACTTGCTCTTTAAAATACAAATAAGGTCTATGTATGCCATGTATGCTTTTTCCCCAACTCCCTGCAATATAGATGAAAATTTTCAATGCAATTACTCATTTCCCTGAAAGAATTAAATGTTTCCAGTTGAAAGTATATGACTGACACAGCAATAAATATTTTATTATACCTTTAATCTTCTTTTATTCTGACAAAGTGATTTATTTGGGATTACATGTGGACAGGATATCATTTGTCAACTTTAAAATACCATAGAAATGTGTTACCATCGACTTCAGCCATGTTATGCGCTCGTACATGTGCAGTTCCAAAAAACTGACCAATCTTTGAGGACGTCCCGTATGCATGGCCCCATTTAAATGAACTGGATATGCCTATCTGCCATAGCACAACAGCATATGCATCACTCACATTCATTTCAGTGGATTTTGCACAGGAGGGACTGTTCTGCAGTATATGAAAGTGTTACAAGGGAAAAAATATCCAAAGTACTTGTACAACCTGCTGCATTCCTCTCTTTTGCTAACAGTTTGCCAAATAATTGTTCATTTTCTTTTAAAAGGAGAGTACTCAAGACTCAACTATTAAATCACTCTGTGTTCCTTAAAGCATATAAACAAAGCAAAATTAAAAAGATTTTCTATCAGTTTTTAACAATAAATGTTTTTTTTTTCCCTCATGAAGATCTTCCTGATGATAAGTGCTGTTCAACAGTGGAATATGCTGTCTGGGAGTGTGGTGAAGTCTCCTATGGAGGCTTCTAAACAGAGGCTGGCCATCTGTAAGGATTGCATATTCCGCATGACTGGAGGTTGGACTGTATAGCCCTTGGAGTTTCTTCAAACTCTATGATTCCATGAATTGTTTGTATTTATTTAGTTCCTTCATACATCTGGTCTCCCAGCATTCTGGTGATGTCACCAAGTAATACGCCTTGGGGGGAAAGGCTTCCTATAGTCCCTTCTCCTTCTCATTCCCATCACTGCTTGCTCAACTGGAGAGGACAAAAGCCCTGGGGGATAGCATGTGGATGTCTCATGCTGGGTGGAGAATTTAGCAAACACCTGACAAAGACAACTTCATGCACATCTCCTTGCATCTTGCCTAAACTCAAGGCCATAAAACTAAGACCACTACTACTCTTCTTCAAAATCAGGCCGATTTAATTTTGTCCAAAATTATACTAACATATCTGGTCTAAACAATTCTATTTCCTAGACGAAGAAAGATATGGTGTTCCTGCCCCATTCCATGGACAGAGGGTGATTACATTGGCAGGCTGACTTCTACCATGTAATCATGCCTGGTAAGCCTTTTTCTTTCAATACCATCCTACTATATGAAGATGAAATTATACTAATCCCTTTGTTGTATTGATGGCAAATCTCTATCCAATTGTTGAACACAGACAAAAAAATCAGTACTATAATGTGAAGTCACCCCAAAGGCACTAGGACTACACACAATGGGCCCTTGATATCCATGGAAGTCTGGTTCCAGGACCTCCATGGATATAAAAATTCATGGATGCTCAAGCCCCGTTTTATACAGTCATGTGGTAAAATAGTGTCCCTGATATAGAATCAGGGGTGGGGTTGGGGGTCTGCGTGTTAATGTTGACAAGCTGCAGATGATGTATGTCCTTTACAACTCTGAACCTTCAGGTGCCTTTTCAGTTCTGTTTGTCCACTGGGAAACCTCTCAGCATCAGCCACATCACTGAAATCCCCTGCAGTCGACAAGAGAAACTGAAAAACCCTTTTTTATACTCTCCAGGTATACTGCATTGCATCTTCCATCATAGCCACTGACCATGATGGTTGTAGGTAAGCACATCTGGAGAATACCAGAATGAGAAAGTCTTCTGTAGAATTAACTCTCAATTTGTGTATGAAGTAGTGGCCACATCACAATGTTTACCCATACAAACCAAGAGTGCATTATAAAACACATTCAATAACCTGGAGCACCTGGTATAAGATTGCTAAAAAGGCAGGCCACTCATCAGTACCAATCTGTCCATGGTTACCAATTAGTTTCTGGTCAAATTCCGAATTATAGTTTTCACCACCTATGCTCTCAATGAATTTGATCCTATCCAACAGCGATCAACTAGTTGATGGAGTGGGATCCTGTGAGGAGCTGACTTGTGTCCTCTTAGGCAAGCACACTCTGGACTTCAACAAAATTGATTTCTGTAACCTGAGGGAAACACCGGGTGATATCCCATGACCAGAGATGCTCAAAGGAAAAAGAGTTCATGGGAGGTGTCTAAAAAAACTAGGGTGGATGTACAGATAACTTTCAGAAGGGAATGGAAGAGGGGTAAAAGGTAAAGGTAAAGGTAGTCCCCTGACATTAAGTCCAGTCATGTCTGACTCTGGGGTGTGGTGCTCATCTCCATTTCTAAGCCGAAGAGCCAGCGTTGTCCGTAGACACCTCCAAGGTCATGTGGCCAGCATGACTGCATGGAGCGCCGTTACCTTCCCGCCAGAGCGGTTCCTATTGATCTACTCACATTTGCATGTTTTCGAACTGCTAGGCTGGCAGAAGCTAGGGCTGACAGCGGAAGCTCATGCCGCTCCCCGGAATCGAACCTGCGACCTTTCGATCAACAAGCTCAGCAGCTCAATGCTTTAACCAACTGTTCCATCGGGGGTACCAAACAGAAATGCAAATAAATAGGCAATATCAATTAAACTCCCTAAGCATTTAATTTTTTGGACTATATTTAGAGTAAGAGTAAGTACAAGGAAATGGCAGGGCCACTATGTAGAAAAGATGCTAATATTATAATAAGGGGAAGAGAGAAGGCCAAATTATTTAATACTTTCATATTCTCAAAATTCTCAAGGAAGGAGAACAATGCTGCACCTTGTGAAAATGGTATTAATCTCGCAGCAAGACAACCACAGCCTAGAATAGGTAAACAGGTAGCAAACGAATAACTAACTTTGTTTTTGTTGTTGTGTGCCTATCATGGGGCTTTCCTGGCCAATTCCCCCCCCCCCCCCTGGGCTCTGCCGTATAGTCCAGATTATCAAAGCAGCAGATCCACATTATCTGCTTTGAACTAGATTATATGAGGCCCCTTCCTAACAGCTGTATAAAAACCACATTGAATTGGATTATATGACAGTGAACTCAGATAATCCAGTTCAAAGCAGATATCGTGGATTATCTGCCTTGATATTCTGGGTTATATGTCTGTGTGGAAGGGCCCTGAGTCTACGTTTTCATATAATCCAGTTCAAAGCAGATAATCTGGATTTTATATGACAGTGTAGAAGGGGTCCCACTGCAGTAATCTTTGAGAATTCTTGGAGGACAGGAACGGTCCCAGCAGACTGGAGGAGAGCAAGTATTTTCCCCATCTTGAAAAAAAGCAAAAAGGGCTTAGAAACAACTGATCAATCAGTTTGATGTCCGTGTCTGGAATGTTCTAGAACTGAAGCACCAAAGTAGGGAAACACTGATTTAAATGATAAAACAGAAGGCATATCTATCTACTTTGAAAATGATTTCAAATGAGAAGATGAGTAGCTCACACTCTAGAGAACAGTAGCAGAATTCAAAATGACCTTGACAGATGGAGAGCTGGGTCAAAAACAAACAAAATGAATCTCAACAGGAAGTAATATTCTGTATTACACACAGGCAGAAAAAATGAAATGCACAGATACAGGAAGGGTGCCACCTGGTTCACAACACACGTGAAAAGGATCTTGGAATCTTGGTAACAACGAAGATCAATGTAAGTCAACGATCTGATGCAGCATCAACACGAATACAATGACCAGAGTGAGAGAACAGTGAATTGTAGTGTCCAGTTCTGGCCACTACAATTCAAGAAGGATTCTGGCAAGTTGGAATGTGTCCAACACAGAGTGACCAAGATGATGAAAGCTCTGGAAACCTAGCCTTATGCAGAATGATGCATTTTGCTTGGAGAACACTATGAGGTGATGTGACAAACATCTCTAACTCACTGAAGTGATGTCATGTAGAAGATGAAGCCAACTTGTTTTGTGCTTCCCCAGAGAATAGAACATGAACCAATCGATTCAAATTACAAGAAAAAAAAGTCTACCTAAACATGAAGAACTCTTTTTATTGACTTTAACAGCTGTTCAATAGTGGAATAGATTGCCCCAGAAAATAGTAGATTCTCCCACTTTGGTAATATTTAAACAGAGGCTGAACTGTCACCTCTCAGGAGTGCTTTGATGGCAGAGAGTTGGAGTATATGATCCTTTCCTTATGATCCTTTGCAACTCTGAAAATTGTATGATCTGAGGTTTGGGCACTGGAAAAATAAGCAATCCATCTGTACAGTAGCATTAATGAAATGTTTATTTCATTTGATATGACTCAACACTACGGAATTATGAGTTGCATTTTTACAAGGTGTTTGGCTGCCCATGCCAAAGAACGCTTGTGCCTCACCAAACTAAAAATCCCAATGTTCCATAGCTTTGAGCCATGACAGCTTAAGTGGTGTCAAACTGCATTAATTATACAGTGTAAGTGGACCCTGAATATCTTCCAGATATCTTTCTGTCTTCCACTGACGACCCAGTTCTGATCCCTGAAACATTTGGAATTAGCAGGACCCATCTGTGCTAGCACCTTCCTTGTGAAATACTTTGACACTAGAGTTCTGAGAATTCGAAGATTGGTCAGACCAAGGCAGAAAATTGGAAACCTACATGAAAATTAATGGACAGCTTTTGTACATATCAACACTGAAGCCATCTGGCTAGGATATATATTGCAAACATTAATGAAATAAAAACTGATCTTTTCATGAAGGAATCCTTGACTGGGCTTGGTAAAGACCTAAAAGGTTCAAAGCACAATTTTGGGTTGTTAACCATTTCCCTGAGACAAATGTCCCCATTTATAAAATGGCCTAGTTCTTGCACTGCTCAACATATCAGGAATATTTGCAGCTAGAGCAAGGCATCATCCCCCCAGGCTGCAAAATGGACAACGCTATCATAATCCTAGATTGCAACACTTGGTAAACATGTAGAAATACTTGGGAACAAAGCACATGCTTTCTGCTTCTGCCTGGAGCATTGTCTTGCTTTGAAATAGTACCTTCCCACTGCAAAAGCTGAGAGATATAAATATGTTGCAACTGATAACAAGTCATTTCAACTTTGATCTCTGCCTTACCTGTGCAACCAAATTTCTTCTTCTGTTTACACATATTTGTATCAAACCCTATCACCATCTGCTTCTCTCTGTTGTATCTATTCCAGGTCCAAAGCCTCCATTGTTGCTAGATACCATTAAGTGACAATGTACATAGTCCAGATATGTATATCTATTTAAACCACTCTGAAAACATGTGCACAAGTAACCACCTCCCTGTAAGGGGAGGGAAGCAAGAAAGGATGAGTTACAGCATAGTTAAGGCCAGGAATTATGTGAGGTGTTGTCTCAAAGATCTGAAAGGTAAACAGCCTGAAAAAAAGAGATTCCACCTAAATATTAGGAAAAATGTCCTGATGATAAGACCTTCTTTGACAGTGGAATGAGGTGGAGTCTCCTTCTCTGGAAGTTTTTAAACAGGGTGACCATTTGTTGGGAGTGCTTTGATCGTGTGTTACTGCATGGCAGAAGATTGGACTAGGTGGCACCTTGTGATCTCTTCCAACTCAATGTTTCTATTATTCTAGTGCCCTTCAGATCTTTTAGATGACAACTCCTATAACCTCTGACCACTGGCCACAGGTAGAACAGTGGGCAGAAAGTCTCTACTTGTCATTCTAGAAATTGCTTCTGCTTACCGTACTCAATACTATTGCAGATAACAGACTAGCGGTCTGATTCAGTGTAAGGTAGATTCATCCTGTTCACAGAATGTCTTTTCAACCTGTTGTTAAATGACATCACACTGGCTTTGATTTATGGCAACTCTATGAATGGAAGCTCTCCAAGACGCTGGCATGAACAGCCCTGCTAAGATCTTGCAAACTCAGGGCAGCTGCAACTTCCTTAAGCCAATCCACCAACAATGTGACCTTCCTCTTCTGTTAGTGACTTCAACTTCATCAAGGCATTTTTAACGTAATTATCACTAAAGAATCATGATAATGAAATATCACAATTATTTCAAAGTCCTGCCCAGGCAGGACATGAGGACTGAACAAATTAGCTGCATACCAGCAAGAGAAGCTTTGATTTTTTTCTTGAACAATAGTTCATGCTGTGTTACGCTGTAAAACCATCTTTGAAAACAAAGGGGAAATTCAAATGACAAGGTGCCATTTCCTCCTCTGTATTCTAGGGAATGTTGGAATTCCATGGAGGCTTATCAGGGCTTCCTCAATGAGAAAAAAGAGCCTACTCAGGAGAGGGCCAGCTTATTCACTCATTGTTAAGTAACCACTGCCACTAAGGATACCAAAGGAGTACAAGATAAGATACATTGGGCGCACTCAAAGTTGATGAGGCTCAACAGGCCTAATGTACAAAAAGTAGAGAATACTATAAAGTGCATAAACAAAGAAAGAAGCAGAAAGACAAGATCTTAATTACATTGGAAATGCTTTAGAATCATAGAATCATAAAGTTGGAAGAGACCTCATGGGCCATCCAGTCCAACCCCCTGCCAAGAAGCAGGAAAACTGCATTCAAAGCACACACACACACACACACCCCTCGACGGATGGCCATCCAGCCTCTGTTTAAAAGCTTTAAAAGAAGGAGCCTTCACCACACTCCGGGGCAGAGAGTTCCACTGCTGAATGGCTCTCACAGTCAGGAAGTTCTTCCTCATGTTCAGATGGAATCTCCTCTCTTGTAGTTTGATGCCATTGTTCCGCGTCCTAGTCTCCAGGGAAGCAGAAAAAAAGCTTGCTCCCTCCTCCCTGTGGCTTCCTCTCACATATTTATACATGGCTATCATGTCTCCTCTTAGCCTTCTCGTCTTCAGGCTAAAGATGCCCATCTCTTTAAGCTGCTCCTCATAGGGCTGGTTCTCCAGACCATTGATCATTTTAGTCACCCTTCTCTGGACAAATTCCAGCTTGTCAATATCTCTTTCAAACCTTATGATTTATTCTCCAGAGATACTTCTCAACAATTAAATAAAATCAATTTACCAAGTCCTACACAGAGTTATAATCTTAAAAACAACCGATGTATCATAAAATATCAAAACAGAAATCACTGAATATCTATGTATGCTTTCAGACATGAGTACTATGAGTCTTTGTTGCCATTAACTGAATGTTACTTTTTCAGAGTGTGACAAAAAGGAATCATAAGATCATTCCTAGAATCATAGAATCATGGAACTAGAAGAGACCACAAGGACCATCCAGTCTAGCTCCCTACCATGGAAGAAGACACAATCAAAGCACTCATGATAAATCGTCACCCAGACTCTGGTCTCTTCTTGTTTAATAGGGCTGGAGAGATCCCTTCATGAATGGAGAATCCTCAATGCAATATGTTTATAATACATGAAAAAGGTGGAAGGTCTGTTTTCAAAAACTGAATAGCAACAAACTAAAACAATAAATATGTTTTGAGCCCTTGACTGAAGCTGCTCTTTGGACTGTGATAACTTTAGATTGTGACACTGCTATTTTGGTGATGATCATCTCCGGAGAAAGCTCATTCAGCAGGGCCACAGACCATGAAACTCCTTCTCTTGAAAAAGCTGGATTTTAAGAACTTCAAAACCGGTATGCTGGTGCCACAAAAAAATACCATTCCAAAAGATGCCTCTTTCCCTTGATTTTATTGACTGTCACAAATGATTATACATGCCAGCTGGATACAAAACCAAAACTGATTAAAACATGTCTGCTGCATTTCCAACACATGGCTGACACAAAAATTATACACACTAATGTGATAGCAAACCTACCCTTAAACCTCCTGGATATTCAACACACTCCTTTGAATGCATGTGTACTGACTAAAGCAGCAAGGAGTATTTTGCATATGACTCAGGTTATGGCAGTTCAAATAAACCCTGCTACCCAAGTTCTTTATCTGAGGAATTAAAACATTTTCTCTTTTGTAGATCTGAAAACACAACCACTATCTGTTACACAGTCTTGACAACAGTCGCAGCAAGCTGTGATGTCTTTCAGTTGGCCAGATATTAAGCCACTGAGTCACCAGGCAAGGCATTTCTAGTTCACCGAAGAAAAGCCAAATTGACCAGACAGAGGTCTCCACTCCCTTAGTGACTTAAACGGGTTGCATCTTAAGAATGGAGCACTGACCAGCAATGCACAAGTGTGGCTGAAAAGTTCTGAATGCAGGCCCAACCCACCACAATCCCCAGATTTAAGCACCAAACTGGCAACACCTATAATTTGTCCATCAGAAAGCTGGAGGTGTTGACAAAAGAAAGACTTGTCAAGCCAGAAATGCCTGGATCTGGTTCCCAAGCTCAGCTGCAAAATCTGCCTGAGGAAAGTGTCACCCACTCCAGCAAAGAGGAAGGAAATGGTAATTGGTTAAAGCCCTGTTACTGCCCTATCAATGCCCTGTGACAAATGGATGCAGGCAATATCTAAGCCAGGAGAAGTGACTCCCTGCCACCACCACCATCAACAACAACAACATACTACCCAGAAAAAAACACTTCAGTTTTGCCTTTCAATAGTTGCATAATGCAGGGTGGAGGTGGACCTATTTGTAATAATCTGCACCTAAGCCAAAAAAGTGTTCCTTATTTCAGAATCCATACCAAAGAGCACACTCATCTGCCTGACCCACTGTAACACATCTCTAGAGGAGTGTCCAAGTAGAGCCAGTGTGCAATATGGTTGATTTGGCTTGGGAAAGGCAAATCAAATCCCAACTCAGCCCTAGAAATGTCACAATTTCTCAGACTGGATATAAACGTTCATATAATTCAGTTCTGACTGCAGATTAAATGCACTAAACTGGATTCTGTGAGTCTACACTACCATATAATCGAGTTGAATGCAGTTTATCTGAATTCTGAAACTGCGCTGTATGACAGTGTAGCTCCAGCCTTGGTACAACCTAAAGTGGTGGTGAGAATACAGAGGTACAATCTCACACTGTATGTGAATGAGAAAGAAGAAGCAGGGAACGAAGTCCAGAGGACTTATAGAGATCCACCAAACCAAGCCTCCTGAAGAGGTCACATCCCTGCATGCAGGAGTCACTGGCGCTGTTGACAATCAGACTCTCTCCATGCATCATGGCAGTCCCCAATCTACTCTCTACTGGTCTCTTTGCTGTCCCAAATGTTGTCCCTTTTGTGTTTTGTAAGGCACTTCCCACACCAACTGAAACTAGGGATGGGCTTAGTGACCAAATCTCAGGCGCCCAGAGCTGGTTCAACCACAGGCCATGGACTCAAGCCAGGGAGGAAGGCGTTGCCTGTCCACACATGCAAATCAACCCTTAGGGTCAAGGTCTGTTACAAAGGGATCTTCCCAATCCCCCCAGACACCACAGCTTTACCCACCTGTTCACCTTGGTGGAGTGAACCCAACATGTGTTAGTCAGAACAAAACAGAGGGATCCTCCTTCCTTCTGAACCCTCTACTACACTGTGACCTCCCTATAAAATCAGTGAGGTGAGACACTACGTCTGAACACTAAGGAATTCTTGAAGTTGGGTCCTTTCACAAGGTTTTGGGACTGTGGTGCCTCATCCAACTGCCATAATCCCGACGTAGTGGGGTTATTCAGTGGGATTATTCAAACATCCCACTGAAAGGCTTTGAAAGAACAAGGTGCATAAAATCAAGTCAGGGGCTGCTGTAATTGCCCCAAAGCATTCAGTTCAAACTTTTGGTATTAGAGTCTCTCTCTCTCTTAGCATCCTAATAGCAGGTGACACCAAATTGGGAGGGATAGCCAATACTCCAGAAAACAGAAGCAAAATTCAAAACCATCAAAATGAAGTTCAATAGGGACAAATGAAAGAGATTCCACTTAGTTAGAAAATGAAATGCCAAGATATAGAATGGGGGATGCCTGGCTTGACGGCAATACGTGTGAAAAAGATCTTGGGAGTCCTTGTGGACAACAAGTTAAACATGAGCCAACAATAAAAGTCAATAGGATTCTGGCCTGCATAAATAGGAGTGTAGTGTCTACATCCAGGGAAGTCATGCAACCCATGCTCTATTCTGCTTTGGTCAGACCACATCTGGAATCACACTGTGTCCAGTTCTGGGCACCACAATTGAAGGGAGATATTGACAAGCTGAAATGTGTCCAGAGGAGGGCGACTAAAATCATCAACGGTCTGGAGAACAATCCCTATGAGGAGTGGCTTAAAGAACTGGGCATCTCTAGCCTGCAGAATAGACGGCTGAGGGGAGACATGATGGGGGCCATGTATACATATGTGAGGGGAAGTCATAGGGAGGAGGGAGTAAGCTTGTTTTCTGCTGCCCTGGAAACTAGGATGCGGAACAATCTGCCCCCCCCCCCCCCTAATTTTTTTCAGGTTTTAAAAAACGGGTTTACTTATGAATTTTAACTGGTTAACCAAATCCCCATGCTAAGTCTATAAGAAGCCGAAGAGCCAGTGTTGTCCATAGACATTTCCAAGGTCATGTGGCCAGCATGACTGCATGGAGAGCTGTTACCTTCCTGCTGGAGCGGTACCTATTGATCTACTCACATTTGCATGTTTTTGAACTGCTAGGTTGGCAGAAGTGGGGCTGACAGCAGGAGTTCATGCCGCTCTCCTGATTTGAACCTGCGACCTTTTGGTTAGCAAGTTCAGCAGCTCAGTGGTTTAACCCATTGCGCCACTGGGGGCTCCTCTTTTCAATTTAACTAGTAAAGGTAAAGGTTTTCCCTTGACATTAAGTCCAATTGTGTCTGACTCTGGGGGTTGGTGCTCATCTCCATTTCTAAACCGAAGAGCCAGCGCTGTCCTTAGACACTTCCAAGGTCATGTGGCCGGCATGAGTACATGGAGTGCTATTACCTTCCTGCTGGAGCGGTACCTATTAATCTACTCACATTTGCATGCTTTCGAACTACTAGGTTGGCAGAAGCTGGGGCTGACAGCGGGAGCTCATGCTGCTCTCTGGATTCGAACCTGCAACCTTTTGGTCAACAAGCTCAGCTTGTTGGTAGGTAGAAACTGAGGGGGGTAGAAACTGAAATAGGTAGAAAGTGCTATGAATTGTGAGGGGGCTCCGAAGGGATAACAAAGGAATTAATCTTCAACTGAGAGATAAGGTGAAGAGCATCAGAAAGACAAGTTGGGCTTGGCAGGAAATGGGTTGTTCAGTCCCCAAAGGAGCCCCCAGTGGCGCAGTGGGTTAAACCCCTGTGCCGGCAGGACTGAAGGCAGGAATGAAGACCGACAGATTGCAGGTTCGAATCCGGGGAAAAGCGGATGAGTTCCCTCTATCAGCTCCAGCTCCTCATGCGGGGACATGAGAGAAACCTCCCACAAGGATGATAAAACATCAAAATCACCCGGGCGTCCCCTGGGCAACGTCCTTGCAGACAACCAATTTTCTCACACCAGAAGCGACTTGCAGTTTCTCTGGTCGCTCCTGACATGACAAAAACAAAAAGTCCCCAAAGGCACACCGAAAACATGGCCATATAGACCTCACAACCTCTGAGGATGCTTGCCACAGATGCAGGCGAAACGTCAGGAGAGAATGCTTCTAGAACATGGCCATACAGCCCGGAAAACTTATAGCAACCCAATAAATAATATGCTGCACTAATTCGAGAGATGCACCCTGCATGGTGCCCCTTTGGTGCCCTCTCTCTCTCTCACACACACATACACACTTACTTTCTCCTTCTTGGCGCCGCTGTCCGGTGCGGGCTCGGCGCACTTGTTGAGCTTCTTGTGTCCGGAGCCGGTGCTCCCGGGGGGGCTCCAGGTGACGCCGCCAACTCCCCCTGCGCCTCCGCTTTTGCCCCCGCCCTCGTTGCTGGGCTCGATCTTGATGAGCCGGTGCTTCGGGGAGATGTACTTGACGGCGGAGGCGGCGGTGGCGGCGGGGTCTGTTCCGGGGGCGGCGCGGCGCTCGCTCTGGCTGCGGAAGAGCTGGGGCGAGGCGGAGGCCACCGAGGAGGAGGATCCTCCGGAGCCGGCGGCGGTGCTGGCGCTGCTCCCTCCGCAGCAGGAGGCGGCCGAGAAGGGCTTGGCGGTGGCGACGGCGGTGGCGTCGCTGCTCTCGGCCAGGAGCAGCTCCTCGGGCGCGCAGTACTCGGCGCGGCAGAGGGCGCGCAGCTTCCGCAGCGAGGAGCCCGGCCCGCTGTAAGGGTCCTCGAAGTCGCGCTCCTTCTGGGCCCGGTAGGCGCGGAGCAGGTCGCTGGTGTCGTGGCGCGGGAAGGCCGGCGAGGTGTGGTGCCGGTGGCTGTGGCTGTGGTTCAAACTGGGGGGGCCTCCTCCGCCTCCTCCGTTGCTGCCGTTCCCTCCGCTCCCGCTCACCGCCGTCCCGTTGCGCTTGTCGCGGTAGTCCGGCCGGGGGGGCTGCGGGGGGCTCTTGGTCTTGTTGTTGCCCAGGCTGAAGTACTTATTCAGCCATTTGGCCATGACGCCTGCCAACGACGCCCATCGGGGAGGCTCAGCGCCGCGCCCGCTCCAGCCTCGCCTCCATGCCGGAGAAGTTTCTTCTCCTCTCTGGAGAGAGAGGCGCCTTTCGCTGGGCTCGCCTCTCTCCCTCTCTCGCCTGAACTTTGCCGACTTTGCCAGCAGGACCTGACGCACGCGCTCGCTCCTCCTCCTCCTCCTCCTCCAAGCCTTGCCCTTCCCTTCTCCACTCACGGGAGACCTTTCGCCGCGCCGCCGCCTCCTGCGCTCGCGCTCCCTCTCTCAAGCTCTTCCTCGCCCGCTTTCAGTGGCCCCGCCCCTGCTGGGAAAGGGGCGGGACAAAGAGTGCGCTCCCCTGCCATTGGCTCGGGCTTCCCCGGGCTCAAAGAAAGGGGCGGGCTGCTCCTTGAACGTCGCTCTCCCTGCCGCCGCAGGTGGCCAGCACTCCTCTCTGCCCTCCCAGGGGAGCAAACGAAGGCCAGGATAAGGAAGGCGTGCTGGGTAACGCTCTGAGCTTCGGTCCCAGCTATCATAGCCCCCGTGGCGAAACCCCTGTGCCAGCAGGACTGAAGACCGACAGGTCGCAGGTTCGACTCCAAGGAGAGGCGGATGAGCTCACTTTATCAGCTCCAGCTGCTCATGTGGGGACATGAGAGAAGCCTCCCACAAATCATCCGGGCATATCCTGGGCAACATCCTTGCAGACGGCCAATTCTCTCACACCAGAAGCGACTTGCAGTTTCTTAAGTCACTCATGACACGACAAAAACAAAAAACTAACCATCATACCAGAGCTCAGATAGCTCAGAATGTTACGCACATTCCGCAACAGCGGTTGTGAATCGGGGAAGGAGAGAGCAGCACACTGAGGAGGGCAGGAATATACTTCAATTGGTGGAAGGATAGAAAGGAGGGGAGGGTTATGATAAAGTTTAGGGTTTGGGGTAGGATTAGGGTTAGAATTAGTCTTAAGGGTTAGAGTTAGGTTTAGGGTTAAGGTTTGGGTTAGGATTAGGGTTTGGGTTAGGGTTTAAGGGTTAGGGTTCAGGTTAGGGTTAGGTTTTCCCATTAAAGAATTCTTACATTCCTTCTATAATATTTGTTCCATTCTGCATTGCGCAAACCACGCTCCTGAAGGAGCAAAGCGGAAACGGCGTAAGGCTCAGAGCTTCTGGACCCAGCTTTCATACTATTACCTTTAGCTAATGTATGCCAGGCCACAGACAGATAATATAGGAGGAATGTAAGAGTTCTTTAATGGTGAAACCCTTACCCTAATCCTGAACCGTACCATAAGCCTAAACCTAACCCCTTGTTGTTGTTCATTCGTTCAGTCGTCTCCGACTCTTCGTGACCTCATGGACCAGCCCACGCCAGAGCTCCCTGTCGGCCGTTACCACCCCCAGCTCCCTCAAGGTCAGTCCAGTCACTTCAAGGATGCCATCCATCCATCTTGCCCTTGGTCGGCCCCTCTTCCTTTTGCCTTCCACTTTCCCCAGCATAATTGTCTTCTCTAGGCTTTCCTGTCTCCTCATGATGTGACCAAAGTACTTCAACTTTGTCTCTAGTATCTTTCCCTCCAGTGAGCAGTCGGGCTTTATTTCCTGGAGGATGGACTGGTTGGATCTTCTCGCAGTCCAAGGCACTCTCAGCACTTTCCTCCAACACTACAGCTCAAAAGCATCGATCTTCCTTCGCTCAGCCTTCCCTAAGGTCCAGCTCTCACATCCGTAGGTTACTACAGGGAATACCATGGCTTTGACTAGGCGGATCTTTGTTGCCAGTCTGATGTCTCTACTCTTTACTATTTTATCGAGATTGGACATTGCTCTCCTCCCAAGAAGTAAGCGTCTTCTGATTTCCTGGCCACAGTCTGCATCTGCAGTAATCTTTGCACTTAGAAATACAAAGTCTGTCACGGCCTCCACGGTTTCTCCCTCTATTTTCCTAACCCCTTACCCAAACCCTTAACCTAACCCTTACACTAACCCAAACCCTAAACCTAACCCCTAACCCTTACTCTAACTCCTAACCCTAACCCTGGACTGTACCGTAAGCCTAACCCTTTACCCTAATCCAAACCCTAAACCTTACCTTAACCCTACCCCTTAAACCTTACCCTAATCCAAACTTTAAACCTTACCCTAACCCTTACCCTAACCCTAAACCTTACCTTAACCCTAACCCCTAACCCTTACCCTAATCCAAACCCTAAACCTTACCCTAACCCTTACTGTAACCCTGAATTGTACCGTAAGCTTAAGCCTAACCCCTTACCCTAGCCCAAACCCTAAACCTTATCCTAACCCTGAACCGTACCCAAACTGTAACCCCTAACCATACCCTAAACCTTGCCCTAACTCTTACCCTAAGCATCCCCTCCTTTCTATACTTCCTTCACTCTCCCCACTCTTACTCCGCCCCCTCTCTTCCCTTATTCACAGCCACCTTTGCAGCATCTCCGTAACAGTCAGAACTTCCGGACCCAGCTATCATACTATCAACAAATAAAGTTTATTATTGGCTATGGGCTTGGGTGGGGCTTATCATAGCCTTCCTCTGGGCTTCCTCGGAGCTTCCAGACCCAGCTATCATACTATCATGAAGGAAGGATAGAAAGGAGGGGACGCTTGGGATCAAACCACCCCTGAATTTTTTCAGGTGTACACATAGGTAAAACTCAAAGCACTGCTGGTGTGCTTCTCCTGCTCAGGTGGTGGGTCCCTCTAAGCACAACTTGTAGCTGAAGCTTGGATGGCCCTGCAGGATGTGAGATGTACAATGTGCCCTCAATATCTGCTAGGTTTTTTTTCCAGGATCCCCCATGGATCCGAAAATGTGTAGATACTTAGTTCCCATTATACACAAAGGCATGGTAAAATGGTATATTTATATTTGTTTTCCATGATATTAACTTTTATTAACAAAAAAGAAGAAAACATAATAATAAAATGAGCAAGCACATTAGAAGGTTATGTTGTTGTTTTTTAAAAAAAACACCCTACTAATGTACTTTCTAACTTTTTTTTCCATGTCAGGAGCCAACTTGAGAATCTGCAAGTCACTTCTGGTGAGAGAATTGGCTGTCTGCAAGGATGTTGCGCAGGGGATGCCCGAATGTATTGATGTTTTACCATCCTTGTGGGAGGCTTCTCTCATGTCCCTGCAAGGGGAGCTGGAGCTGACAGAGGGAGCTCACCCGCACTCTCTCCAGATTTAAAACTCTGACCTGTTGGTCTTCAGCCCTGCCGGCACAAGGGTTTAATCTATTACACCACTGGGGGCTCCTTACTTTCTAACTAGTACCAGATAACACAAATATATATATATATATATATATACACAGAAAATAAAACATGCCAACATAGAGACATATACAGTTAACATTTATACCTATTTAAAATGGCAAAATCAAGGTTTGTCTTTTGGATTTTATAAAAAGTATTTTCAATCTGTGGATGGTTGAATCCATAAGTGTTGAATCCTTGGATAGAGATGTTCAACTGTACAATGCCACCTTCCTTGTGTGTTGGTACCCTGTAGTCTTCTATCCATCCAGCTAGAAGTGCCCCTTTGGCTACTGCTAACAGGTGCTGCTGGTCTTCCGGATGCAATTCCTGTTTGTCTCTATGGACAACTACCCTAAGGCTGCTATCCTTTCTTTTCCTGCCTCTCCGGACTCCAGAAAAATTAACAGATGAAAACAAAAGCCTTGCTGACGACTCCACTACTTGGTCAGGCATTTGTTCTGCTTTATTAGCAACACTTCCCCATTCACTTTGCTCCCTGCCCCCACCTGTTTTAAAGTGGGGGTCACCCTGAACACTTTGTGTCATAAATATAAAAGGGAATTGGGGTGGGAAGCAATGAAATGCCAGAGACAATCCATGTAGTGTTACATTCACACTAATGTGAGCAGCAGAGCCAAGCTAAGCTAGGACATGGCTCCGTCACAGAATGCATGCTCTTTTTTTTCCAAGCAGAAAGTCTTTGGTTCAATTTCAAACATCTCAAGGGTGAACTAGACAAGGATCTTGTCTGGGGAGTTGCTGCCAGTTAGAATTGTCAAAACAGGGAGATGAGGGAATTGTGTGACTCAGGGAAACTCCTTGTGGCTTGACTTATGCATCCACCAGAGGTGTGCAGTGTTACAGCAGCATTGAGCTCAACTGCAAAAATGTCTTGAACAAAATGATAGGACAGAGAGAGAAGTGAGTAAAGGGAGACAGTTTACAACAAGATTTTTTTCATATCAGAAGCAACTTGAGAAACTGCAAGTCTCTTCTGGTGTGAGAGAATTGGCCGCCTGCAAGGATGTTGCCCAGGGGACACTAAGATGTTTTTGATGTTTTACTATCCTTGTTAGAGGCTTCTCTCATGCATGGGGAGCTGGAGCTGACAGGGGGAGCTCAACCTACTCTCCCCAAATTCGAACCGCTAACCTCTCGGTCAGCAGGCCTGCCGGCATAAGGATTTAACCCATTGGGCCACCGTGGCTCTTATAACAAGATTTCCCATGAATTTTACAGGGCCGAAGACCCTGTTGATTTACATCAGCAGCACAGGGCATAGGTAATTGTAGAGTGGATAAAATGGTAATAAAAGACATTTAAAACAAAAATTAAACAGCATCCCCCAGAAGAGTTGGTATCTTAAAACCCCTTTACTATGCTAGATTGTACAGTTAGACGGGTCACTGAAATGTTCTAGAACATTACCTAGCATATTTCTTCAATTGTAAGGAGCCTCTGGTGGCACAGTGGGTTATTTTATTTTGTTACTTTATGTATTTTGTTGTGATGCAATTTTTCTGTTGTTTTATGTCTAACTCTGCTGTATTATTTTGGGCTTGGCCTCATGTTAGCCGTCCCGAGTCCCCTTTGGGGAGATGGTGGTGGAGTATAAATAAAGAATATTATTATCATCATCATCATCATCATCATCATCATCATCATCATCATTAAACCACTGAGCTGCTAAACTTGTTGACTGAAAGATCACAGGTTTGAATTCGGGAAGCGACGTGAGCTTCCACTGTCAGCCCCAGCTTCTGCCAACGTAGCAGTTCGAAAACATGCATATGTGAGTAGATCAATAGGTACTGCTTCGGCGGGGTGGGGAGGTAACGGTGCTCCATGCAGTCCTGCTGGCCACATGACCTTGGAGGTGTCTAAGGACAACACTCACACTTCGGCTTAGAAATGGAGATGAGCACCAATCCCCAGAGTCAGACACAACTGGACTTAATGTCAGGGGAAAACCTTTACCTTTACCTAAGGTGCTATCAATTATAAAACGCACTCTAATTTCAGTACAAAAATACATAAGGTACATTAATATGTGCATATTAACTGATGTTCATATGGGAGTTGGGAGGGTTTCTTAGAATTGAAGAAATACAGAAATATTCAAACAGGCTTTTGCCGTCAACTAGCCTCACACTTGGCCTATTCAGCTTTAGGGTATTTGAAAAAGAGCTTTCCTAAGAGGTTGCCAAAGTCTGAACATGGGACCTCCTGTGTACAAACTACATGCTCCATCATTGAGATACGGTTTTTCCTATGGTTATGTGGCGAACCAAAAGCAAACAAGAACAGAAACCGGCTTACCGCAGACTTAGCATTTATTTTTCATAAAGAGTGAAGTGGCATGGAGATGCATAAATATCCAGTAGACATCTGTCCGGTTGAAGCTCTCCATTGTCTCCATGGTTGTGTTTTCAGAGAAACACATTGCCCCTTCACATGTCTTGTTCAGCAGGACATACTTTATAACATGTACAATCTGGTAAACTGTAAAAGGTGGATAAAACAGCATTTGGAATGGACTGGTCGTCAAAAGATAATTCCAGAAACAGAACAACAATATGAATAAAAGGATAATACCTCCCAGACAAAATCATCCATTTCATATAGCTCCAAATTATGCTACTTACCAATTTATTTATTTTTAGAAATGTTTTCTGGCCTGCTTTGGATCTTGTGGTAACTCTGTACTTCAGCTGCATGCTTTGTTGTCCTCTCCTCCTTCTCACAAGAGTTCTGGCTGATGCTTTTAGAAGCTGTCTGGGCTTTATTCACTAGCAATTTAACTGTGCAGACTCTTTCATTTGGAATGATATAAAATGAAGCAACCCCAAACACTCATGCCTAGAAGAGCTTACCATATTCCTGCAATTGTCCCAGATATTGTTTGTGCAGGAGCTTGTAAACTTGTGTAGTTTCATATATTCACTCCCTTTAAAAATGGTGGTGACAGATCACATTTGGGAAACTTACTCTTGGGGGCTCTGGAAGAAATGGTGCCTTGAGTTGTGTGAAGCCAAGGCCAGCAGAAAACACATTCTGATTCCTCTCAACCGTTTGCACATTAATGCGTAGACTCACTAAACATCTGCACTGGGTTTAAGTCCTACTGAGTGCAGCAGAAGAACAGATTTTTGAGAGCTGGTAGGATGAAAAGATGACCTTTACAACACATTCTAAGTTGATCAAATACTGGTCCAGTCAGCAAAAACAACAGAGTCAAGATTAAGGCCCTATCTACACTGACCATTTAATGCAGTTAGAAGCGAGCTAGTTTGAAACTGCAGCAGCCAGATAATGAACTCTCACAAGAGAGTGCATCAGGGCTATGTAGTTTTTGTTGCCCGGATGCCCAACTTCCGTACAGTGGTCCTTATTTCTCATGCCAGTAAGGTATGCTCAAGATCCTGCAAGGAAGACTCCAGCAATACATGGAGCGAGAGTTGCCAGATGTACAAGCTGGGTTTAGAAAAGGTAGAGTAACGAGAGACCAAATTGCCAATATCCGCTTGATAATGGGGAAAGGCAGGGAGTTTCAGAAAAACGTCTACTTCTGCTTCATTGACTATTCTAAAGCCTTTGACTGTGTGGATCATAATAAATTGTGGCAAGTTCTTGGTGGTATGGGCATCCCAAGCCCCCTTGCCTCTCTCCTGAGGAATCTGTACAAGGACCAAGTAGCAACAGTCAGAACTGACCATGGAACAACAGACTGGTTCAAGATTGGGAAAGGCATACGGCAGGGTTGTATACTCTCCCCCAACCTATTCATCTTGTATGCAGAACACATCATGCGATGTGCAAGGCTTGACGAATGCAAGGCTGGAGTAAAAATTGCTGGAAGAAACATTAACAACCTTAGATATGCAGATGATACCACTTTTATGGCTGAAAACAAGGAGCTGAGGAGCCTTCTAATCAAGGTGAAAGAAGAAAGTTCAAAAGCTGGGCTGCAGCTAAACATAAAAAAAAACAAGATTATGGCAACAAGAATGATTGATAACTGGGAAATAGAGGGAGAAACCGTGGAGGCCGTGACAGACTTTGTATTTCTAGGTGCAAAGATTACTGCAGATGCAGACTGTGGCCAGGAAATCAGGAGACGCTTACTTCTTGGGAGGAGAGCAATGTTCAATCTCGATAAAATAGTGAAGAGTAGAGACATCACACTGGCAATGAAGATCCGCATAGTTAAAGCAATGGTATTCCCTGTAGTGACCTATGGATGTGAGAGCTGGACGATAGGGAAGGCTGAGCAAAGGAAGATAGGTGCTTTTGAACTGTGGTGCTGGAGGAAAGTGCTGAGAGTGCCTTTGACAGCGAGAAGATCCAACCAGTCCATACTTCAGGAAATAAAGCCTGACTGCTCATTGGAGAGAAGGATAGTAGAGGCCAAGATGAAGTACTTTGGCCACATCATGACAAGACAGGAAAGCTTAGAGAAGACAATTATGCTGGGGAAAATTGAAGGAAAAAGGAAGAGGGGCCGACCAAGGGCAAGATGGATAGATTGACCTTGAAGCAGCTGGGGTGGTGATGGCCGACAGGGAGCTCTGGCGTGGGCTGGTCCATGAGGTCACAAAGAGTCGGAAACGACTGAATGAATGAACAACAGTTCTTTTGGGGGTGTTTTGTTGTTGTTGTTGTTTTTTGCTAGTAGTTTTTGCTAGCTAGTCAGCTTTTTTACTGGAGTGTCTAGTGTAATTTTAACATATTTAAATCTTATTAAAATATTTTAAATGATACTCATAACTGATGGTTGTCTTTTGCAATGTTTTGTGGTTTTCTGCTTGGGTATTGTAAAATAATAATGAAAAATCTGTGACTCATTTCATGTACAGGAATAAAAGAACAACTATGAGACAGTAATCTTTAGCCGGCTTACATCTGCAAGCACATTTTCTCCTCTTGCCATGGTATACCACTAAATCTCCCTTCAGGAAATGTGAAGGTTATTTGGAAATGTTATTTACAATCTAATTACAATTTGTACATTATTATCTCTTTTAACATTAGCCCTGGATCTGGAGCTATATATAGCCTGAAATTGCTAGATATTTCTCATAATGAATTTACCTCTTCATTTGATTACTGTAGTGTACGAAGGCATATTAATGTTGCTGTAAGAGCAATTTCGGATGCCACGAGAAACAAATTAGTTAAATATCAAAGGGTCTTGTGAGCCCAACCTTTCTGCCTACGTGGGGAGTTTGTCTACTGCCATCTCAACATGATTGACTACACTGTCCTTGCTGACTTCTAATCATCCTCCACTGACTCTGAATGATTCCGCTATATAGATGTCATTGAACCTGCGTTTACAGCTAAATCTTAAGAGGATGCAGCACGTGTCTCTGCTTGAATAATTGTTTTCTGAACTTGTTTCTCTCCAGTTAGCAGTCCTTTGAACAGAAACATTTTGGGGAGGGGGTCCATTGTTATGCAACAACAACAACAACAACAACAACAACTTTATTTGTAACCTGCTCTATCTCCCCAGGGGGACTCAGGGTTCTTTCCAGACAAAAAGTGGCAAACATTCAATGCCATAATAACAAATAAACCAAATATATAATCAAATAATACATAAAATAAAAATCAATGTGAAGTTATAATACCTAACTAAACAAATACTTAAAAACAAATAGGTCTCACCATCCACAGTTACATCATGATAAAATCTCAATAAATTAAAGTGCCTTCAAAGTGTAAAATGATGATGTTCTGCTAAACAGCGCCAAAGTGGATTTCCAGTGTCTAACGGGTTACATAGAGAGATGTTCTATTCCTCCTCCTCTCTATATGCTACAGAGCAAAGATAGGTTTTTAAGAGTTTTTTAAAGGAGAGGCGAGAGGGAGTCAGTTTTACTTCTTTAGAAAGGGAGTTCCAGAGGCAGAGAGTGATCACAGAGAAGGCCCCGTCTCTCATCCCCACCAACTGCACTAGAGACGGGGATGGGACCAAGAGCAGAGTCGCCTCTGCTGACTGGAGTGCCAGTGTTGGTTTATATGTGGAGATATGGTTAGTTAAATAGCCTGGACCCGAACCATTTCGGCTTTATAAGTAACTAGCTTGGGGACCCGGCGCTGCCCGGGTTATTAGAGAAAGTGGGTAATGGTGGTTCTCTATGCCAAGTTTGGTTTTTCTTGGTCATTGGCTGATGGTTGCATTGTTTTCAGGAAGTGACTGAAGGTACTTGAAGTGCCATCATCCATGGTCCACCCTTCTCCAAACAGCAGCAGGATATAGAGTGTGTCATGGGGGATCTGTGTGCCAAGTTTGGTCTTTATCAGCCATTGGATGAGGGTGGTAGTGGTTTCAGTAAGTGAGGGAAGGTAATGCAAGTCCTATCATCCAAAGTCCATCCTCCTTCAAACTGCAGCAGGATGTAGAGTGGGCCATGGGGACTCTGTGTGCTAAGTTTGGTCTAGATTGGTCTATGGATGAGGGTTGCAGCAATCTTGGGAAGGAAGTGGAGGTACTTGAAGTCCCATCATCCACGGTCTGTCCTCCTCCAAACTGCACCAAGATGTAGAGTGGGTCATGGGGGCTCTGTGTGCTAAGTTTGGTCTTGATCAGTCATTGGAGTAGGGTCACAGTGGTTTCAGTAAGTGAGTAAACATACTGCAAGTCCCATAATCCATGGTCAACCCTCCTCCAAAACTGCAGCAGGATGTAGAGTGGGTCATGGGGGCTCTGTGTGCCAAGTTTGGTCTAGATTGGTCATTAATGAGGGTTGCAACAATCTTGGGAAAGGAGTGGAGGTACTTGAAGTCCCATCATCCATGGTCTGTCCTCCTAGAAAGTGCACCAGGATGTAGAGTGGGTCATGGAGACTCTGTGTGCCAAGTTTGCTCTTGATCAGTCATTGGCGAGGGTCTCGGTCCCAAGGAGTGAGTGCAGTGACTGCAAGTCCCATCATGCATTGACAAATTCTTCCAAACTGCACCAGGATGTAGAATGGGTCATGCAGGCTCTCTGTGTAAATTGTGGTCCTGACCCATCATTGTTGGCAGTTGTAATGGTCGTAGGAAGGGAGTGCAGGTATTGCAAGCCCCATCATCCATGGTGCATCCTCCTCCAAACTGCACCAGGATGTAGAGTGCATCATGGAGACTCAGTGTGCCAAGTTTGATCTTTATCGCTAATTGGATGAGGGTTGCAGTGCTCTCAAGGATTGAGCAAAGGTACTGCAAGTCCCATAATCCATGGTCCATCCCCAGCCAAACCACACCAGGACGTAAAGTGGGTCATGAGAGGTCTATGTGCCAAGTGTGGTCCTGATCAGTCATTGGATGAGGTTAACAGCAGTCTCAGAATGTGAGTGATGGTACTGCAAGTCCCATCATCCATGGTTCATCCTCCTCCAAACTGCAGTAAGATGTCGAGTGGGTCTTGTGTGCTCTGTTTGTAAAGTGTGGTCTGTATTGGTAATTTTCTGACAGAGCCCCTGGCCTTTCCTTTCCTCTCTTTCTCATCTCGGAATCTTGGAATTGAGGCTGGCCAATCAGAGACCATATGCAAATTTCCTTCTGTTATGTCCCTGTTACTGTCATGAACCCTTTTCTCCACCAGGGGCTCCGTTGAAGCAGGCCAATCAGGGATCATATGCAAATAGCACCACAGCAGCAGCCAGTCAGAATCTTGGAACTTTCAGGCTGGCCAATCAGAAAGCCAGCACATACACCGCCCTCCACAATTCCGATACAAACACTCTTCTTTATTATATACTAGCTTGGGGACCCGGCGTTGCCCGGGTTATTAGAGAAAGTGGGTAATGGTGGTTCTGTATGCCAAGTTTGGTCTTTATTGGTCTTTGGATAACGGCTGCATTATTTTCAGGAAGTGAGTGAAGGTACTTGAAGTCCCATCATCCATGGCCCATCCTCCTACAAACAGCAGCAGGATATAGAGTGGGTCATGGGGGCTCTGTGTGCCAAGTTTGGTCTTTATCAGTCATTAGATGAGGGTGGCAGTGGTGTCAGTAAGTGTACTGCAAGTCCCATCATCCAAAGTCCATCCCCTTTCAAATTGCAGCAGGATGTAGAGTGGATCATGGGGGCTCTGTGTGCCAAGTGTGGTCTTGATTGGTCATTAGAAGAGGGTTGCAGCAATCTTTGGAAGGGAGTGGAGGTACTTGAAGTCCCATCATCCATGGTCTGTCCTCCTCCAAACTGCAGCAGGATGTAGAGTGGGTTATTGGAGCTCCATGTGCCAAGTTTAGTCTTGATTAGTCATTGGCGAGGGTCTCAGTGGTCTCAGGAAGTGAGCAAAGGTACTGCAAGTCCCATCATCCATCTCCAAAGTTTTCCAAATAACACCAGGACGTAAAGTGGGTCATGAGAGGTCTATGTGCCAAGTTTGGTGTTGATCCGTCATTGGATGAGGTTTTCAGAGGTCTCAGAATGTGAGTGAAGGTACTGGAAGTTCCATCATCCATGGTCCACCCTTCTCCAAAACTGCAGCAGGATGTAGAGTGGGTCATGGGGGCTCTGTGTGCCAACTTTGGTCTTGATTGGTCATTAGATGAGTTTTGCAGCAGTCTTGGGGAGTGGAGGTACTTGAAGTCCCATCATCCATGGTCTGTCGTCCTCCAAACTGCTCCAGGATGTAGAGTGGGTCATTGAAGCTCCATGTGCCAAGTTTAGTCTTGATGAGTCATTGGCTTGGGTCTCAGTGGTCTCAGGAAGTGAGTGAAATGACTGCAAGTCCCATCATCCCTTGTCAAATTCTTCCAAACCGCACCAAGATGTAGAGTGAGTTATGCGGGCTCTCTGTGTAAATTGTGGTCCTGATCCATCATTGTTGGCAGTTATGGTCTTAGGAAGGGAGTGCAGGTATTGCAAGTCCCATCGTCCATGGTGCATCCTCCTTCAAACTGTACCTGGATGTAGAGTGCGTCATGGAGACTCAGTGTGCCAAGTTTGGCATTTATTGGTAATTGGATGAGGGTTGCAGTAGTCTGAAGAATTGAGCAATTGTACTGCAAGTCCCATAATCCACGGTCCATCCCCGGCCAAACCACACCAGGACGTAAAGTGGGTCATGAGAGGTCTATGTGCGAAGTTTGGTCCTGATCAGTCATTGGATAAGGTTAACAGCGGTCTCAGAATGTGAGTGGTGGTACTGCAAGTCCCATCATCCATGGTTCATCCTCCTGCAAACTGCAGTAGGATGTGGAGTGGGTGATGGGGGCTCTGTGTGCCTATTTCGGTCTCTATTGGGAGTGTTCTGACCCAGCCCCCTTTGGCCTTTCCTTTCCTCTCTTTGTCATCTCAGAATGTTGGATTTGAGGCTGGCCAATCAGAGACCATATGCAAATTTCCTTCTGTCATGCCCCGTTTCTGCCATGAGCCCTCTTCTCCACCAGGGGCTCCTATTGAAGCTGCCCAATCAGAGACCATATGCAAATAGCACCACAGCGGCAGCCAATCAGAACGCTGGCACATACCCCTTCCGCCCTCCGCACCTCTGTCCTTCCCATACAAACACTCTTCTTTATTATATATATAGACTAGCTTGGGGACCCGGCGTTGCCCGGGTTATTAGAGAAAGTGGGTAATGGCAGTTCTGTATGCCAAGTTTGGTCTTTATTGGTCTTTGGATAATGGCAGGATTATTTTCAGGAAGTGAGTGAAGGTACTTGAAGTCCCATCATCCATGGCCCATCCTTCTACAAACAGCAGCAGGATATAGAGTGGGTCATGGGGGCTCTGTGTGCCAAGTTTGGTCTTTATCAGTCATTAGATGAGGGTGGCAGTGGTGTCAGTAAGTGAGTGAAGGTATTGCAAGTCCTATCATCCAAAGTCCATCCCCTTTCAAATTGCAGCAGAATGTAGAGTGGATCATGGGGGCTCTGTGTGCCAAGTGTGGTCTTGATTGGTCATTAGAAGAGGGTTGCAGCAATCTTCGGAAGGGAGTGGAGGTACTTGAAGTCCCATCATCCATGGTCTGCCCTCCTCCAAAGTGCACCAGGATGTAGAGTGGGTCATTGGAGCTCCATGTGGCAAGTTTAGTCTTGATTAGTCATTGGCGAGGGTCTCGGTGGTCTCAGGAAGTGAGCAAAGGTACTGCAAGTCCCATCATCCATCTCCAAAGTTTTCCAAATAACACCGGGACGTAAAGTGGGTCATGAGAGGTCTATGTGCCAAGTTTGGTGTTGATCCGTCATTGGATGAGGTTTGCAGAGGTCTCAGAATGTGAGTGAAGGTACTGGAAGTTCCATCATCCATGGTCCACCCTTCTCCAAAACTGCAGCAGGATGTAGAGTGGGTCATGTGGGCTCTGTGTGGCAACTTTGGTCTTGATTGGTCATTAGATGAGTTTTGCAGCAGTCTTGGGTAGTGGAGGTACTTGAAGTCCCATCATCCATGGTCTGTCGTCCTCCAAACTGCTCCAGGATGTAGAGTGGGTCATTGAAGCTCCATGTGCAAGTTTAGTCTTGATGAATCATTGGCGTGGGTCTCAGTGGTCTCAGGAAGTGAGTGAAGTGACTGCAAGTCCCATCATCCATTGTCAAATTCTTCCAAACCACACCAGGATGTAGAGTGAGTTATGCGGACTCTCTATGTAAATTGTGGTCCTGCTCCATCATTGCTGGCAGTTATAATGGTCTTAGGAAGGGACTGCAGGTATTGCAAATCCCATCGTCCATGGTGCATCCTCCTTCAAACTGCACCTGGATGTAGAGTGCGTCATGGAGACTCAGTGTGCCAAGTTTGGTATTTTTTGGTAATTGGATGAGGGTTGCAGTGGTCTGAAGAATGAGCAATGGTACTGCAAGTCCCTTAATCCATGGTCCATCCCCGGCCAAACTACACCAGGACGTAAAGTGGGTCATGAGAGGTCTATGTGTGAAGTTTGGTCCTGATCTGTCATTGGATAAGGTTAACAGCGGTCTCAGAATGTGAGTGGTGGTACTGCAAGTCCCATCATCCATGGTTCATACTCCTCCAAACTGCAGTAGGATGTAGAGTGGGTGATGGGGGCTCTGTGTGCCTATTTCGGTCTGTATTGGTAGTGTTCTGACCCAGCCCCCTTTCCTTCCCTCTCTTTCTCATCTCGGAATGTTGGGTTTGAGGCTGGCCAATCAGAGACCATATGCAAATTTCCTTCTCATGTCGCCGTTTCTGCCATGAACTGTTTTCTCCACCAGGGGCTCCTATTGAAGCTGGCCAATCAGAGACCATATGCAAATAGCACCACTGCGGCAGCCAATCCGAATGTTGGATCTTTCAGGCTGGCCAATCAGAACGCTGGCACATACACCGCCCTTCCGCCCTCCACAATTCCTCTGTCCGATACAAACACTCTTCTTTATTATATACTAGCTTGGGGACCCGGCGCTGCCCGGGTTATTAGAGAAAGTGGATAATGGCAGTTCTGTATGCCAAGTTTGGTCTTGATCAGTCATTGGCGAGGGTCTCAGTGGTCTCAGGAAGTGAGTGAAGTGACTGCAAGTCCCATCATCCATTTTCAAATTCTTCCAAACCGCACCAGGATGTAGAGTGGGTCATGCTGGGTCTCTGTGTAAATTGTGGTCCTGATCCATCATCGTTGGCAGTTGTAATGGTCTTAGGAAGGGAATGCAGGTATTGCAAGTCCCATCGTCCATGGTGCATCCTCCTTCAAACTGCACCTGGATGTAGAGTGCGTCATGGAGACTCAGTGTGCCAAGTTTGGTATTTATTGGTAATTGGATGAGGGTTGCAGTGGTCTGAAGAACTGAGCAATGGTACTGCAAGTCCCATAATCCACGGTCCATCCCCGGCCAAACCACACCATGACATAAAGTGGGTCATGAGAGGTATATGTGCGAAGTTTGGTCCTGATCAGTCATTGGATAAGGTTAACAGCGGTCTCAGAATGTGAGTGATGGTACTGCAAGTCCCATCATCCATGGTTCATACTCCTCCAAACTGCAGTAGGCTGTAGAGTGGGTGATGGGGGCTCTGTGTGCCTATTTCGGTCTGTATTGGGAGTGTTCTGACCCAGCCCCCGGCCTTTCCTTTCCTCTCTTTCTCATCTCGGAATGTTGGATTTGAGGTTGGCCAATCAGAGACCATATGCAAATTTCCTTCTCATGACTCCGTTTCTGTCATGAACTCTTTTCTCCACCAGGGGCTCCTCTTGAAGCTGGCCAATCAGTGACCATATGCAAATAGCACGGCTGTCCAGCCAATCGGAATCTTTGAACTTTCAGGCTGGCCAATCAGAGACCACAGTGGCAGCCAATCAGAAAGCGAGCACATACACCGCCACACTTTTGCCCTCCGCATACAAGTTTTGACTTTTATTATATACTAGCTTGGGGACCCGGCGTTGCCCGGGTTATTAGAGAAAGTGGGTAATGGCAGTTCTGTATGCCAAGTTTGGTCTTTATTGGTCTTTGGATAATGGCTGCATTATTTTCAGGAAGTGAGTGAAGGTACTTGAAGTCCCATTATCCATGGGCCATCCTCCTACAAACAGCAGCAGGATATAGAGTGGGTCATGGGGGCTCTGTGTGCCAAGTTTGGTCTTTATCAGTCATTAGATGAGGGTGGCAGTGGTGTCAGTAAGTGAGTGAAGGTACTGCAAGTCCCATCATCCAAAGTCCATCCCCTTTCAAACTGCAGCAGGATGTAGAGTGGATCATGGGGGCTCTGTGTGCCAAGTTTGGTCTTGATCGGTCATTAGAAGAGGGTTGCAGCAATGTTTTGAAGGGAGTGGAGGTACTTGAAGTCCCATCATCCGTGGTCTGTCCTCCTCCAAACTGCACCAGGATGTAGAGTGGGTCATTGGAGCTCCATGTGCCAATTGTAGTCTTGATTAGTCATTGGCGAGGGTCTCAGTGGTCTCAGGAAGTGAGCAAAGGTACTGCAAGTCCCATCATCCATCTCCAAAGTTTTCCAAACAACACCAGGACGTAATGTGGGTCATGAGAGGTCTATGTGCCAAGTTTGGTCTTGATCCGTCATTGGATGAGGTTTGCAGAGGTCTCAGAATGTGAGTGAAGGTACTGGAAGTTCCATCATCCATGGTCCACCGTTCTCCAAAACTGCAGCAGGATGTAGAGAGGGTCATGGGGGCTCTGTGTGCCAACGTTGGTCTTGATTGGTCATTAGATGAGTTTTGCAGCAGTCTTGGGTAGTGGAGGTACTTGAAGTCCCATCATCCATGGTCTGTCGTCCTCCAAAGTGCTCCAGGATGTAGAGTGGGTCATTGAAGCTCCATGTGCCAAGTTTAGTCTTGATGAGTCATTGGCGAGGGTCTCAGTGGTCTCAGGAAGTGAGTGAAGTGACTGCAAGTCCCATCATCCATTGTTAAATTCTTCCAAACCGCAGCAGGATGTAGAGTGGGTCATGCTGGGTCTCTGTGTAAATTGTGGTCCTGGTCCATCATCGTTGACAGTTGTAATGGTCTTAGGAAGGGAGTGCAGGTATTGCAAGTCCCATCGTCCATGGTGCATCCTCCTTCAAACTGCACCTGGATGTAGAGTGCGTCATGGAGACTCAGTGTGCCAAGTTTGTTATTTGTTGGTAATTAGATGAGGGTTGCAGTGGTCTGAATAATTGAGCAATGGTACTGCAAGTCCCATAATCCATGGTCCATCCCCGGCCAAACCACACCAGGACGTAAAGTGGGTCATGAGAGATCTCTGTGCGAAGTTTGGTCCTGATCAGTCATTGGATAAGGTTAACAGCGGTCTCAGAATGTGAGTGGTGGTACTGCAAGTCCCATCATCCATGGTTCATACTCCTCCAAACTGCAGTAGGATGTCGAGTGGGTGATGGGGGCTCAGTGTGCCTATTTCGGTCTGTATTGGGAGTGTTGTGACCCAGCCCCCGGCCTTTCCTTTCCTCTCTTTCTCATCTCGGAATGTTGGATTTGAGGCTGGCCAATCAGAGACCATATGCAAATTTCCTTCTGTCATGCTCCGTTTCTGCCATGAACCCTCTTCTCCACCAGGGGCTCCTATTGAAGCTGGCCAATCAGAGACCATATGCAAATAGCACCACAGCGGCAGCCAATCAGAACGCTGCCACATACACCGCCCTCCACAATTTCTCTGTCCGATACAAACACTCTTCTTTATTATATACTAGCTTGGGGACCCGGCGTTGCCCGGGTTATTAGAGAAAGTGGGTAATGGCGGTTCTGTATGCCAAGTTTGGTCTTTATTGGTCTTTGGATAATGGCTGCATTATTTTCAGGAAGTGAGTGAAGGTACTTGAAGTCCCATCATCCATGGGCCATCCTCCTACAAACAGCAGCAGGATATAGAGTGGGTCATGTGGGCTCTGTGTGCCAAGTTTAGTCTTTATCAGTCGTTAGATGAGGGTGGCAGTGGTGTCAGTAAGTGAGTGAAGGTACTGCAAGTCCCATCACCCAAAGTCCATCCCCTTTCAAACTGCAGCAGGACGTAAAGTGGGTCATGGGGGCTCTGTGTGCCAAGTTTGGTCTTGATCAGTCATTGGATGAGGATCACAGCAGTCTCAGAACATGGGTGAAGGTACTGCAAGTCCCATAATCCATAGTCTCCCTCAAACATCACCAGAATGTTGAGTTGGCCATGGGGGCTCTCTGTGCCAAGTTTGGTCTTTCTTGGTATTTGGATGAGTGTGGTTTCAGGAAGTGAGTGAAGGTACTGCAAGTCCCATCATCCATTGTCCATCCTCTTCCAAACAGCACCAGGATGTAGAGTCGCTCATGGGGGCTCTGTGTGCCAAGTTTGGTCTTGATTGGTCATTACATGAGGGTTGCACCAGTCTTGGGAAGTGAGTGGAGGTACTTGAAGTCCCATCATCCATAGTCTGTTCTCTCCCAAACCTCACCAGAATGTTGAGTTGGCCATGGGGGCTCTGTGTGCCAAGTTTGGTCTTCATCAGTCATTGGATGAGGGTCTCAGTGGTTTCACTGAGTGAAGGTACTCTAAGTCCCATTGTCCATTGTCCATGGTGCATCATCCTCCAAACCATACCAGGATGTAGAGTGCATCATGGAGACCCGGTGTGCCAAGTTTGGTCCTTATCGGAAATTGGATGATGTTTTGCAGTGGTCTTAGGAATTGAGCGAAGGTACTGCAAGTCCCAAAATCCATGCACGATCCACAGTCAAACCTCACCAGGGCATAAAGTGGGTCATGAGAGGTCTATGTGCCAAGTTTGGTGTTGTTCAGTCATTGTTGAGGGTTGCAGCAGTCTCGGAAAGCGAGTAGAGGTACTTCAAGTCCCATCATCCATGGCATGCCCTACTCCAAACCGTATTAGGATGTAGAGTGGGTCATGGGGGCTCTGTGTGCCAAGTTTGGTTTTGTTTGGACATTAGATGAGGGTTTCAGCAGTCTTGGGAAGGGAGTGGAGGTACTTCAAGTCCCATCATCCATGGTCTGTCCTCCTCGAAAGTGCACCAGGATGTAGAGTGGGTCATGGGGACTCTGCTTGCCAAGTTTGGTCTTGATCAGTCATTGGCGAGGGTCGCAGTGATCTCAGGAAGTGAGTGAAATGATTGCAAGTCCCATCATCCATTGCCAAATTCTTCCAAACCGCACCAGGATGTAGAGTGGGTCATGCAGGCTCTCAGTGTAAATTGTGGTCCTGATCCATCATTGTTGGCAGTTGTAATGGTCTTAGGAAGGGAGTTTAGGTATTGTAAGTCCCATCGTCCATGGTGCATCCTCCTTCAAACTGCACCTGGATGTAGAGTGCGTCATGGAGACTCAGTGTGCCAAGTTTGGTATTTATCGGTAATTGGATGAGGGTTGCAATGGTCTGGAGAATTGAGCAATGGTACTGCAAGTCCCATAATCCACGGTCCATCCCCGGCCAAACCACACCAGGACGTACAGTGGGTCATGAGAGGTCTATGTGCGAAGTTTGGTCCTGATTAGTCATTGGATGAGGTTAACAGCGGTCTCAGAATGTGAGTGGTGGTACTGCAAGTCCCATCATCCATGGTTCATCCTCCTCCAAACTGCAGTAGGATGTAGAGTGGGTCATGGGGGCTCTGTGTGCCTATTTCGGTCTGTATTGGGAGTGTTCTGACCCAGCCCCCTTTGGCCTTTCCTTTCCTCTCTTTCTCATCTCGGAATGTTGGAAATGAGGCTGGCCAATCAGAGACCATATGCAAATTTCCTTCTGTCATGCCCCGTTTCTGCCATGAACCCTCTTCTCCACCAGGGGCTCCTATTGAAGCTGGCCAATCAGAGACCATATGCAAATAGCACCACTGCGGCAGCCAATCCGAATGTTGGAACTTTCAGGCTGGCCAATTAGAACGCTGCCACATACCCCTTCCGCCCTTCCGCCCTCCGCCCTTCCTCTGTCCGATACAAACAAACACTCTTCTTTATTATATATATAGATATAGATATAGATATAGATATAGATAACCAGCACTTTGTATTTAACCCAGAAGCAGATCAGCAGCTAACAGAGCTGCCGTAACATGGGAGTTGTCCAATCCCTCTACGGCGCTTCATTTAGTAACCTGGCTGCCAATCTCTGAACCAATTGTAGCTTCCAGACTATCTTCAAAGGCAGCCCCATATAGAGAGCACTGCAGTAGTCCAAACGGGCCCTTCCAGACAATCCATATATACCAGGATTTGATCCCAGGTTTTCTGCTTTAAACTTATTATAGGAGTCTGCACTGCCAGATTATCTGGGATAAACAGAAAACCTGGGATCAGATCCTGGAATATAGGGCCTGTCTGGAAGGGCCCTAAGGTGTAGACTATCATGGCCAAATCTGGTGTCTCAAGGTTTGGGCGCAGCTGGCACACAAGTTTTAACTGTGTAAAGGCGCTCCTGGCCACCACTGACACCTGAAGTTCCAGTGTCAGCGATGAGTCCAGTTTCACCCCCAAGCTGTGGACCTGTGTCCTCAGGGGGAGTGTAACCCCGTCCAACACAGGCTGTAACCCCATACCCTGTTTTGCCTTATCAGGAGTACCTCTGTCTTGTCTGGATTTAATTTCAACTTGTTAGCCGTCATCCAGTCCATTACTTACGAAAGGCACCGGTTCAGAAGTAGGACTGCATCCTTGGTTTTAGACTTTTCAAAGTGTATAACAAATGAGGTTCATTGGAAGTAGGCAAGGCCAGAGCAAATAAGTCACGCAGATCTACAGCAGATGGTCTCCTTTGGGTATGTATGTTGGGCTTCTTTTATGACATGTTTTTCATGGATCACCATTCTCTTATGAGCATGCTTCTTGGAGCACGCCATTTGGAAATGTCTGCAGTCATCGAGATGCTACAGCTGTGCCAGTTCTGAATGCAGGTGGAGACCCAACATTCACACACACACAGAGTTCCTAGCACCTGAAAAACTAGAGTGTCAAGAAGAAGACAAGACTAAAAACCCTTTTCTGTAACATGTTAGAGCTTCTGGTGTGGAGTTCTTTTGACTGTGAAAATTTGCTTAAAGTTTGAAATGACAGTCTAGAAACACAGCTGTATCAATTCAATGTGAAATCAGACGGAGATGCACAGTTGTTTAAAGAGGAAAAATCTATGTTTTGAGTTTTAGAGAAGTAGCGCTTTACCTACTATGCTGATACTTCGTGGTATTTAAGTGCAATGGCTCTTCTTGCTTTATTGGGGGGCGGGGGGGGGGATATTAATGCTGACACTTGAAAGACAGGACAAGGTCCCTCCACCTTCAATAGATGTTTGTATACAAGAGGATATTTCAGCAGGGTTTTCCTGTATGACAATCAATGCCCACTGAAATTCTCCCTTCTTCCCATATATTGAAGTTAGAGGAGCCTCGTCCCCTATTTCACCTGCCAACTTTAGTAAGAATACACTTTTGCAGGAACTACTTCAGAGTCCCAATCCATCTGTTCCAGATCTCTAAGTATCCAAATCTTCTCAATTGTGAAAATATTGCTTCTCCACAATGAACTGTAATGTAGAAATGAAGACCTTTCATAGATCCCACTATGGAATCAAATTCAGGGATTTGGGAGTCGCAAGTCTCTTGGTTGTCAATTTTTGGTTTGATTAAGATCTATGAGATTTCTTCTACTGATCTATTTGAAAATCAATTAAAGCTGTTTTTTCCCCTCGTACTTTTTGAGCAAGACAGTACATGAATTACAAACGAATGTCATTAGGTGTGCCATCATGCATAGCTCTGTTGTTGTTCACCTTCAAGTCATTTTGACAGCTTGTTTATTTTTTTACTTTTGTTGTACTGTGGGTTGTATGTTGTATCTGTATGTGTTAAATGTGTTTGTCAAATGCTTTGATACAGCTGATGGGCTAATCAATAAAATGTACTACTTATGGCAAGCTTAAGGAAATCCTAACATAGGGTTATATGGGCAGAATTTAGTTCAGAGGGGGTTTGTCACTGCTTTCCTCTAAAGCTGAGAGTGTGTGATTTGCCCAAGGTCACCCAATAGATTTCAATGGCCCAGTGGGGATTCAAACCCTGGCATCCAAAGTCATGGGCCTCTTCTGCACTTGCCCAAGGTCACCCAATGGGTTTCCATGGCCCAGCAGGGATTCAGACCCTGGTATCCAAAGTCATGGGCCTCTTCTGCACTTGCCCAAGGTCACCCAATGGGTTTCCATGGCCCAGCGGGGATTCAGACCCTGGTATCCAAAGTCATGGGCCTCTTCTGCACTTGCCCAAGGTCACCCAATGGGTTTCCATGGTCCAGAGAGGATTCTACACTGGCCTTTGAGCACACTAACTGGAGGTCAGCTGTGACCAGCAGTGCTGAGGAATTCGAAGAGGCACAAATGATGGGGGAAAGGGAGAAACGTGTCAAGAGGAGGGGTTGTCAAGCCAATCCTGACTGAGACCAACTTCCACCTGGAAATCAATGCCCTCATTGTGGAAGAACATGCAGATCAAGAATAGGACTCCACAGTCGCCTACGTATCCACCACCAAGACACTACACTTGAAAAGCCATCATACTTGGAGAATGAGGGATTGTCTAAGGAAAGAATAAAATCCACATTATCTGATTATTATCTGATTTGAACTGGATTATATGGCAGTGTAGACTGAGAAAATCCAGTTCAAAACAGTTAATGTGGATTATCTGCTTTGATAATCTGGATTATATAGCAGTGTAGAAGAGGCCATAGTCAAATCACTACACCATGCTGGATCTCTTTACACAACTTTCCACACGTGGAAGTAAAAAAGTGAAGTAGAAATTGTGAAGAAATGAATGTTTGCCTGATAAGAGGCTTTACCCTTATGTGAAGTTTGGAATTTCTTATAATCGACTGGTGACTTATGGTTGTTGGAAAGTGAAGAATTGAGGCTGCAATCATAAACCCCCTTCCCTCGAGATGTATTCTGCTTGTTGCAATGGGACTTACTTCTGAGTAGACACATACCTGATTACTTTATACATTAGACTATGAAAGTGGGAATTGAGTGTGAGAATGTATGTTCATAACATATTTATACACAAGTATTCTGTTCAATTACCATAGAGAATAAAGAAAGTTAATATGCTTCTGATTAAGTGGGTTTTAGTTTAGGAGAGCTTATCTCCGGCTAACGTGTTCCTCTTTAAAGAGCCACAGGGCTCCTTTTGCTGCATAAAAAAGCGACCCTTTTGAAAGTTAACAAGGTGAGAACTAAGATTAGCAGGCATCTCAAGAATGGCTCCCCACCCCCTCCTCCCACCCCAGCTAGGGTGTTAAACAGGAATACAACACTTAATCCAAACATTTGCTGAAGTGTCAAAGTGTGAACATCAAACAATTACTATAGCACCAAAGGGAAGACAATTCTTTTTTGTATCCACCCATAATCCCCATTCAACTCAAGCTGCATTTCAATTAAGCGGAGAAGGGCAGCCAAGAATGGGTTGCTCTGTGCTATGGCAGAACAATGACGCCTTGGCTCCAGTTGAGACTTCAAGGTGTTACTGTAATACTAACAAAAAAAAAATACTTGGCTATTTCACCACAAAGGAGACAAGGCAGGCAAGCCCTTTAAAATCTCACAGTGCTTGAATTTGGTTTGATCATACCCAAAGAAACCAAGAGCTAATCCCTTTTTCTCTTTAAAGACTTGACAAAGGTATTCAACTCAATTGTCTCTTCCCCAGAAGAAAGAAAAAGAATTTGTATATGGCTGGTGATTCAGCTTCTTTGGGTGCTTCTCTTGATTTGCTATCTGCTACTACTGATGTAAAGATGGAGCATAATAACCCACAGAATTTATACCCCAGCATATTTCAGAAACAGAGAGTATTTTGTGCACACAACCTATTAGTGGGCTCTTCAGAGTTGGCTCCATGCCCTCATGTAGGCAATAGCTGTTCCCTTAAAATGGCTTTATTGCATGAGAGTGGTAAGCATCAGCTGGACCTGGGAACCATCACGATTTCTCCATAATATTCCCAAACAAAAGCATGAATCCATAGCATGGATCTGCAGTCTAGCTGCTTGATGCTTGTTTAGAATGGAGAAGCTGATGGAAAAACAATATTTTAAAGGCAGCCCAGAGCTGGCTTCAGTGGTAAGTTCTGTACCGGCCACGTTGTCCGGATGCCTGACCACCGTCTCCCAAAGCAGTTGCTCTACTCCAAACTCATGAATGGAAAACTGAATGTTGGCGGGCAGGAAAAGAGATTTAAAGATGGGTTCAAAGCCAACCTTAAAAACTCTGGCATAGACACCGAGAACTGGGAAGCCCTGGCCTGTGAGTGCTCCAGCTGGAGTTCAGCTGTGACCAGCAGTACTACAGAATTTGAAGAGGAATGAATGGAGGGCGAAAGAGAATAATGTGGCAAGAGGAAGGTGCATCAAGCCAACCCCGACCAGGACTGCCCCCCACCTGAAACCAATGCCCTCACTGCGGGAGACAGTGCAGGTCAAGAATAGGGCTCCATAGTCACCTACGGACCCACCCTGGAAGATTATCCTACTTGGACAATGAGGGATTGCCTAGGTAAGTAAGGTAAGTTCTAATATTCTCCTGAAGCTGCCCTGGGTGTTGCCTAGGGGCCCTTCCACAAAGCCCTAGATCCCGGAATATTAAGGCAGAAAATCTCACAATATCTGCTTTGAACTGGGTTATCTGAGTCAAAGCAGATAATGTGCTTTGTTTGGGTTTTTTTTACCTTGATATTCTGGGATATAGGGCTGTGTGGAAGGGCCCCAGATGTACAGATAGAGTACCCCATATCCAGAATTATAAAATCCGAAATACTCCTTGTTTCATCCCTAGACTACACAAGTTTCTTGTATCATCAAGTTTCCAGACCTCAATGAGTAGCTAGTCTAGAGAGAGGGCCAGGCTGAAGGATTCCTCCCCCCATATTCCTATGCATGTTTTCCCAAAAAGGGAAACTATTCCCATCACCACTGTCTTCTCCCCCTGTGATGATGTAGTAATGGAATTCTGTGAGGGAACTTCCTCTTTAAGTTTTATTGCTCTAGGTTGACCATGCGGTCTCTCCACCATTTTTCGTTCTCTTCTGCCTTTTCTCCTTTCCAGTAAGGACACATTTTGCCTTTCTCTAGGCAAAATGTAGCTGCACAGACCTTTTACTTGTTACCTTCTTTAGAAGATGAGACTTAGAAAGCTAGTTACCTCCAAGACCTTTTCTATCAGTAATGTAATTCTTTTACTTCAATAAATATTTTTGGACCTAAAGTTTTGACTCTGCAATTGTAATCCATCCTAAGAATGGAAGCCTATCCCAGCTCACCACATGCAAGTGTCTGCTGGTTATGAAGTTTACTTCTGTACTCTCCTGTATTTATAGTGGAATCACCCCAACTGAGGGCTATTTTGAGCCTAACAGCCCAGATTCCCCGATACTCCTAAATCCAGTTATCCACATGAGTTGTTGTTGTTCATTCGTTCAGTCGTCTCCGACTCTTCGTGACCTCATGGACCAGTCCACACCAGAGCTCCCTGTCGGCCGTTACCACCCCCAGCTCCCTCAAGGTCAGTCCTGTCGCTTCAAGGATGCCATCCATCCATCTTGCCCTTGGTCGGCCCCTCTTCCTTTTGCCTTCCACTTTCCCCAGCATAATTGTCTTCTCTAGGCTTTCCTGTCTCCTCATGATGTGGCCAAAGTACTTCAACTTTGTCTCTAGTATCTTTCCCTCCAGTGAGCAGTCGGGCTTTATTTCCTGGAGGATGGACTGGTTGGATCTTCTCGCAGTCCAAGGCACTCTCAGCACTTTCCTCCAACACCACAGCTCAAAAGCATCGATCTTCCTTCGCTGAGCCTTCCCTATGGTCCAGCTCTCACATCCGTAGGTTACTACAGGGAATACCATGGCTTTGACTAGGCGGATCTTTGTTGCCAGTCTGATGTCTCTACTCTTTACTATTTTATCGAGATTGGACATTGCTCTCCTCCCAAGAAGTAAGCGTCTTCTGATTTCCTGGCTACAGTCTGCATCTGCAGTAATCTTTGCACCTAGAAATACAAAGTCTGCCACGGCCTCCACGGTTTCTCCCTCTATTTTCCAGTTGTCAATCATTCTTGTTGCCATAATCTTGGTTTTTTTGACGTTTAGCTGCAACCCGGCTTTTGCGCTTTCTTCTTTCACCTTGATTAGAAGGCTCCTCAGCTCCTCCTCGCTTTCGGCCATCAGAGTGGTGTCATCTGCATATCTGAGGTTGTTAATGTTTCTTCCAGCAATTTTCACCCCAGCTTTGCATTCATCCAGCCCCGCACATCGCATGATGTGTTCTGCATACAAGTTAAAAAGGTTGGGTGAGAGTATGCAGCCTTGCCGGACGCCTTTCCCAATCTTGAACCAGTCTGTTGTTCCACATGAGTAGTTATCCACATGAGTAGTTATGGATAATTTAGTGACACTCTGGTTTCTGATACTTCAGTTTACAAACTTTATTTCATGCACAAAGTTATTAAAGGTATAAAATTACCATCAGGCTTTGTAACTGAGGTGTAAATGAAGCACCAGTCAATATTGTGCCCTCACTGCATTATAGACAGTTCTGGTGGTACAGCACGAATCAATTGTGTATTTACTATATCTAAGATATCTCATTATGTACAAATAATAATAATAATAATAATAATAATAATAATAATTTATATCCCGCTTTTCTCCCTAGCACAGTGGTTCTCAACCTGGGGTCCCCAGATGTTTTTGGACTTCAGCTCCCAGAAATCCTAACAGCTGGTAAACTGAGTGGGATTCCTGGGAGTTGTGGGCCAAAACACCTGGGGACTCACAGGTTGAGAACCACTGTGTGGGACCCAAAGTAGCTCACAACATAATATAATGCAAATATATGCAAATATAGGTATTTCAAAATTGGACTGAAATCCAAAATCCCTCTGATCCCAAGAATTTCAGGTGAGGGATACTCAACCTGTACCACCAGACCTATAATGCAGATGAAGGCACAATATTCAATATTAGCTTTAGTAGTCCCAGGCATACAGCAAAGACAGTAGGTTTATAGTGTTCCTGGTGACACATTGTAGATAATAGAGTGGTTCCAGTTGGCTTGTGAGGCAAAGAGTTGGCCAAGCATGCAGTATTCCCAAACTCTTCTCTGAATGCAGTGAAAAACAGATTTTTTAATTCCATGTTTGGAACACAATTTAATGCTTTTAAAATGGTAATTACAGACAAGTGGCATTACTTTGCACCGGTTTCTTTGTTATTTTTAATACCTAAATTAAATGTCATTTCTAGACACACCTCCCCTGGAGGAACCTGTGGGCTATGAAAGGGCTTTTGTTTTAAATTGTGCAACTGCTACGAGATGTGTTCCCTTTGGCTTGTAAGAAGCGCGGCCTCTACCTTGCAAGCAGCAGGTTTAGGTTTAATCCCTGCCATTGCATATTTGTCCCACTGCTCTTCATTGCCTGCATAAAAACTTGTGTCTCTCTTGGTGCATATATTCACACTGGCAAGTATGATCACGAGAGTCAGAGTATTACCGTGAATAGAGGCAAAACAAAAATAGTAATTATTTTAGCAAAAATGGAAATTAATCTTTTTCCATTAGTCCTTTCACCATATTTTAGAGCTTTAGACTACATTTAACCTACCAGTTTCACCATGTGTTATGTAAATTCCCTTCAAAGGGAAGAGTTGGTAGCATGTCTGCCATCAAGAAATCTTAAAACCAGTTTGAGTTTCAGATTCTGTCTTCTCCCAAGGAAGAGTAGAAAGTCACATACTGCTCTGCTGTCACTCCTCCCAATTATGTTTTGATCTATTGTTGCTGCCTTCCTCAATACTGTACGCTGTTTTCCACTTTGGGTTGTCAGGAGGAAAACTGGAGAGGATTATTGTATCTTTAACCATTGTATAGAAGAGGGAATTTTAGCAGGTACTGCTTGCCTATATACCCTGAAGGTAACAGATCCTGTGTGATGTTAGAGACTAAGCAGGATCAGGCCTGGGTAGTACCTGGATGGGGGACTGCCAATGAATGCCTGGTGTTATAAGCTATATTTGATATGTACATGCACATATCAAAAATATTGTAACCTGATTATATTTGCCACGATTTGCTTTTCTGTTATGTACCATAACAACAGTTTTATTTTTTTAAAAGCTATATTTGGGGGGGGGGGGGGGGACACAGCAAACTGCCTAAGAAAACCTTACGAAATTCATGGGGTCACCATAAATTGGCAGGCTTGAAGGTACGCATGCACATGCATGCACATGTGCTTTGTGCTTATGTGACAAGCCACACCTGCTAAAATCTCCCTTTTGCACAACCATTAAAGTTACAGGAGCTATCTCCAGTTTTAATCTGACAATCCTAATCACTATATAGTCAATTAGTCTGACTTTAACTGCCAGCCTATGGAATTTGCAACTTGGTGATAGGCATCAAAGCCCAGTAAATCCCATAATTCTATAGCATAGACCCATTGCTGTTATAACCCTGTAGTGTGAAAAAGACCCATGTGAAAGCACCTTTTGGGGCAGATGAAAACAATGGTAGAGTCAGTCAACTAGAGTATACTGACCCCCTTCCACAGAGCTGAATAAAATCCCACATTATCTGCTTTGAACTGGAATACATGGCAGTGTGGACTCAGCTAACCCAGTTCAAAGCAGATATTGTTGAATATTCTGCCTTTATATTCTGGGTTATATGACTCTGTGGAAGGCTCCTAAGGCCCCTGATGTAATGGTTGAGTCACTTAAGGACTGTCACATCAAATGATATGCATGAACCCTTCAACACTGTCCTTATATCCCAGGATCTGATCCAACATTATCTGCTTATCGCAGATTATATAGCAGTGGAGACTCATAATCCAGGGTCCTTCCACACAGCCATATAATCCAGGATATCAAGGCAGAAAACCCCACAATATCTGCTTTGAACTCAGTTATCTGAGTATACACTGCCACATATTCCAGTTCAAAGCAGATAATGTGGGATCGGATCCTGGGATATAAGGACAGTGTATATAACAAGGGTCACTTTATTTGGGAGTACAAGCAAGATTTAGGCCTTAATGTCTGGCTGCTAGATGTGTGACCTGACCCAACTGTAAAGCACTGTGTTTGAAATGGCATGACTGCATGACATGAAGGAGTTGTCTGTGGTGTTGATGATGTAATGGTTGAGTCACTTAAAGACGGTCACATCAAATGGTATGCATGAACCAGGCTGTTCTATCTGTGTGTATATGTCCCTTCAACTTGGCTATATGAGCTGGTCTTCCCAAACGCAGTGTAGCTATTAAACTGATCTCGGAACGGTTGGACAACGTGATTGGATAATGATTGGTAATGAAATGCGGAGGACTTATGGTTTTTATTATGTTACTGATGTTTATTGTAATGAATTTTTTACCTGTGTTAAATGTTTTTAATGTTTAAATTATTTTTGTACTGTTGTGGGCATCAAATTGTGCCATTTTGTAAACCGCCATGAGTCGCCCTCGGGCTGAGAATAGCGGTATAGAAGTATAGTAAATAAATCTATATAAATAAAAATGTAATGTTCGTTTGTGGGATTAACAGAACTCAAAAACCACTGGATGAATTGACACCAAATTTGGACACAATACACCTGTCAGGCCAATGTATGTCCTTCACTCAAAAAAATTGATTTTGTCATTTGGGAGTTGTAGTTGCTGGGATTTAGAGTTCACCTACAATCAAAGAACATTCTGGACCCCACCAACGATGGAATGAACCAAAGTGAACCAAATGGAATGAACCAAACACAGTTCTCCCATGACCAACAGAAAATATGGGAAGGGTTTGGTGGGCAGTGTCCTTTGGTTTTGGAATTGTAGTTCACCTACATCCAGAGATCACTGTGGACTCAAATAATGATGGATCTGGACCAAACTCTACAAGAATACTCAATATGCCCAAATGTGAACACTGGTGAGGTTTGGGGAAAATAGAATCTTGACATTTGGGAGTTGTAGTTGCTGGGATTTATAGTTCACCTACAATCACAGAGCATTCTGAACCCCATCAACGATAGAATTGGGCCAAACTTCCTACACAGAATTCCCATGTGGGCCACAGCAACGCGTGGCAGGGGACAGCTAGAAAATAAATAAAATAAGTCACCATTTGACATATGGCAACTCTATGAATTTCTTGGGCAAGGAATACTCAGTGCCCTTCCACACAGCCCTATATCCCAATATATTAAGGCAGAAAATCCCACATTATCTGAGTGTGGATTCAGATAACCCAGTTCAAAGCAGATGTTGTGGGATTTTCTGCCTTGATATTCTGAGATATAGGGCTGTGTGGAAGGGCCCTCAGAGGTGGTAATGCCACTCCTTCCTCTGAGTTTATAACACTTGGCATTTCTTCGTGGTCTCCTACCCAAGTACTAACTAGGGCTGACCCTGCTTAGTTTCCAAGATCAAATGGAATCTGGTGCCTTTAGAAATTGTTTTACTTCAACAAAAGGTTGTTATAGGATGCAGAAACCCCTCTGATTTCAGTCCTTCTCATTTTGGCATCTTGGCACCCATAAAACCATTCTGTTCCATTTCTAAATTAATCCATGATTATTTTTTAAAGGAATAGAAAATCTGTAAAAAAATTAAATGTCTCTTAACATATTTTTTCACAAAATAACATTTCTACATGCATTTTCTCTGAAAATGCAAAGCTTATCATGCCTGTCAATTATATATAATTATGAATCAAGAGCTACATTGAAAGCTGTCGGATAACTATGTTCCAATCTGTACATTCGTTCTGGAGGTGCCAATCAGATCTGTTTCATATTGGAATTGGTTAAGATTTAATTTCTCAAGGCTGGATAGTTGGAGCACACGCAATTTTTCACAACCTACCTATGTAAATAATTGCATATGCACGCACGTGCAAGCTGTTCCATTTAGCAGCCTATCAACAGAAGAACTACTCACACAAGATTATAGCACTTATTTTTCTGAACAGGGCTTTCTTAACAATCAGACTTTCTTCAAGTAGATATTATGATTTTCTAGGATGAAAAGACCTGCTGTTACATTGGTTGAATATACAAATAACTTACATCACATTCTTGTTTGCAACAGTAATCTCTTACCTCTGGAAAGAAAGCCTGTACCACCTGAAAATTAGGCTAAACATGACAGTCATATGCATAATTATACAGTAGCACCAATCTCATGCCAGTGCTGGGTATGCAAGAATAAAGTTGTGCAATTGAGTAACAGCCAACTCAGTGTCAGTCTGGTCAAACAGGTGCTGTCAGAACATTCCTAGTTCTTTGTTGGCTTTGGTACTTTAATCATGCCTTCTCTCTTTTTTCAGTCTTATGCTTCATCACCTGAGAAGAAATGGTCTCTCCTTTCTTGCAAGTGTTTTTGGAAATCTCAATCTCACCATTGCTTTCTGTTGTTGTTGTTGTTGTTGTTGTTGTTGTTGTTGTTGTTGTTGTTAGAAACACAACAAGATGAGTCCATAGCAGAGTCCATAGCATAACTCTGCTGGCTGTTGTATTGGATTTCCAAGTGTCTAGGATTGTGTGATGTATTGGCGAATAATGCATGCCGATCCCCAGTAAGGTGGCCTTCTGCAGCTGGCCGATGGTAATTTTGTCAGCGCCGATTGTGTTTAAGTGAAGGTCAAGGTCTTTAGGCACTGCACCCAGTGTGCCAATCACCACTGGGACCACCTTTACCGGCTTGTGCCAGAGTCTTTGCAGTTCGATCTTTAAATCCTCATATCGTGTCAGCTTTTCCAGTTGTTTCTCTTCAATCCCACTGCCACCTGGGATTGCAACACCGACAATCCATACTTTGTTTTTTAACACGATTGTAAGTTCAGGAGTATTGTGTCAGTCTGAATTCAGAATTCCCAGAGGAGTTTGACGTGTTCATTTTCTGTAACTTTTTACAGCTTTTGATCCCACCAGTTCTTTGTCGCAGGCAGATGGTATTTGTGGCACAGGTTCCAATGAATCATCTGTTGTTGTTGTTGTTGTTGTTGTTGTTGTTGTTGTTATTATTATTAACGATATTTCTACCTACCCTTCTCGAACCCGAAGGTGACTCAAGGCGGCTTTACAACTTAGGCAGCTATTCGATGCCATTACAACAATGTAAAAATTACAATAAACATGTCAAACAGAATTATAAAATACATACATTAAAACCTTTAAAAACATATTAAATCACTACCTTCACTATTAGCCTCGTGGTCCAAAAACATCATCGAAGCCATTCCAGTATTTGATTTCACATAGTTCAAGTGATGGTCAGTTCATGGCAATGGAGCAATAGTCAGCTTCTTCATACTGCCACCTTCCTCCCATCCCTGACAGAAAACCAAGTCTAGTGTGTGTCCAGTACCGTGAGTAGGGCCAGACACCAATTGGGACAGCCCCATGGTTGTCATGGAGGCCATAAAGTCCTGAGCTGCTCCTGGTTTCAGGGTGGATATTAAAGTCCCCCTGGACTCCAACGCCAGGCTCGAGACCACTCTGGCTAGCTCAGGCAGGGAGACTGTAGAGCAGCGAGGTGATTGGTACACTAACAGAATCCCTGTTCTGTCCCAGTCACCTACCCTCAGGTGGACACAAAAAGTGGTTTACTGTAGGATGGGGGACCTGGTCAGAGAAATGGAATCCCCATAGACCACTGCGACCCCACCTTCCCATCTCCCAGTTCTCAGCTGGTGCTGTGTGGAGTAGTCTGGTAGGCAAAGCTAGGTAAGGTTGACTCCTCATCTAACCAGGTCTCTGTTATGCATGCCAGATCTGTCAGTCCTTCTGCTACTAGCGGGGGCTTTCCGGGCAGGGAAATGGGTGCTGCTTGAGGACAATAGAGACAATAGTCACTATCAGGGTGGAACTGCCCTAGAGAAGGCATAGGCAAACTTTGACCCTCCACGTGTTTTGGATTTCAACTCCCAGGAATCCCAGCCAGTTAACCAGCCATTAGGAATTGTGGGAGTTCCAAGTCCAAAACACCTGGGATCTAAGTTTGAGTACAAGTCTAAGTACAAATCTGTTAACAACAACATGCAGTGTTTAAAGTGGACCTTGCAGAAAATGCCGCAACTGTATTCCATAAAAAGTAAAACCAGCCTGTTTGGCAATATTTGATTTATATACCTATTTTATATATCTATATATCAGGTGTCATGTAAAAATGTATCGGGTGGGAAAAGGTAGTGAGAAAAGTTTAAGAAGTCCTGCTCTAGAGCAGCTTTTGTGGAAATACAATAGACTGCTTGGAGAAGGAGGAATTGGCAAAAATGGCTTCTTCTCTACCTCCTATTCCTGATTCTCTGTGAGTTCAAGGAAACTCTGGGTCTATGCCAGTATCTTTCAAAGCACTCACATGCAAATATGATGTCTGCTTCATTTATTCCTAATTATTTTTCTTGATGGTTACCCACAAAATCAGGGACAGAGGCATTAGCTTCCTGCATGTATAAGAACATCCAAACTGCTGCTCTGAACTAGGAAAGTAAGAGATTTGCAGGGTTTTTTAAAAATCTTATCCCCCCGCCCCAGGTCTGGCACTAGTTGTATGCAGACTTAGGTGACACAGTATTTCCAAGACTAAGTCAAAAGTATTTGGATGTGCTGCCTCGGTGTACATAATTAGCCTTTTTAAATTCTCTCTGCATTTTCTGTTGCATGAAGGTAGCCAGAGTTCAGATTGATTAACCTTGGGTTGTACAGAGCTGTAAACATAGCTCTTCTTGGCCCCTGACCTCTATTTGCATTGAAATCTGAAATAGGCAAATGCAAACTGTTCCCTAGCTTTTCTACCTTTTTCACTCATCTTTGATGCTAGCAGTAAATTAGGAACGTCTGATGGGCATGAGAGTTTAACTCCATTTTGCATTAAGTCATGTTGTGGGTAAGCTTTTACCTGAAAAGATAAATTTGAAATGTTTGTTGTTCCATGGCTTCAAGTTGTTTCCAAACTGTGATGATCCTGTAGATCCGTGGTTCTCGACCTGTTGGCCCCGAGATGTTTTGGCCTTCAACTCCCAGAAATCCTAACAGCTGGTAAACTGGCCGATATTTCTGGGAGTTGTAAGCAATTATATACATAACAAATAACTAGTGGAGGCTTGAGAAGGTTGCTGTTTCCAACTTTAAATTCTTGGGGTCACTATAAGCCACCAGGCAACTTGAAGGCACAGGTTGCCTTTAAATATCTAAAGAAGAAAGTTTTTGAGATCAAGTCAGGGGGTGCTGTGGTTTGAGCTATGAATAGGTTTTAATCAGTTTTAAGATTGATTTAATACTGGTAATATTTAATTCTATTTTAATGTTTGTATATTTTTTAAGTTTTAAATTGCATTTTATTGGTTTTAACGTAAGCCACTTCAGATCTCTTTTCTTAGAGAGAAAAAACAGGCTACAATAAATAAATAAATAAATAAATAAATAAATAAATAAATAAATAAATAATATTGACATAAATACTATGGACTCTTGTTGAATTGTTAAAATAAATGTGCTCCCTATCTCTGTCACTTTGCATGATAGTTCTACTTCTGCTGGTTTTATTGCATGTCCCATTTTCTTAAGGGCGTGTGTGTGTGGGAAACACTTTGAGTCTTTTAATAACATTCCTTACACCATATTGTCTGGACAGAGTCTTAGTGCTACCAGATGGCAACCCAGATAATGTACAGCTCCTGCCTATTAAAATAAGGCACTTGTAACAACCTTCACCTATTTTATCTGTTTGTCACTTTGTCTGCTCTCGCTTACCTGGTGTGCTTACAAAAGCTTTTGAGGAAGGCACATGATGGACAAAGCCCATAAAGAATAGCTGTGGGGAGCAGTTTTTGATGTCTCATAGAAGGAATGTGTGCAGAATCTGATTTTAGTTTGAGGTTTGACAGGTCTCTTTGGATTCCTGCTTCCCGGGCTATATATAAAGGTAAAGGTTTCCCCTTGACATTATGTCTACTCGAGTCTGATTCTGGAGAGTGATGCTCATCTCCATTTCTAAGCCAAAGAGCCGAGGTTGTCCATATCTATCTATTTATTTATTTATTTACAGTATTTATATTCCGCCCTTCTCACCCAACAGGGGACTCTGTGCGGATTACAATGTACATATACATGGCAAACATTCAATGCCATAGACACACAACATATATAAACAGACACTCAGAGGCTATTTAACATTCCAGCTTCTGGCCACCAGGGGAGCTGTCGCTTAACAGTTCGTTAGTGACACTGATGAAGTACTTCCTCATTGTTTGTATACTTCCTGGAGATTTTTATGGCCTTGTAAATCAGTTAAATTAGCTTCTCCACATAAGTGGTACCTAAATTTCCTGCTTGACAGATGCAACTGTCTTTCGGGCTGCAAAGGTCGACAAGAAGCTACACAATTTTGGTCAGAAGCTTTGAATTCATGTCCTTTTAAATTTGAAATTATTACATTTGGCCTGGCCATAGGTTTTTAAATCCTTGTGTGTTACTGTTTACATGTGAGTTATATTAATTGTATTGTTTTTGCTTACTGTTTTTTGTTTTATTGATGTGTTGTCAGGCTTGGCCTCATGTATGCCGCTCCGAGTCCTTATGGGGAGATGGTGGCGGGGTATAAATAAAGTATTATTATTATTATTATTATTATTATTATTATTATAGTAATCTTAATGCAGCTGACTCCCAGCTAGCTGCGCCACAGTCCTGTAGATGCCTCTAAGGTGATGTGGCTGGCATGACTGTGCTGTTGCCTTTCCGGCAATGAAGTACCTATTGATCTACTCACAATTGCATGTTTTTGAACTGCTAGGTTGGCAGAAGTTGGGGCTGACAACGGGAGCTCAACCCACTCCCCGGATTCGAATGGCCAACCTTCCAATCAGCAAGTTCTGCAGCTTAGCGGTTTAACCCACTGTGCTGCCACAGCCCAAGGGCTAAATATAAAAGGAGTACAATTTCTACTCTTTTTTAAAAATAATAATCTTTATTGAGAATTTCCCTCAAAAACAAAGTATGTGTGTGTGTGTGTATGCACACACACAAACACTTTAAATAATCACAGAAAGACAAAAGGAAAGAATAAGAAAGAGAGAGAAAAAGGGAAGAAAAAAAGAAAGAAAAACAAGAGAAAAGTAGGAAAGGAAACAAAAAAGGAAAGGAAGTAAATGATAAAAGAAAGAATGTATGAGCTTCTTGACTTCCTGGTTATCTTCCATGTGGGTTCTTCTTTTTCCTTCTATGTCTTTTCTTCTGCTGTCTTTCCCTTTTCTTCTTACTATATCAATACATTTCTGTTTTTATGTTTCAAGTATTCTGTCGCTTTCATCCAATCGGTTTCTTTTAACAGGGTTCCCTTATTTTTAGATATTAGGTATTACAATCTATCCATTTCAATTTCTACAAGTTCTACTCTTGAAAGAGCATATAACTGGACATCTGTGGATGCAGCTGGGAAAATAGATGTTCACATATATTACATGTGCAGATTTCAAATGCCCATGAAGTTATCTTTAAACATGATATCATTAATGATGAATGTGTTCAAATAATGCATACGATGTTACACACATGCACCAATGCGCGTACATTTGAAAATGGAAAAGCAAATAAAGTAATGGATTTTGCCCTTTTGATGGGAAATCCTGAGAGAACTTGAAATGGACTGGATATCAAAGTGAGAAAGGGTGTCCATCCACAAATATAGTCATTTAAAATGTGCACATCTGTGCCTATCCCCTGGGTTATGGCCTGGAACCCCTGTTGAAATCTGAAAATGGAACACAGCATGCCTTCCCACTAGCTCTGTCTCAGTAATCTTAAAAGCATGAGAGAGACTGAAAGTGAGGGACGCCAGGGCCTGTGAACTGTGCTGGCATTAGCAACGCATAATGCAGAGAGATGTTATCTGTCTGTGCTGTGATACGCAAATGACATTTAATATTAATGCATAATTACAACTTGTCGGCTTGCAGTGACTGCTTAAGGATATACCACACCAATTACCGCACAACCCAGTTATTATTGGGCAGTCAATAGATGTCTGATAATTAAGCTGACCTGGTGTGGTGCATTGAATTCTATATGTTATGCTTCTGTTGGGGCTTGAAAATCCAGTATTGAGAAAACCCATTGACTCAACAGCTTTACTTAAGTGTCAATTTACAAGTTTCTGTTTATTTAATTGGGTTGACCTGAGACTAGCACTTTGATTTAATCCAGGATGTACACTTAATAGGATTACGTGGCTAGTAAGTGACTGTATAAGTTGTCCTTCTGTATATGTTGAGGGCACGTTTTTATATGATCCATGAATAAATTGGGGGTTATTCTACAGATAGGGCAAAGCACCAGCGTCACCTCAGGTGTGTTTTTGGCACTCTTGGCTATCACCACCATTTTCCCACAGGCATTTAAAAAGACTAGAAGCTGTGACTGGGTAGAGAGACTAGGGACTTCATCACATTAAGCTGGTAAGTGTTTGGAGAACAAGCCCTATGAGGAGCAGCTTAGGGTTTCAGCCCCCCCCCCCCCGAAATTTTTCAGGTTAAAAAAAACCTTTTTTTACTCATGAATTTTAACTGGTTAACCAAATCCCCATGCTAAGTCTATGAGACGCAAAAAATTAAGAGTCCCTCCAGAACTGCAAGCACTATCTCAAGCAAATATTGACAATTTATTCACACTGTCATTACTTGCAGCAATAGCTGATGTAGAGAAGCAACCAAGTTGCGGGGGGGGGGGGGTGTTGAATGCTCTCATTAAGGAGGCCAGACTTGGTGAAGGTGGTTGACAGGGACGGAGCTGCAGGCTATTGAAGGCTGCTCTGCCCCTGCTGTGCTCTTTGCTTCAGTGTGAGCTAGGAGCTAGAAGGCAGGTTTCAACCCCCCCCCCCAAATTTTCAACGCCCCCCAAAATTTTCAAAAATTTAATTTTTTTCTGGCTACGGCTCTGCTTGCATCATTGCATAATGGCAGTCAGGCTTTTAAGCTGCAAGGCTATTAAGTGCTAATCAAAGTCACCAATTGCTACATTCTCACTTCTCAGAGGATGCCTGCCACGGACGTGGGTGAAATATCAGGGGTTAATGCTTCTGGAACATGGCCAGACGGCCCTGAAAGGTGCTAAAGTTTAACTGAACTCAATGGGGCTTATTGCCAAGGCTTTTAAAAAAATTGTTTTGGCAAAGACCTAGGAAATGGTGGCAACAGAACTCTTCCTAACCGGAGTAGATGTTTTAGCTCCTCCCACAAATTCCTCTCCCACATTTTCAACTGGGAACAACAAATGCTACTTCGTTGGAAATCTGGCAAAAAACCCCCCAGAAAATTGAGAAAAATCCATTTCCTCACCTCTTCCTGATGCATTGAAAAAGACTGCTGTGCCCTATGTTTAAAAAACTGACAAACTACACTTTAACCTATGGCTTCAAAGTACAGGAAAGGAGATTCCACCTGAACATGAGGAAGAACTTATTGACTGTGAGAGCTGTTCCGCAGTGAAACTCTCTGTCTCAGAGAGTGGTGGGGGCTCCTTCTATGGAGGCTTTTAAACAGAGGCTGGATGGCCATCTGTTGGGGGTGCTTTGAATGTGATTGTCCTGCTTGTTGGCAGGGGGTTGGACTGGATTGCCCACAAGGTCTCTTCCAACTCTGATTCTATGATTCACCTGATAATAATAACAGATTGAAATGATGATGGTGAAAATGGTGAGCATCATGAAGCAGCACTGCTAAAGCTCACTTGATAAAACCAAACATTGATTTATTCCGTTTCTGTTAAACTTAGTATCATTCACACACACATCTTTGGTGCATTTTTCCATAGCTATGAACATATGTAAAACTTTATAACCAGTTCTTTCCCGTCTGGTATTGTTCCACCCTTCTCACATCATGTTGAAACAATTTAAGTCATGATGACTAGATCCAGGAGAAATTCTCTCTTTTCATTTTCTTTAGCAATCCCACCGGCTCTGTACCCTGTCATGGTCTCTCTGTCTCAAAAACCCATATATCCTGATAGGCTTGAGCCACAGGGCACCCCGGATTGAACAGATTGGCATTGACCAAATTGCCTTTCCTGCACCCCCCTACACAGCCCAGGGAAACATTTTATTCTATCTGTCAGGGGTTAAATAATAGCTATAAAAGAGATTTTTCAACGGCAACATCCAAACTGGAATGAATCGTTCTGGCTTGGTTGTGCTTTGCGCAGACAGTTGACAATATCTTTTTCTCTCCTCCTGGGAAAATAATTGTAAATCCTGCTGAGATACAGGCCAACTTCTATTTGTCTTTTGCCAAGTGTTCCTTTCCTTCGTATTGTCAGACTTGCCTCGTTGTGTTCACTCCTTGTGGGATTCCTCAAAATCTCCTTCAGTTTAAAGTAACCTAGAAAATTTCACGTCATCAGCAAAAAATTGCCAGCTCACTGCTCATTCTGTCAAACAGGTTATTACTGTAACTGAGCATCAGCATTCCTCAATCTGATCCCACAGGCGGTTTAGCTCATTACCAGTCTTCTTCCTATCTGAGGAGGAGGTGGGCCATTTATTTCCACCCTTTCCTTCCAATCTACTCACCAGCATCTTAATCCCTCTGAGAACTTTTAAACTCCCACTCGGGTTACTTCATTTCCTTAATGGCCATGTGCAAGGAACTTTAATCAGGACCCAAAATAAATCATAACTACTGCTTCTATTTATTTCATCATGTTTAACTTGTTAAGATCTTGTGGGTTTTTTCGGGCTATATGGCCATGTTCTAGAGGCATTTCTCCTGACGTTTCGCCTGCATCTATGGCAAGCATCCTCAGAGGTAGAGGATGCTTGCCATAGATGCAGGCGAAACGTCAGGAGAAATGCCTCTAGAACATGGCCATATAGCCCGAAAAAACCCACAAGAACTGAGTGATTCCGGCCATGAAAGCCTTCGACAATACATTAACTTGTTAAGAGATACAAGTACAAATGTTGCCTCCTCTAAGCTTGAACACTTCAGATGGGGTAGACCACCACTACCCATAATGTTGAGGTTGATAGGATTTATAGTCCAACACATCTGGAGCATGTCGGTTTGTGGTAGCCCGTTATAGAAAGAAAAGGCAATTGAAATCTGAAACCTAGAGCAGTGTTTCTCAACCTGGGAGTCGGGACCCCTGGGGGGGTCATGAGGGGTTGTCAAAGGGGTCACCAAAGACCATTAGAAAACACAGTATTTTCTGCTGCTCATGGCAGTTCTGTGTGAGAAGTTTGGTTCAATTCCATCATTGGTGGAGTTCAGAGTGCTCTTTGATTGTAGGTGAACTATAAATCCCAGCAATTACAACTCCCAAATGTCAAGGTCTATTTTCCCTAAATTCCACCAGTGTTCACATTTGGGCATATTGAGTATTTGTGCCAGGTTTGGTCCAGAGCTATCATTGTTGAAGTCCACAGTGCTCTCTAGATGTAAGTAAACTATAACTCCAAAACTCAAGGTCAATGCTTACCAAACCCATCCAGTATTTTCTGTTGGTCATGGGAGTTCTGTGTGCCAAGTTTGGTTGAATTCAATTGTTGGTGGAGTTAAGAATGCTCTTTGATTGTAGATGAACTGTAAACCCCTGCAACTACAACTCCCAAATGACAAAATCAATCCTGCCCAAACCCACCAGTATTCAAATTTGGGTGTATTGAGTATTTGTACCAAATTTCATCCAGTGAATGAAAGTACATCCTGCATATCAGATATTTACATCATGATTCATAACAGCAGTAACATTACAGTTATGAAGTAGCAACGGAAATAATTTTATGGTTGGGGGTCACCTCAACATCAGGCACTGTATTAAGGGGTCGCGACATTCGGAAGGTTGAGAACCACTGACCTAGAGCTATGGTGCAATGCCAGTTATTTTCTCAAACTATGTAATTTGAGACTAAAGGTAAGAAGTACAACTTTGCATGATTGAGTGGTTCTCTTTATGTAAAGCTTCCTGTGTATGTATAAAACTTGATGTCAGGGAAAGAAGTTCTACATCAGCGTTTCTCAACCTGGGGGTTGCTACCCCCATGGGGGTCATTCAGCTATTTCTGAGGGGTTACCACATCCTCCTTCCAAAAGACTGTATTGTAGATATATTCCTTTTAGCAAACAATTCCATAAATACAGAAGAAATGGATCCAGTCCACAAACAGTCTAGTAAAATTGGGCTAGGCTGTATTTACTAGGGCTGGGCGGTTTCGTTCATTAATTTCGTAATTCGTTAATAATTCGTATTTAGAGTAGCTTACGATCCGATATTGAACCATTCAGGAGCAACTAAAAATCGAAACAAATTTTTAAAATTTATTTCGTATTGTTTCGTAATTGTTTCGAAATTGTTTCGAAATTGTTTCGTTATTATTTCGTTATTATTTCCGTATGTCTGATGCAAGTTTTATAGTTGTTGTTTGTTTTATCAGTGATAAAAAAATAAATTATCACACCAACAGTCAACAACAGAGAGAGAGGGAAGCTTCAGAAGTTCCCCCTGTCCCATTTGGAGGGTTTTTTAGCGTATTGCGCAATCGCGTCCACCATTAACGAATTGATTCGTTATTGTTTCGAAATTGTTTTGTAATTTCTGAAATTTCGTAAATATCGAACTTTTTAAAAGAAAAATTTCAGAATTCTTTTAAAAAACGAAACACAAAAACCCCTTAAAAACTAATCGAGTTTAGAAACAATTTTTTCTGTGGTTGCCCAGCCCTAGTATTTACATTACAGAATTGTAGCAGTTTGACATCACATTACTTGCTATGGCTCAATGCTATGGAATTCTGGGATTTTTAGTTTGGTGAGATATTTACCCTTTTCTTTTAGACCCACAATAAACTACAAATCCCAAGATCCCATAGGATGGAGTCAGGACAGTTAAAGTAATGCCAAACTACTATAATTCTGCAGTGTGGATAGAATCATAGAATCAAAGAGTTGGAAGAGACCTCATGGGCCATCCAGTCCAACCCTCTGCCAAGAAGCAGGAATATTGCATTCAAATCACCCCTGACAGATGGCCATCCAGCCTCTGTTTAAAAGCTTCCAAATAAGGAGCCTCCACCACACTCCGGGGCAGAGAGTTCCACTGCTGAATGGCTCTCACAGTCAGGAAGTTCTTCCTCATGTTCAGATGGAATCTCCTCTCTTGTAGTTTGAAGCCATTGTTCCGTGTCCTAGTCTCCAAGGAAGCAGAAAACAAGCTTGCTCCCTCCTCCCTGTGGCTTCCTCTCACATATTTATACATGGCTATCATATCCCCTCTCAGCCTTCTCTTCTTCAGGCTAAACATGTCCAGCTCCTTAAGCCGCTCCTCATAGGGCTTGTTCTCCAGACCTTTTATCATTTTAGTCGCTCTCCTCTGGACACATTCCAGCTTGTCAATATCTCTCTTGAATTGTGGTGCCCAGAACTGGACACTGGACTGGGAGGCTAGATCTGACCTCACATTCTCCTTTAGCCAGAATGAGAGAGACTTACCTTTTCACTACAGCCCTCAAAATCCCTCAGTCAACATGAGCCATTGCTTTGCTGGCTAGCGATTATAGAAGCTGTGATCCAAAATTTTAATTCTGCAAGCTTTGCCTACAGCGGCACTTTGCAAGTCAAAATAATCAATCCATGGCAAAATGTGTGCACTGCTCCTGACTTTCTTACATTCTTAAAATTAAGAATGCCTCCATACAGAGGATGCCATATGTAAAATAAGACTCCTGACCACACTACTGGAATACTTTTTTTAAATCCCAAAGTTATTTTCTTAGAACCACTAGTGAATCTTTTTGTCCTTCCACTGACCCCACTCTGCATCCTTTCTTCTCCCAAATTTACGCACTTTGCTCCTGTTACATTCACCAGCAGTACAATGTTTCAGGCAAAATGCAGAGGAGGAAATGGGGAACTAGGAAGCTTCCTGAGTATATCTTCACAAAGCAATTAAAGTCTCCCTAACCCACTTATGCAGGCATTCATCCTAAACTGTACTGCTGATGTCTTGAATTTCTAGTATCACTGAAGTTTCTCTGTCCACAGAAGTAAGCTATGGGAATCCTTTGGAGGATACCATACAAAGAAATTTTGCAGCCTCTTTCATTTGGCTAATTAATTCCTTCTGCTAGGAAGGATACTGTTAATAGCATTCTCTTGCCTGTAGCATTTTCATGCACTAGAAAAAGTAAGTCCACTAAGTTTTAGCATCTAGGAAAAATTGAAAATAATTCAGCTGGAAGTAGGCCTAACTAATACATCTTAGGCCCCTTCTACACTGCCATATAATCTAGATTTGTGTGTGTGTGAGTGTGAGGAGCAACTTGAGAAACTGCAAGATGCATCTGGTGTGAGAGAATTGGCCATCTGCAAGGACATTGCCCGGTGGATGCCCGGATGTTTGATGTTTTACTATCCTTGTGAGACGCTTCTCTCATGTCCCCACATTGGGAACTGGAGCTGACAGAGGGAGCTCAACCTGCTCTCCCTGGATTGTGTAGCTTGTTGTCGACCTTTGCAACCCGAAAGACAGTTGCATCTGTCAAGTAGGAAAATTAGGTACCACCTTGTGTGGGGAGGCTAATTTAACTAATTTATGAGGCCATAAAAAGACTCCAGCAAAAGCACTCCAGCAAAGCATGCTTCATCAGTGTCGCAGATGGACGATGAAAGCGACAGCTCCCCTGGAGGCCAGAAAAGTTAAATAGCCTCTGTGTATGTCTATATACATTGCATGTCTAATTGGCATTGAATGTTTGCCATATATGTGTACATTGTAATCCGTCCTGAGTCCCTTGTGGGGTGAGAAGGGCGGAATATAAATGCTGTTAATAAAATAAATAAATAAATAAATTGAACCATTGACCCTGGATTCGAACCACTGACCTGTCAACAGTCATGCCAGCACAGGGATTTTATTTATTTATTTATTTATTTACAATATTTATATACCGCCTTTCTCATGCCTGGGGGAACTCAAAGTGGTTTACACATAAATAATGGCAAGATTCAATGCCTTACTTTGGGCACCGATACGATGCCAATACAAACAATTACAATAGTAAAACCACAATTAAACATAAATCACAATTAAACAATACATCAACAGCATTAAAACACTAAAACCCACTGGGATCTCCATAATCTAGATTATCAAAGCAGATAATCCACATTATCTGCTTTGAACTAGATTATATGAGTCTACACTGCCATATAATCCACTTCAAAGCAGATAATATGGATGTTATATGGCAGTGTAGAAGGGGCCTTAGATTACCCTTCTGGAAGCCAGGACCCTCCAGAGATATAGAACTCAAACTCCCATCATCCACAGATAACAAAAACTTGCTGGCTATGGATGATGGGAATTATGACTTGTTGCTTGCAAGGAAAGCCCTCTGCCTTCATTCCAGCTGCCACTGCTCTGGCTGCTAAAGGGAGAGAAGAACAGAACTTAATCCCCTGCCCTTCCAATTGTCAGATGTCTAACAATTATAAGATGCTCTGTGCACTGATACTGCTATTTAAAAATGACAACAATAATAAAAACTCAGGATCCTAAAATTTGTGGGTTCTTCTTGAGCAAATTGTTCCTCAATACATATTGTTGATTGTGGGAAGTGAATGTCATCAATGATCGTATCCAAATGTATGCTACAAGATTACATTTCAGCGGTGCACCATCCCTGTGTAGCAGAGTAGTAAGAAATGGATGCCAGGAGCACTTGCTTCCTGGGAAGATCACAAAATGAACATGAAAGAGAAGTACTTTAATTAAATTATTATTATTATTGACACAAAAGCACAGTATGTCACAGCAAACGAGATCTATATGCTGGATTTCATATCACAAAATCACAAGCCGAACACTTCCCAAGCGTCTAGGACCGTGTGATGTATTTTCGAATGATGCACGGAGATCCAAGTAAGGTGGCCTTTTGCAGTTGACAGATCGTGATTTTGTCGATGTTTATTGTTTCCAAATGCTGGCTGAGATCTTTTGGCACTGCACTCAGTGTGCCAATGACCACTGGGACCACCTGGACTGGTTTATGCCAGAGCCTTTGCAGTTCGATTTTGAGGTCTTGATAGCGGCTGAGTTTTTCCTGTTGTTTTTCCTCAATGCGACTGTCACCTGGTATGGCGACATCAATAATCCAGACTTTTTTCTATTATTATTATTATTATTATTATTATTATTATTATTATTATTTTCACCATAGGATAAATATGTTTTCAAAGAATGGAATGCCCAAAGTCACAGTTCATTGCAGTGTCTCTGAGGCCCCTTCTACACAGCTGAATAAAATCCCACATTTTCTGCTTTGAACTATATGGCAGTGTGGACTCAGATAATCAAGCTCAAGCAGATATTGTGGGTTTTTCTACCTTGATATTTTGCATTATGTGGCTGTGTTGAAGGGTCCACAATCTATCACTTGATTATATACATTTTTATATCACATATGAAAACCAGGAAGAAGCAGAATTGTTGCTAAGATGAATTAGGGACCTTCCAAGTGAAATTAGAACAGCCCCTTCTCTCTTGTCCTTCAGGAAGAAAGTAAAAACATGGTTATGGGAACAAGCCTTCAGACAATAATCTTCTAGTGCAGGGGTCCTCAAACTTTTTAAACAGAGGGTCAGGTCAAAGTCTCTCAAACTGATGGAGGGCTGGATTATAATTTGAAAAAAACAAAACAAACCTTGAATTAATACCTATGCACACCGCACACATCTTATTTGTAGTGCAAAAACACTTAAAATAATACAATAATTAAAATGAAGAACAATTTTAACAAATATAAACTTATTAGTATTTTAGTGGGAAGTGTGGGTCTGCTTTAGGCTGATGAGATAGTTGTTGTTGTGTGTGCTTTCACGTGATTTCAGATTTAGGTTGACCCTGAGTGAGGGCCGGGTAAATGACCTTGGGGGGCTGTATCCGGCCCCCGGGCCGTAGTTTGAGGACCCCTGTTCTAGTGCAGTAAGTGAACACAGATTAGTGCAATGATGATCGTAATGGCCTTGGATTATAACAGGGGTCCTCAAACTAAGGCTCGGGGGCCAGATACGGCCCTCCAAGGTAATTTACCTGACCCTTGCTCAGGGTCAACCTAAGTCTGAAATGACTTGAAAGCACATAACAACAACAATCCTATCTCATCAGCCAAAAGCAGGCCTACACTTCCCATTGAAAAACTAATAAGTTTATATTGCTTAAAATTGTTCTTCATTTTAATTATTGCATTGGTTTAAAGTGTTTTTTGCACTACAAAAGAAGATATGTGCAGTGTGCCTAGGAATTCATTCATGTTTTTTTAAAAAATTATAATCCGGCTCTCCAACAGAAGGACTGTGACCTGGCCCTCTGTTTAAAAAGTTTGAGGACCCCTGGATTATAAGTTTGGACTGCAAGGTTTTTAATTGTTTTAATGTGATGTGTTTTTATTTTTTTGTTTTATTTTATGTATGATTTTATGGCATTAATTTGCTGCCTATCTGTGAGAGTGCTCTGAGTCCCCTTTTGGGTGAGAAGGGTGGCATACAAATGTAGTAAATAAATAAATAAATAAACAAATAAACAAATAAATAAGTTCACCTGGTGGGTATGCATCTCTAAAGGAACCTTTCCCCAACACAATACAATGGGCAACAGGAGTGTAGCAATCGCGATGACATTTCGATCTCCTGGGAATCTAATGCAGTCCTATACCTCTAATATGATCTTCCTTTGAGGTTGAGAGTGTGGGATTTGTCCCAATTCACCTGGTGGGTATGCATCTCTAAAGGAACCTTTCCCTAACACAATACAATGGGCAACAGGAGTGTAGCAGTCACAGTGACATTTCGGGAAGATTGTTTCTGAAGCTCTCTGCTGAGGAAAGAAAGTGGGATTCTGTGGTGAGTAGCACAATAATAATGTAATTTATCATCATTTTCACAGTATAAAATTCATTCTTAGTGACAAGGATTACTAATGGTAATGGATTGTTTTCTTTCTCTGCAGTTTGTATTCATTACTGCACTGACTCAACTTTGGTGTTTTGCATTTTCCCCCCACTAGAAATAGAAAAACACATACACACACAGAGTTTTATCATGCTACTGGGATAATTTCTGCATGTTGATTGTTCACTTCCAGCAGCAGATTAGATAGAGAGATCTGGAGTACAGAAAACTGTTATGACTTGGTGCTATGGGATCCTGGGAGTTATAATTTCACAAAGTCTTTAGCCTTCACTATCAAAAAGTGTGGTGCCTCACCAAACTACAACTCTCAGGATTCCATAGCATTGAGCCATGGCAGATAAAGTGGTGTCAGGCTGCATTAATTTTATGATGTAGACGCACCCATGGTCTCTCTCACCTTACTTACAAACAAACCTCATTTTGTTGTTGTAGGTTTTTCAGGCTGTATGGCCATGTTCTAGAAGCATTTTCTCCTGACATTTCACCTGCATCTATGGTAGGCATCCTCAGAAGTTGTGAGGTTTGTTGGAAACTAGGAAAATTGGGTTTATATATCTGTGGAAAGTCCTGGGTGGGAGAAAGAACTCTTGTCTATTGGAGCTAGGTGTGAATGTTTCAATTGGCCACTTGATTAGCATTTGATGGCCTGACAGTTTTTGGGGTGTGGCTTGTTACTGCCTGGGGGAATCATTTGTTGAGAGTTAATTAGCTGTTCCTAATTGTTTCTTGTCTGGAGTTCCCCTGTGTTTGAGTTTTGTTCTTTATTTACTGTTATAATTTTAGAGGTTTTTTTTAATACTGGTAGCCAGATTTTGTTCATTTCCAGGCCATCAAATGCTAAGTGATTCTGGCCATGAAAGCCTTTGACAATACAAACCCCATTGTTTTAAATTGTGTTGGTTGTATTTTTCTCCACCAGCTTTGGCAGTTCTATGCTGTCATCACGTGCCCTGAATTTCACTATGAACTTATGAACTCACTTCAATTTGCAGTACAAAAGCAGTACAATTTGGACTTCATAGTGCACATTGGATTTCTGATCTGAATTGCCTGTGGCTAAAAGGCCCTGTCCAAACACTGACAGACTGATTTACATTAAAGTGAAAAAGAAGGGTATTATCTTGACATTCATTTTCTAGGGTGAATGGTGTGACACACACACACAAAAGACAAGCAGCTGAAGAGGTGGCAGAGGGAAGGCAAATTTGGAATTATTCTGTTATGGTAACTTGTTCAATTGCTTCTGTATGAAGAAAATTGACTCTAATGAAAAATAATTAAAGATAGCAAAGGAGAGAAGATGTGTTTTCAAGAACTGCATTAGCGGGCAAGAAGAGCTTTAAAATGGAATCAGGAAACAGTCAGAACTCTCTTAATGAATGAGGTGTGATACATTGGATGAAATTAATTACCTCAAGGACAAGGGGCTGAAAAGTCAATTTCGAAACCAAAAAAACACTGAGTACATCTGCATTCCAGCAGTCTTACAGTATCTAGGTATTCAGATGGCACATGGGAAAGGGTGTTTGGTAGACACGCACACATTCCCTGCCATAGACCCATCTGTCCAGATATTTTATAGATTTTTCCCATGCTAAGACTAAATGTCTGGGGTGATAGCATTGGTAAATGTATAAACTTCTCCATAATCATATATTAGATCTTCCATAATAATGGGTACAAGGTATATCGGGATTTATAAATAGAGTGCTGGATGACTTAGTGGTTCTCAACCTGTGGGTCCCCAGGTGTTTTGGCCTACAATTCCCAGAAATCCCAACCAGTTTACCAGTTGTTAGGATTTCTGGGAGTTAAAGGCCAAAACATCTGGGGACCCACAGGTTGAGAATCACTGAAGCAAGGATGCCAACTAGGGACAGCTGCGGGTGGCTTCATTAGCCGCTAGGAAAAACTTGGAGGGCCTACTCCTTCACACTCTACAAAAAAGTTTTTTTTTTTGCTTCAAACATTCTCTATGAGGTGTGGGAGACTTTCTCCCATACTTTTGAATCTAGAAGAGACCTGTTTTTCACAGCAGGGCAATCATGGTGCCACATGCCCTGCCTTGCCAGCAGCGACGCTTCCCCATCACACATGGGAATTATTATTTTTTTGTCGTGTCAGGAGCGACTTGAGAAACTGCAAGTCGCTTCTGGTGTGAGAGAATTGGCCGTCTGCAAGGACGTTGCCCAGGGGACGCCCAGATGAATTGATGTTTTTGTCATCCTTGTGGGAGGCTTCTCTCATGTCCCTGCATGAGGAACTGGAGCTGATAGAGGGAGCCCATCCACCTCTCCCTGGATTTGAACCTGTGACCTGTCGGTCTTCAGTCCTGCCGACACAGGGGTTTAACTCACTGCGCCACCGGGGGCTCCATGGAAATTGTCACCATGTGACTTCCCCCTGTGCTAGTCCCATTGTTCCTAATGGAACACGGAGAGGCGCCCATGTTGCTGATGCAGCGTCATATGATGCTTGCACCCCTGTCGAGTCCCAGGGCTCAGTTGGAAGTGAGCCTACATCGTCTGATGGGTGGTGTGGAGCTCGATGGCTCAATTAGGCAGAAACATCCTACAACACTGAAATTTACTTGTATGATGAGGTCCTAAGATCACACATGATCTCGTGTTGGGTTCAATTACTGTTGTTCTGAAGCATGGATGAGCATTAAAAGATTTTTGAAACAGCTGTAATATTATTTGAAAGGAATATTAATGTAATTTATTGCATACATTCATAATGGATTTTTTTTTCAATTCAAGCTCACTAATCTCCTGAAATTTTTTCATGGACTCCCTACTCAGCTCAAGTAAAAAACCTTTGGAGGGCACAAAAACACTGACACACACACCACTGATTTAAAATATATTTGGGAAGAGCTTTGGAAAAAAATCTATTTAATTAAAAGGGTGACATCAGATATAGTCAGTGGTTAGCTTTATCCACTGAAGCACTGTTCCATCCTGTCATACTGTTTGGTGGGCATCACACCTAGCAAAAGGTGAAGTTGTTTCTCATACCTTGCAATCCAGGGCTGTAGCCAGAGGGGGAGGTTTAAATGTTCAACACTGCTCTTAAATGTTTCAGGTTAAAAAAAACCCCTGTTTTACTCATAAATTCATTAACCAGTTAAAATTCATGAGTAAACCAGGTTTTCTTTGGGGGGGGGGGAGGAGGGGGTTACAATCCTTGGGGGGGGGGGTTAGAACCCTCAACCTTCCCCGCTCTCTGGCTATGGCCTTGAATGAGCCTATCCCTTTGCAAACACAAAAAAGTCTGGAGAAGCACTCACACATGCCCAAGGGTAGGAGTTCATGTGCATGAGTTTCCATGTCCTCCTTTCTCAATCTCATCCATACAGACTGAGTTCAGTTGTTTTTGTTATTTCTCCTCGTCATGAAAGTGCATTTCCTCACTGAACCACAATTACTAGTTTTCTTTGGGAGAAGCCATGGCAATTACTAACAAGGAGTCAACACAAATTAGCACTGCAGATAAACTAATCTCAGGATGTAGATAAACTATATTTAAGATGTAAGATTTTACATAAAGATAACAAGCAAGTAATGGAACAGAACAAGACATGGCCTCACCAGCTTTCGACCTGAGTTCCTTCCTCATACAAATCACACAGTTGGTTTTGTGTGCAGGAGCTGTTTTGCCAACTGCTGTGATTTGTGCCTCCTAAAGTTGCCTGAAGAAACTGAATAAAGCAAAGTGTTTGCTGTTGTAGTTGTGAGCCTTCAAAACATTTCTGATCTATGGTGATCTTATGGCAAATCTATCTTGGGGTTTTCTTGTTCAGAGTAGATTTGATTTTGCCTTTCTCTGACATTAAGAAGTGACACTTGCCATGGCTGAATGGAGATTTGAACTTTGGTCTCAAAAGTCCAAGTCCAGCATGTAAAGCTCCGTGCCATGATGGAGCTCAATCAGAGTGTGGAAGAAATTAATTACAAATAACCACTTATAATAATTAAGTTACTACTGTGTATTTATGAATTACACATATGGAATTTATTCATACTTGCTGTGTGATGACCAAATATTATACAACAAGAGATAACCTCACTCTTTTGGTGATATGACAGTAAAATGCAATTACTAAACTGTGGAGGAGCACTATGATATGGCTCATGGAGTAACCCATACTGCTGCCCCCGCTCTACTAAGTGCACAAAAGGCCAATGAGACTGATGGAAGGAGGAAGCAGTAGGTACCTCCGACCAGCACATTATAGTATTCATTCATTCATTCATTCTTTTTCCTTTTTTTTTTTTTTACAAAAGTAGTTATAAGAAACAATGATAAAGCCCGACTGCTCGTTGGAGGGAAGGATATTAGTGGCAAAGATGAAGTACTTTGGCCACATAATGAGAAGACAGGAAAGCTTAGAGAAGACAATGATGCTGGGGGAAATTGAAGGAAAAAGGAAGAGGGGCTGACCAGGGGCAAGATGGATGGATGGTATCCTTGAAGTGACTGGCTTGACTCTGAAGGAGCTGGGGGTGGTTACGGCTAACAGGGACTCTGGCGTGGGCTGGTCCATGTGGTCACAAAGAGTCGGAAGCGACTGAACGAATAAATAACAAGAAACAATAAAGCAGATTCTTTTAAAAATGACAACCATATTGGTAACAAGCTATCGTTTGGGTGCTAGAGTTGTAACAGTAAGTAATAATTATTATTTTTCAAAAGTAAACAATCCAGATGAAATGTCTTCTGCTGCAGTCTCTTCTCCAGCCTTGTCTGACTCCTCTGCTTTCCAAACAACACAGACATGATGATATTGCGTGCATTTGCATGTAATATCTACCGCTGGCCCTCCACATTTGAGAGGTTGACTTTTGCAGATATGATTATTTACAGATTTGATAAAAATGTTCTTCTTAGGACTCTTTAGGTCAGTGTTTCTCAACCTATGAGTTCCCAGGTGTTTTGGCCAACAACAATTGAATGTTTGCTGTTTTTATGTTGTGCTCTTCCCTGAGTCACCTTCGGGGTGAGAAGTGTGGAATATAAATGTTTTAAATAAATGAATGAATAAACTCCCAGAAATCCAAGGCAGTTTACCAGCAGTTAGGACAGCGTTTCTCAACCTGGGGGTTGGGATCTCTGGAGGGGAGGTTGCGGGGGGAACGACAGAGGGGCCAACAAAGACTATAAGAAAACACAGTGTTTTCTGTTGGTCATGGGGTTTTTATGTGGGAAGTTTGGCCCAATTCTATTGTTGGTGGAGTTCAGAATGCTCTTTGATTGTAGGTGAACTATAAATCCCAGCAACTACAACTCCCAAATGTCAAGGGCTGTTTCCCCCGAAGACAAACAGTGTTCATATTTGAGCAGATTGAGTGTTCATACCAAGTTTGGACCAGATTCATCATTGTTTGAGTCCACAGTGCTCTCTGGATGTAGGTGAACTGCAACTCCAAAACTCAAGGTCAATGTCCACCAAACTCTTCCAGTATTTTCTGTTGGTCTTGGGAGTTCTGTGTGCCAAGTTTGGTTCAGTCACATTGTTGGTGGAGTTCAGAATGCTTTTTGATTGTAGGTAAACTATAAATCCCACCAACTACAACTCCCAAATGACAAAATCAATCCCCCTCCCCTCCTGACCCCACTGGTATTCAAATCTGGGTGTATCGAGTATTTGTGCCAAATTTGGTCCAGGGAATGAGAATGCATTCTGCACATCAGATTTTTACATTAGGATTCATAACAGTCACAAAATTACAGTTATGAAGTAGCAACAAAAATAATTTTATGGTTGGGGGTCACCACAACATGAGGAACTGTATTAAGGGCATGGCATTAGGAAGGTTGATAAACACTGTGTTAGGATTTCTGGGAGTTGAAGGCCAAAACATCTGGAGACCCACATGTTGAGAATCATCCAGTGAGACTTTATGATCAACCTTCACAGGAACTTGGCCACAGAGTCATGTTGTAGGACCTAGATATTCCTTGAGAGAATGTTAGAAAGCATCTGTGTGATCCTATGGTCAGCTTCTGGCAAAATTGACCAGAGTTGTGTTGGAGGACCTAGAGATTCCTAGAAAAGTGTCCTCACAGGGTTTTTTTAAAAGTAAATTTTGAATTTGCAATTTTGTCACGTTTGCGGGGGTCCTTTGCTTCTAATCCCAGTGAATGTGGAGGGCGACTGTAATCGGCCTACAGCAATGACCTAACTGAAGTTGCGTTCTTCATATATAACAGCATCGCCCTTTATAAGAAAACTCTCTGGCAGGTTTAGAAGAAATGTTCAGCCAGTGACTTTGTTGTCTGTGTGCTGGCGAGAACAGCTGTGAATTCCTCTCCTCCTGATGACAGCTCAGAATGCCTGACATACCCCATTTTATGTCATGTTTCTCAACTGGGTTTAGATACAAAGCCGGCCTAGACACTGGCATCAGAGATAAGCTGCGCTCATTTAAATAGAGCGGATGGAGAGAATTTTAAATTAATATCTGAAGAAGAAGGGGAAGCCAACTTATAGTCCAAGAGCTTGTGTTGCAATCTGTCATCGCCTGGAAATTAACCTGTCAAATCTGATTAACAGTACCAGGGAAGGAGGCAGCGCAGCTCACCCTAGAAAGGATATGTTCAGCAGTGAGGTCATAAACTGATAGCTCTTCCTCACCTCTTTCAGCAGAGGATGTTACCAAACATTTCACAGGAGGGTGTGTGGATTTACATTCCCACCCCTTCCATTCCCTTGCCTGCCATGTCTGTCTTCTAGATGGCGGCACCAAATTGGGAGCCTCACACCTCTCTTACTCAATAGCAGGTGGTTGTGTGGGTGTGTGCTCCAAGCTGACACTTGATGTGCATGAAAGAGGGTGATATTTGCATGCAAATGAAGACTTTTTGCTGTGTTGAGTTCCTTTTTGAGGATTGTAGAACCTGCCAGCCTGAAAAAGGTGCACTTTGGGCTTGATTTAATTGAAGTAATGTTACCATTTAATGACAACAGGGTTCTTGCTTCGAGGGCAATTTGGCCTGCAGGAAATTTGCTGGCAACAATGCTTAAGACAGCAATTCTCCAATGGTGTGCTGAATCACATTAGCATGCCATGGAAAGTGTAAGAAAGTAAGAGTATTTATTATAATAATTTCAATTTCTAAGCCACCCTGAGTGCGAATCTTGGGGGAAAGGAAGATATAAATAAAGTTAATAACTGCTACTGTTACTACTACTGAAATGTATTCCTGTTTAATCTAGAAAAAAACCAAACTAAAATGTTTCCCAGGTGCATCTGCATTTTGAAATTAGTGCAGTTTGGCAGCACTTTACATCAAAGCTATGAAATCCAGGGAGTTGTTGTTTGGTTTTTTTTTTCTTTTGTAATGTCAGGAGCACTTGAGAAACTGCAAGTTGCTTCTGATGTGAGAGAATTGGCCATCTGCAAGGACGTTGCCCATGGGACACCCGGATGATTTGATGTTTTTATCATCCTTGTGGGAGGCTTCTCTCATGTCCCGCAATGGGGAGCTGGAGCTGATAGAGGGAGTTTGACTGTCTTTCCCCAGAAGTTGTTTGGTGAGGCACCAGCACTCTTTGGAAGAAAAGGCTAAAGACCTATCCTCCCATGATAACATAGCATTGATACTATGGCAGTTAAAGTGGCATCAAACTGCATTAATTCCACAATGTAGATGCACCCAATGTTACCCAACACTTGGTTATCTGATTTAAGTGATTTCTCCACCTTGATTTGCTTCATATGTGTTGCGTTGCAACTCTTATTAACCTCACCTAGGAAGGCTTCTATTTGACCTTTGAAAAAAAACCATGCAACTCAAAGTAACACAGCTATCCTCACATTTGACTTCACACCGTGTTTTTGTGAGTTGGCTACTTGGAACTCTGTACTTGAGTTTCAGAGTCTTCTTCAGGCTCAAGAAAGAACAGCATGGTTCAAAACCAATCTATTCTGCATCAGGAAGATACAAGATCCTATCTGATCTTGGAAGCTAAGCAAAATCAGCTCTGTTTAGTATATGTGGGAGATTACTAAGGAATAACGTGTTTTCAGAAGAAGGTAATGGCAAAACCCTTCTGAATATTCCTTGCTTAAGAAAACCCTATGAAATTCATGGCATCATCTCTTAGACATTCCTTGCCTGATGTAGTATTAACCACCAGAATGAACACCTTTTTAAAAAGTTTAGTCAAATTCAGAGATGGTACACCCATTTACATGACATATATCTACTTTCGGGAGGGCTCCAAGGCAAAAGGGGAAAGCAAGTGGCAGGAAAACAGGAGGCTTCCTATGTTGCCTTTTTTTTTTTTTTGTTATGTCAGGAGTGACTTGAGAAACTGCAAGTTGCTTCTGGTGTGAGAGTTGCCTTTGCATTGTTGCCTTTGCAACAATGGAATGAGGTCAATGCTAAGACAGCCAATGTGGTGTGAGGGGTTCTTTGCACCCCTCACACCGACCTCACAGATTCGCCACGATGCATGGCAAATCCCAACCTTAATGTGATAAGGTCCTTGGTCTGAATATTCAAGCCACTTTTACAGATCCCATAGGTAAAGGTAAAGGTTTTCCCCTGACTTTAAGTCCAGTCGTGTCCGACTCTGGAGGTTAGTGCTCATTCCCATTTGTAAGTCGGAGAGCCAGCATTGTCTGTAGACACCTCCAAGTTCACATGGCCAGCATGACTGCATGGACACACTGTTACCTTCCCGCCGGAGCAGTATCTATTGATCTACTAACATTTGCATGTTTTTGAACAGCTAGGTTGACAGAAGCTGGGGCTGACAGCAGAAGCTCACTCTGCTTCCCGGATTCAAACCTGTGACCTTTTAGTCAACAAGTTTAGCAGCTCAGTAGTTTTATCCACTCTGCCACTGGGGGCTCATAAATAACTCTAAATGAATTAGATCCTGCCATTGGCTAAGGATGACAGGAATATCAGTGTCGGATTCTAGATTCTCCTTTTTCCAATGGGCTAATACCTTATTTCAATGGGCTCTGTGGCTGGATAGAAAAAATCCTTTGTCCTCTAAATTTACAGAGATATGCCCATGGACAACAATGTGTTTATTTTGAAAAGTAAGGATGGATGATGATAAGGATGCAAATAAAGGAGAAGTGAGAAGAAGAACATTATTTTTTGCATATACAAATACATTTCAGTGGTTTTATATTAACATTTATATTATTTTTCACTCACAAATCCTCTTGTTGGGAAGAAATGTCTGGAAAAAGATCTTTGCGGATGACAGACATGAGCACCTGATCTGCTGAAACAAGTATGGCATGGCTTAGGTTTGATTTGTACAATGACAGTGCTGACCAGTCATGTGTAAAAAAAAGTCAATTGCAATGCTTTACTTCTCAGCTTTACTTGTGGCTGGGAATGATCATCATACACATTAAGTCCAGGAAAAGGTAAACAAAGTAAATATAGGGCCCTTCAACACAGCCATATAACTCAGAATATCAAGGCATATAATCCACAATATCTGCTTTGAACTGGGTTATCTGAGTCCACACTGCCATATAACCCAGTTCAAAGTAGATAATGTGGGATTTTATACAGCTGTGTGGAAGGAGTCTCAGTCTAGATGGCAACAGATCCTGGAGATGCAGAGCTAGTGCTTTGAGCAGTGTATAATTCAGGCAGTCCTATATCCTAGGATGTGATCTCAGACAGGACCTATATCCCAGGATCTGATCCCTGTTTTACACTGGATTATATGGGTATGCACTGCCACATAATCTGGGATAAATAGAAAACCTGGCCCCCTGGGATAAAGGGCCTGTCTGGAAGGGCCCCTAGTGGAATGTGATGGCTGAATGAGATTTCAACCCAGTTCTCTAAAGTCACAGTCCAGTGCTGAAACTACTATGCCATGCTGTCATAGGCAGAAATAAACCTGTTGTCACATCTAATTGTGATAGATCCTCCTTACCTCTGTTTTGACAGGAGAAACTGACTGCCCTAGTTAAAAATTGGTTGGAATGAAATATGGAAGTCCTTTGCAGGCCACAATTCCATATAACCCACGTGGATTGCATGGTTTCAGGCAATGACCTTTCCTATCAAACATATGCTTTCAAATGTAGCTACCAGTGAATGAAGTGGGCACCTTCTGGATGCGAAATACCTGCACTACCTTTAGCTACTGCCCTCCAAAGGGAAGATCCAGGGGATGAAGGCGGAGAGGCAACTTGTGCATTTGTTGCTGTGGAGGCAGTGGATTTACTGTCAGTGTTATGGCTGCTTCTTTCACATCTGCTCCATGTTGTGTGGGAGCTTTCCCCATGCCAAACTGTTGGTTAATCACTTCCCTTTTTGATTTTTTTGGTTGGGGTGAGGCAGAAAACTCAACACCCCCTCCCTCATGAAAGATCAGGCTGTCCTGGTAGTTGTTCTGAGTTACCCAAACTCGAGTTCACAGCTCCTCAAAGCACACAACCTTACTCCTGAATGACTTTCTCCATTCCTCAGCTTTATTAATTAAAACAGTGTAATGGCACATGTGTGCATCATTTGGTTAAACTACCGTAATCTGGACACCAATCTCTTGCTTGTTGTTGTTAACTGACATCAACTTATGGTGACTCTGTGAATGAGAGACCTCCAAGTCACCCTCTTATCAATTACCCTTCTCAGATCTTGCAAGCACAGAGTTGGGGCTTCCTTGACTGAATCTATACATCTGGAATGCAGGTCTTCCTCTTTTCCTACTGATGTCAATCTTACCAAGCATGATAGTCTTTTCTAGTGAGTCATGTTTTCTCATGATTTCACAATCTGGGGCTCCTTCATAGCTGCCCTTCCAAGTCCTAGACTTCTTCTGAATTCTTGACTGCTGTCTCCATTTGTTTAGTGATTGAGTAAGGGAAAAATTTAATGTTATTTAAATCATCTTTGGTCATTATTTTTATTGTTTCAATGTTTATCTGTAAGCCTGTCTTTGATCTTGATTTCTTCAATAGTTGTTCTAAGTCTTTGTTGTTTTACGCTAGTAGTATGATTACACATTAAACTGTTGAGTTTCTTTCCACCAATTTTCACACCAATGATACTGGTACAGGATCTTTTGGAGACAACAGCAGTGACACCATAGCTAACATTGTTAATACTGTGCAGAAGATAAACTATTTCTGAATGTCTTTTACCATGAAAACACTATGGTTTCATCCAAAATGAAACCTTTGTTTACCTACTACATATTACCCAAATCTATCAATAGTGGCTGATGGCTACTATGCTAGCAGGGCATGTGATGCTGAATCCTGTATGAAAAATAGCTTCAGCACCTTGGATAGCTTCTTCAATGTTCAGACTAAAACTAGAACAGATTCACTGCAGTAGAACTCTATAACTTTTGCCCATTTCTTGTTGGGACAGTCTATTTACTCAGATTTCTAAAAGATTACATTTTTAAGAAGACTCAAGTTTTAGACAAGTTTAAGAAGACTCAAGTCACATGGAAATCGCTAATCCTGTTATATTTCCCAAACTCTCCAAATGTGTCTTAAATGTGTATGTATGTGCATTCCTTTTAGTTGTCTGCCAATTAATGGTGACCCCATGATTTTCATAGGATTTTCTTATGCAGAAATACTCAGAGATGGTTTTGTCAGTTCCTGAAATGTAGCCTACAGCATCTGGTTAGTTGGCAAACTTCCACCCAAATGCTAACCAGGTCTGACCCTAATTCACATTCAAGATCTGATGGAATCTTTAGGGCATTTAGTATTCAGTTTTATTACATTCGGATAATCAGGAAAACATATAGAATGTTATATAGACAATCTTAAAAGATGACGAGCAAAAATATAAGAAAAATGACTTTTAAGTAGATATATATATGAGAAAGCATAAAAAGTAGGCACCCCCTTTCTCCAGATGGGTTTTCACTTGGCACATACCATAGATGCTGCAGACACACACATTTCTTTTGTGGAGGAAATTGAAGCAGATGCCACAGAGTCTTGGAATTGAAATAATTCTTGGCTGCTTTAAACCCTTAATGTATAGCAACCTTAATTAACCCCCTATCAGTATTCTAATACAAAAAGTAAAAAAAAAAAAGAATTTTACCAAAAAATAAATAAGAAAGGAAAAGGGTCAGCATGCATGAAAATAAAAAGGCCACTGAAAATTTGAGATCTGCTGATACATTTTAATCCACAACTTCCTTTAAATTTAGCAGATAACTCATTTGTTGAGCTGTAATTTCACATGAAAGTCCAAATTTGTTATAATAAAGCAGGTGCTCCAATGCACGAAGTTCAACAACAGAGGGTAGTGTGCTTGCTTTATATGAACATAGTCCAATAATCAATGTACAGCATCTTTTCTCTAAAATCCTGGAAAAAATCTTTCTAGTTGTACTTGTGCTAAATGGACCAAAGGCCTGGTATAAAGCAGCTTCCTGTATCAGAGATTAAGACTCAAATCAAACTGCTAGATAAGAGATACTGATATAAGTAGTCACTTATGGGAATCTCATTGATTTGGTGAGGCTGTTCTAGTTGGGACTAGCAATTAGATCTACAATATATACTGCCCAGATTCTTTCTTGATCCTCCAAGTGCTACTCCCAACTTGACTACATCAATTAAGTGCCATATTGTAATAAATACTTAAGTAAATTCTGTTAGGACTAGAGAATGGTTTTAGATCAATTTGAATCTATGCTTTGTCCATAGAAAGGAAGACATTTTGGAAAGGTTTGAGTCTCTTTGGAACTCGATGATAGTTGTAGTTCAAAAGCCTTATTTTTCATTATAGAGTTCACCTCAAATTTTGGATTGCCCAAACTCACAATTAATTCTGAAGGACTTGTGCTTCTACCTTTACGTTCCCTGGTACTGAGCATCCCTTATTTGGAATTCCAAAATTCAAATTCTTCCAAAAACAGTCATCCATTGTCCACATGGATGACTAAGATAAGTGATACCTTGTCAGGACCATGAACCAAGAGGAAGAGGAGGAGGAGGAGGAGGGAGTTTGCCTCCCAGTATCCAAAGTAGAGCCTATAGAGGAGTAACAGTTGGCCCTGCCTGAGAATGATAGTGCTGTGCAGGAGGAGGACTCTATTGGGGCAGTTGAGTTTGAGCAGGATGAAGATCTCCAGGAATAATGGCAGGACTTGATGCACTCTGCGTGGCCACAGGTGAGAATAGACTTGGTCCAGCTGCACTGGTCAAAGAGAGAAGGCCAGCTTCCCTCAATGAGGGAAGGTCAGCTGTAGAGTGGTTTGAAAGGCAGCATAAAAGAAGGATGTAGCAAACAGAACATTACTGGAAGCAATAGTTGCATTGGATGTCTTCAGTCAGTGAGGTGAATCCTTGGACCTGCATTACACTATGTAGAGTTTTGATATTTGACCTTGGACTGAATTATTGGATGATGTCTTCTGCCTGTTTGGACTATTTTTTGTGAATGACCCTGGATTGTACATTGATTTGTTGGTGAGCTTCCTGTATATTTTCTTTGGACTGGTTTTGGGATCCTGTGTTGCTTTAAATATCTAAAGAGATTATTTCTTTGTCAGATTGTATGCTTCTGCCTACGCTGCCAAGTCACTGATGCACTGTCCTGACACACCTTTGCTGTTTGATCATTTTAATATACACAAACATTGTTTAATGCACAAAAGTATTTAAAATGTTGAATAAAATTGCATTCTGACTATATATATGAAACAGAAATGAGAACGGTATGTAAAGTTGGGTCACATCTCCAAGATATCTCATTATATATGCATATGGAAATAAAGCTATTCCAAAGCCCAAAACACATCTGGTCCCAAGCATTTCCGATATGGGATACTCAACCTGTATTACTCTATTCTATTTTTTTTTTAAATCCCTGTTTTGCAAAGCTTCTTAGCTAGGATTTATGTTCGAGAGCTTGTTTGCAAAGTTTGAAAAAAACAAAACAAAAGTAAACAAACAGCCAGTCTTTCCTTTGTTAATTTAGGTAGAGATCAACATTGTTCTTTTCTTCAAAACCAATAAAGATTCAGTGCCTTCATTTTCCTTTCCTATGAGATTGTTTAAAAGGATTGTTTCTGGGAGGCATTAATATATTTCACATCTGCAAACAGAGGAAGCCCAATAAATTATCTGAGAAGACTGGAGAGTTTGAAGCGAGACTCAGAGCGCACATGCCATCAATAAAGACTCTGCACTATTATATATTCACCTTTCTTTGAGACAACAATTTGATTTTCTTTGTGACTTGCATCCTGATTTAGCTCTCGGAAGCAGAAAAGCTTATATATGAAAGGAAAGATAAAGTGTGAAGTTAGTCATGTGGAAAGGATGGGTACTGAATGAGCCATTTGCAAATTAAGCTCTCTCTTTCTCCCAGAAAAAGAACAACTGTGCATCCAGAGCTCATCTATAAAAGAGTCTGCATGCAACTTTCAGTTGGATTCTTTTTTTTTTACATCTCATCTGTTTCAAATGAAGAATGTGGCAGTGATGCTATTCTCTCCTCTGAAAGATGAACATTAACAGGATGACCTGCTATGAAAAGATAAAATGCAGTGATTAAAACTAATTGTGTAATCTCCCAGATTATGCCTTTAGTAGAAACGAGGCTTTCCTAGACTCTGCTACCCCGAGTTGACCTTGGGCAAGTCCCACTTTCTCAACCTCATTGGAAAACAATGCAAATTCCCTTTGGACAAACTTTGACAACAAAATCCTGTGATAGGCTTGCTTTAGGTTCACCATACATTGGAAATGACTTCAAGGCAAAGAACCACCACCTTGAGTAGCAAGTGGGTTTTGCAAGTCCGAATGCATATTTGAATGCTCATCAGTGGTGTATAAAGAAACGTCTTTGCAGGTAGTAATTTAAAATGCTGTGAAGAAGGGTAAGGTTTTTGATATGTGTCAAGTTTGTTTTAACATATAATAGCCTCTTCCCAACACACGGCCAACCTGACATGTATGGGATTCTGAGGAAATCATAGAATTGGAAGAGACCTAATGGGCCATCTAGTCCAACCCTCTGCCAAGAAGCAGGAAAATTGTATTCAAATGCTACACTACTTGATTTTGTAGAATTTATTAACTAGAGTATAGTTGGGCTTCTGTCCAGATAAATATGGCTAGAGATGGGATTCTCCAGATGCGATTTCTCATCTTTCCTAACTGCTATCTAATCTGGCTAAGAATGATTGAATCAAAATGGAGCCAGCACTAACTGGTGCTGTTTGATTAGCAGCAATGCGTATATCATTGTACCCCTCACCTTCCCTGGGTTAGAGATCCCTGAGTGAGAGGGAAAAAGTGGGTGCTAGAAACAATATCATACAAAAGCTGATTGGCACAACTGGGGATTACAATGAGATACAGTGTGCTTTGCTACTCTGCTGCTAAGTATGCATGCCCAGTGTGGAACACATCTCACCATGCTAAAACAGTGGATGTGGTTCTTAATGAGACATGCCGTATTATCATAGGGTTTTTGCGCCCTACACCACTGGAGAAATTACACTGTCTAGCTAGTGTTGTACCACCTGACATCCACCGGGAAGTAGTAACCAACAGGACCAAAGCAGTGACATCTCCGGCCCATCCCCTGTTTGGATATCAGCCAGCACGCCAATGCCTAAAATCAAGAAATAGTTTTCTAAGATCTACAGAGACACTTGCTGGAACACCTCAGCAAGAGAGAGTCCAAAAATGACAGGCTAAAACACAGAACCTCAATCAATGGCTGATACAAAATGAGAGACACAGAAAACTGGGCGACTTGGAAGGAGCTGAACAGACTGAGTTCTGGCAGCATGAGATGCAGAGCCAACCTTAGGAAATGGGGCTACAAAGTGGAATTCACGACATGCGAGTGTGGAGAAGAGCAAACCACAGACCAGATACTGCAATGTAGTCTGAGCCCTGCTACAAGCACAATGGAGGACCTTCTTATAGCAATATCAGAGGCACTCCAAGTGGCCAGCTACTGGTCAAAGGACATTTAATAGAATGCCAAGTTTTCAAACTTTGTGTGTGTTTTTAAAAAAATACAATACAATTATTTGATTAGCTCCTGACACGATAAATAAAATACCTTCCCTGGGTATGGATTTTATCCAGCAACAGTATATTGTTGTGATCTTTGTGTCTTGTAGTGGTTTGAGTACTGGATTGTGACCCTGGAGGTTGGGTCTGAATCTCTCCTCAGTCATGAAACCCACTGACTCACCTTGGACAAGTTCCACTTTCTCAGCCTCAGAGCACGGTAAAAACAAATCTTGCCAAGAAAACACGATTATTGGGTCGCTTTAGAATAATTTGAGGTGGCTTGCTCCAGAATGGGCAATTAGGACTCACTGGCTTTCCAAAAGTTGTTTTGATGTAGATGAAAATAGGCAGCACTGATTTGTGGATATGGATATTGTCAATAGTATGTTACCTGTGTTTTTCAAAATTTCTCTGGGTTATAACTATAGCAAAACTGTTACGATGAGTACTGAACTTCAGAAATTACCACTATGTCATTTTCTGTTTAAACTTGTAGTCCAATGATATCTGGAAGTTGTTCACATTTGATTTATAGGATTAAGAAACAAATCTAAGTTTATACAGAGATAGCGAACTCCATGCAAATAGTGAAGATGGCTGCTAACCTTGTCTCTGTAGATCTTTATACTGGGTTGTATCGATGTAACCAAAATTCTGTTTATGACCATAGGGGGTAATTGGGCACTTTAGATGATCTGTTTACTTGAATGGGCTTTGTTACAGGTGGATCTTACAATGAATTGCAAAGTCTACATGTAATATTCAATGCAAGCTCAAATACAGCAGTTCACCTGATAGCCAGTGTAGTGTATGGATGAGCATCCCAAACATGGGAATCCAGAAATCAAGTAAGTCCTAACTGAACTATGGAACTCACTGTCAATGGTTGGTATTCTATTAGTTAATTCCAATTACTGTAGAAGAATTTAATTGAACCCATAGTTGAATGGTGATCCAACATGAATGCAAATTTCATTGATTCATTGTATCAGTTCTAGCCAAAATAATAATTTGGTTTTGGACAGTATTTCTCACTTCAATTGACCACATAGAGTTCTTGTGAATATAAAGACATGATACGTGTGTGTGTGTGTGTGCAATAGTATTTTGGAGTAGAGGTTGGATAAATTGTAATAAATAAATTAGATTTGGTAATGAACAGCTGAAATTCTGTTGATAAACTGGCAGACACGCCAGATTATTGGTCTCAATATCACATGCTTTGCTCTATTCCAAAAGAAGATCGGAAAAATACTCAGGGCCCCTTCTACACTGCCATATAAAATCCAGATTGTCCAATTTGATCTGGAATATATGGCAGTGTAGGAGGGGCCAAAGATTATGATTTCTAATAGTACACTATTCTGTTTACAAAGTTCTGCTGGAACTTCACTTTTCTTTTGGGTATCATAAAACATTTCTTCCCCAGGCCTTCAGTATTTGGAGGGTAAAGCAGGGCTATCTATGAAGTTGTAAATATTGGATACAATCTCACCAAAGGAAAATGTCTGCACTTTATTTATGCACTTATATACTACCTTTCTGGGTTATACTGTCCTCTCAAGTTGATTCACACAATAAATAGAAAAAGTTCAATTGAATTCAGTGGCAAAACAGAGCACAAATCTAAATCTCCCCACTGAAATCACTTGACTTCAAAGGCCTGCTTTTTGGCTGGCCTGTGCACTCAGGAGTCTGGTATATTTATTTTATCTCTTCCTAACCTGTGTAAAAATGCACTGTGGCTTCAGTTCTGAGCCTGAGGGATAGGGCAGTGAATAAATTGTTCTGAATCTAAGATGTAACTGTAACATGATTAATTAACTCATTAACTAAATTTAGCACCCGGCAAATCATCTCCTGGCTTGCAGTAAACTAGGTACAATTATTCACGGCTATATCTAGCCAGTATTCTCCCCAGAGTCCAAAAGTATTGAATGATGAGTTTATCTGTAGATAGTGTTTTAAAATGGGAAGCTGGAAGAGTCAGATTGTGTGGAAAAGATGGATTAGATCTAGAGTTGCCAAGTCTCAGGGCACCGGCCAAAGGCTTGGGTAGTTGCTATTCTTCTCTGTGTGCCTATGTGGGGGAGGGAAGTTTGAAAGTATCATAAGCAGGAGGAGAAGAAAGTTCAATTTATGTATGTATGGGAGATGGCTTTAAAGCTGAGGGATCATTTCTACCAGAGCCTTGCTCCTGAGATGAGGTTTTCATTTTTAAATGTGTGTGTTCACTTGTATGATGTCTATGTACCAGAAAAGCAGGAACAAAGGATGAGACTAGGAAAGGGAGATGGGGTGCCATTTGGAGCAAGACAGAGAAGGGAACACCACCTTCATAGATAGTTTTGATTTCTAAGGTACATTGATTCCGGATTTTGGAGAAAATGAGAGATATAAATGAAATTTAGTGTAATAGTAACAATAATGGTTGAACAGCAGCACAAAACAGGAGGAAAACATGTCAATGTTCTGGAAGAAGCAAAGAAAACCCTCACTGAAGTGATGATCCTCCACCACATTGGACTGACCACATTGTCTGAGTGCCCCATCACCATCTCCCAAAGCAGGTACTATACTTTCAACTGAAGAATGGAAAACAAAATGTTGGTGGACAGGAAAGAGGTTTAAAGAGGGCCTTAAAGCTAACCGTAAAAACTGTGGCATGGACACTGTCAACTGGGAGGCCTTGGCCCTCTGGCCAGTTGTTACCAACCAACAGTGCGGTGGAATTTGATGAGACATGAATGGAGGGCAAAAAGGAGAAGGTGTCAAGAGGAAGGCACATCAAGGCAACCCCTGTTGGGACCACCTTCCAGCTGGAAATCAATGCAAAAGGACACGCAGATCAAAAATAGGTCTTTATGGACCCATTGCCAAGATCCTACACTTGGAGAGCAATCATACTTTTGCCATGAGTGGTAGCCTATGATGATGACTTAGAAGCTATCCATCTCTGAAAAAGATGCTGCTTTCAAAATATAGACTCTTGCCTGGAAAGTAATATCTATGCCCACTGTAGAGTGATGATATATGAGGTGGTATTCAAAAAGCCTGGAGGAAAGACTTGATTCTTCTACTCGACTTTTGTGCTCAGTGTTTTGTGTACAGAAGGATGAGAGAGAGAGAGAGAGAGAGAGAGAGAGAGAGAGAAGCTTTCTGAAACCCAATACTTACTTAACTACTAATACCAACCTTGACATTCAACTAAATAAAGATTACTGCTATTTGTCTTCTGATACTCTAATTCCCACCTTGCAACCAAAGTATTGTTGCTACTAATTTCCTAAATAAGGCCTCAGCCCAAGGAATCAGATTTCCAAATCACAAACCAGAGAAACCAGCTTTTCTCTGCACATGAACCTTCAACCAGAACTTTAGAAAATTTTAGTTGTAGGGGTGTTACCCTTCAGGAACTCTGGTTTGTGGAATTCTGGGAACTATATTAAAAAAATTCATTTCCATGTTTAACGCATAACAAAATATTGCAGTATAAAACACTATTCAGGCTCTTAGCTAGCCAGCCACATTATTTCCAGGGTGCTCTATCCGACGGCTAGAGTTCCTTTCCACTAATTATGCATTAAAAAGAATCACTCAGCATTCCCTACCACTCATTTGGCTTTGGTTCCCCAACCTTGCTTTAGGGTCTTTGTTTTCTTTTTTTTAATGTGCAAACCCTGGGGAGTTCTCCCAGCCTGTAAACATCTTCCCCAAGTAGCACGGCACAGCAATTTCTATAGTCAATTAGGACTTCACATTCAATGGGAACATAGAGGTCTGTTATAGCTACCAAGCTGTAATTTTTGCAGAAGGAGAATAGTGGTCGAGAACATTGTTAGAAGAATGATTTTTTTCACCTTATCTGTCAGAAGGGTCATTAAAAAGATGGACGAATTCGTGACATTAACATTATTGTTCCCTCTAATTTTGATGGAAGACGTAATCTCCAAGTGCATTGTGTGTACAAGTGTCATTTGCATCCATGCTGGGTGAGTACACTGGGCTAGTACTCTGAATGCTCTTAGCAAGCAAAAACTTTTCATTGACTATTTTAGAAAATTAATTAGCAAATGTGCAGAAAAATACTCTAGATTTCAGTGCATTGTGCATACAAGTGTCATTTGCGACCATGCTAGCTGAATACCCTGGGTTAGTATTTGAATTTATGGTAGCTACTCTGAACGTTCTTAGTAAGCTAAAATCTTTCATTGACCATTTTAGAAAATTCATTAGCAATCATGCAGAAAAAATACTCTAGATTTCATTGCTAAAGTGGGTTTCCATGGGTACATATCTGCCCAAGATGCCATTATGGAGACTCCTTGTGTTCCTTGCCTCATTCCTAGCAGGGAAAAGAAGAAAGTGACCTCAGAGAAACAGGGATGAAAGAAAGAGCAACATTCACATAACTCTAGAAAAGTCAAGAAAAGAAAACTCCGTGAACTGTCAATCTGCCTGTTGCAATTCCCCAGATTTATGTTACTACAGTATTGGTAATGTGTCTACAAGGGGTGAATGAAAAGTAATGCCTCCACCTTCGTAACTCCACAACAGAGGGCAGTACAGGTATGCGGCAGGTACTGGCTTGTTCAGTAGACTCTCTTCTACAGTTCCATTTTGGCAGGAAGCCTTAGCATTGAACAGTTGTGTTGTTAAAGTGCAAAGTATGTAACCCTGCGCAGACGGTTGGTCAATGTGACTTAAGTAGCGTGCAGTCATTGAATTCTTCACAGTAGAAGGTGTCACCTCAACATCTTTAAACTTACTCACCCAATGACACACAGTACTTGCATCAACACAATCACCATAAACAGCTTGCATTCTCTGATGAATCTCCTTTGGGTTGACACCTTCTGCTGTCAAGAATTCAATGACTCCACGTTACTTAAGTCGCATTGACCAACCATCTGTGCAGGGGTCCATACTTTGCACTTTAACAACCCAACCATTCAATGCTAAGGCTTCCTGCCAAAATGGAACTGTAGAGGAGAGTCTACGGAACAAGCCAGTACCTGCCGCATACTAGTACTGCCATCAGTTGAGGAGTTACGAAGGTGGAGGCATTACTTTTCATTCAACCCTCATAATAGTACTGAGAAAGGCACAGAAGATGAAATGCTCAGGAGGACTTTCAGGAATCAGAAACAGAACTAAGATTTTGATTAAATCTGAGGGTGTTCCTTGACATTTTGCAGGATATATCCCTTTCCTGCTTCTCTCTTCCCAATTTGCCATGCAAAGCAAGTCTAAACCTTTCTCCAACATGTCAGCCCTACTTCATGTTAGTGACAGCATCTCTTGTTTTGCCTCTCACTTCCAGTTTTCTTGCCACATCCCATAATCCAAGACCAAACATGCAGTGACCATGGGGCCAAGAGCTATAATTTTGACAGCATTAATATTAAACCATCCAAGCTTATGACAACAATAAAAGAAAGAGAAGAAAATGTTCCTTGTTCTCATCCTGTTTCCATGTTGTGTTTCTTTTCATAATGAAGCAAGGAGCTTAGTTAACAAGGATACACCCTTGTGGTAATAAGCATCACTTTGTGGTGTGTTGCACAGTATGGGTGTGGCATCCCAAAATCTCCCAGGTTTACTGGGCAACTGGAAATGCATTTATAATTAACTGGTGGCAAGATCAGTACTTATAGGAAGTAGTTACTATTTCCTCTATTGTCTGGAGAAAGAGAAAGGGGCCTACGACTCATCCATTAAAGTGGTCATTTCAATCAGGAAGAGAAGACTGTTGGCAGAAGTTCCTATCTTAAAATTATAGAGTTACAAAGTTGGAAGAGACCTCAGGGGCCATCCAGGCCAACCCCCTGCCGTTCAGGGAAAGCACAATCAAAGTATTCCTAACAGATGGCCATCCAACCTCAATTTGAAGGCCTCCAAAGAAGGCGCTTCCGCCACACTGAGTCAGCAAGTTCTATTGTTGCAGATCTTATGGTCAGGAAGTTCTTCCTAATGTTCCGGTGAAATCTCCTTTTCTGTAATTTGAACCCATTGCCCTGAGTCCTAGTCTTCAGGGCAGCAGAAAACAAGCCTGCTCTCTCTTCTTTATAACATCTTTATACATGGGTGATCATGTCCTCCCTCTGGCTTCTCTTCTGCAGGCTAAACATACCGAGTTCTTTAAGCCACGCCTCAAGAGTGATTCATAGTCTCCAGACCTTCGATCATTTTAGTTGCCCTTTGGACACCTTCCAGCTTGTCAAGATCTCTCTTAAATTGTGGTACCCAGAACTGGACACAGGATTCCAGATGGGATCTGAGAAAGCAGAGTAGTAAATGTAAAGGTTTTCCCCTGATATTAAGTTCAGTTGTGTCAGACTCTGGTGGGTTGATGCTCATCTCCATTTTTAAGCCAAAGAGCCGGTGTTGAAACAAATAAGATCTTGACTAGACATGGATAGGTTTGCATTGTTGGTGAGTGCCAATGTTCTTGGTGTTGAGCACATTACACTTCTGCCAAGGTTAAGTGGAGCTGAACATTAGAGCTGCACAGGGTTGATCGAAAGTGAACTCACAGAAAGAGAGATTGGGTACTTCCCTGGAAATAGGAGCTTGATTTCTCACAATCAATCTTTGGTCATATTGTAGAAAGCTACCAAGTGCTATTCCTCTCTGTAGTCTTAACTTGGAAATTCTGCCATCCAGGTGGCCAGCAGTTCAATAGGAAAGGCTGCCTTCACCTTTAATAACTCTTTATAAGAAGGGATTTCAGGAAGTGCAACCTAATTCCATTGTCAGAAAAAGTATTAAAACTTCAGGGGGCCATTTTTCTTCAGCTCACTCACTATGGCTGTATCAACACTGAAGAAATAGAACTGTTTGACATCACATGAACAGCCATGGCTCAATGCTATGAAATTCTAGAATTTGTAGTTTTTTGAGCTATTTACCTTTCTTTGTCAAAAAGCTGTGATGTCACCAAAAACTACAAATCCCAGGGTTCCATATAATGGAGCTATGACAAGCTGCTATAATTTAAATGTGTTTATCTGTTGCACATCACCCTGGGAACCTTGACAAGCTGTAAGGTGATGAACAAATAGTTAAACAAAGCAGTTATGGAAGTTGTGGTCTATCAATCACATCAGGAGGGCCATGCATTCTCCACCTCAGCTTTCTGTGAGAAGTATTTTATCTTTCAAGGATGGGAGGAAGTTGCAGCTGGATGTCAACCACATATAATGATTCTTCCACAGCATTTCTGGGTAAAGATGAATTGTTGCATTTAAGCAGATATAGCAAAAATCTTTCCAGCTTTGCAGTTTACATGACAGATGTCTATACCAGCAAACTGAATGTTAGTTCAGCTGTCAAGTTATCTCCATGCTTCACTGGACTGTCTGCTTTTTCTCTTCTCAAAGTGCAGCTAATTCAGTCTTGCATGGTAAACACCTTTAGATTTCTACTCAAAAGTAAGTTCTACTGAATTAAATGCCACTTACTCCTAGGTAACATCTGTATGACTGCAGACTTATATTGTTAAAACAGGATGGGAATTATGTGGCCTTATAAATATTGGGGTGCAGTTTCCCAATGGCCCGGACTTGCAGTTCTACTTGTTTCCTGCTACTGCTTTAAAAATGCAAAGAGTTTCCTACAGATTGTGGGAATGGCGAACAGATGATGCATGGACACTAGGCAATCAGTGTTGTGTATGAACAAAATTCTTTCATTTACCTAAATCATTCATTTTCCTGTCTCAGGGTGAACACCAAACAAGTGAAACCCATGTTTGGTGTTCACCCTGAGACAAGAAAATGAACTATATGTAAGAAAGTTGCTCCATTGCTCTTTAAATGTTACATCTGTCTTCAGCGTGTTTTCCTTACCAACTTTCTGATGCTACACAGTGAGTAACTATGAAAAACTCTGAACCTACCTTTCAGCAAATATGCCAAACATGCTGAAAATACATCATGGCTTCTTCATCAGGAAAAGAATGTTTTTGGAAGCTTCCGTTCCATATAGTGACATTAACATGTTTAGTACTTAAACAAATAAGAAGAGCCTCCAGCATTGTGTCCTTGCAGGTGCCAGGCATTCACACATGGGATGCATACTCCCACTCATGTTCCCCAGAAACTAATATACAATACACGTTGCCTCTGTAACCGGAAGGAACATATTTTCATCATGCTTAGTAGCCACTGATAATGTCCTCCATGAATTTATCCAAATTGGGAGGCATTAATAATCATTATGTTTTGTGATAGCCAATCCTATTGTCTATCCTTTGTGAATAAATATTTTCTTTTATCTGTCTCCAATCTCTTACTGTTCAGCTTCCATGAATGACCTTGGATGACATTATTAGCTGGGAAGAAGAAAAACATTTTCCCATCAATTTTCTCCAAACCATGCATACTTTTATATAGCTCTGTCACATCTCGCCATACTCACCTTATTTCTAAGTTAGGTAGGCCCTGACATTATAATAATTTCTCACAGCAGAATAGCTCAGGCCCCTACACATTTTGTTTGGCTTTTTCTGCACCTTCTTTAGCTCTACAATATCTTTTTTTTCAGATGCTATGACCAAAACTGTACTTGGTAGTCTAATTATGGTGACATCATCGATTTGCATTATAATTTTATTTTTATATATTTTTCTAAGTATGTCGAACATGGCATTTCCTGTTTGCCTCCATTACATTTTAATTCAGTTCTTCTCCCAGATCCCAAGTCCTTATGGTCTGATAGCACAGAGCTCCTCCTGAATGGCACCAAACCTTGGGATTTGCCAGGAATTATGGTTGGAATGATTAGAATATTTTTCCCCTCTGATATCATAGAACATTCAAATTGTAATGATATTTTTCTTGTGAATTGTCAGTATTAGCCACAACATTTTAAAGCCCCTGCAGGGTGTTGCTCCACCTTGTCTTCCACCCCCAGGATTTTCCCATACAGAAGTATCAATTGTCTCAGTTCTTCCCACTCAATTTTTGCGCAGCCCCATTGATAATATTTGGGATGGGTGTGTGCACTTGGTTACAGAGTTTTTCCTTTGACATTTATTCCCCCATTACATTTCTGGTTAACACACTGAATACTTCTCTCTCTTCTACCCCACACTAAATTGGTCCTCCACATTTGCATTTGTATTTTTGCAGCTTTTACTTTAAATTTTATTTCTAGGAATATCTAGGTTCTTCAGTGTGACTTTTTCAACCTCATCATATGGGCTAATTTGTCTGTCATACAGCAGTTCCTCTCCTCTTTTGCCACAGAGGCCATTACACAATGTACATCTACTTTCGGCAGGCTTCCCTGGCAAAAGGTAAGAGCAAGTTGCATATGCTGCCATGGCGCCAACACGAGAGGCTTCCCATGTGGCATTTGTAACAATGGACAGAAGCGGGGTAGCAGATGCTTCCCGCAAATGGGATGGGGCCAAAGGTAAGTCAGGCGACATGGGATGTGGGGTGATGGGTTCGCCACACCACCTGCCCACAGATTTGCCACGATGTGTGGCAAATCCCGAAGTTCCTATGTCAACTTCCTCTAGTCATGCTGGAAGAATGAGATATTTCTAGAGAAAATACCTCTCTAGGGTCCCATCTTACAATGACCCCCACCCCCGTCTATAATGTGCTCTCAGCTGATTTGATGCTGCAGTGGCCACAAAATGTTGGCCACTAGTGAACACTGCAACATGGACTAAAGGGTATACAGTGCATAAAGAAAGTTGCAGGACAGACTGAGTTAAGGCCTTTAATATGTTGCAGCAGATCGCAATATATCCCAGATCTCATGTTGAAATTGACTCTACAGAATGTGGAGGACATTATAGACAACTGTTCTTGCTCATGCGCTTTGTAGAAGTCTGAACGAGGGGGTTAGGAATCTGCCAAAAATGCCTCAAGGCTATGGTTGGCTAACAGGGGCCAACTGACCCCCTGGGAGGGGTAATTAATTACCTCCTCTCACCCCCTCCCCACTTTTACCTCCTATGTTTATGGAGCCTGCTGCACATCTCTGCCAGAAATGGGGAAATCAACACAAACTCCACAGAGCAGTTTGAGACCAGGTTCCATGGTTAATGTGCTCACCTTTCTGGGTTTAGCCGAGTTCCCAACCTGTCTGTCTAATCATCCACATAGTGAAACTAGTTCCAGGCTGCATTAAAGTGTTTGTGTAGATGTGCTTTAGATCTTCCAAGGCAATTATACGATTAGTTTCCAGCAGGAGTTGACCATAGACTTGTGCTGGAAGATCTGGACCAGAGCTTTCCAAACTGGGTTGTCGGACACACTACTGTGTTGCCTTTAGTGTGTCGTGTGAAAAATTCTCCCTCCAATCAATGGCTGGTGCTGTTCAAATGTAGGTACTGTTATACATTTTATAATTTGATAATTTGAGTTGTGGTATTTGTTACGAAAATGGATAAATTTCTAATTCAGAAAAGAAAATCTGTTGACAATGATGTTTGTGATGAACCACATGGAGTGACTATAGAGGAAACAACATAAAAATCAACTGTGGCATATAAGAAGTGTAAAGGGGGAAAAAATCCAAACCTTGTTTATACAGTAAAGATTATATGAAATTAATATATATTATACATTATATAATATACATGGCCACATGACCTTAGAAGTGTCTACGGACAACGATGGCTCTTTGGCTTAGAAATGGAGATAAGCACCACCTCTCAAAATCAGACACGACTTGACTTCATGTCAGGGGAAACCTCTACCTAATATACATTATATATATGCATACATACATTATATATATTATATAATATATATAGTGCATGAAAACTCACACAAAGTGTTGGGTTAACCTCTGATTTGCCAGTAAAACTGAATAACTATGTCACAAAAGGATGCATGTCTGAAAAGCGTGTCACCAACATGAAAAGTTTGAAAAGCTCTGATCTAGACAATAGACATTCCTAGGGAGATGTCTCAGATAAAGCAGCATTTTTAAAATTTGAGTTATTTTCATTTTCACAGTGACATGTGCTCCTAACTCCCTAAAATGTGAAGGGATGATTGTGTAAGTTTTACAAAATTAAATGTATAACACAGGGAATGTGGATGGATGGGAGAGCAACTGAGTACATAGAGGGGATGACAGGGATGGTGGGAGATCATGCTCACACCACCATTTGACCACACCTCAAGTGGGAGAAACCCACAGTTGAAAAGAAATGTATAGATTAGAACTAGTGCTAAACGCTGCTACAACTAGCAATAAACTAGGGCCAAACCCCTAGTATATTTAAGGATGATCAATGCAGGAGCAGAAACAACAGTTAGAAAACATGATATCTTGAAACAGAAAGTCCTGACATTTACTGGAACAACTGGGATGTCTGGAGGGGCTCTTGGATTCTACTAATATATGAGTAATTGTCCCAATGCACTTCAGTTGATATTTCTTTACATTAAACTGCATTTACCATTTCATAGTCATTTCCTCAGCCTGGTGACATCATTTTGGAGCTCTGCACAAGCCTCCTTTAAGTTCCCCTGATAGTTTTATCCCATCAGTAAAACTTGGCAATCTCTCTGCTTGCCACCTGACTCCAAATCATTTCTGAATGTGTTCTGAGTACCTTGTCCATCCACAACTCTCGCCATTGAGCACATCCCAGCAGGAGCATGGCTCATTTTACCAGAAAACATACCTCAGCCTGACCTTCTTTTGTGATTTTAGTAGCCTTTTGCTTTGCTGAGTTAAGCATTATCATCTGTTAATATTCATGGATCAGGGATGGAAACATTGCTGACCATAGGCCTCAATCAATTTTTTGTACTTCCCAGAACACCCCAAGTCTACAGCTAAAAAGGCCCATGGGATTTTGGCCTGCATAAATAGGAGTACTGTATAGTGTCTAGATCAGTGGTTCTCAACCTGGGGTCCCCAGATGGTTTTTGCCTACAACTCCCAGAAATCCCAGTCAGTTTACCAGTTGTTAGGATTTCTGGGAGTTGAAGGGCAAAAACATCTGGGGATCCCCAGGTTGAGAACCACTGGCCTAGATCCAGGGAAGGTATGCTACACCTCTATTCTGCCTCGGTCAGACCACACCTGGAATCACACTGTGTCCAATTCTGGGCACCACAATTGAAGGGAGATGTTGACAAGCTGGAATGTGTCCAAAGGAGGGCAACTAAAATGATCAAGGATCTGGAGAACAAGCCCTATGAGGAGCAGCTTAAATAGCTGGGCATGCTTAGCCTGCAAAAGAGAAGACTGAGAGGTGACATGATAGTCATGTATAAATATGAGAGGGGAAATCATAGGGAGGAGGAGCAAGCTTGTTTTCTGCTGTCCTGGAGACTAGGATATGGAACAATGGCTTCAAACTACAAGAAAGAAGATTCCACCTGAACATTAGGAAGAACTTCCTGACTGTAAGAGCTGCTCAGCAGTGGAACTCTCTACCTTGAAGTGTAGACTTTTAAACAGAGGCTGGGTGGCTATCTGTTGGGGGTGCTTTGAATGCGATTGTCCTGCTTCTTGGCAGGGGGTTGGACTGGTCTCTTCCAACTCTATGATTCTATAATTTTAAAAAATACACAAGAAGCAATGAAACAAAGTACTTTAAAAACTCATTCTTGTTCATTGCACTTCCTCTATAAATCTACCTCCTCGCTTCACATTCTCATCATCCCTGCAAATGTGGGGTTGGAACAGTATATTTGCCAAGATAACGTTGAGTCCCACCCTGTGCGAGATCTATGAAGAATCCTCCTTAAAGCTTTATGACAAAGCAACCAATAAAAACCCAGCCCATAGGTAAAGCATTAGACAGCCTATCTGGTTCCACTCTGTCTGGATGTAATGCAGAGCTAAAATTACACTGTTAAAGCTATTATTGAACAGAAACTACTTAGAGCCCAAACCACAGCCTCTTAGGGAGTTCAGTGTTGCCTCCTTGATTCTGTAGATTGGCTTGAATAGGGTGCTGGTGGTTATTAAAGAATGGAGCAGCCAACCATCTCATGACAGAGCCATTGTGTACAGGGATTTGGATTATTAACTAGTGGACTGTATCTGATATGTTTCATGGCCACAAGATGAAAGATAGGCAAAAATCACACAATTGGACTAATTGGGGTGGGTACCCAAATGCTTTATGCATGTTCTGCTCTGAAAGTATGTCCCAGTTTACATAGAAACTCAGGAAAAAAGGTTTGGATGGCTCTGAAGCAGCATCGCGCAGGAGCAGAAGACACAGGTATAGAAATTCATGGGGTCACTATAAATAAACATATGTGAAGTCCTATGTGAAGCTAGATTGCAGTTAAATGTCAAAAACCATGATTATGGCAATCAAAACGATTGATAAATGGTAAATAGAGGGAGAAAACAAGGAGGCAGTGACATACTTTATATTTCTAGGAGCAACAGACTGCAGCCAGGAAATCAGAAGACATTTACTTCTTGGGAGGAGAGCAATGACCCATCTTGATAAAATAGTGAAGTGACATCACACTGGCAACAAAGATCCGCATAGTTAAAGCAATGGTATTCCCCGTAGTAACTTATGGATGTGAGAACTGGACCATAGGGAAGGCTGAGCAAAGGAAGATAGATGTTTTTGGACTGTGGTGTTGGAGGAAATTCTGAGAGTGCCTTGGACCACGAGAAGATCCATCCAGTCCATACTTCAGGAAATAAAGCCTGATTGCTCATTGGAGGGAAGGATAGTAGAGGCCAAGATGAAGTACTTTGGCCACATCATGAGAAGACAGGAAAGCTTGGAGTAGACAATGATGCTGGGGAAAATGGAAGGAAAAAGAAAGAGGGACCAACCAAGGGCAAGATGGATGGATGGCATCCTTGAAGTGACTGGCTTGACTCTGAAGGAGCTGGGGGTGGCCACAGCCAACAGAGAGTTCAGACGTGGTCACGAAGAGTTGGAAGTGACTGAATGAATAAACAACATGTGAAGACACACATACACATGCATGCTATGCTTTAAGCCCAGTAGCTGCACCCTCAGACTCAGTTAACAGCATGAGAGTTTGAGAGTTGGATTATGACTTTGGAGTCTAGGGTTTGATTCCCCAGTCAGCCATGGAAATCCATTGGGAGATATGGATGAATCACACAGTCCCTGAAAACCCTATAGGGTTGCCATAAGTCAGAAATTACTTGAAGGCATACAATTACAAGGCTGCATTCACAGCAAGCCCAAGACAATTTGTTGTCCAAGGCAAAGGACCCAATGCCACTCTACCTGCTTCTGTTTGGTTCTGCCACTCACAGAAGTCAATTGGTCAGGCAGATGAATCTTACTTCTGCGCTGGTGATAATGAGACAGCATCCTTCATGGAGAAAATAGGTCAGCTCAGTGCTACAGAACTGGTCATGTGACACACAGATCTTTGTTCGTCTTGCCAATGGCAGCTACCTCATGCTGAATGATTGGGATACTTTAAAACTTTGACAGTACTGGGAGGAATGTGTGCAGGGAAGTGACCTCATGGATTACAATGGTGAAAGCCATTCAACATTGCTCCTGAATAGCTCCAAGAATGCAAAGCAATGGGGGCACTTACTACCATTTGGTCTGCCTCCAAGCCTTAGATCAGCCATGTCTAAAGCCATAGAGCAATGGTTCTTAACGTGGGTCCCCAGATGTTTTAGGCCTTCAACTCCCAGAAATCCTAACAGCTGGTAAACTGGCTGGAATTTCTGGCAGTTGTAGGCCAAAACACATGGGGACCCACAGGTTGAGAACTACTCCATAGAGGCAGGAGCAGAAGCTTTTCCTGCTGTTGGGAAGGGGTTTCTGCTCATTAGTGTCATCTCAATGGGGCAGCAGCAGCACCAGTCACTTATCTGTGCCTACAGCAGCTCCATCAGGACCTGGCTTCCCTTGGGTTACTGCATTTTATCACCCCATGCCTATCCTCATGGGCATAGTGTCTGAGCAAGTGAGGTGCCTCTTCTCTTCTCCCTTCCCTTGTCTTCCCTCTAAGAAGAAACTGCTGGCAGCTCCCTCAAAGCGACCTCTCACACAGGTAGGACCCGTGGAACACACCACTTTTTGCCTCTTGGGGCTCAGACATCATCATCATCATCATCATCATCATCATCATCATTTACATAACAAGATTAGTACACAGCAAAAATATCACTATGGTGGCTTTTGTATGTGATCACATGCTGGACACATCCCAAGTGTCTAGGACTGTGTGATGTATTGGCAAATAATATGTGCAGATCCGATTAGGGTGTCCTTTTGCAGCTGACAGATGGTAATTTTATCAGCGCCAATTGTTTTTAAGTGCAGGTCAAAGTCTTTAGGAGCTGCACTCAGTGTGCTGATCCCAACTGGGACTACCTTTACTGGCTTGTGCCAGTCTTTGCAATTCTATTGATGATGGGGTAGATGCAGAAGTGGAGGACTCAGAACATTTTTTCTTAAAATGTTCCTACTACAACAGGATCCGGTCTTACTACCTAGAGCCTCTGCTGGAGAACCATACTTATTCAGAGAATAAGGAGAAATTGCACATCCTTCTTCGGGGTTCAGATAAAAACTCTATTTTAAAATTGACCCTTTTTACCCTAAAAGCGCTGGCCATCCGTGAGAAGATGGAAGCAGAGAGAGGCGACCTTGCTGCCATCAACAAAACTCAAACTTAATATGGACACGCCACTAGTTTTACCTACCCATGCCCCCCACCCTAACCCTATTTTAAGGAATTAATCAATTTTTAATCTTTTAACCTCTTTATCTTGTAGTTGCTCAATTATTTAGGAGTGGGTCGACAGGCCAGTAGGCCATGATGCCTTGTATTCATATATGGTTTTACTGTATGTGTATGTCTTGTATGTTTTGCATGTTTTGATATGGTCAAAATTGACTAATCAATAAAGAATTGTTGTATTGATGATGATGCTGTTGTTGTTGTTGTTGTTATTATTATTACATACCCCACTTTCTCTCTCGTGAAGGAGACAATAAACTATGCTATAAACCCCACTCCAATCTCTCTCTCATGAAAACTGTTTCCATGCAGAACACAACTTCTACTCATTTTCTACCAGAAGAAAGTATATATGGCTGAGGTTTTTTTGTTTTTTTTTTTAAATCACATTATTTCCTTGTAGCCTGAAGTTGTATGGTCTGCTCTACTATTCCAGAATTCGGTCACTTCATTTGGTAGCACTTTTAGATTCTATCTGTTGATTTTTTTTTTTAAGCCAGTTATGTAACACTAGAAATTATTAATTTGTTACAGCTTGCCAGCTCTGTTATCTGTCTATGCTGAAGGGTAAATGTCTGTAAATGCTAAACCATTCCTTTTTTGTTTAATCAGTAGTCAGGGCATTAATACTTGGTGCCAGGTCTTGGATAAAAGGCTGTAACTTGACAAATCTATCAAAACAGCGTTTGACCTCTGATGGTTATTCATTGAGCAGCTCTTCTTTGTAACTGACTGAGATAGTTAACTCTACAACAAGTGACTTGGCAAGTGTCCTTCTGGGTTGCCTCGACCAATTACTACTTCCATCACTTAGACAGAAAGACCCATGTTTTATATGTAAATCACTTGCTATCCTGTTTTCATTTTTCATGGGAAGTCTGTGCAGCCTTTTAAAATATCCATGTTAGGCACACAGAGAGTTGCTTTTATCTTTTACCATGAATATTTACCACCAAGGAACCGAGAGTCAAGAAGTTCCGGTTCTCTTGCCAAGCCAGACTTTGGTTTAAATTTATAATCGTTGCTTTACAGCGATTTGCTAATGAGCTGAAACAATTTTTTTAAATCGGTTTTTCCTATCTCAGCAAAAATCAAAATATGGGAGAGCTGGAAAACATAATTTTATGAAACGATTAATTACACAGAGATAGGAAAAAGTGACTTTTATTATTGCTTTTCTGCTCTCAAGCTAGTCAGCAAAATGGGCACGAAAATGAGGGGATTCAGGTAGTGATAGCTCTAAACAGTCACTTTTCAGGAGCTTTAAAACACAGATAAAACCTTGGGACACACAACAAAACTAGTTGGCAAAAGGCATTGATTTTATTTTTTATCATCTCAGAAGTGAGTTGAGGGTACAGTTAACATGTATTTAAAAACACAAAGTAAGTTTAAAAACTTGGCATTATACTAAATGTCTTTTGACCAGAAGCTGGCCACTTGGAGTGCCTCTGGTGTTGCTGTGAGATGGTCCCCCATTGTGCATGTGGCAGGGCTCAGGCTGCATTGTAGTCAGTCTACACTCAAATGTCATGGACTCCACTTTGTAGCCCCATTTCATAAGGTTGGCTCTGTATTTCTTGGTGCCCTGGCTGAGGTAGGGCTCAGTCTCCTGAAGTTCCTCTTGGCTGCATTGGCCACTATCTGCTTAGATTCCAGGGGTGGACAGGTAGTTGTCATCTGGAGCCAGATGCCTTTTTACACAGACTCCTCTACATTTGATTTTTCAGATCTATGGGTATATTTTCTCACTTAGAGCTTACATCATTGGCTGCCTCCTAGAGGGCAGGGCAGATTGTCATAACACAACACAGTAATATCATTGTGGTCATATAGATGCACAGTCCCCAAGTTACGAACAAGATAGGTTCTGCAGTTTGCTCTTAAGTTGAATTTGTATGTAAGTCGGAAAAGGTATATTTTTAAAGTCTAACTCCAACCAATAATCTCTCTCTCTCTCTCTCTCTTTGGGTAGCATAGGGAAGGGTTAACACCCCTGCAGTGTTTGTTTTGCTGTCTGGGCCCCTGTTCAGAAGATCACACCTCACTTTCTGTCCCTATGGTCTTTGGATTTTGAAAAAAAAAATGGTTTGTTGTGGAAACAAGGATTGGCGAGAAGGCTTCAGTAGAGGCACCTTTTCCCCATGATAACTCTCTTAGGAGTGAATTTTCCTTCCTAGGGGTAGATTTCTCTCACTTCCTGCTGTCCCATCCCTGTTCTTAACTATGAGTCATTTGTAAGTCGGATGTTTTCAACTTGGGGACTGCCTGTATATTAGGAAAACCTACCTGGGGTGTCTTCTCCACAACTCCTGCAGCGTGTAGTTTTGCATGTGATCATTCTTTTAAATTGTTTGACTAAAACATTCTGCTATTTTATTTATTATTCTCTTTCAACATAGGCCGTGATTGAAATGTTTTCATAAATATATCAATATTCTATGTTGGTGCCATAGTTTGGCAGCAGGGAAGGCTACAGCACACTGTAAATCCCAACTTGCTTCAGTTGTTTCCAGCACCAAATCCCACATAGTTACTGAGTTTTGATTTCTTCCTTCAAAGGCAACCTAAGGCTATTGCTTGACAGAGCATTACAGCAAAGTTTACGTATGTGTTGCAAGACAGATTACAGCAAAATCAAACATCGCATTTTTACCTTGGAAATAAACTGCCAGTGGCTGAGAAGGAAAATGTATTGTTGCTGGAAATATGTAAACAGCAATAATTCATCCTGAAGTTCCAATACTAATATATGAGTTTTTCAATTAAATTCAATGCAGCTGTGCAGGGACTATATCACTGGTAATTAAAATACGTTAGTCGAAAACTAACAACTAACTTTGAAGCTTAAAAGACATTGTTGTAAATCAAGTGTAAATACTGTTTGTTGCTTGGATTCTAGAATGTTGCTTCAGATTTGCATCTGTTTAAAAATGTTTCACATTTCTAAACAAAGCCTATCATCCAATTAGATCACTTTAATTGATGAATCACCCACCTTTTCACCAACAGATCAATTCATCATTTAGAGTAAGATAGCATATGTATTGCTTCCAAAATTCAGTATTATTGCAATTTAGGATATTGAAGGATTAAATAAGAATATCTTAACACAAAAAACACTAAAGTTGCCTATTGGTCCTTTTTTGTTTATAGTCACAAACGTAAATCAAAGACAAAATAGCTTTGGAAAATAAACAATCAGTTTCTGAAATTATAGCCTTCCCACCTCCACTCTCCAAGGGGGAAAATTGTGCAAAAATTCAGAAAAGCATCCCCACAATTGCTTTTTTTTCTAAATAAATAAATAAAATTAAAATGATTTTTTTTATTTAAAGAGATCAATAAAGCAAGACAAACATGCAACTTCATCTATTCATACCCCCTTCAAATTATTTCTAGAAACTATAGCATGAGACTTTTATGAAAGACCGTGTTTAGTTTCAGTTCATTCTAATTTCTTGTGTTGGTTTCCTTTTCTCAGTTAGTTTTATGGCACTGGGTATCGGAGACTTAGACAAAAACTTCCTTTCTTTTATGAAGTTCCTGGATTTTGCTGCTTTTATACATATTTGCCTCCTAATAAATCGGCAAAACCTCCTGTGACAGACCATTTTAATTGGAGAGGTTGGAGGGCAAGGTAAGCCTAAACCTGATAAGGTGATGGTTGGCTCATGCCAATGGAGTGATGGTCAACTCTTCCACATTGTCACTTTCCCTGGCAGAAAACCAAGTCTAGTGTGTGTCCAGCTCTGTAAGTAGGGCCAGATACTAGTTGGGACAGCCCCATGGTAGCCATGACATCTTGAGCCACTCCTGACAGGGTGATCTCTGCATGGATGTTGAAATCCCCCAGCACAATGAGCCATTGGGACTCCAATGCCAGGCCTGAGATCACCCTGGCTAGCTTAGGCAGGGAGACTGTAGTGTAGCGGTGTGGTTGATACACTAGCAGAATCCCTATTCTGTCCTGGCCACCTATTCTCAGGTGGACACACTCAAATGTGGTTGACTGCAGAATGTGGTACCTGGTCAGGAAGATGGAATCTGATAGACCACTGTGACCCTGCTCCAGATCTTGGCTGGTGCTGCACGGTGTAGCCTGGCAGGCAAAGCTGGGTGAGATTGACCCAGCCAGCCTCATCTAGTCAGTTCTCTGTTATACATGCCAGGTCTACACATTTATCAAGGATTAAATCTTGAATGAACGTGCAACCTCACAACCCTTATTTTAATCACTAAATACAATCTGCATCTCATAATGTGTGTGTGTGTGCGCACGCGCGAGTGCATACCTCTCCTGTTGAATTATGGTGATCCCATTAATTCTGCAGGGTTCTCTTAGGCAAGGAATACTCAGAGTTGATTTTTCTAGTTTTTTCCTTTGAAATATAGCTTACAGCATCTGGTATTTATTGGCAGTCTCCTATCCAAATACTAACCAGATCTAGTTCCTTTAGATTCAGCATCTCATAAATTGCTCTGCAATATAGGAGAAAAAATTCATTGATTAGAAACTCACTCTTCACTTACAGAGCACAAGTGAGAGGTGCCTCTTCTAAATCCATAGCACCATTGGTAACAGTTGACCTCCAGTTACAAGGCTCGAGTGCCAAGGCTTTGCAGTTCTTGGTTTTATAGCACTTTTTTTGAAAGGTTAGCTTTAAGCCCATCTTTAAATTTCTTTGTTGTCCACTGACATTCTGTTTTCTGTCCGTAAGTTGAAAGAACTCCTGCATACACAAACACACACAGATTTATCTTTGTTACCACTATCGTCAAAAGGAAGCCGAGACAGAAAGAGCTGTGGTCACTGGTTCTGAAGAAGGCACATTCTTACAAAGAAGAAACTTCATAGCCATGTTTAAATGTTTAAAAGGCTGCCATAAGGAAGAGGGAGCAGGCTTGTTTTCTGCTGTCCAGGAGACTAGGATCAGTGAGCTCAAATTCCAGGAAAGGAGATTCCACTTGAACTTAAGGGAGACCTTCCTAACCATAAGAGCTGTTCAACAGTGGAACTCTCTGCCTCAGAGTGTGGAGAAGGCTTCTTCTTTGGAGGCTTTTAAACAGAGGCTGAATGGCTATTTGCCAAGTGTGATTTGATTATGCTTTTTGCATGGAAGGGGGTTGGACCATGGAAGGGGGTTGGACCATGGCTCATGTGGTTTCTTTTTTTTAAAAAAATGTATTTATTAGAACTTTTTCTAAATAACACAAAAAAGAGGGGGAAGGTATCAGTGTATGTGGTCTCTTTCAACTCTATGATTCTATGAATCTATGATTCTATACTGAAACAAAAGAATCTGGTTGTTTGAGGATGTTGATACGCCTTGTACCTCTTGAGACATTGTAGCTCCCCCTGCTGATCATACACATTATCTATCCTCCTGGAACAGTTGGGTATTTGGTGGCATGGCTATCCAGAAGCTCCAAGGTGGCAGAGTGTTATCTGATCTAGAATGACGCAGAATCCCAAGACTATGGATGAGAAAACTACACTGTGTCCTTTCAATTTTCCTGCTCACCTGCCTGTAGCTTATTCTTTACTCTTCCTCATCCAATCACAGTCTAGTGAATACATTCACCATAGATTATGAGATTCTGGATTTGTTGTAAAAAATTTTTGTTATGGGAGCCCCTGGTGGCACAGCAGGTTAAACCGCTGAGCTGCTGAACTTGCTGACCGAAAGGTTGGTGATTTGAATCTGGGGAGCTCCGTGAGCTCTCGCTGTTAGCCCCAGCTTCTGCCAATGTAGCAGTTAGAAAACATGCAAATGTGAGTAGATCAATAGGTACCGCTCCGGCAGGAAGGTAATGGCACTCCATGCAGTCATGCCAGCCACATGACCTTGGAGGTGTCTACAGACAATGCTGGCTCTTCGGCTTAGAAATGGAGATGAGCACCACCCCATAGAGTCAGACTCAAATAGACTTAATGTCAAGGGGAAACCTTTACCTTACCTATTTTGTTATGTGAGGTGAGCTGACCTTTGATATCCACACACACATTGGTTACTGTTAGTTGATGTTATCATCAAGTGAGGAACATGTTGTATATGAATCAGCCCTTGAGGACAAGCAGCTAAATATGTGAAGTGATCTCATGAAAACCCACGTGAACCCCAAAACTATAAACATTGAAGTATTGAATGTGAAAGTGTTCTCTGTGGTCTTATATCTTTGATGGACCATTCACTCATGCACGTCATCACTTGATTTCACAGTCCTTCAATGGTTAGTCTGTAAGCATGAACAATTTCTCAGGGGTTTGACTCACAGTGATTTATTCAAAGGGAAGGCAACACTTTATATTTCAACCAATGAATGATCAATGTACCCATGTAGGCAATGACAAGGGGCTCATATTTTGAATAGATACAGTGGAGTCACAGAGTTCCCTGAACCAAATTTGAAAGTTTGGTTTCAGCTACAAATAAGGAATACTTGTTTTCTACCTTGGACATTGCCTTCTTCTTTAGCTCCCCCTCTTCCCATTCTGACTTTCTGCATCCAGTCACAAGAATAGACTATTTGGTAAGCATTAAGCTTGGAAAAGTTACCTTTTGGGATTTTGCTGATATTGGGATTACCATTTTACTCAGTGCTTCTGTTCCAAGATGACACAAAAGCCTGTGTTCTTTGCCAAAAAGGCAATGAATAAACATTGACGGGCTGCCAGCACATTGCTTCTATGACAACTGATGGAGATGATGAATTTTACATCCCTTTAGGTGTAAAATTTTTGGTGCTTGAACTGCCTTTCCAAACCTGTAGTCTCTATCTCATGATTATAGTGTTATTATGGATCTAACAGCTATAACATCTGAGTTTTCCCATACTGATTGGAGGTTTTGGGGAGCTGGAATAAAGAAAATATATAAACTCTGCAAATTGACTTGCAGAGTACCTTTTCAGAGCTCTTTAGTAAACATGTGGGCCGAATTCCCTTCAAGATAGCATGTCCACAATCTGTTTTCAAATGGACAAGCCACCCACTGAATCAGACTGCTTATATTTCTAGCCAAGTATTGCCACCCCCCTTTTCTAATAAACGGTGTCCTGTCTAATAAACAAATCAAGCTGGATGAGACACACATTTTTGATTCCATACTTCCATCAGCAAGCATGCATGATAAAATGCAGCAGGTTTGTGTCTATGGTCTATTCTTTTTGAGTTGCTATGCTAGGAAACCAATACTTACTTTAGGCATGTTCTAGCTCAGTGCTACAACCCATAGCATCAAATCCACATCATGAGTGGTCCAGATCTAAGGATAATGTGTCAAAACAACAATATAGGGTTATGACCATTCTACCAAGAAACACACATCTTCCTCAGCTGCAATATGGTGTCCATATTTGTAACCTTAGATTGTAGGTGCAACTCTATATTGCTGTTGTCAATACTGGTTCTTTTTATTTCCAGTTTATGACTCTGATGCAGTGGTTCCCAACCTATGGCCCATGGACCACCAGTGGTCCTGAAGAACTAAAATATGGATCGCTGTCTCACTGTTACTACACTGTTGCAATAAGAGCGACTGGTCTTGTGAAACCTTCTTATAGTGCTGAGGCAACGGGGATGGTGGGAGGAGAGAGGCTGACTACCCATAAAAGGCATGACAACACACCTCCTGACTGCTTCTCCTCCTTCTTCTCCTCCTTCTCCCTCCCCCTGAGTGGAGCTGTTCCATGTGGTGCATGGAAGTGGGAATGCCTTGTTGTCTTCATTTTTAGACCTCTTCCTGGGGTTATTTGGGTGATGATTCAGAAAATTGCATTGGATAGACCACATCAGGTCTAGATAATTAAATATAGTTTTCTGTGGGCAAGCAGATGGCGGCTACTGGATGGTGTGTGTTCTGTATCAGAAACTAGAGCTCATATGGTCTATCCAATGCAATATTCTGAATCAGCACCCCAAATAACCAAAGTGGCTAAAAACTGATTCATAATCCCTTTGGTACTAATGTTGGAGAGTGGTCCCTGGTCAAAGTGGTCCCTTGTCAAGTGGTCCCTGGTCAAAAAATGGTTGGGAACTATTGCCCTAAAGCAAACCTAGTTTTCTGGGGGTTTCTGGGCCTGAGAGTGTTTGACTTGCCCAAGATCATCCAGTGGGTTTCCATTGTTGTGTGAAAAATAAACGCTGGTTTCCATTGCTGTAGTCCAATAATGATGTCCTAATAAATCAGATCTACAATGTTTATACCCACAAGAGCCATTTGTCGTATGACAAGGAAAGCTGCCAGTTGGCTTCAAACCTACAGGTGAACTGATCTGGGTGGTGAATGCAATGCATTCACCTTAGTTCTAGTTCAGCAGTGTGAACCCAAACTCCACAGCTCTACTTCACAAGCTTCTTCAGCAGCGGAAAGTCTTTAGTTTATAATTCTCCACTGCCTATTTAGATTTAATGCTCATTTAGTTTAAATTTTAAAATTATTTAAACTGTAATCATGTTAGGAAAATGTGTCAGCTGTTCTTTGTTTGGCCTTGATACAAGGGGTAGAGATTTGTTTTATCACTAAGACTGAAATGCGTTTCCAGTCTGGGATTACTTAATCTTTAACTAACTTGTGAATAAAATTTTACTCATGGGCTATTAGGCTCAAAATCACTTTGTACCAATCTCTAAGGATCGTTAAGACTTTTCTGTCATGTTTTTGAATGTTAAGAGTTATCAGTGCCAAGGGCTTTTGCTGCAAGACAGCTGACATGACAGGTTTTTGTCCAGTTTACTAGGCACCAAAGCTTGTTTCCTGAACAGGGCAGGTCAAGAAGGCCATCAATCTCTCTCTCTTGCTTGATGACATCAAAATATTAATTAAAGCAACAGTTTCTAGTTGTGAAAATAGCTAACCAAAACCAGCATCTAACTGCCATGGCAGGCAAAAAATTGATTTACAAAGATCAGCAACTGGCAGTTTTGGACCAAATCCATTCACTAAATCAGGGTGAGACTCGTGTCTGGCTCTAGCTGCTGCTGCTGGATAGTACCTGCTATTTTATTTATTTATTTATTTGAGTCGATTTTTACCCCACTTTTCTCCCTCATCAAGTTGAGACTCAAAGCTGCTAGCAATATAATAAGAACATACAAAGTAAAAATTAAAACAGATTAAAACTTGATAAATTCCTTATAGCAACCTAATTATCTAAGACTGTCAGCGATAACACCCTATTTACAAATATAACATAGTATTTTAAACCATTAATTAATTAAGCAATATGATCCAACACAGCTAATGGTGAGGAAATGCTAGTAGGAATGGTAGTCCAACACATGGGCCACATGATGCCCATCCCTGCCCTAAATAGTGCCATCTACCCTGCTCAATCCTGAAGCAAAAGGTGTGGACAAGTTAGAAAGTTATTAATAGAATTTGGCAACAAGGCATGTGGTGGAAGAGGAAGTGCATGGGACCTAAGTCCATTAGCTCTATTTCATTCTTTATCAACATCCATATTTCCATTACAAATTCATGGAAGTGAAATCCTCCCTCCCTCCCTGCCCCCATCTTATTTTGATAAGGGGCATACAAGTTGACAACTTCCTTTAGTGAGGTTTTGATACCAAATATGTTTGAAGGTGGAGTTGGCCAACCCATTATTGGTGCAAAACATCCTTACCCACCCGATTACACGACACCTATCATATTCTATAATGATCAGCCAGATATGAAAATGTTATTTCTGGGGAAATTGTTCCCATTTTTAAGATCTGTTTGAACCTGGTTTCCACCTTGGTTCCTAGACTGAGAGTGCCTTCAGATAAAGGCTGCTGGTGACACCCATTAACTGTACTTCTGGAAACTCTCAACTTGACTTCCACTGCAAACTATAGGTGAAACTAATTTCCACACAATGAAAAGAATTACTCTTTTTGATAGAGGATAAATATCCCTTACCTAATTTGTTGAGATCAGAAGTGTTTTCGATTTCAGTTTTTCCCCCAATTTTGTATACATAATGAGACATCTTGGAGATGGAATCCAAGTCTAAATTAAAAATCAATTTATGCTTCATATACACATTTTTAAAAATGGCATGTTTTTATATATGTTTGCTATTGTATGAACTTTATGTTTATATGTTTTGACTTTGTTGTACCCCTCCTCAAGCCATTCAGAGAGGAAACAAATAAATGTATTATTATTATTATTATTATTATTATTATTATTATTATGAAGGTAATTTTATACAATGTTTTAAATATCTTCATACCGGAAGCAAAGTTTGTGTACACTGAATCATCAGAAAGCAAAGGGCTTTAGCACAGCTGATTAATCACCAGCAGCATCTTACCAATCAAAAAGTTGGCAGTTTGTAGCCTGGGTCAGGGTGAGCACCCGACCTTCAGCCCAGCTTACTGCCCACCTAAGTAATTCAAAAACAGCTGTGAGCGGTGAGTAGCGAAATTAGGTTCCAATTAAGCAGGGAGGTATTTTATGGCATCATAAAGTAAATACCAGAAAATGTCAGTGATCAAAGGAAGGAGGAACTCTGTGATCAGGGACTCTTTGTCATAGAGGATGGAGCGAAAGCATTCCCCTGTAGCCGGAATTGAGCACAACCTCCAGGACACTGAAGTTGGGGAAAATGCCGACATAATGCCTCTATCTGTTGTCTGTTCTGTCTGTTTAACATCATTGAATGTTTGCCATCTATGTATTCTGTGATCCACCCTGAGTCTCCTTTGCAGTGAGAAGGGCGGAATATGAATGCCATAAATAAATAAATGAATAATCACAGCATCTCAGGTAGACAATTTTGGCTTTTGGAGTATTTCAGATTCTGGGAATTTCAGGTAAGGATGCTCAACCCATATATTTACATTTTAGTATGCTCCACTGACAGCAGTTGTAGTGTGCTTTCAAGTTGTTTCTGACTGCTGTCTAAGTTTTCTTGGCAAGATTTGTACAGAAGGGTTGAGTCTTTGCCTTCCTCTGAGACTGAGAGTGTGTGATTTGCCCAAGGCCATCCAGTGGGTTTCCATATCTAAACAGGAATTTGAACCCTGGTCTCCAGAGTCACAATCAAATGCTCAAACCACAATACCACAGTAGTTCTCACATCCAAACATCACTTCTAATACAAAATCCTTTAAATTCTTAGCAATCTTTTACAAAAAATCAGATAATTTAAGCAGCATCTAATCATTTCTTTATGTGTGATTGCCCTATTATTGTTCATGAAAGGTCTAAAAACAAAGCACTTAGCATTTGTTTTAGATAGGAAGTGTCGATCAGGAGTCTTTAATTAGAAGTAGGAAAATGTTGCTCAAATGGCCATGATTGCTAAGTCACTCGACTTTTAAAAATTCTTTGTTTAATTAGTGTTGTAATGCTGCTTTGTTTCAACATTATTGCTCTTAATTATTTTAAAAATAGAAAGCATTTTAGTGCTAATTAGAGGTTTAAATAGGATGGTGCCTATTGCAAACTTTTTAATGAAAGTATGTTATGCAGTTTAAGGATGACACCACCCGATATACATAGAAGTTATATTTCTCAGAGAGTATTGAACATTAGTTAAGAATGGTTAATGATTAAGTGGGGAAACTCTCCTTTTTTGTTTACCTTTCCAAAACTCAGATTTTCAGCACTCTGAGAAACACTGGACGAACTGGGGAAACACAGAAGGACGATGATTTTATAACAGTCCCCCATGGATGCACCACAAAAAGTGAATATTCAGCACATTTTGTGGACAGAATATCTGATAAATATTCTGCATTTGTCAGCGTTCATTTGCCATTTGCTGTCCTTGCCTTTTCCTTGCCTTGCCTTGCCTTGCCTCTCCTCTCCCTCTCTTTCTTATATGTCTCCTCTACTGTTGAAATTGATTTTAAATGTATGTTTGCATTTAAAATGTATATCAGAAATAATGTGCTTATGTCATTCCAGATGTTGTCAGATGACAGCTCCCATTACCCACAGTTATTAGGCAAGCTGGTTAGGGCTGATTGGATATTGTGGGGCCAAAAATATCTGGAGGGCCATAGATTCCTCTGATTTGGAATGACAGTGATATCACCATCATCCTCATAGACATCTACAGAGAATTCCTGGGAGGATTTGGGGGAAATTATCTAAGAAGATGGACAAAATACTGGAAGTATATCCAGTGGGAACCTAACTCTGTCAGGTCCAGCTCCTGCCAACCTAGCAATTCGAAAACATGCAAATGTGAATAGATAAATAAGGACCTCTTTGACGTGAGAAGGCAAAGAGTTGTTCCAAGTAATCCTCCTGGCCACACAACCAGGAGGTGATCATGCAGGCTCCTTGGCTTGAAAATGAAGAAAGCACCTCTCCAGAGCCAGATATGAGCACTGCCTCCAGAAGCCAAAAATGAAAGGAGAAGCCTCTGCCTTTGTTTCTGTTTGTGTGTCTCATTGGATATGATTGTAAAGGCATTGAATGTTAGTCTATGTATGTAATTGCTGTAATCTGCTCTGAGTCCTCTAAGGGAGAAGGACAGAATATAAATAAATTGTATTATTATTATTATTATTATTATTATTATTATTATTATTATTATTAGCAGGAGAGGAAGCTTGCATGATAAAGCACCTAGTGTCATTCAGTTATGATTTTCAGGCACCTTTTCCAGGCAACACTGGGGGTTGTTGGGGAGAGATCAGTACACTTGGTTTCTCAATAGTTAGTTTAGTCATTTGCTGCAGTGCTTCTCTCAAAGATAACTTGAAAAAGTATTTACCACAATTAATTTCCTCCTGCAATGAATTACTATAGGAGAGTATTGGCTGTTTTTGTGGGCAACTTTGAGCCATAAGAGCTTGGGTAAAAATCTATGTGAACTGACTGTGAGCTTTAGCGCATGTTCCAACATTCTTTGCCACAAAAAAATAACAATAAAGCGAAAGCAGCAGTGGGAAATGTGTGGGGATGGCTTGGCACAGGGAGAAAAGCAAGCCAAAGGGAGCAAAGCTGAATGACACTGCCAAGCACTTCATTTGGCTATCTGTTCAAAGAGGCCTCTAGGCATGGTCCTCAGGATAATTTTTAGATTGCCAAAAGACCTGGACTGGTTGGTTTTCATTGCCAACCAGCAATTTGAAAGCCAACAGAATGAGTACAATTTCCTTGCTGTTTCCTCTAACTTCATTTGGAAATGCCACCCTGGATAGCACAGTTAATCTCTTTCTCTTCCCTTCATTCTCATTTCCTTCTTATTCCTTCCATTAAAAAAGAAAACTTGTTCTTTATGGCATGGAAAGCAGGCCAAATTGGAAGAGACAGGAGATTATTTTGATGGCCTCATAGCTCGATGGTTACTGTTATAATTGCACTTGAAGTGTATGCATGTTTAAACTCTGAGGGTATGAGTTTTTTATTACTTTGTCTGGAGTGATTGGCAAAAGTCCATTCCAAGTTGGCCAGCCTGGCCAGATGCTGAGCTTCATAAAGCACCAATATACAATATTTATTTAAAGCAGATTTTGGCTCAACATTAAATGCAGCCCCACTGGAGTGCATGTGAGTCAGTGAAATGTTCCTTCCACACTCCATCCAGCAAGTTGTACAGCTGCTTTGGCTAACCAACAGCCTTTTAGAGCCCTTTAGATTATAATGAATAATTGGCAGCCAAACAGAAACGACGTTGCTTCCTACATGAAAGCATTAGTCTAAACTGCTCAGTGAAAGTACACAAAAGAGTCTTAACCAAATAGTGGTGGAGCCAGGCCAGAGACCTTGAAGACAGCAAGAATACAAATGTGTTTTTGTTCTCTCTGTGTTTGCTTTCCAGGCAATGGCTGCTGAACTTACACAGGTCATTCTGGATTTAAGTGCTCTTATGCTCCAAATGCTAGAGCACTTGCCCAACATTATTTACACTTATCTGTTGGTTTGCAAGTGCTCTGCTTTCAGGGAACCTTTTCACATAGACACATCACCAAATTCTTGCAAAGAGATGTAGCCTCTATACAGAGGCGGCCCTAGGTAATTTTCAATGGTAAGCAAACAGTATCCCCCCCCCCCCAACCAATCACTGATATATATTTTCTGTTCATCGTGGGAGTTCTGTGTGCCATATCCGGTTCAATTCCATCATTGGTGGAGTTCAGAATGCTCTTTGATTGTAGGTGAACTATACATCCCAGTAACTACAACTCGCATATGTCAAGGTCTATTTCCCTCAAGAGTGCCTCAAGAGTGCCCCTGGGCAAAATCAACTATACTGCAAATGCTTACTTTGCATAATGGGTTGAGCCGCCCCTGCCTCTATACTTTTCCATAAGCATACACACTATGCTTTATATCTGGGTTGTTGTAGGTTTTTCGGGCTGTATGGCCATGTTCTGGAGGCATTCTCTCCTGATGTTTCTTTATGCTTTATATCTCTTAGGGATAGTAAAAACTATTCCTATGTTGTCTTCCAGGGAGATGTTGCCATGTGTGTGTGTGTGTGTGTGTGTGTGTGAAGGGAGAGTGTGCCTTTTTACAATTTTTCCAGTTTATAACAAACACATTAGTGTTCTTCAGGCATCAAAGTCCCCTTCCCCAGGTCATATTGAGTAAAGGGATATTGAGAATAGGCAGATTCATCGTATAGCTTCAAGGCATATGTAGGATCACTGATCTCCTTTCATTCTGTAACTGTTTTTCAAAAATAAACAGATAGTAAATGTGTTTGGGTGGCAGCTGTTTCACAATTAGTACAACCAGGTCCATCTGAAACTAAGGTTCCATTGTGGGACTAAGCTGAGGATTCAGGGATAGACTGTTTGCTCCAGAGTTTTTGCACTGTAACTGCGAAGGCAACATTTAAAAAGTTAGGGAATGATGGGAACTGGAGGTTGTTCACCCTGTTATACCTAACTAGCTAATGGGAGAAAATTCCATTAAGCATAGTGGAGTTTTGTCTTCGGTAAGAAAATGCAGGATTGCAAGTGTTATTAAATATTCTTTGGAAATGGTTACTTTTACAATCCAGTTCATTCCATACCCACTCAGTTCATGACTCATATGGGATGAGCTTCAATCAATGGCTGATACCAAATGAGAGACTCCCCCCTGGGCACACAGAAAACTTGGAAGGCGCTGAACAGACTGCACTCTGGCACCACGAGATGCAGAGCCAATCTTAAGAAAGGGGGGCACAAAGTGGAATCCACGACATGTGAGTGTGGAGAAGAGCAAACCACTGACCATCTGCTGCAATGCAACCTGAGCCCTGCTACATGTACAATGGAGACCTTCTTGCGGCAACACCAGAGGCACTACAAGTGGCCAGCTACTGGTCAAAGGACATTTAATCAAATGCCAAGCTTGCAAACTCCGTGTTTTTGTATGTATGCTTGTCTGTTCTGTTAAAAATGTAATACAACTGTTCGGTTGCCTGACACGATAAATAAATAAATGGGATGATAAAACTATTCCAGGTTTTAGTCTGAACTTTAAAGGAGCTATCCGAGATGCTCAATCTATTTTGGGATCAGAACCCTGGATAGCTCCCATAAAATTGGGGGTTAAAACTGTTGGAAATAGCCACCTTCTTCAAGCCTTCACTAGTTATTTGTTTGTATACAATGCAGATTGCTTACTGTTTTGTATATGTGTGTATTGGTATGTGGTTTTCCTTAACTCTGGGATTGTTCAGGACTCAGACACCATTGGTCTTTCAGACTAGACAGAGATTATTGGACTCTCAGAAAAGAGAGATGCTTTAGACTTTGGACTGTTAACATTATAAGAAAGATACCCTATGTTACCTACACATAGAAAGTACTTCAAATCCTATCTGTAACTGGACTGATACGCAATGTACCTGTATGCTGAATACATGAAGTTGGTGAGTAAACCAACTATGTTACTTTTAAAGAAGTCTACCTTAATTTGTCTCTTGAGAGCATGATTTAAACCAAGATGTTTTAAGGAAAAGTAGATGTTTTTTGAGCAACTGAAAAAATACTTCTGAAACTCCCCTCTCTCTCTCGTGCATTGGCATATCTTTGTCCCTTATAGTTCAAAGAGATATCGAGGTATATCAGTTTAACAGCAGAGAAACCTAATTGCCTTACATGAATACTAGTGGATATTTACCACTTAGGAGAAGATTGACTCAAGTGAGCTTGAGTGAATGGTGAATGCCATTTTCCAAAAGGTTATGGAGATTTCCATTTCCCAAAAGGTTATGGCATCATTTTCCCAAAACGGTCATGATTTCTAACAAGGTCATGCATTTCCAAAGATCACAATTCTAAAAAAAACAACAACAAAAAAACAACACCCCCAAACAAACCCCACAGTGAATTTGCTCTTCCAATGACACAAGAACCATCCTATGCCTGTGTACCGACATGTTCATAAAATGCTTTTGCAGATTAAATGAACTCAGCATATGCACTGAGCCTACAGCAATGCATAATAGAGTGGCAAGAAACTGAGACAGTAATCCATTTACGAGAAATACAAATGGGACTACATTTGCATAGGTTCATCTTTTTATCAAATGCTGTAAGATATGTAAAGAAGGTAAGTGTGATATTTTCTAGATTTTTCCCCAATTCTATTTGGAATATGTAGGTGTGAAAATTGCTATTGGAGTCATGTTTTTCGATTCAGGCCTCATTTCTGGTAAGGATTCTGCATATAATCTTTGCCAAGTCATTTTCTTTCAGCCCCAGCCTTTACGCAAAACATGTGTGAAGAAATGCCAGCACAAGCATTGTAATACTTGAAATCCAAAGAACCAAGTGTGCATTTCAAAATTTGCCAAAGAGGAAACTTGTGTAAGATTATATATTAACCACAACATCATATTCCTTGATTTCTTAATAATTTTCTTTAAAAAAAGAGAGGATTTTTGTAATGCTAAGTTGATATATTCAGTGCATCTGTTTTTGGTAATGGGGTTTGTGTTATTTTTAGGTCATGGCAATGTTCTGAAATGGATCTTTAATTTCGTTTAGAAAAGTTGAGATCTGTAAGTAGTGAGTCTTACCTTCTAAAGCATTTCTCAACCTGGGGGTCAGAACCCCTGTGGAGGTTGCAAAGGTGGTGTCCAAGGGGTTGCCAAAGACTATCAGAAAACACAGTATTTTCTGTTGGTTATGGGGGTTCTGTGTGGGAAGTTTGTCCCAATTCTATCATAGATAGGGTTCAGAATACTCTTTGAGCAACTACAACTCCCAAATGTCAAGCTCTATTTTTTCCAAACTCCACCAGTGTTCACATTTGGACATATTTAATATTTGTGCCAAGTTTGGTTCAGATCCACCATTGTTTGAGTCCACAGTTCTCTCTGGAGGTAGGTGAACTACAACTCCAAAACTCAAGTTCAGTGCCCACCAAACCCTTTCAGTATTTTCTGTTGGTTATGGGAATTCTATGTACAAAGTTTGATTCAATTCCATAATTGGTGGAGTTGAGAATGCTCTTTGATTGTATGTTAACTATTAATCCCAGCAACTACAACTCCCAAATGACAAAATCAATCCCCCTCCCAACCCCACCAGTATTCAAATTTGGGCGTATTGGGTATTTGTGCAAACTTCATCCAGTGAATGAAAATACATCCAGCATATCAGATATTTACATTTTGATTCATAACAGTAGGAAAATTACAATTACGAAGTAGCAGCAAAAATAATTTTATGATTGGGGGTCACCACAACGTGAGGAACTGTATTAAGGAGTCACGGCATTAGGAAGGTTGAGAAACACTGTTCTAAAGCATTAAAATATATATTTTCTATAGACACAAAATCAAGTTTTTAGTTTCCTTGTCCTATGCTGACTAAACATAATCATAAAGGTAGTTTGTCTGACGGCCATGGATAAGATTGGCGCCAGTCTATTAGCCATTAGGTGACAACAAGTTTCAGAAACCATTGTCTCCTATGGTTACAAATATGGTGCCAGTCCCTGGCACACTGGAAAATTAAACTATTCCTTCACATCAAATAATCTGAGAAGCAATGTTGTAAGAGAGCTCTCTCTGTGTGCTCTAGGCATGTTAAACATTATTCAAAGTGGCAAAATAAATGTATAGACATATTATATTCTTGCTTTTTGGAAGGGGATCTTACTGAAACATGGCAGGCTTACTCAAGTTAGGCATTGATATAGAGGATGTTTTTCCACTTGTTTTTGTTTTTCATCTCAATGTGCTTTCAGTTGTTTCTACTAAATTGTAATGGATAAAAAGCGTAAGAAAGGAGAGTCAAAATTCAAAGCTCATTTAATTACATAGTAGTTTACTGCAAGCAAGATACTCTGGATCCATATGCACCACACAGTTATAGTGTTATTGTTCCACTTTAACTGCCATCCTATTGAATCCTGAAGTTTTTTTTTTTGTTAGGTGAGACACTGAAAGGAGCTCTGAGTTCTGAGTTCTGAGAGCCTTTCCTTAAACAACCAATCCCAAGATTGCGTTGCATGTTACCATGGAATAATAATCTATATAAATAAAAATGTAATGTTCGTTTGTGGGATTAACAGAACCCAAAAACCACTGGACGAATTGGCACCAAATTTGGACACAAGACACCTAACAACCCAATGTATGTCCTTCACTTAAAAAAATGATTTTGTCATTTGGGAGCTGTAGTTGCTGGAATTTATAGTTCACCTACAATCAAAGAAAATTCTGAACCCCACCAATGATGGAATTGAACCAAACGTGGCACACAGGACTCCCATGACCAACAGAAACACTAGAAGGGTTTAGTGGGCATTGATTGACTTTGAGTTTGGGAGTTGTTGTTTGCCTACGTCTAAAGAGCACTGTGGACTCAAACAATGATTGATCTGGACCAAACTTGGCACGATTATGCCATATGCCCAAATATGAACACGGATGGAGTTTGGGGAAAGTAGACCTTGACACTTGGGAGTTGTAGTTACTGGGATTTATAGTTCATCTACAATCAAAGAGCATTCTGAATCCCACCAGCGATAGAATTGGGCTAAACTTCCCACCCAGAACCCTCGTGACCAACAGAAAATTCTTAAGACCATCCAGTCCAACTCCCTTCACAAGGGCAAGAAAACGTAATCAAAGCCCTCCTGACAAAGAGCCATCCAGCCATAGCTATAGATATATGATTCACACACACACAGAGATATAGTATAGGTTTGAAAAGGACCCCTAAAGAAGGACAATAATATGTTCCAGAGTGGGTAAACCAAACCATCTCCACATCAACACTGACAAAGAAACAGCAAGAAATACTGTTTATCCACAAGCATCAAGACATTACATATATTAGAAACCAACACTTTCTCACTACTTTATTTTCGACATCACCAGACTGCGCCACAGCATCGCGTGGCAGGGGGCGGCTAGTAGCTGTATAAATGTGTATATACAATGTAGTCTGGGCAATGGAAAGTGCCATATAAATACTTTAATTAAAATAAGCTGATGATCAGAGCTGTCTTACATGATCTTAATTTCAATGGTAACAGAGACCACTTAATTTTCAGAATCTACTGAAGTCATCTGGAAAATATGAAGGCACAATACTTCTATTGAACCAGACAGTCACATAGATTGTGGTCATGCCATAATGGCATGACCACAATCACTCAACCATTTTTCCCTTCCACGGAAAATGAAAACATAGAAGATGATATCATAATTAGTCTTTAGGCTTCTCCAAGGGCCTTAAAACAGTGGTAATCTTTTCACCTGGATTATGTCTGGAACTGAAGAAGGGTAAGCTCAGATATTCCACTGACCTGAAGTTTCTTGGACCCTTTTATAAATTAGTCACTTTGATTGTATCATATATCCACATCATTAGTTCTTCTTCCCTTCTGTGTCATGGTTACTGAATTGTAAACCATTCCACCAAATGCCTGCACATTTAATTATCTATATAACATTAATGTTAAGCATTTTATGAGGAATGTTCAGGGCCAATGTTCTGCTCACTACACCCAGAGCTTGGTATATTTACTGTACTTTGGATTATAGTTTCCAGAATTTCCCAACCAGCATGCAAACTGAAGGGCTCGTGGTGATGCAATGGGTTAAACCCTTGTTCTGCCAAAGTGCTGACCTGAAGGTTGGCAGTTCAAATCCGTGGGATGGGGTGAGCTCCCACTGTTAGCCCTAGCTCCTGCCAACCTAGCAGTTTGAAAGCATGCAAATGTGAGTAGATCAATAGGTACCGTCTCAGCAGGAAAGCAAAAAGATGCTCCATGCAGCCAGCCATCCACACAACCAGGAGGTGTCTATGGACAATTCAGCTTGGAAATGGAGATGAGCATCTTCCTCAGAGCTGGAGATGAGCACCACCTCCAGGGCCAGAAATGAAAGGAGAAGCCCTTGCCTTTGTCCGTGTATTTGTGTTTCATTCTGTTTCATTAAACAAGGCACCAAATGTTTGCCTGTGGTTGATTTTATGCTGTAATCCGCTCTGAGTCCCCTTGGGGAGAAGGGCGGAATATAAATAAATTATTATTATTATTATTATTTTGCAAGTCATAAAGAGAAGCTTATCAAAAGCGCTGACACCATCATAACAGCTGCTTACTTATGCATTTTATGGGAAAACTTGAGAAAACTTAAGAATCAGGTTAAATAACCACATCTTGTACACTGTATATATAAGTTGTCCATTTTACCGGCTCTCTCTTGGAGTTCCATGATTCTTCATTGACACAGACAGCTAGGAAGAAAATGGAGCGCGGTATCAGATGAGCCCCAAAGAGCTAATGAGCACTTACATGTTTGCCTGTGCCTGGAGCTAATGTCAGTGGCATGCCCATGGGGCCCAGGAGATCAGCAGTCAGTCAACACTGCATCACACCTGGTGCTCACACATGCCTTGGCTTCAGAATCCTGGCATCTGGTCTTTAATTAATGCTCATTTCTATGTGATAGAATCTGTCCAGCCACAGTCATATTTGTTGAAGTTGTGGCTGAGTGTCCAAGGCAGTAAAAGTAACCATCAATTACCAGATGCCATATATGGCCCAGGAAGTAATTTTTCAGCAGGCTGGAGAGGTTGTCACTTGTATCTTTTTCCTGACTACTCTCTGAAATGTCTAAAAAACTTTATATACAGATATCATCAAGGTTTGTGGGCAGATGCGTGCACAGATTTTTTTTCAAAACCCATTTTTTTTCACAACTATTTGCATGTCGTAGAGAGGGATGTCTGGTTAAAAAAAACTGCATCATGAGCACATGTGTATACTGCAAGAGAAAGCCAGTGTTAATTTTAAAAAATCTACCCTTTCTTCTAGTATTGTCGAGGGAAAAAGGACCCAATGGGATCACCGAGAAATGATGTCAGAATGGTCAGATATACAAAAAACAAACAAACAAACAAACAAAACAAAAAAAACCCTCTTTGAAACAAATCCTAAGCAAGCCACCCTGTCTTCCACTAAGGACCTCATCACATTGAGGCTGAGAAGTCGGGGAACAGCGGAGGAAACTGTAAGGCAGAGTCATGCTGCATTCTCTTGCAATTGTGGGTTGTATGAGATTATATGAGTTTACATTGTCTTTCCAAAACATTTCATCATGGTCCCCAGCTTCCCATCACTTCCTCCCCAGCTTCTTCTATGAGGAGTCAGGTGTACGCTGCACTGTTTCTCTGCGCTGTCGGCAGAGCCCAATGGATCCCCACCGGAAGTAGCTCTCTGTCATCTGATGGGCTCCGGGGGACTCCATGCTGACAGCATGCCGACAGCACAGAGAAGCAAGGAGAAGATGCTTCTCAGCCTCAACGGAATGAGGTCCTTAATGTCTACTGAAGAATATGTTTAAAAATAATAGTATGCTGAGTGCTAATTAAAAAATAAATATGAAAGTGGAGGCAGCAATGTAATGCCTAGTCTGAATGCTTTAGTCATTTTTTTAAAGAAGGAGATTTAATAAATAAATAAATAAATAAATAAATAAAATTATATGTCACCCCTTATCCCTGAAGGGACTCGGGGCGGCTTACAACAAGCAATAATACAAAAATATAAGCAATCTATATAAATAAAAATGTAATGTTTGTGTGTGGGACTAACATAACTCAAAAATCACTGGACAAATTGACATCAAATTTGGACACAATACACCTATCAGATCAAGGAGTGACCATAAGTCATAAAAACACTGAAAAACACAGCAAAAGAGATTTAAAAAGCCAAAATACAAAAAATACATTACAACGCATGCACAAAACTACATATATACACAAACACACATATATACATATATACATATATACAATATATACACACACATATACACAGACTGGGCCACAGCAATGCATGGCAGGGGACGGCTAGTACATGATAAACAACAATGACCAAAAAAAATATCATTTAGTAAAATTTAAAATACCATAAGTGTTAATGATAACAATTTAAAAGCTATATGTCCTCTAAGTATATATATCACTGTTTAATCAGCCATTCCTATTATCAAGCTATCCAGCAGTTATAATTAACAATCTCATGGTCATTCTAAGCCTAATAGTTTCCAACAAAATCTAGCCATTCTCAAAGGCTTGCTTAAATATCCAAGTTTTTTAGCTCCTTCCTAAAGATTAACAATGTGGGTGCTTGTCTTATTTCCTTAGGGAGAGCATTCCAAAGTGGGGGGCACTACTCACCCCCACCAACCTCACTTGTGATAGAGGTGGGATTGAGAGGAGGGCCTCCTCAGCTGATCTTAAAGTCTGAACAGGTTCATAGGGAGATATGTGGTCACGTAAATAGTCAGGACCTGAGCCGTATCACCATCAGGATAAATACATATTGAGAACAAAGGGGAATTAGGCATACTATGAAGCACCCCATTAGTCTGCCACCTTAGAAGATGCCCCATCTTATCTGCCACAGTCACTCCTTGCAATTTCCAGAGCCTTGGCCATTGCAGCCAGGCGCTAGAAGCAGAGACAGCAACAAGGTTGAACTGAAGCCCTGTTCAGAAAATTATGGGCACATTGGGCAATGGGAAATTTCCTCATTCTTGGTCTTGCTCTGAAGGAGGACGGATAAACCTCATGGCAATAGAACAATTCCTCTTGTTGCTTTGAAAAATAAATCACATCTTTGTATCTTGACTATTGCTCATGCACACCTCCTCTTGGATCTTCAGCCTGGTTCCTGGGCTTTCTCAGTTAGCACAGCATTCTTTACAACTGTTCTCTTGCTTTGCTGGATAGCTCCCCAATTTCACCAGTTTGCCATGGTGACCAGCTACTACACTCACAGTTAGTGGAAATGGAGCAATTCTATGAGTTCCCCTCTTAAGGGTTATATCAATAAGCTTTGGATTTGACATTTGAATTAGACAGAGGTTGGATCTACACTGCCATATAATTCAGTTTCTGAATCCAGATTATCTGCTTTGAACTGGATTATATGAGTTTACATTGCCACATAATCCAATTCAAAGCAGATAATTTGGATTCAGAAACTGGATTATATGGCAGCGGAGATGGAGCCAAAATAACTTTGGCCTCTCTGCTGCAAATCTACCATAGGTCTTAAGGTGTCTAGCCAAGACTGTCCAATTTGTAGCCCAACCAAAATAACTGGTTCATTTCCCCATCTCCTCTGTCATCAGTTTGCTGACGCACATACCCATCTTGACATTCTAGGAAATAATCAAAATAATCTTCAATAAGAAAGTAATTTCCTAGCCTTGCTTCTCTTTCCATAATCACTCGACATGCTGCCTAATCCTACCTGTCGAACGTGCGAGACACTGTTGTCTATCAGTTTCAAAATATGAAATTCAAACAAAGGCATTCCCCTGACAGTGCCAGTTTCAGAATGTTCCACTTCATCCTTTGCTTTGTTATTTGCAGCAGCTCAGCCGCAACCATCTGCTTCATGAATTTGCATAGCCCTAGAGCGGCTGTCTCAGTATGCAGATTAAGGAGTAGATGATTTTACATTCCACGAATGCAAAGAGGTCTGCTTTCTGCTCATTGAGGGCATTGCTGCTGGATATGAAGGCTGAAAAACCACTTGTAAATGCTCAGAGTAAGAAACTGAGGTTAAGGTGTAGTGGGATCCTGGCTGCTAGCTCAGATCTTATGAACTGCTGCAAGTTTAGATAGAAAGGTGGGTACTTCTGGCCCAGTGTCACTTTTATGCCTTTGAATCCACATTGTGAAAGTCCTAGGAAAAATACTACTAACCCTAAAATGTGGAATTATTAGCTCTATTAAAAGCCAAAACCCAGCCTCATCAGGGCAATATACCAATTGAATGCAAAACTCTTATATAAATAATAGCAACAATAATAATACAACCACCATCATTTGCTACTATTGCATAGCTGTTGTTGCTGATCTTTAATAGTCATTACTAAGGAAGAGGTAATTAGCTAGATGAAGTAAAACAAATTGAAACTGAATCCTATATGCGTCTCATCAAATGTCAGCTCAGATAGATGCCACAGTCAGGAGTCCTTATTACTAGCTTCAGCTGATATGCCAGGCTATGCCCCTTCCTAAAATTGGAAGATCTAAAGATGGTAATACTAACCGCAAGGTTCGACTTCTGCAATGCACTTTACATTGGGCTACCTCTGTACCAAGTTTGGAAATCAGTTCAAAGCATGGCAGGCAGTTCAAAGCATGGCAGGCATCATCTTCTCCAAGCTTTGCTGTCATCTCATTATGTGGCCAAAGTACTTCATCTTTGCCTCTAATATCCTTCCCTCCAATGAGTGGTCAGGCTTTAATTCCTGGAGTATGGACTGGTTGGATCTTCTCGCTGTCCAAGGCACTCTCAGAATTTTCCTCCAACAACAGAGTTCAAAAGTGTCTATCTTCCTTCGCTCAGCATTCCTTATGGTCCTGCTCTCACCTCCATAGGTTACTACAGGGAATACATTGCTTTAACTATGTGAACCTTTGTTGCCTGTGTGATGTCTCTATTCTTCACTATTTTATTGGGATTGGTCATTGCTCTCCTCCCAAGAAGTAAGTGTCTTCTGATTTCCTGGCTGCAGTCTGCATCTGCAATAATCTTTTTACCTAGAAATACAAAGTCTGTCACTGACTCCACATTTTCTCCCTCTATTTGCCAATTATCAATCAGTCTGGTTGCCATCATCTTGTTTTTTTTTAATGTTTAACTGCAGCCCAGCTTTTGCACTTTTTTTCTTTCACCTTGGTTAGAAGGATCCTCAGCTCCTCTTCGCTTTCAGCCATCAAAGTGGTATCATCTGCATATCTAAGGTTGTTAATGTTTCATCCAGCAAGCACTGTCACTATAAACACTTCAAATATTAATAAAAATAAATATGCATTTTGCAATTGCAAGCCTTTCCCTTGCAAGGAAGAGGTGTTCCTTTAATTGGCAAACCTTGTCTAGTGATGCAAAAGCTGGAAATATTCCAAAACGGACTTGCAAACAGAGAGGAAACTCTTAATTAAGAAGAGAAATCACGATTTCTAGAATTACCTGGAAAGCTGCATTTATTTGATTTTTTTAAAAAAGGAAGCCAATTGGGCAAGAGTGGGAAGTTAGGGATTTGCAGCCAGAGATCTTCTGTTCATGATTAGAGAGCTCCAAAACGCACTACAAGCTTCGTGCGACAGTGTCTCAAGTTCCTACAGCTGCTATTATTAAAATAGGTTCTTTCTCTCATCTATCCTCTGAAATGTTTAAAATATAGTAATATCGATTAAAATATAGATAAATGCAAAGCACACTCTATAAAATAGTGTTCTGGACTTGGTTTCTTTTGTTTTGGAAGGGTGGAGTATCCCTCTATGTTTCTTTTTTTCCTTTCCTTATCTAATGCGCCAATCCTCTTTTCATTTAACACCTATTTTTTTGGTGAAAGCTAAGAAGACATTTTCTTCAGCAGAGTATTTTACAGGATCATCACTGAAGCCAACACACCTTTTCCAGTTCAATCTACTTTCCGCAGAATGATCACAAATGATTCCCTTTCTTCTTTCATTCTACTCATCTCTCACTTATAGTTATATTGATTATAAATAGAACTGTCTCGCCTTCTTAATTTGACTAATGCCAGTTTAAAAAGAGGGGAAGGGAAATGCCTTCAGCAAATGTGGATGCGTTTGAGCCTGCAAAATCAGCTACTTGTAATTGATATGCATGCAGCAGCGAATGTCTCATCTCCTTTGTCTTATCAGTCCCTTCCAGAATTTGATTATTATAAGTTATGAATATAAAAATAATAATCAGAGAACATTATATCTCCCACAAAAGACAGAACAATTAAAAGTGAAATCAACTCATGCGTCTCCTCTACTGCATTTGCATCTTAATACAGAACAACAACTAATCAAAGTAGCTGTGTCTAATTCGAACCATGGTTACATTCAGGGAGAAGAAAAGGTTGCATATTTCTTAGAGAAATGGAAACAAAACCGGAGCAAATGCAACTTACACACAATCAGTTAGCAAAAGCCAAATAAATTAATCATAATTAAGATGGACACATTGGATCAGATCTCAATGTGTAAAAGTGTGTGTGTTGCAGTGGTGGGTGAGTAGAGTGTAGGCTTTCTGAAGTTTGGGTACAGCAGTGCTGACTTCAGCTGCTATTGTTGTTATCTATATAAATAAAAATGTAATGTTCGTTTGTGGGATTAACATAACTCAAAAACCACTGGGGGAACTGACACCAAATTTGGACACTATATCCCTAACAGGCCAACAAGTGACCATCACTCATAACCTCCCCCCCCCCCCCCAAAAAACAGCAGAAAGGACTTAAAAACACAAAAAAGCTAAATGACATACAGAAAAAATGGAAAGAAGAGGGAGGGAAGGATGGGGAGAAAGAAAGAGAAAGAAAGAAAGAAAGAAAGAAAGAAAGAAAGAAAGAAAGAAAGAAAGGGCAAGAAAGACAGAAATATAGAAGGAAGCATGGAAGCAAAAAGCAAAGGAAGGAAGGAAAGAGGTAGAGAGGGAAGGAAGGAATGAGGTAGAAAAGGAAGGAAGGAGAGAAAGAAAGAAAGAAAGGAAGAAAGGGAAGGAAAGAAGGAAGGAAGGAAGGAAGGAAGGAAGGAAGGAAGGAAGGAAGGAAGGAAGGAAGGAAGGAAGGAAGGAAGGAAGGAAGGAAGGGAAGAGGGGATGAAGGAAGGAGGGAAAGGAGAGAAAGAGTGAGGGAAGGAAAGAAGGAAAGAGAGAAGGAAGGGTGGAAGCAAAAAGCAAAGGAAGGAAGAGGTAGAGAAGGAAGGAAGGAGAGAAGGAAAGAAGAAAAGGAAAGGAAGAAAGGAAAGAAGGAGCAAAGGAAGGAGGAGAGAGAAAGGGAGGGAAGGTTGGCCACAGCAATGCATGGTGGGTACAGCTAGTTCATCTATAAATTACTGAATCGTTTATTTAAAAAGATCAGAAAATCATCATAGATTCAAGATATGATTTTTTTGCTCACAGTTTCACAGATGTGAAACAAAAGAAAAATGGTAAGGGGAGGTGAAAAGAAAGCAGTTAAATGCAGGCACAAATTTTGGAAGCCATTAGATCTTATCAAGCAGCAGTTGGAACAGAGTACTGTTACCAGTGTGAGGAAAGAGGCTCCACTGCAACTCCTCCTCTCGTGGGACAGGGCCTGACTGTATTCCTTCTTGCTATGAAGTTCCTCTTGCATGATCACATCCAAAATGCCTAAAGTGGGCTTACATCAAGTTAAATGCTTTCCCCTCTGACGTTACACAAGGAGGTGTTCAATACATCCAAGCACATTTTCTTCCAGACTGTACAGTGGCTGCTGGACAGCATCCAGTTGACACTGCATAACATACATGATCAGTAATAGGCTGGGAAGGTGTATCCGTTATTCCTGGGAAAATTATAGACTTCCAGTTTAAGTAAGCTGATAGTGCTTACTCTCCATCAGTGTCAAATAGGATCCTGAGCTGCCATAAAAGGCAGTTTAGAACCGAATTACACTGTCAGTGTAGACCCATATAATGCAGATTAATTCAACCAAACTGCATTATATGGCAGTATAGATCCAGCCTTAGCTGGAGGGTGTAATGTCCAATGACCTATACCCCCTTGTTGTTGGCAAGGGCCAAAGACAATGCATTTCCTTTCATTTCTCATAATATATTATATTATTAGCATATTGTACTATGCTAATAAAATAATATATTGTATGAATATATAACTTGTAAGCCACTCTGAGCCCTTCAGGATGAGAAGGGCAGCATATAAATGTCGTAAAAAATAAATAAATAAATAAACAAACAAACACTTCCAAACCACATTTCTCACTGTAGTTTGAAAGTATTTATTTATTTATTTACGACATTTATATGCCGCCCTTCTCACCCCGAAGGGGACTCAGAGTGGCTTACAAGATATATATACATACAATATATTATATTATTAGCATAGTACAATATCAGTATTATATATTACTATATTGTACTATATCATTATATTATAATATTATTATTAATATTACATGTAATATAAAACATATAATTATAATAACATATTATTATCATTAGTATTATATTGCATTACATTATAATATTATAAATATTATATGAATATACAATATATTATATTATATTATTAGGATAGCACAGGAGACAAGGTGTACTAAATGAAAATTGTTTATTTCCAGAACTAGAACTTCAATTAGAAAGACATCCCCATTGGATAGAAGAAAACAACAAACCCCTTACTATCCTGATGTGTTCATATATCAAATGTAGTGTTGCTGAGTCCTCTGAATGCTCACATAGTCCGCCTGCATGCCACAGATGACTTCAGGAAATTCTGAGTGGAGACTCTGCAAATGTATGTGTCCCTGGCAGTCGGATGAATGGGAACGATATGACACTCCAGTAGCAGGAGATCAAGTGAATGAAATTAAACAGCAATCTGGAACCTGTTTTCCAAGGTAGCTGTTACCGCACTGTTGTTCATGAAGGACTGGGTAGGCAGGGAGAGAGAGAGAGACTTTCCTGAAGTCTGGAAAGGGGGACATTGGTGGAATATGTGGATTGTGATGGATAGCTTACTTGGTATAGAAATTGGGAGCAGGCAAAGAAGACTGGGAGGTTTGGGGATTGGGAAAGATATGATTAGAGACTGACTCAAACAGAATAGCAGGGCAGAGGAAGAGTCACTTTGCTGGAGATGAGATAATTTGAGGTAGTGTTATTTAATTATGTTTTATTATATGGATGGATTGACCTAGGGTAGGGAGAGAAGGAGACCACAGCAACTGAGTATCTTGAATTCATTTGTAGTTCACGGAAATATAAGTTTCTACCTCTGGGAAAGAGGAAGATGAATGGGAAGTTTGTGGGAAGGTGGTCAGAGCTGGAGGGTTCACTGACATGATGGAAGGCAGGAACATATTCACCATTATGACATTATGGCCACAACTGTAAATCCCCACCAATCTATCCCACCAATGTGGCGGCTACACTGATGGATGGAGGTCTGTGCACCTGGCCACTTCTGCACACAAAGATTAACATTTCAGCTCCCTCTTGTATGCCAGCAAATCTGCAAGAATCAGAAGTAGAATATTTAGCTTAATTCCTTGTCACATACTTGATTATTGTCAGGAGGGGGCCAAAAATGTCATCCTACTCACTCCGGTCCCCCAGCTGAACAGAGCTCCAACACTTCACTGGGCTGTTGGCTCTTAAAGTAGGGCCCCTTCTACACTGCCATATACATCCAAATTATCTCCTTTGATAATCAGGATGGTATGGCAGTGTAGAAGAGGCCTAGGGTTGAGGGTGGGTTGTGTGTATAGACCAGAAGACATTACTTAGTTACTCTTTCATATCTATGGAGGCAATGTAGGATATCAACAATGATGATGATAATTATGGTATCTATGCCATTTCCCTCTGGTTGGAATACAACAATCAATCAAAGTCCCATCACACTCCAGTCCTCCACCCTAGAATTTGAACAAGGAAATTACAAAGGAGGACTAAAAAGAGAAACAGCTGAATTGAATTATATTTACACATTTCAATCCATTAGCAGAGGTATGAACAAAAACAATGGCTTCGTGGTACACACTACGTGCATTAATACAAGAATCCTAGTTACTGCTATATGCAACAAAGAGAATATTCTCAAAAAAGGTTTGGAACCCAAGGAAACTGATTTTTATTAAGATGATTTATTATTTGTTGTTTTCACACTCAACACTTATTTATTTATTTATTTATTTATTTAAAAGTTTTTCTACAAGAGGGACTCAGATCTGGCTCACAACATGTGTTCATATACAAAAATACAAATACACTTGTAAAGATCTGAAAGATCTTGATCACCTCATGCAATCCTTTGAAAGTTTATAGCAAGGGACTTAATTTGCACCTTTCTGATTCCCATTACATGCTATCCTACGCCTACTTCACATCTATGTAAATATGTATATTTTGAGATCTGCATATCACTCTGTACTGATTTGAAGAAGTGGGTTTATATTCATGAAAGCTCATGCTAAAATAAAATCAGTTTGTCTTAAAGGTGCTGCTATATTCGTCCCACCCCCATCCCATTCTCTTCTCTCCTTTTAAGATGCCATAAGCGGAGCTGGATCTTAAAATCTAAAAATCCCTATTAGCTATTCTTCTTCTTTTATCCTTCAGCCTTCCTCCCTCTTTGTCTATCTGTATATATGAGTAAGTGTGATTGATGCTTAATCAATGATGCTTAATGTCATCACTGGGGTCAGCCCCTGTGACCACATTGTGGAACTTTAAGTTTGAAAATTAATGTGACAAAGCTAAATGTTAGAAATGGAAAATTAATTCCTTTGCACTATTGAATTAGTTAATTTGGCTAGTTATTATGAATTAACTCATTGATTAAATGTTAATGTTAGGCTAAATCATGGGATGTGCAGAAAATGGCATGGAGGCTGTCACTGTTGAATTTACTGCTTCAAAAGGGAGACTGGGAGTGGGATTGGGGTGTGATTTTAATTGTATTTATTATATTTTAATTGTATTTCAACTTTATATCCACACACTAATAATAATTTATTTTAATGTATGTATCTGCTTTGTCAACTTGAGGCCCACATTTCTGACCCAAGGAGGGATCTTGAGAGGGAAAGGGGCAAGATGAGTGACCTGACCCCAAGGATGTAAAGCTTGGAGAGGGGATCCAGTACAACAGACCACTAGTGAGTAATGGAAGCATTGATAACACCCAATAACCTCACACTGTTATAGCACTACATTCCACTTTAACTACCATGGCTGCATCCTGTGGGATGCTGGGATTTGTAATTTATGACCTTATTCCTCCCTAAACTTCCTCCGATTTCTGACTGTCTTCTTATGCTAGTGTAACAGAGTTCCACAGAGGTCTTCCCATTGAAATCTATCTCAGCAACATGTAAAAATGGAGGCAGAAGTCCATTTTGAGGAGTTGGGTGTTCCCCTGGCTCCTGACTGAACACAGCATACAGAAGTGGAGGAAAGCAGAGAAACGTCATGGGATGGCTGGCTACCATTAAAGAAGCGTTCCCCCTCTTTCCTCCTCTACCCCCATTTCCTGCTGCCCATGAGATAAGGGCCTTATTGAGGCACTTTATCTGAGGGTTCTACAAACCTGTCCTTTAATTGCAAATCCCTGAATCCCACAGGCAGTTAATGGGAACATAGTGGTATAACTGTGTAATCCGGATAGGTTCCCATTCCCATGTTATAAAGCTATACTTTTGAAACAGCTATAAAGCTATAATTTTGAAAATAGGACACAGGGGCAATGTTAGAGACACAGTTTCTCCTTTATCTGTTTACAGGGTTCCACTGGAGGTATAAAAGTATCCTGCAACTGTGTCTAAGGACCTCATCAGACGGAGTGAGTTCAGCATCCTAGGACACTTTCATCCCATCTAGAGGATAAAGTCTGACGTCCCAACTTTGTGTGAGTTCTGGTGCCTCCCCCCCCCCTCCAACCAGGGTAAAAGCATTGTCAGACTCTTTCCCCTCAACAAGGGAGGATTCCCCTGTTGTGCTGGCTCCAATGGAGCCAGGATGGGGCCTCGCCAGAAGGCGACGCTTTCCCCATGTGATGGGGGAAAGCATTGTGGAGAGAGAGCTGCATGTGGAGTGACAGATTCTCCCTGCTGCTCCCTCTTTCCTCCTGGATGCCAGGCAAAGTGGGACAATTCACCTGGCCTTTATGATGAGGCTGAAGAAATGGCCCAGGAGGTCTGCACCTGACATTACTTGAAATCTGAGTGTACTTAACCCAAATGGAGATTGTCTGGCATATATTTATTTATTGTATCAGGAGTGAACCAAGTGTATAATTGTGATGTATTTGAGAAAACACAAAGTTTAAAAACTTGGCATTCTATTAAATCTCCTTTGACCAATAGCTGGCCACTTGGAGTGCCTCTGGTGTTGCTATAAGAAGGTTCTCCATTGTGCATGTGGCATGGCTCAGGTTGCATTGTAATAGGTGGTCTGTGGTTTATTCTTCTCCACACTTGCATGTCATGGATTCCACGTTGTGGCCCCATTTCTTAAGGTTGGCTCTGCATCTTTGTGGTGCCAAAGCACAGTCTGTACAGCGACGCCCAAGTTGCCCAGTCTTCTGTGTGCCCAAAAGATGACCAGAGGCAGTCTCAATCAAAGGCACTGTGAAACTATTCCATTTTTCCTTCCTCCAAATATGGTCATTCAAAAGAACAAAGAAATCATGGGATTGATAAAACACGGGGGGGGGGGGGGGGCTGCCAGAGAAAACATGAAAGAGAGGGCTACTTTTCTTCCAAGGCATCCAGACTATCCTCAGAACCATGGAAAGAACCACCAAAGACATTTTTGGTTAGTCCTAATAAAAATTATGCCCAACTGTGGATGTTGACATCTTTTCATGCACCAGTGCAAATTCCTTTGCTTGTTATGTACAGTTCCAGGGGACTTGATAATTTGCAATCATGGATGAACAACACTGGCAGGGCATAGGCAACCCCACTTTGTTGAGGTTTCCCACATCTCTCCTCTTGGCCAGCATTCATAACTGTGATTTAGAACTGCAGCAATCTGGAAGAGAAAAATCTTTAGATCTGCTTACTTATTTGATTGAAGTATTAGGTATTATTAGAAACATGCAAAGAAGAGGAGATAATGAACTGAACTCTCTAATGGTAATTAAGAACTTCAGTCAAGCATGAGAATGAAGGAATGAACAATCATTTCCACTGGGAAACAAGCTTACAAAAAGAATGCCGTTTGGAGAAATCATCGTTTACATTAGGCAGCTTCGTAAGCAAAATTGTCATCTTTCCCTCTCTCTTGTTGCGCTTGCCTCAAGTATTTCGAAGATAAAAGATTTATATAAATTAACCCCTCCTTTGCAGATCTGTTTGCATTGGCTTTTAAAAAATCATTTCTTAGTAACATATCATTTTTTTTTACAACAGGTTCCCAGTCCTCCTGCTCCTGCCAAAAAAACAGGCCAAGTTGAACTAGGAATGGCAGTGAACATTTAACAATTATGATTACTTCTACTCAAACACTCTCAGAGAAAAAGCCTGCTAGTTTCTGCTTGAGTACTGGTAGTAGCCAAGTTACAAACAAAATAGGTTCTGTAGGTTTGTTCTTAAGCTGAATTTGTATGTAAGTTGGAACAGGGACATTTTTAAGTGTAACTAGCTCTCTCTCTCTCTCTCTCTCTCTCTATATATATATATATATATATATTTATTTACACACACACACATTTTAGTTTAACACAAGGAAGGGTTAACACTTCTGAGACATTTGTTTTGCTGTTCAGAAGATCACATCTCACTTTCTATCCCTGTGATCATTGGATTTTGGAAAATGTGGCTTGTTGTGGAAACAAGGATTGATGATAAAGCTTCACTGGAGACACCTTTACCCCATGATAACTCTTTCAGGAGTGAATTTCCCTTCCTAGAGGTAGATTTTCCATACTTCCTTCTGTCTTTCCCCTGTTCTTAACTATGGGCCATATGTAAGATGGATGTTGGTAACTCAGGGACTACTCTATCGCATTTTCTCCCTCATCAGCAGAATCTATTGATATACCTACCAGCTGCCACTGTTTAGGGTAACAATCCCAATTAATCCTCTGTCATCCCACTAAAAATGTCCCAGTACCAATATCTCTTCCTTCTGTCTTTAGTTTCAATTTCTGCAACTTGAGGTCAATGTGTAGAAGTAGTTTTGCATTCAGTTAATGCAAGGGTGGGCGGGAAAAGAGGGGTTGGATTTTTTTCCATTCCCCATAGCTTTAGGGAAAAGCAAACTGCGGCATCCTCTATGAGCTCATGTGTTCCTCTTCATTAATAATTTCAGTCAACTTGATGACACTCTGACATTGCTTGACCACATGTGTCCCAGTTTTCATCTGTGAAATGTAAGAACAGTATAGTTTTGAACAGATTGTTAAAGACTATAAGTTATTAAGATACATACTGAAATGTTTTAAAGTTTAACCTGACAAGAAATGTGCCTGTATATTTAAATATATGAAGTTATGAGTAAACAAACACGTTATTTTAAGTCTACTTGAATCTTTGTCTGCTGAAAGCATCAAATAGAAACAAGATATTTATGAGCCCAACAATAATCTGTTACTCAATAAACTAAAGGAACACCTCCATAACTCTGCTACCCAGTATATTATGATCCTAACAGGTCTTAATCCACAATCCCCAATAGGTTGTGATCCTAACAGGCCATCATCCTTATCCCATTAAATATCTTCCTTTTCATCAGGGGCCATATCAGTCTTATGTTTGCCTTCAAAGGGCTGTTGAATCGATGGAAAGAAAATCTATGGATACAAAGAGTCAACTATATTTTTTCCATTCGATTACATTCGATTATCTACCATGGGGAGGGTGAGGATATGGGAATTGCAACCCAACAGCACTTGTGGCTCTGAGGTTGGGGAAAGGTTAAAGGAAATTTTAAAGTCAGACCTCATATCCACAAGCCTTGTATCTCAATTCAAACTCCACTGACCTGATGAAACAGAACAAATTACATCTTAACAGATGTCCCTGTATCACAACTCCCATCAGCTCTAGTAAGGATGAAGAATACATGAGTTGTAATCCAGTATCTGGAGGGCCACATAAAATGACAGGGTGAGCTGGGTTTGGCCCACAGACCTTGAATTTGACACATGTATGCTTAGAGGTGGAAGAAACCAGTTGTCACAAAGCAAGAAGAATGGCTGATGAAGATCTGTGAAATAGCAGAAATTGGGTAATTGACTATGCTGATTAAAGAGAAATCTTTGACTAACGTTAAGAAAGATTTTTTTCACAACAATGACGGGAGCATTTATCACCTGTTGGATTCATGAATTAGTAGAGTGTTGCCTAAGGTAGATGGCAATGTATTATTGTTTGAAGAGCATAGACCAATAAAGACTAACAACCATCAGATAAAGTGTGGGAATGTATTGTCGAAGGCTTTCATGGCCGGAATCACTGGGTTGTTGTAGGTTTTTTCGGGCTATATGGTCATTTTCTAAAGGCATTTTCTCCTGACGTTTCACCAGCATCTATGACAAGCATCCTCAGAGAGCATCCTCACTACTTCTGAGGATGCTTGCCATAGATGCAGGTGAAACGTCAGGAGAAAATGCCTTTAGAACATGGCCATATAGCCCGAAAAAACCTACAACAACCCAAAGTGTGGGAAGTTTGTAGTTTTTTAAAAATATTGTCATTTAGTTGTACTTTAATTGTAGTGTGCTTATTTTGTAGTGTGCTTAGTTTGTGTGCTTATTTTGATTCTTTCTTGAAAAAATATTTCAAAAAGAATAGAAAATAATGTCTGAATAGGAAAATATTCAGTGGAGCATGCACATGCAACATTTCCGCTGCTCGATATTGCAAGACAACCAAAAAACAAACAGGCTTTCATCTACTTTGCTAAGGTTGGGGAAATTGCTTTTCGCGCTATAGTTCCTACAATTACCTATTCAACATGCAAATGACCACACTATACGGGAAACTCTGAGAGTTGTGATTTTTTTTCCTGGAAAAATTCAAACTATTTCATCTTTACTTCTGCTGTGTATTTGGCATAGGGACCAGCAACCAGTCATATATCCCATGTAAAGAGAACCTTCTAACTCCTAAGGCCATTGTATGCATGCTTTAATCTAGTCCTAGCCAATTGAAATGCTCATCACTATTCATTAGAGTGTACTATATTGCAGAAAACATGGTTCTGTTTTCCCTGCCTATTATACAATAGTTTTAGGAATAGCAATACAGTCACATCGTATTTAGCATTCTTGGAGTGTGTGCGTCTGCATCTGTGTGTAAGGGGCAGATGATGCACCATTTTCTCCACTCCCGTTATATCCAGCACTGCCTACAGCACACACACCTTGTATCGTCACTTATAAGATGCAATTATCCCAATTACTTTGACTTTGTAAAGGGATGCTCTTTGCAATTTAAAAGCTTTGTCCTTGGAGAAGTGCCTTCTGAAAGCATATTGCTAAGAGGGATGGCCTTTCTTTCAGGTGAATAGAAAGTGCTCTCCTCTTTCCATTTCCTCTGTATCAAGGTACCTATCTCTGGAACATAGATAATTATCAAGCAGACACGTTTCTCTGCTCAAATGAGATGGACATGAAAAACACTTTGTCTTTTCATCATGGAAATAAAAAGGATCTGAAACCTGAAATCTCATTAAGAAAGGATTGATGTTCAGCCAAACTTCTCAATGATACTTACAGCAATGGTGTAACATCAAGATATCTTTCCAAGGAAACAATCACCCAAGCCAGGTATTTCACCACTTCAGAAGCACTCAAAATGGAGTCCTGCTGCTTTTAAGGAAACTTGAAACCATAATTGTCTTTCATCAATGTCAATTTCTCAAAGACATCCATAGAAGTTGTCCTTGGTATATGACCTGTTAAACCCAAATCTTCCTCCCTCCCCTGTTGTTACCTTATACAATCCATTCTACCACACATCAAGATAAGGAAGGGCAAATCAATGCTATCATTATGTTGTCTATTTTAGATTTTCCATGGCCCTCCAGATGTGCTAGACTACAATTCTCACCATCCCTAGCAATCATGGCCATCCATGGATGTTGTAATCAGGTTAGGAATGGATGGTGGAAGGTAGTTCTGTCAACTATGGAGAAAAACAAACTTTGCCAAGAATAAAGGAAGAAAGTAGAAAGAAGATTTTGCCAGATACAGGCAGTCCCTGAATTACAAACATTACAAACAAAGGAACTCCTGGTGGTGCAATGGGTTAAACCCTTGTACTGGCTGGACTGAAGACTGACACGTCGCAGGTTCGAATCCAGGGAGAGCGCAGACGAGCTCCCTTTATCAGCTCCAGCTCTCCATGCAGGGACATGAGAGAAGCCTCCCACAAGGATGGTAAAATATCAAAACATCCTGCGTCCCCTGGACAATGTCCTTGTTGTTCATTCGTTCAGTCGTCTCCAACTCTTCGTGACCTCATGGACCAGCCCACGCCAGAGCTCCCTGTCGGCTGTCACCACCCCCAGCTCCTTCAAGGTCAAGCCAGTCACTTCAAGGATGCCATCCATCCATCTTGCCCTTGGTCAGCCCCTCTTCCTTTTACCTTCTACTTTCCCCAGCATAATTGTCTTCTCTGGACAACGTCCTTGGAGACGGCCAATTCTCTCACACCAGAAGCGACTTGCAATTTCTCAAGTCGCACCTGACATTAAAAAAACCTTGCAAATGACTCATAGAAAGGGGGTGATACAACAGGAAGTGAGAAAAATCTACCCCTCGGAAAGGAAATTCACTCCTGGAAGAGTTATCATTGGGAAAAGGTGTCTCCAATGAAGCTTTCGCACCTATCCTTGTTTCCACAACAAGCCAATTTTTTCAAAATCCAACTCTCACAGGGACAGAAAGTGAGGCAAAATCTTCTGAACAGACAGCAAAATAAACACAACAGAGGTGTTTGCCCTTTGCTATGCTATCCAAAGCTAAGAAATACATGTTTTGGCTGGAGTTACGCTTAAAAAATGTACCTGTTCTGACTAACATACAAATTCAACTTAAGAACAAACCTACAGAACCTATCTTGTTTGTAATTTGGGAACTGCCTGTACATAGATCTGAATGACATTGTCAAGGATATGATAGAACCACCAAAGGCATCACTGGATAGAGGAAGGAGACCATTCCATCATTGTCTATGGGCAGCAGCCTAGACTATGTGAAAAGAGTTTCTTCTCCAGACATTACACTCACTTCATCTCTCTTTTCGCTCTTTAACTTTCTAAATGAAGCTGTCACTCAATGCCAGACCTTTCCTTCACCAGAAGAGTAGTCAACGTCAGCAGAGAAGGTCAGAGAGTTGGAGGAAAGGTCAAAAATCGCTTCTTGTGTCATAAGAAATAAATTCCCCTCAATCCATTTATTGCTCTTTGTCCTTATATCATGTAGCTGTAAACATGAGAATGCAATCTTGCTGAAAAGGTTCAGTTAGAGCCAATCTACACAACACTTTTCTCCTTTCGATTGCAGCCTTCCAAATACTTCTAGACACACACCCATGGGGAGAAACTTAACATGGACACTTAACGTGCAGACATATCAAGTAACATTTATATCTTGCCTATCTTCCACTATGCGACTGAAATCAGCATGCATGGATTCCCTTAGCAATCTTCTCTCCAAGCAGTGACCAGATGCAGATCTGCTTAGACGTAGAAAAGTGGCTGTATCACATGTCCTTAGACCTTGTGTGGAGGAAAGTTGCATATAGAACAGATTATTGGTGTTGTCTCTCGACAGTTTACAGTTCTAATGGCACCATGAGTCTTAAAGACTTGAGAGAGAGAGATTATAACACTATCCAAAAGTAAGAGCAGGTAGGGAAGTAGAGATAGACTTGATTCATATAATAGATAGCTCATATGAGTTATGGATTGCTTGTTTGTTTGTTTTGAGAGCTAGAATCATAGAATTCTAGTTCTCAAAGAACTCGTTCTTAACTATAATGAATTTAGGTGAAAGATGAGTGTGTAGATCAGTGGTTCTCAACCGTCCTCATGCTGTGACCCCTTAACACAATTCTGCATGTTGTGGTTACCCCCAACCATAAAATTATTTTCCTTCCTACCTAATAACTGTCATTTTGCTCCTGTTATGAATCATAATGTAAATATATGATGTGCAGGATGAATTCTCATTCACTGGACCAAATTTGGCACCATTACCCAAATGCTCATATTGGAATATTGGTGGGGTTGTGGGGAAATTGATGTTGTTATTTGGGAGTTGTAGTTGCTGGGATTTATAGTTCACCTGCAATCAAAGAGCATTCTGAACTCCACCAGCGATGGAATTGGGCCAAACTTGGCACACAGAACTCCCATGACCAACAGAAAATACTGGGTTTGGTGGGCATTGACCTTGAGTTTTGGAGTTGTAGTTCGTCTATATTCAGAGAGCGCTGTACACTCAAACAATTATGGATCTGGATTAAATACTCAATATGCCCAAATGTGAACACTGGTGGAGTTTGGGGGAAATAGATTTTGATATTTTGTAGATGCTGGGATTTATAACTCACCTACAATCAAAGAGCATTCTGAACCCCACCAATGACAGAATTGGACCAAACTTCCCACATAGACCCCCCATGACCAACAGAAAATACTGTGTTTTCTGGTGGTCTTTAGTGACCCCTCTGATACTCCCTCATGACCCCTCCAGGGGTCCCGACCCCCAGGTTGAGAACCACTGGTGTAGATACTAGTTGCTTCTTTGCTGGACCCCAAGTGCAATAAACACTATAAAGCTAGATGGAAGTGGTGAACCACCTTTTAATTGGTCTTGAATTTTCATTTTATGTTCCTGCAAAGGGCATGTGTAGTAGTGTTATTTCCTGTTTAACTATGGAGTACTTACTTTGAAAGTAGTTGCTATACTCCAGAAGCCTTGTTTTTGTGTCTGCCACAAACTATGTTGAATTGGTTGAGACTCAGTGAGGTAGCCATTGAAAAACTATAGCAAAATGTGCTGCAAGATGTCCCGGAAAAACAAAGTTTTTGAATTTTATTAAATTTCCCCATGTTTTTAATAGAACCAATTAGGAAAAGACATTTATAACCCAGGGACAAAAATCATGCTACATAGTGTTAGGAAAGAGAAAATCAACTTTCAGAGTTGAAGTTTAAATAACCAGTTGGTTTACGTTAGGGTAAGACAGGAACACCTGCAGTTGTCTGTTAAAGAAAGGAGGAGAAACCCCATTAATTTACTAGCTAAACTCTGTGAGATGTCCCAGGTAGCAATTTATGTTTCACCTTTCATGTCAGTGGCATGGATCATCCCTGGCATTTCAGAGCAGGAGACAGAGGGCAAATTCAGACAGGGTGAATGTAATGCTAACTGTGCCTGGAAGCCTACAGCTGTTCCCACAATATAAATCTTTATTCACATGATGGATACCCACATACAAAGTAATCACTATTCCACACATTTCTGTTACTGGAAGCACTTTTTCTTTAATGAGATAAAGGTAACAAGTTAATTTTGTAGTTCTTTCACTGCATGTTGCTTTTGATCCCCTTTCATACTGGATGGAGTTTGATTTCATTACCAAAGCCTTGCCTTCTCTCATATACCCTACCACATTTTCAGTCATATTTTCTGACCAGTTTTTTGTTTCAGGTTGCGGGTGATGTCTGTGCTACTGCAAAAGATCTGCCCTCAAGGCTATGGGTGTTTTATCATATCGATTCCTATGTATCAAGCTACTTTACATACATATCTATAAATTGAAAGTCCCTGATTAAAACCCACAAAAAACTTGAGTAGAATTAACTATGGATCAATTTGGAAAATACTCTGTATTCCCTGATGTTTTGGGTGCTTAAAGTGGAGCAGTTGTGGTGGCCATTTTTGATATGGGCTTACTGTCCGGCCCTTGTGAGGTTTGGCAGTAAGTCCCTATTAAAAATGGCTGTGGCTATTCCTCTTCATTAAAAACACTTATAGTAGTAGGGAGCACAGAGATTAAGACCATATTAAAATATGTGCCCTCATGAGGTTAGGTTTATGCAGTAAGTTGCTATAAAAATGACCAAAACCACTACACGCTGCCTCAAGTACCCCAAATGGCAGGTGTGCCATATTCTTTGCCTTCTCCCCCAATAGTTGCTACTGAATGATACTTGGGAAGGAAAGAAAAGAAGGAGTGCTATTATAATTTCTTATCACACAATACTGGAAGGGTTTGGTGGGCATTGGCCTTGAGTTTGGGAGTTGTAGTTCACCTATATCCACAGTGAGCACTGTGGACTCAAACAATGATGGATTTGAACCAAACCTGGCATGAATACTCAATATGCCCAAATCTCACCACTGAGATTTGGGAGTTGTAGTTGCTGGGATTTATAGTTCACCTACAATCAAAGAACATTCAGAACCCCACCAACCCTAGAATTGGGTCAAACTTCCCACACAGGACCCCCATGACCAACAGAAAATACTGCATTTTCTGAAGATCTTTGGCAACCCCTCGTGACACCCGCTCACAACTCCCCAAGGAGTCCTGACCCCCAGGTTGAGAAACACTGCTCTAGACAATTACATGGGAGGTAACATGGAGTAGAAGTGAGGGGAAGGAGTAGACAATTTTAGTAAGTGGCACATTCACAGGACCATCACACAGGATTATTTATTCTCCTAACCACTCCTGTTTTGAAAGATAGAAACATCGGAACGAGTGCATGAAAGACAAGCAGCTATATATTGTTGGAATAAAATGATTTTTTCTGAGAAGGAACACGAATGGGAACATCATTATAATATGAGACAGTTTTTAAAATTTGCACATGCATTTTGACTATGAGAAATATGTGTCTCTGTGTGTGGAGTCACACTGGGAAACAGAAGATCACCACTGGGAGAAAAACTCATTATTTGCATCTCTGGAGATTACAGAAAAGGCTGGGGAGAACAAGATGCAGCTAACTCAGTGGAGAACAAACCTTTCTTGGGACACCTGAGATTTCTCACTGGATGAATTTGTCATAAGCATCTACTAATGACCTAGTGAAGTGAGATAATATGAATAGGAATATTCTCCAGTGGATTTTTCTTAGGAAGAAAATATCTCTTGTTGATTTGAGGAAAATGCTTTGTATGTGACTTGCTATTTCTTAAAAAATTCCTTGAGGAGTTTCTGGGTACGGATTCTGAAGGGACAGAAAAGGGGGTGTTGTCTTTGCTTACAATGTAACTGTAACACGATTCATAGTGTAGTCAATATGCTATCCATTAATCCCTCTACTATTAAACAGTATAATACACCAAATCAGGAAGGATCAGTAAACTGGGAACATTAGAATTGAAAAGAAAAGCCTTTATAACTCTTTGCCTGCCAAGAATGGCTAGAATGGTGATATAATGGGGGGGGGGGGGGGGGGGAGGATCCTTTTCAGATTACAGCTGATTATGTTGACTGAGAGATTCGAGAGAATAAGCATAACTTTTCCAAGCTCTGTATTGTACTGCATCATTTCCATTATTACCACAAATCTGTGCTGATAAGACATGGAAGCATGATATAGAAAAGCTGAAATGTAACGTAAGGATCTGATGACAGTGTTGTCTGGATGCTTTGTAGAAGGTACAGGAGGATAGAGGTGCACTTGATGTGTGAGAAAGCATGAGCAAATGTTTTTTTTTTTTTTTTTTAAATGATTTTTATTAAGTTTTTCACAATCCACACAAGGAAAGAGGGGGAACAAAAAACAAGAAGATAGAACAGTAGGAAAGGGAGAGGTACACACAAAAAAACACAAAAACCCACCATATCTAACTACCATCTAATACATACAATACAACTACTCAAACTATTCTAAAATGACTTCCACTCCAACCTCAGGATCTTTTCAAGATATTTCTTCACCTTAATATCTATTCTCATCCCATTGTTTTTTCAGCTTTCTTTTCATAATCATATATCAGGGACCAATCTGTCCTCCTCAAAACTCTTCCTTCATTTCTTCTCAACAAAAAAGTTAGTTCGTCCATGTCTCTTATTTCTTTAATTTTCTTCCACCAGTCTTCAATACTCGGAACCTCACCATTCTTCCAGTATTTGGCAAAAACCATCCTAGCCGCCGTTGTGCAATAGGTAAATAATTTATCTTCATTCTCATCCAGTTTACAGTCATCATCTGTAAATCCCAGAAGATAATATTCAGGTTTCTTCTTAAAGCTTTTCTTTAATATTTTTTGTAACTCCTCATGAATAATAGACCAGAACTTTGTTGTTTCTTTACATGTCCACCACATGTGGTAAAAGGTGCCTACTTGCTCACTACATTTCCAGCACTTATCTGATACATTTTGATACATATGGCTCAGTCTACTCGGAGTCAAATACCACCTATAAAACATTTTATACCAATTTTCTTTTAAGTCCATAGCATATGTGTATTTCAATTTTTTATTCCACATCCTTTCCCATTCCCCAAAGTGGATGGGCCTTCTTATATTTTCCGCCCATTTAATCATAGAGGTTTTCACCTGTTCTGTTTCTGTCATCCACTGGAGCAATTTATTGTATAATATTGTAACCGTTTTCCTTTGTGTTTTTAGTATTCTATCCCATATATTCTCGTTCCAATCAAAACCTGTTTTTTGATCTTGTTTAAAATAGTCTTTAATTTGTAGGTAATTTAACCAAGTTATATTGCTAAATAAAGTCTTTAATTGTTCAAATGATTTCATCTCTATTGTCCCCTTCACCAATATATCCTTGTATCTTGGCCATGTCCTCCATCCTAGTAGTCTTCTTTGATGCGCCTCCATTGCTGAAATCCATAATGGTGTTGTTTTATAGAAAAGAGCTTTATACCTCATCCATGTCCGTAATAGGGAGGCTCGCACGAAATGGTTGCCGAAATTTTTCTCCTTCATCTCTCTATTATACCATATATACGCGTGCCATCCCACTCTTAAGTCATGACCTTCTAAATTTAGGCACTTCTCTTTATCTAAAGTCATCCAATCCCTAATCCAGGACAGTGCGCAGGCCTCATGATAGGTCTTCAGATCGGGAAATCCCAATCCTCCTCTTGTTTTCTTATCTATTAAATTCATATAATTAATTCTTGGTCTTTTTCCTTTCCAAACAAATTTCATTAAATCTTTCTTCCACTGTTTGAACAGAGTTTGACTTCTTATTATCGGTATATTCTGGAACAAGAACATAAGTTTTGGTAATACATTCATTTTTATCAAGGATATTCTACCCAAGAGAGATAGTTTCAGCCGGTCCCAGTTCTGCAAATCCCTTTGGACCTTCTTCCAAACTAATTCATAGTTATTCTTTAAAAGTTGTCCATTTCTGGCTGTGATCCAGACTCCTAGATATCTAATTTTCTTGACACCTTCAATTCCAACCTGTTGTTGAATCTTTATTTGTTTCTCCTTATTCACATTCTTAAATAAAAGTTTAGTTTTCTTCATGTTCATCTTAAAACCTGCCACCTTTCCAAAATCTTCTATTTTGTTTATCCAACTTTGTAAATTTTTCTCCGGGTTTTCAATTGTACCTATTAAATCATCTGCAAACGCTCGTATTTTATATTCAAATTTACCAATTTTTGCTCCTTTGATCTTTTCATCTTCTCTGATTTTCTTCATCAGGATCTCCACTGCCATAACAAAAATTAATGGGGAGAGTGGACAACCTTGTCTCGTGCCTTTCGTAATTTCAAATTCTTGAGTCACTCGCCCATTCACTTTAACCTTAGCTTTTTGAAATTCATAAATAGCATTAATTGCATTATTAAATTTCTCTCCCATATCCAACTCTTGTATCAAAATCTTGAAGAAATCCCAATTCAAATTATCAAATGCTTTCTCGGCGTCTATTGACAAAAGGGCAAATTCTTTTTGATGATTGGTCTCATAATATTCCAAAAGATCTAGAACGTTGCGTATATTTTCTTTCATATGTCTATTTGGAAGAAAACCTGTTTGTTCTTCTCCAATCCACTTACTTAAAAAAAATTTTAATCTTGTGGCCATGATATTTGCAAACAGTTTATAATCCGTATTTAACAAGGAGATCGGCCTATAATTTTTAATATCATTCTCCGGTGATCCTTCTTTATGTATCACAGTTATTTCTGCCTCCTTCCAGGAGTCTGGGACCTTTCGAGATTTTAAAGCTTCATTCGCTATAACTTTAAAAATAGGTATCAACTGCTGTTTAAACGTTTTATAAAATCCTGCCGTAAACCCATCCGGTCCCGGAGCTTTATCTGCATTCATTTTACTAATGGCTTTCTCAATTTCCTCTTCTGTTATTTCTTTGTTCAGTTCTTCTCTATCTTCATCTGTTATTTTATCCAGTTTCATTTGTCCAATATATTCCATAATATCCTCTTTCTTTATATCCTCCTTTGTATATAGTTGTGTATAAAAAGTCCGGAACTCCTCCAAAATTTCTTTGTCCGTTTTCAAGTCCTTGTCCTTGGTACTTATTTTAGCAATATGGTTGATTTGCCTCTTTTTTCTAACCTGGTTTGCCAACCATTTACCCGGTTTGTTAGCATTTTCAAAAGCCTGTTGCTTTAGAAATTTCATCTGTCTTGATTGGAATTCCAGCTCCACGTAATTTTTTTCCTGTTTCAGTGTCGCCAATTGTTTCTCTGTTCGTTTAGATGGGTTTTTCTTTAACTCCATTTCTTTTACTGCTATTTCTGCCCTCAACTCGTTTATTCTTTTATTTCTCTCTCTATTCCTTCTTGCTCCTTGTTGAATAAAGTGCCCTCTCATGACTGCCTTAAAGGCATCCCAAACCACTCGTGGCTCCATTGAATCTAGTCTATTTGTTTGTAGGTAGTCCTGAATTAACTTCTTGAAATATTCTTTGTCATCTTCCATTTTTATTAAGTTCTCATTTAATCTCCATTTTCTATGATAATTTTTTTGATTTACGACAATTTCCAGAGGGCAGTGATCTGATAAGTCTCGTGGCAGAATATTAATCTCTTTCACTTTAGTAGAGAGATTCTTAGTAATCCAAACCATATCAATTCTTGACCAGGATTGATGTCTATTCGAGAAGAAGGTAAAGTCTCTTTTATCTTTATTTCTAATTCTCCATGCATCTTCAAGATCGAAGTCTTTTTGTAAGTCCATGAATTTCTGGGGGAGTTTCCCTCCCTTAAACTTCTTTTTCTTCAAACTTTTATCTATCTGACAATCGACGACCCCATTAAAGTCTCCTGCCAAAATCAGTTCATCAAATTCTGTTTCTTTTAACTTAGTATTTAAGAATTCAGCAAATTTTCTCTTCGGTCCATTGGGAGCATATATATTACAAACCAATATTTTGGAATCTCCAATTATTATTTTCACTGCCACACATCTCCCTTCTGTATCTCTAAATGCCAATTCTGAATCTATTGAGTCCTTTACATACGTAACCACTCCTCTTTTCTTTTTTTCGTAGGCCGAATAATATTCCTTTCCTAATTTTTTATTCGGAAGGTGTGCCACATGTTTATCACAGATGTGCGTTTCCTGTAACATTATTACATCAAAATTCTGTTTCTTCAGACTCCTCCATACTCTCTTCCGTTTTTGGGGGGAGTTCATACCGTTAATATTATTCGAAAAACATTTTATTTGTCTCTCCATCATTTTATTTATCCTTATCTGGTCCCAATCCTGTGTCGCCAAAAGCCAATTCCATTGTTTCAGTTGCCGATTGTTCCGAACTCTGACCTCCTTTTTCTTCCTTTTTCCGTGGTGTCATTCTCTGTGGTTTTGGTTCTTTTCCTAAAAAGCCATAATCCTTTGGTGATTTATATCTTGCCTTTTTTGCCTTTACTCCTTTCCTTGGTGTAGATAATCTTCTTTCTTCACCTTCCTCTACCTCTGCTTCCTCTTCCTCTTCTTCTTCTCCTAATTCTTCTTCTTCTTCCTCTTCTCCTTGCTCTTCATCTCCTTCCTTCTCTTTCATAAGTTTTTCATAAAAAATCTTGGCCTTGTGTTCTGTTGTCAACCAATATCTTTCTTCCTTGTATGTCACCATTATCCCTTCTTTTCTTTCCCACCTGAACCTTATCATTCTTTTCTTCAATTCTTCTGTTAAGAAAAAGTATTTTCTTCTTCTTGCTAAGGTTGCCTGTGGGAATTCTTTCAGAACCGCAATTTTCTTTCCTTTGTAAAAGATTGGTTTTTTATTATTATTATAGAGCACATCATCTCGTACCTTCTTTCTTGTAAATTTCACTATCACGTCCCTATCTGTCTTATTTCTTCTAGAATAAAATGATGATATCCTGTAGACTTGGTCCACTTCCTGTTCTAATTCATCTCCCTCACATTCCAAACAATCTGCCAGAATTTTGATTATCAATAATCTTATATCTTCTTTGTCATCTTCCATTATATTTCTGAGTCTCAATTGAAAATCCATTTGCATTTGCAGTAGTCTTTCTTGTTCTAGTTCTATTTTTTCCCTTTGTCTGTCTAATCCTTTTATTTTTTGTGTCATCTCCTTTTGCGTTCCTTCTATTTTCTCTTTAGAGGCTTTCAATTCCTTTACTTCTCCATCCAGCTGTGTTATATCTTTCCTTATCTGTCCAAATTCCTCTTTTATTTCTGTTTTCATTACTTTAAATTCTTCTGTCATTTTAGTAATTATTCCTTCTTGTTTCTTATAATACTCCTCATGTTTAGTCTTCATTTCCTCCTTCAATTCTGTTTTCAACGCATCTTGTTTCTCTGATATCTTTTTAATCTCTTTTAAAAGATTATCCATTTTAGGATTTATATCCAATGATCCTCTTCTTGACTCTGCTTTACCTGGAGTTGTCATTTCCCAATTGCCTCTTATTTCCCAAAAATCTTTATTCTAATTACATCTATTATCAATTATAGTATTGATTTTCAAAGCGAAAGTCCATCAATTTAATTTAATTTCATAGCCAATTATGATATAAATCAATTTTTTACTTCTTACTTCTTAAAGGTCTTCAATTATTCAATTATTAACAAATTATAAAGTTAATTCATTCACTCATAATATATCTACCCACTAATATTTAAAATCTAATACTTTCACTAATTTTAATTAATTTTATTTATTTTATTCTAATTTTCCCCCTTTTAAAAAGGATATGACACTATCTTGTCTAAAGTCAATTTCATGTAATAGTATATTGACTACAATGGGTTATCAATTTATCACCAATATAAAATTTCTAAAATATAAACTTTCTAATAGGAAGCACAGACTCTTTTCCTCCACTTGGGAGCACCAAAATTTTAGATTAGTCCTTTACTTATCTGTTCCTCTTTATGTTTGTTCCTTCAATGGTTATTTATCATCCAGTTCTCCTCCCAATTATAGTAATTTTCGTCTACTTCTCTTCCTGGTCCGATGTCATCTTCTTCTCTTCCTGGTCCGTCGTCGTCTTCTTCTCTTCCTGGTCCGTCGCCGTCTTCTTCTCTTCCTGGTCCGTCGTCGTCTTCTTCTCGTCCTCGTATCTCCTCTCCGTCACTTCTATTTATGACTCTTATGCTTACACCGCCACTCCTTTGCTCCTCCAATTCTCCCTGTCTTCCAAATGCACAAATTCCTTCTCTGCCAGTCTATAGCGTTTTTTCTCTATGATCCAAAATGGCGCCAGCTCTCCTTCCGCCCCGTCACTTCCTCCTTCACTCCTTTCCGACCCCTCTTGATTCCTCTCTTTTCTTAGTCCTCCAGAGTCTCCTGCCTTCCTGTTCCTGCTCCGTCACTTCCTTTACTTCATGCAGCCAGATTGTTTATAAAGAAGGCAGGGGTAGACTCAACAATAATGGCGTCAAGGTCGGTATTGTTTATCTTTCTTTCTTCCGTCTCTAGTTCCAAAAGGAACCTCCACTAGGATTGCGTGAGGGGCTCTTTATCCTCCTTACTTCTTTTATAGTAAATTATAGTATATATATAAAGATTAATTTCCATAGATCAGCTTATTTTCCATTAATTTGATCTATTTTCGCCAAATTTCCTCTTATCCAATTTAGTCCAATTTGCCCAAGTTATCAAATCACCTATATATAATTTATGTTCCTTGATTGTCTTTGTTCTTTGGTTCTTTATTCTTTATTCTTATTGTTTGTTCCTTCTTCAGCCTTCCTTGTCTTTCTCTTCCCTCCGTTCCTCCCTTCCTTCAAATATTATTAATTTGGGAACACCTTCCCGTTACCTGGGGTTGGGGTCTTTCTTTCTTTTTTCCTTTCCCCAGCCGGGGTTTCTTCTGTCTTCCTCTTCTTCTATTTTGAGTGGTTTTGGCGGCGGTTAGACAAGCCTCGCGGCTTGATCCTTGCGGGGTGGCTCGCTTCCCCTTCCCGCTCGGACCCTCTCGATTTCTCCTCCTTGAGGGGGGAGAGATCTTTGGGGCCTCAAGCGTCCTTGGGGTTCACGACACCTTTGCACTCAATCCGGCAAAGGGGGGAGCTTTTTTTAGCTCTACCTAACCACCCACGCTGGTCCTCGTCGGGAGCTCCCTCTCGACGAGGCTATCCCGTCGCCATGTCCATATATCTGTAGCTGGAAAAATGCAAACATCAAGAGAAGAGTCCATGGTCAAAATCTTTTAACCTAATGTGTGTTGGTTCGCTATTGTGGGGGTCTTGGGATGGTGATTGTTGTCTATGCACGTGTTTGTTTTTTGTTTTTAATGTTGATGCGGTCAATAGACTATTCAATAAACTTTGCCTTTGCCTTTGCCATGGTCAAAATCACTGTGCACAAATCAGTGCACTCATCCCAGAGTCAAGTGAGAGGCTCAAGGTGCATATGTGAGAACTTAATCAAGGAGCAACAAATTTGCAAGACAATGCAAGAGCATCACATAGCTGGTTGTTAATGAAAAATTGGAGACTTGCAGATAAATCAGGAAGGAAGGAAGGAAGGAAGGAAGGAAGGAAGGAAGAAAGACAGTAAGGAAGAAAGAAAGAAAGAAAGAAAGAAAGAAAGAAAGACAGTGAGGTGGAAGAAAAGAAATACTATATAAACTCAAGTATAAGCCTAGTATTTCAGCCCCTTTTTTAGGCTGAAGAAGTCCCTCCTTGGCTTATATTCGAGTCAAGGTTATTTATTATTTTACTTTGTTGTTGTTGTTGTTACATTTATTATTTTACTCTATTTTTATTATTATTACATTTATCATTTTACTCTATTATTATTACATTTATCATTTTACAGAAAACTGGGCAACTTGGAAGGTGCTGAACAGACTGCTCTCTGGCACCACAAGATGCAGAGCCAACCTTATGAAATGGGGCTACAAAGTGGAATCCATAACATGCAAGTGTGGAGAAGAGCAAACCACTGAGCAACCTGAGCCCTGCCACATGCACAATGGAGGACCTTGCAGCAACACCAGAAGCACTCCAAGTGGCCAGATACTGGTCAAAGGACATTTAATTAACTACCAAGCTTGCAAACTCTGTGTCTTTTGTATGTTTGTTTGTTTGTTCTGTCAAAAATGTAATACAACTGTTAAGTTGCCTGACACGATAAAATAAATAAATCATTTTACTTTATTATTATTATTACATTTATTATTTTACTCTCCTTTTTATTATTGGAAGAACATGTAAGCACATTTACATTGAAGGTTAGAATAATGGTTTAATTAGAGTTGGGCAGTCTTATCTTAAATTACAGTTTTATGTAAATATTCAAAAACATTTAACCTACTGATGCCTCAATTAATGTAATGTTATTGGTATCTATTTTATTTGGAAATTTACCAGTAGCTCCTGCATTTCCCACCCTTGGCTTATATTCAAGTCAATACGTCTTCCCAGTTTTTTGTGGTAAAATTAGATGCCTTGGCTTATATTCAGATCCGCTTATACTCGAGTATATACGGGTATTTTAGTCAGTGTCTTTCTGTCTATCTGTCTTACTGTGTGTGATGAAGTCCTCAGTTAGATTTTGGTAAAGGTTCTGATTTAGAATTTGTTGCTGCTCATTCGTTCAGTCATTTCTGACTCTTCGTGACCTCGTGGACCAACCCACGCCAGAGCTCCCTGTTGGCCATCACCACCCCCAGCTCCTTCAAGGTCAATTCAGTCACTTCAAGGATGCCATCCATTTAGAATTAGATTTGTCTTATTAATGTTAAAAGCCAGGTACTATAGGATGGCACCAGATTTATTGTACTCTTCATCAGAGTATACAGAAGCATGCAGAGGATAGCTTTTAAGAAGACATAACTGACTGAAGTACCAAATTCTGAGCTTCAGGACCAAATTCTGTTCACTTTCTAGAGCTAAACATAATACAGGAAAATACTCTGTGATCTGGTGGCTGCCCATACATTGCATTCAGTACAACAGGGATATAGATATGGTGGGATAAACACCTCTCCATATTAGTTCAAGCCAATAGTTCCATATTTAGTATGGATCATGTGGTACAAAATAGAGGATGGAGGAATTCATGGTATTTCTCATTATTTCTCTCTTATGTTTAAAGCAGGTAGAGTACATTTTCATGAGGGACTTTAAAACAAGAGTTTCCCAAATGGTTTGCTGTCTTTCACTTTTGAAAAAAGTGATACCTAGAGCAGGGCCATGGGATGTAACCATGATAAAACCTGCACAGTAGGAATAGAAAACAACTAGCAGACTAGTAATCTTGCTTCTTGCAGATATCCCAAAATACCTTTAAGCTACTGCCTGAATTCTCATCATTAGATAATGCTTTCATAATGGGGCAATAGTTCTATACTCATGCGCTTGTGCACGTGCACACACAGAAAAGGGTAACCCTTTGTGACAAGCAACCAACAAGCTAATAAAGCAAAATCCCATTTCCTTGAGTTATCGTTGTTGTTTTTTTTATCTGTTAACGAATGGACTTTGGGAAGCCAAGGAACTACTTTAGAAATTAAATTCAAGCTTTGACAATATTGGAACAGACAAACATTTGAAGACAGAGAGAGGAAAGAAAAACAAAATCTAGCACACAAGCATTCCCTTGAAGCATCACTCCATAATAAATAACTAAGTACCGCTTGAATAATCCAATAAGTAAATACTGCCAGTAAAATGTAAGCAGATTTACTATAGACCCTGTCTGTTGCTGACAGAGTTAAAGGATATGATACTCTAGAAAGAAATCAATAGGCATCAGAATCTTAAGAAGAAGAAAAGAAACTTGGTAAAGCTTGAAACTGTTTAATTATATTTTGATGAGAGTGAGAGAGGAGCCCTTCTGCCAGTACCTGCAACATCAGCAGAATTCTCTTTTAAGTGTGACAGACACTGTCAAGATGACTTTTCGGGGGAGGGGGAACACATGTTATATTGCAATGTATCTATGGAAATTATGGGGAAATGTCTTGCAAGGAAGAAAAACAGTGCTGCTCCCCTTGGATGCAGGTGGATCTGAACACTGGTGACTGTGCTGCAGGTTTCCTGATCTGAACCTTAAGGTCTCTGTAAATCACTCACTTGGAAGTTTGATGCACTTACTATTCATCGGTCAGTCAACTATCTGTCACACACTAGAAACCCTTTCTACATCAACTTTTCTGATTGGAAACACTTGCACAGTTGTCTCTTTATCTCCTCAGCATGGTACTAAATCAGTGCTATGAAGAGACAATTTTCATGGGTGGCAGGGGGGACAACAATTGAAAAGGCAGAAGGCCTTAAGCACTGGTCACTATAAAAGAGGTTTCAGTGAAAAAAAGTGAAAAAAAATGTTTTAATAAAAAATATGTCCAAATAAAGCATTTGGATCAAAAAGTGTGTTGCGAAGCTTCCAAAAAAGCAAATTAATTTAAAATGCAACTGTTGCAGTCTAGCACTAAAACACCTTTTCACCCAGCACAACACCAGAGCCCAGTAATTCTATCTAAAATGTTTATTAAAGAAAGCAGATAAAAAGGGAAAAGGGCAATTCCAAAAGAGTCAGTAGACCAGAAAATACAAAATAATAATAATCCAAAAATGACAAATAGCATAAAGTCAAGATAACAAAAATCCACAGCAGTACTTTAGACTTAAATCCATAAATATGAAAACAGAAACTTCTCCAAATGCAAAATCTCCAAGGAAACAAAGGCATGAACCAGAACAGGAAACTTGAGAATACTTGAATTATGAAATTGAGAGCAAAGGCATCAGAGCCATCTCCTATGGTAAAGTTGCCTCCTCTGAGAGGCTTGAAGCCAAACCACATAATTTAAGCCTATCCGGGCACCCATGAGATCATGCCGAAAACACCTGGACTTAAGGTTTATCTCAGACTCTTTGAGAATATCTAATTTGTCTATTTTTCCCTCATTGCGTTCTCAGGCCTAATCAAGTTTCCTTGGAAATTCCCCATCTGCTCAAAGTCTTTTCTTGAGGGAATTTTTACTTTCCTCTGTTGCCTGGGAATGAGCACAGGAATCCAAAACATTGGCCTCATTTGCCTGCAATTCTCTCAATTCACTCATAGACTCCTCACTTTGAAACCCATCATCCCCCTCATCCTCTGAATCATTGTCAGAAAAATCCTCTGATGCTTGCTGAGCTACAACAACATGCATAATAGTTGATTAAATAAAAGTGCTTGTGAAGTATTATGCACCTCATCCTATTAAATTAAGGTTAATTATTTAGCATAAATTATCCATAATAATAATAATAATAATAATAATAATAGTAGTAGTAGTAGTAGTAATATTCTTACCTGCCTCTCCCTGCAGCTCGAGGCGGGTTACAATACAATTTAAAACACCTGAACATAGCAAAAATTCAACAAATTTATAGAAATACCAGTATGTATATTTGTCCACTGATCCACTAAAGCCTTCTGAAATCAATGGGACCTAAGCTCACACAAGAAAACAAAAAAAGGGGGCTGTTGTGCTGTTTCTGGCCTTTTTGAATGTTTGGATATGAAAATGGCAGCAATAGAAATGAGGGGCAACTGCCTCCCAAGATCACATTGATGTTTTCCTCTCTCCATAGGATGACCCTTGACTTATCCACAGGTCATATCAAAATCCACAATTTTGGCCCCCAAACTTGTGCTTGACTTATACATGAGGTCAACTTATACATGAGCATGCATGGTAGACATCATCATAACAAAACTGATAAAAATAATTTCTCTAAAAGATAAATGTGGAAATAGGTATATTGAAGCTCATTTCATTGTTAGTTTTCTTTTCAGGCAGGCTTTTAAAGAAGAAAATATTAAAGACTGAGCCAGAGGAACTGTATTTTATGTAGTTTAATATATTTTAATGGTTTTATTGGATTTAACAATGTATTTTTGGTAGTCATATATTTTATTCTGTTTAATGTTTATAAGCTTGAGTTTTTAATTTAATCATGTTTATTATTTTTGTATCAGCCGTTTTGAGTCTTTTTTTGGGAGAGAAAAAACAGGATATAAATACTATGACTGATTGAATATATTATTGCACTTATTTATAAAATGGCATATAATATGGATCATTGTATACATGTTTAAGGTAAATATATGCTTATATATAATAGGGTTTATAATAAGGTTTTTGTTATTGTTCTGGACATATATAGATAGATAATATATACATATAGGTGTATATTTGTGTATGTATAACCGGTCTGTATTCAATTCCAGACTGGCCTGGCTGGAAATCCTTTTATATTTTTTTTCTTGAATAATATGGGAACTGTTCATATGAGAATAACCACCTGCCTTGATGCCCATCTGTGGAAAAGAGTCTGAGTTTCATAATGAGATTCAAATGCTAGGAAAGAAGAGAATATCTGCAGACAGAAGTCAAAAGGCGACACACATTCCCTTTAGTAGCTGCTGTATTCAGTTTGTGCTTTGCACTGTGGTGTGAGCAATGTGCAAAATGATATGATGAGTGACCTAAGGCCATTTGGGATGCTATGGTGCATCTTTCTCAAGACTATTAGTTGCAGCTTTGTTGGCTTTTCACAGACTCTGTCTATTCAGTGAGGCTGTTTGCTGTAGTGATTTGGTGTCTGATATTATGATTGGATTTACCATGTAATAAAGTTTAAATGCCACTAAAAACTTGAGATACACCAACTATTTTATTTATTTATGATTATATTATTTCTGTTCTTTGCTTATCAAGCTTCAAGCTTCCTGTGTTGGTGCAGGTCATCACCTATAAAGCCCTGAATGGTTTGGGACCCACCTACCTTTGTGACCGCATCTATTACCATAAGCCTGCACGATCTCTTCGATCTTCTGGAGAGGCCTTCCTTTCACCCCTTCCTCTATCGCATGACGTGTGGGAACGAGGGACAGAGCCTTCTCCGCTGTGGCCCCCCTGCTTTGGAACTCACTACCTAGTGAGATTAGGCAAGCCCCCACCTTAGCGGCCTTTAAGCAAGATTTAAAAACTTGGCTTTTCCAATGTGCCTTGGGAGAGTGACAATTCAACCCACTTTGTTTGTTTCCATCTACAGTTGTCCACACAATGTACTTCCCCTTTCCTTAACCAAACCCCACTGCTCCTCCTTCTCAGGCTCCTCCCTTACAAATACACTTTCTATATTTCCTATCTCACCTAGGGTTTTAACATTTTATCTTGCACATCTGGCCCGCCCTTTATGTTTGATTTTTATTATGTTATTTTGCACTGTTTATTTTATTTTGTTACATTATGTATTTTGTTGTGTTTAATTTTCTGTTGTTTTGTATCTTATTTTGTTGCATTATTTTTGGGCTTGGGGAGATGGTGGCAGGGTATAAATAAAGATTATTATTATTATTATTATTATTATTATTATTATTATTATTGGTTCAAGGTGAGGTTACTCGAGGCACTGCTGGAAACCTAGAACTTTATTTCTCAAGTTATGCAAACTGGAATTGATGCTATGGGCATGTCCCTGCCCCATGATTTTCCCGTCCCTCTCTATTTACATGTTGATAGCTCACAATCCTGAAATACTCCCATTACATGCTTTGCTGTGATTCTCTTCTGCTCATGTGCTGGGATACCAAAAGTAAAGGGGTAATATTCCCCTACTCCCCACCCCTTACTATTCCCAACTAGTTTTTGGTTTAGTTTATATTTTATAGTTGAATTTTCCCATTTTTTTGTTTTTCAAAGCTAAAATTGCTCTAAAATATATATTTTTAAAAATGGAAGTGCCGGATAGCAAAGTTATGACCATTTTCAGAAGTACAATCATGGGACCATGGACTGGCAAACCGGCACAATTACATAATTGAGGAGAGGTGCAATAACAAAGGTCCTCAACCCAGTAATATCTACTATCAATGAAGTCAAATAGTGGATTCCTGTGATAAATCTTTGGCAGTTTTAATACTATCTGATTACTTAAATATGTATCTGCTAAGCAGGACATAGGAAGAATGAATATAGATAGGAACTGCTAATCTTGGGGCACCAGCATGCCCATCCCTTCTCAGCAACAATATACTCAAAAATGACTTCCCAGTGCCTCAGCCAGATCCAATTATGCCAACCACCCAGAGGAGTTATGAGATTAGCACATGTGTGCTTGTGCAACTATATATTTGGGGAAAAGATAATCTTCAGATGATAACTAGCCAATGTTTCTATGGGAAAAGCCATCCCTAGACATCAGTCAGTAGAACCCTTCATGGCGTTGTTCTTAGCTGCGGATTTTGGGGTCTTTTGTGGTCCCAGTATTTGACAACAATCTCTATCATATATACCTGACATGTTGGATAGCATTCCACCCATCCAGTGAAGGGAGCTACAGTCCAGAAAAGCTAATGCTGTAATAAATTAATGAGCTGTTAAGATGCCATAGGAATAGAGTCAAGCATCAATTCACCCTTGTCTTCACATCTCATCAAGATCTTCAGGATCTTTAGTCATTGATTTGATGACCTGAATCTGCAATGCAACAGTAATTGGGAAACTGGGCACATGAAATCTATGTCAGTTTTCACCAAACTGTTGAGGTCCAGTAATCAGAGCCCAGGGCAAAACAGCAGACCAGGAAGGTAACCATAGATGAATTGAAGAACGAACTGCTACTGTGTACAAGTTCAGCCCAAGAATTTGTTTTCAGTTCAAAATAGCAGCTTGCACACATAAATCTGTCTTCACCCAGATTCTCCTGCATTTTGGCAGGCTAAGACAAAAGGTATGTGTGTGTATGTGTGGGGAGGATTCTTCTGTATGTGTCTTGGGATGATTCTTTTGATATTGCTAAAGTTAATTCGTTAAGAGATGGAAACATCTTCTGATGTGACATTGGACCTCAACTTATCTTCCCTGCTATAGTGGATGTCCCTATCCTTGGAAATGCTATGTGAATATTTAGTAACTAGAATACAGCAATCAGTGCAATCAATGGTAGCTGGTCTGGATTGATTTGCTATTGCCTTTCTAATTCTCTTCCAAAATTGAAAATAAACAAATTCATCTGTCAGGGATTGGATTTCCATCCTTCATTAATTAACTCCTGGTAAAGCCAGCAGGCATTCAACTGTTTTGGTTGAGTTTGTTATCCAGAGGATTCACCTTCCCAGCAGCATTTCCAATATAAATTGGACAAACTTATTAGAGTGATTTTTCAGCATGCCAAGAGAGTTGGGAGCTTTTGAAAATCTGTTGAGAAAGAGCTCATTCAGGTTTAACTCTCTGTCTAAGAGCTGGCTGTAGATATAATAAAATGAGTTCAGCTTGTTATTAGTTGCTCGTTTATTTGACCAAATTGCTCAGAGGCTTCATTGCTTCCTTGTGCAGTAGACTTTCCACCTTTGAAGGCACTGAGACTGAGGACCCCTGTGAACTGGAGGGAAAAACATGAATCGAAAATAAACCTCTTCTTTTACTGGAGAGAAAACCTCTCTAGGAATCTCTAGTTCATCTGGGGGAATTCTGCGGTCATCTTGTGTCAGAAAGTAACCATATAATGGTGCAGGAAGACTTCAAGAAAACACTTTTCTAGGGATGTGTGTGTCCTCCAGAGTGACTCTATGGCCAGCTTCTGGAATATGTTGGCCATAGAGATACCTGGAGGACCAGGGGATTCCTAAAGAGAACATATTTATCAAATCTTCAGATAATCAAATCTGCAAAAGATAAACCTGCAAATGTGGAAAACTGGCTGTATAAGATCTTCCAAACCTTTCATTAAGGACACAAAAAACAAAATGGCCTTGTATTGTTGAAAGCTTTCATGGCTGGAATCACTGGGTTGTTGTAGGTTTTCTCAGGCTATATGGCCATGTTCTAGAGGCATTCTCTCCTGACGTTTCACCTGCATCTTTGGCAAGCATCCTCACAACCTTTGAGGATGCTTGCCATGGATGCAGGTGAAACGTCAGGAGAGAATGGCTCTAGAACATGGCCATATAGCCCGAAAAAACCCACAACAACCCAAAATAACCCTATATTCATTACAGCCTTTGTGTAAGGAGTACCATCTACCTGCTATTGACTGCAAGGGAGGAACTGAGTAGGTAGTTTAGAAGAGAAAACACAAAGCCTACCTACCTGGTTATGTTCTTCTTGGCAAAGTTTAACACTCATGCATTTTGCAACCATGTGGTCACAGATTGTAGTTCAAACCCTAGAACCTCTGAAATAGAACAATAGGCCCTTCCACACAGCCATATAACTCAGAATATCATGGCAGGTAAACCACAATATCTACTTTGAAGTGGGTTATCTGAGTCCACACTGCCATATAATCCAGTTCAATGTAGATTTTATACAGCTGTGTGGAAGGGGCCTAAGACAGACCAAGGCATGGACTAAGCTCTCAATCTGGTGAGGGAAACTGCCCTAGAATGGAATGTCTCAAAAAGAGACCAAGTTTGAGCAATGGTGCCATGTGTACCTGAAGTCAATTGGCCTTTTCTGCCACCACACCATCTGCAGTTTGGACATGTATATGCTCACTGGTTTTTATCTGCCTTTGAAAGCAGCAGAAAATACCAAAATAGCAGTGTCTCTGCCAGCTGTGTGTGGCAGCTGTAAGCACTGAGCACCATCTGATATATAGATAGCATTCAAAAATTAACAAAGAATACCGTACTTAAAAGGTGCATTGGGGGGTGGGGGTGGATTTAAATTCATACCTGATAGCTGTCAGTATTGTCTGAAAGATAAAATGGAATTGGACTGGAACAGGCTGCTAACATCAGGCCCGTAGCCAGGATTTTGATTCGGGGGAAGCTGAGTTTGATTCGGGGGGTCGGGGGGGGGGGGGGCTGAGTCTGAGTGAAAGAGGGTCTACCCTAGCAAACCTTTTGTATCGTTACCCCAATACCCTCATGCATATGGGATATATTGAGCATAGTGATCAGATCATGATATGAATAAACATGACAGTTTAAATAATGTACCAGTAAGGCCTTCTCGCGGACCACCATCAGAATTTCAGGGAGGGGGGGCTGAAGCCCCTCAAGCTTCCCCCCTGGCTACATGCCTGGCTAACATGCAATAGATAGTTGTACTACATATAACTGCTGCCACAGAATCTGCAACAGAGTGTAGTAAACTATATCATAATGTCTATGTTAGACCCCACAACCTCTGAGGATGCCTGCCACAGATGCAGGTGAAACATCAGGAGATAATGCTTCTAGAACATGGCCATATAGTTCGAAAAACCTACAACAACCCTATGTCATAATGTGCCAGAAAAGGTCCTTTTTGGGGCTTTCTGTGACATGCTTTCCGGTGACGGTTGTTTTGTCCAGCGCCTGAACATTCACAATAGCCTTGCAAAAACATGCAAAGCCTGACATTTAGAGTTCTCCCAGGGATGAAAATAATATTTAATTTTATTACATCTTACATTTGAGTAGAACTAGAGAAAGCTGCTTTTTAGATTATAACTCCCAGGATATGACAAAATCTGATATGTTGGCTCAATTTTAAAGATATATTCCAAAAAATATTTTTCCCTAGTTTGCGTCCCAGCAAATTTGTTTAGGATTGTACTGAATCTTTCCAAAAGGGGTTGGCTATTTTAATGATCTGGCCATTTGGAGGACACGTTTACCATTCAAACGCCAGCTGCAACAGTATGTGAAAGGCAGATTACATTACCGACAGAATCCCATGCCAGGCAGTACAATCAGATTGCTCCTTGCCTCTTCATAAATTAGCTTTTATCAAACGTGTCAGGATTTAAGTGTATTACTGTGCACCTTTCGAGGAATTACCTTAGCCTCTTCTTTTCTCCCCTTATCTCAAATTGCTGTTGATAATGGCATCAATTGTATTGTTTCTTTGTCCAAATGGATGTGCACCTAGTCTCAAAGCACCCCAAACATTCAATTAAATGCTGAGCAATAGATTGCATTATGTAAAGGTTAGCTGGGTCTCCGTTTGCCAAAGCCCAGACATGAACTCTACTCACCTTTGCATGGGGAGGTCAATATGCCATTCATCCCCTGTTGAAAGCGGCTTTCAGCCCAGCGCCAGTCCCCCCTGTTTAAAGGCTTCTCTGAGACAAAGAGGCACTGACCTTTGCGGGGAAGTTTCCATGAGCACTTGGAAAAGTTACATTAGATTTACCCTGAACCAGCAGTCGCCCGTGGGTTTAAACAAACAATGCTGATTTGAAGCAAGAGGTCGCTTGGATGAAGCTGGCAATAAAGGTTGCTTAGCATTCTTTCCCAGAAATGTCGTCTTTGTTTCTCTCTCTTTTGGTCCTTGTCACAGCTGCTGGTTTTGTTCATTTGGCATAATGCAGATCTTCCTTGTCCTCCTTGTTGAGATTTTGTGGCCATAGTGGAAACATATTTAGTTCCATTACATGGCATAATTTCATTTCGGAGATGAATCCTTTTACAAGAGTTTGCTCACAGGGGCTTGTAGTCAGGAGGTCATAGGCCCCTTTGATACTGCTATATCATCCAGATCATCAAAGCAGATAATCCACATTTTCTGCTTTGAACTGGATTATATGAGTTTACATTGTCATATTACCCAGTTCAAAGCAGATAATCTGGATTTTATATGGCAGTGTAGAAGGGGCCATAGAGTAGCTGAGAAGCCGAGGATACCTAGGAGACAACCTACTGAGCTAGGCTTTGGTCACAGAGTGCGGGCTTGGACTCTGGTGGAAAAATAAGTTTAGTGTTTTAATGTTGTGTGCATGTAATGGTGTTTTATCGACTTTTTATGATGATTTATCTTATGATTGATAGTTTATAATGTCTGTTTGCTTTGTTTATTCTTTCATGTTGTTAGCCACCCTGAGTCCCCACAGGGAGATGGGGCAGGATACATTTCTTCTTCTTAGGTGATCCCTTGCAGCCTGAGGATGATGATCCTACAAGTGTAGTGTCTTGGTGGTGGGTACGTAGGTGGCTATGGAGTTATTTCTTGATCTGCAGGTTCTCCTGTAGTGAGGACATTGGTTCCCCAATGGAAGGCGTTCCCGGTCAGGGTTGGCTTGATGTGCCTTCCTCTTGGCACATTTCAAATAAAGTTTTGATTGATTGATTGAGAGTTGACAGATTTTTCAAATAGCAATATAGGCCTCTTCTTTCCCCTTCCCTGTTTCTTAGCACCCTGACACAGCATGCGACGGTAACATTACACATGGGACAGTGGAAACATTTTGTAGAGTTGTACCTTCAGTACAACTTTGTGGCTAACTTCCGGAGGAAGCAAACAATAGAATCATGTTGGAGGACTTAGAAAATGCCTATAGGTAAAGGTAAAGGTAGTCCCCTGACATTAAGTCCAGTCATGTCTGACTCTGGGGTGTGGTGCTCATCTCCATTTCTAAGCCGAAGAGCCAGCATTGTCTGTAGACACCTCCAAGGTCATGTGGCCAGCATGACTGCATGGAGCGCCGTTACCTTCCCGCCGGAGCGGTACCTATTGATCTACTCACATTTGCATGTTTTCGAACTGCTAGGTTGGCAGAAGCTAGGGCTGACAGCGGTAGCTCACGCCGCTCCCCGGGATCGAACCTGCGACCTTTCGATCAACAAGCTCAGCAGCTCAGTGCTTTAACACACTGCACCACCGGGGGCTCCAGAAAATGCCTATAGAGAAGCTATTTTTTTTTTCAGATGCAGATAAGTACATTCATGGGTACTACTTCCAAGGATACAAGAGTCACACTGTATATTCTGTATAAGGAATGATAATAATAATAACAACAACAACAACAACAACAATAATGATATAATTTATTTATTTGACTAGTCATATGACATTTTAAAATACAACATAAATAAAATACAAGGCAAAAAGGAGAGGACAGCAGCTGGCCTTCTATTTACAGTCAGAGTCTTATTTTCTTGGTTCTTCTTTCAGGAAATGTGCTCTTTTCTTGATAGCTTTCAGAATAAAAAGGCTTACTCTGATTATAGTGGATTTTTCCTGTCCTTGCAAGAGGAGTGTCAGAAGACCATTTCCGTTGAGGGACCTGCAGTTGGATAATATTGGATGTAAATATCTGTATCGCAGTTCAACATATGCTGGACAGTCAATTAAGAAATGTTCGATATCTTCCACTTTGTTCTCCCCATACACAGAATCTCTCACTTCTTGGGATGTTACAGTAATGCCCGGTTTGCATCATAATACCGAGTTCTTCAAACCTAGCCCTAGTATATATTCTTCTTAAGGGTAACAGAAGTGGAATAGTCAGATAGTGTTCTAAATGATTTTTTGTGGGAAGCTAAAAACCTTGTGGCAGAAGACCTACCTATGCTTGCTAGGTCCAGTTGCGCATAGATATCTCGAGTGATATAAGGAATTACTAAAAATTTAATTCACTTGGATTTTCCTTGGAGGATGTACTCATTGCTTTTCTTTCTGAGTCACTGCACTACTAAATTTTGATGCCATAGCAAGAAATTATACCAAATAGCAAGTAATATGAAAATAAAGACACATTCTTTTTAAATGGAAATGTGTGGACTTCTGCAATCTGTCTCTCACATGGTCTATGTTCAGTTTCTTCCTTCCAGAGGTCCTTGTGGGTGACCAATCTTAGTGGGAGCAGAAGAGGAATTTGCACACTTCATCTGTCTTCCTGTTGATGAATTATTCCCAAATGGAATCTGATTGTCTCAGATTTATTCCACCCTGAACAGAGCACTTGCTAAAATCTTATCAATAATTCTTGGTGTCTGCTTTAGCAAAAAGTTTGCAGAGAGCATTCAGGTCTGATCATATGAGATTTTGGGACAGAGCATTGAAGTGCCACAGGATGTTATTGAATGTTGGTTAGGCAGAGACTTTTCATTCTGATTTGGGGTGCTGGCCTCTATTTTATTTCTTTTTTCAAAATGTGTTATTCATGAACTAAAGTGCTGGCTCTCTTCACTCAATGTCAGCAATTGTATTTACTGTGCATACTTTAATGTAACCTGCAAAATGTGAACGACAGCGTGCCTCCAAATTCTTCACTACTGGAAAAAGCAAGTGAGGATTTTATCACATATGGCCGATACAGTGCAATTACAATATGATAAAAGTACCTTTGTGTGGAGTTTACTACACATTGTTACATTGTGCTTGAATCATGTTTGGATCATTTCTTTGGGGAAAATATCAATGAATCCAATATCACTGTTATCACTTTCTTTGTCAGATAATGTTCTTCCACTGCCACCCCAATATCGTGAAGTTGGGGATGGTCTTGCAAGAAAGTCACAACTGCATGAGTGAGCAGTTGGAGCAAGATGGGGTGGAGGAAAAACAGAAAAAAACTTAGTGCATGTGTGCTATGCAAAAAAGCAAAAATGGGAAATCACATCAACAAATTGGATGAGGAATTGGACATGCTGGAACTGCACCATTACAGTGAAGGGTAAAAGTAATTGTTCCAATAACTCTATGCTTCTATTTGCTTAAAGGACATGATTGTGATGAGACAACAGGCTGATGGGATGAAGTTCACAGTCTCTGTGAGTTTAAACTTAATCCATATAGAATAAAAATGTCAATTGTTTGGGTTTCTAGTGACCTGGAAATAAAGTCACTCTTTTTCCAGTGTTTGCATCCCTCCTGAGGAATCAATTAATAGCTGGGAAATGAAACTGGATTCAGTACTGCACAGATGACTGTGGTTGCGGGAAGTGCCTTCTCCCAATAGTATACTACTCACCCTGTTTCCTAAAGAATGCAGACCTAGCCTTGACTAGTAGAATTGGGTAAAGTACTCTACTTTTGAAGACAGTTTGCAACTGGTTGGAAATGGGGCTGCTACAGCTTAAAGTCTTAAAAAAGAACATAGGGATGGGGAAAATGCAGTTCTTAGGCGACATGTCCCCTACCACATACTGTTTTGTATTTTATTATTTTTAATATAAATGCTCCTCAAGATTTCTCAGGGGCATGACAGTAATTTTCCCCACATTGGCATTTTCTGTTAAAACCAGGAAATAAATGGAACTTTTAGTTAATTTCTTTTTTAAAGGCTTCCTCTAGGTTTAAAATAGTTTGAGAGCAACAGGTCATGTCTTGAGATCACAGGGGGAATTCTGAATATGTTTTTAAAAATTCAAAGAACACAAGTGATTTTCATATTTTATTATAAACAGGACAAATCAGTTCCTCTTCAGGATTTTTTTCTGAGATTAGTACACAATGATCTTAAACTAGAATTCTTTTCACATGTATCTGAGAATGTCCCATTGAGTGCAATGGTGTTTTCTTCTGAGTAGATATAGTGTTTAAGTCCAAAATGACCTAGGACAAGATTATACAATAACCATCTCTTTTTATGATTTTATCTAAAACATAAGTGTGTTTTAGATAAATTAGTGTGTTGGCTTCATGGCTTATGTAATTGTGAAGCCAACAGGAACTAAGTTATCTGGGATGGCCAAGAGCTTGAACACTGTTCCCACCCTAAATATCTTGGCATCAACTTAGATCGCACACTAACATTTAGGAAACCCTGTGCGAACACCAAGCACAAAGTAGTGGCACGCAATAACATCCTGCAGAAACTTACTAATAGTGCATGGGGTGCAGATCCAAAATAAATAAGAATATCAGCCCTGGCTCTGTCGTACTGAACTGCTGAGTATGCGTGGTCCGTCTGGCATAAATCTGCCTATGCAAAGCAGGTGAATATACAGGGGCGGCTCGTCTATTACGTGAAGTAAGCGGTCGCAGAACACTTTGTTATGCCAGGGGCGCAGAGGCGCCTCTGTAAATGCCCCTCGACTGCCACTTGAGGAGCGCCCCCTCAGTTCACAACAGCCCTAGCAGTCCGGGAGGAGACTTGGCTTTATTGCCTCGCTGCCGGATGATCCTCTTCATAAAGGGGCTGGGCCCTTGAGCCTTACCTAGCCCCTCTCGTTCCTGCTCCACCCGGCTACCGTCTCAATCATTCTCCACGTTCAATCCCTTCCCCATGACCGGCTCCCTTTCCCGATCCCCCAGCGCTTCACCCGCCTCCTCTCCTCTCCGCAATCCACAGGTGGGCCAAGGGGCAGAGCCGCTGCATCTGGCCTGCTTTGGGTCCGGAGGCATGTCTGAAGACCCCAGTGTGCACACCAAAAGTCGCCTCTTCTCCTGACTTTCTCTTCAGTCATTGGGACCGAGAGAGAGAGAGAGAGAGAGAGAGACCCTCCGGCTGGAGGTATCTCCCACCTCTGCTCCCTCCTTTGATTTTGTGCCTACCTTCAGGAAAGGTGGGCATCTCCACCTCTCTCTCTCTCTCTCTCTCTCTCTCTGTTACTCTCTCTCTCAGTCTCAATGGCTGAGGAGAAAGTCAGGAGAAGACGTGAATTTTGGTGCACACGCCGGGGTCTTCAGGCACGTCTCCGGACCCAAAGCAGGCCAGGCAAGGGAGCAAATGCGGCAAGTGTAGTTACTGGGATGTATAGTTCACCTACAATCAAAGAACATTCCGAATTCCACCAATGATGGAATTGAACCAAATACGGCACACAGAACTCCCACGACAAACAGAAAATATATATCAATGATTGGTTGGGGGGGGGGGGGACCAAAATACTGTTTGCTTACCATTGAAAATTACCTAGGGCCGCCTCTGTGAATATAGCACTGAATGAGACATGTAGAATAATCATAGGATGTCTAAAACCTATACCTCTTTATAGACTTTATAAGCTAGCTGGTATTGCTGCCAATTGTGAGAGAATTAAGGTTGAACACTGTAAAAGCCACCCACTGTATGGCTATCAGCCTCCTCCCAGTAGACTCAAATCAAGGAAAGGTTCCATGAGAACCACTACTCCTCTAAATGTTCCTCCAACAACAGTAAGAATACCGTGGGCAGCAAAATCAGGCAATCTTAACTGGACCCCCCCCCCCATGAGGTCCTTCCTCCAGGGGCAAACCAAGAATAGGCAACATGGAAGTCCATGAACAGACTCAGAAGTGGAGTTGGTAGATCAAAAGACAACCTGGCAAAATGGCACTACCTAGAAGAATCCCCCACCTTGTGTGATTGTGGAGCAGAACAAACAACTCGGCACCTGTATGCTTGCTCACTATGCCCTGCCTCATGTGCAGAGGAAGAACTGTTTGAGGCTACAGACAATGCAGTCGCTGTTGCCTGGTTTTGATTTAATATTATTTAGCTGCTTGTGTTCCTTTTATTTTATCAGTTTTATACTTATTTATTTATGCAAGGCTTTTGGCACAAAATAAATAAATAAATCTAAAACATGAGGTAGAGATTGAAAGCCCTGCTCTAGTACCTTCCATTGCTGTAAACTGTTCTTTAAGTCCTGAGAACAGAAGTCTTTCATGAAAAGCTAGTCCTATCCAAGTATGGTAGCATTTAGAAAACCACAATTTTGACTCTATAGTTGTCCTTTTGCCTTCATTGTTCACTTTGTTAAAAAGCACACTGGGACTTCAAGTTTTCAGAAGGTGGCAAAAATAAGAGGCTTAACGGTAGCATGAGTGAATAATAGAAGTAAATAAAAGGGTGTCCAAAAAGACAAAACAGCACAGGAACTACTAGTCTTTTTTCTGGAGGAGATAATGGAAACCTGTCATCAGTGACAGCTTGAGCCAGAATATAATGATGTGACTCTTGTTAGCCACACTGAATAATTTTGATAATCAGAAAAATGAGTTACAAGTTGTAAAGAAGCACTAATCCCACCGCTTGTCAACAAAATTATGTGAGGAAGTATTAATCTTCTTTTAAAGCCACTAATATTCTGTGAGGAACCTTCTTTTAGATATCAATTAAGCTGCCACCAATATGTTTAGAGACGCTGGTTTAGGTCTCTGTTTATCTTTAGTTGTGTTGTGAGGTGACTTTGGTAGTGTGGAATGCACCAAGCATGAAAGCAATCGAGGAGGCAGGTTTGAAATACAGAGAACAAGATTTATTGTTAACAGAACGTAATTGTTGCAGTTTTGAGAATTTGAACTTGGCACAAGGCTTGATGTTACAAAATGGCTGGTTTGAGATACATGCTTCTGATGATACAATTCTACAAACTTCTTCTTTAGTGAAGTGCTTATACTACTTCAGAGTTCCCTATTGTGAATATCCACACGGTTTGCCCTATACTCGGAACAAACCACTGATCACCAGTCTTTCCTTACTGGCAATCCTGAAAACCCCCTCTGTTAGATTCCTTTAACCTAAGCAATCTAACAAGGTAACACCTTCAGCTTTCTTGCTGAAGAAATATTCACAAATTCTAGGAACTACTGAATTCTCACAGCTTCACAACAGAGCCCTAACTGGCACTCCTCTTCCCCGGGTCTCTTCCACCGGACAAAACTACTTTTCCCAGAGTCCTTTCTTGACTCTGCTATTTCCCAGAGCCCTTAACTGGCTCTCCTCTTCTCCTCAGGGTCTCTTCCGCCTGACTGGAGCTTAACTGCCACTTTCAAATCTTTTACTCCTTTAGCTCCGCCCACCTCCTCTGAGGCTTTGTCTTGTCACCATGGCAACCTATCCCTCACAGCTAGGCCATGGCAATAAATGTAATACATAAATACAGTTTAAATACAGTATAATAAACACTCTATAATAAACATTTCTCTACACCTTCCTCCCCAGAAATATATTTTTGCACATTTCTTAATCCTAGAATGGCAAAAATAATCCTACATATCATTTAACAATAAATACATATACACCAATTCTGAAAGGGAAACATATTAGGGTTAAATACATTTCAATTACACATACATACAAACCTTTAACCTACGAAATTCTAGTATCATCTATGGATGTGGTATCAAAGTCTCACATTTTTATACTTATACATATATTTGTAAATATTTATTGCCTATTGCAAAACGTATATACCTATCACACTTTAATATAATGGGTTCATATCTTATACCTAGGGTATGAAACATATACAGTTCACCACTGTAATAACATCATACATTTCACAAATTTGCAATTAAAACAGGTTAACCATTTTTAAAATATTACACTACATTACACATCTATTACCTTTTTTCATTAACACTTTTATTACGCAATGTGTTATTTGATCTGGCCCTTGTAGAGAATAAGGTTTTTGTTTTTTTTTCTTTTACTCAATTCCAATTCTCCTTTCCCTTATACCCATTCTCAAATTATAACAGGCCAATACACTTCCCCCAGTACCACATTCTTCTTCTTTCTCCTCTCCGCTACTGGAGTTATCCTCTTTCCATCTGGTCTTCCAATTATCAGGAACAGTTCTGTTTTTATCGAGTTCTAAGGCTTGAAATGAGACTTGCTTCAGCGTAGCACTCTGTTGTTGCGAAGAATCAGCACTTCCTTGAATATTCTCTCCTGGTCTTGAAGAGAACTCGCCACCGTTGGAAGAACAAACAAGAACACCTTTTCTCTCCTTTGTGATCTCATCACTGTAGTCTGGATGAACCCCCGAAGCTGGAAATTGTAAATTCTTCCTTTTATCACCAATATAGTCTGTGTATATTAGTTTTCTTGTCAGTCTATCAACTTGGCTTTTATTCTCTCTTTCTTCTTTGTTCAAGGATAAAGGAGATTTCTCTTCCGACACCTGGCCAAATCTTCTTTTTCTGTTCACCCTCTCTTCATATGTAGACACATCGACATGTTCAGAGTTAGCAAGGAAGAGTTGATCTAAAGTTTTACTCTCAACAAAATGTCTCTCTTTTCCACCATCACCTGTCATAGGGTACAATCTTGTATTTATCATTTTGTTGATGCCAGCTCTTTGATAAGTTTCACATAAACTCTTATCCTCAGCTATAGTTCCATTCTTTAGAACTTCTTTTGTTTGATCATCTGGAACTTTTACAGTGGATGAATCATGTCCAGAAGTCATCTTAATTTCAATTAGCCCTTCAGGTGTATGGATCTTTGTTTCACAGAAGACCCCTGGATATTCTGGACTCGCATCAGCTTCTACTGTCACATCTAGAGTTTGTTTTTCTTCAGCTTTCCCTTTAGATTTTATTTTATTGTCTTTGTCAAAAAGTTCGGCTGAGGTAATTTCTTTATGTGGAGCTGAAGGAAATACATCTTTTAAGGCCAAGGATTCCTCTTTCTCCTCAGAATTTATCACTTGTCTTTCCAGACCTATTGTTTCTATACTCTCTTCACTGGCTCTCAAATAATCAGCCACTGGAATCGGCTCTGCTGCAGGGCTTGTTCCTCGTTTGCATGGTCTCTCCTGGCTGTACACTTCTGACTTTATATTTGGAACACCACCTCCAGCAATAAATCTATAGGGTTGTTCTTCTGCTCTTTGTTCCTGTTGAATTTCCTCAACTCCTCCTGTCTTCGTAACAACCTTAGCAACTGTATCACTGGCTTCTGGGCTATCATCCCCATCTTGTCGGATGGCAAAACACAGGGCTTTCTGTTCAGGGCTTTTGTTGATACATTTTTTCTCCCCACACGCCATCTTACAGTATTTAATCTCCTCAGCCAAATCATTTCCAATTAAACATTGGTATGGTATGTCAGGACTGACTGCAAAATCCCACACACCCTTCCATCCTTCATATTGTATTGGCAAAGTCACTACCGCTGTCGGAATCGCAGGACCTAAGCCTTTTAATCTTACTTCAGAGGTTGGCTGCTGAAATCTCTGAGGTATTATTTCGGGATGCACTATGCATATTTCGGAACCTGTATCTCGGAGTCCTTTCCTGTCTTTGTGATCAATAGAAATGGTTTCTAAGTAGTCCTTAGATGGGCTGCCTGACAGGATGAACAAACATTGTTTCTCTTGAGGCTCTGAGCTTGAACTCTCCTTTGAAACAGTATCTGCTTCTGCCCTTGGTGTTTCTTTCATTTTATTCACAAAGAGGGTTGTTTTCTCCTTCTTTAACAGGGGACATTGATATTTTAAATGATTCCATTCTCCACATTGAAAGCACCGTCGTTTTACCTCAGGAGCAGTTGGTCTTATTACACTCTGCCTCCTATAGGTGGTGTCTTCTAATTCAGCACCCTTTTCTTGCTGTGGGCGCTTTTGTTGTGAATAAAATGGCTGCCTGTTTGTTCTTTTGTCCCCTGGCAGATCTTCCCTTTTAAATCCTTCTTTCAAGGTTGTTATTTGATCTGCCATACCCGCTGCCTCTACAATCGTGGATGGCTTGCGATCTTGAATCACCCAACGAATTTCATAAGGAACTAATTGGAAAAATTGTTCCAATTTCAAAAGTTCCCTCAGCTGTTGATAATCTTCTACCTCAGACGTCTTTATCCAACTATCGAACAGTTGAGACAATCTAGAGGCCACCTGAGCAAAACTTTGTGTTTTATCTTTCTTCAACGTCCTGAACTTAAATCTATAATATTCAGGAGTCAATCTATATTCCTGTTGAACCTGTTTCTTAAACAGATCATAGTCTCTACAAGACTCCTCCGGCATCTGTCCATAAATCTGCAAAAGTTTCCCACTTATCTGTGGCCTAAGGTATGTCATCCATTTTTCCTTAGCCACTCCAAAATCACGACAACATCTTTCAAAAGATATTAGGAATTTCTCTGGACAATCCTCCTTGGTATATTTTGGGAATTTCTTCATCAAATCTGGGGTATCCCCTCCAGATCTCCCTTCCTGAACATCACTGGATGTTTGAGACAAAGCCAATCTTTGTTTCTCTAGCTCAAACTCCATTCTCTTCAATTCTAACTCCTGTTCTCTCTCTCTTTCTCTTTGTCTTTCTTCCAGTTCTCTCTCTCTTTGTTTTTCCTCCATCTCCAATCGTTTTTCCTCCAGTTCTCTCTCTCTTTGTTTTGCCTCCATCTCTAGTTCTAACCGTCTCATCTCTAATCGTTTTTCCTCCATTTCCAGTTTGTATTTATAAGCCATTTCTGACATAGGCACTGCCTCTGTCTCTGACTCAGAGCTCGAGCTTTCCCCTTGGTCTCCCTCTCTTTCCTCAGCCAGCTTTCTCTGCCGCCTGGTAGCCATGTTTTCAGCAACTTTTACCTCACAACTTATTTTAAAATTAAACTTAAGGCACTCGATTAGTTGTTACACGAATCCCGTCGTCTGCCACCAAATTATGTAAAGAAGCACTAATCCCACCGCTTGTCAACAAAATTATGTGAGGAAGTATTAATCTTCTTTTAAAGCCACTAATATTCTGTGAGGAACCTTCTTTTAGATATCAATTAAGCTGCCACCAATATGTTTAGAGACGCTGGTTTAGGTCTCTGTTTATCTTTAGTTGTGTTGTGAGGTGACTTTGGTAGTGTGGAATGCACCAAGCATGAAAGCAATCGAGGAGGCAGGTTTGAAATACAGAGAACAAGATTTATTGTTAACAGAACGTAATTGTTGCAGTTTTGAGAATTTGAACTTGGCACAAGGCTTGATGTTACAAAATGGCTGGTTTGAGATACATGCTTCTGATGATACAATTCTACAAACTTCTTCTTTAGTGAAGTGCTTATACTACTTCAGAGTTCCCTATTGTGAATATCCACACGGTTTGCCCTATACTCGGAACAAACCACTGATCACCAGTCTTTCCTTACTGGCAATCCTGAAAACCCCCTCTGTTAGATTCCTTTAACCTAAGCAATCTAACAAGGTAACACCTTCAGCTTTCTTGCTGAAGAAATATTCACAAATTCTAGGAACTACTGAATTCTCACAGCTTCACAACAGAGCCCTAACTGGCACTCCTCTTCCCCGGGTCTCTTCCACCGGACAAAACTACTTTTCCCAGAGTCCTTTCTTGACTCTGCTATTTCCCAGAGCCCTTAACTGGCTCTCCTCTTCTCCTCAGGGTCTCTTCCGCCTGACTGGAGCTTAACTGCCACTTTCAAATCTTTTACTCCTTTAGCTCCGCCCACCTCCTCTGAGGCTTTGTCTTGTCACCATGGCAACCTATCCCTCACAGCTAGGCCATGGCAATAAATGTAATACATAAATACAGTTTAAATACAGTATAATAAACACTCTATAATAAACATTTCTCTACACAAGTGTTATCTTTTCATCAGTTGGTTGTCATCATATTGTCATCAGTTAATGCTAGAGTGTATTTTCACATCTTGAAGAAAGTACAGTCCTTACTATAGACAAAATGGGATCTAGGAAGTAAATCAAATATACTGTTTCCCAGAATAATCAAAGGATCAATCATACGTGTGGATTTATGTTTGTAAATATTCATTAATGTATATCTATTAGCATGGAATTACAATGCAGCTAATTTTATTAGTCAGGGATTTCAAGCAGTAATAATATTAGGAACATGAGAACAAGGGTGTAATTATCTCCTGCCTCCCAAAAATGTGCCTATAATGATGCCATTGATTATTGTATATTAATCCCCTGTAGAGATTTAAAGAACCATAACTTCTGTTAAATCTCTACCCTCTGGGAGGGTAGTAGTCATCAATAGAAGTGGAAGTGCTGGGAGTCTGGCATCAAAAAGTAAGGACAAGAAGTAGGGGGCTCACATCCCTCTTGTTTACAGATATGCCCCAAAGTAGTGGCAGAATTATGGCAGCCCTGGGCGCTAGTGTAGTCTTATCCAGAGGCAGCCCTAGGTAATTTTTGATGGTAAGCAAACAGTATTTTGTCCCCCCGCCCCCAAAGCAATCACTGATATATATTTTCTGTTTGTCGTGGGAGTTCTGTGTGCCATATTTGGTTCAATTCCATCATTGGTGGAGTTCAGAATGCCCTTTGATTGTAGGTGAATTATACATACCAGTAACTACAACTCGCATATGTCAAGGTCTATTTTCCCCCAAGGGAGCCTCAAGAACGCCCCTGGGCAAAATCAACTATACTGCAAATGCTTACTTTGCGTAATGGGTTGAGCCGCCCCTGGTCTTATCAAACCAAAAAGGGGATTTGTTTAGCAAAATTGTAGTTCTTTCACAAACATTAGCACACATTACAATGATCCTTCTTTGTTTCCTCCCTGCTGGCATTAGCCAAGTGGTGTTTTGGATATGGTGGCCCACCCATCTGCATGTCTTCTGGACACAGCAGATAGGTAACATTTACTGCCATGGTTGGGTAAGCAAAAAATTCTAAGCTCTTCTGCAACTATTTTATATAAAATCAAAACCTGGGAAACATTATATATTTTTTTTGCCCTGTCAATTCAGCATTTTCCTTCTACGAGTTTTTCACTAATTATTTCATTACATTATGGATTTCTTCCAGGCCTTTTGAGCATTCTTGGCAACCAATTACATGCAAAGTGTGAAAGTTGTAGCCTCGAGCTCTTAAACTGGCAGGGTGCAAAAATCAGTTTGAGGTCTATGCCTTTAACCGTGTTGTGACAAATTCTCGCTCACATATAGCTTTTCTCAAAAAAGCTTGCAAAAAGCATTGCTAAGGACCTTCCCTTTGAGGTGGGAGGGCTATTTACTAACTTTAGTGTGATGAAATAATGTAGCTGTTGGAGCTCAGCCTGTGATTGTGTTCCAGGATCAGGGTGCTTTGGATGTGGGGAGTGAAGTCAATGAGTTTCAAGATGAGTTTCAAGATGGTAATGGTTTGATCAGTGATATTGATGCAGAGAATGTCCAGGAGATCCCTGTTCAAAGTGTAGTTTCCCATGAGAATGTTTCTGAGGGGTTTGGGGATGATGGTGTGCTTTCTGAATTGTTACCAGAGAGTTCCCATTATAGGGAACATGAAAACAGCTCGGTACCTGGCCCAGCTGCAGAAATTAATGAGCAAATAGATAATGAGCAAATAGATGTGAGGAGATTCATCAAAACAGGAGAGCCGAACAATGGCTTCGGTGGTCTACCAGGCTCCGAGAAAAAAGATAAGAAATTCTCAGTTAAAACTAAACCTGAATGCTAGAGACTTAGCTAACGAGGAGATAAAAGTCCCAAGTACAGAATATGTAGTCAGATGAAGCATCATTTGGAATCAAGTCAAGTACTCATTCTTGTTCATGGAAGTTTTGCTTGGGAAATTCATGTTTTAAGTGCCTTTGTTTCATGGTTTTGATTCTTGAATTTCATGCTTCTATATTCATGCTTTGGGTTTATGTTTCCTGCTTTTTTGCATTATCTTTGGGAAGTTTTTGACTTTGTTTTTATGGACTTTGCTGGACTATTACCCTGGACTACTTTGTTCCTGCTTATTTTCCTACCTAATTGGATTTACCTATTTCTTTAACGTATTTTTTTACCTTACTGCTTTTTAATTATCTACAATAAAAGGATTGTTTTCCATCCAACGGTGTGGTGTTTAAAGTCAGAGGGCTTTTCCTGTCCTGGAATGCAACAGTAGCATCATGAAGGTAGAAAGAAAATTGTGTTCTTGAGGATATTTTTCTCTGTTTCACATGGCAGTTTACTCCCCTTTCCCAACTTGGCACCTCCCAAATATGTTGGAATACTACTCAAATTGTTTCCAGCCAGCATGATGTAGTTTCTAGTACAGAAATCTGGAAAGCACAACTTTGAGGAAGGCTGGCTTAGTATAGGAATGAATTCTTAAAGTCTTACAGAGGCTGAGACCCTGGCCATATCTCAAAGGCCCTTTACCATTGAACTGTTACTTTAATATTTTTGAGGGATAAGCACCTTCAAGTGAGAAGCCTTGGGTTATGCCAACTGTCTGCTATAGGAATCAGAGTCTGCCCTTTTTGCCCACAGTACAATGTAAATAAACTGGCACATAGCTCACCACTGTGAGTCAGGCTTTTATCAAGCATTTAAGGAAATGAAGCAGATTCTAGTATATGATTAACCTGGTACAGCAAATATTTTCTGCCCTTGCTTATGACCTCTGGCTGCAAAGATTGTGTAATCATGCAAGGGGTGGAAGCAAGGACATTAGCTATATTTTGACATGACCGTAGTAGGCAATTCTCTGCTTTTTTCATTTGTCCCAGCTTCCTCCTAGCTCTGCCTTGTGTAGCCTCCATCTCTTTTTTATTCCCTACAGATATTGGGTATAGACCTGCCATAATTCACCCCTATCCAGTATTGGTTGAACATACAGGTCAATGAGTAAACAGTCTAGCTAAACAACCACAGAAATCAATGGGCACTTTAGCTACTGGAATTAAGCTAAATGTACATTTTTGTCTTGTTAAAAAATCCTTTTCAATAGGGCTAAGAATCCAATCCATAGGTCAAGCTTGTGAAGCTTAGAGCTGACAATCAATGAAGAGCAAAATAAAGAGATTCTTGCCCGGTTTTTCAATTTGGGCTGAGTTGCTAGAAAAAGAAAGGGCAAATTGTGGCATCACTAGACTTGGGGCCACACTTTCTTGAATCAGACCAGACCATAGAAAATTTGGTGAAATTAGCAACTTTATATACAAAGCAGCACTGAAAGCAATAGTACATCCTTGAAGTGTATGTAGATGAAGCCACATGATTAAAGCATCAATGTAAGTAGATAATAATGACAACTCTGACTGGAATGCAAACATTGATCATACTGCGCACTGTAATTTTGAAGGAGCACATTGCAATATATATATATATAGATAGAGAGAGAGAGAGAGAGTCAAATGTAATGTACGGCTTCCCTTTGCCAGTCAGCAAGGTGAAGCTGTGCCCCTTCACTAGGCTATGGCTGGTGAACCCAAAGGGCTTAATATTCACAAGTCTTTCAAAACAGAGAGGGAGGTTTTGAAGGCCTTGTAAATGAGGAAAGTTGGGAAGCTGTGCAGCCCTGTCTGGCTGAGGTTGGCGAGTTTGCTAGCCTCAGCTTGATGGAACGGTATAAACGGATTAAAGTGTGTGATTCTAACATCCCATCAAATTTAATGTGCAACCTACTTTTGGCTATGTAATTCAACCAAAAAGGTGAGCATTGGATTCGAATAAATATGGTAATGTTTTGCAGATTTTGATTTTGCATAAAATCATTGCAGAACACCTTACCTATACCCAGACATCATTCCAAATGTTACCTATCTCCTGTGTTCAGAAATTGAGATTTTTGGTTGGGTAGAGAAACCTATGTGAATCACTCAGTGGTTCTCAACCTGTGGGTCCCCAGATGTTTTGGCCTTCAACTCACAAAAATCTCAACAGCTGGTAAAATGGCTGGGATTTCTGTGTGTTGTAGGACAAAATACCTAGGGATCCACAGGTTGTGAACCACTGCATTATGTAGTAATTATGTTCCTTGCCTTGGCTTGGATATTTAAGCAATGCTATCTTAAATTGTTTATGGGCACCAAATGTGGGATTGCTATTTGAAGAGACTTAGGAGCTTTGGCTATGAGTATAGATATAGTACTATTGGAGGGTTATTGCTATTACTTGGGGTCCTTCCACACAGTGATATAACCCAGAATATTAAGACAGGAAATCATAGAATCATAGAATCAAAGAGTTGGAAGAGATCTCATGGGCCATCCAGTCCAACCCCCTGCCAAGAAGCAGGAATATTGCATTCAAATCACCCCTGACAGATGGCCATCCAGCCTCTGTTTAAAAGCTTCCAAAGAAGGAGCCTCCACCACACTCCGGGACAGAGAGTTCCACTTCTGAACTGCTCGCACAGTCAGGAAGTTCTTCCTCATATTCAGGTGGAATCTCCTTTCTTGTAGTTTGAAGCCATTGTTCCGCATCCTAGTCTCCAGGTCAGCAGAAAACAAGCTTGCTCTCTCCTCCCTGTGGCTTCCTCCCACAATATCTGCTTTGAATTGAGTTATATGAGTCTACACTGACATACTGTATATCCCAATTCAAAGTAGAAAATATGGGATTTTCTGCCTTGATATTCTAGGATATAGGGTTGTGTGGAAGGGCCCTGGGCTTCTTGGGATACAAGTGTGCCCAAATCTGGGTTTGTATGATCTGATAGTGTTGCTTAAGTTCTCAGTCTGAAAGCCAGATTCTACAATCAGCACAATCACAGATTATGACTGAGTTAGTACAGATGAAGTGTTGGTGCCAAAAACAATAATTCAAACATTAGGCTTGACTAGAGGAATAGGAAGCTTACAGATGAAGAAATCCCTCCCATCCTGCTCTACAGACTGAGGTGGTAGAGTATTCTCACTTGATTTTATCAAATATAAAAACCAGCTCATGAAAGAGTGAATATGAGAAAGGAAAAGAACTTGAGAGCGGAAGGGCAAAAGAACATTTACAAGCACACACCTGCCCTATAAAGTCTATCATGCTTCATTGCTGAGATGAGGCCCAGCTGCAAGACCCAAATTTGGCCTTGAAGTAATATCCTCAGGAATTACATATCATAATGGTTCTGGCCCAGACTACCTGTTTGAACGTATCTCCTGTTACGAACCATCATGAAATTTAAGATCATCTGGAGAGGCCCTGCTTTTGATCCCACTGCCATCGCAAATGTGTCTAATGGGGATGAGGGGACAGGGCCTTTTCTGCAGTGCCCCCCCCCCATCTGTGGAACGCCCTCCCCAGGGAGTTCCTCCTGTCTTTCAGAAGGAAACTTAAGACCTGGCTATGGGACCAAGCATTCAACCAATAATAACAGCCCTCTCAAGAGTGAGAAGGGCAGTGTAAAAATATAGGAAATAAATAAATAACTGTTCACAATACTATCCTATAAGATATTTGGCTCTCTGGATGTTTTGGATTATAAATCCTATATGTTCCACCAAGCATGGTCAATGATAAGGTGTTTCAGGAAAGGTAGCATAAAACACTTAGAGACTCCCAATGTTCTCCACCTCTGCTGTAAACCAAGCAAGTATTGCTATTGTAATACTAGAAGAAGCAGAAGAAGCAGAAGAAGAACTACTACTACTACTACTACTACTACTTCATTTTTCTTTTTTTTTTTGAATATATTTATTGGATTTTATTATTACAATAAAAAAAAAAGACAATACCAGACACGAACAAGACAGAAACGAGACAGGACAATACAGTACAGCTAGTAGTACAGACAATAGACTAACTTGACTGGACAGACATAATAACATAGAGACCGGAGTCGCCTAAGCACACTTTTGATCTTAATTTGTTAGTACACTAACCTCCTCATAGTACTTATCTTCTCCCAGTACGAATATACTACTAGACACCAAAAATTAAAAAGGGGAAAAAAGAGGTTTACCACCTCTAATTTAGACTTCCTCTCCGTTCTACTCTGGTATTTTATGGGGGGTAAGGACCCCCTCTTATTCTGTTTCCTTAGGCATTTTTCCTTTTCTTTTTCTTTATATTTCCACCTTATTCATAGCATCTACAAGTTCCTACTTACTATGATGCAGATGTTAAAGTCTTTATACCCTTTTATTTTAACGTGTGTTTGTTTTATGGTTCTTCTTGATTTATTTTATCTAATCTTTCCCTTTTTAAGTTCCTTGTTCTTGTATTTGGATATATTCTGCTTATTTTTTCATATTCCTGGTTTATGTTTCTTATGTGTTACTGTCTTCTGATAATATAGAATAGTTTGATTTCCTTTATTATGTTGTACTAATAAACTGATAGTTTTATCTTCCTTTCCCTGAGCCATTCCTTGAGAGGAGTCCAGTTTGTTGCAGTTATGGGTGTGTTGCGTGAAGTCGCGAGGATATACGATAGGTGGTCCATATTCATTGTATCGATTATCATCTCTATCCAATCTATCTCTGACGGTATTTCTTTTAACCTCCAAACCTTGGCTAGCAGTATGCGAGCTGCTGTAATCAGGTATACAAACAGTTTTTCCGTTTCTTTGTCCCACCTCTCATCTGATAGTCCCAAAAGAAAGGATTCCGGTTTCAGAGGGATGTTTTTTTTAAGAATTTTTTGGCAGTTCTCCTGGATAATCTTCCAATATCCCTTTATTTTTTTACACGACCACCACATGTGGTGGAATGTCCCTTCTTCTAATCCGCATTTCCAGCATTTGTTGTTCATATTTTTGGAAAATTTTGCTAATTTAGCAGGCGTTAAATACCATCGGTATATCATTTTAAACCAGTGTTCCTTGAAACCATAGGAGTATGTAAATTTCATTTTCCTATTCCAGATTGTGTTCCATTCGTCCAGCGAAATCGATCTCCCAATTGATCTTGCCCACTTAATCATGTAATCCTTGACTCGTTCTTCCTCCGTTGCCCAATCAAGAAGTAGTTTATATGCTTTTGTTATAAACTTTTTTGGGAGGTTTTCTAGGAGTCTGTCCCAGGCCGTTGGATTTTCCATGAATCCCTTTTTGTTATCTATCTTGAAATATTCTCTTAATTGCCAATACTGGAGCCATGTGGTGTTGCCAAGTTGTTCTTTTAGGGCTTCCTGTGGTTTGATTTTGATTTCCTTTCCCTCTCTTGTTATTATATCTTTATACGCCGGCCACGATCTCCAGCCCAATTCTTTCCTCTGGTGGGCTTCCAGGGGAGAATACCAAAGTGGTGTCTTGGGGTACATCCTTTCTTTATGTTGATCCCATACCTTTAAAAGGGCCGCTCGAATAAAATGGTTTCGAAAATTCTTCTCTACCCTTGCCTTGTTGTTCCACAGATAGGCGTGCCACCCGGTTCTGAGATCGTGGCCTTCTAACATAAGTAATTTTTTATTTTTTAATTGAATCCAATCAGAGATCCATTCCAGACAGCATGCCTCAAAATATACTTTAAGGTTGGGTAATCCTAAGCCTCCGCGTTTTCTATCGTCAGTCATATTTACATGGTTGATTCTGGGTTTTTTGTTGTTCCAGATGAATTTTGAAATATCCTTCTGCCAGTCTATGAATATCTGCTTTTTCCTAATTATCGGAAGGTTTTGAAATAGGTGTAACATTTTCGGGAGTACATTTGATTTTATTATCGAGATTCTGCCTAGCAAAGAGAGATTCATGTGTTGCCAGTTCTTCAGCTTTTCCCTTATCTCTTTCCACTTCGCCTCATAGTTGTTTTTGAGTAGTTGTGAGTTTTTGGCTGTTATGTGGATTCCAAGATATTTTAATTTTGATGTAATCTGTAGTCCAGTGGATTTTGTCAACTTCTCCTTTCTTCCTTTTGAGATGTTCTTAGTGAGTATCATGGATTTTGATTTGTTGATTTTGAGACCAGAGACCTTACCGAATTCTTCTATCTTCTCGATCCAAAGATTGATGTTGTCCAGGGGATCTTGTACCGTACACACTAGGTCGTCCGCGAATGCTCTAAGTTTGTGGCGTTCCTTTTGAATGCTTATCCCTTTCAATCTGGTGTCCTCTCTGATCTCATTTAACAGTGTTTCTAGAGCTAAAATAAAAAGAAGGGGCGATAGAGGACAGCCCTGTCTCGTACCCTTTCCTATATTTAGACTCTTTGATTCCAGACCATTAATCTTTATAGAGGCCTTTTGTTCAGCGTAAATGGCGTTTACTGCATTTAGGAAATTAAATCCCACATCCATCTCTTTGAGTATAGATTTAAAGAAGTTCCAATCTAAGTTGTCGAACGCCTTTTCGGCGTCTATCGACAGGATCGCCAGTTCTTTTTGGCTGTGGACTTCGTGGAATTCAATGATGTCCAGGATGTTTCTGACGTTGTCCTTCATTCTTCTATTTGGCAGAAATCCTGTCTGTTCCTCTTTAATCCATGATGTTAGCAATGTTTTAAGGCGTTCTGCAAGGATTGTCGTGAAGATTTTATAATCACTGTTCAGAAGTGAGATCGGCCTATAATTCTTAACATTGAGAGGGTCTGTTTGTTCTTTATGGATCATTACTATATTCGCTTCCTTCCATGTATTTGGCATCTTTCCTGAGTTTAAGATTTCATTCATTATTTTTTCCAACTGGGGTATTATAATGTCTTTTAGTTTTTTGTAGTAAACCATGGACAGTCCGTCCGGTCCTGGAGCTTTCCCGGATTCTAGTTTCTTTATCGCGTGTTCTATTTCCTCGGGAGTGATTTCCTTGTTAAGGGTTTCTCTTTGTAGGTCTGACAGTCTTTCTATTTTTTGTTTGCTCAAATACTCATAAATTTTTTCCCTATCTATCAGATCTTTACTATATAACTTCTTGTAAAATTTGTGAAACTGGGCGACTATCTCTTCACTTTTTGTGTATGTCTTGTCTCCATCTACTATTTGGGTGATGTTCTGTTCACATTTTTTCTTTTTAATTTTCCTCGATAACCATTTCCCTGCTTTATTTCCGTTCTGGAAGTGGTCCTGTTTCACAAAGGCTAGATTTCTTGCCATTTGTTCCAGTTCTAAGTGTTCTTTTTGTTTAATCAGCGTCTTCAGCTCTAATTTGGTGTTCTCCTTCTTTGGATGTTTTTTTAGTTCTTTCTCTAGCGCTTCTATGTGATCATTTAGATCTTTCTCTTTCTGTTTTTTCTGTTTATATTTCCTGCTATTTTGTTGTATAAATAGTCCTCTCATGTACGCTTTACTAGCGTCCCATATAATGTCTTTAGCCATGTTCTCCTTGTCATTTAATTGAAAAAACTCTGCAAGTAGGTCCTTATTCTTCTTGATGTCCTCCTCTGTTCTCAGAAGGTATTCACTTAGCCTCCATCTTTTCCTGTCCTTTTTATGGTTTATTATCATTTCAATAGGACAATGGTCAGAGTAATAACGGGGTAGGATTCTAATTTTGCTGACCCTTCCTATTAGTGTCTTCGTGGCCCAGACCATATCTATTCTCGTCCATCTCTTGTGTCTGTCCGAGAAATATGTATAGTCTCTCACCCCTTTGTTGTGGGTTCTCCACACATCCTGTAGGCCTAAATCCTTTTGCAACCTAAATAAACTGGCTGGGATTTTCCCTCCTCCCTCTTTCTTCGTTGTGTTATCTCTTACATTTTTATCTAGATCAGTATCCAAAACACCGTTAAAATCCCCCAGAAGAATAAGTTCATCATATTCCTGTTCCAACAAAAAACTTTTCAATTTATTTACACATTTACTTTTTGCATCATTAGGCATATATACATTGCATATAAGTAAGGTCGTCCCCTCTCTTTCAACAGTAACTCCCAGTATTCTACCCTCTGTATCCTTGAACGCCTGTTTCGCTATTATGGATTCTCTTACATATGTAGCTACTCCTCTTTTTTTTTCAGAGGCTGAGGAATAAAAGACTTTGAAACCTTTCTGGGTGAGATGTGACACGTGTTTCTGGGAAATGTGTGTTTCCTGGAGTGAGATTATATCGTACTTTCCTTTCTTTAAGCTGTTAAATATCTTCTTTCTCTTGTTAGGGGAGTTTATCCCATTGATGTTGTTAGATATACATTTAATGTTCCACTCCATCATTATTTTTGATTGTTTCCTCTTTCTTGTTCTTCCCTTCCTTGGCGTCCGGTTCCCAACCCTTCAGCTCTTTACTATAAGATGTTCCTCCTGGTGATGTTAGTCTTGCCCTTTTGACTCCTTGTTTGTGATCTTGGGTTGTGTCATTTTCTGTTTCCTTTTTTAGTCTTTTATAAAAGTTTTGTGCTTTTTCCTCCGATGTCAACCACAAACGTTCTCCTCTATATGAAACCATCACTCCTTCTGTTCTCTCCCAGCGGAATCTTATGTTAAATTTCTTTAATTCCTCTGTTAAGAAGAGGTATTTCTTTCTCTTAAGGAGTGTAGAAGAAGGTACTTCCTTCAGAATGATGACTTTCTTCCCTTTGTATGTGGATTGACCCTGATTGTTCTTCTTAAGGATCCCATCTCTGGTCATTTTCTTTGTGAAGTGGACTATAACATCTCTATCGGCTTTGTTCCTCTTTGCGTAGCTAGTGGAGATGCGATATACACGGTCGATCTGGTTTTCTAGATCCTCTTCTGGTTGTTCCATTAGTTTTGCCGTTATTTCAATAACAATTTTCCTGATGTCTTCTTGCGGTTCTTCTATAATGTTTCTGTATCTTAGCTGGAATTCCAGTTCACTCGCTTCTAATCTTTCCTGCTGTCGTTCTAGCACTGTACTTTTGTCTACTAACTCTTCCAACCTTTTCTCACATTGTTCTTGTTTGCGGGTCATATCCTGCTTTTCCTTCTTCATTTCTTTCATTTCTTGTTGAAACATGTGGATATCCTTTTTCATCATATTTAGTTCCTCAGTCATTTCCTTTTTCCTTGGTATACATCTTGTTTCTCTGACAGTTTTTTCAGATCTTCCTGGTGGGCGTCCTGCTTTGCCGAGATACCTTGTATTCCCTTTAGGATTTCTTTCATGGTGTTGTCTTCTGATAATGAGTTTTTTTTATTTGTATTTGGGGCCCCTAGTTGTTGTGGTGGCTTCTTCTCCCCCTCTTTGTCTTTGTCTTTGTCTCCTTTTTCTCCTCCTCTCTCCCCCTTACTTTTTGGGGTTGTCATCTTTATTTTCTCTAAATAGCGGTTACTGATCTATTAATTGTCCTCGTCTAAAGGGTCTGTGTTACGTATGTAATTCTCTGTGTTAGGCTATGGAGTATCAGCTTTGTTTTTTGCTAAGAGGGGCTGTTTATGATTTGGCTAGTATGCGACGTACGCTATTCTAGATTTATTTTCTCATCGGCTCGTCCGTGCTGGGAGGGGTGAGAGAGAGGGGTAGTAGGGGGGGGGAAGAGACAAGTAGGGAAAACAATGTATCTGTGTGTATATGTGTGTGTTATTGTCGGGGGGGGGGTTTACTTGAGGGGTAAGGAGTACATATATGTTCACACCTTTTCTTCTTCAGACCATCCCCTCCTGGGGCTTCAGCGTATACCAATACACCATATAGCAATTCTTAATCCCAGCTTCCCTCTTCACATGTATCGTTCCCCTGAGTCTCTCACCTTTATTCTACATATACTTCATAGTCTATACGATGAGATATCCTTATTATCTTTTCATCCTTTCCTATCTCGTAGCTTCTCCCACCACCCACCTTCCACCCTCTCTCTCTAATTTCCCCCCCTCCCTCTTGCAGTCCTTTGTATCCTATAAAAATTGCAGAGTTATATACAATTTTTTTTTTGTTAGCCTAACATTCGAAAAATCTAAATATAGGTGATTCAAGTCTTTCACAGTCTTCAGAGATTACGTATTTTCCCTTACTTCCTTTCTTCAATCACCTTCAGTTTAATTAGTTGGACCCAGTTCCCCAAAGAGGGGACGGAAAAAGCTCCGTCTGGTGGCTCTACATACTATAGTAGACTGTTTATGTTCTCTTACTTTCTCTTATTTGTTTATCCTCTCGACTCGCTCGGTTCTCCTTCTCCACGTGTCGTCCTGCTCCCCGAACTCTTCTTGGGTGTTTCTCTTTCTTATTTTCTCCCGCTGGGTGCCCGAATGTTCTCTTGTTAGGAAGTTTACTTGTCTTCTGCTTTTCCTCCTCTCTTCTTTCTTCTTCTTCTTTCCTTTTTCCCTTTCTCCTTCGAACCAGGTCCCTCGAACCAAGTCTCGATCCAATTCTCACGATATTCTTCGCGCTCTGAAGATTTGCGCTTCCTCTCGCGTTCTTTCCGAGATTTGCTATGTCTTCTTGCGCTACTTCACTGTCCCTCCCCCTGTGCTCGCGCTAAGCGGTGGAGCACAGAGGACGCGCGGCTCAGCTGTCTCCAAGGTTGGTGTAAATCACTCCAAATTATTCAGTCTTAATTAACAAATTAGCAAATTAGCTAGCGGGAGAGGCTTGGCTTTAGGCTATTAGACTGATAAGCCGTTTAAGCCGTTTAAGCAGTTTAAGCTGTTATACTGGGTAGTTTTTTTTTCCTGTTAATTCCCTTGTTGACTCCTTACGTCCCTCGTTCCTTCCAGCCTTTCCAACCCCTACTCTTCGTCCTGAGGAGAATGGGGCGGGGAGTGGGGATCGCGGGGAGGGGGAGACCTCTCGAGCCTGTGATTTCCTTCAGGGTTCCAAAGCACCACGTCATTCACTCACACCTTGGGTCCTTCCATCAGACGTATCAGCAGTATCCAATATCTCCAATGTCTCCAATACACCTCCCAGGCACTCTCGGGGTACATTTCAAAAAGAGAAGCACATTTCCAAGTACATCCAAGTATTTCCAAATACATCCAAACAATCCAAAACAATCCGAGCAATCTTCTAAAATGGGTCCGCGTAATCCTCCACAGCTTCTAGCTGCTTCTTAATTTATCGGCTTCCTGGATTATCGCTTCCTGGATTATCAACTTGTCGGCTTTTCAGCCGGTCCGGCCCCGTTGGCCTTTAACTTGTCGGGCATGTTTATTTTCTCCCCTTTTGTAGATGCTTTCCCTAGTTCGGCATTTGCAATACCAGTTGTAGAAAGAATTAGTTGTACACTCACAGTCTATGTTGCTTATCCCATTGATATTAAAAGAAATGTGGATGGCGCCAAAGTGCCTGGATCTGCCTTGGTCGGCAGCCGGCTCGCGGTTTCGGCGGCCCGCTACCCTGCGGGGGTCACTGCCGGGTCTCTCGGCTCCCCACCCTTGAGGGGTGACGAGGCCCTAGACCATCGACTGACACCCCTACGGGTTCGCGCCCTTCCCAGCCTCCATCCACCGGGTAGGGGGGAGCGTTCAGCTCACCTGGTCGCGCCAAAAAGCTGAGGTTCGAGGAGCTCTCAGAACCTCCGTCTTGCCGCCATGATTCCACACCGGAAGTCCCCCTACTACTACATTTTTCTACCCTGCCTTCATCTCCCCAAAGGGACTCAGGGCAGCTTACATGGGGCCAAGTCCAAAACAACATACAAGGCAAATAAAATTAAAACAGCATATAACCAACATCATAAACAGACATCGTAAGCAACAACCAGAAATGCTTCTAGTCTCATTTGGGGGCGGGGGCTTGTGTACAAACAAGTTAGAGAATAGGCTGGTCAAAAGGTAGATAGAACATGGCACAGCATAAGAATAGAGCAATTGTACAAATGGATGATTGAGGCACAGTGGATAATGGAGAAGATGAAATCTGAAAAAAGAACAGAAACACATCTCTGTGGATAGATTTTAATATTCATTGTGTAGATGCCATGAAAAAGAAATAGATTCCTTAGAATTTGGTCATGGGTAAAGTCAGGAAATGGGATTTTTTTTTATTTCTTGAGAGCAAATATGAAAACCATCTACTTCTGATGTCCCTGTTATGGGAATAACATTGACAGTTGCTGTGTATTTCTATGAGCAGAGACCTGGAGGTCTTCAGTATCAACTAAATTGGTTTCAGCACAGAACTACCACTGGGGACTTGTGATCCCTTCCATGGAAAGGGCTTCATTCCCTGGCAGGTTCTTATTAAATCTGCTGTTGAAATCTTGTGCACAGGTGCCTTGGTCTCCTTCGGCAGGAAAAGTGACAGCATGGTTGAACCGAGCACTGCAGTTACACGCACCAGAAGCTGAATTGTTGACACATACGCCTTAAAATCAGTAACTAAGAACTCATTTGTTCAGTCTAGCTGACCGTATTCATTGTCTCCTCTGTCATTTACAAAGTGTGGGTGAGGGGTACTGCTTCAGAATCAACAAAACCTAGTGAGAATGTAGACAGAAATGTAGGTGAATTGATAGCAGTTTCAGTTTCCCTTCTAAGCTGAATTTGTCACCTTTCTTTCCCAACCTCTTCTAGGGCTGACATCATGAGTATAGTATCCTATACTTTGAATAACCAGATTATTTAAACAGGTTTTGACAGTGATTAGTCAACTTCTAGGATATTGATATATGGTAGTAAGCCTCTTTTAGTTTATAGGAACAACTGTGTTTTATCATAATGAACATAATTTTATTGTTATTTTTTGTATTTGACTGTGCTGTATTTTGTGTTTTATATTTATTGATGTGTTATTAATGTTTATCCCATTTTCTGTATTTTGTTGTATTGCACTTGTTGTATTATTTATGTTGTAAGCCATAAATTACATGGGAGAGAGGGGGGATATAAATAATATTAATTATTATTATTATTATTATTATTTGAAACACAACAAGATGAGTCCACAGGAAACAAGATCACTCTCCTGGCTGTTGTATTGGATCACATGTCGGACACTTCCCAACTGTCTAGGACTGTGTGATGTATCAGCAAATTATGCATGCAGATCCCAGTAAGGTGGCCTTCTGCAGCTGGCAGGTGGTAATTTTGTCAGCGCCGATTGTATTTAAGTGCAGGCCAAGGTCTTTAGGCACTGCGCCCAGTGTGCCAATCACCATTGGGACCATCTAATTGGCTAATTTTATCCTGGTGAGTCCACCTCCACAAACACACATCACAAGGACTAAGAACTTTATGAAATGGGTAAGCTTGGCAAGGCTAATTTATTGTGTTCATATTGACACCTTTCTAGAGATAAGTAGAAATATAATTTAGGTTCTGCTAAGAATGGGCCCAGAGAGCCGACGTAGTACTGCATAGTGGTTTGAATTTGGAATTAGGACAAGGAGACCAAAGTTTGGATCTTAGTCTTGAAAATCTTTTGGGTGACTCTGAGCAAGTCAGACTTGCCTCAGTTGAATGTGAACCTTAGCTGAACAAATTCTGCCAAGAAAACACCATCATAATTTTGATTTGGAGTCTCCATAAGTCAGAAATGACTTGAAGCAAACAACAATATAAAATTACCCAATTTTGTTCAGGATAGGGAGAAAAAACTGTAACCAGACCCCGTGCTTAATATTTACCACTTCAAAGCCTGACTAGACTCCTGTATTTGTTTTTCCTTTTTGTGCTGAAATGGGTTGCTCTGAAAACCTCTTCATCTTTGCCACCTGTAGAGCAGGCAAATGTGCATACTCCTCCTTACAATGGGAAAAATCTGTTTTTATTTAAGTATTTGTCTGTTTGATTAATTATTTATAGCTCATCTTATATAGGTAAAGGTAAAGGTTTACCCCTGACATTAAGTCTAGTAATTTCCTGTTGCCATAGTCATTACTAGTCGTTTCTTGTTGCCATAATCTTGGTTTTTTTATGTTTAACTTCAACCCAGCTTTTGCACTTTCTTCTTTCACCTTGGTTAGAAGGCTCCTCAGCTCCTCCTCACTTTTGGCCATAAAAGTGGTATCATCTGCATATCTAAGGTTGTTAATGTTTCTTCCAGCAATTTTAACTCCAGCTTTGGATTTGCCAAGCCCCGCACATCACATGATGTGTTCTGCATACAAGTTGAATAGGTTGGGTGAGAGTGTACAACCTTGCCGTATGCCTTTCCCAATTTTGAGCCAGTCTGTTGTTCCACGGTCAGTTCTTACTGTTGCTACTTGGTCCTTATACAGGAATGTATTTTATTAGTATTTTTATTACTATTTGTAATAGAAAAATAAAAGTAAACAAGCAACTTGGCTAGTTCTTTGTGTGGCAGGTAAATCAACTATCATGAGCAAAATGGGGAAACCTTCTAAGAGGAAGGACCATCAAGCAAATCCTTGTTGGGACCGCTTTCTATCTGGAAATGTATGTCCTCCTCACTGTGAAAGACCATGTAGATCCAGAATAGGTCTCTACAGTCAGTTACAGACTCACTGCCAAGACTGTACTCTTGGAAGACAATTATCACTTGGCACGAGTGATAGCCTATGATGTATGGTATGGAGTCCATTGTAATCCTACTTTCTGCTCATTTTTTTTGGCACGAGTGATAGCCTATGATGTATGATATGGAATCCATTGTAATCCTACTTTCTGCTATTTATTTTTTTAAAGAAAGCAATGTCTCATCTGCCCTAAAGGGCTCTATGGCGAATGCTACCCCACTTGTCTCCCCACTGTGGAATGAAAGGCTCTGCTTGTCAGAAAGCAAAGTCAATCATAGGAGATGCGAAGGGGATTTCCTCTTTCCAGCTGAGCTCCCTGCTCTTTGATTTCCTAGGCACCATCCTTGGCAGCCTCCACTGACAAACACCTCCAAGGGAAGCGAGTCAGAAAGATCAATCAGTTTGGGGCCTGTTTGAGCAGATACTTATTCAAGCGGACAAACTGTGGCTGACAGCTAACATCTTTGCAAGGAAAAAGTTGAGTGGGTGACAAGGGAATGATGGATAAGAAAAGGGACACCACCCACAGGAATGGCCACATCCATTTCTGGATTTAATGCACAAATACTGGTCAGTATATTGAATTAAAGCCATAAGGCAGAAATTTTCCACCTTCTTTCTCTCCCCAGCAGCTAGTCTCATTCTGGGACATCAGGGAAAATGAAATATCCTGTTCTTTATATCACAAGCGTGGACATTTATGACAGTACTTCTGATACATTTCCTGGTCCTGCTGGTAGGCATGCTTCATAGTTTTGGTCTCGTTTACTACTGAGTTAACCACCAGCTGTTTCAACAGAACAGTATGCAGTAATTTGAGAGACTATAAAATAGCATTTTATGACAAACAGCACTGAATTTCAGAAGATTTGCCTGCAACTTTTGGCACCCAGATATGCAAAAGCAGCTGCATTATAGATTCGTGTTCTGGCATTAATGAATGCATCAGCTTTTCCTCACATTAGGTTTGAAACTGAAATTTCCTGACAAAAGTGGGCAGCAATTTTTGCTTGAACCTAATCCAATACACAGGCCTCTTCATACTACAGGACTTCCCTTCTGACTCTTGAAATCACACACCACAGAATTCTCATGCAGAGTGTTAACAGGTGAAGAACTTGTGTCTTCGCAAATAGAAAAAGACCATGTCAGGGATGATGATAATAATAATAATAATAATAATAATAATAATAATAATAATAATAATAATAATATTCTGCCCTATCTCCCCCTTTGGACTCAATAAGCTGAACCATTATTTCTTCCCATGCTATTTTTCCATGAGCAGGAAGCAGGCTTCTACATGTAATGGGAATACAAACAAGATGCAAGCAAATAACGTTGATAACTTCACTTAACTTGAATTGATTTTTCCAGGGCTATCCATTGGTTTGTGCCAAGTCTATAAACCTTTGATCCATTAGTCCTTTGAGGGTCAACATAGAATTTCCTACTCTTCCCACATCAAATGGACCAACAATGTCAACACAATGAACTCTTGGTATCTGCTGGGATGTGGTTCCAGGACATCAAGTCTGTGGGTGCTCAAGTCCCATTACCTACAGTGGTATAATAAAATGGTGTCCCTTTTATCAAATGCTTGTGACAGAAATCTTAAGATTCCAAAAGCTTCATATGAGATAGGGTAGTCTTTTACATTATTTGTCCCGTAAGCATCTCAAAATTTAAAAGAGAAAACCAAGACTTTAATTTAGGCTTGAAAAGGTAAATAAGTAAATAAACTAAGTAAATAAGCAATCAAACAGTTTTGCACCTGAAGTAGAGGCTGAGTATCTTTTATCCAAAATGCTTGGGACCAGAAGTATTTTGGATTTCCTTTTTGAGAGAGGATGTTTGAATACATGTATTGGCATATATGTCCATAATGAGATATCAGAGTTGGGACCCAGGACTAAACAAGAAATTTGTTTAACTGTCATTTACATCTTAAGGTAAAGAATTTCCATGACATTAAGTCTAGTCGTATTTGACTCTGGGGGTCCAAGAACCTGCGTTGTCCTAAGCCCAAGAACCTGCATTGTCCATAGACACCTCCAAGGTCATGTGGCTGAGCATGACTGCATGGAGCGCCATTATCTTCCCACCAAAGCGGTACTCACATTTGCATGTTTTTGAACTGCTAGATTGGCAGAAGCTGGGACTAAGAGTGGAAGCTCACCCTGCTCCCTGGATTCAAACCACCAACTTTTCGATCAGCAAGTTCAGCAGATCAGCGTTTTAACCCGCTGCGCCACCGTATATCTTATATACATAGTCTGAAGATACCTTTATACTGGATTTTAATAGTTTTGTGCATGAAAAATTGTGTGTGCACTGAATGATCAGAAAGTAGAAGAGTCACTATCTCAGCCAACTATGGGGACTATTTTGGATTTTGTAGTATTTCAAATTTTAGAATTCTAGATTAGGGGCGCTCCATGTAAACAAAACAATAGACAATTAAAGTACAAGCCTATTCCTGTGGAATCTTAATAGTTTTGTGCATAAAAAATTGTGTGTGCACTGAATGATCAGAAAGTAGAGGAGGCACTATTTCAGCCAACTATGGGGACAATTTTGGATTTTGTAATATTTCAAATTTTAGAATTCTAGATTAGGGGTGCTCCATGTAAACAAAACAATAGACTCCATTCTGGCGTAGTTTGGACCTCTGTCTCACTTCCTTCACTTTTTTAAAAAGCGAACAGAAGCCAAGCCCTTTTCTTGGACAAGAAGTGGAAACACAAATAATCTTCTCTTTTATGCTAACTTGAGGAAGACGTGTGTGTGCAGTTACAAGAAAGAACTGTATTGGTCTGCTTATCTTTAAAAAATATTGAAAGGCAAAGGAGTGAATTAAGCTTTTTAAAGGAAAGAGAAAGCCAACAAAGAGTTGGTTACAGAAGATAAGTGTGTTGTTCCATGATGCACAGGAAGGTCCTGTCCAGCTTATGGGGACAGAAGAATAATTGTGGTGACAAGCTTTCTTATTCTGCTAAAGTAATTATTAGCAGGCTGAGCTTCAGAGTGCAGCATCCTTAATACACTTCCTCCAGAAGAGGCATCATTCAGCCAGGCACTGATCTGTAATCCTGATGGTTCCTGATGATCAAGTTTTGCCATGGGAGGCACTGTCATTTTCACCTCTATCTACATCCTGCTGGCTGATTAGAAAGCTTTCAGAGTGAGGTCGCGCCCATTTAATAACAGAACTAAGGGAGCATAAAAAGAAAAAGTGAACGAACATGGCAGAGGTATCCAAAATTATGACGAATGTAGGAAGGGAGCATGAAAAAGGAGGGAATGATCTTTCACTCTTATAGGATTCGGATGCTGAGAAAAGCCAATAAAAATGATTAGGTACAAGTTTAAAACAGACAAAACAAACTTTTTCACATTTGAAATTTCCTAGGATGTGATGTTGATCACTAGTCACATGTTGAGACCCACTGCTGTGTCCTTTTTAAAAATGCAACCCTGAAACCCCTAGGGTCTTTATCCAATTAGGCACACATGGTGATACAAAATGGGAATTATTACATTACATTATTACATTTCAATGGCTTTTCAGTAATGAAAGTTAATAATAGAATCTCATATTTGTAGAATTATAAGTAAAGGTAAAGGTTTTCCTTTGACATTAAGTCTAGTTGAGTCTGACTCTTGGGGTGGGGTGAGATGGTGGTGTTCATTGCCATTTTTAAGCCAAAGAGCCAGCGTTGTCTGTATTTATTTATTTATTTATTTACAATATTTATATTCCGCCTTTCTCACCCAGCAGGGGACTCAGGGCGGATTACAGTGTACACATATATGGCAAACATTCAATGCCAATTTTGACATACAACGTATACAGACATACACAGAGGCCATTTAACTTTTTCTGGCCGCCAGGGGAGCTGTCGCTTTCATCCATCTGCGACACTGATGAAGTACTTCCGCATTCCCTGCATGCTTTTGCTGGAGTGCTTTTGCTGGACTCCTTTTTATGGCCTCATAAATTAGTTAATTTAGCCTCCCCACACATAGGTGGTACCTAATTTTCCTACTTGACAGATGCAACTGTCTTTCAGGTTGCAAAGGTCGACAACAGGCTACACAGTGGTTGGAAGCCCACTCCAACCCGGGCTGGCTTCGAACTCATGACTTTTTGGTCAGAGTGATCTTAATGCAGCTGACACTCCTGGTGCTCTGTAGATGCCTCCTAAGTCACATGACTGACATGACTGCATGGAGAACCATTACATTTCCAACAGGGTGGTACTTATCAATCTACTCACATTTGCATGTTTTCAAACTGCGAGGTTGGCAGAAGCTGGGGCTAACAATGGGAGCTCACCCCATCCCATAGATTTGAACCACTGACCTTCCGGTCAGCAAGTTCTGCAGCTTAACAGTTTAACCTGCAGTGCCACCATGGCCCTCTTTGTAGAATTATAGAAGCACAAATTTGGAAGGGACCATAAAATCCAGCAACTCCGTTCCATTCAGGAATATACAACGAGACTGCTCCTAAGAGATAGCCATCAAACCCTACTTGAAGACCTACAGATATGCAAGCTCTGCAACCCCTGCAAGGCAATCTATCCCACTGCTAAATGCATCTTACCATCAGGAAAGTCTTCCTAGTGTTTATGTGCAATCTCTTTTCTAGCACTTCGAATCCATCAATTTGTCTTTTTGTCTTTGGAACAACACAATTCAACATTATATTTGCTCCCACATTATTTAGTGAACTTCTCTTTTTTTAAAAAAAAATATCTGTTGTGCTATTGATTTCAAGCTAATTGGGCAGTTGTTGATTGGACACCCCCCCCCCTTTTTTTGACTCTTCTAATTTGTTGGGGCTTTGACTTATCTCCAAGAATGTTGTCAATGGGTTGTTGTAGGTTTTTTTGGGCTATATGGCCATGTTCTAGAGGCATTCTCTCCTGATGTTTCGCCTGCATCTATGGCATGCATCCTCAGGCAAAACGTCAGGAGAGAATGCCTCTCTAGAGCATGGCCATATAGCCCGAAAAAACCTACAACAACCTCGTGATTCCAGCCATGAAAGCGTTCGACAATACAATGTTGTTAATGGCTCTAAGATTGCATCTGCAAATTCCTTCAACATTAATAGATGCAGTTGTCAATCCAGCCTTAAAGACTTGAAGTCATTTGTGGTATCCAGGTATTCCTGCTTTCTTCTTATGTTTGACAATATCCAGAGAAAGTAAAAGTGGTATCATTGGACAGCTGAGAGGAAATAGAAGATAACACATTACATTTGGAGAAATCAGCCATTTTAATCTGAGAGAGAGAGCAGCCCCCAATAACTCTTTCATCTGCTTCTTCCCCAGAAAACCTCTGCAAACTCCTATTTTTGGGAGCCTTCAATACTTTTGTGATGGAAACAGCTCTTATGCCAGTCCCCATCTTGATGTCAAATCTATCTCCATTTTTAGCAAACAATATGCTTCACATAAATGCAAAACAACATAGACCTGAATCCAATTGCTATTCCTTACTAGAGCAGACCCACTGAATTTGAATAAGTATTGACTAAATCCTAAATCCAACTGCTAGTCCCAGTGACTCAAGAGAAATGTAATGTTGATTCAGTGGGACTAGCAATTGGGTTTAGGCAATACATTCCAATGGGAAGTTAAATAACAAGAGATTGTACCATGAACTGTAATTCCTGTATCTTTAGGAAGCCTTACAACTAATGGTCAAGCACTGAGATTGAGCATGGCATAAACAGCTAGTACAGCTATTGTTTAGAAGCACAACCAAAAAACAGTGAGGCACTACAAGCAATAAATTTTTACAGTTTAGGATGAAGAAAACATGGAACCAAATTGTGTTATGACAGGGTTCCCATTTGCTCATGGTTATTTACAAGATATTTAATCATAATTAATTAATGTATTCCCTGTAACCTATGGATGTGAGAGCTGAACCATAGGGAAGGCTGAGCAAAGGAAGATAGAGAGTGCCTTGGACTGCAAGAAGATCCAGCCAGTCCATACTTCAGAAATTAAAGCCTGACTGCTCATTAGAGGCAAAGATGCAGTACTTTGGCCACATCAAGGGAGTAAGAAAGCTTGGAGAAGACAATGATGCTGGGGGAAATGGAAGGGAAAAGGATGAGGGGCGACCAAGGGCAGGATGGATGGATCCTTGAAGGGACTGGCTTGACTCTGAAGGAGCTGGGGTGGCCACAGCTGACAAGGAGCTCATGGTCCATGAGGTCATGAAGAGTCTGAAGCAACTGAATGAATAAACAACAACAAAATACATTCTGATATTTTAATCCTATTGATGTTCCTTTACTTTTTTCATTGATTTGGAATTTTAAGAATAGGCATTTGCTGAAAATGACAGTCATGGGAGTGTGCCCATTCAGAAAATGATTGCCATGTTGAATGTGGCTTTTTGCACAGTAACCATTTTCCAGAAAGCAAACTCATAAGAGTAAAAGTAAAAAAAATAATTCACCCAAGAAGTTAAGTACAAAGCAGAGACAGGGTCAGAGCTCCAAAATACTGAGTTCCAAAACACCAAAACCACTTTTTCAAAGCTACACTTTTCCTCTCTGTTCGTTTTACAGAAGGAAAACTGATGAAGCCCAAAGAAAAGCAACTGGACAAGGAAACCTAATATAAACAGAGGATGTGGGCCAAGCCTCAAATCATATCTCTGAAAGCCTTGGGTAAAAAGCAAGGGTTTTGAGACAGTCTCTGTGGGCCGAGGCAGTTTTAAGATAAACGTAATACTGGTTTATGTTCAGAAAATGTCTGTTTAAAAATACATGCAGGATTTCTTTTTGACAGCAATCCAAGGAAGCCATCTCTTCCAAATAAGATAGCAAACAGGGCAATGAACATGAGACATGCAATGAATCAGCGAGCAACCTTACACAAATTCTGACCAATCTAATATGTACATCACATTTGATTACACTGACCAACACACATTTTGGTGCTTCTGTTGTTAGCCCTGTTTCTGGGTGTTTCTGCTGGTTGCACCTGTTTCCCCCCATCAGCCCTAGTTTCTATTCATTCTTAAGCAACAAGTAGTAAGTGATGCAAGGATCAAGGCAGCAGGGAGTGAGAGCCAAACCAACTGGCCAACATTGTGTTGGTTATAGCCAGGGTGGGGCAGCCACAAGGGAACTAAAGGGGCAAAAGTACTACTCCTTGCAGTGGGGGGTTGGAGCTGGGTTTGGTGGAAGGAGTTTGGAGTTCTACAAGGCTTGTAGCTTAAAGAGAACAATTGGACTCTCTATGTATATATGTTCTTTTGTATAAACTCTACTAAAACGCAAACAACTGAGTTTGCACCTTGGTCAAAGGCAAAAGGCTTCCACACCCGTGAGTGTCTACATTTATTTTCATTGCGACAGTTTCTGATACAAAACATATACCATCTACCAATCACCATCTGCTTGCCGTTAAAAAACCATGATAGCCATAATTAAGAAGCTAGAGCTGATGTGGTCTATTCAATGCTATTTTCTGAATTGGTCCCCCAAATAACCCCAGGATAGACCTAAAAACCAAGACACCAAGAAAACCTTTTTTTGGTTGGGTTGTGCTTTTTGAGGATTGGATTATTTGTCGATTGGATTAGAATGTCCTCTCTAGAACTCTATAGGTCCTCCAAAGTAACTCTGGTCAACTGTTGTCAAAGGTTGACCATAGAGGCATTCTGCAGGATCTAAAAATACTTGGGAGAATTGTTCTCTTGGATAAAATAAAAATAGCGGGTTTCCTATTTGCAGTTTTTTTCCCTACTTTTGCAGGAGTCCTTCATCTAAACCTCAGCAAATGTGGAGAGCTGATTGTATAAATAGTTTGACTTTATCTGCATTTTTTTAATAAACTGTTAAGAAAGTAATTTTCATGACATTCATTCATATTTCAGCTCATTCATCTTCCACTCAGTCAAAATTGAGAAAAAATTTCCATTTGAGCATATTGTTGGCCTTTTATGCTAAGTTTTGTAAAACAGAATGTTATGAGTTTAGGAGATAAGATTTGAAAATGAATGTATCACTTGGAAAATAGTTGAGCCAAACTTTGCATCAACTGAGTCAACCCACAGATCATAAAAAACTGAACTATTAAGACTCTATACAGTTTCAAGAATTAGATTTTTGCTAGTAAATGTTTACTTATTTCTTGGATTCAGTGTATGAGGTGTCGATAGCTACGAATATGTTCTGCCAGCTAAGGCTTGTTTTCCAGTTGCAGGTCTATATGCAGAGCCTCAGGTATACATCTGAGCTAGACTTTTAAAAATGTCTTCTGGGCAGGACTGCCTTTAAAAAAAATGTAAAAACTTCACCTTATTGGAGATGTAGGATGTTTGTGTAGGACAGGCATTTTGATCATTCTACAGCAGTACTAAGCCCAATGTTGAATTATGTTTTAAAACTTGGAATGTTGTAGGACCTGGAGAACTTTCTTCTATATGAACTTCAGGTGTCCTGCACTCTGGTATACAAATAGGGGCCATCAGAAACAGGGCCTTTTTAGTAATGTCTCCACATTTCTGTAATTACCCTCCTAAAGAAGTGCACATAGCTTGGACTGTACTGGATTTTAAGAAGTATTTTTTTTTTCAGTTTTGCTGATGTGTTATGCTTGGAAATAGTTGCCAACCTCAGGTAGAGAAGGTTACTGAATCAGATTCTGGATGCTAAATCAACACTTACATTAACTTAATGGGCCAATGCTAATTGAGCCTAACTGTTTGATTTAAACTAATTCATTTCATGAATTGATTGGAGAAAGAGACTGGATAGCAAATGGAAAACAAGTTCACATTAACACGACCCATAACTTAAACGTAAAGGTTTTCCCCTGACATTAAGTCCAGTCATGTCTGACTCTGGGGGTTGGTGCTCATCCCCATTTCTATGCTGAAGAGCCCGACGTTGTCCTTAGACACCTCCAAGGTCATGTGACCAGCATGACTGCATGGAGCACTGTTAACTTCCCACCGGAGCGGTACCTATTGGTCTACTCACATTTGCATACTTTTGAACTGCTAGGTTGGCAGAAGGACCCTAACTAATCAAGGTCCAAATTATCAAATCTTGGTATAATTAATGTGAGTTTTGACTGATAAGTTCTTCATTCTTTGCCTGTGGATCTGATTGGTGATAAACCACAAAGAGAAAGGCAAAAACTTTGCAGTGAAATGAACTCTGATGTGCAGCACTGGGAGATTGTGTATCACATAGGACAGTGGTTCTCAACCTGGGGTCCCCAGATGTTTTTGGCCTACAACTCCCAGAAATCCCTGCCAGCTAACCAGCTGCTAGGAGGTGTTGAAGGCCAAAAACATCTGGAGGCCCCAGGTTGAGAACCACTGACATAGGAGCTATATAGTGAGGATTGGCAAGGTTTTGCATGAGGCAAAAGCTCTGGTCTACAAACTGGAGACACTTTGCATGAGGCACAAGCGCTGATGTGACCACTGATCCCAATTCAAGTTATTAGAGTAGATCCCTAAGGTATTAGGGTAGATCCACTTAATCAATAGGAGCTTCATAAATTAATAAGTATGTATCTTTAATTGATTCAGTGAGTTTACTCTAACTCATTAGTTCTCAACCTTCCTAATTCTGCAACCCGTTAATACAGTTCCTCATAGTGTGGTAACCCCCAATGATAATATTATTTTCGTTGCTACCTCATAACTGTAATTTTGCTCCTGTTATGAATTGTCATGTAAATATCTAATATGCAGGATGTATTTTCATTCACTGGACCAAATTTGGCACAAATATCTGATTTGCCCAAATTCGAATACTGGTGGGGTTAGGGGAGATTGATTTTGTCACTTGGGAGTTGTAATTGCTGGGATTTATAGTTCACCTACAATCAAAGATCATTCTGAACTCCACTAATGATGAACTGAACCAAACTTGTCACACAGAACTCCCATGACCAACAGAAAATACTGGAAGGGTTTGGTGAGCATTGCCCTTGAGTTTTGGAGTTGTAGGTCACCTACATCCAAAGAGCACTGAGGACTCAAACAATTATGGATCTGGACCAAGCTTGGCACAAATACTCAATATGCCCAAATGTGAACACTGGTGGAGTTTTGGAAAATAGGCCTTGACATTTGGGAGTTGTAGTTGCTGGGATTTATAGTTCACCTAAAATCAAAGAGCATTCTGATCCCCACTAATGATAGAATTGGGCCAAAGTTACCACACAGAACCCCCATGACTAACAGAAAATACTGTGTTTTCTGATGGTCTTTGGCAACCCCTCTGACATGTCTCTTGAACCCCCAGGGATCCTGACCCCCAGGTTGAGAAACACTGCTCTAACTGCACCAAATCATTGGATTCAGATCCTACCATGAAATTTCCTTCATAAGCAACAACAATACAACAATTAACATTAGTTTAAATGATGGTTTGTTCTTCTGATATATTTTTGTGAGACACCTTGGCAGGCAGAATATAAATATATTAAATCTCTCTCATGCAAACTAAAGAAAGTATAGGCCAGTTAAAACCATTTGTTTCACAGGAACCAATCTCAGGAGGAGTGAGCAGGAAACAGTAATGGCTTCCACTTACTACAGTTCCTGAAAGTCATATTAATGAAACTGATGCTTTTTGCCTTTGGCAGACCTGGTGTTCTTCTGCCTTCCGATCAATGATCTTAATGGAACCATATAGCTGTATCTTCCAGTTGAATCCCATGTTTGCCTGCAGGAATGAATTACCGACATAAAATGTATGAAAGATGATTAACTGCATAGCAATATGAAAGACAAAGCATTCAAGCAATTTCCAAGCTGGTTTTCTCTGGACATTTTACCATACAACTTGAGCATAGTTTAGGAAAGGTTGTATGGCCAACCACAAATATAATTGTGAGCTTGGAACATCTGAACAACAAATATCATTGCAATGTAAGAACAAATATTTTGGATGATACAAAGGTTTTTTTAAATCTTCCTTTATGTAACATTGGGCATGATGGTTAGACCCTGTTAGGTAATGATGAGCTTTTGTGAATTGAGGCACACAGAATTGCTGGATTGGTAAATGGATCAGTATTGTCATTTTGTACAAAGTCATCATCATTATCTCATTGACAGGTATCATGAATAAATTAGAAGGTTTTCTCGTCATGCTTTTGCGCAACAGTATTTTATCATTCTGATCTGATATGATACAGAAAGGGACATCATGAAGAACCTGTTCTTAGGCTGGAGGCTTTTAACAAGTATTATTTTATTTTGTTTATTGAAATTGTACCTCAACTTGCTTCCAGAATGGGATCCATGTTACCCATTTTGGATGTTTTTGGGGGGTTAGGAGGTGGATTCTCTGTGAATATCAATATACTGTTTGACAATACAATATACTGTTTCATTGCACACCACTCTGTTGTACCAATAAATATCACAGGAATGCATCCTCGTTTGAGGTACTGATTTAAATTATTGCTTTTGTTGTTGTTGCTGTGTTGTTGTTATTACTGTTATTTTTACCCTACTTTTTCCTAGGATTGGGACCTAAAGAGGTCCAAACCTAACTGAAAACATACAAAAGCTAAATGTTAAAATAGAATTCAATAAATTACAATTTTAAAAACAATTCAGTTTATTTTATATATTTATCATATCAGAAGTGAATTGAGGGTAGTAATAATGTATCTAAAAACACAAAGTTTAAAACTTGGCATTATACTAAATGCCCTCTGACTAGAAGCTGGCCACTTGGAGTGCCACTGGTGACGCCGTGAGAAAGAACTCCAGTGTGCATGTGGCAGGGCTCAGGTTGCATTGTAGCAGGTAGCCTGTGGTTTGCTCTTCTCTGCACTTGCATCTCATGGACTCCACCTTGTAGCCCCATTTCTTAATATTGGCTCTGCATCTCTTGGTGCCAGAGCGCATTCTGTTCAGCACCTTCCAAGTTACCCAGTCTTCTATGTGCCCAGGGAGAGTCTCTCATCTGATATCAGCCATAAATTGAGGTTGTGGATTTTAGCCTGCCACTTTTGGACTCTCGCTTGCTGAGTTGTTTGTGCAAGTATCTCTATATCTATAGCTATTTCTTGATTAAGGCATTGGCAATACAATTCAATTAAAATACACTTATACATACATTTATTAAATAAATAAATAAATAAATAAAGCTGTTAAAAACAATTCAACTAAAGCAATGTAACACCTCCTGTCTGCTTCAAAGCTCCTTTGTTTTATTTGAAAACAAAGTAATGCTGTTTTTGTCTGTCTACCAAATATGCAGGCTGATGTGTAAAGTTTGTTACTGTATGGAAAAAAAGTACAGAATACAGAAACCTAAACATTTTGGGTAAACACCAGTTTCAGCTCTGCTTAAACCCCTTGTAAGCATCTTCAGAAGGAACAAAAATGAGCTGAAGCATGGTCAGAAATCTCCAAACAGAGTTGGGCTGCTTAAAATGAGAATCAGTCCACAAATGTGTTCACTGTTCAGATACTTTGTAAAGACTGTCAATATCTTGGTTGATCAAAGCAATAGGACTAACTGGGATTTCTAAGGCTATAACATTTCTAGAGAGATGGTAAAGAAGCGTGGATCTTCAAGACTTCCGGAAAGCAATAGTTAGCTTAGGATTCTGTTTGCAGTGATGAATGGATGTTTGGAGTAGAATCATGGATGGTTTTAATGATGTTGTGGATAGAATTGAGCACTGTGTTTTGAGGCACAGATTAGAGCATTTATTGTGCAGATAAATGTTCTGCAACAGATATGGTCACTCCAACCAGTCACAGGTTTCCTCAACCACCTTAATCTTTCTTTCTCAAACCTCCCCCATTCTAGTTATTTTTACATCCTTGGGAGTCAGACCACATTGTGTACTCTAAGAGTATGCTTGCCACTTGGCAACTAAATTCACAATTTTGCTTGTCTTATTAAAATACTTCTAATGTTCTTCAAGTTATGAAAGGACATTCACTTTAGGAAACGTTTAATAATGATACTTGGGAAAAAAAATTTTAAAAAACTTTTTTTAAAGAAATCTAACTTGACAAAAATTCAACAGAACAAAATAAAATGGACAGTCTAGAGATGGAAAGAAGTCTGGTTTAGCACACTTAACCCGTCACTCAAGGCACACACTTTTGTCAGCAAGTGAAACTTGGTGTCTTAATTTAGGATGACCATTGCAATCACAGCTTGCCCAGAGGCAGGCATCGGGAGCCAAGTGACTGGTGTGCCAAACTTGCTCTTGAGAATCAAGTTGTCAAGTGTCAAATGAAGGCCAGAAGGACCACTTTTGCTCTTGTGGCTTCACAATTAATACTCTCTCTACAGAGAAAGCAGTTTTTCAAGCAGAGTCTTTTGATGACCAATAACTGGGATACAACTCTGAATTTCAGAAAACGATAAATATATTGGGTTGCTGTGAGTTTCCCAGACTGTATGGCCATGTTCCAGAAGCATTTTCTCCTAACATTTCACCCACATCCATGGCAGGCATCCTCAGAGTCTTTTTGGCAAAGACTGAGAGAAAAGCCTCTGCAGGGAAGACAGAGACCCTGCTGCTGTTTACTACTCCCTCTGTCTTGCCTGGATTGCTACCTGTTGCCATGTATAATTTTCCAGATTTGACTGCTTAGTTACTGAGCCAGGGACCGCCTAACCAAAGCACTACCTGTGATTGATACAATGTGTAGGCACACCAAACCAGGGTGGGAGGTTGCCTTTTTGCAGGTGCTGATTTAGAGTTTGAGGGAGGACAAGTGGCAGTCTTACTTGGAAGAATGCAGGCGTTTCTTTTATGTGCATTACTTTTAATCTTTAACAATTTAGCCTTTTGTCATTTCATATCATTTCCAATGTATGTGGACTCTAAGCTACAAACAGGCCCGTAGCCAGGATTTTGATTCGGGGGGGGGGGGCTGAGTTTGATTCGGGGGGGGGGGGGGGCTGAGTCTGAGTGAAAGAAGGTCTACCCTAGCAAACCTTTTGTATCGTTACCCCAATACCCCCATGCATATGAGATATATTGAGTATGGTGATCAGATCATGATATGAATAAACATAACAGTTTAAATAATGCACCAGTAAGGCCTTCTCACGGACCACCAAGAGGATTTCGGGGGGGGGGGAGCTGAGGCCCCTCAAGCCCCCCCCCCTCCCCCGGCTACATGCCTGGCTACAAAGTTTTCTGGGGCTGAGAGTGTGACTTGCCCAACATCATCCAGTGGGTTTTCATAGCCAAGCAGGGACTCAAACCCTGGTTTCAAGAATGGTAGTCCTGTGCTGAAATCACTACACGAGGTGTTCTCAAACCTTTCAAGCTCAGGGTCAGTTCACAGTCCTCAGTCCGTTAGGTGGCTGGACAGTAGTCTGAAAAAAATATGAATATTTAGTCTCTCTTTCCCAATGACTAAGTGGTTAAGGAGAGAGGTTGAGACTGTCATTTCAACATAATCGTTTCTAAGGTGTTCAAAAGATGTTCAAAAGCATTTTCAATTTTAAAAGAATTTATCCGATCCACCACAGGGATAAAAGAACCAAACTGCCCTTCTAAGATTCCATTAAGGAATCCTACTTTTTGTTCATAGCTAAGATGATATCCATTTTTCGAGTTAATCAAAGGTTTTGATCAGGTAGACTATACGTGTTTCACAATTTTTCTTGGAATCAAGCTTCAGCTCCATCAGTTCCCTAATCCAAATTGACAGGGATTTAACACATGTATAGCCAAATGTCGTTTGAAGTTTATCCAACATTTTTTGGCTGCATCACAGACTGCCACAAAAATTTACTGATCATTGTCCACGGAGTTATATATTACATCCTGTAGTACAGAATCCTTTCTCTCCCAACAATGCTACTTTCTCCCCTTGCTTTTGCTTTGCAATAGATTCATAAATATTTTTCACCTTCTAAAAAACTCTCTAATCTTTTTAACCGTTGACAGTAATTAGAGGTAATAAATCTCACAAATTTATCTTTAGATTTCTGTTTGTTGCTAAGAACATCTTGGATTTTTGTTTTTTGTTTTTTTGGAATTTAGAAAAGAAAATCAGCAGCCCAATAGGATAGGGGAAAAAATCTTTAGCTATTGTGTGTGTTTCAAAAAAATAAAAAAAGGGGGGGGGAGCTACCAAAAATACACAAAAGCAAAAGCCTGAACAATCTGCTTAACTCTTCTTGTCTGGAGTGTCTAACCTATTGGGAAATAAGAGAGATTGTAGTAGATCTCTCAAGCAGAGTAACTAATGCATTAGGCAGAGGTTGAGCAATTCGCCAGTCCATTCACCCCACACATAAGGCTTAGCAGGGGGGGAAATCAAACTTAGTCCTTTTTGTAGGTATATAAAAGTAGTTTTACTCACAAATGCTTGTGGATAATCTATATAGGTTCATCTTCTTAAAGAAAGGTAAGAAAAGAGAGTACTACATGATATCAGATCCTTCATAGAGGACAAGCAGAGAGAGACCTAAAGAATAAAGAACAAAAGAAAGGCAATGGGTGTGAACAAACATACAAAGCAAACAAACATAAAGTTACCATAAATATGATGGGTCTAAAACTCTCAAAGGGTTACATGCAGTGAATATAGGTATGCAAAGTTTTCTGGAGAAGTTGTCTGGAGTTTTGGTGTTGTTTCTCCAATACACCAGTGACACTAAACTCTATCTGTTCTTTCCATCTAACTCCATGGAAGCTGTTTGAGTCCTAAACCAATGTCACTGAAGAACAGGATGAAGGTAAATAAATTAAGGGTTAATCCAGACAAGAAAGAGGTGCTCCTGCTCAGAGACAAAGAAGGTAGTAGGGATTCAAACCAGAGAATAGTGTTGAGTGATTTCAGCTCTGCTGAAACCACTGGTTCAGGGGCCCTGGCATGTCTAGCTTCCCAGAAGGCCAAATGAAATAGGGACTGTAGAAGGTAAAAGCAGAGGTTTATTCTCAATGACCAGAAAGGATGTTGATGGAGAAAGTACTGACACACCACAATCGCAAATGCAGAGCATTTTTATTTCATTTGACAACTATATAAGAAACCCATGCAAGATCCTGATTGGCTGAAAAACTATCCTGCTAAGATCCACATCCTGAGTGGCTCACGACTCTGTCAGACTCTGTGAAAAGGGAACATTTCCCTGACTAGCCCAGATCATATGCCAGATAGATAAAGGAAACCCAAAAGGCTCTGACTTGAATTTGTTGTATGTTGCTTTACCATTCAGTTCATTGTGTGGGGATTATGATGATTTTCTCAGGATGTGCATGAGGCAAGGGCAAGGTGAATTTGTATTCTGGGGAATTTATAAGGAATTTCATAGAAAGGTTATTTTAGGGTTATTAAAAACGACTATTCAACTGGCTGTGTTTTCCAATGGAGTCACAGATCATTCATAATTTGGTGTCCGATTTCTCAGTATCAATAGGATTCAACTTCCCCTGAAATTTCAGGATTATAATTTCAGAATACTGTTAACTCAGCTCTGAACCTTCAGATCTAAGTTTTGGTGATGGCCAGGATTGTGTTTCTACAATTAAAACTAGTGCAACTGCTATCCCATTCCTGGGTATGTTATGTCTGGATGTCTTACACATGTCTTGATCACATCCTGTTTGGATGATTATTTGTAGGGCTGCCTTTGGATCTGTTCAAAAACTTAAGAGAACCTGAAATGCTCCTCCTAAAGTGCTTACCATGGTTGCCTATAGGGAGCATGCAACATCTATGTTGAAACAACTTCATTGACTACTAGTTTGTCTCTAAGTATGTTTCAAAGGACCTCATCAGATGGAGAGCCAGAAGCTGGGGGAAACTGTAGGGCAGCACCCAGTTTTGTCCCCTTACCATGATGGTCATGGGCTGCCATCCCACAATGTTTCCTGGCTGTCCCCTACTTCCTCCCATGCTGTCCCAGGCTTCTTCAATGAGGATACGGGTAGTCACCTATAACCTTAAGGCTCCCTCTTAGCATCCTGTCGGGATAGGCCCAAACAGAGTCCAATCAGAAGTAACCTTACATCCATATGATGGGGTCCAATGGACTCTATCCCAGCAGCGTGCTGGCAACTTGCTAGGATGGGGAAAAACTCTGTCTGAGGAGGTTGTAAGTGTTAGTCATGTCCTATAAAGTCCTATGTGGCTTAGGTAGAGACTGTCTGAAAGTCTGTTTCTCCTCACACAAAACCTCCTGAATATTATTTGGGAAAATCAGGGAAAAGCTTATTTCCTCTCCTACCCCATTGCCTAGACTGATCTGGTTTGGACATGGCAGATGGGTGCTTTTAGACTGTGGCACTCCCTTCTAAAAGATATTTGATTGTTCCACCCTTTCTGCTGTTCTTTTGTTGGCAAGCACTAGCCTTAAACAGAAATTGTTGTATTACGCAAATAGAGATCATGTGGACTCATGACTTTCAAGAAATCCCAGCTTGTAGCTGAGGAGAACACAGGAGATAGCCAATTTGCTGGAAGTATGAATCTGGATAATACCCATAAGTGAGATCACCAAGCAACCACATTTTCACCATCTATAGTGCAACGAGGGGAAAAGTCAGGATCTAATTATACTAATAAAATATATTTCTTCTCAGACACAGTACTGTAGTGCCTAAAGATTTGTGTTTGATTTTTATTCAGATTAGAAAAAAACATTCTAGGTGGAAGGGAGTCGGCTGGTCTTGTTCTAATATTTACTTAATAAAGTAGAGATTTGATAGAGGAATCATTTCAGTTCTTTCTTTGTACAATGGGGTATTGTTGGCAGTTCTTTGTTAAATGACGACAGCAGTGGAGAATGCTGAACTTAATTAAATTTACAGTGTAAGGGTTCTTCAGGAAAATAATAACAACCATAGACCACTAAGTTTTATTAAATAGCTAGTGAGCACAGCTTGTCTTCTGCAAATGTAAATGGGGATGCCATTACAGAGCGTCACCCCCCACTCTGAGACTACTCCAAGTGTGTAATGAAGGCACTTCCAAATCGTCTCCATTTCAGATATGACTTGGCTTGCTGTTTGCTGGAATGCTCCCGGCCTTAGGGATGGAGAAGAAATGTGTTGGATTTGCATTTGAAACATGCGTAATTCACATTACCTGAACTAATATGTGAATTTCTCATTTGTTTTTCGCCTTGTGTGGTGCAGTTTTCTATTTTTAATGAGCACAACTTTTAAAAATGGCATATATTAGAGAACATGTCTTGTTTTCACCATCTATAGTGCAACGAGGGGAAAAGTCAGGATCTAATTATACTAATAAAATATATTTCTTCTCAGACAAAATTTCAAAACCATACAAGAACATTTTGGTGCCCACTTACAATCTTCCGTCTGGGCTCCATAGTGAAAGAGGAGAGGAAGTGGTGCACTCTGCTGCAGCGGCATCACAGAAGGCTTCCTGTGTTGCCTTAGGTGGTGACACTTCCCCCCATGGAATGGGGGTCTAGGTACGGCAAGTGATGTGGAGTGACTGAATCTCCACACACCCTGCTGGGACCCCCATGGATTAACCACGATGCATGGCAAATCCTTAGTCTAATGTGATAAGGTCCATGAAATGATTTCAGAAGCTGACATGGAAATGAGGTCCCATCAACACTGCCATATAATCCAGTTTCATAATGCAGTTTAGCTGCATTATATGGCAGTGTAGAGTCATATAATGTCGTTCAATGGGGCCTGAGATGGAATTAATGGGTAGCTGAGGGTAAGGAGATAATTATATAAAATGAAACATGTGTAACTCTCCCGCCCCCAACAGATTACTGTTGCATAAGTTGCTACTTTTGATGACACAATATCCATTGGTCATCTACTCTGGAGGGAAGGCTATCTCAACTCCTTGTTTTTCATAGGTTCTAATAATATATTTTAATAATAATACCTTTTGTCTCCAAATCAACATGGACAAAAGGTCATTCTTTCTCTTTAACCTCCCACTTTACAAAATCCCTCACTTTGAAAGTGACAAGGGATCATAAGATTGCTTTAAGAGAAAGAGTAGTTTTGGGGAATGGTAAAGTATGAACAATTTGTTTTCAAGAGATTTAACCAACTCCAAGTAGTTGTGAACTGTTTTGGTTGGAAAGGTGACCTAGTTAAATCCACCATCAGTTAAGAAGGTCCTCTATCCTAGACCTCTTCAGGCCTCTACAATAAATACCCTTCCTTCATACCTTGTGGATTTCCCACATGTTGCTTCAGACTGAGAACCTTGCTGATCTCATTCTCCAGAGTGGTTTCTGCTGGTAGGACTCTGTTTGACATCTTTTTGAGCTTTCTTCAAAACAGGTCCTTGTTTGATTGACATTTTATACAACCTCCTCTAGTAAAGTTTCCATTTCCCCTCTGGTCCCAAGTTCTCAGGGCTGTCTCTTGACTGACTTTCCCTCTCAGCAAAGCTCTCCAGCTCCAGCCTGCCATCTGCTTTTCCTCTTTTTGTTTTCCTGTCCTCCCAGCTGTTACTTTCTATTCCAGTTTGGGGTTGTAGTTTTTTTTTCTTCCCTCCCTATAGTATTGTTTTCTTTTGAAGCACATTTCTTCTTAGTCTGACCTTCTTCATTCATCCTTTCTGTCAATCACAGAGAGCTTTTTGCAGACTTCTAGCAGGAAGTGACTACACCATGAAGAGTATGCTTTTGTGAGCAACAATGGGACTGCAGCTGATCCTTGGGAAGAACATATAGCAGCCAGCCTAGGTTTGGCATCCTGCCTGGTGGAAGTGTCAGATACAGCTAAGTTGGAAAATCATTAGTTACAGTTATAGTTACCCCCACTTTTGCTAGTTAGCCACTGTGATAGTTACTTTAAATAACATCTTTCTTCTCCCCGAAAAGTAGCTAAACTTGGTGATTTTTGTATACTTAAATGCTAGTGTCGTGTAGTGGTTTGAACAATGGAGTATGACTTTGAGAACAGGGTTCAAGTCCCCATTGGCCATGAAAATCCTGTGGGAGACCTTGATCAAGACCCACATGCTTAGTCTCAGAAAATGCCATAATAGGTTCTCCTTAGGGTCACAAAAATGGAAATGACCTAAAGGCACATAACAACAGCAACAACAATGCCTGAATGTTGGAAGCCACCAGCTTGTGGCTTCCAGCACATGGGCTTAAAGCACATTCTCCTTCTATCTACCATCTACCTGCATCAGTACATGCAGCAGCAGTGTAGGGGACAGCACATGAACACTTGAATCTTGTAATCTTCCTCCTCTTCCTCTGTTTAATATCACTAGACTATTTAACACTAAGTGTGAAAGGATCTGTAAAATGTATGACATCACAAAAGGAGTAAAGTTAACTCTTGTAAAGTTATAGTCATAATGTGATCAACTTATTTTTTTTGTTACTGAAAAACAGATTCAAGAAAATAGATATTTATAACTGATGCCTTCCAAGCAAAACCGTTCCCTGCAATTTCATAAAAGTGCAGAAAGATGACATACAGCCAGTCCCAGAGCAAAAGCACTTCTTCAAGCCTTAATTCTTGACAAGAAGAACCATAGTTTACTTTGGAGCTTTCAAGAAACTCCAGATATATGTGAAGCCAAAATTGAGCTCCTTGCCAAAAGAGCAGGATGAGAGTCCGGTGTCCAGTGTGCCCTGCTACTTTGCAGATCTAATAAGCACATAAGCCAGGTTTGAAGGCAACAAGAACAGAGGTTGATTGCTTTTAGGCTTGAAAGGATGTCTGATACAAAGTATCTGCTCAAAAAGATCAGACATAACAATGCAATACAGTGCAAAACATTTTATCACCTTTGATAGCCATTGAAAGCCCCCGCCCAATTTCAGTCTGTGCCCCCATTGGCTGGGGAAACCTCATGATGTCAGAAGTGAATGGAGTCTCCTCTGTGGCAGGAAAAATAAACAGCTGTTATTGAAGAACTTGGAGCCAGAGTCATTTGGAAAGGCCCACCCGGAAAGTGGCGGACAGGCAAACATGTGTTGAGTCAATATATAAAGCGGTTTATTATGAGATTATTGACCAAGTCCAGTTTGTACAAAGGGTGAGCCCCAGAAACACAATGGGGCTATTATGTAGCTGTGATCAGTTCAATGAAAACATACAGATTTTATCTGTATATTGTTGGGGTCTGGCACCAGCTCATCTCTGGATTCACTCAAGAGTTTGAAGTATCGGTTGACATGATTTGGCTTTTCTGGCCAGCATTGTTTTTCCTTGATAAACTCACCTCACAGTAAGTGGGAATTCGGCAAAAGCCCTCAGGCATATGCATAGACAAGCAGGATATTTTGTTTTAGATTTTCCCTGCAACTGATCCCCTGTCCAGAAACATTACACTGCCTTCTCACCCAGTGTTTTAAATTTTTAATCCTTGCTACTGGCCCTGCCCACTGTGATTTATTTTCTGTGTTTAGATTATTGTGATTTTACATTCTTTGATGTGCTTATTTATATTGTTTCTTGTATTTTATTTTTTATTGTTGTTGTATGTTGTTTATTTGCATTGCTATATTGTTAGGCTTGGCCTCATGTAAGCTGCCCCGAGTCCCCTTGGGGAGATGGTGGCAGAGTATAAATAAAGTATTATTACTATTATTATTATCATTATTATTATTATCATCATTATCTTCCCCATTTCAGTGCAACTTCGTTATTTTTAATACATAACATATATGTGTGTCAAAAGTGGTATAGTCATGTGAATATTATAAGTGATGTTTTAACTGTAAAGTGTTTTACATGTGTGTTTTAATTATAATCTTTGGCGTGTCCCTTGTAAGGCGCCCCGAGTCTCCTAAGGGTTGGCGGGGTTTAAAAATAAAGTTATTATTATTATAATAATAATATTATAAGAAAAAACAGAGATGTATAGTTTTGAAGTACAGAGCAAAACTTCTGTTTGTTAGGGGATTTGGGGATAGCATCTTTGTCCTGGGTTCTGTGGGCATCCATTTTCCCTTCACTTCCCCTCAGGGATTATTTTTGTGAATGATTAACTAATCCCTTCTTGAATGTGTAGTTTCAATCCAGACTGCTGGAAATGAAGTCTACTGCGAACCAATGAAATGGTGCTACTTTGATACAGTGAAACTTCATATAATGTAAAAAGTATATATAATCAAACTCCTATTTGGCTTTGAAACTTGTATTGGGTTTATATTTTGGGAGGGGGTGGTCAATTTTTGACAACATATATACACCTGGATCAAGCTAGATTCTGGGTGATTTAGTGTTCACATATCAAAAATACCATTCACCATTTCTCTGGTCAGAAGCTGCTCTCTAGCAGAGCCTTGAGGGCTACAATGCTTCTGGTGGGGTCACAAATGAGTGCTCAGCTATGTGATCAACAAGGAAATGGACCTAGATCTAGAGCTAAGTTTTTCCAAAGTAGTTGCTCGTGGAAAAGTAACTAGAAAGACAAGGAGAGACTTGGTAAAGCACCGGTGGACATCCTGGGAGGAAATTCCAGCTATAAAAGTCAGTAAGGAAGAAGACATAGGGTTGAAACATTCACACCTTGCTCCAGCAGACAAGAGTCCTTTGTCTCACCCTGGTCATTCCACAGATATATAAACCCTTTTTCCTAGTTTCAACAGACCTCACTACCTCTGAGGATGCTTGCCATAGATGCAGGCGAAACGTCAGGAGAGAATGCCTCTAGACCATGGCCATATAGCCCGGAAAAACCTATAACAATCCAGACATAGGGTTGTTTAAGGAGAGTCTGAATGATAAAGTTGAAGGTGTAAAGTTCATGAGAAATGATATGGAGACAAGAGTAATAAACAAGTCCATAGTAAGTTCTGAATGTAGGAAAATAGGATAGAGCAAGAAAATCTCAAAAACAAAGAGATGGTATCAGCATGTGCATTTTGGGGACAAAGGAAGATGCAGTGTATCAGGCTGAAACATATACTGTAGCACTGATGATAGCATGAGGACTCTATCAGAAAGATGGTCTAACAGCTAGGTAACCATATCAATTGGGTAAGCAGTTTATTTCAAGTATGGGTAAGAGCAATCCTTGTTATTGTCATACCCGCAGATGCCTTGCAGGGTTGGAAGGACATCGGAGAGAGGAGGAACTGCTGTTTTCCTATAAATCTTGCTAACAGCCTTGCTCTTCTACATGTTTTAAAGGGCCTTTCCCCCTCCTGGGCCTACAGCAGCAATAACTATCAAATGCTCTGTAAAAATGTTGTATTCTTCCAGCATTTTGGCACTCCTTGATCTGTAGTGCTTGGTGTTCACTGGCAGCCCTCCGGGCTAATGTCTCTCTTGTTCTTTGTTTAAAACTAACACAGGATTTTACTGTTCCCTCCCCTTCCGCACACACATCTGAACAAGAAAGAATGAAGGCTTTCTGTGTATGTGTGTATGTATATATAAACACAGACACATGCAGAGAGAACTCAACTTCCTTCACACAGACATCAAAACATTCAGATAGTGGCAGATTTTCATTAAGAATGCTATTTATCTAGATTTGTCTTTAAACTAAACCCACATACAGAAGTTACTGATTTATTTACTTCTTGCATTAAAAATTGTACTCTGCCAAACACAGTTCCATAGTAGCCTTGGGGCAGCTAATGATAAAAACAACAGGGATTTAGATTACATATATAAACATCCAATTAGTAACATCAGAGCAAAGAAATTCCTGTCCAGGAAATGTATAAAGCACAAAACATATACTGTTTCATACGCTAAGTCAACAAATAAATTTAAAAATGTACATGTTATGTCCATTTATTTCCAAGTTCGCATTTGTTATGAGATCAACAGTATCACTGTAATGAATGGGCTGACAAAGAAAACTAAGCTACATGCACCAACTTGATAGGCTATCTATTTTGGGAGCTGAATCTGGGTGTCATCACAATGTATGGTGTAAAAGAGAAAAGGAAAGTGGTGGGGGAAAAGGAAGAGGAAAACTCCGAACACAGGAATGTAACAACGTTCTAGAGCAGATTAAATGTCCATGTAGTCCAATATTCTGTTCACGCAATGAGCTACAGCTCCAAAAGTTAACTGTCCTGGTAGAAACACAAAAATTGGCATATAAGTGCTGAGGGTTTATCTGTTGAGGTGTATTGATTCCCAATAAAGGAAGGAGACTATATCAACATATCTTCCAACTGTCCCAATTTGATAAGGACAGTCCCAATTAATTCTGCTGTCCCATTTTCAGCTGCTTTTAAAACACTTTCCCTCTCCTACTATCCTCCTTTGTCCTATTTCACTTCAATTTCTGCCAACCAAATTCACACTGCAAAAGTATTTTGTGCTCAATTAACTCAGCAGAGAGGAAGGGAGAGAAAGAAGTGGGATCTTGCCCTTTCCTGTTGGCTCAGGGAAAAGCAAACAGCTGCAGCTCCTCCTAGCTTGTGTATTCCTCTCACTAATAACTTGTGGCATCTTAACTACGCTCTCATGTTGTTTTGACACAGATGTCCCAGTTTTCATCTGTAAAATGTTGGAGGTTATGTACCAGATGGATTTACAATGTGAAAAATTCATTTCCGCTCCTGAATTAGGGTTGGTGGTAAGATAGCCCTGTGTCTTCTTCTATAGAGGATACTCTTCAGTGTGAAGCTGCTTGGATTGGATTTGAATTTCTTGTAAATCATCCTTTGTTCGAACGATTCCCATGTTTAAAGGTTTTATGTCCGAGTCCAGCTTAAAGGTAAAGAATCATAAGAAGGTAAATAATTTTTATGTAATTTTATGCAAATTGAAGTCTTCATGTGGAGGTAGTAATGTGCATATTGGTCATACTACTCAATGCTCTCCTGCCTTTGATGTAGCCAGTTTCTTCATTTTATGAGAGCCGGCATGCTGCAGGGGTTTGAATGTTAGACTATGGACATCATCACACCATGTGTTGCACTCTAGCACCGAAACACCCTTTCGCCCAACACCACACCAGAGTCCAGTAATTCAATGCAAGTCTGTATATAAAGAGAAGTATATAAAAAGACAAAAAGGGGCAAAATCCAAGAGGGTCATTAGAATAGCAAAAACAGAATAGCAATAATCCAAAAATACCAAGGAACGTAAAGCCAAAGAATCACAGAATTAATCCAAAGCTATATCCATAAACATGAAAACAGGAACTTTCCCAAGATGAGCTCCAAGGAAACACAGGCATAACAGGAACAGGTAACTTGACAATTCTTGAACCAGAAACTTGAGATTTTAAACAGGAGACTGATCTCTTTTAGCAATGTTGTCTCCTCTCAAAGGTTTGAAAGCAATCCCCTTAATTTAAGCCCTCCAAGTCACCCATGACATTATGTCTTACACACCTGGATCTCTGGGCCTTATCTCAGAGCTGTTTAGAAAATCTAGTTTACCAGCTTTTCACTCCCAGCTTTTCACTTCCCAAGGCCATTTCTCAAGGGAACTGGAACTTCCATTTTCCCCTGTTGCCTGGTAATGAGCTGAAGAATCCAAAACATTAGACTCATCTGCCTGCAATTCTCTTCGATCTCCAACAGACTCTTCACTTTGAAACCCATCATCCCTGGCCAACTGATCCCCTGAACAGTCAGAAAAATCCTATGATGCTTGCCAGACTACAACATCATGGTCTATTGGTATTACAGTCCCTTTCTCTGTGAAAATGGGAACACAATGACATTGCCATTCTTCCTTTTGCATGGTCCTCCTGATTTATTACAGTGATACTGTTCATCTCACAACAAATGTAATCTTGGAAAGAAATAGACATAATATGTACAAATTTAAATGTATTTGCTGACTCAATGTATGAGGCGGTGTATTTTTTGTGCTTATATATTTCCTGGATAGGAATTTCTCCTCGTCTTTGTAACACCCCTCCCTCCAAGCGTCTTTCTAGCCCTCCTTCATCACACACATACAATATGAGGTTGTACTTCTAAATATAAGGGAGAAACAGAAGAGCAATATGGGAGCTTGGAGAATCCCCCCAAAATTGCCGAAATGCTGGAATTCTTGGAAAATATGGAAGAGTCTGATGACTCTGGACACCAGATTTGAACCCCTGCTTGGTCATGAAATCTACTGAAGAAGACAATGGCAAAGCCTTTCTGAACAAATCTTGCCATGAAATCCCTGCGATAGGCTTGCCTTAGCCTCCCCACAGATTGGAAACAATTTGAAAGACCTCAACAACAGCAAACTCACTTCATCTTCTCTTCAAGGAACGTTATTGCCTTGTGTTTGAATTATAGGAGGAAATATAAGGGATGCCTTCATTAATGTATAGTTCCGTAGCATGCCTCTTTCCATTTTTCTAACAATTCCATAACTTCCATAACAATTGATTTTGGAGGATTTCATAAATTCAAGTAATTTGTGCCGCCTCTGTCACAACAGGCTGCCTGAGGACTTCTGAAACAACCAGTATCCAAATTTGCAGCTGAGAAAAATTGCTGGGCATATCATGGAGTCAGTGCATGAAGTATGTAAATGCCTTGATATACAGTAATATCAATTGTGACTGATAAAGTCAGTTGCATAAACACACTGCCAGCATTTTAAAGAGTAACTGGTTTACTGTCTGGTTTCTCTTATTTAGCTAGTGCAGTCCCTAAGCGTCTAGCCTCTTCTGCATCCCAAGAGCCAGACATTTCTATCGTCCTCTTCTCTGAGATTGTTTCTGTAGTCTTTCATCCTGTCTTTGATCTGCTTCTGGAATCACCCTACTGTTTCCTATGTCTCCCTCCCTCACTTTCAGCCTGGTTCTCACCTGCTGAATAAACTATGCCTATTCCTCAAGCAACCACTAGTCATATCACAGGAGAATACTGAATATTTTGTTTCCCCTGTTCAAGCTGAATGACTTCCAAATTCAGAGGAAAAAGGAGGATGGAGAAGCTGAATTATGCACAAACACACACATGGAGTAGGCAATAGCATTCACCCTCCTTCATGTTGATTTTCTAGCCCAATTAGACATGCCATTAAATTGCAGTGCCTAAAGGACAGCAAATTTAAAAAGCAGTAAATAAATTCAGAAACATTGCTCCGTTCCTCAAGAGCATATTTAAACAGATACCACCAAAAATGAATAAATAAATCACACCTGCCAAGTTGCTAATAACCTTTCAGAATGTCAAAATGTTGTTTTTTTGCTGCAAAATGCAATTTCACTTATTTCTGCCTCCCCCCCCCCCCCACCCCAGTTTGAGATTACAATCCCTCCAGTTAGTGAATAACCTTCTCCAAAGATCCACTCAGCATAGTATGAGGAATCCGTGAGGTATGTAAAAGGCTTCTTTCCCCCGCTCCCTCTATTTACACTCATACAAACACATACGTTCAGATCTGTGCATGTTCTGTCTACTTTCCTCAAACACCTGCCATAATTCTCACTTTATGCGGAAGCAATGAACTGAACTTAAGAGTAGACATATGACTTAGTGTAGGATCTACCCAATCCACTTCCTATATGATTGAACTCTTACTCAGGAAGGATTATTTCAAATAAAATCAACCCAGTCTCCTGAACTGGTCAATCACTTCTCCCCATTGTTAAACAATTCCAGAAAATGTATTTAAATGTATTCCTCTTTAATTGGTTGTCACAGTGCCACTATTTTCTCACCGTGTACACATTTCTGGCATGTCCCAAATATGTAGTCATGCTGGTATTTATTTGTCAGCTCCTGGTACTTAGTTGGGACATAACTGTCTTATTTGAATACATATTTCCAGTGTTCCCCTGCTTTGCAAGTGTATTAACTGAATTTTAAAGTTCTGAAATATCTAGGCATTCGTGTTGCTGTCATTTGCCATCAAGATACTTTTGACTTATGGTAATCCCTTGAGTGAAAAACTTCCAAGAGCCTTGATAATAAACAGACCTCTGTGGGACTCACAGATTCAGAATTATGATTTTTTTATTGACTCCATCTGACTGTCTTTGGCCCATTCCACACAGCTGAATAAAATAGCTGGCCATTACCATAGTCACTTCTGGCTATTCCTATGACTTTCAGGAAATTCCAGTTCTTATCATGGGGCAATTCTGGATCAAAGGAAGTTAAGGCATTGGCAATAGGAGTTGTAATCCAACATGTGCATTTCCTTATTATTGAGCTAAACCAGTCAGGGGGCTCTTCCACACAATAAATCCCACATTATCTGCTTTGAACTGGAATATATAGCAGTGTGGACTCAGATATCCCAGTTCAAAGCAGATATTGTGGGATTTTCTGCTTTATATTCTGGGTTATATGGCTGTGTGGAAGGGTCCTGGGTTCTAGAAACTGCGACATTTTAAAAGCAACTGTAAAAATTAGACTTCATAGAGGATTAATGAGGATTATCCTTACCAAATTGTCAGTTGTGTTGCATGAAATCCCCTTAGGCAAAATTATTATTTGTTCCTTTTGTGACTGCAGCAGAGAGTTCCAAAGGCTGCAGACACTTAAAGTATACTTGTTTGGCTCTGCGCATGTTCAAACAATCAGGAAACTACAGACTGCTTATGATCCCTTAATCAATTGGTTACCCTGAACTCTGTGCTTCTCTTGCCTTTCCTTGCTGCAGTGTATCTTTCCCAGCCATCATGTACCTCTCCTTGCTGTAATTCAGCCTTTCCTCTTTTCTTCTTTTTCTGGATAGCTGGTTCCCCCATTAGAAAGCCTTTGATAGTTTAAGCTCTCTCTGCTGATTATATCACTCTCCTGCCACCCTCCCTGTCTCAGAACATGCTCTCTGGCAACTTTTTGGACCCAACTCAACCCTCTGCCATTTGCATGATTGTGCTAATATGTTCTGTTTTGAGCTACCATGATCTAGGGCCACTGCCCTGGGTTGACCCCCTGGTGGGGCTCTGCCATGACCATCCTGCACACAATAAACTTTTCCTAGGTAGGGCTAAATGTCCACAATCATTTTTATTATTTTTCCTGTTGAATAAAAGGAAACCCAGTCCCCACCACTCAATGCCCTTTGTCTCTTCACAAGCCAACTGCTCAGCCAGGCCCCCTTTCTGTGATTGGTCAGAATGGGAGACTCCTCTAATGGGCTTTGCTACAGCTGATGTTGCTGCGGTGGGAAATTTGAAATTATTGTGTATAAAATACGCTTTATTTCTGTATTTGTTATCCTAGCTTCTTTTCGAATGTATCACAAGTTAGGATCTTATTTGCAGATAATAAAATCTTCCTTGGCTGAAATTACCTTCTCACCTTGCTGCTGGATGATTTTAATTGGGGCTGATCTGTATGTTCGCCACATCAGGGACTCACAGAAAAGGGGCAGCTCAGACTTATCACTTGTCTGGGTTTCTGCCAACAGGTTTCTTCCTGGTCTCACTGCCAGGGGTTGCCTCCTAAATTGGGGCCAACAGTTGGAAGGTATGTACAATCAGCTCTTGCCATTTATTGGGATTAGGGACATAGGACCTCCATGAAGGAGTTTAAAAACACAATTAAAAACCAATGTATTGTCGAAGGCTTTCATGGCTGGAATCACTCAGTTCTTGTGGGTTTTTTCGGGCTATATGGCCATGTTCTAGAGGCATTTCTCCTGACGTTTCGCCTGCATCTATTGCAAGCATCCTCAGAGGTGAGGACCTCACCTCACCTGAACCCACAAGAACTGAATTAAAAACCACCTTTTAAACTCGAGAGAACATCTTACTTGGGCTGGATCTACAATGCCCTTTATCCCAGGATCTGATCCCAGATTATCTGCTTATCTCCGATTATCTGACAGTGTAGACTCATTTTATCCAGGGCTCTTCCACATAGCCATATAACTCAGAATGTTAAGGCAGAAAATCCAACAATATCTGCTTTGAACTGTGTTATCTGAGTCCACACTGCCATATAGTCCAGTTCAAAGCAGATAATGTAGGATTTCATGTATGAAAGGGGATCCTGTTCATATCAGATGGGATCAGATCCTGTGATATATTAATTAATTAATTAATTAATTAAGAGTATATACACCCTGCCCTTCTCAACCCTGAAAGGGACTCAGAGCAGCCTTACAAAGGCAGCAATTTGATGCCATATACACAACAGACATACAGGGCAGTGTAAATCAAGCCTAGGAATCTTCCAGCATGTCACTATGGCCAACTTTCTTGGGAAATTGACCATAGAATTGCATTGGGAGATTAGAGAATAATTCTCTCAAGGAATCGCTAGGTCCTCCAACACAGATGTATAAACAACTTCAGGCAGATGTTGGAGGGTGCCGGTATTTCTAGACAGAACATATTAATCAGGTTTGCAAATACTGTACTCAAATCCGCAAGTGTGGAAGACCAGCTATATTTAACATAACAGCTCTCTTCTGCAGCAGCTTGCCACTTCCTCCCAACATCTGTTGCCTAAGGCCTTCGGACTGATGTTACCCCGGCTCCTGCATCCCTGAATACCGCAAGTTCTGCAGTCATGTGTAGGCTTGTAAGCACATTCATCTGAACATGCATAGACCCCGCTTCTAATTTTTGTGCTGAATACCCAACGTTCTGATGCTCTCTTTCACAAGGAGGAGGATGTGGGTGCGAGACTTGCACGCATAGCCCTGCTGCCGTTTTTATATGCTCATTTTGCTTGCTGCAGCACTGTATGCATATGCTGAGGGGAGTGGGTGGTGTGAATGTGTGGAAGTGGCGCACAGCATCTGAATTCTTTTTTTTAAAATGCAAGGTAGACTTTGGAGAATTATTTTTCCTTAACATATCTTCTCTACCCATTTCTGAACATCTTATTTTGAATTTGCCCACCTTGGATTAGTTTCCTCTCTTTCAACCTCAGGCAGTGTCGCTCTGGGATCAAATAAAATCAAACTGCTTCAGTGAGGATTTTCCAAAACAAATCTCAGAAACTGGGTAATGACACACAGAAATGAGCATTTCCTTTGGATGAAAGCAAAAATAAGTAAATATTTAATCAGCCCAGATGAAGGAATGTCTTAATTTAGGTTAGGTGGAGAGATGACACACTTGCTGGGGAAAAATAAAACCCACCAACCAAAAGCTGTTTCAATAGCCTGGTATTTATTCCAATTATTTGTAAGAGTAATGTCCATTAAATAAATCTTTATTGGTTTATTGAATGGCTTATAATCAATTAATCAGTTGACTGATTAAATATATTAAGTTTGCTTATGAATAAAATAATAATAATTTGAAATGAAGAAAGGCCCATCACATCAAGGATGAGTATCGTGCAGCCTTTCACTGCAGATTCCAGAAGCTTTAACTATCATAGTCTATGGCAGTGGTTCTCAACCTGGGGTCCCCAGATGTTTTTGGCCTTCAACTCCCAGAGATCCTAACAGCTGGTAAACTGGCTGGGATATCTGGGAGTTGTAGGTCAAAAACATCTGGGGACCCCAGGTTGAGAACCACTGGTCTATGGAGAGGAATGTTGGGAGTTGCAGTCCAACAAAATTTGGAGAGCTACGTATTTCCCATTATCTGCATTACATAATGATGTGTTTATTTCAGGACATCATCTTTCAAAAATCATTCCCTGATGTACACTAGAGAGAGGGAGAAATGCCTCTTTTAATATGGCATGTACAACATAATATTCTTGTAAGTATGGGGAACCATAGTTCAAATCTGCACTTGGAAATGGGAACCCAGTAGGAAACTTGGGCAAGGCACAAACTCTCAGCATCAGAGGAAGGCAATGGCAAACCCACTCTTTTGGAAAATGGCTATTCATAACCATTGGGGAAAACCGTGAATATCCACAGGCTTTTGAAGCTTGATCGTTTTGGAGGTTAACTGGTATTCACAATTTGGAATAATTATAACCTGTTGGAAAGACATGACCTTGTAAACAATCAACTTTTTGTAAAATATGATCTTCGTGAGAGGAGTTAATAACCTGCTTGAGTCAACCTTCTCTTTAGTGATAAATATCACTAGTATTCATGCAAGGCAATTAGGTTTCTCAGCTGTTAGACTGATATACCTAAATATATCTTTGAACAGTTAAGAACCAAAGATATGTCAATGCACCAAAACAAAAACAAAAACAACAACACCCCCCCCAAAAACCCGCAAAAATATATAGCAGCTTCAGAAGTGTTCTTCTCAGTTGCCCAAAAACATCTCCTCTCCTTTCAAACATCTTACTCTCAAGAGACCAAAAATAAAGTAGTCTTCATTAAAATAACATAGTTGGTTTACTCACAAACTTCATGTATTCAGCATATAGGTACATTGCATATCAATCCAGTTACAGATAGGATTTGAAGTAGTTTCTCTGTACAGATAACACAGGACATCTTTCTTATAATCAACAGTCCAAAGTCTAAACTTGAAGCATCTCTCTGTTCTGAGAGTCGAATAGTATCTCTAAAGCATTCAGTTTCTATTGGCTTCTGTAAACTATACTGTTTCTAAAATGGAGTCTGAGCTGACCAGTCCCAGATTTGGTCACATGGCCTGCAGCCCCTCCCACAACATAGAGTCAAGGAAAACTGCATACCGATACACACATATTCAATACAGTAAGAAATCTCAATTATATACAAACAAATTACTAGTGGAAGCTTAAAGAAGGTTGCTATTTCCAACACACTCTCATTAAATCATGCAACGAAGCCCCTTGGTAAATTAACTTTAGGCTATAAATTAACTTTAGGCTATCAAAAAGAAATAGTGGATGGATGAAGCAAAATTTGGAAAAGCTACTGTTCCAACTTAAACCTCCAGAAATCCATATCCGATATCTCCAGAGAATTATTAGGCACCCAGCAGGCCATTAGATGTGGTTGGAGGGAAAAAATGTTATTTATTTGTTCAGTCACTTCTGACTCTTCGTGACTTCATGGGCCAGCCCACGCCAGAGCTCCCTGTCGGCCGTCACCATCCCCAGCTCCTTCAGAGTCAAGCCAGTCCCTTCAAGGATCCCATCCACCCATCTTTCCCTTGGTCGGCCCCTCTTCCTTTTTCCTTTCATTTTCCCAAGCATTGTTGTCTTCTCTAAGCTTTCCTGTCTTCTTTTTGTGGCCAAAGTACTTCATCTTTGCCTCTACTATCCTTCCTTCCATTGAGCAGTTGGGCTTTATTTCCTGAAGTATGGACTGGTTTCATCTTCTTGTGGTCCAAGGCACACTCAGAATTTTCCTCCAACGCCACAGTTCAAAAGCATCTATCTTCCTTCGCTCAGTCTTCCTTATGGTCCAACTCTCACATCCATAGGTTACTACGAGGAATACTATTGCTTTAACTATGCGGATCTTCGTTGCCAGTGTGATGTCTCTACTCTTCACTATTTTATCGAGATTGGTCATTGCTCTCCTCCCAAGAAGTAAACTTATTCTGATTTCCTGGCTGCAGTTTGTGTCTGCAGTAATCTTTGTGCATAGAAATACAAAGTCTGTCACTGCCTCCACATTTTCTCCCTCTTGGAGGGAACAGATGGTATGTTATCTTCAGTGACTGGGAAAACCTTACATGTTCCATTTCTGTGTTTCAAGCTGCCTTTGAGAACATAGAATTGGGTGCATCTTTTTTCTCCTTCTATTCCAACAAGAGTTGGTTTTCCTGCACCCAAAAATTAGCACATACCTGTGTTTCCCATATGCAATAGACCTGTTTAGAGCAGGTCCATGCAATCTGATGTATTGCTCAGTCCTGAATGCTTCTGAGGTATGCAAAAACCTCTTTGCCTCTTGTGCAATGTTGTCCAAAGGGAGAAATTCCTTTCACCCAAGCTGTCACCTCATATCCTCTGGCAGGAGTAGGTGCTTCCTTATTGCTCTGGTTGTGTGTTAAAGCTGCTTTGATTTGTCTTGAAAGTGACCCAGCCCTACTTTAAACTCCATCGGGGAAAATTCAGCTCACAGACTTCCACAGTGATTTGCATAAAATAAGCATTCACCACCATAATGTATTTTCTCTAAATGCTCAGAGTCCTTCCTATACTTACCTTGAAGCTGAAAACAGCAGATACAACAGAAAGAAAATACAGATTATTACAGTAGCAAGAATGAATAACTGTAACATTTTATACTGTAGATAGGGAGATGCCATTTGCAAATGCTTATTTTTTTACATTAGTTCCAAATACTCACAGTATGTTGAAAATTATAGCATGAGGAAAAAGACTGGACATGCATCTCATGGGGGGAAGAATCTTGATATGACATCTTTCTTCTGCCTTAACTTTGTTTGTATGCTGAACTTTATTTGGCTTTTAAATAAGAAAAAAAATATGTTGTGCTAATCTGCTATGTCTTGAGTTGGTATTGATGGGGATATTAAAGTGTGACAGTATTTTCAAACATAAGTAGCCCCTTTACAATGATGCTGGAAGGAAAAAGGAAGAGGGGCAGACCAAGGGCAAGATGGATGGATTGTATCCTTGAAGTGACTGGCTTGACCTTGAAGGAGCTGGGGGTGGCCATGGTTGACAGGGAGCTCTGACATGAGCTGGTCCAGAGCTCCCAGAGCTTAACTTGTTGACCCAACAATGTGATGCGGCAGCAAAAAAAGCCAATGGGATTTTGGACTGCATCAATAGGAGCATAGTGTCTAGATCCAAGGAAATCATGCTATCCCTCTATTTTGCCTTGGTTAGACCACACCTGGAATACTGTGTCCAATTCTGTGCACCACAATGGAAGAGAGATGTTGACAAGCTGGAATGTGTCCAGAGGAGGGCAACTAAAATGATCAGGGGACTGGAGAACAAGCCCTATGAAGAACGGCATAAAGAGCTGGGCATGTTTAGCCTAAAGAGAAGGCTGAGAGGAGACACGATAACCATGTATAAATATGGGAGAGGAAGTCATAAGGAGAAGGGAGCAAGCTTGTTTTCTGCTGCCCTGGAGATAAGAATGCAGAACAATGGCTTCAAACTACAAGAGAGGAGAATGCATCTGAACATTAGGAAGAACTTCCTGACTGTGAAAGCTGTTCAGCAGTGGAACTCTCTGCCCCAGAGTGTAGTGTAGGCTTCTTCTTTGGACACTTTTAAACAGAGGCTGGATGGCCATCTATCGTGGGTGCTTTGAATGCGATTTTCCTGCTTCTTGGTAGGGGGCTGGACTGGATGGCCCATGAGGTCTCTTCCAACTCCATGATTCTATGATTCTATGAGGTCACGAAAAGTTGGAAGCAACTGAATGAATAAACAACAAAGCCCCTTTACAGACTCAGTCTACAGAATTTGCAGTCTTATAGTAGGGCAAAGCTTATAAGTGATGTCTCAGAAGCATCCTCTTCAGACAGAGAAGAGAAAGAAGATAAGTGCCCTTTGGGTATACTGTAGAAGCAGCCGAGTGAGTGAGTCTTGTGCAAATGATACACGTTGGTGTGTTTGTATTAGAAACAGCAAGTGAGTTGCCTTTGAGAAATGTTGAAACAGAATGTATAAAAACAAGACAGGGTGTACAGCTCAGATAAAGCATCTGTCTTGACACAACACTTAGTTTTGCAAGAGCTAGTCGTTCTTTTAACCATGTCATGTTTATCCCTAACAATGTAGACCAGGGGGACACTTAGAACAGGACAAGAATCAAGGACAGCTAGATATGTTTTTTTTTTTAAATTGCACCCATTTTCATCAACCCATGAACCACCTAGTCTAGGATTCTGTTTCCAACAAGGGTCAACCAGATGACTTTGGGAGGCTCACATAAGGGGAGGGGAGGTAGAATTCAAAAGGAATAGCTCATATCTTCTCTGTTTTCATTGGATATTTAGAGATATTCTGCTTCAAGGCAGAGTGCTCTTTTTTCTCACAGCAAATATCAGGAGGTATAAAAGATTACTTTTCTTGAGACTGTGAAGTTCAATGAAATTTCTTTCCAGTCCTATTCTGGAAAGGTCTTTCAGTGTGTGCATGACATGGGTTGCGAATGTGTCCTAGCCAGGAAATTTGGTTGGATTTAAATGCATTCTAATATTCTAGATGTATTCTAATATTTCAGAGGTAGAGAAGAATATCACTGTATAGTATCTACTTTCTCTACATCATTTATAATATACAGGCAGTCCTCAAATTATGAACAAGACAGGTTCTGAAGGTTTGTTCTTAAGTTGAATTTGTTTGTAAGTCAGAATAGGTACATTTTTTAAGAGTAACTCCAACCAAAAATGTACAAAAAATGTCCGACATGTGATCCAATACAACAGCCAGCAGAGTGATCTTGTCTGCTGTGGACTCATCTTGTTGTGTTTTTAATAATAATAATAATAATAATAATAATAATAATATCCCTAGCCGCTGCAAGAAAATCGCACAAATGGACTACAAACAGAGGCACAACTCTGTGGCCCAAATGATTCATTGGAACTTATGTCACAAGTACCACCTGCCAGTAGTAAATAACTGGTGGGATCATAAACCTGCAAAGGTGGTAGAAAATGAACATGCAAAAATGCTGTGTGACTTTTGAATCCAGGCTGACAGAATTTTGGAACACAATACGCCAATACGATTATGGAAAAGAAAAAAGTTTGGATTATTGATGTCGCCATACCAGGTGATAATTGCATTGAGGAAAAACAATACGAAAAACTCAGTCGCTATCAAGACCTCAAAATCGAAATGCAGTGGCTCTGGCATACCAGTATAGGTGGTCCCAGTAGTCATCGGCACATTGGGTGCCGTGCCAAAAGATCTCAGCCGGCATTTGGAAACAATAAACATTGACAAAATCACGATCTGTCAACTGCAAAAGGCTACCTTATTTGGATCTGCACACATCATTTGAAAATACATCACACAGTCCTAGATGCTTGGGAAGTGTTTGACTTGTGATTTTGTGATATGAAATCCAGCATATATATCTCGTTTGCTGCAACGTATTATGTTTTTGTGTCAGTAAAATAATAATAATAATAATAATAATAATAATAATAATTCAGCTTTTCCTCACAGGGAAAACTCATTAATTCTTTGACCATTTTGTTTGACTTCCAGCACTATAAAATTCTTTTTTTTCCCTTTGGCTTCCTTCCCTTGTGGAGTTGGGATGACCAGACATTATCACTGGAATGGATAAGTCTAAATATAACTGTTATCCCTAACTGAAGTAGGTCCTTTGAATTGATGAGCTTTACACAAGGGTTGAATTACTAATGTCCCATTGATGTATTGGACTGACTGAAGATGAGATGGACAGTTGGATTATTAGTTCCAGCTAAAGATCCAAAACAAAACTACACTGAATGAATGCCTGAAAGAGGTAATGAGCTGAATGAAGAAAAACAAATTAAAACTGAATCCAGACAGGATTACACTCCCCCCGAAAGAAGGTGTTTGCATCTTGGGTGTGTTTCTAGATTTATCTCTCCAAGTGTCAGCCCAGGTAGATGCGAAGATCAGGAGTGCTTGCTATCAGCTTTGGCACTCCAATTGCGAGCCTTCTTAGAATTTGAGGATGTAAAGATGGTGGTGCATGGACTGGTAACCTCAAGGTTGGATTTCTGCAATGTGCTGTACATTGGGTTGCCTGTACTAAGTTCAAAAACTCCAATTAGTTCAAAACTTGGCAGCCAGATTGGTTACAGGAACATTTGTTACAAGAACTTAAAAATAAAGGTTTATTACTATATAGGGGTGAGCATATTACACTCATATTAAAGTCACTCCACTGGCTGCCAATTAGTTTCCAGGCAAAGTACAAGGTGTTCTGACCTGTAAAGCTCTACATGGTTTGGGTCCAGGTTACCTATAGGATCACCTTCTCCTGCACAATCTGCCCTTTAGGTCACTGAGGTCCTTTGTGGGGCAGCTAATCCAACCAGCCAGAACCTGACTGGTGACTGTCACGCACAGGACTTTTTCATCGGCTGTCCCACAACTGTGGAATTATCTACTGGAAGAGCTTTAGTAGCTAGACAAGGTGTCAGAATTTAAAATGCAGCTGAAGATCCATCTCTTTCAGCAGGCGTATCCAGTCAACTTTCAATCATGAGCTTTGATTTGCATTCTGTTACCACTATATGTCAATTCTGTAGCTATGCTTAGTATATGTTTTCACACACACATGCTTGTATTTAGCTATGAAATTTAGTAATGTATTGTATTTCTACATTCATTTGTTTTTGAATTTGTTCTAGGAAGTGCACAAAGGGCACTACCAATTTATGACCTTCAAGCTGGACCTGTGCAAGTGGAGATTAACAGCTGAGCATACCTTAAAGTCCCACTGAAGACACAAAAATGGGAGACATTGTCTGGGAAATTTCCAAAAGAAACAGCATCTGGCTCTTGATCCATTCTTTATTTATTTGTACATTCGCAGTGCTTAATTTTACATCCTACTGCTAACAGTTCCTTGCCTTCCATTTAATGGCTGCAATGTACATCTGTTTTATGGCCCAGATTTGCATAAGAAAAAGGAAGCCTGGGCAGTTTAATCTCCAGGATTTGGGGGATATTGCTTTGGGGTTTTCAAATGCAAATAAGACACTGTTGGGTGAAATTCCTTGAGAATTTTTCTCATTGCAAGGTCAGCCCCAGGATACTCCTTTCTTAGCTACATTGCCAAAACTGGTAGTGCAGCCAGTGGTTGGAGAGGGTCCATAGCTCAACAGGTCTCAATCACTTGTTCTGCCTTCATGAAGTCACTCTTTCAGCCCATGGGTGTGGCAGACAGCCTTTTCCCACTTAATGTTTTGCAGATACATTCAATTACAAACCTCACTATCCTTAGCATAGGAATGGGCTAGTATCCAACAATTCTGATGCCACAGCTTCAGAACCTTTCTTATAGAACCTTTCTCGCTGATACTATGAGATTTGGTCTTTGTCAAAGCTCATGAAAGGCAGAAAAAATGAAATGCAAAAATACAGACTGGGGGATGCCTGGCTGGAGAGCGGTACGTGTGAAAAAGATCTTGGAGTCCTCATGGACAGCAAGTTAAACATGAGCCAACAATGTGATGCAGCGGCAAAAAAAAAAAGCCAACGGGATTTTGGTCTGCATCAATAGGAGTATGGTGTCTAGATCCAGGGAAGTCATGCTACCCCTCTATTCTGCTTTTCTTAGACCACACCTGGAATATTGTGTCCAATTCTGGACACCACAATTGAAAAGAGATATTGACAAGCTGGAATGTGCCCAGAGGAGGGCAACTAAAATGATCCATGGTCTGGAGAACAAGCCCTATGAGGAACGGCATAAAGAGCTAGGCATATTTAGCCTGAAGAAAAGAAAGCTGAGAGGAGACATGATAGCCATGTATAAATACATGAGAGGGAGTCATAGGGAGGAGGGAGCGAACTTGTTTTCTGCTGCCCTGGAGACTAGGATGCAGAACAATGGCTTCAAACTACAAGAAAGGAGATTCCATCTGAACATTAGGAAGAACTTCCTGACCGTGAGAGCCTTTCAGCAGTGGAACTCTCTGCTGTGGTGAAGGCTCCTTCTTTGGAAGCTTTTAAACAGAGGCTGGATAGCCATCTGTCGGGGTGCTTTGAATATAATTTTTCCGCTTCTTGGCAGGGGGTTGGACTGGATGGCCTATGAGGTCTCTTCCAACTCTATGATTCTATGAAAGTTATCACATCATGTATGATGCAGATTAGTATATATTTGTGCAGAGTGTTTTCCAAGAGACCTTTTTCAGGATGACAGCAATGGAAAATTTGGGTTTTTGTAGGTTTTTTCGGGCTATATAGCCATGGTCTAGAGGCATTCTCTCCTGACGTTTCACCTGCATCTATGGCAAGCATCCTCAGAGGTAGTGAGGTAGGATGCTTGCCATAGATGCAGGCAAAACGTCGGGAGAGAATGCCTCTAGACCATGGCCATGTAGCCCGAAAAAATCTACAACAACCCAGTGATTCCGGCCATGAAAGCCTTCGACAATGGGAAATTTGTAAGACAGCATGGCCAAGAATTCTGGGAACTGTCACCCAAAAACCTAACTTCTCCTGTGTTCTGCTTCCCCATCTCCATAGAACACTCATCTGTCACCCAACAGCTTTAGAGGGGCCTCTAGGTCAATGTTTGACTGCTCTTCTTCAAACTTAAGCAGCACATATTGATTCCTACTGGAAAGAAATAAGACATTCATTTAAAAATAGTAACACGCAGCAACCAGTGAAGAAGCATTTCAGACTCTCGGGATATTCCTCTGCAGACCTTAATGTCACAAAGAGAAATGTTTCAAAGAGAGACTCTTGTGTGTGGCCACTGAAGTAGAATTCATTAGCAAATTAGTCACTATGGAATTTGGACTCAGCAAATTCTAGGAATGGCTGGCCCACGACAAAAAATAATTGTCTCTCTTTAGATGTTTATTTACAGTATTGATCTTGCTGTATCCATTCATCACTAGTGGTTATAACTCACCTAAGACGATTGCATCCTGCATTCATTTAATTAGATGCTGACTTCGTTTGTATTCTGTGTAGTGTGGTTCAGATCTTTAAACAGTTAGGTTTAGGATTATAACTTATCATTTCTTTGAGTCAGCCTAACTATGGCCCTGCCAAGTGACTATGGTAACAGGAGGATTCTGGGAGCTGTAGTACAAAAAAGTAACTTGTTCAACCTCAGATGTGGTGACACATTGTCTGGCTTTGCAGGGCTACCTAAAAAAAAAATATCACGAGAACTTCTATCACTTAAGTTTCTAGTCTGTACTCTATTTTTTATTCGTTTAATTTATCTCTCACCTTCCAAGATCCAAAAATAACACATAAAACAGCTCTGTCTGTAAGCAAAGCAATATGCCTGAGAACCATGTATGTGGGGCTGATGGGGGTAAATTGTAGGGATGATACGGAAACATGATGTATATATTCAGTTTTATCATATTTATTTACTGTATTGTTATAAGTGTTTTACTTAACGTATTATATAGAGTGTAATCGAGTTTTATCAAGCCTTTTTGTTTGGTTTGGTATTGTGATATGGCCTAAAGGCTAATCAACAAAATTTATTTCTATTATTACTATCTCTCACCATCCTGGTCATGCTGTGTTTCTCATGTAGTTAGTAGTGTCTGATACATCTCATCTCAATAGGGTAGTGAATCTACTTCAAATTTCAGTGTGAGTTATCCAAAGAGTTAAAACTATTTGGAAGGCACAGTTCAGCCCCACAAATCGCTCATTTCAATTTCAAATTAAAACCCAGAGCAATCACTGCACTGTTGATACAGAAGTAAACAGCCTCAGCAACGTGAAAAGCAAGAGGAAACCTCTTGCTCCTCTGGATCTAGGCATGGAGCTGAGATGGAAATGAGATCTTTCCAGTGCAAAAATAAGGCCCTTTCCAGCAATAGCTCAGAGATGGAGTGAAGGGCAGAGGTTCCTTTGGGTGTTTTTTAGACACCAAGGAAAAACAAATGAATATACTTCCACTACCTTTGGTTAGTTACTGGCTTTGCTGTGTAGCTGCTTTTAGTATGGGACTAGATATCCTGAAGACCCGAAGGTGAATCCCACTCAGCCATGGAGACCTAGTAGGTGACCTTGGGCAATTTGTATTTACTCAGCATCATAGAAAGGCAATGGCAAACTCTCTTTGAAAAAGTCTTGCCAAGAAAATCTTGTGATAGGTTTCCCCTATGGCAACTTGAAGATACACAACAACACATAGTAAGGGAAAGCTCAGGAGAAGGCTGCTGAGGATGGGAGCAATAGAGGAGGTCAACAATGGAAGAAATGGATGGATGGTTTGGACTGAGGAAAAGACCACTAGAAGTTGTTTAGGTAGACTCTGAGAGATGGAAAGAAGGAAACCAGAAATTGTCTTGCACTCAAGCCCATAGTGAGTGATGACAGGCCAGATGTTGACAGTTGTAAGTATTGATTCTTGTCAATTATGTGCTGATTGACACAAAGCTTATGTGAGCCTTTTAGTGCAGACTACTCTCCTCTGGCTCCATTTCTTTCTACACAGTAGAAAGCCTAAAAGGAAGTGTGCCCAAACATGACATGCAAAGTAGATGCGGCTCCTCACCTATTTATCCAGATGCCTTTCTTCAGCAATTTCCTGCAGATATGAAACACATGGGAGACTGGTTACAACCTGACAACATACCTCTAGGCAGGAAGAGAACTACATACCTACTAGGGACCTAGTTGAGCAATCCAAAAAGATACAGTGGTTGATGACATTAAAAACCACTGAGAAGCTTGTTCTCATGAACATAGCTATGATGAAATCTGGCTTGAAACCAGATCGGAAATTATTGATACGGAGCAGCTAGAACAATGGTTCTCAACCTGTGGGTCCCCTGGTATTTTGGCCTATAACTCCCAGAAATCCCAGCCAGTTTAGCAGGAGTTAGGATTTCTGGGAGTTGAAGGCCAAAACATCTAGATATGCACAGGTTGAGAACCAATGAGCTAGAGAATTGATCTTCTTGAAATTGCACATAAGCGAAACATTAAAATGCAATTATAATTTTTTTCCTGTAGTGTCAGATGCCAAAATAATTGTTTCACCAAGATAAAAACTATTCATGGGATTTATCTTTTCTTAATATATTGGTTGTGGTAGCTGGGAGAGACAGAGGTGACCTACAGGGGTTGGATTACAAATATTACTATCTGTTGACCATGCTGGTTGGGGCTATTCAGTTGAACTTAACGTTTTTCCAATCCTGCTATATATAAATGGGATACACATATTAATAACAAATATTGATGTTCTACCAATGGTTGTTTGGCCTTCAGAAATGCACACTATAGATATGATCCAGAGTACTTTTTGCACATCATAATGCTAACTACCAACTTACTTACTTACTTAGTAAGTTACTTACTTAGGTAAGTAAGTTACTTACTTACTTACTTACTTACTTAGGTGATCCCTCGTAGTCCGAGGATGTTGGCCCTCCAAGTTCGGTGTCCTGGCGGTGGGTCCGTAGGTGACTGTGGAGCCCTATTCTTGATAACTACCAAAACATGGAACAGAAAAACTCTCACACTTGCTGCATGAAAAGATAAAAAGCTAGGCAACATTTCCTCAAACAAATATAAAGTATATATTTATAGAGAGAGAGTGTATATAGTCTTTAACAGTGGGATGGCTGGATAAATATGTCAAGTAGAATTATATTACCATCTACAGTAATGTTAAGAATTACTTCCAGGATGTTTCCACTCATACCTAAAGCCTTCATCAGCTGAGGTAAAATGAATTGAAATGTTCTGGAAGTAATTGCTAGCAGCACTGAAGAGATAAGAGTATAACTTCACCTGACAGGGCTAATCTCTGTGGACGCCTCCGTTTGCCAGCCTTTAATCTTTGCGCAGATGAAAGGAGAGAAGACGTCCATGGTCCCAGGCAGGAGTGCTGCTGATAAAGGAAGCTCCTGGTTCTCCCAAAACATCCTGGGGGAAAATCTGGCCCAGATTTTGGATGTCTTTGTCAGTTTTGTCAAAAAAATTTTTTTTAAAGCAAGTATCGTGTCTGATAAGTGTTTTGCTTTCAGAATGGTTATGCCACACTATCTGAACATGTTTGAGATGTGTTGGCGGGGAGGAAGGGATCAGCAGACTTCTTCTCTCAGGCCATGGCCATGTGCCTCTGTCACTGCCCTGGAAGCAAGACACATAACAAAGATCCCTTGAATAGGAAAAAGAATAATTGCAATCTGGTGGGGGAAATCTCGACACGGTCAGCTTGAGAATAACCTACTGAGCAGATCATAGAATCATCTGTTTCAGTTTTGGTTTCTCTTAGATTGAGGGAAGTAATGTTTTGCTGTTGTTTTTTCATTCAGTCATTTCTGACTCTTCGTGACCTCATGGACCAGCCCATGCCAAAGCTCCCTGTCTGCTCTGGTCACCCCCAGCTCCTTCAAAGTCAAGCCAATCACTACAAGGATACCATCCATCCATCTTGCCCTTGGTTGGCCCCTCTTCCTTTTTCCTTCTATTTCCCCCAGGACAATAATAATAATAATAATAATAATAATAATAATAATAATGCGGTTTTCTGGCATTGTATATTTCTGCTGCTTCTGTGATTGTTCATTTGTATTTTGATTCTGTAGCCCAGTTGTCGATGGATGTCCAGAATCAGCAGCATCCACCGTAGTCCTTTTTATCCTGGGTGTTGACCGAGCCAGTATAGATTTTATTTTGGTTTGCTTCTCCATATTGCTAATGGGTTAGGTGCTCTTGGTTCCACTCCTCAGCTGAGACCTCTCTGGTTTGGTTGGACCTGCTGGTAGTTACACTACCACCAGCACAGCTCTCCACATCCTCAGAGCAGTTAAGCCCTCCACCACGACAAGGTGGCACCCATCGGGGGGTGATGCCATTGATCATATCCTCAGCTGTTGCAAGAAAATTGCACAGACGGACTACAAACAGAGGCACAACTCTGTGGCCCAAATGATTCACTGGAACTTATGTCACAAGTACCACCTACCAGCAGTAAAGAATTGGTGGTGATCATAAACCTACAAGAGTAGTAGAAAATGAACACACAAAAATACTTTGGAACTTTCAAATCCAGACTGACAAAGTTTTGGAACACAATAGGCCAGACATCACGATTGTGGAAAAGAAAAAAGTTTGGATTATTGATGTTGCCATACTGGTTAAGAGTCGCATTGAAGAAAAACAACAGGAAAAACTGAGCCATGGAATCTCTGCACTCACAGGAGAAGTGAGCAACTGTGGGAGCCAAGGAGTTTCTGCGAGAGCCAAAGTTGTGGTGAAGGGGCATCTAAGGGCCTTTGTGTGGCATATTTTTACCCCTGGGGGTCTATGGGCCACAAAACTTCCCTGAAGACCTGCATGTAGCCCATGGGCTTCTCTTTACCTTTTCATGCCCTAAAAGCAGTGAAACAATAGGCAAAGCCTTAATACAGCATTGTGGGGAGGTGAACATTTAAGAGCTATTTGGCAGGACATTTCCAGAATTGCATATCTTCTTTTAATTGTAATTTTGTTAATCATATTAATCTTTAAAATCTCTGATGACCTTACATAGTTCTTGGCGAGTGAATTACACTGACATCTTGCTATCCAGATGTAATGATTAGCATATTTTTAAAAACTTGGTTTTCTTTCAGTATTTTTTATGGTAGTTTGATCCAGTTTTACCAGGCTGAGAGCAACCTTCAGTATAGAGTTGGACTTAGGGTTGCATTCCTAATAGTTTGTATTTTAGCTGTATTCCCTCATGCACATGTGTTCTGGAAGATCTTATTCCCTGAATACAGAGAGGTAGTCTATCAGATTTGAGCCAAAATGCAGTGAAAAACAAAACATCAACAGTTGTTTAATATGTTTTTAGTCGTTCAAAATTAGCAGTACAATTTAGCAGAAGAATGAGTAGGCTTTTAAGCTTGGGCATCTATCCTTTTTGTTAATTTTCCAGCAGGAAGCCATTCCTGAGGTTGACCAACTAAAGAGCCAGGTACAAAATACATAAATCCATTTTAATCTCTCTCCTTCCCAATCCTCTTGATTTCAGAAGCCTAATATTGAAAGAAAAGAAGGCTGTTTATATTTACTTATTGATTTACTGCAGATTACCCAAAGATCTACCAGTAGTTTCCAGTCTGCTTTCTGCCACATCTGACATAGCAAGCAGCTACAATATGTGAAATAGGAAGTGGAAAGAGGATTTTGCATTTGGACCCATTCATATGTGGTTTTAATTCCTTGCATTTTTCCTATTATATATAGTATCCCTGCTTCTACATGGGATACTTCTACAGGTTTTGCTGGGTCTTCTGGCAAGATGTCCTCGATGTGTCCTCTCCTCTGCTCTCTTTCAATCTCTGGGTCCAAAGACCATTACAAAGGCAGAATAGATACCCCTGCAAGCTATAAGACATCCTATTATTTCTGTTCTCTTAACTCTGGGCCAATGGGAACAAGAATGTGCAGAAGACCACAGCAAAAAATTAAATAAATGGTGGAGGTGATGATGGGCGCCTTTGAATCCCTTGATCACCACGAGGACTTCTGGATACCCATTGTCCTGTTGCCAACCCTAATGTCAAGGGAATTACATGGAAATACCTAAACTGGGCATTTTCAAACTTTGGTTCGCAAGATATTTTGGACTTGAACTCCCAGAATCTCTCTTCATAAACCATGCTGGTTTCTAGGGAATGGCATCCAAAAAAGCTAGAGGATCAAAGGCTGAGAACTGCTGACTTTAATGAACGTGAAGTAATTGCAAGCTGTAAATATTCTGGAATACAATTTATTTTCCCATTCAACCATCCCATCTACTCTCCCAATTGTTCCCTAGTGCCCTTATTTCAAATTCTGTTGTCCACTTTATTTATTTACAATCCCTGCATATTTCCAATTTCCTATTCCTGGACTGCAACTCCCAGAAGTCCTCCAGATAGATAGATTAGATAGAGATAGATAGATAGATAGATAGATAGATAGATAGATAGATAGATAGATAGAGATCAAGAGGACTGCTGGGAGTTGCAGTCCAAGAATAGGCAGAGAAGGAAGAAAGGAGAGAAAGCAAAAGGGAAAGAAAAGGGGGGGAGGAAAGAGGAAGCGAAGGAAGGAAGGAGAGGGGGGGAAGGAAAAAGAGAAAGAAAGAAGGAGAGAAAGAGGGAGGGAAGGTTGGCCACAGCAATGCATGGCGGGTACAGCTAGTTTTGTATAAAATGTAGACCACCCTGACCTCGTGCCCTTCAGATGTTTAGGAATAGACATTTAAGACATTTCCACCATTTCTAATCACTGGCAGGGATTTGGGGAGCTGAAGTCCAAAATGGCTGAAATTATTCCCAGGTATGCAGGTTGATATAATGCAGTGAACGTTTTCAAAATAAAACATGTCCAAATAATAGCAAATGAGGGGAAAATAGGTAGAAATCCATGCTTGCTGTATATAAAAATGCTTGGAATGAAGGGCCCCACCTTGTGCTATTAAGCTGCTATCTAACCAGTGCTTTAGGAAGGCAAAAAACACTGCAGCTTACAAGACAGAAACCTGGCAATGCGAAATTTCCATTAAGATTAAGCACTGCATTAAAAATGAAATATGAAAAGTGCACATCAGGTTAATGAAATTATCCAGCAGCTACTCTCCATAATGAAACACCCTCCTGCCTTTAATCAATCAAAAGCCACCCTTGTGCACCTCCATGCCAAAGACGCTCCTTCCTCTGTAGAGTTTATACACAGAGAAGGGAGCAGAGGGGAACCAGGGAAGAAATATATTGAGATGACTACTGGTCAGGCAAACAAAAGTAGTCATCAGTCAAGAGGCAAGCAAGGAAAGCCAGACAGCAGCTTTCCAATGGGTTAATTTATCAGATTAAATATACACAAACACACAAATAAAGCAGTAATTATTCCAAAAGGGCAAGTGATAGTTCATGCTCCTGCAGAATGGTATAGCACCATTCAGCTACGTTGATGGACTTTTTAAAAAAAGTTGAAAGTGGCTTATAGAATAATTGAATAATCAATGTGTTGTTGAAGGCTTTCAATGCCAGAATCACTGGGTTGCTGTGAGTTTTCCAGGTTGTATGGTCATGTTTCCGAATGAAGCAGAGAGTGTTTGAGGACCGGGACATCCGTAGGGATACCAAGGTGCATGTTTATAGAGCTATTGTCCTCCCAACCCTGCTATATGCCTGTGAGACATGGACTGTCTACAGACATCACATGCAACTCCTGGAACAATTCCATCAGTGCTGCCTCCGGAAAATCCTGCAAATCTCTTGGGAAGACAAGCGGACAAACGTCAGCGTGCTGGAAGAAGCAAAGACCACCAGCATTGAAGCGATGGTCCTCCACCATCAACTCCGCTGGAGCGGCCACGTTGTCCGGATGCCCGACCACCGTCTCCCAAAGCAGTTGCTCTACTCCGAACTCAAGAATGGAAAACGGAATGTTGGTGGATAGGAAAAGAGATTTAAAGATGGGCTCAAAGCCAACCTTAAAAACTCTGCCATAGACAATGAGAACTGGGAAGCCCTGGCCCTTGACCGCTCCTGCTGGAGGTCAGCTGTGACCAGCAGTGCTGCAGAATTTGAAGAGGCACGAATGGAGAGCAAAAGGGACAAGCATGCCAAGAGGAAGGCGCGTCAAGCCAACCCCAACCGAGACTGCCTTCCACCTGGAAACCAATGCCCTCATTGCGGAAGAAGATGCAGAGCAAGAATAGGGCTCCACAGCCACATATGGACCCACAAGAACACTGGAAGACAATCATCCTCGGAAAGCGAGGGATCGCCTAAGTAAGTAAGTAAGTAAGTATGGCCATGTTTCAGAAGCATTCTCTCCTGACGTTTCGCTCACATCTCCCAACCTCTGAAGATGCCTGCCATAGATGTGGGCAAAATGACAGGAGAGAATGCTTCTGGAACATGACGATACAACCCAAAAAATTCACAGGAACTCATAGAATAATAGAGTTGGAAGAGACCACATGGGCCATCTAGTCTGACACCATTCTGCCATGCAGGAAAAGCACAGGAAAAGCACAAAGTACATCAATGGAAGGAGCTTCCACTACACTCCAAGGCAGGGAGTTCCGCTACTGGACAGCTCTTACAGTCAAGTTTTTCCTAATGTTCAGATGGAATCTCATTTCCCGTAATTTGAACCCATTGCTCTGATTCCTAGTTTCAAAGGAGAAAACAAGCCTACTCCCTTTTTCTTATGACATCCTTTCACATATTTATTCATGGCTATCATGTCTCCTATCAACCTAGTACACAACAAATACAAATTTTAAGAATTTCATAGAATGGAAGTAGGGCAGTTAAAGTAGTGTTAGGCTGCTAGAATTCAACTTTGTGGATGGCCTCCTAGTTAGTGTACTGGAATGATCCTACTATTAGGCAGAATAAGAAAACTCCCTCAAGCTATTACTGATGCAGGGAGACAGCTTGATAGTTCCTCCTGGTTCTCTTAGTCATTTCTCTCTCTATGAGGACAGAATTGAGTGTGCTGCATAGCCTGGCTTCATTTCTGAAACTCGTCTGCTGCTCTAAAGTATGATGGAAGAAGGTATTCTACTGTATTGAATTAAGATTGTAGCTGATGCTATCGTCAGCTTTGGTGTATAGAATGGTGGAGAGATACCATCTTGTCCACTGCACTGTCTCAGATAGCAAAATGCTCTGGGCCTTTCTGTGAATTCCACCTGCGTGAGCCTCATACCCTCCAACATTTCACAGATGTAAATTGGGACATACTTTCTCAAGCAGCATCAGAGTGTGTTGAAAATAGCAAAGATAGCAAAGAAAATAGGAAAAACACATAAGGGAAGCTGAAGCAGCTTGCTTTTGCCAGAACCTACTGGGAAGAAGAAGATTCTGCCCCAGCTCTTCTCTCCCTCATTGCTGGAGTGTATGGAGCATCAGGTCCCTTCTCAAGCACAACAAAAATGAGAAATGGAAACAACAGTGACCCTTTGGTTGATATTTAATGAAATAGCTGCAGCTTAACAGTGGAGCACATACTTTGCATGTAGAATTTCTAAGATTCATTTCCTGGCAGGACTAGTAGGAGTAGTAACAAGGCAATATGAGAGTCTCATTTTGGAAACCTCAGAAGGCTGCTGCCATTCACTATGGAGGTATACTGAAGTAAGAGGAACAATATGACTGATTTGGTATGTGGCAACTTCTTACGATCCTCATGTTACGTTCCCGTAAAGCTGCTGAGTTGGCCAAAACTAACATAAATACTAGCCACCTGCTGTTTTGATTGGACTTGGAAAATAGAGATGGATCCTAAGTGAGTGCATTTACCCTTGACATCTCTGCAAAAGGAAGTGGAATTTAGTGAGCTCGGTCAGTTATATAGATCTTTGTAATCTATGTGTCTGTTATAGAATTATGTCACATAATTGATTCCAGAAGTTTTGTTGTTTTGCACTTTTTATCCCTCCTTGCCTTGATCATGGAAAGAGAGAAGAAATTATGAAGGCCATAGAAACCCATTCTCAACCCCTTCTCAACCCCTGGACATCTTGTTCAGCAACTACTTGTTCTTTTGCTTCTCCAATTTCACCAGGTGTTGAACATACATTTGTTTATATGTCTTTGAGTCCTTAAAAGCTCAATACATACTTTCACTCACTGCATTAAAAAAGACTGCGTATAAATCCACTATCAGAGTGAATGGTACCCTGCAGAAGCCATACAACTAAAATGCCAGTAGAAATTATTAAGCATGACATAATGTACAAGGTTTTTTATTGTACATTTATGGAGTCCTTCTCTTTCCTAGTAAAACAATACAGTTGCATATAATTCACTGGAAACAACCATATACAGCAGTGGTGGCAAACCTATGGCACTTGTGCCACTTAGAGCCCTCTTTGATGGCACGCACGTTTTGCCCCAGCACACAACTATTGCCACCTCACTTCAGGGTTAACCTCTTCTTCCCTGCACCTGCTGGAGACTCCTCCTCTCCCTCTTCTCAGCAGTGTCATCTCCTTCCCTCAGTCCCTCCCTAAAGGTAAAGGTAAAGGTTTCCACTGTCATTAAGTCAAATCGAGTCCGATTCTGGGGGGGGGGGGGGGTGTTGCACATCTCAATTTCTAAGCCAAAGACAAAACAACCACAATTTCTGTATTTGGAATTACATGTTGATTGTGCTGCACAATCTTTGTGCTGAATGGCAACCACATATAACTGAATGTTCAACCAAATTTACCACTGAATGCACAACTGAAGGCAAAGTCAAATGCACAGAAAAGAGAATGCCACCTCTAATTTGAGCATAGCCAAATAGTATGTCTCCATTGAGAATGTGGTGCACATTCACACAGCACACGCCACTTCATTTCCATGACTTTGAAATGTGTGTAGCCAGGATTTTGATTTGGGGGGGGGGGCTGAGTTTGATTCGGGGGGGGGGGGGCTGAGTCTGAGTGAAAGATGGTCTACCCTAGCAAACCTTTTGTATCGTTACCCCAATACCCCCATGCATATGGGATATACTGAGCATGGTGATCAGATCATGATATGAATAAACGGAACAGTCTAAATAATATACCAGTAAGGCCTTTTCGCAGACCACTATGAGAATTTCAGGGGGGGGGGCTGAAGCCCCCAAAGCCCCCCACCCCCACCCCCGGCTACATGCCTGGTGTGTGAGCATTGCACTTCATATGAAATAATCCAACCTTTTTATATAGCAGAATGTATGCATGGGTAAGACACTGAATGAATGCAAGTCACAATCCCACGATGCTAAAAGCTCTGCTCCAAACTTTTGTAATGACAACAACATTGGCTGTAATGACAAGAACAAATCCCGTACCCTTGTGATTAGAGCACAAGCTACCTGAGCCACCAGGGTGTCACTGCCTCATTTAAAACCTGGATTAATAGGATGGTCAAAATAGTTACAACAAAGGCACATTTCTGTTAGATTTTTCCCTATCCGAAATTGGTGCAGTCACTGGTGCATATCTGGAAGACATTGGACTGGGGAAGTGTGGTCTATTGACATTTCCTCCTTCATAAACCTCACAAATATTTTAAAATATCTGAAACAAGAGTGTAGGGGTGTATCCAGACAGCCTTTTTATTGCGGTAACTCCCACAATAATGAAGGGGCTGTCTAGATGACATCCTGGACAATCCTGAATTAATTTGGAATTAATGGGAAACCCTGGTTTGTAGCGAATTAATTAGATAGTGAATTTATTCTACACCTTCTTGGAAGGCGCAGCATAAGCCTACTATTCTAAATTAGTCCGGAAAACTGTGGGAATTCCCACCACCCTCTCCCAAAGCCCCCAAACCCCATTGAAAAATAAAGAAAACTTACCCGGCCTCCAGTACAGTCTTGGAACAGCTCTGATGGTGCATAGTAGTGAGTAAAGGATTACTCCCCCCCCCCCACACACACACACACTCTCCCGGTGCATCTGTTCTATGTGCTGGAAGAGCTGCTCCAAGACTGCAATGGAGGCTGGGTAAATTTTATTTACTTTTCAAAGGGGTTTGTAGGCTTTGGGGGAGGATGGGGGGTCCGGACTGGCTGGAACCGACCTTAGAAAGAAATAATGTGTTTTCCTGTGTACCAACATGAATTCCTAGACTCAGTTTTTTCTCAAACTCATATTATCATAGTAGAAAATTACAGGAGTGGGTTCCTGCTTAAGAGAAAAATACACATTTTCCTAAATAAAAAAGTGACATCTCTTTTCACAAGAAAGCCAACTCTCCTGTTTACATGTAAGGCCCGTATTCATGAAGAAAGACTTTGAACAAAGCAATAGGGAAAACACTTAATATTTCAGAATCTCAAATTCACAAAGTCAAGCAAAATGTGGCTAGGATTTGCTTTAAACTCTTATAGTGGGTGGGACTGTCTGCCACCACGGTACATGACCGTACATAATGCGATTATATGGCTGTTGGATTAGCTGCATAATTGTTCTTTTTTACTTTGCCGCTTTATAATTGTGTTCTTTAAACAATCTCATCTTTTATAGAAAGGAAAGGGATTAATTCTCCTTCCCCTTTGGCTGAGAAGGTAACCTTCAAAATGTGATCTAAAATTAAACCACTATGAGGAAGAATTTCTAAATCTTCAGAAAAATGGGTACGAGCTACTTGATGCTTACTGTACGAGTCTAGAAAGTTTTGTCAAAAAGCAACTCAAAAAACCTGGATCAACTTATCCATGGGTCAATGTAAGTGCTATACCTTAGGTAAGGTAAAGGTTTTCCCCTGACATTAAGTCCAGTTGTGTCCGACTCAGGGGGTTGGTGCTTATCTCCATTTCTAAGCCGAAGAGCGGGCGTTGTCTGTAGACACCTCCAAGGTCATGTGATCAGCATAACTGCATGGAGTGCCATTCCCTTCCTGCTGGAACGGTACCTATTGGCCTACTCACATTGCCACTAGGTTGACAGAAGCTGGGGCTGACAGCGGAAGCTCACACCGCTTCTTGGATTCGAACCTGTGACCTTTCGGTCAACAAGTTTAGCAGCTCAGTGGTTTAACCCACTGCACCACCAGGGGCTATACCTTAACTCCTACCAAAAAAGGAACCATTCCCTTCTCCTTTAAAGGTCAGAGCTCAGTCTATCCTGCGAGAACCTAAAACAGAACCTTAAACTCATTTTCATCAAGTGCCACATCAGCCTTATTATTGCCTTCAAAGTACCATTGAATCCATGTTCAGAGTATCTTTGGATATACACGGCCAACTATAATTTTAGGTACTCATTAGTTTTTACCCAGTTTGGGTCCCCAGTTGTTACTGAAAACAACACCAGTCACTTTTGATTATCTGCCATATGGACTGAGGATAATAGGAATTGCAGCCCAACAGCACTTAAGGCTTTGAGGTTGGGGAAAAGTTAAAAGTATATTTTAAAATCAGACATCATATCCACAAACCCATTATATTTTGACTAAACAGAACCAACTGTAGCCTTCCAGATGTTACTGAGGAATACATGAGTTGTAGTCCAGCACCTGTAGAGCCACATAAAATGACACTGCAAGTTGAATCGGCTTCTGAGCATTGTGTTTGACACATGTGACCTAAAAAAAAGCACCAATATATACATAAGGAAATTTTTCCCTTCTCTAAGTTAGGTAGAGTAAGACCTTGTTGAATGTCTGGGTGGAAAACTGGCAGCAGGTTGACCTGAAGGTTGGCAGTTTGAATCCATGAGATGGGGTGAGCTCCCATCTGTCAGCTCCAGCCAACCTAGCAGTTCGAAAACATGCAATATGAGTAGATAAATAGGTACCGCTTCTGCAGGAAAAAGGCAAGGAGATTCTCCAAGCAATCTTGCTGGCCAAACAAGTAGGAGGTGACAACACAGGCTCCTTGGCTTGAAAATAGAGAAAGCACCTCCCAGTGCCAGAGATGAGCACTGCCTCCAGAAGCCGGAAATGAAAGGAGAAGCCTTTGCCTTTGTTTGTGTTGGTGTGTCTCATTGCATATGATTGTAAAGGCATTGAATGTATGCCTATTTTTGTAAATGGTGTAATCTGCTCTGAGTCCTCTAGGGGAGAAGGGCGGAATATAAATAAAGTGTATTATTATTATTATTATTATTACTACTACTACTACTACTACTAAGGAGCCCCCGATGGCGCAGTGGGTTAAAGCCCTGTGCTGGCAGAACTGAAGACCGACAGGTCGCAGGTTCGAATCCGGGGAGAGGCGGATGAGCTCCCACTATCAGCTCCAGCTCCTCATGCAGGGACATGAGAGAAGCCTCCCACAAGGATGATAAAACATCAAATCATCCGGGCGTCCCCTGGGCAACGTCCTTGCAGACGACCAATTCTCTCACAACAGGAGCGACTTGCAGTTTCTCAGGTCGCTCCTGACATGACAAAAAAAATATTATTATTACTTTCCAGTGAGGCTGCAACATCCCTGTAATGTCTTTGGGAATGTTATTCTTTGCTTAAGAACATTTTGGAAAATGTTGAGGGAGGTTGTAGCAAGAAAAAAGACGCCCTGTACAGTTCCAAAAATACTATTTATATTAGTTCAAGGATGTCCATTTGTACTGAATACAGGTTCTGGAATGAATCTGCTAAATATGTCGATGATGCATAAATACTGGAATGTAGTATATTGCAAATGAGACCATTGGTATAGGGAATGGAAGGAAACCATTTGCGGAAGAGATGAGAAGTTTGATTATTGTCATGTGACATCAAGTCAATTTCTACTTATGGTGATCCTGGGAATGAGAGACCTCCAAAATATTCTTTGATCAACAGCTAAGTTTTGGTCTTGCAAATTTAGAGCTACAGCTTGCTTTTTTGCTTTTTTCTTTTGTATCAATCTATTTGCAATGCGGTCTTCCCTCATTTCCCAGCATTATTATATGTTTTCAGTATGCACCACATTTTCTCGTGAAATGTCCAAAGTATTATATTTTCAGTTTTATCATTTGACTTCTAGTGAGAGCTGGATTTGATTTGCTCTTGGGGGCGTTTATTTGTCTTTTTGGCAATCTATGGTATCTGTAAAACTCTCCTCCAGCTCCATGTTTCAAATGAGTGGATTTGATTCCTGTCATTTTTCTTCACAATCCAATTTGTTCATCTGTATGTAGAAATAAAAAAATGCCTTCGCATACACAATCTTGATTTAGGTGTTACAACAATATATCTTAAGGATCTTATCTAGTTTCTTCAGGGCTACTCTTCAAAGTCTTAGTCTTTTTCTGATTTCTTGATTATGTTCTCTGCTGTGTTGAGTAATGTCTGAGCCAATGTATGGAAAATCTTTTCACAATTTTCTAGATTCATAATCAACTTTAAAGCCCTGGTAAATTTTCTGTGGTCATTACTTATGTCATCTTATCATTCGGCTGCGATATTGCTCTTTAAATTTTCCCTTAGCTTTCATTATTAGTCATTCACATTTTTGTTGCTTTTTGCTAGTAGTATAGTGTCATCTGCACATTTTAAAGTAGCTGAATAACCAAATTGACTCATTAAATTAAATGCAGCCTTGGGGATTTTTTAAATTTTGCTTTCTGCTCACCTAACGGTGTCAGAGACACAAAATATTAAGTGCTTCATCCTTGATGTAGTGGATAGCTTCCATATTAAGAATAATATTTATGAATGTGTACTGTACAGAACCAATGAACACTTGTGGTCCTCTAGAAGACCAGTCCCCATCTTCAAGCTATCCTCCCTGATTGCCTAGAGCTCATGTAAAGCTTCTTGCTACAGCTAACATTTGATTAAGGTCATGGCATATCCTCCCTATACAATATGACTACCATATCTATGGGAGTGGTGTCTGCAGTCTCATTTATTCAAATTCATCAAAATACATACTCTTTAGATATTTTCTAGATTCTCCAGTGTAACGTTATGGTATTTTTGGGCTGGAAACATTCCATTTCAATATAGCTTGCTATTATCCATGATTTTGTGTATCCATATGAAATCTGTGAACATATCCCACTCTAGTTACAGGGCCTATGCTGTAGTAGTAGCTAGAGAGAATACTAGGAAAGCTTTATTATTCACCTGATTGCAAAAATGATGTCAGTTATCATGTGTGAGTAAAGACATCTCACAGTTCATGCAGATTTTTAGGACCATAATTCCTGGAAGTCTTTAGTATTGCTACCGAGTCACTCTGTTGCCAGAAGGGCAGTCACAAAATGCAGTGGAAACAGAACCATTCAAATGGGTTCCATCTTCATCACTTTTGAGAGTGGTTTCAGTCAAGTAAAATCCTAGTAGAGTTATAAATTTATAGGAAGCAAGAGTGCTTAGTCATGAAACCAGATATATAATTTTCTTCTTCTTCCTTCTTCTTCCTTCTTCCTCCTCCTCCTCCTCCTCCTCCTCCTCCTCCTCCTCCTCCTCCTCCTTCTTCTGCAATCCCTAGTTGTCTGAGTAAGATTGCCCTCCAAGTGCGGTGTCCTGGCGGTGATATGTAGGTGACTGTGGAGTCCTATTCTTGACCTGCATGGGCATCAGTTCCCAGGTAGAAGGAGGTCTCAGTCGGGGTTGGCTTGACGTGCCTTCCTCTTGGCACATGTCTCTCTTTTGCTCCCCATTTGTGCTTCTTCAAATTCTACAGCACTGTTGGTCACAGCTGACCTCCACCTAGCCAAGGCTTCCCAGTTCTTGGTGTCTATGCCCCAGTTTTTAAGGTTGGCTTTGAGCCCAACTTTAAATCTTTTTTCCTGTCCACCAACTTTCTGTTTTCCATTCTTGAGTTTGGAGTAGAGTAACTGCTTTGAGAGGTGGTGATCAGGCATTCGGACAACGTGGCTGGTCCAGCGGAGTTGATGGCGGAGGACCATCACTTCAATGCTGGTGGTCTTTGCTTCTTCCAGCACACTGACATTTGTCCGTCTGTCCCCCCAAGAGATTTGCAGGATTTTCCAGAGGCAGCGCTGATGGAATCATTTTAGGAGTTGCATGTGACGTCTGTAGATGGTCCACGTTTTGCAGGCATATAGCTTGCAATTTCTGTTAAACCAGGCATGTGGAAAACGTAGCCTAAGGGCTACATGGGGCCTGAAATCCATTTTGAGCCCTCTTGGAAATTTTCAAAGCCCCTGGATCTGAACATTACTATTATTATTTTTTCTCCAGATGAATTTGTTGTTTATTCGTTCAGTTGCTTCTGACTCTTCGTGGCCTCATGGACCAGCCCACGCAAGAGCTTCCTGTCAGCCATTACCCCCCCAGCTTCTTCAAAGTTGAGTCAGTCACTTCAAGGATAACATCTATCCACCTTGCCCATGGTTGGCCCCTCTTCCCTCTTCCTTTCATTTTCCCCAGCATTATTATCTTCTCAAAGGTATTAATTGTTTATTTATTTACAGTATTTATGTTCCACCCTTCTCACCCCAAAGGGGACTCAGTCCATGAAGGGGACTCTGGAGGGATTGGGCCAATATGATGTCATTGGGGAGGGAGTTCCACAATCGAGGGGCCACCACTGAGAAAGCCCTGTCTCTTGTCCCCACCAGTTGCACTTGTGAGGGGGGTGGGACCAAGAGCAGGGCCTCCCCAGCAGATCTTGAAGCTTTAGTTGGCTCATAAAAGGAGATACATTCTGACAGGTAAATTGGACCAGAACTGCTTAGGGCTTAGGCCAAATCCAGCACTTTGAATTGGGCCAGATAGCAAACTGGTAACTAGTGGAGCTGATGTAATAGGGGGATTGTACGCTCCCTGTATGTCACTCCATTTAGAAATCTGGCTGCTGCCCGTTGGACTACTTGGAGCTTCCAGAAGTCTTCAAAGGCAGCCCCACTTAGAGTGTGTTGCAGTACTCTATATGAGATGTAACAAGAGCATCTACCACCGTGTTAGCAGGATGCACATTGAACACAATTTTCAACAACTGAAAGAAGCTGAGGACAAAGGGGGAAAGGATGAGGAGAAGTAAAATAATCTTATCAAAAGCATATGAAAAGTGAGATGGCAGAGGATTAATTGGGACTATCCCAAAAAATTCAAGAGTGTTTCTGAGTATGCTGTCCTTATGGATGACCCCCCCCCCCCCGCCCCCGAGTTTTGGCAGCTCTTAAGATTTGCTTTGTGGTGATTTGATAGATTCTTGTTTCATTTCAGACAAATCCCAAATCTGTTAAAATCTGCCCAATTTGGATTCATCCGAACCAAGTGGATACTCTTGATTATTATTCCTGTAGCAGATGGACGGCTGAGATCCATCATCAAACACATGGCAAAGCAATCCTGGGGTATTCTACTGCAGGTCAAATGGAAGAGCTGGGAATATTTCTTCAGATAGCAAATGCTCTGTATGGAGAAAATGATTTGTCTTTCTCATGTACTCTGTAGAGCTGTGTTTTCCTTTTTTTCCCCTCTCCTGAGGAAATATTCACATTGGTACAATTCAGCGACTGGTTTACCACAGGATTTTCTATTTGTGTAGATAGAGTGAATTACATAAGTGAGCTCATGTCTGCAGTGAGAATTAAACTTGGACCTGCCCAGATAACACTAGTCATGGTTGTTAGCCTCACTAAGCACAAATATGTATGAATAAAAAAGCAATAGCATTTAATACAATATTCCTCATTTGTAGCTGGCTCTATGAGAGTCCATCATGCAACAACCCCTGTCATCTAATACAAAGCTGTATAAAGCAATGTCTTTAAACTGTAATTGACATCCTCCCTTTTAAGTTATCTCTCTGCAGAGGAGAGGCCATTATTACTGCTTCACTCTGGCATTAGTTTTTTAATCAGCCACTTTCCTCCTTCTTTTTTCCTCTGCTCTTAATAACTCAAGAGTATTTCGGCACCCTATTGTTCTTTGAAAAGTATGGTGCTACCAGCCACATAGTTTGGAATTTGCTGAAGATGGAGGAATTTGTTTAATCTTCTAAACTTTCACATTTTTGCATCCAATATGTGAATATTATGTTAAAATCTGCATGGAAAATATTGGATGCATTTTACTATGTTGGATAATTTTTTGCACACATTTTTGAGCAGATAACTGCATAACAAAATTCAGAGAAATAAAAAAACTAGAAGATATAGGTTAGTTTGCTCATGTATTCATTCAGGAAATTTGATTGAGATTGTGTGGTCTAAGGCTTTAGTGGCCAGAATTACTGGGTTGTTGTGAGTTTTCCGGGCTGTACGATCATGTTCCAGAAGCATTCTCTCCTGATGTTGCACCCACATCTATGGCAGGCATCCTCAGAGGTCGTGAGGTCTGTTGGAAACTAGGCAAGTGGGGTTTATATCTCTGTGGAATGTCCAGGGTGGGAGAAAGAACTCTTGTCTGTTGGGAGCAAGTGTGAATTTTGCAATTGGCTAGCTTGAAGACAGCAATTTTGCTATTTTATTTAAGTGACAGCATTTTGTTATGCTAATGGGACTTGAGAATCCATGGATTTTGGTATCCTTGAGTGGGGTATGTGTGCCCTGGAATCAAATTCCAGTGGATACCAAGCATTCACAAGTTAACAAAGCATTCACAAGTTAATAACTTTGTATATCATATTTCTCAATTATATCTTGCAGATCTTATTTCTGCATCAGTAGCTTCAATAATGTAGAACTTTATCACATAGTACTGCTATCCCATGCCATTTGCATGAACAGGGAAAGCAGCAACTTATTGGCATGGTGACACTTGTTATTGGTCTGCTAGAAGGATCGCACAACTGCAACACTTGTGAGCCCCACAGCCACATCTCCAGATGAGAAATGTAATTCAGCCCTCTTGCTTTTCCATTTCTCCTATTTTATTTTTTCAATTAGCTAAAGACATTTCACAATTCTGCAAAGTGGATTTTTTTAAAAATACAATTAGGGGGGAGTTGGAGAGAAAGACAATCCTGCCCCCTGACATCACTGACATAACAGAAGAAAAGTGCCTCAGATCACCGCAACAAGCAGATTGTGTCACCATGGCATTATCAGGGGCTAGTGATGGGTAGACTTGGGTGCAGATCTGTTTGGAGCTGGTATGAAGAACAATACTGGCCAACTTGCCACCGGAAGTACAAAGAAGTTACAACACTACTCGGTCTTCTGTGGAGAAATTTGGCCAGTGGGCCATCAAACCTAGTAAAGAATCAGTAAAGTGTAACAGTGGTGTGTGTGATGTCGAAGTGCATCGGACTTTGACAGTTAGCAGGAAGGAATGGTGCTGCTCCTGGAGAAGTTAGAGAGTGGAGCCAGAGGGGAGATAGGATACCTTTTGGGAAATGGTTTGAAGGAGATTTTATATCTAGGAAAGAAAAAAAATCCTAAAAATCAGGGGATGCCCGAAACATTTTGAAACTTGGTGGGCTAATAGTGGTAGATGTACCCTCTAAGTTTGGTGATTTCCATCCAGCTAGCCCTAAATATGAGGGGAAAGGGAGCCTGGGAAGCCCACCCATCACTGCCAATAGACCGAAAACAGCTGGTTTTCCAGCAGCGGAATGAAAATGCCTTTTCGGGATGTGTACAAAGATGGATATGGTGGTCTTTTGGTATCTGGTAAGCAGAAACAGATCGGGATTCACCTGAAATACACAAGAAATACACAAGATTGGTTTTCCCATCAATAGCAGAAGACAGCCTTGTTGCAAGGAGATGGTGGATTGGCAACACATCACACAGCATTGTGAAATAGTAATTGTCCTTGTTTCTGTGCTAGTTTTCCACTACTGTGTGAAAGTCCTTAATCAGTTGAATATAGAACACTGGTGCTTGCCAGCAGAAAATTTATTTCTGTAGAAATATTCCTTCTATCCTGGTGTAATGAATTAGTTGAAATGTTGATAGGCCTGTCTAGAGCATAACACTTTAATACTGACTTTTGAGTAAGTTGTTGTTTGACAGTAATTCAAGAAATCCATGATGACTGCTGTTGCACTTTCTAACATCATTCATTTTTATGTTCAAAAAGTTTCCTTCGAGAAGCTGCTTTAGTGGATAAGGTAGACATTAATTTCCCCAGGCAATTTACCATTCCCAGAAAGTACCAAACATTTTTTTCTTGGAGCTGTGGCATGATTTCACTGCTTTGAACTTTCTTTTATCTGCATAATTCCATTACCAAATGTAGTGGTTTAACCTCTTAAGTGAAGATTGTCCTTCCCACAAATGTCATCTCTGTAATCGTATGTTCTTTTATCTATGTCTGTTTGAGGAATATTTTTTTACTGCTCAGCTTCAGATTTACAATCGCTGTCTCCTTTGGTGGCACCTAAAATTATGACAACACTAACAATTTAAAAATCGCAATGGTAATAGTAAGAGTGATGGTGATATTATCCATAATTGTGTTCTGGAAACAATCTTGGTGCAGTGAAATAGAGATGCTATACATTCTTGGCACACCATACAGTTCAAATGTGATTAATATTATACAGAATTTAATATTTTGATCTTCAACAAGCCTGAAATTGTCAAAGACTTGTAAAGCTTCTTCCTTTCCCCTATGAACATATGCACACTGCCTACAAGAAATTGTTGATTTAATTTTAGCACATAGGGGGAGTGCTTTAGATCAATTGCAGAGCCCACGCTTTACATACCAAAAGTATCTTTAGTTAAAAGGAATTCAGAAAAAAAAAGCATTTGCTTAGAATCCTGGAGACTTACTGCTTGTCATGATAAAATAGATGGCCCAATGGTCCTACTTAGTATAAGGAAGTTTCCTATGTTCAAATATTGTTTCTTTGGCCCTTGCTGCTGCTACATACAGTTTACAGGATTCTTTTTAATTGTTTCCTGTCAAGGAAAGCTGCAACATATTTAAGACCAAGCATTTCTTAACAAGTTTGGGAACATTGTTGCTAAATACCAGATTTGACCATAATAGAACAATTACCCTCTATGACCTGGTTAAGGGTGAAGGAACTGACTGAGGCTGGGTATTACTGAAGCTGTGATGGATGAGCTTAATGGAGCAGACCTCTCACAGCTTTGTCCACTTGGGTACTCAGTGCAGCACTAGAATGGAGACAGGGATTGGACAGAAATTACAATCATCATAAAAGATTTCTTTATACTTATTCTTTTCCGCTTTCTTGGGATCGATTCCAGTTGATGAGGCTTAATGATGTTGACAAGACACTTGAATCAGTTTGGGCTACTACATGTAAGTGGGACTATTGCCCATCTTAATTGATAAAACCTAGCAGAGGCCAATTTATGGGTGGCTTTAGGGGTTAATAAATGTTTCATTGCATCAGGAGGAGGTGCCTACTACCTTGAAGGAGGCTGTGGTGTGCCCTCTTCCGAAGAGGATCGTCTTGGAACCAGATGTACATGAGAACTACTGCACTATGATCAATATTCCCTAAGCCAAGGTACTTAAGCGTGTGGTGGCTGAGAAACTTCAGATGTTCTTCGAGAAACAGATTGTGGTGCAGCTGGCTGAGTGTTAGCTGCATTAAAATCACTCTGACCAGAAGGTCATGAGTTCGAAGCCAGCCCGGGTCGGAGTGAGCTTCCAGCCAATTTTGTGTAGCTTGTTATCGACCTTTGCAACCCGAAAGACAGTTGCATGTGTCAAGTAGGAAAATTAGGTACCACCTATGTGTGGGGAGGCTAATTAACTAATTTATGAGGCCATAAAAAGACTCCAGCAAAAAGCACTCCAGCAAAGCATGCGGGGAATGCAGAAGTACTTCATCAGTGTCGCAGATGGACGATGAAAGTGACAGCTCCCCTAGTGGCCAGAAAAAGTTAAATAGCCTCTGTGTATGTCTATATATGTTGTATGTCTAATTGACATTGAATGTTTGCCATATATGTGTACATTGTAATCCGCCCTGAGTCCCCTGCGGGGTGAGAAGGGTGGAATATAAATGCTGCAAATAAATAAATAATAAATTATCTGGGCCCATTAGTTCCTCTATCTAACAACCTATTACTGGGAAAAGATATGGGGAGTGCTACCTTGTTGATCTTGCTGAACTTCTCAGTGGCTTTTGATACCATTGATTATGGTATTGTCGTCAAGCCACAGCACCCCACTCGCTAATTATATTTTTGGACATTAACAAGACTTCAAGCAAGAGATATAAATTTTCCTTTATTTTTAAATCCTTTCCACTCTTTTGAAGTTCTGCTATATCGAAGCCGCTGGAGGCTCCAGGAGGACCCAGCAGTAACTGTACCCCAAACTATATAAAAACCGAACCCTTTTATAAATGTACTAAATTATCATGATGATTATTATATTTATTTAAACCACGCTTTATCTCTCCTGAAGGAAACTCCTGATACCTTTTATTACTTGTAGTACTTGTGTACTGTATGAATTCGTAAATGTATCAAATGTACTGTGAAAGCATCAGTTCCCTCAATGCCCCCTATTTACATAGGCTTCTATGAATGGAGATCACCAAGCTATTACAATCTCCTTTTTTGCATGTATGAAAGGCAGGTGATTCCTTTATCACCAGGACTGTATTTATACTGTTTACCTGTTTAAATGTAGTTCCCATGGAAGAGATGGCTAAAACAAAGAGGAATACTGTGAAGGGAACCTCCGCCAATGGTAATGAAGCTGCCACCAAATTGTAAAGAGACGCTACCAATTAGTGAGGAAGCGCCTAGGTTTAGGAGAGAGGAGCCACTGATTTGTAAAAGGCTCTGGTATTAAAGTCTCTGTTTGTGTTGTGAGGTAATTTTGGTAGAGTGGGTGCACCGAACGTAGAATTAATGGAGATGAGGCAGTTTTAAAAACCAAAGAGAACAAGTTTATTTTTAAACAAAGCGTATGGTTGCAGTATGAAGATGTTAAGCTTGGCAAATACTTGATGGTTACATGTAACTTGGTTGCGATACAATTCAGACTTTCGATGTTACAACTTATGAACTCTTGCTGTGGTGAAGCACTTTATTAACCAGTGTTCCCTGCAGTGAATAGTCTCTCTGTTTGATCTATCTTTGATCAAACTACAGATCTCTAGTCTTTTTCCGACTAACGATCTTATCAAGCCTCTGTTAGTTCTTTCTAACTAAAGCAACTAACCAGGTTTTCCCCTTCAGCTTCCTAGCTGAAGAAATCTCTGCTATTCACGAACACTAAACCCTGACTCTTCACTTCTTCACTCCTTAGAGTCTAAAACCTGACTCTGCTTCTCTCTCAGAGTCTCCAGCCTGACTCTGCTGCTCTCTCAGAGTCTCCCGCCTGACTCTGCTGCTCTCTCAGAGTCTCCAGCCTGACTGACTCTAACTGTCACTTTTCAAAACCTTCACTCTCTAAGCTCCTCCCACCTCCTCTTCTGCCTCGTTTCCATGGTAACACATTTCTCACAGCTAGGCCGCTCCAGCCTTAGGGCAACCGATGCAAACATAAATACAGTTATAAGCATATTATTATAGACACTTCTGTACAAATACATTCGTCTTTTGAAAGGATAGCCAAGCCTCTGGTTACCCAAGATTACCACCTTTTGTTTTCCAGGTCTTGCACCTTTGTTTTCTCGGAATTGGACACTTAAATCAATCAACGAATCATCTGAATACCCATGTCATCATCCTCTTCAATTTCACAGCCTCTATGGAGGGAGCTCTGCAATGGACTGGACCCTTCCAATCAATAATCAGTTGTTCTTTCTCCCATCATGGGGATCCCCTCCTCCAGTCTGTGATGAGAGGGAAACACCCAGCCAATTCCTGCAGGGATCCTAACCAGCTTTCTTCTCAGCCAATAGGAGGAGGCATGGGAAGTCTGAATAGCTGTCAACAGTGTATAAAGTGTTTTGTATTTTTCTCTGAAGATGTGCTTGTACATTTTAGAGCTGTGACTCAGTACTTACATCCCTTTTGGCCAAATTGTAATAAACCTCTGTAGTTTGCCTTCAAGGCCTGAGTGCTTTATTCTCTGTCGTGGTTGATCTGGTTTAGCAGAAGCTCACCGGAACTTCTTAACTGTGGTCCTAGCTGAAATCACCATAGTGTCTTACTGAATTGACTCTGTTAGATGGGAGTAGGAGGCACTGTGGTTCTGCTCTTATATATGGGATTGGCCCCAGAGAATAGATCTGGGAGATTTCTTTTTGGTCCAATGACTATTTAGCTGTGGTCCATCTTGCCTCCTATACTGCTCAATATCTACCTGTAGCTACTAGGGAACTTATTAAAGGGGCTTGGTGCAGGGTGTCATTTATATGTTGACATCCAGCTCAATTTCTTCTTGTTGTCGGAGTCAGCTGGGTCTCTGCAGGTGCTGGACCAATACCTGGTTGCTGCAATGAGCTGGATGCCAGCCAATAACCTGAAGCTGAATCCTGATAGGATGGAGGCTCTGTTCACTTGTCCTTTTCCAGTCTGGGAATTGGGTAAATCCTGGATAGGGTTGTACTTCCTTGGTGGGAGCAAGTGCATAGCTTGCAAGTATTCTTGGATACATCTCTGTCACTAGAGATCTAGATGAACTCTGTGGCTCAGAGTGGTTGGAATCAGTTTTGTCCATTCAACTAGCTATTGTTGTTCTTTGATAGAAATAACTTAGCCACGGAGTTCGATGCAGTAGTAACTTATTTGTTAGACAATCTACATGGAGCTGCTCTTGAAGATAACTAGGAAACTACAACTAGAGTCTAATGAAGCAGCCAGACTGTTGTTGGACATATCGAACGGAAACCACATGCTGCTGGTTTTAAATGATTGCCACTGATCGACAATGAGCTTCTAGGTTCAGTGGTAATAGCATTTAAAACACTAAATATGGAATATATATCTTCTCTGTGCACTCTTTTTCTAGATTTCTACTACCTGAAACTGGAGCCAAAAGCACCTCAATTCTTCTTGCTTCTGATGCCATGACATGGTTTCACGGAGTACAGAAACTGTGGATAATTAAAGCTTTAAGCTACTAAGATTAAAAAGAAGAAATATATTCTCCATTTCTGTAATTAGCTCAGCTACTTGCAGTTTCTCATGGGGTTTTCTTCAACAATTTCACTTTCCATAACACAAGGGGTGTGAGGAAGTGTCTTGCCATGTTTGAAGTACTATCACAACACTCTCAGCCACTAGGTTACTCCTTCTCTTGAACACTCTCAGCCACTAGGTTACTCCTTCTCTTGATGCTTTCCTGAAGCGGCTAGCAAAGCTCTAAGGGAGAACTCAGTGAAAAGCCCTCAAACCAATTCTTCTTCCCATACCATTTTATTCCTTTTTAAAGGGAAGTATGATTCATCACCGAGACTAAAAGGAGCCACACATATGGAAGATGCATAAGGTCACCTACAGTAATTGATTATGTTGGATGTTCTGGGAGCAATAGGAATCTGTCTTCTTATGTAAACCTTTCTTCTAAGTGCTCATATATCTTTTGTTATACTGTTGAGGGCCGATTGCTGCTGTAGGAAAAGGGACTGCTGGGAATAACCGTATCTTCAGAAGATGGAAAGTATAGGTCTCTCAAATATTGCCAGAGAGATTAGAAAACTGGAGTATGTATTCTCCTGCTGACATCATGTTGGAAATGCAATCAGCATGCAGCCAGGATAGCTAGACACAGGCTGAGATTTCATTTTCATTATTTGATTTTCTAAAATGGCAAACAAATCCCATACATTAGTCTGTTGAGGGTGAAGGAATGACAGGCCTATGTTGGCGTTTCTTTATTTTGTCCTTGTTGTCATGCAGGAACCTTGAGTTTAGCATCCATATTAAGTGTACATGTTGAGTGTGGACCTGTTTCTGCTCCCCCCCCCCCCCCCGGTCAAATTATTAATAGACTATAGCTGGAGCAATAGCAGAAAACAGCTGCTGTGAATGGGAACCTGCTGTTCCCCTAAGATTTATTATGCAAACCATTGAGGATATGGAGGAGCCCAGCAGCAGCTTCTGGCACCTGGGATACTTTTAACAACCATCTTTCCCTTTTTACTAGTTTATCGCAAAGTAACTGTTCAATAAACATGCACTGTGATGCATTTGCCTCTATGTCTGCTTCATTGTATTTTCTTTGCTTTCTGAGTCTTTCTCTTCCACTTTTGCCTCGTGCAGCCAGCCCCGGTAGCCACATGGCCACACAGCCCTCACTGCCCACATAACGGGACTTCCTTCCTTCTTTCCTTCCTATTACGACTTCCCTGTACCCCAACTAACCCCTTAGCCAACTTTCACCCCTGTGGATGTCCAGGCCTCCAGATCATTGGGTCCCCCTCGGTATCCATGGGCTCCTCTCATGTTTATAATGTATTATTTTGTGTTTCATATAAAACTTTGGAGTATGAAGCCATCCGATAAGACCCTGGTAACCTTTCATCAACACCACTTGACCTGGGAAAGCCTTCCAGCATTTCTTCACCTATCATCTTTGGCCTGTAAAACTGGCTGTATAAGAGGCAACAGGACTCGAAGTTTGACCACCTGTTCTTTGAGCAGCCAGATAGTTTAGAATACAATCCCCAGTTTTCTTGGCCATTGACCATTCTGTATGACATTTATGGGAATTGAAGTCACTAGGATTGGTGTTACTCAGTGTGGTACCATGGCACTGCTATTATGGGTCTTCTCCCATACCAAAATAGACCATGTTTTGTTGCTAGAACATGAAAAAATGACAAAAACAATTAGCGGCAACAAAAACAACAGTGTGTGTTTGTAGTGCATGCTGATGAACCACATGATTTGAAGCATCATTGTGACCAAAGCACACGAACATTATTATAAGATTCAAAACATACATTTGCACAAAGTTTAAGCCTTGTAGATATATTGATACAATGCATGTACATTGGACTGACTTTTTTTGTGGTTATATCTAACTATAGGGATTATTTTATATTAAAAAATTAAAAAATTGTAGACAAGTCATTTTGGTGTCCCTCAGCATGACCCATACCCTCTTGTGCCCTCTAGAGATGCCACTGAGTCTAAAATATCTGGATGGCACTAGTTTGGAGAAAACTGGCATGTTCAGAAACAAGATTAGGGGGAGGTGATACTCCATTGTGTATGTGACTTTGTGTCTATGTGCAGAGAGGGATGTGTGTATGGGAGGAAAGCCGCAGTTCCAGGCTGTTGCAACAAATTATGCCCTCCATTGCTCTGCTGTCATGGGGTCTCTCCCCAACGAACGGAGCCCATGATCTCAGATGAAATAGTTAGATTCTGAGGCAACTTCACAAGCTCATGCACCCTAGCAGAACCATTTATTTATTCCTCTGTTATTTGCATAAATTTTGGGCATGAAAAATCCAACAAAAAGAAATAGTTTTTTAAATCAAAAGTTGATACAGTTTAAAAATCCCACAAAAATGAACTGTCTCAGCAGGCAGGATTAAAGTGTAACTCTTGGAATCCAGCTTGTAAATATAAATGGGCACCGTGGAAATGTCTTTTTACATTTATAGCTTAAATTGTAAAGTTTGTGGCTGGTGTTGATGAGCTGGCAAGATTCCTGGATGCATTTGAAGCACACTGAGCAGAGTTGTGTTCCAGCAAAGCAGAATCAGTCGAAGACATTTTGCATACCCTCCAATATCTTAGTGGGACATGTGTGGTCAAGCAAAACAAGAATGTGGTCAAGACAGCAAAGTGAATTAATGAGAAAAAGCACACAAAGTGGGAGAGTTGCACCTTTTTCCTTTGTCTGAGCAGAATGGGAAAAGCAAGAGTCTGCCTTCTCCTCTCTTCTCTTTTAAGTTAATTGAGTCCAAAGTACTGTCACACTTTGAATCCAGTTTGCAACAACTGAAGTAAATGGAAGACAAAGGGGAAAGTAGGCGGAGGAAAAAAGATAGACATTTTAAAAGCTGCAGAAAAGCGGGACATCAGGTTGTTAACTGGAGCAAATTACAGGGAGCGGTCAACTCCCCTGTTCAAACAGCTCCACTGGCTACCAATATGTTTCCAGTCCTAATTCAAAGTGCAGATTATTACCTACAAAGCCCTAAATGGTTGGGGATCTCCCTATCTTTGCAATCACATTGCCCCCTACGAATCTGCACGGTCTCTTAGATCTTCTTGCAGCCAGCCCTGGTGGCCATCACATGCATGGTTGATGGGAACGAGAGAGAGGGCCATTTTGGTGGTGGCCCCCCAGCTCTGGAACTCCCTCTCCAGGGAAATTAGGCTAGCACCCATCCTGTCCACCTAAAAACATGGATGTTCCGCTGTGCTTTCCTAGATTTCCTGATAACTTGGCCCCAGCTAGTACCCAAAAATCTCATCCATGCAATTTACTATTGTTCTTTACTAAGATACTATGCTCCATTCTATATTGCCCCCATCCCTAATTTTGCCATTTGATTAATACACTTTGTTCATTAGTCCTCACCTCAAAAATGGATTTGCACCAGTCCCCCCACCTGTGCCCAGAAACTGATTATTAGGTTCATTGGTTGTTGGTTCGATGGTTTGCTCTTATATTTTGTTATAATGTTTCTGTTTATTCTATTTTATGCTGTTGTTTATGTATTTTAGTGTGTTATTTTAACTATATTAACTGGGCTCGTCCCCATGTAAGCTGCCTCAAGTCCCTCCGGGGAGATGGAAGTGGGATATAAAAATAAAGTTATTATCATCATCAGAGGAGGAGGACTAATCATGATGTCCTTGCCAAATTGAGACAGTTATGGGATATACAGGGTTAGTCAAAATGAATAGGCCAATAAGAAAATTAATTGTACCCGAATTGGCCTATTCATTTTGACTAACCCTGTACATTTTGTTGCCTGAAGTGAAGAACAAGACATCCAACCCATCTAGCCAAATTCCATGTAAAAATCCATCTGAAATGGCAACTGAAGTCCTCCACTTCACCTGAAGACATTGATTAGATTAGGGAGTATTGCGGAAGCAGTGTGCCACAAATAGCTTTGCTCTTCCTCAGTTTACAACCCAAATACCTGTTGTCAGAAGCAGGCATTTCACTACCTAATGGCTGGGAAAGTCACACAATAGAAAAAAAATTCCACTGGGGCAGAAGCAACATCTGCCGAAAATCCCCCTCTTTGTTGTTAATTGTCGTCAATTCAACTTTGACTTATGGTGACATTGTGAATGAGAGGCTTCTAAATCACTCTGTCCAATTCTAAACAGGTATTAAGGATACAGGAGCATCGCTGCTCTGCCAAAGGCCCATTGTTCTTTATGAAACAAGGGCCAGCTTCTGTGTTGGTAGTGGCATTGTACCACCACACTGCCACCCCAGTTCACCTGCAAAGCCCCACCAGAAGTCACCCTATGTTGTTTCATGGATGAACTGGGGCAGAAGCCCCTTATAATAAGGCTACAAGACAGCAACCCCTATCTAAGGTGCAGAGACCAGAAGGTGGCCAAATGTATTTTTCTGCATGAGACAGAAAATCTAATGAGTATCTCTCTCCATGCTTCATAGTGAAAACGGTGATAATAATGAAAAATTAAAATGGCCAACAGTTTGCTGCCCCTTTATTGCACTCAACATCTCCTGCCTGAGGTGACCACCTCACTTTGCCTAATGACAGATCCGCACACCTGCAACTGTTGCTAAACTGAGAGGTAAGATTTTTATAAGTAGCAAAGTTTAGTTTAGGAAATGGCCCTCATTTTGTGATTCAGCCCAAGCTGGAGTTCGCTGTGAGCTTAGATATATGAGTAATTTGGTACAAGCAATCTTTCCCGCTTCCAAATGGCACTGAGCTTTCAATACATCTCAGGGAAGCCAAGCAATAAAAGCTTTTATTAGTTTGTAGTACTAATTTATTTCAGATTGATTGTTCCATTAAAACATCACTTTCAATATCCTTGCTGGGAAAGCCTCATAAAGACACACACACAGGCACACACTCTGGCCAGGCAGAAGCCTTCACCTTTTCTGGGTTCTGGGAGAAATGCCTGACACAGACGCCACCCCATGCATACTGATCAGACCAGAGAAAGGCATAAAGTTTTACATTTACACAACTGCATTGGTGGATGTGACAGCCCAAATGGCACAACTGTCACAGTCAGAGCAGTTTAGTCCCAAATAAGATATCTGATCCAGAGCACAAAAAAGAGGATTTTTGATATGTATTTATGTTTACTTTGCAGACTGCCTTCCAAGCTATATTTTTGCTCCAAGTAGGTATATAAATACAAAAAATATATACAGCACTTGAAAACAAACATCAATAATGTTTCAATAATACAAAGACGAGAACAATGTATATCAGCCCAGGCCAGCTGCCCCATTGGAAACCCCCAAACCTACACAACATACATTCATTTCAAAATAGCCAACAGGGACATGAATCCACTGTCTTTAATAAACACAGGTAGGCTATATTTCAGAGGAAGGAATTGACAAAGCCACCTTTGAGGATTCCTTATCTTTAAAAAACCCTATGGAATTAATTAAGGAAAGAATTCCTTACTTAACAAAAACTTATTAAATTAATTGGGATGTCATAGATTGGCAGGCAACTTGCACATACAAATTGAAATAAAAGGCTCTTTAAGGCCTGCCTAAAAGGTATTAGGAATGGAATAATAGGATCATAAACAACAGCAAAATTGCTGGTAGTACATACCAGTTCAGCAAGACCTTGGTGCCAAAATTAAGCTAACCTGGAACAGAAAGCCCACTCATATCATCACTTTCTGCGCAGAAAGATCCAATGACTAATCCGGGGTTCAGAGTCAGTCCATGTAAACCGGACTGCTGCGTGCCACTTATTTCATGAGACAGGCAAATGGAAATGCAGATGTATGATCACCAAAGTGTGCAAAATGCTGTTTGTACCTTCTGTCAGTCTGTCTCTTCCTTATGGCTTTCCCCCATCCGTAGCTATTGAAATATCTTCCAATGTTCCTATTACTTGTTTTCAGTTGATGGGACCCTTCTGCTTTCATCCCAGCCTGCATGCAGTAAAGTTATGTCAGGCAGTGCAATTCTCCTTTCCTCCCCTATCCCTATTTTCAGCATGCCTGTTTTCCATTTATTTTGTATTTTATACTTATATTTGTCTTTTTGTTGGTTTTCAAAGCGGGAATTGCAAAATTGCTCCAAAAATACAGTTTAAAAATGGGGGAACAGCGTGTGAAGGTAAGGATATTAGGCTTGGGTAACCACGGAAAAAATTGGTTCTAAACTCGTTTTGTTTTTAGGGGGCCCATGCGTTTCCTTTTTTTAAAAATAATTCCGAAATTTTCCTTTTAAAAATTTCAAAATATACGAAATTTCGTATAATTACGAATTGATTCGTTAATGGTGGACGCGATTGCGCAATATGCTAAAAAAAAACCTCCAAATGTGACAGGGGGAACTTCTGAAGCTTCCCTCTCCCTCTGTTGTTGACTGTTGGTGTGATAAAACAAACAACAACTATAAAACTTGCACCAGACATGCGAAAATAATTACGAAATAATTACGAAATAATTACGAAATAAATTGAAAAAATTGTTTTGAATCTAATTTACTCCTCACACTATTCCTGCATGGCTCAATATTGGATCGTAAGCTAATTTAAACACGAATTAATAACGAATTACGAAATTAACGAACGAAACCGCCCAAGCCTAAAGGATATGCATAAGTAAGATCATGGAACCAAATCTGTGCAATTGTATAATGGAAGAGAGGTGTGATATAAAAGAAGCTCAGTATGTTTCTGTAATTATAGTGTAACTACAGTGAATTAGCAGGTTAACATATAAAATCCTTAGTAATTCACCAGGCAGAAGAGCTGCATACAAATCTAACAATTGTGGCTACCCATGTAGACCAAATGGCCTCAAAGTTGAAGTGACCTCTGGGAAATCAAAACTCTTAGACCATTTTTAGGTACTGCAAACCTGTCAAACATGATCTAGCTCTTCCTGAGGCTGGCAGAACCAGCATTATATAACTATGGATTGCTTGCTGAACATTAAAGTCATCACGGTCCCAATGCTGCACCTACAAAAAAGGGTGAAAAACACATCCTGAAAAAAAGGGTTGAAAATAGAGCTGAAATTGACCGTGATAAGTTATCACGGTTTCCATGCTGTACCTACAAAAAAGGGTGAAAAAGACATCCTGGAAAAGGGGTTGAAAATAGAGGTGAAAAATGATATTTTGTATGAATTCCCATTTGCCACGCATACAAATTTAGCTATTCACATTTTAAGCATAAAATGTCAAATTCATTCATATTTTGTGCATTCAATTTTAGCTCTGAATGTTTTGAATTTCTTGGCTGCTCTTCGTTTGTTTTCTTTTTGATGCCTGCCAAATTAAAATCTCATAATAAACCACTGGCACTGCTGAAGTACAAGCTTCCTGTCAGACACTGCCAGATAGCAAATACTGAAGTCAAATATGATTGAATATCAAATACTGATATAAAATATCCAGCAGCATTTAAAAACATTGGGAGATTATCCAACATATATTGAACATTGAAATATAGAGGGAAGAGTCTTTAGGCAAATTGTTGGGATCAAATTAATTTGAGGTCACAAAACCAGTACAGCAGAACAACTTCACTTTCATTGCATTGCCTGAAGCCTATTGACTTTGCAGACATATCCTCCAACTGTCCTGAAATGACTGAGACAGTCCCAATTAGTATTCTGTTGACTATCAACAAGTCCACTTCAAGTCACTTCATTATCAATAGCCCTGCTCAGGTCTCACAGACTCAAGGATATAGCTTTCTTGACTTAGGACATCATTCCACAAAGGGGGCGGGGATGGAAGCAGGTGAAGTAGTCTTCTTATGGCCTTGTCACATGGTTGCTGGAGGTGCTCCACTTCATCCAGGTGCATGGGGAACCTGGTGGCCCATGCGCCACATTGAAGGCGTGGGGAAGCATGGAGAGCACATAGTCCGAGTAGCTTTTCCCCATGGATTCCAATGGCAATACGGGAGCCTTCTCATATTGCTGTGGTTGTGGCATGAGCCAGCTCCACCCTCCTTCACTCATGGAGTCATGTCGGTATCGTTTGATGGGAGCTGGAAGGCTCCGTGGGTGACCTGGGCTAAACCGGTGCATGCCACCAATTTTAGCCTCGAGAGAAGAGGTTGTAAGTGTGGCATTCCATGGCATTCCACTTCCAGCTATTCCCATTCCACCTTAAAGTACCCAGTTTTGTCCATTTCTGTGCACAGGGAGTGCAGTGGAATTGATACCTCCTCAACTTCACAATCCTCCCATGTATACACTTTAAAGACAGAACCCCATAGGCAACCAGTAGTTCTGCATTGTTTGATGGGTTCTGTGGGACTCCATCTTTAAAATGTATAGAAATGGAGATGATCCTGGATCTAATGAAGTCCTTCATTTATTCATCCCGAATGTGGACTTCCTCTTGCCTGTTGTCTTCTACTTTAGAAAAGCATTATTGTCTTTTCTAGTATGTCATATCTTCCTAGGGTACTTCTATTGTGAAATACGACACCCTGAGTTTAGTCCTCTTAGCTTCTAGGGAAGCTAAGAATGGCGATGCTTCCCACATCTAATGGGGAAAGCATCACCAAGAGAGAATTGCATGGAGGGTGACAGTTTCACTCGGTTGCCGCTCTCTTTTCACAACAATGCCAGGTGAAGCAGGACACTTCACCTGACCTTTCCGATGAGGTCCTTTATGTTCAGTTGTCAATCTGCTTTTACACTTTCTTCCTTGATTTCCAAGACTTTGCTATTTTCTTCCAGTGATATAATATGATCTGCGTATCTTAAATTTTTGAAGTTCCTTCTTCTAGTTTTCATGACTACTATCTCCAGCTAATCTTGCTTTATGTATGATATCTTTCACATATAAGGTAACAAATACAGTGATAAAATGTAGTCTTGCCTGACTACTTGTCAATTGAAAACCGTTTTTCCTGAGTACAGGACAATCAAATGTCAAGACACACTCATTTTTTAAGTGAGATCCATAGTATTTTATTACCTATAAAATCAAAGGCTTTGCTTTAATATTTGTAGCACTCCAATATCTGTGTTTGTAATGGGACCCCTATTGTTTCTTCTTTTTCTGGCTCCTGCTTGGACTTTTGGCATTTCTGTTTCATATGTAGTAAAGGTCTTTGATGTAGAATTTTGATCATCACTTTGCTTGCATGGAAAATTAATGCAATGGTTTTCTGGTTACTGCAATTTCTACTATCCTCTTTCTTGGGTGTTGGAATGTACATATTTAAATGTTCCCAATCAATGGTCCATTGTTTTGTTTTCCATATTTATTGACAGATTTTAGTTAGAACTGGAGCGCCTTCTGTTTCTGTGGCTTGAAGCAACTTTATTTGGTATGCCATCAGATTCTGGTGATTGATTTCTCTAAAGTTCTCTGAATACAGCTTCCACTTCACTTTATAAAATTGTAGATTCATCTTCGAATAGTTCTTCCTTGAACAAATTTGTCATAAATTTGGATTATTATGGTTATACTGATGAGTTTCTTTCTGAAGTTCTATTGATATTATTCTGTCATACTTTGGATTATCCTTTAACCACATTTGCTACATCTAACTAAAATCCTTAGATTTTCATTTTCTGTATAAAACACCGTGTAATTGCCTAAATCAAAATATCCCATTCCTGTCTACCTAAAGTTTCTGTACACTCTTCAAAGGCAGCTCAGATAGAGCACACTACAGTAGTCCAAATCGGGTGCATAGGGTTGTCCTTTGCTGTATCTCAGTAGCTTGTGGAGTGCCATTCAACTTAGAAGTTTCATTTTTCTCGCAACTAGCTTTTGGATTATCTCATCATTAGGGTTTCATGGTAAAAGGCATTTAAAAGGAGATTAACCATTGCTTCGTTCCATGTTGTACTCGCATGCGTTAGCTATGGTGCCTCTGTAGTTGTCTCTGAGAGATGCCAGTGTCACTCCCCGCTATGGCTGCTGCCCAGTAGCAGTTTAGGCTCCTCAATAAAAGCCAGTCTGAAATGGGAGATCTTCCCAATAGCACTACTGCTTTCAGCATAGCCTCATGTCTCATAGAACCAAGCAATCCCATTACCACACAAAGTGCCAAGGGGTGATGTGGTTGAAAATGGTCCCCTGGAATTTGTACATCCTTTGGCGTACTTCAAATTTTATGTTGCCCTCTCCCAAAGCATCATTGTGTTGATTTTTTGTGAGATTTGCATGAATGGATACTTTTAAGTCTTCAAGGAATGATATGCATGTACTATGCTACTCAATGATCTAGTTTTCTCCAGGTCTCTTTCTCTTTCTTTCTTTTTCTCTATCTCTCTCTTCTTCTCACTTACCCTGAGCTGCTTATCTGCTACATGGGGTCTAGCCAAGGAGTATTAAGCAGACTAACGCTCACATCCCCATCTGTTGCAGTGGGCTATTGTTACTTATATGTTAAACAACTTGGCACTTATTCTTAAAAGAGATTTAAAGATCATGATGACAGCTGGAACACAGATGACACTGCTGTGACAATTGCTTTCTGAAAGCATTGAGTCCAGAAGGCTTCCCATGAGTTCTCTCCATGTCTTGGCTGCTGCGGTGAGGCTCTTGTGGGCAATGTACTGATGCCTGTGATTTCATCTGACGGGGCCCAGAGATAACTGAGACTGTTTAGGTATCACTTGTCAATTTATGCTTTGGAACTTTGCTTACATTGGGATGGAGACAGGAGAGACTTGGTAAGAGAATCAGAAACTGGCCCATTGTGCACAGTAGCAGAACATACTTTGTTTGTCCTAACATCTGACTTTTCAAGTGCAGAAAAAAAAATATTGGAGACAACAGTTTAATGCAGAAATAGGAAACCTGCAGACAGGGGTGGCTCAACCCATTACACAAAGTAAGCATTTGCAGTATAGTTGATTTTGCCCAGGGGGGCTCTTGAGGCACTCTTGGGGAAAAAAAGACATTGACATATGCGAGTTGTAGTTACTGGGATGTATAGTTCACCTACAATCAAAGAGCATTCTGAACTCTGCCAATGATGGAACTGAACCAAATATGGCACACAGAACTCCCACGACGAACAGAAAAAATATATATCAGTGACTGGTTGGTGGGGGGGGGGGCAAAATACTGTTTGCTTACCATTGAAAATTACCTAGGGCCGCCTCTGCCTGCAGATCTTGTTGGCCCCAACTCATATTAGTCCCTGCTAGCAAGGCTCAGAATAGCAAGGGTTCTCTGGAAGGTCGCTAGATCCTTGCCTTGATTGTATGATTGTACAGATGAAAGATCATGGTGTTCCACAGTAATTTTCTCAAAAACCTTGCTTTAAATGGCATCTAGTATCTATCTATCTGAAGGCATATTTTTTTCATCACAAGTATATTAAATGGTAAAGAAAATAATAACTATTTGCACTTTCAGGATTGGAAGGGGAAATAAATGGAAGGTTTTAGCAGATGCTGTAGATTTTTTGCCCATCTTCATCTCTATAATTTGCAAAAAAAAGTCACTTGCCAACCAGCTTAGAAAGTGTCTGAAAAGATTGCCCTTAGCAACCTTTTTAAATGCCAAGATATCTCTACCTACACTTGAAGCCTACGTCATGTGATGAACACAGTAGGTTGCCATTTCGTAAGCATTGAATGTTTTCCATCCATAGTGGAAACTGCACTGAGTCCCTTTGGAGAGATAGGGTGGTCTACAAATAGTGATTATTCTTATTCTTATTCTTATGTGGGTGACTCAGTAGTATTTAATGCATGTGATGAAGTGGTATATTTGAGACGAAGGAACTGGTAAAATCCTATTAAATTTATGTAATCATCATAAGACAACAGGAAAACCGAATGTGCAAAAGTGGAACAAAGATGGTTTATAGGGCTGGTCAATTCGTTTCGTTAATTCGTAATTCGTTAAAAAATTCGTTATTTTTTGAATTACGAAACGATTACAAAACATTTTTTTTAACCTGACTACGAATCAAGGAAGAAAGAAGGAAAAGGAACACCCACTTAGAAGATACGAAGGAAGTCAACGAGAGAGACATTTCCATCTGTCTCCAACTTTTTCTTTTTTTTCTTTTTTCTCTTTTATCTTTTTTCTTAACTCGGCTTTTTTTGATAATTTTCTTTCTCTTTACCCTCCTTCTCTCCCCCTTCCTCCTCTTTTTAATCTCTTTTTCTTATCTCTACTCTACCTTCTTCTCCTAAAGCCACTCTCTTTCTCTTTACCTTTCTCACTATCATTTTCACTGTTCTTTCTTTCTTTCCTAATGCACATACACTCTCTAAACTATCTATCTATTTTTGATTTGTAATATAAAGAAAACTGCTCAATAAAGATTATTTAAAAAAAAAACATTTTTTTTAACCTGGAAGTGTTTTTAAATATCGAAACGGCAGGCGCCAAAAAATTTTGTATTTCCGTCCATTTCGGAAATACGTAAGATGGCCTCCTGCCAATGCTTGCTGAGAGGGGCGAGCGAGAGGGGCGAGCGAGCGGCGAGCGAGAGGGGCGGAAGCACTCTCTCCTGACATTTCACCCACATCTATGGCAGGCATCCTCAGAGGTTGTGAGGTCTGTTGGAAACTAGGCAAGTGGGGTTGATATATATCTGTGGAATAATGTTCAGGGTGGGAGGAAGAACTCTTGTCTGCTGGAGGCAAGCGTGAATGTTGCAGCTGGCCAGCTTGATGAGCATCGAATGGCCTTGCAGCTTCATGGTCTGGCTGCTTCCTGCCTGAATGTTGCAATTGGCCAGCTTGCTTAGCATTGCCTAATCCTATTAATAATAATAGCGAGCGGCGAGCGAGAGGGGCGGAAGCACTCTCTCCTGACATTTCACCCACATCTATGGCAGGCATCCTCAGAGGTTGTGAGGTCTGTTGGAAACTAGGCAAGTGGGGTTGATATATATCTGTGGAATAATGTTCAGGGTGGGAGGAAGAACTCTTGTCTGCTGGAGGCAAGCGTGAATGTTGCAGCTGGCCAGCTTGATGAGCATCGAATGGCCTTGCAGCTTCATGGTCTGGCTGCTTCCTGCCTGAATGTTGCAATTGGCCAGCTTGCTTAGCATTGCCTAATCCTATTAATAATAATAGCGAGCGGAGAGCGAGAGGGGCGAGCGAGCGGCGAGCGAGAGGGCCCGCCAGAGTGAGTGCCTGCCTTCCCTCCTTAATAATAATTAATAATAATTAATCCCTATTCTACTAAATTAATAATTAAATTTAAAAAATATTTAAAAAATATTGAAAAAAAAGGGCGCCATCTTTACAAAATGTTTTGTAAATATTTACGAAATTTCGTAAATACCGAAACTTTTTTTTGGGAAAGTTTTGTAATTATTTTAAATATCGAAACAAAAAAAAAACCCCAATTACAAATCGATTTTAGAAACAAATGTTTGCGTTGTTACCCAGGCCTAATGGTTTAACAGGGGGGAAACCCTCAAAATAGTTACTGGACATCACCGTGTATTGAGGAGACAGTTAGCTTTCCATTCAGGGTGAGTCTGGAGTTTGAGTTTTTTGTTTTGTTTGTTTTTGCAAGTATACACAAGCCTTTAGACTCAGTATGCATTTTTCAAATGCTTTTGTAAGCAAACCGAGATTTTTCTGAAGATTTCTTCTGTGTCATTAAGGCTGTCTTATTTTAAGTTCGCATCACCACCCTTTTGGCAGAGATAATACAACACTTTCCATTGCTGCACTAGGAAACACAGGCTAGTCACCAGCATTTTTAGTTACACTGTGACTGTATTTTGCTTTTTATTCTGTTTATTCACAAAAAATATCTGAAAACAGAAACTAGGAATGTCATGTTCAGTAGCCTTTATTCTTTATGGTGTTCTGCGAAGACAAAAGCAGATCACGCAACACAGAAGGTCAATTGCAACAGCTGTTTACCAAACAAAGGGCACTAGATGCCACATGGATCAGATCGCTGAATGAATTGGCAAGGCTTGTATCTCTGCTGTTGCACCTGGTCTTTGCTCCCGCTGGGGGTGTCTGCAATTTCACAGGGCAGACAGCCTTCCAGCATCCCAAGTTGATGGCAGCGCCCCGTTTCTATCCAAGAAGAGCAATCAGAAAACCATCAAGGCTACAGTTCAATGCTCCATTCAAACATGGATTTCCATTTTATTTTTTTGCAAATATTTTTTAACCAAAGACCCTGGACCCTCAAAGTGGAAGTGCAAATGAGCTCTGCATTAATGAAATATTAATTGATTGTGGCAATTACTAAGGTTTAAGAACCGTGAGACACGATCCCCTTGTGACTCCAACTTACAAAAGCATTAACAGGCCTAATTAATAATGTATGTGCTAAGGAAGGCCTAATTAAACAAAGGTGCAATTATAAATATATAAGAGGATACAAGGGAACCGAAGTGCACATTTAATACTGTTATAATTTTTTTCTTGAAAACTTTAAATCATGGATGAAGGCCTTCTTTAAAAAGAGCATCAATTAATTAATATTTCATCCTGGAGGTTATAAAACGGATCCTGTTGAGCTGAGGAAACCACAGGCAGGGGAAACTGTGGGTTGTACTTCAGAATATTCTTACACAAAGAACAAGACTTATAAGCATTCTATGAGCTTTCTATCTTGTTAGAAACATTTGTGTGTTTGCCCTTATGTGCTGCCAAAAATTAATTCCTAAACTCTGTGGGATAGCGAGTAGAGGGGTGGGGATAACATTCTTAGGGATGTGGAGGGCAATGGTAGGGCTCAGGGCCAGTTGAGTTATTAGGCAAAACTTAGGAACGTCTCCTTTGGATGGCACCTCTCATTAGACATATCCCTGAAGAATCCTAGGACTTTGTAATCTAAAACAAATACTTTTCCAAGCTTTGATTCCCCCCTCCCCCACTTCCCTCTGAACCATTACACATGACATCAGAATGACAGACTATTTATTTATTTGTTTATTTATTTACAATATTTATGTTCTGTCCTTCTCACCCCGAATGGGACTCAGAGTGGCTTACTATATATATATATATATATATATATATATATATATATATATACACACACACACACACACACCATATATTATATTGTTAGCATAGTACAATATCAATATTAAATATTACTACATTGTACTATATCATTATATTGTAATATTATTAGTAATATTGCACGTGATATAAATATATAATTATAATATCATATTATTAATAGTATTATATTGCATTACATTATAATATTATAAATATTATACGTATACACAATATATCATATTACATTATAGTATATTATTAGCTTAGCACAGGAGACAAGGCGGAACTGTCCCCTGCCCCCCTCTCTCTTCACTCTGGTCCAGAGCAGCAGTTGGTGCCAGGGGGAGGGGTCCCCAACTGATGACATATGCAGGAGGCAAGATGGAACTGTCCCCTGCCCCCCTCTCTCTTCACTCTGGCCCAGAGCAGCAGTTCGTGCCGGGGGGAGGGGTCCCCAATGGATGACATATGTAGGAGGCAAGATGGAACTGTCCCCTGCCCCCCCCTCCCCTTCATTCTGGCCCAGAGTTTAGCATACTACATTTTAGGGTCCCAGTTTATGGGAAAACTTTCAATAAAAACAGCCATGTGTATGACATAGCCATTAGAATAATATGCACAAGGATGGGATACTATGATGCCTGTTAAGCTTAACATCAGCTTGTCTAATTCAAGGCAGGCAATACTGTGACAACTCAACACAATCAGTATGATAGGAGAGCATCCAATGAATAGCCTTGTGCATGACCTCTGCTGATTATTTAGCTCATGTTACCTGAGAGAGAACCACTATACCTCCAATAGTAGAAGTTCCTTTCCCAGCATGATTTATATTGGCAGTGGACAGGATCAGGCATTTGCTAGGGCTATGAGACTGCTGAAGGGCTGTTATTGATCCTGGCTTCCATTTGCTCTCTTATTTTGTTGAAGTGGGCTGTGATCCTCCACATGACACTAGCAGCAGGAGGTATATGCTGCCTGATTGATGATCTGATTTCATCTTAACTGCTGCACCATTAGTCGTTTTTCCCATTCTTTTAAAGATATTTGCACCCCTGGAGTTTGGAGATTAGGGGTCTAATTACTCTAAAGGTATCAGATACCAGCTGATCTTGAAAACTAATAAGGTTCATCACTGCCTCTGAATACCTGGTGATGTAGGCTATATTTTAGAGGAAGAAAGTGAAAGAAACACCTCTGAGGACAGTTCTACACAGATACAATAATCCAGTTTGGAAGTGGAGATGAAGTAGAGATGAAGACTTAGCTGTGACAATGAGAACTTCTAAAAGAGCTCCCCATACCTCAGCAACCCTCACCCTCTTTGTTTTCTCCTCATGACATACTAGACATTTCTAAAGGTGCAATTCACCAACAATTAATCTATTATCCTCAAGTTTTTACTTTTTCTTCCCTTGCTCCCCACCTCCCCCCCCCCACCCACTTTCCTAGTTAATATAGACCTTGTGTAGATCCAAATACCGTATGTTGTACTGTAGTATTTCTACTCTGTTGCTGGAAAATCAGCTCCCAGATTATGAGTCCCCTAGTCACTTTTGCCATCAAATTCTGGTCAACATGCATCCCATTTTATCACACAAATTTTCACTTTTTCATCTTCCAACTGAAATGTTAAAAATATTCATTTTACCAATTTTACCAAATTATCTGTTCATAGTATGTGCATAAGTGACCTTTTTTATTAATGGGAGTATTTCATATTATCCTAAACTCTACTACACAAATTATGTAATTTCAAATAAATAAACACCCTAGGTGCCATGTACACTGCCATATGTAGGTTCATATAATGCAGTTCAAAGCAGTTAAACTATATTATATAGTATTGCAGATGGGGTTGTCTAAACTGTTGTTGCAGAGGTTGTCTAAACTGTTGTTGACATGGAGGCAGCCTTAGCTGATCACAAACATTCTGATGCAATGGATGATGTAACTATCAGGATGAGCTTGAGGTCTGAGCAGAGATGGCAGCTGGGAGGGAGAGAGGCTGGGCAGTTGCCAGACATCCAACTACTGTCAAGTTGTTTAGATGCAGTTATTTGGGGCTTAACTGCACTATGTAGAAAACCCAAATTTACCTTGGATTCAACATTGACTTAATCCGCTATGCACATGTATTTTTGGTGAGTATTCTAAGTTTTCCCGTTTTAATACTATTTTGCCCCATTTAGGCAAAGTCTGGGGATGCTACTTCTTGCTTATCGTATGGGTGTCTCATTCTGGCATTAGCAGACCTGATAGGTGACAAGACAGGCAGTCGCACAGAGCTCCATGGCCACTGAGAAATGGTGATGGTGACACAAAGGATGATGTCCCAGTGTGGCCAAATTGGAAATATGAAATTTCCTTTGTGATCTTTCTGAGCCATTCCTGGTTAATTGCTCCTCATATATTTCTATCCTAATAGCATAATATCATATGTAAACAACATGCTTTATCCCATGGCTGAATTATTATGAAAACTACTTGACACAATGCTTGTTTACATTATTATAAACAGTGCTCACAGCAATGATGTGGAAGATGCTTCTAGGGAAAGTAATGCATTTGAATTAACAAACAATTACAGCGAGCAATGGAGGAGAGAGTTTAAAAGCCAGGTAGTATTTCAATGAGAAAGTGAGGATGGAGGGACTAGCACTGAAGGAAGGGCAAGGTGGAGCCAATGAAGGAGGAGCTAGAAACCATGAACAGTCAAGCTCATGAAAGCAGAACATGTGGATGTGCAAGGATGACACACAGGTACTCAGAACCAGGCCCAAGTAGTTTCATCGGGACACATGCCCTTCTGTTATGACCACACTTCCATGCTGCTCAACAAAGGCCCCTGTTTTCCCCTCTGAAATGTTGGAACTAGGGCATTAAATTGCTATCCAATTATATCACAATACTTGTGACTTTTGTTGTCCAAGTTTGGACTGTGAGCCTTTGGAAGCTCTTGCTCCTTTGGCTGAAAACCCTCATGTCTCATCTGTTTTGTGTTTGTATTAGAAAATATTGCTAAACGTACTGATTTCTATTCCACGGTATGTGGTAGGCAGGGGAGAATGAAATATTGGGGTGAGTGCTGATTGGTGGACGCTTGGGGAGATTTGCATAAGAGATTTGCATGTGTTGGAGAATAACAGTTGGGAGTTTGCTTAGATGAGGATTTCTGAGTGAGACAAGGGTTGGAGGGAGAGTCAAGAAATGGGTTGTGATCGGTCTGAGTTTCCTTGAAGGGGATGTGCGAGAGGGAGAGAGAGTGGAATTTAAGATGTAAGAAACCATGAGTTGAATTTCTTGTTTAATTTCTGAAAATAATAGTTTTTCTACAATGTAAACTTTTGAAAATGCTGTCTATATAAAAGTTCGATTCAGACCAGTTTTCTGTGATGGCAGCACTGAGTATGTCTGGTGTCCTCATAGGAACCTTGAGGGCATTGAGGAGTACTCCAATGATGGGGCCCAATTCAACTGGACAGATTGTCTTTGAAGACTGGATGCCCCTTAAATCAAAGGGTCATTATCTCTTCAGGCTTATTTGGGATGTCAGGCACAATTCATGTATTTGCCAGATGTCATTCAACAAGCATAATATTTTAGACCTTGGCCCAAAATTGGGTACTTTCTCAAAGTATAACCGAGGACACATCATAGTTGTTGGAAGTGAAAAAGCATTAATACTTGGATAAAGAGCAATTGGGGAAAGAAGAAACCTTTTCCAAAGTCTTTAGTGCTTTATATTTTAGCAAAGTGGAAACATTTGGCATCTTTTACATTAATTGTTATTTAATAGAACAGAAATACAAACATGCAAGCAAGCAGAATAAAGACTCTAAAAAGGAAGAGGAATAGACAAAAATGTTTTTCTATATGCAAAACTAAATTACAGCAATTAACAGAACTCTAAGACGATCATCCTAATATATGCAACCCACACTGCTAAAACGTACAATAGAATTACTCTGTGAGATGGAGCCCCGAGTGGCGAAAAGGGTTAAACCCTAGTGTCAGCAGGACTGCTGTTTGGGAACCATACGCCTTGTGCAGTGTACTAAAGCCCTTTCTTTCTGCAGGAGCACAGCTTGGACTACAAGCCCCACAAGCACCAAGGGTCAGGCAAAGCTTGCAGACAAATCACAACCCGCCCCGCCCCCCCCATGGTACAAGTATGTATGGATAAGTTGTACCATGAAGATTTGTATCATGAAGAAATGCTCACACATATGGCTGAGAAAAACCCAGCCTGTTTTGTTGCCAACGGTGCAAGGAGAAGGATGCAAGTGGCTTCAAACTGACATCAGAGCTCTTTGGTTGCCCTGTTCCTCTTAAGGTGAGTCAAATGCAGCACAGTACAAAGTTTGTTCTAGAAGTCTTTTGTAGTCTTTGCATTTCCTTCTCTGGTTCATTAAAGCAGTTTGGATTGGTCTGGCTGGGTTCCTGGCATGGGGTCTCCAACTCCTATTCCCTGCTGGACTTCTGATGTGGGAAGGGATCCAGGTGGTGTGCAACAGGCATAATATTTTAGATCTTGGTCCAAAATTGGGTACTTCACCAAGCTGGTGAAGCTGTCTTGTGTCATGTGATGTCCTTCTTATCATTATCCTCAGGTGAAAAGCCTCACAAGTGTTGGGATATGACAAAGATTTCAGCCAGGGTTTCAGCCGGATCAAGCCAGTCGGAAACATACTGTGGCAAAGACTTGGAGAGAAAAGTGAATTTGTGGAGACAACAGGAGACAACAGCACCAGGAGTGAGAGCCAGATGGAATCAGAGGAAATCAAGAGAACCGCTACGCCAAGGCATTTTGCCTTCTTCCTGATGGGTTGCCCAATGCTCGTTCCTCTCCTCAACTGTCTGGATGTTTCATCCACTTCTGGCTATATTTGAACTAAATAGGAAATCACAGTATTGGCCAGTAATGAACAGAACTGAACCCAAAACATCTTGAAATGAGAGTAGATGGCCATGGTTGAAGGAAGACAGGCTGAACCGTCCTCTTTTTTCTGTTTTTTATACTTCCCACCAGTTTGAAATCCCAAAGACTTAAGATGTGTGTTCAGTTGTGGCAAAAGTCTGACTGTTCATTCCCCCTCCCTCCTATCCCTTCCCCTCCCCCTCCTTCCCCTCCCCTTTTCCCTCCCCTTCCCCCTCCCTCCTTCCCTCCCTCTCTCCCCTCCCCCTCCCTCCCCTTCCTTCCCCATCCCCTTCCTTCTCCCCTCCCTACATGTGACACACGACACACATCACACAGAACACTTCATCGCACAGAACACACACCTCAGGTCATACATAATACACACACCTCATACACCAGACAAACCACACACATGTCACACAACTTGCCCATTTCATATCACCCATTTCATATCATATGCATCACACAGAATACGAACATCGCACAGAACACATACCACACACATAGTACACACAGTTCGTACACCACACAAATTGCACACATTATACTCCACACACATCATATACACCATGCACATCTCACACACGTTGCCCATCTTGTATCACCCATATCAGATCACTCTTTTGTCTACCAACCCCCGAAGTAAAACATGAGAATAAACGACACAACACCAATATCTGGATTGAAATTGGGCAACTTTTATTTAACGTTACCTATTTAACCTCTTAACTAACTTAAGGGTTCCAGGAACTGGTGAAAAACTAACCCAGGTAGCCACGCTACCCGCCAATAATAATTTCCGGGCGAAGCACCTGGGTTATCCGGTCTTAAAACCAGACACCATGAAGGGAAATGAATGAGGAGTCTGTTTTCCCAGCTTTCGCCTCCCGACTCCTCTCATTCGAGGCCATTTAACAACACTTCACCCTTTAACGGAGGTGAATGTTCAACTTAATGACCTGTCACCCCTTAAAGGGGTGCCCTAGGTGCACACCGACTAACAGGAATTTCCCTAACTATTTATGCCACGGATTGGGGTCAAATGTCTATTTCGACCCCATCCCCCACCAATTCCTCCAACACCCTCTGAATACCTTCTCGTAAATTCAACAGAAACTGTTGGTTGCCCAATTCAGAAAGGTGCACCCCATCAGCACGGTATAGCGATTCGTCATCACGTGTGATGCCTGGGTGCTCAATGTAATGACCCCTCTGATGGATCATGAAAACACGCATGGCCCGGTTCACCCGCTTTCTGGCTTTTTCTAGCCTACGCACGTCGCCTCCACCTAGCCATCTACGACGTGGTATAATAGCAGACCACACGACGTGCACCCGGGGCCATGTCCGCCAAATTTTTCTAATGTCAGCCCGCGCTTGTACAAAGAGGGCTTTGCCTGTTAAAAGGCCCAGATCGTTACCACCGAGGTGGATAACCAAAACATCAGGAGGGGGCCCGCTCCTGGCATTAAACAACAAGGGGCACAAACCGTCCCAACGAAGGCCTCTTATGCCTCTCCATTCCACCGTTGCAGTAGCCGCGAGGCTCAGTGCTGGCCATAGGCAGTCCTCTGGGCCTCTCTCCTTGCCCAGAACACATAACTGTGTCCGCAGACCAGGACCCTCCTTCTATGAACCAGCCCTACTCGACCTGCAACGATAACAACAAGTTATGAGGAAACTTCCCGTATGTAGCCTTTAAAAGCACCAGACCTCCATCTACCCAGGGCCTTTATTTCCTCACTCTTGTATCCCATAGCTGCTGCTGCGGAGGCTGCTCCAATCCTGAATGAGTGGGTCCCAAACTTAAGGTGACCCAAACCCAGGAGGTCCAGGGCCTTGGCTGTGATCGCCCAAAACTGGAACTTTGTCAACGGTTTTCCGTCCTGGTGACAAAACAGGTAGCCTCCGCCACTGCCCCGAAGTGCCGTGAACCGCGTCATGGCCATCACGGGGCAGAGATCCTCCTCCCCACATTTGAGGAGCCTGAGCACCTGGCCTTTCGAGCCCTGGTCCGTCTTGGAAGATCTAATTCTGATTTCCATAGACTCTTGAAAAATCTTGACATCTGAAACTAACAGCGCGCGGTGTGAGGTATCTTTTTTGGATAACGCCACCAATTCGCTCACCCGAAGAGCTGCAAAAAATGCAGTCAACGCCGCCGCATGGAATAAAAGCTGTTCATAGTGTGTTGTGCACAAACTGGGCCAAAGTTGTTTCAGACCCCTCAGAATTACCGGCGTGAAGGGCTGTCGGTCATCCTTGGGATGTCCGCGCTGTCTGGCCCATCCGGTTAAAATTTTTTGGAGGCGAAAGTCGTCGGTGCTGTCGCAAATCCCTTGGGCCTTAAACCAGTATGCGAGCGCCGACAACTTCAATCTAATAGATTGTGCTGCCAGGCCCCTCCTCTTGTGATATACACAAAACTGGGTCAACTGATCATAAGGTACCGGCATGATTTCAGGTAAGTTGTAGTGCTTTCTAAAATCCAAAAACTCCTGTATGGCCCTGGCATATGATTTTCGCGAGCTAGGGGCTAGAGCCAAATTCATACCTAATGCTGCTTCGTCACTCCAGCCTTCCAGAGATGGTCTGGCATGCGTTCCGGATAGGCGTCCGCGGCGGGTGCCAACAGTCTGAACCGCTCCATCTGCATACGAGACAGAGCGTCAGCCAAGGCGTTGTTAATACCCGCGACATGGAATGCGCGAAACAAGACATTAAATTTAAGACATTGCAGCACAAATGGCCGAATAGCGCCCATGACCCTACGCGATTTGGATGTGAGTGTGTTGATAACTTGTACTGTGGCCATGTTATCACACCAGAAGTGGACCGTGGAATTGGCAAACCTATCAGCCCAAAGGTAGACCGCTACCAATATGGGAAAAAATTCCAAAAAGGTCAGATCCGATGTAATGCCTAGTGTATGCCACTCCTCGGGCCACTTCTGGGCACACCAGCGTCCTTCAAAATAAACCCCAAATCCAATTGCACCCGAGGCATCTGAGGCGACTTGTAAAGCGTTCTGTATCAACAACTCCTGGCGCCAGAAGGAAACTCCGTTAAAATGGCGCAGGAATTGTAGCCAGATGTCCAAATCCGCTTTTATTTCTAACGTCAGCCTGATGCGATGGTGGGGCAATGCTACGCCGGAGATGGCATCGCACAGCCTCCGAAGGAACGCCCGCCCTGGTGCTACAACTTTACAAGCGAAATTTAAATGGCCAATTATTTGCTGGAATTCTCTAAGGGTGGCTTTTCGTTGTAACATAAATTGTTCTATTTTGTCGATTAAACTTATGACTTTTTCGACCGGCAACCTGGAAAACTGGTTAACAGTATCCAGTTCTATTCCTAAAAATGTCAACGCCGTGAGGGGACCCTCCGTCTTTTCCTCCGCTAAAGGCACGCCCAAGGAGTGCGCTAACTGCTGAAAGGCATGCAGGAGGGTGAGGCAATCACCTGAATTGCCTTCCCCTACAAAAAGAAAGTCGTCCAAATAATGTACGACACCTCTAAGGCCCGATTTTGTTTTGACTGCCCATTCAAGAAACGTACTGAACGCCTCAAAGGTTGCGCAGGACACCGCGCACCCCATGGGCAGCGCCCTATCGAAGTAGAACAAACCTTGGAACTGAAAACCCAACAATTCAAAGTCAGCTGGATGTACCGGGAGCAACCTAAATGCCGATTTAATATCGCATTTGGCCAACTCCGCTCCCAGCCCATAACGCCGCACCAATTGCACGGCTGCATCGAATGATGTGTAGCTAACCGAGCATTGCTCATCGGGAATGGCGTCATTCACCGATCTCCCTTTGGGATAGGACAAGTGGTGAATGAGGCGGTATTCCCCGATGGCTTTTTTGGGGACTATCCCCAACGGGGAAACCTTAAATTGAGCCGTGGGTGGTGCAGCAAAAGGACCAGCCACTCTACCTTCTTTCAGCTCTTTCTCGATCTTCTGTTTAACTATGTGTTCAAAACCAAGCAAAGACTTTAAGTTGGGTGATAAACCGGGGGAACGTGGCCCATGGGCCGGGATTCTAAACCCTTCCATAAATCCGTGAAGCAAATAAGTTGCAACGGCTCTATTAGGGTACCTATTTAGCCACCAGCTAAGGGGCCCCACTTTAATTGGACTGGGGCCCTTTTGGAACGCTAAGTTGGGCTGGGTTCTTTCGGCTGAACTGGGCCTCTCTTGGTGTTGTTCGTGTGGGTTTTCCCTTGAAACAACTCTTAGCTGAGTGCTTTCCCTGACAAATGGTGCAGGCATGTTGGAATTTGCAATTCTTACGTGCGCAGACACCCTGGGCCGCAAATTCCCAGCACATACTTTTTTGCTTTTGCATCTGCTGTGCTGGGCTTCCCTGCCGAAAGGGCTGCATTGATTTTGCATTCTGGATGGTGTGGCCGCTATCGGCCTTCTCACCAGATACTGATCTGGTTGAATTCATTACCTCCATCCACAGCTGGCTGTCGATGAGGTCCCAACGCTTATTAGGCTTTGTGGCGGCCTCAGCACGAAAACGGCTGTCGTAGACCAGCCACGCCTGTCCTGAGTAATTGACGTAGGCCCCATATATAATATTTTGATACTTGAAAAGGGACTTGGCCCTGTAAGGGTGAGCTTCTACCAACAATGAAGCATATATCGTGTAGCACGCTATCCAATTCCTCCAATTTTGTTCTACCCTCCTTTTTTTAAGTTTTTCCTTCCTTTCCTCATCTAGATCCTCTTTTTCTTTCTTTTCCAACTCCCTAAAATATAGCGAAAAGATGTCAATGTATTCGTTTCTAAGAATCTTATCTATGGTCTTTTGGGACAAATGAGAACCCAGGGAAGTCGAGGCCGCTGTTGTGATTACCGGCAGCACCCATTTATCCGTTCCCCAGAATTGATTCGATTCGCCCGTCCTTGCTGTTTCTAAAGATATTGGGGCCAAAGTGGCTTCCTGAAGCCCAGCTTTTGCAGCTGAAATCCCTGCAGTGACTGCGGCCACCTCAGTGCCTGTAAGTGTAATGTTCTGTGTCTGGTCTCTGCCCCATGGCCAGACCGGTGTGGTGCTGTTACCTGAGGACGTAGAAGGTCCATCCAGAGTCACAGCTTGAGGTGCAGCATGGCTCGACGCAGCTGCCTCGCTCCCTCCCAGTGGTGCAAGATGAGCTGGCAACTCGGCCGGCGTCGCCAAAGCCCTGGGCTTTTGTACCGCCCTGGCTACTTGACGCCGCGACGTCACCTGGGCTGGGCCAGGCAAGACTGATGGACCACCGGCCGCAGCCTCTTGACCTTCGCTCGCATGTGACTGGGGTAAAACAGGAGCAAGGGAGCCCTCCCGGCTCTCCACAGCTCATGGCAGAGGTGACTCCGGAGCAGGGGGATCTTGTTCGCTCTGAATGATCTCTGATGGGCTGGCATGGTTTCCTCGTTGAGCCTCGGCTCCTTTTCCGGCTTCTAAAACAGACATGCGGGAAAGCAAGTTGTTAAAGATTAGCTTCCTGCTGGCCCTCCGCGCCGGGCGCGGCCCAGCCTCCCGCACAGCCAAACCCCTCTCCCTTTCAAATTTGTCCATTCTGGCAATTAAGGCATCAAGGTCTTCCGCCGAAATGCCATCGTCCTCAGATGACGAGGCGCGCGGCGAAATGGGGCGCTTCGCCGAAGTCTTCTTTGCGGGTCCCTTTCCTTTAGGGCCGCCAACATTCTTCTTAGGTGCCATTCCTGCAAGAAAATTAACAATGGCTTCGTCATCCACAAGTACTTGTCAAGTAAGGGCTAAGTGTCCCTTTTAACCAGCCTAATTCCGCCTCGCTTTAATATGACACTGACTTTGTAAGCCAACCCTAACTGTCAGCTGGCACACACCTGTGTTTAGGAACCTCGCCAGCCCAGCAAGCAGTATGGGCACATGTCAGTATATAACCCGTGCCCCCTGTGGTCTACTGAGCTATTCACATTTTCATTTTGAGTTTCTCCTTGTACTTAATAAAACTGTAGTACATAACTCACGCCCCCTAGGGCCTATTGATCTATTCACATTTGCATTTTAAGTTTCACTTTGAACTTGATAAAAACTGCAGTCTACGACTGCAAATATATATATATATATGTCTCTGTATTTATTGGCTTATCGCCGCAGTTCGCCTCAGCTGTTGGACACCTAAGGCCTTCTGGGTTTAGTCTCCGCATGTTTTTAATTTTTTTTTTAAATACATATATATATATACCATCTATTATTGTCCACCTATAGTAATATAATCTTCGAGCAAATAATAATCTTAATTGATAAATATGGCGCTGGCAGCTGCGTGTATGTTACAAAATGGCGCCCGCTTGCGCCGAAACAAAATGGCGCCCGCCTGTGTCGACAGATGGCGACAGATCACGCCAAAACAAGAGGGCGAAACAAAATGACGCCTGTTCGCGTCGAAAAGAAATGGCGCCCATTCGCGCCAAAACAAATAGCAAGACACAGTGGCGCCCGCTCGCGCCAACAAAATGGCGCCCGTTCGCGCCAAAACAAGAGAGCGACCCAAAATGGCGCCCGCTCGCGCCGAAACAAAAATGGCGCCCGTTCGCGCCAAAACAAAATGGCGCCCAATAACTGGCGGCCGTTCGCCCGGAACGGAATGGCGCCCGTTCGCGCCCAATAACTGGTGCCCGGTCGCGCCAAAAAGCCGGCCCAGTCGACGCGGCTACCTCATTAAGACCCGCACACGGCCTGCAGCTCGCAGCGCAGCCCCTCGCGACCAAGGCCGCGGCGGCGCCGCCGAGCTGCTCCGGTCAATGCCCCCCCCACGAGCAGCGCCCTAGCCCGCGAAACGGGCCGCCGCGCGTGTCGCGATGAACGGAGGGGGGAAAAAACTCCCCGCCGTGCACGCGGGGGAGAGGGGGGGAGGGATGGGGTCCGAGGCCGGAGCCGCACCTGGCAGGCCCCCGGCTCGAAGCCCAAACGTGAAGGCTGGACCGCCCTCAAAAACCCCGCCGGAGCTGAGCACCCCGCCAGCCACAAAGACCAAGCCGCGGCAAGCGGCCGCCACCAAGGAGGAGGAGGGGGAGGGGGGGAGGGGGGTTACAGGGGCGAAGCATGACCGCGCGCCCCCGAAACAAACCCCAAGCCCGCGGTCGAGCGCCCACCCAGCCTCCGCCAAGCCAGGAGCTGGGTGAGCGAACGGGAAAAAGTAGGGCCCCGCACCCGCCCTAAATGTCCCCGACTAGCGACCACTCCCCTGAAGGAGATGGGGGGGGGAGGCAACGAAACCCCCAACCCCCCATCCCCGCAACAGACCTGCAGGTATCCTCCACGTCTGGCGCTGGCTCTTCCTTCTCCAATCGACTTATCTTCTTCTCACTGAGGTCTTCTCTCTTCTTCCTCCCTTGGATCTTCCGTTCTCGCTCTTCGTCTTCTTCTCACGCTCTTCTTCTTCCTTGGGCCCTTCGTCCCGTCTCCCGTGCACGTCTGCCTCGACCAGCTTCCAAGCGCGGAATGCGCCTGTTGAGGGCACGCCTGCAAAGCAGGCCACGCCCTCCGCCTCCTGGAGGGTTCCACGTGTCCCCTCCCTCCCTCGTGGGAGGCAGACAAACTGTTTTCTTCTCTCCCCACTGCTTGGGGAGAGGAAAACTATTCTCCCTTTTTCTTTTTTCTTTTAATCTGTTTTTTTCCCTATCTTTTACCTTTTTCTTATCACACACTATACACATCTCACATACCTCACACATCTCTCTCACCTGCCTCCTTTCTCTTAACTCTTTCCCTTCTTTCTGTCTCTTCTCCCTCCTTCTCTCTCCTCTCCCTCTTCTCTTTGCCCTTCTCTATTCACTTTTTCTTTTCTCCTTCTCTTTCGGCCTTCTCCTTTGTTTTCTCAGGCCCCTCTCACGCCTCAGTCTACCTCTTCTTCACATCAGTTTCATACTTTAAAGAAGTTTAAAGTAAAGACGTTAGCATTTCACCTATTTGTTTGGGGTGATGTTTCATTGATACATCATCTTGATCCAATTCTCGCGTAGTCATAAGAGTTGGCATATTTCACTTTGTTGTTCCAATTTTTTCCCCCCAATCTGTAATTCATATACTGTGTCCAATATTTGCTGCTAACTTTGTGAAGCAATCTTTAATTTGTTCCTTTTCAGTTGAACATGTTAGAAGGGCTTTATATATTTCAGTAATCACTTTTTTCTGTGATACCATTATCTTGTCCCATAGTTTTCTTTCTTCTTCAAATCCTAATTTCTTGTCCTTGTTGAAGGCCTCATTCAGCTGCCTATATTGGAAACATGAGGGATTTCCATATAGTTTTCTGATTTCTTCCTGAGTCTTTAATATAGCTATTGTTTGGATTTATTGTATCTCTTTGTATCTGAGCCATCTTTCCCACCCTAGTTCTTTCCTATGTACCGCATCCAGGGGGGATATCCAGAGGGTTTTTTAAAAATGAAATCTGCTTTTCTACTTTCCCCAAATTCTTATCCAGGAGGATCTTACAATGCTTCTTGCTTATTATATACCGATTTTATGGCATTTATGAAGTAGTGCCCCATATCGAATTCTTGCATGAGTTAGATGAAGAACTTCCAATTTATGTTGTTGAAGGCCTTCTCCGCATCTAGTGCCAAGAACGCACATTCTTTATCGTTCTTTTCATAATGATGTTTGTCATGGTTCTGACATTATCATTCCTTCTTCGTTACGAGAGGAAGCCCCATTTTACTTCCTTTATGCATTTCTTTAGAAAGTGCTTGAGTCTTTCTACCAAGACATTAGCAAATAATTTGTAATCAATATTCAATACTGAAATTGAGCAGTAGTTTTTTTTTTACATCCATCTTCTCCTTTGTTTTATCTTTCTGTTTCTCTTTTCTCTTTCTCTTTTTCTGTATCCTTTGCTTTCTATTTTTTCTTTTTGCCCTTTCTTTCTTTCTTTCTTTCTTTCTTTCTTTCTTTCTTTATTTCTTTTCTTCCCTTCTGTTTCTCCTGTCCCTTCTTTTCCCCACCCTTCCCTTTCCCTTCTCTTCCCCCTCCCCCCTCCCCCCTCCCCCCTCCCCTCCCCTTCCCTTCCCTCCCCTTCTGGTTCCCCCTCCTCTTCTCCATTCTCCTTCCCTTCTCCACAACATCATCCTGCCACTGATGTGAACTGATGTGGTGTATCCTGAAGTCAAAATGGGAAACAAACCTTCCTTCTGAAATGGTGGTTTGTGCTTGAAATGTGGAGGGATGGGTATGTTGTTTTTCTGATGTCTGTTGAGGAAAGCATTTCCCTTCGTTATACAATGTACAGTGATAATAAAGTTATTGTATCTTTCCAAATACTTTAAGCTTTCTATGGTTTTTGGACAATTAAATGAGAGGTAGCCAACTTGCTTCTGATACCCTGGTGTATATACGTGGGGGATATTCTGCTATGGAAAGAACAGTAGGCTTCCACCACGTGGCCTGAAAAAAAAACCCACCGCCATTCTACAGCCTGAAGACATGGGTGGCTATCTGTTGGGGGTGCTTTGGCAGTGCTTTTGCTGCATGGCAGAATGGGATAGGACTAGATGCCCCCTGGGGCTGTTATTATGATGAAATTATGATAAAAAGCTACTTGACACAGTTCTGATTTTCATTATTATAAACAGTGCTCACAGCAATGACATGGAAGATGCTTCTAGGAAAAGTAGTAATTAATTTAATTTAACAAACAATTATAGGGAGCAATGGAGGAGGGAGGTTAAAAACTGGGTATGCTTTCTATGAGAGAGTGAGGATGGAGCAATGGAGGAAGGACTTGAAAATCTTGATGAGGCTCATGAAGCAGGTCATGAAGCAGAAGCAGAAAATACCGTTGCATTGTTTGCAAAAATGCTATTCGGTCGAGATTACTGTCTTTCCTTCCGCACCTTCAGAACCATTTCAGATTACCACATCTGTTAGCACCAAAAGCACACATTGCACACACAGATTGGCTACCTACTATCTCTTCCAAAATTATCTCTGTCCCTTTCAATTTTATTGCCAGGAAGGGAGGGGAGAGTAGAAGCAAGCAGCCTCCTGCCTGAGTGCAGAACCAACACCTGGGGGTCCTCCCACATCACCCCTACTTCCTTCCCATATTTTGTAGCCATGATGATGATGTGGAAGGAAGCTCTGGCATTATTCCTACACAGACAGGACAAGCAGAAAGTCAAAGCCAAGAATTCCTTTTCTCTTGTGTTGCTCTTTCATCCTGATCCTTTGCATTGCATAATAATAATAATAATAATAATAATAATAATAATAATAGCCAGATTGACAAAGAAAAAACATGGATATGGCTTGCAAATGGAATTTGGAAAAAGGAGACGGAAGGCCTGATTCTGGCAGCCCAACAACAAGCTATTAGTACCAATGCCATCAAAGCCAGAATTGAAAAGTCGACGACAGATCTCTGCAAGGAAGCAGATGAAACAATAGATAACATCCTCAGCTGCTGCAAGAAGATAGTGCAGACAGACTACAATCAGAGGCATAACACCATTGCTCAGATGATTCACTGGAACTTGTGCCACAAATACAATCTGCCTACGACAAAGAACTGGTGGGATCACAAGCTGGAAAAAGTTACAGAAAATGAACACGTCAAACTACTCTGGGAGTTCCGAATTCAGACTGACACAGTTTTGGAGCACAATACTTCTGACCTTACGATCATGTTAAAAAACAAAGTATGGATTGTTGATGTTGCAGTCCCAGGCAACAGCAAGATTGAAGAGATACAACTGGAAAAGCTGACACAATATGAGCATTTAAAGATCAAACTGCAAAGACTCTGGCACAAGCCAGTCAAGGTGGTCCCAGTGGTGACCGGTACACTGGGTGCAGTGCCTAAAGACCTTGGCCTGCACTTAAACACAATCGGCACTGACAAAATTACCATCTGCCAACTGCAAAAGGCCACCTTACTGGGATCTGCACACATTATTCACCGATACATCACACAGTCCTAGACACTTGGGAAGTGTCCGACATGTGATCGGACAACAACCAGGAGAGTGGTCTTGTTTCCTGTGGACTCATCTTGTTGTGTTTCTAATAATAATAATAATAATAATAATAATAATAATAATAATCTTTATTTATACCCTGTGTGTGTGAGAGAGAGAGAAAATGTGGCATTACCTTGACACTGGGTTGTGCCTTGCAGTCATCAAGATTCGGGAAAAGGGCTGGACCTGACCACTCTAACAGCACAATTGACAGACATATCATGAAAGAAGTGGGAATGAAAGGTAATAACAGACTTTGCGGGGGGGGGGGGGGAGGTTAGTATGAAGAAGCACTTTTTAAATGTTCTTCCTCAGGACAACAATATCATGTTCTAGGTCCCAGCAGAAGGTGCTATTAACCAGATGCAATTGCGACTTATCAGTCTCGTGCTCTAATGCTCTTAGTGGCTTCCCATTCATATGAGTGGGTATGCCTCCTGATTCCTGCCCCTAATTTGTCAGTTTCTATTTCCTGAGCTTTTCTTACAGTCTTAGATTTTACAATGCAGCTAGAAATATTATTATCAGTGCCATACATTCAGAGGCTAAAAATAGGATGACATAATACTATATGGTAAGATGATGGCATGATGTGCTACTTGTTTGGCTGCCGAGAAGAAATCTCAAGAGTGTTCTGCCATTCAGAATAAGCTCGCATTGTAATTGCATTTTAGGCAGGTGAAGGGAAATCACTACAAATTAGATGTATGAAAAGATGGGATAGCAATTTGAATGCTGTGGTTTCACAGTGACAGTAGCTGCGTTTTCATATAAGAAGTTGGTGGAAAGAAAAACAATCACACTGGAGAAAGCAATGAGCTTGGAAACAATCTACATCTGTCTTCACTCTGCATGCAATATGTTTCTACTCATAGTTTCCATGCCAAAATTGTATAACTCATGTGGGTATCTAATATCTTTTGCCAGCTTTAAGCAAAGAGCTGTCTAAAGCTAAAATATAGTTATCATCATAAGGATGTTTGACGCCTTAATAAGGTAATGGCGTTTTCTCTTTATTTGTACTAAAATCATCCAATTCTCCTATTAGATCTGCTCCTATTTCCCAGTATTTGAGTGGAGGAGTGTCTAACTCCCTTGCACTCTGAATAGGCCTCTTTCATACTCACATGAACAGAGAGAGAGAAAAAAAAGTCATAGTTATTGGGACTGGCATCATGGAATACATCTATTAAATTCTAATAAAATTATTCCTATCCCTACCACCCAACATGTGTGGTTAGTCTGAAGATGTGAATCAGATGTCATGCATGTCAATCCGCTTCAGAAACAGAAAAAAAAGGAATGCATTTCTTAACTACACAAGATTATAATCAGATCTTGGCAATGGAATGTGAACTCAAGTAACAGATGCCTTTCTCAGGTTGACCAAAATTCATATACAATAATGTATTGCTAGGCAATATCAATATTTCCACATCACTTGTCTTCTTCATATGCACATAGACAAGAAATGACTCATTTTTCTCTGTGCCTATCAGAGAACGATGTATTTCCTTATCTTTTGGGAGGAATTTCGCTCTTTTGCAAATATGTTTTTCTGCAAATTGTGCAATCATGCAAAAATTTGGTATTTGGTGCTAAATTACATGGACCTTTGAAAATCTGGGGCATTGAATAGGTTATGATAGTTGTTTTGTACCTATTATTTGTTCTTTTTGTGCTTGCTGTGTGTGAACAAAAGAAAAAGATCATAATCTGGAGGTAGCGATATCTCTAGATTTCTGTCTTGCTGTTCTTTCAGGAAGTTGGGCACTTTACAATACTCCTTTCTCAGGCATTAGTTCCTGGTATAGTTAAGTAAGTCCAGGATTGCTCAAATCAACACAGCTGCTTCTACTAGTTGCAGCCTCATCCAGAAGACATTCTTTTCTGTTCCTTCCGCAATATCTGCTAATATCAAGGTATTCTGGATTGGCCTTTTGAAAAACTCCCAATTCTACTACAATTATTCAGACAAGAGCTTTGCATAATTGTAGATGTTGACCAGAGTTTGTGCTGGAGGTCTTGGAGATTGTTAGGGGAAGTCCTTACTAGAAATCTCTAGTCTTCCAACTGGTGTTGACTATAGAATTGCACTGAAGGACCTAGAGATTCCCAAGAAGGTTTTAGATGTACTTAGAATACAGCAATTGAAGTAAGTCAAAGCAAAAGCAGGGAGGGGGGGGGGGATCGGATAGCAGACTACTTATTTATTTACTAGCTGTACCCGCCATGTGTTGCTGTGGCCAACCTTCCCTCCCTCTTTCTCTCCTCCCTTCCCTCTTTCCTTCCTTTCCTCTTTTTCTTTCCCTATCTCTCATCTTTCTTCCATCTCTACCTGTTTCTTTCCTCCCTTTCTTTGCTCTTTCGTTACATCCTTCCTTCCTTCCCTATCTTTCGTTCCTTCTCTCCTTCCTTCCCTCCCTTTTTCCTTTCACTTTTTTATTTCCTTCTCTCCTTCCTTGCTTCTCTATCTTTCTTTCTTTCCTTCTTTCCCTCCCTCCTTCTCTCCTTCCTTCCTTTCCTCTTTCTCTTCTTCTCCCGTTACTTCTTGACTGTTCCCTCCATTTAATATTGTAATTTATATCTTACATAGAAAGAAGGAAAGGAAGAAGGAAGGAAGGACAGGAAGGAAAGAAGGAAAAAGGAAGGGAGGGAGGGAAGGAAGGGAAGGAAGGAAGAGAAAGAAGGAGGGACTGGAAGGGAGGGAGGGAGGAGAAGGAAGGAAGGAGGAAGGAAGGCAGGAAAGAAAGGAGGGGGATGCAGAAAGGAGGGAGGGAAGGAAATGAAGGGGAAGGAAATGAAGAAAGGGAAAGAAGGAGGAAAGGGAGAGAGGGAGGAAAGGAATAAAATGAAAAAGGAAGGAGGGACAGGAAGGAAGGGAAGGAGGAAAAGAAGAAAAGAAAGGAAAGGGAGGAAAGAAGGGAAGGGAGGGAGGGAAGGAAGGTCCTTCATTCAAGCACCGTGAACCGTCCTCGCCTCCTCCTCCCCCCCTCCCCCCTCCTCCCTCACCTCCTCCCCCCCTTCTTCCTTGTGTGGAGCACTCTGTTGCTGCTGCTGGCACTTTCCAACATGGAAAGGAGGAGGAGACTGCTCTCTTGACATAGGAGGGGAAGAGAAGGGGCTGCATGCGGCAAGCCTCCACCTCCACTCCACTTGCTTGTGTGTGTGTGTGTGTGTGTGTGGCCGTGCCCGTGCGCCTGGCTTTAACGGCTGGCTGTTTCCCCGCAAGAAGGAGGAGGGGGCGTGGCCATGGGTCTCGGTAGACATGCAGTTTCTCCTTTGTGGACATGCAGTTTAGAAGTCCTTTCTGCTTTTTGTTTTCATTGTTTTTTTGAGTGGAGAACATACATTGGGTTGTTAGGGACAGAGTGTCCAAATTTGGTGTCAATTGTCCCAGAGGTGTCTGAGTTCTGTGAATAGCACAAACAAACATTACATTTTTATATATATAGATTTATTTAGATCATAAAAATTCTGTCCTATTCTCAACCTCCAAAGAAGGACTCAGGGTAGCTCTGAGTCCCTCTGACTGCCCATGCCAAACCAGAAAAGTTAGAGGATATGCCCACTACTGTGATCTGTTAAGATTTCAGCTTAAACCTATGTCTTTTTTTTGCACTGCTCCTCTTTGTTCTATTAATGCTCCAAATCCCTGTCTCTCCTTGCATATGTTCACACTCACACACTCACATCCTGGTTTCCATCCTTTTTTTAATCCCCTAAAGGCCAGCCAGTCATCCCAACAGCTATGAATTATTGAAAGGAACCATCTTTGCCTGCTGTGACTTGCTGTCACCCTCACCCCACCATCCCCACAGTGGTCCCCATCGCACTAATTTCATGGGCAGAGCGACAAGTCCCTTGCCTTCCATTCAGTATATCAGAGTCTCAAGATGTGGCAACTGGGGTTGACAATAGCTGTTAATAAATTATTGACATAAGGCTACCATTTTCACAGCAGTAGCCAGTTATCCTCCATGCTGTACATTCTCAGACTCCTCAGGGGGGCCCTGAACTCCCTCGCACAATCTAAATTTCACCCTGGTCTCACTTTGAGTTGGTTGCAGCTCCTCCACGCTTGGCACATTTTTCTTTTAGCTTCAATAAAGATGAAACAGTCAGAACAGGAAGCCCAAGGCTATTTGATCTGATTTTACAATATAACTCTTGAAGTGGATTTTAAATATATATCTTCCTGTAATAGTTAGCATGGTGTGGAGAATCCCCAGGAGATGAAATGAGAGGGGTGGCAAGTCAGAAGAGTCGGGAGGAGAGAGGGAGAGGGAAAGAGGATTTTTGCTAAATTTAGAAGATGTGTATATGGATGCTTTATAAAAAGGAGCACATCAACCAATTTAACAAGTCAGTAAAATTACATCTGGAAATTAAATCAACGAACATAATTTTTGTTGTTGGGTACCTTCAAGTTGTTTTCATCTTGAAGGACATCACAGGATTTTCTTGGGAAGGTTTGTTTAGAAGGTATTGCCTTTGCCTTCTTGTGGGATGACATGGTGCAACCTGTCCAACATCATCCAATGAGTTTATATGATTGAGTGGAGATTCAGACCTTGATCTGCCTCTCAACATAACATTTTAGGGCAGACCTAATTGTTACCAGATAAGTTTGGGGTCCCAATTGTATATTTCCCCATAAATTGATTTATTTACAGTATTTATATACCACTTTTCTCACCCCAAGAGGGGGGGGGGGCTCAAAGCGGTTTACAATTTTTTTAGCAAAATTCAGTGCCTTACATACATAAACCAAATCATAAATCAAACAGCATATGACTATGCATAAAATACAATAGGACAAATTAACCATAAGATAATAGGGCATTTAAACATGAAGTATAAAAATTTAAAACATTAAAATCACATGATCCAAACTCATAGACTGGACCATTCCAGATGTCGATTACACACATTCCATATTTACTTCTTATACTGTGTTACTTTACTAGTCAAAAACTTGGTTTCATATCCATGTCTTTGTTCTCTTTCTAAAGGCCAGGAGGGAAGGTGCTTATCTAATCTCATTGGGGAGAGAGTGCCAGAGTTGGGGAAGTCCCTATCTCTTGTTCCCACCAACCACACCCGTGAAGAAGGTGGGACCAAGAGCAGGGCCTCCTCAGAAGATCTTAATCTCCATGATGGTTCCTAGAGGGATATACGTTAGGACAAGTAAGCTGGGCCGGAACCGTCTAGGGCTTTGTAGGCTAAACCCAGCACTTTGAATTATGCTCAGTACAGGCCCGTAGCCAGGATTTTGTTTCGGGGGGGGGGGGGTAAAAAAATTTCAGGGGGGGTTTCGGGGGGGCTGAGTCTGAGTGAAAGAGGGTCTAGCCTAGCAAACCTTTTGTATCATTACCCCAATACCCCCTCCATGCATATGGGATATATTGAGCATGGTGATCAGATCATGATATGAATAAACATAACAGTTTAAATAATGCACCAGTAAGGCCTTTTCGCAAACCACCATGAGAATTTCGGGGGGGGGGGGGCTGAAGCCCCTCAAGCCCCCCCCCCCCCCCCCCCCGGCTACATGCCTGGCTCAGTAGCAGACTAGCAGCCAATGGATCTGGCATATTAAGGGAATTGTTTGCTGCCCTGGTGAGAAATCTGGCTGCCACCCGTTGGACCATTTGAAGCTTCCAAACAGTTTTCAAAGGCAATCCTGTGTAGAGCGCATTGCAGTAATCTATTCTCGATGTAACAAAAGCATGGACCACCATGGCCATAAGCTATTGAAGGGCTAGGGAAATAATGTAGGGATATCTAAAGGAGAATGGGAAAGTAAGGTGAATGGGAGAGTAAGAAGGGATGCCTAAACAATCCCTGACAAACCAGTGTACCTGGCATTCCCATAGCCTGGCATTTCCATAGCCATGGTGGCACTACTGAGAAGATTCCTTGTGATGGCAAAAATAATGGAGCCTTCTAGAACATTATATTTTACTGTATTTTACGGTATTGTAATTTGCTGTTTGGGCTTGGCCTCATGTAAGCCGCCCCAAGTCCCCGTTGGGTGAGATGGTGGTGGGGTGTAAATAAAGTTGTTGTTGTTATTATTATTATTATTATTATTATTATTATTATTATTAGAGCCCCGGTGGCACAGTGGGTTAAACCCCTGTGCTGCCAGGACTGAAGACTGACAGATCGCAGATTCGAATCCGGGGAGAGGCAGATGAGCTCCCTCTATCAGCTCCAGCTCCTCATATGGGGACATGAGAGAAGCCTCCCACAAGGATGATAAAAACATCAAATCATCCGGGCATCCCCTGGGCAACATCCTTGCAGATGGCCAATTCTCTCACACCAGAAGTGACTTGCAGTTTCTCAAGTCGCTCCTGACACGACAAAAATAAAATAAATTATTATTATTATTATCATTATTATTATTATTTCCATTGGCAAACATTGAAATAGAGGAATCTAAAGCAGCTAGACATCCCAAATCACAGAATCATCACTGAGTTAGAATGGTAGTGTAAATCTTTAAAGTACCACTAATACCTTGGTGTGTAACTGCAAGAGTGGGAAGGAAGTGATAAGGTTATTGGGCCTGTAAATGAAATTTTCCTTTGGTCCTCAATTTTCTGCCATGGCGAAGAATGAGACATTGAACATCATTCACACCTAGAATTTGTATACTTGTGTTCACATTCCCTTATTTACTTTGCCTATCAATTTCTTTGGATGCCTAAATTGTATTTCTAAATGCTCAACTGGCTTTAGGTCCCTTTCATGAGGAGAGCAGAGTACTTATTGGGAGGCAGTGTCGCAATAGTGACATCCCCATAGTGTGTCATATCTCCCTTCCCAACCTCATGCTTCAAAAACAAATCCAATGCCTTTGGAACCCTGAGGTTTTCTTTCCTGACAAATTCAGACTCTAATCTCCTTCTTTGGCTATGTTCCGGCCAGCCAAACCCCCTTGCTTAACAGTAAATTGCATGCTTTGCATAAAAGTGATGGCAGAGTTTGGAAATGCCGAGCTTTTTCTGAGCCATCTGGCAGGAATCAGGGAGCTGTACTCCAAAAAGGAACTTTTCCAAGTGGTGGAAAAGTCAATATCTATCTTGTTCATCTTTAGTTAAAATGATTTCATCAAGTAGGGCTGAGAATGACCTTCATCTAACCCCTTGCTTAGAGTCATTATTAGAGGATATATACAGTACTAGGCTGGTCAGAGCAGTGGTCTGATTTGATATGACCGGAGCAGCTTCATATTTGCCGGCAGATGGGGAATGCTCAGTAGCTAAACAGCCACCAGCTGTCAAAGGCCATTAGGCTAGCAAAGTATACAAAACCTGTAAGGGGAGGTAAGTTAACATTTCCAAAGAGGATGTCTCCCACACTTTCCATAAAAGCAATATAGACATTTAGAAACTGCACAGACACAGCTCTTTCAGAAAGTGGATTTCTTTCTTTTGTCCTTCAAAAAAACAACAACCTAAAATCTGTTTCACAAAGAGGACATGGTTTTTGTTTGACCCTTTTTTCAGCTCTGGAAGAAACCAGGAGCTTCATTGGAAAATTAGAAGTAATGTTAGTTTTCTGGAAAGTTTTCTAATGTAATGCCCTAAACAGGCCCGTAGCCAGGGTTTTGATTCGGGGGGGTGCCGAGTTTGATTGGGGGGGGGGGGGCTGAGGATCTACTCTAGCAAACCTTTTGTATCATTATCCCAATACCCCCATGCATATGGGATATATTGAGCATGGTGATCAGATCATGATATGAATAAACATAACAGTTTAAATAATGTACCAGTAAGGCCTCCCCCCCCCATCCGCTACATGCCTGGCCCTAAATAAAACAATATCTCATTTTTGCAAGTAAATTTAAAACATATCTACTAAGCTGTCCCATAACAACAACAACAACAACAACAACAACAACAAGAAGTTTATCTTTATACTCCGCCTCCATCTCCCTGAAGGAACTTACAAAGGGACATGCCCAGCAAATACAGATTAAAAACAAGCACAGAAATACAGTCAACAACTAAAAACAATAAAACATCATAACCAGACAAACATCATAAACCAATATTGTGGCTCAACAACAAATAGTGAGTTCAGGCTCATGATTCCTAAATGTGAATCCCAAAAGTCGATAAGTAATTGGAGTAAAATATTTGGTTAGGAAGAATATAAAATACCAGTACTGTGGCATAATGATATGAGTATTGTACTATGGCAGTTGTTCAAATCCCTGCTCAGCCATGGAGACCTCCTGAGTGACCTTGGGCAAGGCACACTCTCTCAGCCTCAAAAGAAGGCAATGGCAAACCTCTTCTGAATTAATTCTGCCCATAAAATTCCATGATAAGGTCACTTTGGGATTGCCATAAATCAGAAATGACTTGAAGGCACACTACAACAGAGTTTGGGTTGAATATTATAATTCTGACACATTCAAATATCTGTGTGAAAATTTCAGACCAAAATAATTTGGTGAGGTTTTCTTTCAATTTTACTAATTTTAAAAAAATGGCAAACTTTTGACTGAAAATTCAAGCACCACACCATTTTATAGTAATGTTCTATGCTTCACATTGTAAAGGTCCCTTACCTTTTGCAGCCAGGATTGCAGGGCCTAGTATAAGTCTGCCAGCTAGTTTGCAGATTAGGTGGGCCTGGCGAAGCAGCAGTAGCCATTTTAGATCAGGGAAGGCACCATCTTAGAGAGAGTTTAGAGAGGGGGAGTGTCTTAGGCCTGAGTCAGCAGAGAACGGCCAGGATTGGTTTAGAAAAGGGGGTGGAGTTTAGAGAGGCTTGGAGGGAAAAAGAGCCTTTTAAGTCAGAGAGAAAGGGAGAGTTGAAGATTAGAGTTTGAAGAGAAAGGATGTTTTAGAAGTTTGTGGTTTAAGAGTTAGGAGAGGGCAAAGTTTGCCAGTGGTTTGCCAGCAAGTTAGCTGAAGCAAACTTGACAGCTATTAGTGATATAGCTGGGTTGTAGCTAGATAGGACTAGGTTAGTGTATCTGAGCTACAGAAGAAATCCTGACAGAGATTTAGTCCTGTTAAGATTTTCTTGTTGGTGAAAAGAAGAAACTTTTTATTGTAACAAAGACAGAACTATTATTGTAACCGCTACGCATTCAAGACAAAAGCAAAAATTTTCTGTATCAGCCAAGATATTGAACTGCACTTACTTTCCTGTTTCAATCAATTGATTATTCATTGATTATTTAAATATAAAAGCTTGACTCAGGTGTGCCTTTGTGGCTGAAGTTTCCTAAACATTCTTTACTGCTTTTAAAGAAGAAATAAAAGGGCACAGTGCCTGGTGGTCCCAAAATAGATCTTAATATTTGGCAGCTAGAGAGTTCCCTTACATTATAGTTCGGTGGCAGCGGAAGAAACTTAAAAGATACCCCTCAGACATCCTAATTGGATCCAGTGATGTGGGATTGAATAGAGTATATCCCCAGCTTTATAATTGCCCAGACAGTGGTGGGATTGTTTGATCACCCTGTCCAAGTTGTGTGGATGCTCGAATACGCTAGTGCCCGGTTCTTTATAATTGGTGTACAGCGGGGTGGGATCTGATGTTGATTGATTCCCGAAGCATATCGTTATACACATCACTATAAAATTGAGCCTTTTCCTGATAGGTAGTTAAGAGGCATTAAACACTTTTAAAACTCAATTGTTCTACCATTCTAATGCACCTTCCATCTTTTATCACTTTGCCAATTTGCATAAGTGTACACATGGGACCTGTACACTCACAGGAGAGAAGAATAGGCTCAGCAAGATTGGAAGTCTGAAAAATACATCTTTACCACTCTATCACATTTATTAAATTCCACCGAGTTCTACACTTAAAATGTGGTAAGCCACTGTGTTCATCTTATTAGGTTGGGTTCAAGTATAGTTTAGAGCATTCTTTGTCTATTTTAGGCATTCATTTCAAACGTTTCAGGAGGTGGTGGGGAAGTGGATTCTTGGTAATAGTCCAGATGTTTGGTGAAATCTGTAATGTGATGGCATCAGGCATGTAGCCGGGAAGGGGGGAGGGTCTTCAGGGGCTCCAAGAAGGCCTTACTGGCATATTATTTAAACTGTCATGTTTATTCATATCATGATCTGATCACCATGCTCAATATATCCCATATACATGGGGGTATTGGGGTAATGATTCAAAAAGTTTGCTAGGGTAGACCCTCTTTCACTCAGACTCAGCCCCCCCCCCCCCCCGAATCAAAATCCTGGCTATGGGCCGAAGTACCCTTCTTTGTGGCGCAGCTGGCTGAGTGTCAGCTGAATTAAGATCACTCTGACCAAAAGGTCATGAGTTCGAAGCCAGCCCGGGTTGGAGTGGGTTTCTAGCCTGTTGTCGACCTTTGCAACCTGAAAGACAGTTGCATCTGTCAAGTAGGAAAATTAGGTACCACCTTAAAGTGCGAGGAGGCTAAATTAACTAATTTATGAGGCCATAAAAAAAAATACTCCAGCAAGCACTCAGTGTCGCAGATGGACGATGAAAGCAACAGCTCCCCTGGCAGCCAGAAAAAGTTAAATAGCCTCTGTCTATGTCTGTATATGTTGTATGTCAAAATTGGCATTGAATGTTTGCCATATATGGGTACACTGTGATCCGCCCTGAGTCCTCTGCAGGGTGAGAAGAGCGGAATATAAAAGTTATAAATAAATAAATAAATAAATTAGGGAAAATTCCACCATTATCTTTTGCTCACCAAGTTTTTACCTTAAATGCCAGTATTACTATTATGCCCCTATCTCTAGTATATTGCAGACTTAACTCTCTCCTCTCGATCCACATGGGCATTCTGTTCTGCTCCACAATACAGAAATACCATATTTCATTGCAGGAGCAGCTCAAGGGCAAGTTTTGATGCTGATATCTAATTAAAAAGGTAAAGGTTGTCCCCTGACATTAAGTCCAGTCATGTCTGACTCTGGGGTGTGGTGCTCATCTCCATTTCTAAGCCAAAGAGCCAGCATTGTCCATAGACACCTCCAAGGTCATGTGGCCAGCATGACCACATGGAGCGCCGTTACCTTCCCGCCGGAGCGGTACCTATTGATCTACTCACATTTGCATGTTTGCGAACTGCTAGGCTGGCAGAAGCTAGGGCTGACAGCGGAAGCTCACGCCACTCCCTGGAATCGAACCTGCGACCTTTTGGTCAACAAGCTCAGCAGCACAGTGCTTTAACCCACTGCGCCACCGGATATCTAATTACTTTGAGCTTATTTAAAACTTTCAGTTTTAATTTTTATCTGAACTCTCTCTTCTCCAATAGCTGATAAAACCTGGCTCCCTTAATCTGTTTTGCTGAGCTTTTCGACTCCCTCCTTCCAAGTCTGTTTTTGGAAATTATATAAAATAGTCCATCGAATACTACAAATCGTTTTCATTCAAACTGATCCAGGCCCAAACCTAGTGATCAATACATGCATTCTCAATTCTTCATTTGAGACTCACTGCTTAACTCAAATAGTGGGTGAAAATATTTCCCAAATTCTTGATGTCAAGTCCTTAACATGGATTGAAAATATGGGGGAAATATCTACAACCCAAACCTTGATTTTGCCATGTTATGGAAAGAACACCTGTTTATTACTATGGTATATATTATAGGAATTGAACATCCATGTATTGTGATATCTTCAGGGGATCCTGGAACCAAACCTTAGCACATATCAAAGGCCCACTATATATCTAGCAAAGTTTCATTATGATTTATATGATTCAGTCATTCAAGGTTATGAATGCCAGATAAAATGAAGAATAAAGTTCCAGTCTTTTTCATGGTTGTGTAGAAGAGAGAGCAATATCTGCATGATGAGCAACACCTCCTGAAATAAAAAAGGGGATAAGAGTCCTGTTCCTTATTTCTTCTGATGATCCCATATAAGGTATATTTTAAATATAAGGTTAAGAAAGAGCTATGGAAAAAGATAGACTCCTTCCCCAGGGTCTTGCATAACTCTACTGCCTGCTTGCTAAATATTTCATGTCAACATAGTTAATCCTCTGATTTTATGCCTCATAGCAGCCATTATTTAAGGTCAGAGTTCTTGTCTCTTTCAAACAAATCTTTGCTCCTGTCCTTTGAAGGACAACTAGAGGTGATTCTGCTTTATCTCCATGCAGTTGTGAAGCTTTGACTGCAGGTTTATGAAGATTTAGGTTCTGTTCTTAGGCATAAGACCAGGTCACTTCCCCAATGCCCTGTTCTTAGAGGCAACACTAAATCCTGTTACTTGCAAAATTTGCATTTGGAATAAATGCCAAGATCAGATATGGATATTTCAATGTGCTTTCTCAACTGCTTGAATAACTGTATGAAGTGCTCCAAAATTAGGCGAATATCAGGTGACCTTGAGAAAATGCCATATTGTGTAAGGCACCAAGGGTCCCTGAATGAGCTGATTATTTCTAGATCCATTTCAATCAAACTTCGAGCCTGGTCATGGAATGGAAGCAGTTTTGGCTGTCTTGGTAGGCAGTATACACAAAGAATTGGACAAAAGAATGCATTCCTCTTGTTTTTGTTGGATTTTTTTTTTCATTGGTATCAACTATAATATATGTCTGGGCAACCACAATCAGGTGGGACTTGTAAACTTTCAAAAACCCAGAAACTCTTCCTAGAGGCGATGGAGAGTAAACAACACCCCTGTTACAATAGTTCCACTGCTTACTACTCTAGAGTAGAATTCTAGACAGAATTAAAACTCCTAAACATTGTGGATTCAGAATATCTTAAAGGACTATATTATCTTTTATCAGTGGTTCCCAACCTTTTTTGACCAGGGACCACTTTGACCAGAGACCACTTTGACCAGGGACCACTTGACCAGGGACCACTTGACCAGGGACTACTTTGACCAGAGACTACTTTGACCAGAGACTACTTTGACCAGGGACCACTTGACTAGGGACCACTTGACCAGGGACCACTTAATGAAGGACTACTTTGACCAGGGACTACTTTGACCAGGGACCACTTGACCAGGGACCACTTTACCAGAGACCACTTTGACCAGGGACCACTTTGACCAGGGACCACTTGACCAGGGACCACTTAACGAGGGACTACTTTGACCAGGGACCACTTTGACCAGGGTCTACTTTGATCAGGGACCACTTTGGCTAGAGACCACTTGAACAGGGACCACTTAACCAGGGTCCACTTTGACCAGAGACCACTCTGACCAGGGATCAGCTTCCAACACAAGTACTAAAAGGGTTATGAATCAATTTTGGTCAATTTTAGATTTGGTTTGGTTCTTTGGGATGCTGATTCAGAAAATTGCATTAGATAGACCACATCAAGTCTAGTATCTGATACAGAACATATGCCACCCAGTAGTCGCCATCTGCTTGCCCACATAAAAAAATTAATAAGCCTTGGTACTATAAGAGGGTTTCTCAAGACCAGTCACTCTCATTGCAATGGTGTTGTAACAGTGAGGCCGTGAACCATATTTGACTTATTGCAGACCACTGCTGATTGGGACCCACTGTCTTATATAAACCTCCCTGGGCTGAGATATTCTGCAGAGATGCTACCCTGCCTCTCCATGTGGAAATGCATGGCTGCTCCTTTCTAGGAAGGCTACAATAGTCTCTTCCTTGTTGTCCTGTCTACAAAGCCTTTATCATTCCAGTTGTCCCTTAAGAATTTAGGAATTGACTTGTCAAAAACAGTATTTTGTTCATTCCACCCTATCTTTAATGTACCTTTTATCTTTAAAACATATTATTAGATTTTTAAATTGTACTGAAAGTTACATATTATGCATTTCTGCGTATCTGATATTTCATCTTGTAAACTGCCTTGAGGCTTGGTTAGGGAAGAATAAATAAATAACCACCATCTTTGTAAAAGAGTGTGTTAGTGATAGATTGATTGATTTTCTCCCTTTTCTCCAAGGAACTCACTGTAGAGTACAGTATTTCTACCTCCACTTTATATTTACAACCGTCAAAAGATGGTGAGTGGCCCAAAGCCACTGTGGTGTTTTCTGCCCGAGTGGTGATTTGAATGCTATGAATATCGGATGCATTAGCCACTTTCCACACATTGATTTTTGTCATCATGATGTAGTCGTGCTGAAAAAATAAGGTTCAGAAATAACTGGTGGCAAACCTGCTCGAGAAACATGAAAAACTTTGGGCCACATGGGGCAGATTCTCCTCATGTTGCATTTCAGGAAACTGGAGTGGGACATGGATAGAAGCTACAGGATTGTTTGGTTTGAGGCTACACTTCGCTGTTAGTATAGGAAGGAGCCAAACCATAGTGGTTCCTACACCACAGGGGCCAATGTTAACACCAACCACTGCAGACTGTATGTAGAGAAGGTCAATTTTTGAATATTCCCTCATGTAGAACATTTTCTGGCATGGTGTGATCTTGCATAATAGATAGGCTGAAACTAAATCTTTCTCTTGTGCAATTTTCTAATTGGGTGCCTGCAGGGAATTCTGGTGATTCTCATCCCTCAGGTCTATCTTGACTTTGCTCCTAGATCATTGTAAAGCTATCATCACTGAGCACTTTGTGCTTTGCACCATGCAATGCGGCTAAAATTCTCTTGTAGGGTTGACCATGGATTTAAACCCTGAGCCAGCATGGTATAGTGGTTGAGCATTGGACCAGGAATCAAATCCCCACTTGACCATGTAACCCACTACATGACCTTAAGCATCAGAGGAAGGCAAACGGAAATATCTCCCTCCCTTCTGCATAAATCTCACCAAGAAAACCCTATGATGGGTTCACCTTAAGGTTGCTATGGGTGGAAAATAACTTGCAGCCAAACAACAAGGCAAATCCAGATATTAGACCCTTGGTGTCATATTGTATGATGAGCAGAAATACATTTCTATGGAGAATACAAGGTGTGCATGTGATACTGCACTGTCTTTGTGGGCTTCTTCCAAAACAGTGATTCCCAACCTTTGGTCCTCCAGGTATTTTGGACTACAGCTCCCATAATTACTAACAATTGGTAAACTGGTTGGGATTTCTGGGAGTTGAAGTCCAAAACAACTGGAGGACCAAAGTTTAGAAACCACTGCTCTAAAAGCTTGGGAAAATCTGTGCACCTTCACAGTACAGCTTGGACAAATCAGCTTTTGGTGACTCCAATGCCCAGAATCACCCAGCCAATTTTAGGCAATGGAGTCCCTTTAAGTTGATTTGTCCAAGCTTTGCTGTGAAGTTGCAGGCAATTGCTCTCCTTCCCTATCTTAGTCTTCCTCTTCAAGCCATGCAGAGTTTGAAGTTGGCATTTATCATATTGACATCTCCAAAGGTTGTCTTGATTGCATGTGTATTTGGGACAGCCCTACCCCAGTGTAAGGAGCAATTGTCATGGTTTGTGTGCTACGCAGTTTATGAAACATACGTTGAGGATTTTTGAGTGGTGCTTGTCATTTTGATGGACAGGTCTGAGCCTTGGTCTGTCAGCGTGTGTTCATGTGCCACTTTGCGTTGCCATGTCAAGTGATAGATTTCCTCCCAGGCCCTTTTTCTCCCATAGACCTCACTTGTCCATAGAAAATGAAAGGTTACCATCTGATCAAGATGCTGTCTTGTCACCTGTCCGAAGCAGTCGTCCAAACCCGCTCTTGAAAAATGTCACTCTGTCACTTTGAACATTCTGGTTGATTCTTCAATACGCTAATCAGTCGAGCAAATAGTCTTCACTCAACACAACTCATTACTTCATGTCATGTGTTTCATTATCAAATACTTTGTTCTCTGGATTAAGCTACCAAAGGCTACATTAGATTTATAAACCCTCTTGACAAGCAGTCCATAAAGATGGAGCTAAATGAGAGAGAATGATATCCAATGACAAGAGCAGAAATATTTTGAAAGGTCAGGATCCCTGTTGGGTTTTGTTGCTGAATTAAGAAAAGATGTTCACTGTGATGTGCTACAGAACTAAGAGGAGAGAAATATCTTTGCGAAGGAGTCTCAAAAGGGCCTAATAAATGTTTATCAACCAGTATTAACTGCTAAGGAAACATTATTATGATTTCATTCTATACATTGGGGCTCAGCACAGAGATGCAGCTAAATTCCATTTCATGGCTTTAGGGTTCTCATTGTTACACACTATTTTCTTTTCCATTCCTAGAAGAGTACCATATTACCAATTTAGGATTTCTTCTGTTTTTGTTTGTTAGTTAGTTAGTTTTGTTTTTGTGTGTGTCAGGAGCAACTTGAAAAATTGCAAGTCGTTTCTGGTGTGAGAGAATTGGCCGTCTGCAAGGACATTGCCCAGAGGACGACCTAATGTTTTGAAGTTTTACCATCCTTGTGGAGGCTTCTGTCATGTCCCCACATGAGGAGCCAGAACTGACAGAGGAAGCTCATTCACGCTCTCCCTGGATTCGAACCTGCAACCTGTCAATCTTCAGTCCTGCTGGCACAAGGGTTTAACCAATTGCGCCACCAGGGGCTCCTGCTGTTGAATCTAATATACAAAGATTGATACCACAATATATTTACTAGTCTTTAAATTATAGCAAGACTTTTATAACTAGTTGTTTTGTTTTTCATCATGTGGGGTTTGATTTATTATGAATCTATGCATGAGAGACCACTAAGGCCCCTTCTACTTAGAATTGCCATATAATCCAGTTCAAAGTGGATAATCTGGATTTTATATGGCAGTGTAGAAGGGGCCTAAGAGCCCCAGTCATCAACACCTCTATCTAGGTCTTGTAAACTCTGAGCTATGGCTTCCTGTTTTGAATGAACATCCCTATAATATGTTATTTGGCTGTGTCTACACTTAATCTGGGGTGTTCTGGTGCTGCTCCAATACAGACTAGGAGTGTCTCCAGACTCCAAATTCCTTTGTCTGTCCATAAAATCATTGACTTGGAAAAGAGCACATGGGCCATCAAGTCCAACCCCATTCTGTCATGCTGAAAAAAACATAATCAAAGTACCCAGACAGATGGCTAGCCTTCCAGACTTTTGATCATTTTAGTCACTATCCTCTGGACATTCTCCAGCTTGTGAATATACCTCTTGAATTGTGGTGCTCAAAAGTGGACACAGTATTCCAGCCATACTGAGGTTGCATTAGGGCTGCTGCCACCACTACATCATTTTCATATTTCTGTTCATATGAACAGACGCACTGGAGTCATCAGCAAGCCCCTGCCAAGGAACTGCTTGTGGCTGGTGACACAGCAGTGGATCGATTGGAGGCATGGGCAGTGGATTAGACTGGACCTAGTTGTCCACACCTCTAAAACTCTGAGGTCACTCTGGAGCTTCCTGAAAACTCTGTGGAGTAAATATTGTTTCTCTTTGAGCCACATTATTAACTGGATGCAGCTTCTGCTGCAAATACAGCTATGCTCTGACTCCTTGCAGCAGCTGAGCAGTGAATCCACTTTATTTGAGCCAAGTAGACATGATATTTTCTTTTTCTCCAATGCAATCCAGACAGGAAAACTTGGAGAAGATAATGGTGATGGGGAAAATTGAAGGAAAGGGGAAGAGGGGTCGACAAAGGGCAGAATGGATGAGTCCCTTTGGGGAGATAGAGCGTAATATAAATAAAGATGATAATGATGATGATGATGATTATTATTATTATTATTTGAAACACAACAAGATGAGTCCACAGCAGACAATCTGCTGGCTGTTGTATTGGATCACACGTCTGACACTTCCCAAGTCTCTAGGACTGTGTGATGTATCAGCAAATAATGCATGCAGATCCCAGTAAGGTGGCCTTTTGCAGCTGGCAGATGGTAATTTTGTCAGCGCTGATTGTGTTTAAGTGCAGAACAAGGTCTTTAGGCACTGCACCCAGTGTGCCGATCATCACTGGGACCACCTTGACTGGCTTGTGCAGTTCGATCTTTAAATCCTCATATCGTGTCAGCTTTTCCAGTTGTTTCTCTTCAATCCTGCTGTCACCTGGGATTGCAACATCGACAATCCATACTTTGTTTTTTAACACCATTGTGAGGTCAGGAGTATTGTGCTCCAAAACTCTGTCTGTCTGAATTCGGAAGTCCCAGAGTAGCTTGACGTGTTCATTCTCTGTAACTTTTTCTGGCTTGTGATCCCACCAGCCCTTTGTCGCAGGCAGATGGTATTTGTGGCACAAGTTCCAATGAATCATCTGAGCAACGGTGTTATGCCTCTGCTTGTAGTCTGTCTGTGTGAGTTTCTTGCAGCAGCTGAGGATGTGATCTATTGTTTCATCTGCTTCCTTGCAGAGTCCACACTTGGGATCTGTCATCGACTTTTCAATTCTGGCTTTGATGACATTGGTTCTAATGGCTTGTTGGACTGCCAGAATCAGGCCCTCCATCTCCTTTTTCAAAGTTCCATTTGTGAGCCACAGCCATGTTTTTTTTCTTTGTTGTTGTTGTTGTTGTTGTTGTTGTTGTTATGTTATCCTTGAAGTGACTGGCTTGACCTTGAAGGAGCTGAGAGGGCCGAGGCTAACAGGGAGCTCTGGCCAACAGGGGTTGCTCCATAAGGTCATGAAGAGTCGGAAGCGACTATACAAATAAACAACAATGCCATCCATTTCACCAAAATTATTTTTAAAATGAACCACTATTTTGTATGGGGTCTTTATTAATTTTCTTGTTGTTGGCATCCATTTGGTGGCCTTCCTAGATGATGAATAATTGGCATTCTCTATTCTTACCTGTCTTTTGAGACAGCCTGCACTAACTTGCTACCTCTCAAAGCCTTTGAACTAATATACCTTATTGCGAATATAAAGCACCCATCAGCTCCACCCAACATGTCGGTGATGAAAGTTGATAGTTGTCCAGAGTATATGAAGGTGGCCGGTAAAAAAATCGGTATAACTTAATTCCATCTATAGCACACTCATTTTTCACATGAATCAAGACTGAAATATGATGTGACAGTGCTCCATATTCTCCATAAACATTTTTCTCTGTTGTTTCCCTACACAGAGACAGAAAAAGAGAGAGGATGAAGACAACAACAACTCTTCAGGAAGAGTTCTCTATAGGCCTAAGCTCACACAAGCTCAAATAAACATATTGTTTTGTTTTTCTTGACAATTTTAGGCGGAATCGTTTTTATGTTCAGGATGTGTTTAGTGCGGTTTGGTGACAGGGGAGATATTCTTTCTAAGCCAAACTGGTATTTAAAATGCAGAATGCAAGTACAAGAACTCCAAAAAAGTCTTGTAATTAAACATGTAAAACAGAATTACTAAAGGAAAGCAGCCCTATAGTATCTCAATAGATTTCACACAATCTACAACTATAATGGAAAATACATTACAGATTACTCATGAATAAGTAACCAGTGCTTCGGAAACATTTTCCTTCCCAAAACTGTCTTTATCTTTGCTTGTTATGTGAATTTCTATGAAATCTGGCGACAAGGAGGATAGGAAGGGAGATTCGGCACCTTAGCTTTTCATATTTCCCTATTGTCTCTTTCTCATTAGTTTTGTTTTGTGAGTGTGGTACTTTTTCTTTTGAAAAATATCTGACACATTGTTTTCATTTTCTGTAATTTTCAGAGCTGGCATTTTTCCAAAACACAAAGAAAGTAAACAGATTAGTGAAAGAAATCAAAAATTGATGAACCATAAATAAGTAAAATATTTGAAAAAAAAAACTTCATATGCCACCATATATCAAACACATCCAATCTTGTAGGATTTTGGAACTTTAAGGTTAAGTCTGATCTCTTGCATAGGAGACAACTAAGCGCCCTTCCACACAACCCTATCTCCCAGAATATCAAGGCAGAACATCCCACAATATCTGCTTTGAACTGGGTTATCTGAGTCCACACTACAATATAGTCTCATTCAAAGCAAATAATGTGGGATTTTCTGTCTTGATATTCTGGGATATAGGGTTGTGTGGAAGGGCCCTATGTAATATCACTGACCTCCAGGGTTGAAACCCTAGAAAGTCAGAGGGCTTCCTCCATTCCTCTCCTTGAGGTTTTTTTCATACAACACTCAAAATATGCAGTTTAATCGAACATCTCTTAAGTTTAATTACATGTATGTACCCCCCATTAAAATCATCAGGACCCAAAAAACTGTTAACTTTAGGAAGAGCAAGGTGATGTTATTTTTTCAAAAACGCATTCCCATCCCAGGTGCCACTGTGGTCTCATCCTCCCAACCTTTTTTTGCCAAGTAACAAGATTGTGGTTGATGGAGGAGATTTGTGGTAGGGCAGGGCTTAATCAGCATTACATAAAATGTTCCCTTGCCAGTTGATCCTGCCCATAGTCCATGTTTTCTCTCTGAAACAGGAAGTCAGGCTACTTAGGGATGAAATAATCTAAGATTCATTTCAGAGTCTGGTTTGAGAGGAGAACTGGCCAAATAAAATTGTCCATTTGGGAAAGTGGAGGGGGGAAATGATTTCCAGGGGAGAATTGGTCTACATTGCCCTCTCCTACCCACATGTTCTCCTCTACAGTTGAAAAAACAGAAAGCCCACATTATTACTTTCTTAATGTATAATTCCAGCTTTAGATTGATCATGTCTGAACTCTGACATTGGTTCTGTCTCTTTCCGATGTGAATCCTTCAGTAGTTTTGTGAAGGGCAGAAGTTTTTTTCTGGCACTCTGTCAAAGGATGAATGGAGTGTGCAACCTATTTAAAAACACATTGCCACTTATAGGAACTTCTACAAGGGACAAATTCACAATTTTTATGACCAGGAACAACACAGTAATGGGAGTTTTGCTTAAAGGGCAGGTGTATCCTCAGAGCTACATTAGCCCATGCCCGCTTACAATGGTGTTTCCCTTTCTGTGCATTTTGTCTCTCAGAAGCCATGGTGGACAGAAGATTGGAGGAGTTCCAGGTACATCTCATATGCTGCCCTCTCCTTCTTTAGAATACAGTTGCAGTAATGAGAAAATGGGGTGAAGCTTCACCCTCAGGAGCTTGGGAGGCAGTGTACTCTCATACCAGGTAAATATATAAGTCATCCTCAGTCTGGTGCTTTCTAGACTAGTGACCTCATCACATGGATGAGGAGCAGCTCGGAGACTTGCCAGTCTCCACAATGAATCAGCAGGGCAGTGGGGCAATCCTGGCACCCCACGTTCCATCTCGCCTGCAGCGACACTTCCCTATCACACATGGAGAAGCCACAGAGCTTTGCTAGAAGTGAGCCTGCATCATCTGATGGACAATGTGTGGCTCTGTGGCTTGGTCAATTGGGGCCAAAGTGTCCTACAACATCACCTGATGAGGTTGTAAGGTGCACCTGAACACCTTTGGAGGGCAGATGTTGGGTTAAACCCAGACCAGAGGTTTAGTGGCAAAAGCATAGCCTGCTGGGTTTTTCCACACAAGACTTTTGTAGTGGACTAGAATTTAGACAGTAGAGTGTTAGTAGTGTTAGTTAGTAATTAAAACTTGTGCGCAGGCACCAAAGAGCCTTCTGAGCTCCACCAATAATAGAATTGAACCAAACTTGGCATACAGGACTTCCATGACAAACAGAAAATACTGGAGGGATTTGGGGGAGGCATGTACAATAGATTAGATTTGCCCTAGCTTCAATCGCTTCAGTTCCTGAAGAGGCTTCTTTGCTGCCCTGTGAGTGATGCAGGCACAGCTGCTTGAAGAGGCACTTGCCAACGCTGTCCCCTGGGTGCGTGTGCACTGGCGTTGGCAAGTGCGTGGGGGAAAGAGGGCGGGGGCAAGTGGAGAAGGCCCCGTGCATGGCCGGAGGGCATGAGAGGTGAGCCGAGAAGGCCCCCCACATGGGTGACCCTAATTCTAAAGTTTAGGCAGGGGACGGGTATATTACCTCAGAAGGCCACATCTGGCCTACAGGTCTAAGGGCTCTTCCACACAGCCATATAACCCAGGATATCAAGGCAGAAAATCCCACAATATTGTCTTTGAACTGTTATCTGAGTCCACACTGGCATATATTCCAGTTTAAAGCAGATAATGTGGGATTTTATTCAGCTGGGACCTAAGCTTGGGGACCCCTGCCCTAGTCAGTATGGCCACATTCAGTAGTTGTGCTGCCTGCAAGATTCTGGGTTTTGTAATCCAAAAAGTGACTTTCCCAAACTCTGTTTGACAGAAGGCAATTTTATTGTTTGGACTGGTAAAATAGCATCTGCTTAGTAAACTTTGTTTTAATGAATAAGTGAGGCAATTAGCTCTATTTGGAGGAAATATTATCTGAGGAAGTGAAAGCAAATCCTCCAACTATGTAAACAAGCTCTAGGCATGTTTGCTTGTTCTTGCCAGCATTTCGAGATGAAGTGATACAGCAATCCCATGATTAATGATTTTGTAAACTCATCCTGCGTCACACAAGCAGCGACATCTGCTTCTTTTGCTTCTGGTGGTTCATGAGATGTTTAACACTCAGGGCAGTGGGTCTTTCCTCACGGATGTCTCCTGTCCTCAGAACACTTTTGAGATAGTTCTCCCCTTCTGTAAGGAGGAAAATGTTTCTCTATGCCACCCTTAAATGTGTACAGCCTTGCGGTCGAAATAGCTAAAACAACCTTTTATTGTTAACCATCCTTTTAAAGTTCAGCTAGAGGCCATGTTAGAGATACTTGGGTTTTTTCTTCATCTTCTGAGGAATGAATCCACATCTAACATCCTGATTCTCTTGGCACTGATGAAGATGGCTGGGTTGAAAGCCACAAGAGCTTTAGGCATTCAGGAGATTAGACTATTCCCAAGATGTTCCAGTAGATCTACACTCTGGCATTCAAATAATGTTTGTTTTTAATGAGTAGATTGACCCATTAGTGGAACAAACATCCCAGGAACACAGGGAAACCATAGCAGGAAGATCTTTTTAACCAGTACTGCTGTTTTTCCTCTTCTGCGACATAACTGTTTGCTTGGAAACAACAAGAGAGATTTTTCTGAAATTAATTCCACCCCATTCTATTTTTTATTGCTTACAGCTACTGGCCATGATAAATAACACAGAAAAAAGGTATTAAAAACAGAATCAGATATGTAGAAATTTTTGTAATCTCCAATGCAATCATCTATTTCACCCTTAACTAAATCCTACTTCTTCCTTGAGATCATTTTTTTAAAGTGGCAGCTCTTTTCATTAGTCTGTAGATGTTCCTGAAAAACAGAATTGTGAAAGGCAAATCATGTAGCATGCATTATCTCTTTTAGATTCGGTGCTGGGGGGAAATAATCAGATTCATAATCACAATAATCATTTAACCCTATGAGTAAGGTTAACTTTTTTCCGTTCTACAAATTGTAAATGCTTGTTAATATAGAATAAATAGAAGCTAATGGGAAACCATTATATGGTCAGTGTAGACCCAAATAATGCAGATCAATGCAGTTAATTGGTGTTAATGCAGTTAAACTCCTGCTGAGGGAGATCATCTGGAGTTTTGGAGTACGATGCCATCTGTACGCAGATGACGTCCAACTCTATCATTCCTATCTACCTGCTTCTAAGGAAGCTGTTCAGCTCCTGAACCAGTTCTTGAAGGCTGTGACAGTCTGGATGAGGAAGAACGAATTGAAATTGAATTCAGACAAGACTGAGGCACTCCTGGTCAGTAAAAAAGTTGAACAGGGTATTGGGATGCAGCCTGTGTAGGACGGGGTTACATTCCCCCCGAAGACACAGATTCACAGCTTGGGAGTTCTGGATTCATTGCTGAGCCTGGAACCTCAGGTTTCAGCAGTGGCATTTGCACAATTAAAACTTGTGCACCAGCTGTGCCTGTACCTTGAGAAGCCAGACTTCGCAATGGTGGTCCATGTTCTTGTTACATCTCAAATAGACTACTGCAATGTGCTCTACGTGGGGCTGCCTTTGAAGACTATCCAGAAGCTCCAAGTAGTCCAATGGGCGGCAGCCAGATTCCTCACTGGAGCAGCATATAGAGAGCATACAAAACCCCCCTGTTACGTCAGTTCCACTGGCTTCCAGTTTGCTTCCAGGCCCAATTCAAAGTGCTGGCTTTGGCTTATAAAGCCCTAAACGGTTCCAGTCCAACTTACCTGTCTGAATATATCTCCCTCTTTGAGCCCACTCGAACCTTAAGATCTGCTAGGGAGGCCCTGCTCTCATTCCCACCCCATTTGCAAGTGCGATTGGTGGGGAGAAGAGACAGGGCTTTCTCAGTGGTGGCCCCTCTGCTGTGGAACTCCCTCTCCAGTGACATTAGACTGGTACCTTTCCACCTGGTCTTCAGGAAAAAGTTAAAGACCTGACTTTGTACACAGGCTTTCAGGGAGTAGGGTAATACGAAATTTGACCTCAATCTGAATAATGACTATGGGAAAACTAAGAAGTATGGAAATCATGACTCAGCACTTTGTATGTTTTTAATCTATTTTACTGTATTTATATGTTTTAACTGTTTATACATTTTAACTGTTTTATGATCTAAGATGGTATGTTTACTATTATAAGCATGATGCAGCATTGATTTTTTGCTATCATTTGTGAACTCCTCTGAGTCTCCTTCGGGGTGAGAAGGGTGGGGCATAAATATAGTAAATTAATGAATAAATAGTGTAGTTTCAAATTGCACTATATGGCAATATAAGGCCTGAATATCCCTTGCCTATAAAAAACTTTATGACATTTGTGAGGTCACTGAAAGTAGACATACAACTTCAAAACACATACATCCATGATACATCATTTAACAAATATGCTTTGTGCTGAACCAGGTTATATGATGGAGTGGCCTTAAGAGAAATCTAAATCTCTTTTTGATTGAATCATGGTAACTCTGAAGAAAATAATTCTCTGAAAATGCATTTTGGCATGCAGATGGTAATTATAATTGAGTCTAAGCTTAAATTCCTTCTTAGGCAACTTATAGCTTTTCTGAAGAAATCAACCTACTGAAGACAGTATGTATGTATGCCTGTATATACATTTACTCGAGTATAATGCACCATCAAATATAAGGCGCACTGAAATTTTGAAGGTATGCATTACCGAAAAAAATGGATGCTCAGCACACACAGACATAGTGTGTCAGAGAGGCAGGCATCATAGATGAGGCTGTGGGATTAGGAAGTTAAGTGTACATTTAAGTGTACATTTTGCTTAACCGAATTAAACATTATTACAACTAGAGCATTGCCCCCCCCCCCCCGATGTGCAATGGGATGTTATTGCTAACTGTGAGAAAAATAAGGTTAAACACTGTGAAAGCCGTCCACAGCATGGCTATCAGCCTCCTCCCAGTAGACTCAAATCAAGGAAAAGCTTCATGAGAACCACCACTCCCCTTAATGTTCCCCCAGCAACAGCAAGAGTATCCCTCTGGGCAGATAAACCAGGAAATCCCAATTGGATTCCCCCCTCCCCCCCCCCCCCCCCCCGACGAGGCTCTTCCTCCACGGGCAAACCAAGAATGGGCAACTTGGAAGTCCCTGAACAGACTCAGAAGTGGAGTGGGCAAATCAAAAGAAAACCTGGCAAAATGGCACTACCTAAAAGAATCCTCCATCTTGTGTGACTGTAGAGCAGAAGAAACAACTCAGTGCATCTGTATGCTTGTCAACTATGCCCTGCCTCATGCACAGAGGAAGAATTGTTGGAGGCTACAGCTAATGCGGTTGCTGTTGCCCATTTTTGGTCAAAAGATATTTAGCCACTTGTGCGCCTTCTATTTTTTATCAGGTTTCATGCTAATTTATGCAATAAATTAATACATTCTGTAGCTTGAAAGTTCCCTTGGATTCATAAGTGGACTACTATAGGACAAGGGGGTGGGCGGATGGTTGATATTTCAAAACCCAAGACCTCTTAAGAGGTAGCTGTGCAGGTTCTTGGATCACGGTTAGGGCTCATTTGTCCAATGAGGGTACCAACTTCTCAGCTATACATCAGTGTCACACCAGTGAGCCATTGTTACTTTGAAAGAGAACTTGGATCGTGACCCGAGGCAGCCCAAGACATGTTGCTGCCTGAAATGAAAAGTACGGTGGTAACCCCACAGCAAAGAAGCCAAGTGGTTTTAAGTAATAAAATATAATGAAAATGTAAGGAAGTTGGGAAATGATAGGTTTCAGTGTGAGAATTTGATATTCTTCATGAAACTTTTCATCAGACAAGATAGGAAAGATAAGAACAATCCTCTCGTGGGCTTTTGAAAAGAAAACCACTTTATTCATTTGCTGCTGTTCAATGAATGCCATGTGGAATGCAGCTCCCTGACCCCAGAATACTGCCTTATTCGGTCTGCTGCCCAAAGCAGAAGTTTTACGCCACTTCATGGCACCAAGAGCCAGAGGCCTATGGGCTTCCTAAGATGAAATTGTATCCAAACAAGCATCACCACAAAAGTCTAGTTGCTCTGCAATTTTAACATAATAACAACCTAGGACTAAACAGAGGGAGATTGTGGTGGTGAACCAGCAGTTTTTCTTTGTGTTGTATGCAGAATTACCCTTAAGCGACCCTTGCTTGGTACTCTCTGAATAAATATTGGTTAACATGTCTTGAGGACTGTCAGAGATCAAGGAATGCTCTAGGTGAGCTAAACTGTTTGTCACATAGAGACCTGGCATCAGAGCAAAGAAGAACAAAGGGAATCTATCCATTTGATATGCACTGACAACATATGTAGGAGAGCAATCATCAATTTTGTCACCGCTGACATTACCATTTAAGAAATAGACAATAGATCTTTTGAAGGGTTTGCCTGAAAATGTGAAAACTCAATGGATAGAGAGATGGAGTTGGCCTGATCCCATGCATCCTCAGCCCCTAACCCTCATCTAACAGAGAGCTCTGCAGGGGTCCTGTACATGAATATAAACAGATAATACCTATTCAATGCAGAGAGAGGACATGGATAGAGCTGTGGAAAGTTATTTTTGAAGAAAATGTCTCCTAGAACCCACTAGCAAGCCTGAACAGGATTCTGGAAGTTACAGTAAAATATGAACTGGGCATGAATATATCAGGACTTGACGAGTATATACAAATGTATCTCTCTGCCCTCTCATACCCAGCATGTATTCAGGCAAATGTGCATTGATGGTGCAATTTAAGTAAAATCTAACCGTAATAATGATGACAATATATGTGTGTACAGAACAGTAGATTGCTGTGTGTATGACTTCTAAGTCACCTGTTGTTTTATGCAAACCTCACAGATTTCATAGAATTTTCTTAGGCAAAGAATACTAAGGGTACATCCAGACATCGCCTTTAATGTGGGAGTTACCACAATAAAAAGAGGGCTGTCCAGATGACGTCCTGAACAAACCCAAATCAATTCACCACAAACCAGGAAAACCCTGGTGTGTGGCGAATTAATTTGTTAGTGGGTTTATTTCGCACCTTCTTTGAAGATCCGGGATAAACACACTACTTCCAGTGCCTGGTCTGCAGTCCAGTCAGTATTCCCACAGTTTTCTGAGCTAAATTAGCCTGGAAAACCATAAGAACACCAACCCCCTCCCCAAAAGATCACAGAAGCCCTCTAATAAACAAAAGAACTTACCCAGCCTCCATTAGGGAGCTGCTGGAGCTCTCCTGGTGCATAGCAATGATGTGTAAGGAGAAAGGGAGGGAGGAGGAAAATTGCTCCTGCTTCCCCCCCCCCCCTTTTCACCTAGCACATCATTTCTATGTGCCAAGGGAGCTCTGGCAGCTCTCTAATGGAGGCTGGGTAAGTTCTTTTGTTTTTTACAGGACTTTTGGGGAGGGGGTTAGAGTGTCTGGGTGTACTCTTAGAAAGTTCCAGGAGAACATCTGGACACCCACCTCAGAAATCACATGCTTCCTAGGGTATGTGTGAATATGGGCCCAGGTACATTTGCATTTTTTAAACACGAATACACGAATGTTCCTGGGATAATGTGCTGTGTGGAAGTGCCCCCAGAGGTAGTTTTGCCAACTCTTTAAAATTGTTTTAAAAATGTTTTAAAATGTAGCCCACAGTACCTGGTACTTATTGGTAGTTTCCCATTGACCCTACCTAGTTTCCCAGATCCGCTGGAAGATCTAATGCATTTAGGGTATACAACTTGGCAGACGTCTTCTTGCTTGTTTTAGTAGTCTGGTTGTCTTGGAGGGAGAGCTGTAGTGGGGTGGGGGTGGGGTAGGGGTTATAGCACAATCTGTTTCATCTCTATTACTTTGTCTGTATCTGTGGGCCCAAACTTAATCTTGTTCACTGTATTAAATCTTGTTCAGTATATTAAAAAAGAAGCCAACCCTAAAAATCAGCAACCGATAAAATTGATTCTTTTTTAAAAAATATATTTTAAAATTCGACTGATAACACAAATGTTGGTTACATGTTACTCCCACTTTCCTCTTTTGAGTGAATAAATGGCAGTATTAAGAAACCCCCATAATGCTGCTTTTAACATTTAAAGCCTTGAATGTCTGTCAAAAATGAAAAAGACAAATCTCATCCAAAGAACACAGCAACTAAGTCCTATGTAATGTATAACATGCCATCCATTGTTTCACAGATGAAAACTGGGACGTGTGTTGCCAAGAAAAATGTAGGGGCTGATGAAGATGGCAGAAGTTGTTAATGATGAATCAGAAACAAGCTAGGTGGGCTGCAGCAGTGTGCTTTTTCCAGAGCCTACTGAGAAGGACACAATTCCGCCCTCTCCTCTCACTTTGGTGAGTTAACTGAGGTTGGATCTACACAGTCTTATAATTCAGTATCTGATCCCAGATTTGAACTGCATTATATGAGTCTATACTGCCATATAATCCAGTTCAAAGAAGGTAATCTGTGATCAGAAATTGCGTTATATGGCAGTGTAGAAGTGGTAGCACTTGAAGTAGGATGAGAACAAAGGATGTTACTGCATGAAGCCACTGTTCCTCCACAGGTGTACCACCACCAATACTGGCACAAATATTCTCGCTATCATGTTTCTGCATTCACACAACTATGCTAATTCACCAGTCCGTGGTACTGCACTCCTACTTAGAATCATAGAATCATAGAGTTGGAAGAGACTTCATGGACCATTCAGTCCAACTCCCTGCCAAGAAGCAGGAAAATTGCACTCCTGACAGATGGCCATCCAGCTTCTGTTTAAAAGCTTCCAAAGAAGGAGCCTCCGCCACACTCCAAGGCAGAGAGTTCCACTGCTGAACAGCTCTCAAAGTCTCTCTTCCCCGCCAACTGCATCTGCAAAAGAGGAGGGACTGAGAACAGGGCCTCCCCTGATGATCTTAACATCCTAGCTGGGTCATAGAAGGAGATACGTTCAGACAGGTAAATTGGGCTAGAACTGTTTAGGGCTTTATAGGCTAAAGCCAGCACTTTGAATTGGCTTGAAAGTAGACTGGCAGCCAGTGGAGCTGACGCAACAAGAGCAATGTCCTCTCTCTGAACGCCACTCCATTGAGCAGCCTGGCTACTGCCCATTGAACTACTTGGAGCTTCCAAACGGTCTTCAAAGGCAACCCCACATTGCAGCAATCTGTTGATGGGAGCATGGCATGATTTGCAGCTATTGACAGGCTTTCCCATCAATATCAGGTTTATCACAGGGAATAGGAAGATCTGGAATGGGATGCACATGATCCCGTGCTTCAATGCTGGTTTACCCTCTTCATGTGATAACATTCGAAGTGAGAAAAAGGGAGAAGGAGAATGGAGTTGGGACATTTTCAAATCATTGGCAAAGTGGGATAACAGATGACTAATCAGGGCTCTCTGCCAAATTGGGACCATTGGAGGGTGTAAATGTTGGATATGCTGAGCATATAAGAAGAGGTAAAGGTTTATGTGCTCAACAGCCCACAGCTCCCTATGTGTGGTGAAAGGAAGAATCATATATGCTACCATAAGGGATTAAGTAGAAAATTCGAAAGTGGGCCTAAGGAGTAAGCCGAAAAAATGTAGTCTTCCCTTCACAAATCCATTCATAGCAATTGCTCTTGAAGCCTGTGAACATCTTCAGTTGATCTTACTTTACTAGAAAATCCTCTTTTTCCCCACCCACTGCAACATGCTGGGTCCCTCCACAATCTTCCTGATGTCAGGTAGCACTGGGGGATTTTGCATGACCAGAAATGACAGAATTGTGCTCGGTCTTGAACAAGGCTGAAACCATTTTTTAAAAAAGAAGATGAAGCATTTTGCGGTGATAACTGAAGCAGCAAAAGGTCAAATTTTGCCTTTAGGAATAGGAATAGTAGGCTTTCTCATCCAGCATGAACAAGTGGTACACTGTGCAATGAAAGGCTAAAGGAACAAGCCCTTCACCTTCACCAAAACCACATTATGTAGGGGTGCACAAAACAGCCTGATATGGCAAAGTTACTGACAGAGTTAAGGTGCCCCGCTGAGTCCATTACTGTTGAAGGGGTGTACATGCAGAGTTCTTGTGTAAAATTTTGATGAGCCAGGAGTGAATCAAGACCAATTTGTGACTTTAAAAAAACAGAGGGGTGAAAGAGAATTCTCTTTATCCTGTTTCCCCCTTTGTCCTGTTTCCCCAGCAAGGTTTATTGTATGAAGGAGGAAAATCAACATTGAAGCAGGATGCCATGTATATCATTTTGCAGGGCACACATTTCCCTACAATTGCTCAATCCCCTGTTACTGATGGGAAAAACCCATCAATAGCTGTCAGTCACACAGCTCCAAGTGTGGCACTCATCATAAATGGATGTAACCAGTGATATACAGGGGGTAGCATTCAATTATAAATAATCTTTCTGACAGTTCATGCCAAGTAAAAGAAGAAACTGGGGCCTAAAAGTGTAATGCTGCTCAATGCTGAGGAATCATACACTAAAGGAAGACATTTGCCTGGGCAAACAGGAACCACAGTTTGTGAGGGTTGGTAAATGTGAATAAACAGAAGCTTTACCATAGTATTTAAACCAAGATATACTCTGCAGTATAATAAAATGTCACTCAGGCTTGTATAAGAAGTAACAGTATCTTTAGAATCATAGAATCATAGAATCAAAGAGTTGGAAGAGACCTCATGGGCCATCCAGTCCAACCCCCTGCCAAGAAGCAGGAATATTGCATTCAAATCACCCCTGACAGATGGCCATCCAGCCTCTGCTTAAAAGCTTCCAAAGAAGGAGCCTCCACCATACTCCGGGGCAGAGAGTTCCACTGCTGAACGACTCTCACAGTCAGGAAGTTCTTCCTAATGTTCAGATGGAATCTCCTCTCTTGTAGTTTGAAGCCATTGTTCCGCGTCCTAGTCTCCAAGGAAGCAGAAAACAAGCTTGCTCCCTCCTCCCTGTGGCTTCCTCTCACATATTTATACATGGCTATCATATCTCCTCTCAGCCTTACTTAGATCAAAAGTTCAAACAGGGTTATAATATATACTTCAGTCTCTTTGAATTCAGGCAAAGAACATAGTAATAAAATAGTCTTTTAAAATAGTCATTAAAATAAGCCTCATGGCTCAAAATGATCAAGCTTCAAGATAGTTGGCAGCCAGTACTATCTCTTCACTGTCCAAAGTGAGAACTGGAAATAGCAGTTAGAACCGTTGGTCTCAGCAGCTAGCCAGAAGGAGCAGCCAATTGGAATCCTGGCTCCTGGCTCGCTCAGCCAATCAGCTGCTGACACATCTCTCTCCAGTTAATCCACCATATCATGGCGTCCTTTTTCAAATTTTTATACAGTTTGCTGTGTGGAGACAACCCTGGATGGAGACAACTCTGGTTACACCATATTTCTATTCTGAGCAAAATGGGATGGAAGACAGTTTCACCATCTTAAAACCATTTCTGCTAAACAAAGATCTAACATATGTTGGCAGCATTTAATGAAATAAACTATCCACTCTTCCAACCTCTGTCGTTGAGTTGTTGTTTTTGCATGGCAGCAGATTAAAAAAAGAATTGTGAGCAGTGTAAGACCTGTTGGAAACTGCTTGCAAGAACCACTCCAGAATCAAAGTTTCCTGTAAGTTGACTAGCATGAAGGATACCTCTTTGTTGCAGGAACATTTTTTCTCAGCAGAGAGTATTTTGTTATTGAGGTAGAAGATTATCCCATGATATTAATAATGTTAAGTCTCCCTGCAAAATAAAATAACAACAGCTGCTTTGCTTTAAGATATGACTTCAGTTTTTGATTAGAGTGGAAAGATTTTTTTACTGGCCACTGAAGAAAACAGAACACATTAAAACAAGTCTTATTTATAACTTTTGATACTTGGCGTCTACTACTGGTGTGATTTATGCCCAGCTGCCTTCCACTTGTCAGTGTTTGTATGTCAATTATTGATTTATGCAACAGATCATGTGAAGCAAGTGCATTTGTGGGTTTCCTTACACCAAGTACACATGTTTGTCTATTTGGAGCTTCTTTTCTTTCATTGTTGTTATTTTTTGTAAGATACAGGATATTTCACTGATTATTTTGGTTTGCTGGTTGAAACAGTCAGAAATAATAATGATGATATTCCTATCTTAACTGTGATCTATACAACTGCAGCAATCATAGCCTACACAAAGATTGTTTGTGTAAATTATGCAATAAATATTGTCACAAGTCTGACAAAATGCATGCAAAAAAAACTTGCAAAAATTGATATTCCCCCGCCTCCGCCCCAAAGTTTCTTCTCTCACTTGTAGAGAATGAGATAAGCAAGGATTTATAACTCTGCTGAGTATGCTTGCAAAAAGCACACATCCTTTCACTCCGTGGTGTGTTGCGTGGAGAGGGCATACATGAATAATATTGTTATGTTGTCATGTTTTGCCAAGTCCAGGTTATTTAAACAAAGGTTTCCCAAGCAACAGAAGATTCAAAGTAAGTCCCAGTATATTAACAGAAAAAGACCCAAATGCCAGATTATTTGTAGGCTAGAAGTATTGAGGTACGTACACACACAAGTCATTGAGAGTGAGATAAAGCCAAAGTCCTGAGTACATGTTTCTGTGATCATGCCAAAGGAGTTCATTCAGGAACAACCACAAGCCAGAATTCCAATCCAAAGTCAACAAAGTTGACAGTCCAAAAACAACAGTCAGAAATGCTAGCCAGGAACCAAAATACAGCAGTCCAGAATCAACAAAGCCTATAATCCAAAGAGCATCAGAGCCCAGATTCAAACCACAAAGCAAGTCAACGTCTCCCATGACAAGGCTTCACCTTGAGAGTGTTTTATCCAGTGTTATCAAGTGTTGCCTGTGTAGAGCCCATTCCTCTGCTAATCTTGCAGACCTGCAGACCTCTGCATGCTGTCATCTATGTTCTGAATGGGACTGTGAATTTAACCCTTTATCAGCCTGCTTTGATGTACTGGCTTCTGTTTGCTCTGCCTGCTGGGAATTGGTGGCTACGGCTCTTCTGTAATAACTAAGCTAGTCTGGAAGGGGCGGGGGGACTACCAGTTTTCATCTCCACCACTGGCCTTTTCCTTGTCCTCACTGTCAGAGCTGACTGGGACATATGATTAGTATGAGGTATTAAATGGATCTGTGTTCCTTTCCTTCTTGGCATTTGGCGGTCATCGTAAGCAGGCCCTCATTTGGCTCACCTACACTGTAAAATACAATACAACTCCTATATCCACAGGGGATACATTCCCAGACTTTACATGGACATACAAGGCAAAGATAATAGCAAACTATCTATATAAATAAAAATGTAATGTTAGTTTGTGGGATTAACGTCACCCAAAAACTATTGGATGAATTGACACCAAATTTGGACACAATACACATATCAGGCCAACAAGTGACCATCACTCATAAAAAAACATTGAAAAACACACCAGAAGAGACTTTAAAAGCCAAAAAAAAGCATTACAACACATGCACAAAACCACATTTATATATGCAAACACACATATATACACATGTACACAAATATATATATACACACACATATATATAGACACGAGGAGCCCCCGGTGGCGCAGTGGGTTAAAGCACTGAGCTGCTGAGCTTGTTGATCGAAAGGTCGCAGGTTCGATTCCGGGGAGCAGCTGAGCTTCTGTTGTCAGCCCTAGCTTCTGCCAACCTAGCAGTTCGAAAACATGCAAATGTGAGTAGATCAATAGGTACCGCTCCGGCGGGAAGGTAACGGCGCTCCGTGCAGTCATGCCGGCCACATGACCTTGGAGGTGTCTATGGACAATGCTGGCTCTTCGGCTTAGAAATGGAGATGAGCACCACACCCCAGAGTCAGACATGACTGGACTTAATGTCAGGGGACTACCTTTACCTTATATATAGACACACATAAAACACATATACACAGACTGGGCCACAGCAACGCGTAGCAGAGGACGGCTAGTCTATATATATAAAAATGTAATGTTCATTTGTGGGACTCAAACCACAGGATGAAATGATACCAATTTTGGCCACAAGACACTTACTAGCCCAAGGAGTGAAAAGAAAAACAGTGAAAAAAACTTTAAAATCCAAAAAAGGTAGAAAACTACACAGCGCATGCACACAAATGAATTCCATGGCCCTGCCCACTCCTGTGCAAGGATACAGCGAGAGGCACTGCCAACCATCCCCCCTCTTCCAGCCAGAGAAGGAGCTAGGAAAGGATGGCACAATGCTGGGTCTGGCGAGGGGGGAGCTTCATCCACCACTAGGGAAGGAAGGAGTGAAGGAAGGAGAGAAAGAAGGAGAGAAAGAAAGAAGGAAAGAGAGAAGGAAGGATGGGAGCGAAGAACAAAGGAAGGAAGGAAAAAAAAGAGGTAGAGAAGGAAGAAAGGATAGAAAGAAAAGGGGAAAAGAGAGGAGAAGAAAGGAAAGAGGTAGAGAAGGAAGGGGAGAAGGATAGAAAAAAGGAAGCAAGAAAGAAAGGGAAGAGGGAGGGAAGGAAGGAGGGAGGGATCAACGGAGAGAAAGAGGGAGGGAAGGTTGATCACAGTAACGCATGGTGGGTACAGCTAGTATTGAATAGAATGATTTCCATCCAAGGAATACTGTAGTGTCATACTGAAGGACGCAGAAAGTACCTGGAGAAGACTTATTTTGTCAGACATGGATAAATGAATACATGACTACCAGTCCTGTCCATCTGAGGGTGGTACTGTATTAAAGAGCTGGCCAAGTCCACAATGATTCACATGGCATGCACTGTGTAAATATTTGCCTACTTGAGTGTTAGAATGCTGAACACAGGCAGCACTAGCCAGCTTGTTGCTCTAAATGGGGGCATTCTCCTCCAGTTGCAAAGCAAGGGCACAGCGAGTGCCCATGCTTTTACAACGTCTTTGGCAACCAGCCAATAACACAAGTTCCCTTTTGTGTCTATTGTGTATCAGGCTGACAGAACCCCACATATTCCCTTGAACAAGTGAACCACCGCACAAAGGAGTAGCGGAAAGACAATAAGACAGAATGGCTGTTGCTTTGGGCTTTCAGCCAAAAGTCCTAAAAAACAAATAAATAAATAAAGCTTTGTTGATTGAAGTTACTGCTATTTGTCCTATAGAGGAGCTGTAATTCTTTGGAGAACAAAACCTGCATTCTAACCCACCAACACCGGGCCCCCTTCCCATTTTGCTTCATGCTAGTATTATATGTTTGGAATCCTTACATTAAAAATTATCATGCCATTTTTGCAATGTGAAACTATTGGTTCTGCTGGACTTCTCAGCCATGTTCAGTGGTATTCTTGTATACCAGTGGTTCTCAACCTGTGAGTCCCCAGATATTTTGGCTTTCAACTTCCAGAAATCTTAATAGCTAGAAAACTGGCTGGGAATTCTGGGAGTTGTGGGCTGAAACACCTGGAGACACTCAGGTTGAGAACCACTGTTGTAGACCATGTTGCTGGGTTGGGCTTCCACCACAGTTTTGCAGCCCTATTGAGACAATGCATTCTCAAAATTGGATTCCATTTGGTTCATTCCATCTGAGAAATGGATAAACTCATTGTAAGATTTACTATGCAGCATTATCAATATAGCGGTAACATTCAACTCCCCTTACAATAGAGTGACAGCAGAAACACTGAGATGCAGTAAGCTAAATGTTGGCTGCCAGAGATCTGGAAGAAAGCCAGTCCTATAATGGGATCCAGGTGGTTCTGAATAGGCTAGGACATCCTCTGAACTTTTAGATATATAGTCTGGAATTAGCACTTCTGAGAAGCAGGTTATACAAGGGGCTGCTGCTAAGTCTTTGGCTTTACCCAGAAAGAAACGAGATAGGAAGATAAAACTTTAAATTTATTCCACATACTCTCCACTGATATCAACACACTTCTTGCACCCTGAACTTCTTTGGACGAGGAGAAACACCGTGCCTCCACACTTTTGAATCCTCTTTGGTTTCAGGGTCATACAAATAAACCCAGATCTCATCCACAGTGACCAGTTGATCCAGGAAGTTCTTATCAGTCTGAAAACACTGACAAATGGACCAGGAAGTTTTCACTCGCATGCTTTTCTGATCTGATGTAAATCACTTGGGAACCCACTTTGCAGAGATCTTCTTCATGTTCAAATGTTCATGGATAATGACACAAACACGTTCGCAAGAAATCCCCATGATGTCTTCTATTCCTTTAGCTGAAATTTACCGATTCTCCAGTTTGAGGCTGTGCACAGCATTGAAGATCTCTGGAACAACAACCACTCTCATCCAGGACGTTCCTCATCATTGGTGCTCAAGTGGCCCATTTTAAATTTGGCAACCCAGTTCTTAACTGTAGAATATGAGGGGCATTGATCCCCCAATGTCTGCGACATATCACCGTGAATATCCTTTGTGGACTTTCCTTGCAGAAACAAAAAATTTATTTCTCCTCTGCTCTCATTTGCTGTGAATATCGCCTTGGACTCAGCCATTTTGTTTTCCCGCTTGCCTAGATCACTGTTGTCATAAGCTATAAACACAAAATTTTGAAAGCATATATTAGACACATAAGGCTTTCGTACTGCTGGTCAGGTTATATTGGCTGTGGCTCTTTCTGGGGAAGGCAGAATAGCCCACGAAGGGGCTATTTTGATCAACAAAGCTTTGTGACTATTGTGTGCAACAATGTTGCTGGTGAAATAAAAGCTCTTTGCACAGAATCTGATGCAATCTTATTTAGTTATTCACACACTATTCTCACTATCAGTACTCTAATCTTCAGCCTAATTCCTTTATCACCATGAAATACACGTGGGAGTAACTATGTCTACAACCTAAGCTGCGCTTCTATTCCTGTTCTGTATTCAGACGCTCACCAAAACATTGTTCTGCTTTGCATGAGGCTTATTCTCCATAATTGGCTTAATTGCACATCATGTTCCCCATTCAAAAGCCCAGTTTCACACAAAACTGAATTACTGTTGTGCAGCACATGAATAATTGGCTTAATTCCCCGCGATTTATCTATGCAATCTCTCATTTCCCACAGGTGCAGTAATGACATTCTCAAACCTGTGGCCTGTTTGGGATATGGAACAATAGGCAACACTCAATTTTCAGGCTAAGAAAGAAAAATCTTGGATACTGAACTGAAGGTCTGCCCTCCATCCTTGTACAGGCATACTTTGCCACCCCCAATGACTATTTTTCTTGCTTCTTTGAACCTTAGCCCAATCTTCTTGTTGAGGTTAGAGGTAGAGGCTGATCTCCAAAGACTCCCCTTTCCATCATGGGAAAACCCAAGAGCAGAATGTCTGAAAAGTAGCTTAAAATTATTTTTTTTAAAAACTAAACATAATACTTATCCAACTACACTGGCTCAATGTAAGAACAACAAAAGGCCCTGCTGTATCTCACATATAAGGAGCCAGAAGAAGAGAGGTGAGACTGTTTCTGGATAACAAAAATGGTTGGATTCCATCACACTAGAGAAAAAATCCACTTAAAATCCAGTTTCTGCCTCCTAATTTGGTGAAGTTGTTAAAGGCTCCTTAAAAAAGGTAAAGGTTTTCCCCCTGACATTAAGTCCAGTCGTGTCCAACTCTGGAGGTTGGTGCTCATCTCCATTTCTAAACCGAAGAGCCAGTGTTGTCCATAGACACCTCCAAGGTCATGTGGCCAGCATGACTGCATGGAGCGCCATTACCTTCCCGCTGGAGCGGTACCTATTGATCTACTCACATTTGCATGTTTTCGAACTGCTAGATTGGCAGAAGCTTGGGCTGACAGCAGAAGCTCATGCCGCTCCCCGGATTTGAACCTGCAACCTTTCGGACAACAAGTCCAGCAGCTCAGTGCTTTAACCCACTGCTCCACCAGGGGCTTCCTACCTAAAGGCTCCTACCTAAACTATAAACTCCAGAATTCTGCAGGAGGAAGCAACCGGATTTTAAATGGATTTTCTCTCTAGTTTGATGAAATACAAGCCAGCTTTTTGCTTGGGTGAGTAAATATAGTAATTTCTCTTACTTTTCTTAAATTTTAAGAGCTTTCTTTTGAGATTATGATGACTTTTTGCAAATTGGATGGGGGAGAATCCTCAAAACAAAAATGATAACAACATTCAGACCAAAAGAAATTCTCATCAATGCCTATAGTGGTCCCCTTGCAACTGCCTGTTCTCAGCCCTGTGATACTTCAGTTCATCCTCGAAACATGTGTTTGCTAACCACTTCTGAATGCACAAAAAGTCCTTTGGCAGCTCAGCCTTGTACCTATTACTCGGCACTACCAGATGCAATCTAAATTCATTAGCAAGACACAATAAAAATCCATGGCCTCTACGCAGTGCATTCATGGGTTGATTTGTGTGGCTAGCATGCCTTCCTTTGTCTGAATGGAAGGGACAAAGTACGTTCTGTACAAATGCATTAATTAGAGCTCTTTGGCTTTAGATAACAGATGGGAGAAACTTGTCTTTCCAAGCTGTGAATAGCAAATTATTTGGGGGAGGGTCTGGGGGGGGGGGGATGATGACAATAAAGCTCCATTTTAGCAGACTTTATGACTTTCAGTAATTAGTCGAGACATAGTCCTTATGATTAAGAAGGCTGTACCCCTTCTCTGCCCATCTGTCTCCCCATCTTTTTTAATTTCCTGCATCAGGGGTATGTTGGCATCAGTTCTTATGCTCACCTCAGCCCAAGCTACACAATACTGTTATGGGTAGACTCTGTGCTGTGTTTGCATTAGATACTCATTGGGTTTTCCCTAAATGAATGTGCTGGCACTATATCTTTCCTTTGTTGCTTCTTTATTCATCTGCTTTTTTTGTCTTTGCCCTCTTTCCTTTTCTCCCTCTTTATGCTTTCCCTGTCAGAAAAAAAATGAAATAAGTGGGTCCTTGAATTTCTTCCCGTGGGTGCGGGCAAGGGTAACTCTTGCTGTTGTCATTTCCAACGTATGGCAACCTAAATCGACCCTATCACAGGGATTTCTGGGACTGAGAGTGTATGACTCACCCAAGGTCATCCAGTGGGTCTCTATGGCTGAGTCATAGTTCAACACTGAAGCCACTATACCACTTCTCTGCAAAGTGGCTTGATAACAACACCAGCAGTAACAACGAATATTATGTAAAAATAGGATTCTGTAGTATGTCTTATTGCCAAGATATTATCTATGTGTTTCATGCTTATTCAGTATTGTGAATGACACTTCGGGATATGGAAATACAGCTGCATAAATAGATATCTCTGTGTGTCCATATGTGCCTTATGATTTTCATAGTGTTTTTTCCTGGCAAGTAATGCAGTAGTCCCTCCATATCCAGGGATTGTGCATCCACAGATTTAATCAATCATGGCTCAAAAATATTCAGAAAAAAACAACAAACATTGTCTTTGAGCACTACCATGATGTGTAAGCATATTCTGATATAGCCTCCCACCATTTCAAAGATCTTCAGACTCACTCCAACATATATTTTATAAAAGAAATGATATTTTACTACAGCATTGTATATAATAGGATTTGAGCATCATTGGATTTTGGTTCCAATGGGGGTTCTTGGTACCAAACTCCAGTGGATATTAAGGGCCACTGTTAAGGCTGCTCCACTGGCTGCCGGTCTGCTTCTGGGTTAAATACAAAGTGCTGGTTATTACCTACAAAGTCCTAAATGGTTCGGGCCCAAACTATTTGAAAAAGCGCTTCTCTGTATACAAAGCAACTCGAGTACTGTGGTCTGTGCCAGAGGCCCACCTCCATCTCAAGCGCAGTTGGTGGGAACGAGAGAGGGGGCTTTCTCCATGATTGCTTCTTGCCTCTGGAACTCCCTCCCTAAAGAACTAAAAATGGCCCCCTCTCTCCTCTCCTTTAAAAAGCTTTTAAAAACACATCTATGCAATTTAGCCTATGGAAAGGAGGAGGATTTGCACCTTATATATACTCCCACCTAGTTGCTGGACACCTAACTCCATCAGTTAGCTGTATACCATTTTAGCTCTAATATTTTAGTAGAATTTTAAAGAATTTAAAGTTCTTAAGAATTTAATATGTTGTAAATGTGTGTTTATTTAGGTTGTTATTTTTATAAATTTATTGAGTGTATGTTTTGACTTGTATGTGTTATTCTTGGCATAGAATGTTTGCCACTGTTTTATTTTGCTGGAAGCTGCCCTGAGACCCTTCGCGGAGATAGGGTGGACTATAAATAAAACATTATTATTATTATTATTATTATTATTATTATTAAAATAAATCAGCATCCAAAATCCTTCTTAAAACTTTCAGTCAAACCTCAGATTGCTTTTGGCTTCTCAGCACACAAAAAAGTTCTTTTCCTCTCCTGGGGAGCAGGTGGGTGGGATAGGGAGTCCTGTTGGCTTGCTCTCTCTTCTTTGCCCAAGGGCTTAGGGCAGAGGAAAAGCTATAATGAAAAGCTATCATGCCCATGCTTTTACCTACAAGCTCTCCAATGTTCTTATCTACCTTTCCTAGTTGCTGACAGAGATATAAGGAATCTATATACTTATTCATAAGTCTAGATATTTCTATGCGCGAAGATTACTGCAGACGCAGACTGCAGCCAGGAAATCAGAAGGCGTTTCCTTCTTGGGAGGAGAGCAGTGACCAATCTTGATAAAATAGAGACATCACACTGGCAACAAAGGTTCACATATTTAAAGCAATGGTATTCCCCGTAGTCACCTATGGATGCAAGAGCTGGACCATAAGGAAGGCTGAGTAAAGGAAAATAGACACTTTTGAACTGTGGTGTTGGAGGAAAATTCTGAGAGTGCCTTGGACCGCAAAAAGATCAAACTAATCCATACTTTAGGAATAATGCCTGACTACTCACTGGAGTGAAGGATATTAGAGGCAAAGATGAAGTACTTTGGCCACATCATCAGAAGACAGGAAAGCTTGGAGAAGATAATGATGCTTGGGAAAATGGAAGGAAAAAGGAGAAGGGCTGACCAAGGGCATAGTGGACAGATGTTATCCTTGAAGTGACTGGCTTGACCTTGAAGGAGCTGGGGGTGGTGACGGCCAATAGGGAGCTCTGGCGTGGGCTGGTCCATGAGGTCACGAAGAGTCGGAAACGACTGAACGAATGAACAGCAACAATACAGCAGATATTCTCTATCTGACCCAACTTCTTAACCATCAACAAAGGAATACATGATTCTCCCCCTCAGTTAACAACAACAAACAAAAATGAGTGAAAGATTATCATTAGAACAAACAAAAGGAAAGGAAATCCACTGTCAATTGAGTAGGAAAGAAAGTTGCAATGAGAATGATCTACACTACAGGGTCTTTCTTCATAGTCATCCTAACTTGTCTTTGCACATAGACTTACTTAGGCAATCCTTCGTTCTCCGAGTATGATGGCCTCCCAAGGATTTTATTTTTCTTGGAAGACGTCTGTCCGTGAGTTTTTTTTAATGTGTGGAGGTCAGTGCACAGCCCATCAACACACAGTCTTCAGAGAATGAGGGTCCCAACCAGTGGTATGGTTAACATGACAATGGTGGATTCTCAATTTGTTGCAGCCTTCTTCCACCTTTACAGCCATTTTAACATGTACCATGTTATCTTCTGCCTGATCTGACATCGAAGTCTTTAGGTCTTCAGATTGTGCTTGGTCTGGAACCTCCCCTGTGGCCCCTCCTGGGAGGAAAGATATAATTCTTCTATCACGAAGACTATTGGATAAAATTTTACGACCCTGCAAAGATGGACAAGTTGGGACTTAATAATTGCTTATTTAAAAAAAATATTTTCTCCTATGACAGAAATTAAACAAATTTATTTATTCATTTCCCACTTTTCTCCCTTATTGGGACTCGAAGTGTCCCAACTGGGACCAGACTAAAGAAAGGGAGCTGGGAAGACAGTTCCATCTTGTATCCTATGACATCAGAGCCCCTCCCCCAGCAACAATATAATATTATATAATACTAATATTATGAATGATGTATTAGTACTATGCTAACAATGTAGTATGTTGTATGTACATATGACTTGTAAGCCGCCCTGAGTCCCCTTTGGGGTGAGGAGGATGGTTTATAAATGTTGTAAATAAATAAAGTGACAAACAACATGTAAACAAAAACATTGCAACCATAAAAAATAAACATAGTCATCAAACCACAACATCTCATGAAAAGTTATAAAACTCGCAACAATATAATAAATAACCCAACATAATTTAAACATTCAATAGAATTAAAATCTCATCTAATTATAATTATTTAGAAGAGATGTGTGTGTGTGTGTGTGTGTGTGTGTGTGTAGTAAAGCTTTCCCCTTGACATTAAGTCTAATTGAGTCCGACTCTGGAGGGTGGTGCTCATCTCCATTTCTACATTGTGTGTAGACGCCTCCTAGGTCATGTGGCTGGCATGTCTGCATGGAGTCTCTTTATCTTCCTGCCGAAGTGGTATCTCTTGATCTACTCATATTTGCATGCTTTCAAACAGCTAGGTTGGCAGGAGCTGGAGTTAACAACAGGAGCTCACCCCGTTCCCGTCATCAAGTTCTGCAGCTTAGCAGTTTCACCCATTGCACCACTGTGGCCCGTGTGTGTGTGTGTGTGTGTGTGACAATCAGGAGTGGCTCAACCCATTATGCAAAGTAAGCATTCACAGTATAGTTGATTTTGCCCAGGGGTGCTCTTGAGGCACTCTTGGGGGAAAATAGACCTTGACATATGCGAGTTGTAGTTACTGGGATGTATAGTTCACCTAAAATCAAAGAGCATTCTGAACTCCACCAATAATGGAATTGAACCAAATATGGCACACAGAACTCCCATGATGAACAGAAAATATATATCAATGATTGGTTGGGGGGGTTGCCAAAATACTGTTTGCTTACCATTGAAAATTACCTAGGGCCGCCTCTGGTGACAATGTATGTTTATGATCAATTTCTTATTGGTTCCCACCTCCAGAGACCACTGTGATCCCCACTAACGATGAACCTGGACCAAACTTGGCGCACAGAACCCCATGACCCACAGAAAATATGGGAGGGGTTTGAAGGGCATTAAGCTGGCATGATACGAGTTGTAGTTCACCCATATCCTTATACATTTTCCTAATGGGACCATTTGTAACATCCAAAAACAACAAATTGTTCTAATCAACAGTGTTACAAATTACTAAATATCTAACCCAGGCATTGCCGGGTACCTAAGCTGGTGTTAGATAATTCTAACCATCAGTTGTGAGTTGGAAGTCATTTATCCATCCACTGTATTAGAAGCATCATCTTTTGTCGCTGCTGCTATTGTTGCTTTTATTACTGCTTTAAATTTTTATAGGTTTGTAGTTTGTTTTTTTCCTGTGTGTTGTTGTATTCATATAAATATTTCATGTTAATAACGGGTTTTTTTTAAGAGATTCATGAACGGGAGCTTCTCATATCCCACAGTTGTCGTGGAAATCACAAGAATGTCCCAGGGAACCTACAGGATTCCTGGTATACTATCTGTTTAGGCAGATTCATGGATGTAGAATTCCGGCATGACTTTGCCCTGCCACCAGATTAACACCAGTGGCATGAAATCTTTCCCTGGAGAATCATATCAACCAATTAAATAGGCAGGAGGGGGGATGCTTAGTAAACAAAGATAGATGGGACTGGGCAGCTTCTATTGCTCTATCATTAGAGACCGACTGACTGAACAATTCAGAAATAAGAGACAGAAACAGAGTGACAGGAGGCAAAGAGCAGTTCAAAGGTTTTTTTCCCCAGCCTTTCAATGTTTTAAGAAAAATGGGAGAGAGGTATGTGTGAGTGTATGTATGTGCATTTGGATTTGTATTAGAGAGAGAGAGGAGTGTGTGTGTGCAAGAGGGAGAAGGAGGAATGTTTCTTTGCCAAATGCACATATGCATTTGAGAAAGGTAGTATGTATTTCTGAATGTCCCTTTAAGAGGGGAAATGGGGTATGTGTGTGCTTTTGCATCTCCGTACCAGCAAAACAGACAGATGTGTGTGTTTCTGTGTCTGTGTGTGAGAGAGGAAGGGAGGACATTGAGCGTCTTTCTCTGGTGCAATCATACATATATTTACGCAGAAATAAACCCCATTAAATTCAGTGGAACTTACTCCCAGGAGAATGTTTACAAGATTGTAACCTAAGGATAAAATCAAAAAAGACCATTGCAATGTTTAATTTTTAAAAAACCATTGATCTTTTCCCTAACTATATGTATGTTAACTGCTTTTATTCCGTACATCTCCTGGAGCTAAAAATGTTGCACATGATTTTTCCTCCTCCCAATGCTATTTTTAACCTCAAAAACAATCCTGTGAAGAAGGTTTGACTGAAAGGCTTTGATTATTCTATCAAGGTGTTATGTGAGTTATATGGGGTAGTTGGGATTTGAATATGGTGAATTAATGTGTGTTGAGCAGATAGATTGGGTGTGATCACAGACCACATACAGTGAGCATGAGAGAAAGCTGTCCGGGACAAGGATTGGTTGTTTTCGCATTAATGTATAATATTTATAATTGCTTTATTTATTAAAGAAATATTGTATCAATTCTCAGCTTCTAAATCCAAAGGTTTCTCTACTAAAATGTTTTGTTGTTAACCATTGTCAAGTCAACATTGACCCTCCAAATCTCATCGACAGTCCTGCTCAGGTCTCACAGACTCGAGGCCATATCTTCCTTGACTGAACCTATTCACCTGGAATGTAGTCTTCTTCATTTCTTGCTGTCTTTCACTTCAACTTTTCTTGTGGTATCTCTAAAGCAGCATTTCTGGGGGTTGAGAAATGGTCACGAGGGGGCTTTCAGAGGGGTTGCCAAAGACTATCAGAAAAAAACATATTTCTGATGGTCTTAGGAACCCCTTTGGCAGAGAAGGCTGAAGATCTCTCTGCCTGTCCTTCTTCTTTTCCTTTTTGGAAACAGACAGCAAATCCTCTCACCAAAAGTCCTTCTCCTGCAGTGATTGGCCAGCCTCTCAGCTGGTCTCTCAGCCAAGGGGAGAGCTGTTTCCGAGACTCCAAGCGGGAAGGGGAGAGCAGGCGTGTTTAACACATGGCAGCATTGGTGTGGTTCAAGGGGCTCTTTGATTGTAGGTGAACTATAAATCCCATCAAATACAACTCCCAAATCTCAAAGTCTATTTTCCCCAAACTCCACCAGTGTTCACATTTGGGCATACTGAGTACTCGTGCCAAGTTTGGTCCAGATACATCATTGTTTGAGTCCACAGTGCTCTCTGGATGTAGGTGAACTACAACTCTAAAACTCAAGATCAATGCCCACCAAACCCTTCCAGTATTTTCAGTTGGTCATGGGAATTCTGTGTGCCAAGTTTGGTCCAATTCCATTGTTGGTAGAGTTCAGAATGCTCTTTGATTGTAGGTGAACTAAACATACTACAATTTCATTCCTTCTTCTTCACTTATAACATTTGTACCTTTTTGTTGCTTAAGCTTATAAATCCACAATGTTTTCATCTCTGAAATGTTGGAGGGTGTGGATTTTAAGGGGCTGTATATATGTTCCTCTGAGGACTGGTATGGAAGTTGTGTCTCATTGGACACGTCTGAAGACCTGCACCCCTACAAGAGTCCCAGCACACATACAGTACACATGGGTTTATTGTTCCTCTTTCTTGCTGTCAGTACCTGCTCAGGCACTTTGTATTAACAAGCCACAGGAGCAGCAGAAAGGAGGAGCAGCTTCCAATTGCCTTGCCCTTGCTCTCTGAGTGGCAGTGGAAATTGGGCCCAGAGGGCAGCTGAATAGACAGCAATAAGACTTTCTCGTCATTGCAGCTCCTAATTGACCACAGACAGTCATTGTGGGTCAGCTTCAGCAGAAAGAGGAATGGAAGATAGGCATTCATACTGTGTTGTTGATGACAAAATGCCAGCGAGATAAAACTAGAAATATCAGCAAGTAGATCCATCACAATAACAAAGAAATTTAGGCTAGTATGTCAGACAAGAAAGTGACAACCAAATAGCTAATGGTTCAGGAAAGGTCATTGCTAGGCTTGTGCCCATTGGGTCCTTGAATGTATTTCCCAGGACTCAGGATCAATTCCTGCATATATAATGCACCAATTTTTTGAGCACCAAGAAATTTTCCTGAACTCAGAAATACTTTAGTGTTAGGATGTATTTATACTATCGTTTTACACTTCTTACACTTCTTTAACTATCATATCCTCATGCTTCATAAACCTGGGATATCTACTTGATGTGGCACTTGAATCCTCTGCTAGGAAAAAGTATTACAGTATTCCCTCACTTATCACGGGAATTACGTTCCAGGACCACCCGCAGTAAGTGAAAATCTGCAAAGTAGGGACACTATATTAACTGTAATATTTACACATTATTTATATTTATGTAAAATTTATACATTATTTATACATTAAGAATGAGAAGGGGGGAAAAGGACATGAGGGGCCACACACCAGCCTCCCTTTCTGGGTTATAATGTAAATATTTTGAAATTCATTTTTTAAAAAAATCCGTGAAACAGGCATCTCAGGTCTGTTGGAAACAAGGCAAATGGGGTTTATATATCTGTGGAATGTCCAGGGTGGGAGAAAGAACTCTTGTCTGTTTGAGGCAAGTGTGAGTGCTGCAGCTGATTACCTTGATTAGCATTTAATAGTCTTGCAGCTTCAAGACTTGACTGCTTCCTGCCTGGAGGAATCCTTTGTTAGGAGGTGCTAGCTGGCCCTGATTGTTTCCCCTGTAATTCCCTGTATTACAGGGGATTCCCTGAAATCCCCTGTAAGAACCCACTGTACACAGCCTAAGGAACTCTCGATTGCATGATGAAATGTATTGTGCCCAATTCAGTACTGGATCTGACTGCATGGATCTACGTACCTAACCCACTCATTTGATTGAACTACATCTCTCAAACACTGCACTTCTGAATAGAGTTGAGGAGCTTTTTCATATAATTATTATTACTATTACTATTATTTTAATAATAATAGCATTATTTTAGTACAAGAAGCAAAAGCACAAGTCCACTTTTTTTTTCATTTTTATGTTATGCTCAATCATTTATTTTAAAAGAACCGATGCTATAATTCATTAGAATGGGGACTTCATATCTCCTTGGCAAATTGCCTAAGTACATTCAGGATGCTCTCATTGTTTTGTAAGAGTTGTTGGCTAAAAGTCCATATGACCTTGCAAGTCTCTTTGGTCATTTTGTTTCTATTGCTTCCTTTAATTCTTTGCGTGCTCTCTCTCTCTCTTTCTCACTCTCGGCATACCCACATTACTGAACGCTATGGCCAATGGAAAATGCTCCACTGCAAAAAATACAGTACAGATGGCTCAATATCTAGCATCTATTAAAATAATGATATAGAACAGCTATTATTCCATTTCCTTACATTTTATAAGAAGCCTGTTTGAATGCTTGGTTTGTCAATCTATTGCATCTTAATGGAATGTCAATCTATTATATGGTAAAGTCAAGGCCAGGCTTACTGATAAGTTGATAAAGCCACGTAACTAGAATGCAAGATTTTTAGGGACATTACAATCTCTGTAGGAAAAAGAAATTAATCGTTTAGAACAGGGGTCCTCAAACTAAGGCCTGAGGGCCGGATACAGCCCTCCAAGGTCATTTACCCGGCCCTTGCTCAGGGTCAACCTAAGTCTAAAACGACTTGAAAGCACTCAACAACAACAATCCTATCTCATCAGCCAAAAGCAGGCCCGCACTTCCCATTGAAATATTAATAAATTAAAATGGTTCTTCATTTTAATTACAGTATTGTTTTTAAGTGTTTTTTGAACTATAAATAAGATATGTGAAGTGTACATAGGAATTTATTCATTTTTTAAAAAATTATAATCCGGCCCTCCAACAGTTTGAGGGACTGTGACCTGGCCCTCTGATTAAAAAGTTTGAGGACCCCTGGTATAGAAAATGCAGCTCATAAGGGATGCATTTTTTTTAATTTTTACACTAGAATTTACACAATCCCAATTAAATTGTGAAGTGGCATTTTGACTCAAGTTGAGTCACCTCCTACATCTCAACGTATGTAAAGCAAATAAACATTGTGTACCATACAGTATAGTTTCTATACTCCTCATTACAGTGGGAGGAAAAATAAATGTAGCACATCTGACTTTGGAATGACTGCCTTTGTTTGTCCATCTTACCACCTTATCACATTGAGAAATTTCCCAGTCGTAGGACACTTCAGCCTCTTTTCAAGCATGGAGCAGCACTGAACTCATCACATCAGTTAAACTTCTTCCAGCTGTCATGCATAGCCCTCTGTGGTTGAAAAGACGCACAAGTGTCTTGAAAGGAAGGAACTCCAGCAATTGATCTCATCACATTGAGAAATTTCCCAGTCATAGGATACTTCAGCCTCTTTTCAAGCACGGAGAGACAAAGAGCTCATCACATGGAAGAAAGGAGGGAACTGTGAACACAGGCCAGCAACCATGTTCAGAGCTCCTACCTCTTATCGCACTTTACTCCCATCTTTACAACCAAACCATCAAAGTTTCCTGTCCTGTTTCATTGCCCAACTGTCAGCTGTCTGTTGTATCCTATCAGGTTTGACACAGAACAATAGGATCCCATGGAAAGAAATTGTTTTAATCTGAATCACTGTCTCTTGTACACTGTAGGGTTTGGGGAAGAACAATAAGATCCCATGGAAAGAAATGGTTTTAACCCGGTGCCAGTCTTCTTTAATGTAAGGGGCTTTGGGCAGGTAAGGGATCTCTTGATTTTTGGATATTTTTGTTTCTCCTGATTAAAAAAAAAAGTAAACCTGACCTTGAGATGAATGTAAGCCTGAAAAACCTACAACAACCCAGTGATTCTGGCCATGAAAGCCTTCGACAATAAATTGGTTCTTTGATTGATTGATTGATTGATTGGCATTTATTTATGAATGTAGTACTTCCATACTTTGGAACTCCTTCCCTTGGAAGGCTAAGATGGCTCCTTCCTGAATCTTTTTTTTCCTATCAAACTTTAGGAATTAACTTTGATTGGTGTTTTTTTATATTCTGGATGCTACTGAAATGCAATTATGGTAAGTTGAAAGCGCCAGTTGATAAAGCTTACCACATGATGCTGTTTTTATCCTATAGTCACATTGCACTTTATTGTAATGGGATCATCTCTTTTTATTTAAGGGGGGAAAGTGTATCAATGACTCCAATAGAGCTGTTGTTTTGCCACTCTTCTCTGTGCAATAATTTCCTTCTGCAGCAACTCTGGTAGTGTGAATCAGAAGAAGGTTATGCAAGAATGCCAAAAGTTTGCAACTGTGCAGTTGCGTCAAAGCAGGGCGGAAGGAATGAAAAAACCCAGTGCACATGCTCTGGGTAGGGCAAACATAGGTAGAAAGAAAGGCTGTGTGGAAGATTGATCACAGAAATGTGCACCTACAGGATGCCAGACCTTATGCTACTGTGCTGAGAGTTGAAAGAGATTGTTCCAATCACAAAATGTTTCCTTTTGATTAAAAAGTATTGCAGTGAGACTACAGACTGGCACAACAATGCAATTAAATGGTTCTAATGCCAGATGTATTTCTAGGTGCAAAGATTACTGCAGATGCAGACTGTAGCCAGGAAATCAGAAGACGCTTACTTCTTGGGAGGAGAGCAATGTCCAGTCTCGATAAAATAGTGAAGAGTAGAGACATCAGACTGGCAACAAAGATCCGCCTAGTCAAAGCCATGTTATTCCCTGTAGTAACCTACGGATGTGAGAGCTGGACCTTAGGGAAGGCTGAGCGAAGGAAGATCGATGCTTTTGAGCTGTGGTGTTGGAGGAAAGTGCTGAGAGTGCCTTGGACTGCGAGAAGATCCAACCAGTCCATCCTCCAGGAAATAAAGCCCGACTGCTCACTGGAGGGAAAGATACTAGAGACAAAGTTGAAGTACTTTGGCCACATCATGAGGAGACAGGAAAGCCTAGAGAAGACAATTATGCTGGGGAAAGTGGAAGGCAAAAGGAAGAGGGGCCGACCAAGGGCAAGATGGATGGATGGCATCCTTGAAGTGACTGGACTGACCTTGAGGGAGCTGGGGGTGGTAACGGCCGACAGGGAGCTCTGGCGTAGGCTGGTCCATGAGGTCACGAAGAGTCGGAGACGACTGAACGAATGAACAACAACAACAACAATACCAGATACTGTGAAAATAAAACATACACACATACACATTTACTAGTGTATTTGTTGTTCATTCGTTCAGTCGTCTCCGACTCTTCATGACCTCCTGGACCAGCCCACGCCAGAGCTCCCTGTCAGCCGTCACCACCCCCAGCTCCTTCAAGGTCAGTCCAGTCACTTCAAGGATGCCATCCATCCATCTTGCCCTTGGTCGGCCCCTCTTCCTTTTACCTTCCACTTTCCCCAGCATTTATATATTTGTAGTGTATTTATATATTTTTAATTCGTTCTGTTTGTAAGCCTCTGTAAGTCCCCTGTTTTTAATGTTCTATATACCCTAAAGGCATCGGATCCTTTCTGATCTAGGAAGCAGAGCAGGATCCACCCTGGTTAGCACTTGGATAGAGACCCCCACAGGCTATATTATAGGCTATATTATTGCAGAGGAAGGAACTAGCAAAACCACTTCAGAGTACTTAGGCGATCCCTCGTAGTCCGAGGATGATGGTCCTCCAAGTGTAGTATCCGTAGGTGGGTCCGTAGGTGACTGTGGAGCCCTATTCTTGATTTGCAGCTTCTCCCACAGTGAGGGCATTGGTTTCCTGGTGAAAGGTGGCCCCGGTCGGGGTTGGCTTGATGCACCTTCCTCTTGGCACGTTTCTCTTTTTCGCCCTCCATTTGTGTCTCTTCAAATTCTGCAGCACTGCTGGTCACAGCTGACCTCAGAGTATTCCTTGCCTGAGAAAACCATATGATATTCACAGGGCTGCCATAAGTCAACATGCCTTATTAGAACCAGCTTAAAAAGCAAGGCATGTTTAATAATTATAATTATAATAAAGGCCTCCTTACTTGGATCTGTGTGCATCATTCGAAAATACAGTCCTAAATGCTTGAGCAGAGTTCGACTTGTGATTTTGTGATACAAAATCCAGTATATATATATATATATATATATATATATATATAGTTTGCTGTGTCATACTGTATTTTTGTGTCAATAATAATAGTAATAATTTTATTTGTTACCCACATCACCTCATGGCTCAAGGTGGGTTTCAACAAAATTAAAACACATAATTATTGTAAACATTCTATAAAATACACATATTAAAATAGTTCTATAAAATACACATATTAAAACATATTTCTATAAAATACATATTAAAATACACTGGACAAGTATGTGAGTTTAAAATGTATGGTTACAATTGATTGAGTAGGACTGATGGAAGAGATAGGTCATCAGATGGGTTTTTCATTCTGACAACTGATCTAGCTGTCAGAGCTCTTCTGACAGGTCATTCTACAGTCTTGGGACAGCCAATGAAAAGCTCCTCTGGGTGATGGTTACCAGTCAGGTTCTGGCTGGTTTAGCCTTCAAAAGAGAAGGTTGAGAGGAGACATGACTCCTTCTTTGAAGGCCTTCAAACAGAGACTTGATAGCCATCTGTCAGGGGTGCTTTGATTGTTTCTTGCATGGCAGGCAGTTGGACTGGATGGCCCATGTGGTTTCTTCCAACTCTATTATTTTGTGATTTTAGGTGACTGGAAGACATACATATGCTGCTTTGAATCCCAGTATTGGGTAAAAGGCTGAATAGAAAGAGAAGGAGGAGAGAAAAAAGAGGACGAGACAAGAGGAATTACTGGAAATCTAATAACATCCTGAAGTCATCTACTGCTTTCACATTGCCATCCCATCACTGCTCCTTTCTAGATGACACCAGCATCACATTATACTCAATCTTCTGAGAACCAACTTTCCAAGATCTAAATGATGATCCATTAATGTAGCCCACTCACCATATTTATCATTCCAGGTACAGGCATTGAGAGGAATAATTCCTGAAACCCACTCACTCCAAATCTACACATAAAAAAAAGGAAAATCACACTTTTTCTGGACACTTATTTCCTGTAGTGAGAGAGGATTCTAAGAGCTGTAAAAACAGGCAAGGGGAATAATATCTCTCATGGGCCATATGTTTCCCACCTCTGAAATATAAGCTATTAAGAAAGCCAATATAAAGGAAAGGATGGAACACAGGAAACTAATCATCTGAACTTAGATTCTTCCAGAAAAGGCTTTTATTATACAATTGCTTTGTCTCAAGCATGGAATTTTATGAGCATCGTCAGATATCACTGTCTTCCATTTGAAAGGCTGCTATATTTTCCTACTACTTCTTCCTTTCCATGAAAAATCCTTTAAGGAAGGAGAGATGAAGTAACTGGCACTGCTCCACATCTCTTGACGTGTAATGCTAAGAGCTGTCTGTCTGGAAGCCTCCCAAAGTGTGATTCATCCCAGCATAAAAGGCTCTTCCGGAAATAATAAGTTTATCATTTCTGAGAATGAGTAAGGCTTGTATATACGTCCATAAACATAAGCAAAGAGAAGTTTATAAAAGAGTCAAAAGGCAAAAAGGGAGGAATAAAAGTCCAGAAATAAATCAACAAAACATGTTGTGCATATGATAATAAGTAATAGAGAATAGTTACAAATTTTAGATTCATAATGGGCAAAATCTCCATGCCCCAAAATTACTGAAATTATAATATGGAAGTTCAAAGAACTGAGGCCATAGTTTGGGAAGTACAAAATGGCTGATGAAGAAAAGACCCCTTCAGTTCTTTTCAAGATACCTTTGGTGAAGTCTTGAATTGAGTCTAATGAGGTTACAAAGAGGTAGACACTTTGACTCAAGTATCTTAGATAGCATCTTGATTTATAGATACAGCAGTAATGATGCTCTGCTTGGCCTAAGAATGAGTGCTACCTGCTGATTTCTGCAGATCCTGTTTCAAAAATATAGGAAGAACTGATTTATCCGGTTCTTTCATGTCATAAGGCCGAACATGTCATAAGGCCAAACAGGATATAGGATTACAGCCTGGCCTGGATGGGGTTACACTCCCCCTGAAGACACAAGTTTCACTAGTGGCCAGGGTAGCTTTCGCACCAGTTGCAACGATACCTGGACAAGCCATACTTGGCCACAGTGGTCCATGCTCTTGTTAGATCCCGAATACTGCAACACACTCACTACATGTGGGGTTGCCTTTGAAGACTATTCAGAAACTCCAAGTGGTCCAATAGGTGACGGTCAGATTTATCACTGGAACAGATTACAGGGAGAATACAACCTCCCATTGTGTCAGCTCCACAGGCTGCCAGTCTGCTACCGAGTCCAATTCAAAGTGCTGACTTTAGCCTATAAAGCCCTAAATGGTTCTGGCCCAGCTTACCTGTCCGAACATATCTCCCTCTGTGAACCATCTTGGAGGTTAAGATCGTCTCAGGAAGCCATGCTCTTGGTCACACCTTCTTCACAGGTGTGGTTGGTGGGGACGAGGGACAGGGCTTTCTCAGTGGTGGTGCCTCGGCTGTGGAACTCCCTCCCCAGTGAAATCAGATCAGCTCTCTCCCTCCTGACCTTTAGAAAGAAAGTAAAAATGTGGCTGTGCTTTTCCCATCATATCCCTTACCACAGCAAATCCATTCATAGAATTTTCTGGGACTGAGTGTGACTTGTGCAAGGCCACTTAGAGGGAATAAGAAATCAAACCCTGGTCTCCATAGTTATAGTCCAAAGCTCTAATCACCATGAATCCAATAACTTGTTGATGGGAGTTTCTCATCACTGATATACTTGTTTCTTCTAGGTTTGATTTTCTGGATAATATGCAAAGAAGGGAACTGTGGAGTGGGATGTGTGTCTTTAGCAATCTTTAGCAATCTTTGTTAGTCCTGTTAGTCCTTCAGGTCCCCATTGCTGTTGCGTCATTCTCGGTTCTCAGTTCTCATCTCATTTCCCATTCCTAACACCCTATGGACATAGCATTGTCACACAGCTGCCTGGGGCTGTGCCTCAGCATCAAGCGGGTGTCTGTTCAAGGCCTGCTGGAGCCACCCCCTCCTTCTGCAAATGACCATTGACAAATGCCCCCCTGCTTTGACAGACCAAGATGCTTCTCCATCTGTCTTTTCCAAATGTCCCTGGGCAGGGGTCCCTTGGACGTCTGAGGACTGTATTCCTGGCTGCCCAACAGCAGGTGCTGAGCAACCCTCGCACCCCGCTCTCTGTTCAAGGTAATTAACACCTTTCGGAAAGTGTGAATGAAAGCAATTAATATGCTAAGACACACCTGCTCTGGGAAGAGCTAACTAATTATCAATCATAATGTGTGAAAAAGTGATTGGAAGTGGGGAGCTGGTGCAGGCTAGCAACACTCAATTATTCCACCAGCCGTGGAAAAGGAAAGCTGGAAGCAGCCATGGATTAAATGCAATCAGCCTTTTCTCTTTCCTTGTGAGAGAAGGATTTTGAAAGGTGGTGGAATATAATAGGCCTTAAGTTTAATCAGACCATTGGCCCACTTAGAGCAGTGCTATCTACACTGATTAGCAGCAATTCTCTAAGGAGAGGGAACTAGGATCTTGTGGGGAGCAGCCATCACTAACAGGTACCCCAATCTCAACACAAGGTTTCTTCATGAGATAACTTAGAACTAAGTCTGAGGCCCCTTCCACACAGCTGAATAAAATCCCACATTATCTGAACTGGAATATGTGGCACTGTGGACTCAGATAAACCAGTTCAAAGAAGATACTGTGGAATTTTCTGCCTTGATGTTCTGGGTTATAGGGCTGTGTGGTAGGGCAGAGAGTTGTGAGGGACCAGCATTCCATCTGGGGAGATTTGTTTATGTCCTCCTCCTTGGAGATCCAGCCTCCTAGTCCCACAGTTTCCTCTGAAATTCATGCACCACATATGTTAATTTTAAACCCCACTTTTCTTTCCTTCAGTGAGCTCCTGCCAGTATGCAAGATTCTCATTTCTTGGCCTATATCCTCAGAAAGTGAGAAAGTGGCTAGCCTCAGATCACCCAGGAAGTCTCATGGACATGAACATGGAGCTCCCAAGTTCCAGTCCACCAACTCTAACCACTATGTATTGTCGAAGGTTTTCATGGCTGGAATCACTGGGTTGTTGTTGGTTTTTCGGGCTGCATGGCCATGTTCTAGAAGCATTCTCTCCTGACATTTTGCCTGCATCTGTGGCAAGCATCTCCAGAGATTGTGAGGTCTCACAACCTCTGAGGATGCCAGCTACAGATGCAGATGAAATGTCAGGAGAGAATGCTTCTAGAACATGGCCATACAGCCTGAAAAACTTACAACAACATCTGACCACTATGCCACAGCCATGTTAGAAAATGACTATGAATCAATTCATATCTAAACAGTTCCGGCCCAGTTTACATGTCTGAACACATCTCTCCCTATGAACCATCTCAACGCTTAAGATTGTATGGAGAGGCTCTGCTCTCGGTCCCACCCCCTTCGCAGATGCGATTGGCGGGAATGAGAGACAGGACCTTCTCAGCAGTGGCCCCTCAGCTATGGAACACCCTCCCTAGGGATATTAGTTTGACCCCCTCCCTCCTAACATTTCAAAAGAGAGTCAAAACCTGGCTGTTTGAGCAGGCATTTGCAGACGCAGTGTAACAGACTAATTGATATTCATGGAACGATTGGATGATATGACGGAAAAATGATTTTAGTGATGAGACGATGAGGACTTGTGTTTTATGGCTTTTATTGTTCATTGCTTTTATATGGTTTATATTATATGTAATGTTTTAAAGTGTATTTTATGTTGTTTGGGGGCATTAACTGCCAACTGTAAACCGCCTCGAGTCGCCTTCGGGCTGAGAGGGGCGGTATATAAATATGGTAAATAAATAAATAAATATCTGAATGATTCCTCTACTGAGTGGAAGAAGGGCATTTGACTGGTAAAAAAAATAACTCCCTCTGGTCCTTGAACCCTTATGGATTTATATGCCAATATTTCAATTGGTTTTGAAGAAACTATCTCAAAGGATGCCCCCCCCCCCACACACACACACACACACCCTTCATTTGTAAGGACAGCAGTGAAGGTATCATAGGAACTGCCAATGAATGTGACTAGGAGCTGATTCATATAAATCAATGTTGGTATCCAGGTGTTTCTGGAACTCCCAGAAATTCCAGTCAATTTACCAACTTTTAGGATTTCTGAGAGTTGAAGGCCAAAACATGTGGGGACATACACATGGGAACAACTGACATAGACCAAAAAACCTGGACTCACCTTGAATCTAGTGCTAACTATCTGTACTTTAGGCAAGTCAGGGGATACTCCAGAGGAACTGGAGTATTTGGGGGTTTGTGGCATTCTGGACAGCTGGATTCACTGTCCAGATGGACCCTGCTACCATAACCCTTTCTCTGATCAGTACTAGGTAAGGAGATGACTTGTCTCCATGTCACTGCCACCACTCTCCATTTAGCACAGAGCTTGCTGCAAATGCCTAGCTGTCACCCGTATGGCCAACAAAAAGAGTGGGTTGCTCTGCTCTCTCTTTGCTGGCAGCATGAGTGCCCAGTTTTGATACTAGTAAATGCCACAGGGGACAACCAAGGGCTTGTAATGTACTCTGTGGCTGGGGGAGAGCGATGGCAGTGACACAGAGGATGGTGTGACGTCCCAGTGGGACAATTGCTTTCTTAGACTGTCTGGATGCCAACACGGCGCTGCATAATGACCCAGACTGGCCCTGCATTAAGTAGCCAGTGTAGACATGGCCTATCTGTTATAGACTCATGCACAAAGACAGGTGAAAACCCCTGTGTGAGGGTGCCATTGTGTCAGCCAGATCACCACAGTCTCAGAGGGAGAATACGTTGTTCAGAGGAAAGACAGCAAATATAGAACTTTACTTCAAACAATAGCATTTGGATTGGCCCTCTGGTGTCACACCTGATCCTGTTCGCCTGGAGTATTGCAAACTTTCCCCTCAATTTCCTCCTGACAGAAGCTGCTCTGGTGATGAGGTGCTGGATCCGTAAGCTCCTATTTCAAATCCTTAGCACTTGTGACAACTTCAAACCAGCCTCCCACTGAGCATCAGATGAATGCCTCTGTGGGGTATTCTATTCAAATACAGCACAGAAGGCTTTTTACTTCTGTTCAAGTCCCTTTATTTTCAACAACTCAAAAGTGGCTGAATTTAGTTGCTACAAATGACTTAAAGCAATAACTATAATGGGAACTTTATTTAACTATGTATCTGGAATTTACAAAAGGGTGTATTTAATTGGGCAATCTCACTCCTACTCCAAGATCACTGTGCAGAAAGAAGGGAGGGCAACAGTTCCTTACTTAAGATCTAAACTGACTGTCAGAAAAGATGGATTTGTTGCTCAGAAACAGAAGACAAAAAAGTTATCTAGTACTACTCACTCCATTCCATTAAACTCCATGCAGCCCAATTCCTGCTGCCATCGAGCCGTGTGGGGCAATGGGTTAAACCCTTGTGCCGGCTGAACTGCTGATCTGAAGGTCAGTGGTTCGAATCTGCACAATGGGATGTGTTCCCATCTGTCAGCTCCAGCTTCCCATGAGGGCACATGAAAGAAGCCTCCCACAGGATAGCAAAACATCCAAGTGTCCCCTGGGCAACGTCCTTGCAGACGGTCAGTTCTCTCACACCAGAAGCGACTTGCAGTTTCTCTTTTTTGTTTCTGACACACAAAAATTGCCGAAGATTTTGATGCTTTGCACTGACTAGTTAGAATAGACCTTTAGTCTGAATTTCCATGCAAATATACCTGTACAGCAACCCATAAATGTCACAGTGTTTTCTTAGGCAAGGAATACTAAGAGATCATTTAGCCAGTTCCTTACTCTTTTTTTTTTCAATTCAGGAGCAACATGAGAAACTGCAAGTCACTTCTGGTGTGAGAGAATTGGCTGTCTGCAAGGACATTGCCCAGGGGACACCCGGATGTTTTTCCATCCTTGTGGGAGGCTTCACTAATGTCCCCGCATGGGGAGCTGGAACTGATAGAGGGAGTTCTCATCCACACTTTCCCAGGATTCGAACCTGCAACCTGTCAGTCTTCAGTCCTACTGGCACAAGGGTTTAATCCACTGCACCACTGGGGCTCGCTCTGAAATAGAGCCTACAGCATTCAGTATTCACTGGCAGTCTCCTACCCAAGTACTAACCAGAGCTGATCTTAGAACAGCCATGTACTGAAATTTGCACATTCTTGCATTTTCCCAGTACAACAAAAGGTACAAAAACATATACACTATAGTGAAGTTGAAAATGTTCACAGGTTCTGCCAAAATTGCATGCGGACTTTAAAGAAAGATTTTATGTAGACTTCAAAAACAGAAACAAGAAAAAAAACCTAAATAAAAAAAGAATGTGAGAAACTGAGCAGAGCTGATATTGCTAGGATTTACTGATGTCAAAGTTGATGCCAATTCTTGCTGGAAGCAGATAGCAGTTTCCAACATTTGTGAGTTTACTGCATACCTTTTATTGCATACCTAGCTGTTACGATCCACTCTGGGCCTTTCTTAACAATTCAAGAAGTGTTTTGCTGAAACAGTCCAAAACTCATCTAGCCCATCATTCTGTTCCCATGGTTACTATGGGAAGAAGTACTGCAAGACGTAAGGGGTATAGCACCCTCCCTCTCTAGCAACTGGGATGAAGAGACATACTGCCCCTGATACTTGATGAAACATACTGGTAATCACTGACAGCCCTTTTCTCCATTAATTTGTCACTTTATTAAACCCAAGTTGGGAGCTATCACAGTATCTTGTCAGAGCAAAGCTCACAGTTTCACTATACACTATGCAAAAGTGCTTTATCTGCTCTGAATCTACCCATCCCCACTCCAGTTCAGCTTAATTGTGTGACTCCCAAGTTTTAGTATTATAAGGGAAGAGGAAGTTTCTTTCCCCACACATACAAAACCATACATAGGTCATGCCCCTTATTTTCCCTTTTTTCTATGCTAAAGATCCCCAACCATTTAAATCTTTCTCCATAGAGGTCTGGTTTTAAATGTGTTATTAGTTTTAATGTTGTGTGCTATTGTAAGCCACCCTGAGTTCCTATGGGAGATGGTAGTGGGGTATAAAGATTATTATTATTATTATTATTATTATTATTATTATTATTATTATTTGAAACACAACATGATGAGTCCACAGCAGACAAGATAACTCTGCTAGCTGTTGTATTGGATCACACGTCGGACACTTCCCAAGTGTCTAGGACTGTGTAATGTATTGGTGAATAATGCATGCAGATCCCAGTAAGGTGGCCTCCTGCAGCTGGCAGATGGTATTCTTGTCAGCGCAGATTGTGTTTAAATGCAGGCCAAGGTCTTTAGGCACTGCACCCTGGGTGCCGATCACCACTGGGACCACCTTGACTGGCTTGTGCCAGAGTCTGTGCAGTTCGATCTTTAAATCCTCATGTGGTGTCAGCTTTTCCAGTTGTTTCTCTTCAATCCTGCTGTCGCCTGGGATTGCGACATTGACAATCTTTAGTTTGTTTTTTAACACGATTGTGAGGTCAGGAGTATTGTGCTCCAAAACTGTCAGTCTGAATTCGGAAGTCCCAGAGTAGTTTGACGTGTTCATTTTCTGTAACTTTTTCAGGCTTGTGATGCTACCAGTTCTTTGTTGCAGGCAGATGGTATTTGTGGTACAGGTTCCAATGAATCATCTGAGCAACGGTGTTATGCCTCTGCTTGTAGTCTGTCTGTGCAATCTTCTTGTAACATTTGAGGATGATGATGATGATGATGATGATGATTAACCTTGTTGTGAAACATAACAAGATTAGTACACAGCAAACAAGATCACTATGCTGGCTATCATCATCATCATCATCATCATTATTATTATTACTATTTGAAACACAGCAAGATTAGTACACAGCAAGCAAGATCATCATGCTGGTTGTTGTTGTTGTTGTTGTTGTTATTGCTTCAGACCTTTGAGCATTAGGTTGGTCCTTTTCTCCCCCTCTCCCTGCCTCTTTTTCAATGCCCCACATGCATGAGCTCTGAGGATCACACTTTATTGATAGACAAAATTGTTAATAAGCCTAAGGCCAGACTCAGGCAGTGAAAACTCAATCTGTTTCAGTCTCAGCGTTTAAAGTGATCCTCACTCCCATTACATCTGACTCTGGCTTTGGTCTACCAGTACTGACACACACTAATGAAGGATCCAAGCTATGGTTGAGTTAAAGGAGGATCACATCCATAATGCAAACTGGCCTTCCAATAATTATTATTCACTTTGGTTTGGAGGTGGTTAACTTCATCTCACCAACTAATGTTTGGTTGCATCTCTCCAAAAGCCTACCCAGCATAGGCACTGGCAAAGAATGATGGAATTTGGTGCTCAGCATCACCTGGTGGTTCCTATATTTCCCTGTTATAGGTTGAACTAAGCCCAGGACGCTAAATTAAAGGTTGAAATAAAAGCAAGACGAAACTGCAAGCCTTTATAAGCTGTTTCTCAAAGTAAAGATTTCAAGATAAGGCACACCAATAATCATGTCACCAACTCACTAACAAAAAGCTCTGTGAAGGAATTTAGCTAGGGCAAGAAAGTCACATTCTCTCCAAATCTCCCAAGCTACCTCATCACACTAGAGAATGAATCCACTTTAAATCCGGTTGCAGCTTCCTGCAGAATTCTGAGGTTTGTAGTTTAGGGAGGAGCCTTTAACAGCCTCCCTAAACTACAAACCCCAGAATTCTTCAGGAGGCAGAAACCGGATTTGAAGTGGATTCATTCTGTAGTGTGATGAAGTTATCAGTGGAGATATTTCATTGAATTGGCTACTATCACATGACAAGTGCAAATCCCAGTGAAAATGTGTCCTGGTGGTGCAGCTGGGCCCTTGATCTTTGTAAACTGGTTGAAACGACAAGGATAACTGCAAGTTTTGGTTTGCAAAAAGAGAAAGAAAAAAAGAAGTGGTGCAATTCAAAACAATGAAAGGCAATTCTAAACAAATGCAAATAAAGCATGAATTATGAAGCAGAAGATGTCTGGCGATGTATGTTTTTCAGTATCATTTTCTCTGATTAGTCTATTCACACAGCTTTTTGATAGCAAAAAGCAAGGAAGGTCAAGAGGCAGAGATAGACTGAAATCATTTGCTGTCTGAGGTGAGGAGGGATATTGATGGCTTTCTGCCAGTTTTTCAGTGCCTGTGCTGGGCTATCTCAGCTTGCAGAATGAGGGGGATATGAACAGATAAGTGTAATAGAAGGACTACTGGAATGGTGGGGGGGGGGGAGCTTTGCGAGGGATCTTCTGTCATCTGTCTGTCTGACTCATACACCTATGCACACAAACACACACACTTTACTGGAGTGCCAGTTCATAGACTCCCAAGTTGTAGTTGTTATTTATATCCCACGACCCAAAGCCGCTGACAACACTAAAAACCATACAATATACAATTTAGATCTGAAAAAATCACTAAAAATTGATTAAAGTTGGAAACTACTGTATTCTCTCCTGACGTTTCACCTGCATCTATGGCAAGCATTCTCAGACTTTGTGAGATCTCACAACCTCTGAGGATGCCTGCCATAGATGCAGGTGAAACGTAGGAGGAATGCTTCTAGAACATGGCCATATAGCCCAAAAAACCTATAACAACCCAGTGATTCCAGCCATGAAAGCCTTCAACAACTACCATATTGTTAATAATAGAGTTAAACCCATTAAAACTTATCAACATATATAAATCCTAACCCCCTCTCACCCCCGGTTTTAGCCTGTTGCAGGACGGACAGCAAGGAAGGAGCCATTCTGGCTTGCCTGGGTCAAGAGACAGCCAGCAAGAAGACATTCTCTCTTGTTTCCACCAACCATGCTTGAGATGATGAGGGGACCTAGAGGATGGCCTCTCTTGAGGATCCCAGGGCCTAGGCAGGTGCTTACAAGGAGATGTGATCTCCTAAATAACCTGAACCTGAGCCATATAGGGCTTTATAGACCATAATCAACCCAGAAGTACATTGGCAGCTAGTGGAGTTGTTGCAATGAGAGGGTTGTGTGCGGCCAATCGCCAGTCCCGGTTAACAGTCTGGCCACAACTCTTGGACTGATCAAAGTTTCTGAACACTCTTAAAAGGCAGCCACAGATAAAGTGCATAACAATAATCCAAATGGCATGTAACGAAGGTATGTAGCACCATGACATTCAAGGACCGGGTACAGCTGGTGCACAGGCACTCCTGATCACCACAGAAGCCTGGTCCTCCAGATTCAATGCTGAATCCAAACTGTGAACCTGTGTCTTCAGGGGGGCGTGTATCCTCATCTATCATAGGCTGGATCTCCATTCCCTGATCTACCTTCTGACTGACCAGGAGCACCTCATAATTCTTAGGATATATTTTGAATGAGAGCAAGGAAATAACCTTCAGAGGAGAGAATCCTGCTTGAAACCCTGATGAACTGATTCCTGTCAGAGCTGATGATCTGGACTAGACATACCCAATGATCAGATCCAGTGTAAGGAAGCTTCATAAGGTCCCAAAGTATAATCTCACGCTTTTATTCATTGAAGTCTGCAAAGTGAACAATTTTTCACCACATGCATCAAGAGCAATTTAAGATACCATTCCTGTCTGTGCTGAATTCAGCTGGAATTCATATGGTTACACTCTCCTTGAGAATGGAGGTGTGTAGCTTGGGCATGCTCCGGATTCAGCATTGATCCTGGAAGCTCAGATTTCAGTGGTGGCCAGGAGTTCATTTGCACAGCTAAAGCTAGCGTGTCAGCTGTGCCTATTTCTTGAGACATCAGGTCTAGCCACAGTGACACATGCTTCAGTTGCATCCTGTTTAGATTACTGTAATGCACTCTGCGTGGAGTTGTATTGAGAAGTATTTGGAAACTTCAGCTGGTCCAAAGAGCTATTGCTAGATTACTAACTAGGAGTGCCTAAAGAGAGCAGACATAATCTTTCGTTGAAATGGCTCCATTGGCAGCTGGTCTATTTCCCTGTACAATGGAAAGTGCTGGTTTTGACATATAAAGCCCAACATGAATCAGATCCAGGTTATTTGAAGGACAATGTCGTCCCTTGTGAAGCTGCTCATTTTTTGACATCTGCTGGGAACTCTTTTTCTGTGTTCTACATTCGTCACAGGTACACTTCATGGAAACACAGGAGAGGACCATCTCAGAGTTTGCCTCCAAGCTCTGGAGCTCCCTTCTCAGAGAAGTTAGATGAACAAGCTCCCTACTTTTCTTTTGGAGACAAGACTTTTAGGTCCCAATGGGTATGTCATAGGTGTCTCATCTAAACAATGTGCTGGATTTTACTAATTATCCTCCTGGTGTATATGTGTATTTGATTATGTATGATTTAATCTAGTTTTTATCTTTGTATTGTTTAGTCTCTTCTTTAACTTTTTCATTTTGTGTTGCTGTTTTTTTATTGTTTTTTTTTTTCATGTCAGCAGCTACTTAAGAAACTGCAGGTCGCTTCTGGTGTGAGAGAATTGGTCGTCTGCAAGGACGTTGCCCAGTGGATGCCCAGATATTTTGATGTTTTAACATCCTGTGGGAAGCTTTTGTCATGTCCCCACATGGGGAGCTGGAGCTGACAGAGGGAACTCATCCGCACTCTCCCCAGATTCGAACCTGCAACCTGTCTATCTTCAGTCCTGCCAGCACAAGGGTTTAACCCACTGCGCCACTGGGAGTGCCTATTTTTCAATTGATGTAAACCACTTTAAAAATGATGCAACTGGGAGAAAAGGTTTTCATCCATTTATCATAAGAAGCACATTGAGATTCACATCTCTCCCTGAATCTGCCAATAAAGAACAGAACTGGATGTGTGCTAGAGCTGACTGACTTAAGACTTCTCCTGAACAGAAAATATTTGTTCCCTGGCAATTCTGTTTAGTTCCCATTATTTAGTATGGATTCTCCTTCAACCCTTAGCTCTTCCCGATGCCCCACTTATGTTAGACACAGCCTCCAGTTTAACTGTAATGGTTCCTTTGCATGACATCATAACTTTCTGCCTTTCATATCTTATGGCATCTGTCCCAGCGCTCTTCTTCTACACTGATCTAGTCTTTACTGCACAGGAATTTACAGTTTCAGCCAATCATCAACAAGTGGGAAAAGTTTATGGAAGTTGCTAGCAATGGTAGTGCTGTTATGGCATTTTCCGTGAACTAGAAAAAGACCAAAGGGACCAAATACAAAATAAAGTAAACTTAACGGGGAGCCAACTTTTGTGCCAGAAGCACAAAATACTGCACCACTTCTTCCTGGGATCCTGCCCAAATCAGAACTCTGTAATTGGTGCCAACTACAAAATTAGCTTAGAGTCAATTTACTTTACAGGAAAATGACTGAAGGAACATGGTTACATATTGACATTGCCTCCCATTTGCAGCGTATAATGCAGTAATTTGGGTGGGAATTAAATTACAGGCCAATATAAAGCAGGCTGCCAAGGCCAGTTCAGCGCTCATTGCAAAATGAAGTTTGAAAGACCACGCTGGGACCACAAGCACCCTCTGATGAACAGGGCAGATGCAGGAATGCATGCTCTCGCCTGGAATTAATAATGTCAAGATCAAGTGCTTGGGTTGGCCCCTTCTGTCTTTAAATGATGGTGGTGGTGATGATTATTAAATGTATGTGCCATTTCGCATTGCTAAAGAAATCAATCTCTAAGTGACTTAACAGCATACGCACAATACTAATATAGAAAGCCATAATTGATATTGCAAGGAAAATGTAGATTCACAATGATATAGTAGTGTTCTACTGATACTCCTTCTTTTTCTATTGTTCAATGGCAACTTCTCTTCTGCCCTGTAATGTTGAATGGCAGCTTCCACCCTGTGCCATTCAATTGAAGCTTTCGCCCTCCCCAACTCTAATCTCTTCTTTGTGTCTTCATCCACCACACCTACTATTGTTGAATTGGGGTGGCCTAATTTACTTCTGGGACTAAATAGCAGCATATTGTAATGTTTCTCCAGACACATTACAAATCTGGCTGGGTTGACATATCTTATCTGGTTTTCCATATAATTTTGATTCATAGATCCCCTTCTAATCTTAGTTTTACTTGACTTGTTTGCCCACTCATGTGTTGTTGATCTTGTTGATCGATAGGTTGGCAGTTCAAGCCCAGGTTGGGGTGAGTTTTCGCTGTCAGTGCAGCTTCTGCTCACCTAGCAGATCGAAAACAGCAATTGTGAGTGGATAAATAGGGACATAATAAAAGGCTGCCCAGCAATTTGATTAAGAGGGCGTTTACAAACAAAAGCTCCACAGCATGGAAGATGGAGCAACAGCACCACCCCATGGCTGGAGTTGAGCACAGCCTCCAGATGCCGGAGATGGAAAAAGATGGGAAAGTCTATAGCTTTGTTTATGTATTGTCTGTCCTTGTTAATTGTATAATGGCATTGCATGTTAGCCTTTTATGTGTTCTGTAATCCGCCGTGAGTCCCCTCGGGGAGATAGAGCACAATATAAATAAAGTATATTATTATTATTATTATTATTATTATTATATTGTTTTGTCTACATTAGTGTGCTCTGTCTCCTATTTATAGGAGATATGCTTATATTTTGTCATCTTTCCCCTTTTCTGTTCTTATTTTTGCCTTTGGGGTAGAACTGGTCTTTTTGGTTAGTGTGGGATGAGAGAACCACAGCTTAGAGAGAACCAGCACTACATCCCAGAAGCACTTTATTAGAGTTTAAGACTCTCTGCACATTGCACTTGCCCGGAAATCCAACATACCACCTGCCACACCCAGCACTTTTTAACCTGTACCCACCACTGGCCTGGCCCTGGTTTTTATTGCGTAATGATGTTTTGTTTAGTTATTGCTTATGTTTTAATTTGCTTTAAATTGTATTGTTATTGTTTTGCTGTTGTTGTGTTGAGGCCTTGGCCTTTGTAAGCCGCACCGAGTCCTGTGGGAGATGCTAGCGGGGTACAAATAAAGTTTAATAATAATAATAATAAATAATATTCCCTCTAGGCTTCCAGAATGGAGTGAGGGGTGGAAATCTGGCCACAAGGATTGATCCTACTTTTCATTCTTGTTTAGCTGTGTAACGTTTAGAAAATATGCATATATGGCTACTAGTCATAATAGTCACACCTCTGAGTACCAGAGGTTGGGAAGCATCGATGGAAATGTGCCATTGATCTCATAGCTTGCTTGTGAATTTTCCATAAGCATCTGATTGGTTTCTGGATAAACAAAATGGTAGAATACATAGTATTTTGTTCTGATTTAGCAGAGCTCTGTCTTCTTATCAAAAACATGTGTCATGCCAGTGCTCAACAGAGAGCTGGAGCTGTCCCTAATTCCTCTATGCATTTCTGGTTCTTCCTAGCCAATCAATGAAACATATTTAGCTTTCATCTTCACTTACCTGGGATTAAACCTTATAGTAGGGAACATATATACAAGAATAAATGCAATTTGACACCAATTAAACTGCCATGGCTCCATGCTGTGCAATCATAGTTGTAGTTTTGCAAAGAGTTTAACTTTCTCTGCCAAATAGTGCTGGTGCCTTACCAAACTACAACAGCCATGTTTCCAGAGCATTGAGCCATAGCAATTAAATGATATCAAACTGCAGTAATTCTGCAGTGCAGATGCACCCATACTCAATGAAATTTGCTTCTGGGTACAGGCATGGGATTCAGTAAGATTCCACCAAATCAAAGTGGCTAATAAAAATAGCTGTAGCTTGGACCTCAGTGTATACACTTGAGCCTAGGGTGAAATAAATTAGTTACTTTACTCGTCACTCTGACCACACAACAAGTCATTACTTTTTACTGTTATTGGAGTGCATAAAATAATTCATAAGATCTCTTTTTTTCATTTTGGATTGCTCTTTCAGGGAATTTTCTCGGGGGAAGTTGGTATCACTGCCATGTAGTGGGAAGCCAGCAGAAGTGAATGAGCAGTGCCAGTCATCAGTAGCTCACCGACTGGCATTGTGGTGAAGGTTAGAGATGAGCGCCCTCATTCCGTTTCCCTCCAAGTGCAAAGTTCACACTGTAATATGCTACCTAAACGGTAAGAGCATGAACACTGCTACGATTCATCACAAAATCATTTCAGTTTATGGAGAAGACATAATATCAGGACAGCATTTGACAAAATGGGTACAGAATATGTTGTGAGACCATGAAGAAACTTTGCAGAGCCATCCAAAACAAACATCGCGGGATGCTGACAGCAGGAGTCTGTCTCTTTCATGACAATGCGCATCCATACACCAATCATGCAACACAAGAGTTGTTGGCTTCATTTGGTTGGGATGTTTTAAGCCACCCCTCTCACAGCCCTGATCTCCCACCCAGTGACTATCATCTGTTCACTAAATTGAAGGAACACCTGGGTGGAAACCACTTTTCTGACAACGAGGAGGTGAAAATCGAAGTGGCGAACTGGCTGAAAAAGGTGGAGGGAAACTTCTATGACACAGGCATCAAAAACTCATCCCATGGATGACAAAATGTATTGAACTGAATGGTACAATCCATATAAGTTTCATTAAAATATATTCATTTTTTGTATTTTTAAAAAATCTTGCAACCTTACTTCCTGGATAACCCTCATAACATGGTGGGAGTACTCTAAATATCCTTCCGTAAACTATAATCCCTCAGGATTCCATGGGATTGATTGCATTGTCTAGAACTGGGTATGCAATAGTCATGCTTCAGGCTCATTCAAACAGGTTTTGATTATATTTGCCAGACATCATAATGTTGCCAAAAGCCTTGAATATGTTATTTACAGTATGGTGATGATTATTCTGTTTTGTGATGAAGAACCCTTTTGATTATGTTACAGGGGAAGAGTTCATATGGAAAAAATACAATTAGAAGTAATTTCTGTTTTATCTCAGCATGACTACTTTACCATAATGTTTGCAATTTGTTGAGTAACATCATTCTCCCACACGCCCTGGGGCTATTTGAAATGGATCAAAATATTTTAGAAAAGATTTTACAAACTGGCACTGCTGTGCTGGCAAAACAGCCCATGTTTATGTGGTGCTATATTATCATTAAACTCCTAATGTTATCATAAACTCTATTGGAACCATGGTGAACAGATTTAGCTTTTTTAAAAAGATGCAGAAACATAGAGTAAATGTTAACAAAGAAAAAGGCCTCTTTGTTCATATGCTAGCTACATACTGCAATGCAATAGGACCTACATAGGATACATTGTTCAGATTATACATAAATTAAGTAAACTTTACAACTTTGAGTAAAGAGCATTTTTACTCAAAGTTGCACTCTCCCTGAAAGACTGTGCTCACAGTTTGGAAGTGTTCCTGGATCAATCTCCCCAAATATCAACTGAAATAGATGCAACAGTCAGGAGTGCCTATTATTGGCTTCTGCTGAGACGCCAGCTGCACCCTTTTCTAGAACTGGGAGACCTAAAGATGATAGTGCATGTGTAGGTTATCTCAAGGTTGGATTTCTGCAATATGCTGTACATTGTACTATCTCTGGGCAAAGTTTGGAAACCACAGTTTATTCAAAATATGGCAGCAAGATTGGTTATACGTACATTCAGAAGTGAGAGCATCATAGAATCATAGAATCAAAGAGTTGGAAGAGACCTCATGGGCCATCCAGTCCAACCCCCTGCCAAGAAGCAGGAATATTGCATTCGAATCACCCCTGACAAATGGCCATCCAGCCTCTGCTTAAAAGCTTCCAAAGAAGGAGCCTCCACCACACTCCGGGGCAGAGAGTTCCACTGCTGAACGGCTCTCATAGTCAGGAAGTTCTTCCTCATGTTCAGATGGAATCTCCTCTCTTGTAGTTTGAAGCCATTGTTCCGCGTCCTAGTCTCCAAGGAAGCAGAAAACAAGCTTGCTCCCTCCTCCCTGTGGATTCCTCTCACATATCTATACATGGCTATCATATCTCCTCTCAGCCTTCTCTTCTTCAGGCTAAACATGCCCAGTTCCCTAAGCCGCTCCTCATAGGGCTTGTTCTCCAGACCCTTGATCATTTTAGTCGCCCTCCTCTGGACACATTCCAGCTTGTCAATATCTCTCTTGAATTGTGGTGCCCAGAATTGGACACAATATTCCAGATGTGGTCTAACCAAAGCAGAATAGAGGGGTAGCATTACTTCCTTAGATCTAGACACTATGCTCCTATTGATGCAGGCCAAAATCCCATTGGCTTTTTTTGCCGCCACATCACATTGTTGGCTCATGTTTAACTTCTTGTCCACGAGGACTCCAAGATCTTTTTCACACGTACTGCTCTCGAGCCAGGCGTCACCCATTTAATATCATGCCGATATTAAAATCACTCAACTGATTGCCATTCATTTCTAGGCAAAGTAGCTCTCTATTACCTTTCAAATCTTACATGGTTTGGATCCAGGTTACCCACAGGAGCACCTTCTCCTGTACAATACACCAGCTGATGTTGACTGCAGTTTATTTTATTCTGCAGCTATAGTAGAGTCTCGCTTATCCAACATAAATGGGCCGCCAGCACGTTGGATAGACGAAAATGTTGGATAATAAGGAGAGATTAAGGAAAAGCCTATTAAACCAAATTATGTTATGATTTTACAAATTAAGTACCAAAATATCATGTTTTACAACAAGTAATTCATACATACTTCTTGACCAGATTTCTTAATTGTAAAGAAATCTGGTTTTCAAGTTGGAAACAAATAATTGTGAATATCAGTTCCTTTCCAACCCCTCTCCTAGGTTGATGGAAGTGTTGCTTGTCCTAACAGCATCCTATACTGAATGTTTGCAGACATTCAGTATAGGGGCCATGTTTGTATGAGGAATAGATCCTCGCTTAGATCCCTGTGGGTGCTGGGCCGTGTTGTTGTTTATTCGTTCAGTCACTTCTGACACTTCATGACCTCATGGACCAGCCCACACCAGAGCTCCCTGTCGGCTGTGGCCACCCCCAACTCCTTCAGTCAAGCCAGTCACTTCAAGGATACCATCCATACATCTTGCCCTTGGTCAGCCCCTCTTCCTTTTTCCTTCCATTTTCCACAGCATCATTATCTTCTCCAAGCTTTCCTGTCTTCTCATGATGTGGCCAAAGTACTTTAGCTTTGCCTCTAATATCCTTCCCTCCAATGAGCAGTTGGACTTTATTTCCTGAAGTATGGACTGGTTGGTTCTTCTAGTGGTCCAAGGCACTCTCAGAATTTTCCTCTAATACCACAGTTCAAAAGTGTCTATCTTCCTTTGCTCAGCCTTCCTTATGATCCAGCTCTCACATGCAAAGGGGAATTTCATTTCTTTGACTATGCGAATCTTCATTGCCCGTGTGATGTCTCTGCTCTTCACTATTTTACTGAGATTGGTCACTGCTCTCCTTCCAAGAAGTAAGCGTCTTCTGATTTCCTGGCTGCAGTCTGCATCTGCACTAATCTTTGCACCTAGAAATACAAAGTCTGTCACTGCCTCCACATTTTCTCCCTCTATTTGCCAGTTATCAATCAGTCCGGTTGCCAGAATCTTGTTTTTTTTATGTCTAATTTTAACCCAGCTTTAAGGCTGTGCCTTAAAAAAAGAGATGTTCCTGTAACTTTTCTTACCCTGGATTTAATGCTCAAGCTTTGTTCCTGAATTTTCATGTATCTTTGGTTTTGCTGTCCTGGATTATTTTGGAATCACAGACTCTTGTTACACCTACGAATGTTGTTATGGTTTTGGACATTTCTGTTTCCTGAACTTGTTGTTGGGAGTCTTGTTTTCCATGTTTAAGTGACTCTATATTACTTTTGATCATTTTTTATCCCTTTGCTGAAGCTATTTTTATTCTTCAATAATCTGCTTTGCTTTTACAAAAAAGAAGAGAGAAACAGAAGGATGGAAATGATAGTTTTACTTAATATAGTGGTTCTCAACTGGTGGATCCCTAGATGTTTTGGCCTACAATTCCCAGAAATCCCAGCCAGTTGGCCAGCTGTTAGGATTTCTGGGAGTTAAAGGCCAAAACATGTGGGGACCCACAGGTTGAAAACCACTGATTGGAAAGACCAGCACGGCAACGCTTAAGCAAAATTATCATAGGGTTGTCTGGGACTCAGAGTGTGTGATTTTTCCCAATGTCACCCATTGGGTTTCCTTGACCAAGCAGTGAATCAAGTCTTGGTCTCCAGAGCGGTATTCCAGTGTTCAACCCACTATACCAGGTATCCTCAAACTTTTTAAGCAGAGGGACAGTTGATGGTCTCTCAGATTGTTGGGTGGGGGGGAGGACTACAGTTTGGAAAAAATGAACAAAATCCTATGCACACTGTACATATTTACTTGTAGGGCAAAAAAAAAACAAACAAACCAGGAATGAACAATATAATATTTAAAATGAAGAACAATTTTAACCAACATTAACGGCAGTCTTTCAGTGGGAAGCATTGGCATGTTTTGGGCTGATAATTACAATTATTGTTGCTGTGTGCCTACAAGTCATTTCAGACTAAGGGTGAGGGCCAGGTAAATGACCTTGCAGGGCCGCATCTGTCCCGCAGGCCTTGGTTTGGGGACCCCTGCACTATACCATGCTGGAAATTTGGAGATTGATTGAAATTGTCATGAGAAGAGGGAATTCTTATTTGGAGGGTCAATGCCTCCATGCCCGCCCTGCTACACCCCTGCTGCCTACCGCACATTTTAAAAGCATACACATTTCAGGGAATGCATCATGTTTACAACAAACATTTCTTCAATTGTCAAATATTGACTCAAGGAGTAGTGTAGCCAGGATTTGGTGGACAGCAAATGAAGCAACATCTCCCCCCTTGGGCCCCCATTTGCTCCTTATTACCTTTTCAAGCAATGTCCTTTGACTCTGTGCCCTCAGGAAAGTGGTGATTCGACTGACCTTAAACCAATTAAATTTTGCTTTGCCCCCTTGAGCAGATCTGCAGTCACAGCAGGAACAATTATTTACCAGCAGGAGATTTCGGAATATTTTTCTTAGCTCGTTGGCTAAAATTCCATTTAATAACTAAAACACAGCCATTTTATTGAGGAGGACAACCTCCTTGCGTTCTTTTATCTTCTGACAGCTGTGTGGCAAATAAACTTCAAAGAAGATAATGAACGTCTATTGAACCATTAAGGAAGGAGGTTAGTTATTGCAGCCTGCCATTTACTATTATTCAGATGAGTTTTCTGATTTCCTCACAAAGAAAACTAAGGCTTTGGGAATGATCTCAGTTGTGATTGTGACTGCATTTAGCTTGATTTGCAAATCAATAAATACCCTAAAGGCATCAAGTCTGGTCTGGTCTTGGAAGCTAAGCAGGGTCAGCCCTGTTAGTTCTTGAATGGGGGACCGCCAGTTAATGCCAAGCACTGTAGGCTAGATTTCAGAGGCAGGAACTGGCCATACCACCTCTGAATATCCCTTGCCCTCAGTGACGCAGTGGGTTAAACGGCTGAGCTGCTAAACTTGTTGTCTGAAAGGGTCACAGGTTCAAATCCAGTGAACAGCATGAGCTTCCGATGTCAGCCCCAGCTTCTGCCAGTCTAACAGATCAAAAGCATGCAAATGTGAGTAGATCAATAGGTACCATTCTGGCAGGAAGGTAACGGCGCTCCATGCAGTCATGCCAGCCACATGACCTTGGAGGTGTCTACGGACAATGCCGGCTCTTCGACTTAAAAAAGGAGATGGGCGCCAACCCCCAGAATTGTGTCTAACTGGACTTAATGTTAAGGGAAAACATTTACCTTTACCTAAGAAAACCCTATGGAATTTATGGTGTCACCATGAGTTGACATCCAACATGAAGGCACATACATAAACATGAAGTAGCATGGTCTAGTATTATTTATTATCTATTGAAAGCATTTATATTCCACCCTTGTCATCCCACAGGGGTCTCAGCGTGGAGCACAACATGTATACGACAAACATTCAATGCTGGGACGTAAAACCACAAATATACACAAATATTAAATCACTTATATCCACTTTAAAATCAGTTGCTTAATGACCATCTCAGGACACCATTCTATTCTTGCCTCATTGCACTGCACCAAAGCCTTGGTCCTACAGACAGATCTTCACCATCCTTCTGAAGGACAGGAGGGAGGGGGCTCATCTAATATTGCCTGGGGGCAATCACTGAGAAGGCCCTGCCTCTTGTCTCCCCCAAACGCATGTTACGGTGACAGGACTGAGAGCAGGGCCTCCCCAGAAGATCTTAGTCTTTGTGGTGGTTCATAAAGGTAAGTAAAGGTAGTAAGCTTTAGGTTTTATTACCCAGCTGAGATGGCATGGGTTGTTGTAGGTTTTTCGGGCTGTATGGCCATGTTCTAGAACATGGCCATACAGCCCGAAAAACCTACAACAACCCAGTGATTCCAGCCATGAAAAGCCTTCAACAATACATTGAGATGGCATGGTTGGATGACCCCCAGAGCTATTTTTGCAAGCACAGAGACACCAATTTGTGTTTAAAAGTCAGAAAATTGGCTTTCAGATGCCAATTTTAAAACTTTCTTTATATTTTTAAATGCATTTTAACTGTACCCTCAACTGGCTTCTGACACAATAAATAAACATTACTATTATTTTAACTCTCAGAAATCCCAGCCAATTTACCAGCTGTTAAGATTTCTGGGAGTTGAAGGCAAAAAGATCTGGGGACCCACAGGTGGAGAAACAGTGGTGTAAAGGAAAATGTTTTGGCTGGAATGGGTAGCAATTACAAATTTAAAAAGTTAGACACTTTCAAAGGATAGTGCATAGGAGGTTGAAGTGGATACTGATAACTTCAGAAAATGTGAAATATTACATTCCTACTAAGCTAATTTGTAGCGCTACCATTAATTTCTAGTGTAAATTAAGAAGCCAATAGTTATGAAGAGCAACCTGAGATACAGACTATGGAACAGATAGAATACTGTTGTAGAATAACAACATGAGATGAGTAGTTATCTTGGCCGCCACATCTTGAACCTTTTAAATGAGGGAAAGGAATGAACTGCATCACATGAAAGAAAGCTTAGGGTCAATCTGAATATTGTTTTCATAGAAATAATTCCTATGCTTGGATAGAAAAGCTACAATTTGAAGGATCAATGGTAAATTATCTGCCTGTATGAGTAGTTCAAGCATACATTTCCCATTTAGACATAAAGAGTTCACAGCAATTGCCCAATGCCCAGAAAAGCATGTTGTGTGAATTTCATGTTGTGTAAATATATTGAATTGACACAAGATCATTTGGAAAGCCCGTCTTCTCTACTTGGATGTGAATTTCTCTCTGTTTGGATCTGGGTGGATTTCTCCAGGTCCTACATGCATTTTCTAACAACATTTGTGTTGTATCAAGTTGAAAGGTCTTTGTATTTTCTTCCTTTGCTGATATTTGAATTTCACACATATTACTGATGCTCACATTTATTTTCTCATTTTAGTTAGTTTTAAGAACTTTTACTAATTAAAAACTTGCAATTCTTTGTACTTAAAAAAATGCACATTTTAACCATTCACAATTTACAATTCAGAAATCTATTATATCAAATGCTAATCAGGGTGGTCAGTTGAAACATTCAACACCTAGCTCCAGCAGTCAAGAGTTCTTTGTCCCACCCTGGTTTTTCCACAGATATATAAACCCATTTTCCTAGTTCCAACAGACCTCACTACCTCTGAGGATGCTTACCGTAGATGCAGGCGAAACGTCAGGAGAGAATGCCTCTAGACCATGGCCACATAGCCCGAAAAAACCTACAACAACCCATTGTAAGAGAGACTCAGGATCCATCAACACTGTAGAATGAATACAGTTTAACACTCCTTTTATTTTTAGGTGCTATGGAAACTTATAAATCTCCCCATATGAACCAGCTCAGAGATTAAGATCATCGGGGGGGGGGGGTGTCTTGCTCCAGCTCAGAGATTATGATCATCGGGGGGGGGGGGGTTGGTCCCACCTTCTTCTCAAGTGCAGTTGGTGGAATGAGAGACAGTGCCTTCTCAGTGGTGGCCCCTCAGTTGTGGAACTCCCTCACTAGTGACATCAGATCAGCCTCCTCTACCACCTAGGCTTAATTCCTTATTTAGCACATTAACTAACTAACTTCTCTCATTCCTTAACTGGCACATTGACTAACTGACTTCTTGTAAATCACATGATTTCTTGATAATGGAAAGTACAAGACCCTAATAGCTCTTTCCCCCATATATGGCAATAGACACTTTGTCAGCTTTTTAGCCTTCTGCCTGAACTGTCTTGTGCTAACCACAAATGTTCGAGACAAGATAAACCCTTAGTGGAAGCTCATTTCTAAATACACAGGGGGTACATTTTTAATTTTGATTTCTCTACTTTCATGATTATTGTTCTATCAGCATCCTATTTGCAATCTTCTTGCATTTTGCCAGAACGTTGCCATTTTTTTTACAACTGAAAATCTGTGAAGAAGGGAAAGGCAGAATATCTACACAAAGTCTGTTAGCTGGTAGTGCTTAGAGCAGCCTGTCTCAAAGTAATCCCAAAGCCTGTTCCAGTGACCTGAATTGATAACATGGCTTTTTCCACAGAAAATTTCCTTCCACAGAGAAAATGATGTGTCATGGGAGATGTGGGGAAGCTGCTAAAAATAACATTGCTGTTTTCAAGCTCAACCTCATCCACTTTAACCTGCCCACTGTGTCACAATGTTATCTCATGGTGAATAGCCCTGCTGTATTGCTGGTCAGTTAAAATGGCAACTGTGAAACACACAATGAATAATGTTGTGATTTGTATCCCTACATGTTACAGTATTGTGACACAAGAATATTTTGCTAGATAATTGTTATTTTGTTTGTTATTATTTTGTGTCATTATTATTTTAATTAATATGTATTATATATTAATCCATATATTTAAATTTATATATTTATTATTTTTATATATAATATTAATTTATGTTATAAATAATATTGTTATTATTTTGTTTGTGAAGTCTTCCTTTTATAATTCTTGGGGCTCCTTTAGGCAGCAGAGAGCGATGGTGACCCTCCAGACAGTTGCAGATGGCAACTTCCATATTAGTGGGGAAATAAATCTGCTGTGGATGTTTAGTTTGAACATTAAAATGAACTATCTAAGGTGCTGAGGCTATTGGGGGAGGGAAAATCAGTATATTGGACCACTCTTTTAAATTTCAATGCCTCAAACTGGCCCAAAGCCAATAATAATAATAATAATAATAATAATAATAATAATAATACACTGGTGAGCTGCTAAACTTGCTGTTAAACCACTGAGCTGCTGAACCTGGCAACCGAAAGATTGGTAGTTCGAATCCAAGGAGCAGGGTGAGCTCCTGCTATTAGCCCCAGATTGTGCCAACCTAGTAGTTCGAACACATGCAAATGTCAGTAGATCAATAGGTACTGCTTCTGCAGGAAGGTAACAGCACTCCGTGCAGTCATGCTGGCCACATGACCTTGGAGGTGTCTACGGACAACGCCAGCTCTTCAGCTTATAAATGGAGATAACCACCATCCCCCAGAGCTGAACATGACTAGACTCAATGTCAAGGAGAAACCTTTAGTTTTACCTATGCATCACTTTTCTCTCCACAAAGAAGCTTATATCAAAAGTATTTCAATACAATTTAAAATCAACAAATATACAAATATTAAAATAGAATTAAATAGCAATAGTATTAATTAAAAATTAACAGTTAAAATCCATTAAACTGGTTAAAAAGGAATTCAAGCTTGCAGAACCACGTTGGCTATACTGGTCTGGGTTTACAAGAACTGGAATCTCATCACATTCAAAGAGTCACGCTTTCTCCATCCCTTCCTATTGACATGTTGTCATTCTGACTGGCTCTCTGGTTTTTCAATGTTGTTTTCACTTATAATTTTCAATGTGATTTCGTGGCACTTTAAACTGGATCATTGCCCACTAGAGTTCTTCTTCCAAGAAAATAGTTTACATATTTAGTTGTCCCTTCACATTTTGTGGATTTGATTATTTGAAGATTTGATTAATATGGCCTCTCTAAGAAGCTCTAGGTCTTCCAGAGTGATTCTATGGTCAACTTCCATCTGAGGACCTAGGCAGTGGTTATCAACCTGTGGGTCCCCAGATCTTCTGGCCTTCAACTACTAACAGTTGGTAAACTGGCTAGGATTTCATATAATCATGGAGTTAGACAAAACCTCGTGGGATCTCCAGTCCAACCTCCTACCAAGAAGCAGGAATATTGCCTGGGAGTTGTAGGCCATAACACCTGGGGACTCACATATTAAAAATCACTGACCTAGATATTTCTTGAGAAGGGTCTCTCAAGTTATATTTCTATTTGTGCTTTCCTCTCTTGTGAGGCTCTTGTGCCCCTAACCCCAATGAATATGGAGTGTGGGGCATGAGAAATGGCTTCCCAAGGTGGATTGAGAAAAGCTGTAGAAGTGAGGGACACCTATGTCTCTTGTGGTTCTCAGTAAAAAGGTGATTTTTACCAGGTGCCTGTAGTAGTAGCCCTTACTTACAAATTGAATTGAGCAGGCTTTTCTAATTCAGATGCTTTGGAGTGTCCTCCAGAGCCTTATTTACTACTCCTTATCTAGACCTTGCATCCCTAAATACAGAATGATTAATTTGCTCATACTCTTTCTGTTGGGGGCTCATCACTGTGCTGTTGAAGTAGATGAACAAAGGTTGATGGATTTATCTCTGCAGCTCATCCAGGAAGCTTTATTATCCTGCTTCAGAGTGTTGTGATTAAGGTCAAAATACTTCACTAGCTTGTTTCAGAGGGTAAGCTTTTCCTTGTAGTCAGATGAAGCAAATCTGATTGATCCTTTTTGAGATACTTCCACAAACTCACAGTAGAATTTGAATTCATGGATAGTATATAGTGTGAGAGTGTTTAGAAGTGTGCCACAGGGACCTGGGTTCAAATCTCTAATCAATCATGAATATTGCACAAGTGGCTCTCTAACTAACTTGCTTTATATTGTCGAAGGATTTCATGGCCGGAATCACTGGGTTGTTGTAGGTTTTTCAGGCTGTATTGCCATGTTCTAGAAGCATTCTCTCCTGACAATTCACCTGAATCTATGGCAGGCATCCTCAGAGGTTGTGAAATCTGTTGGAAACTAGGAAATTATATATCTGTGGAAAGTCCCGGGTGGGAAAAGGGACTCTTGTCTGTTTGAGGTAGGCGTGAATGTCTTAACTGGCTATTTTGATTAGCATTTGATAATCTGACAGTTTTTAGGTGTGGCTTGTTACTGCCTGTGAGAATCCTTTGTTGACAAGTGATTAGCTGTCCCTGATTGTTTCTTGTCTGGAGTTCCCCTGTGTTTGAGTTTTGTTTTTTATTTACTGTTATAATTTTAGAGATTTTTTTTTAATACTGGTAGCCAGATTTTGTTCATTTTCATGGTTTCTTCCTTTCTGATGAAATTGTCCACATGCTTGTGGATTTCAGTGCCTTCTCTTTGTAGCCTGACATGCTTTATATGACTGTAGTAAAGATAAAATGGAGGAAAGCCCGTGTATCTGCCCTAAACTCCAGTAAGAAAGGATGAAAAATGCATATTACTGGGAATATACTTTGGCCACATAATGAGGAGACAGGAAAGCTTAGAGAAGACAATGATGTTGGGGAAAATGGAAGGAAAAAGGAAGAGGGGCCGACCAAGGGCAAAATGGATGGATGGCATCCTTGAAGTGACTGGATTGACTTTGAAGGAGCTGGGGGTGGTGACGGCCAACAGGGAGCTCTGGTGTGGGCTAGTCCATGAGGTCATGAAGAGTCAGAAACGACTGAATGAATGAACAGCAACAACAAGTACTGGGGTAAAATAGGGCAAAGGTACTGTTCCATTATACTAGGCGTACCCCAAAAGGGGGCCTAGACAGAGAAGGATAGCCACTAGATGTGGTGGGGGAGTTGAAGGAGGAAAACAATTTTCCCCATTTTCGATTGTTATTTCCCCCTTCCTTCCCATAACATAAACCAGGGGTCCTCAAACTTTTTAAACAGAGGGCCAGGTCACAGTCCCTCAAACTGTTGGAGGGCGAGATTATAATTTGAAAAAAATAATGAATGAATTCCTATGCACACTGCACATATCTGTAGTGCAAAAAAAAAAAACCAACACTTTAAAACAATACAATAATTGAAATGAAGAAAAATTGTAACAAATATAAACTTATTTGTATTTCGGTGGGAAGTGTGGACCTGCTTTTGGCTGATGAATTAGGATTGTTGTTGTTGTTGTTGTGTGCTTTCGAATCATTTCAGACTTAGGTTGACCCTGAACGAGGGCTGGGTAAATGACCTTAGAGGGCCATATCTGGCCCCCGTGCCTTAGTTTGAAGACCCCTGACAAAAACTATGGTTGTTTCTACAATAGCGACATGAGTAAGGGAAGAACAGGAATCAAGGGGGAAATTTGTTTAACTCCTTCAACCCCCTTTCCCCCAGTAACATGTACTATCCTTCTCTGCCCCCTTATGGCCTCTGCCTGGATAATGGAGCAGTACCTGGGGAAATAATCACTTGTTTCCAAAATGTACAGCTAGTTCATTCTATATTCATGAAATAATTAATCCACTTTTGGTCCTATCATTAAAGGATCTTTCAAGGGGCAGATCAGTGTTACAGACAGGGTTTGAGTAAATCCTTTGAAGTTCACCAGCTTAGTCAGCAGATACAAGTACTCAGAATATATGTTCTGGTAATAAAATGTATGCTCTACTATCATAAAATGCATTCAGAGGCACAAATTATTTGAACTAGAAAAAAGAGCACAGACTAACAGATATTGCTGAAGGTTTAATTCATAGTTAGAGAATTTGTGACCCTCCAAATATATGGCTTCATTGTTCCGCACTACAGACAGTCCCCAAATTACAAACAAGATTTGTAGGTCTGGGGGTCTGTTCTTGAGTTGAATTTGTTTGTAATTTGGAACATTTTAAGTGTAACTCTAGAACAGTGATTCTCAAGCTGTGGGTCCCCAGGTGTTTTGGCCTACAACTAACAGAAATCCCAGCCAGTTTACCAGCTGTTAGGACTTCTGGGAGTTGAAGGCCAAAACATCTGGGGACTCACAGGTTGAGAACCACTGCCCTAGAAGGAAGGTTAATACCCCTGTGATGTTTGTTTTGCTGCCTGTGCCCCTGTTTAGAATATTTCCCCACACTTTCTGTTCCTGTGAAAATTGGATTTTGAAATTTTGGCTTGTTGTGGAAGCAAGGATTGGTGATAAAGCTTCAGGGGAGACACTTTTTCCCCATAATAACTCATCCAGGAATGAATTTTCCTTCCTAGGGGTAGATTTATCTCACTTACTGTTGTCTGACCCTTGTTCTCAACTATGAGTCATTTGTAAGTTGGATGTTTGTAACTCAGGGATTGTCTATATTAAGAATTTTCAAAAGAAAGTGTACATTGGCAAGTGCCTGTAAACCTGACAGGACCAGGTTCAGACCCCCTGAGAAATGGGAATATGGGAAGATATCAAGCAGAAGAGACTTGCAGAATCAGACAGAAGTTGGTAAGAGTTAAGGGAGGAAGAGGGTGGGATGCTAAACAGGCCTAAGGTTATTTTTAAATCAGGAAGCTTCGGGGCCTAAAAGTCCCAAAGGCACCAGATTTTGTCCGATTCTGGAAGATGAGACAGCTTGGGTGGGCCAGTCCAGGTTAGTACTAGCAAGAGAGACTGAAAATTAATCCCAGGGCCTGTAGACTAAATTATAGAGAAAGGAACGGGCAAAACTACCTCTGAGTATTCCTTCCCTATGGAAACGCCTTGAAAGCCATGAGGTCATCATAAGTGGACAGGTAACTTGGAAGTTCGTGTGTGTGTGCATGTGCTAGATCTACACAACGAAATAATGCATTATACCATCAGTGGGTCAGTGTGCAGTTCAATATAGTTCAAACTGCATTATATGGGTCCAGACTGACCATATAATGCAGTTCAAACTGCATTATTTAGCAGTGTAGATCCACACACACACACACGCACACACGGTGATCTTATCCCTGCACCTCGTGCTGGAATGCCGGATTCATTTCCCTCTGTTCTCCCCTCATGCCATTCCCACTTCCCTTAGGCCAATTCACAGCTGATGGTTTCAATGTCAACAAGGTAGTGATTCTGCTCCTGGTTTTACTTTGATTTTTAAAGGAATTATTCATTGCGCAGAACTCTCTTCCTATAACTGGTTCAGTACCTCGGATAGTTCCTTTAAAGTGGGGCCTAATGCAACGATCCAATTCATACACCCATGCCAAATGACCTTGGAGCCACCAGCCTCTACTACCCAAAGCTCTTGCATCCTCAGTATCGTTTTCTCTTCTCCAAGCTCCGACTATCTTTCCCAACTCCATGTATTTCTTTTTTTTTTTTACCCATACTTCTTAGAACTTCTCATATGCCAGATTCCTATCTGTCTGCCTTTCCCTTTGGAAACGGCCTTTTGTCCAAGTAGTCACGGCCAGAAGTTTTACTAGCATCTCTGTAAATTCTTCCGGGCAAGAGGATGACTAAGATATTTCACACAAATTCCAGAAGGTTGCTTGAAGGAAAGGAAAGCCAGTTGGCATCCTCTGTATGAAGGAAGTCACAGAATTAATTCTCTGAAAAATCTTTGCACACTTCTAAAGAAGCCTCACCAAACATAATATTTGACACTCCCAGATAGGAAAAATGTGTCAGGAGGTTGCAATGCTTGTTCTTGCTATGGAGTGTTTTTCTGGCCTTCTCTGAGTATTATCTGGCAGTTCTTTTCTATTGAGGGATGCTGGTCAGGAAGTGATTTATAATTTCCAGATCACGACCTCCCCAAACCACTCCAAAGTAGATAGAAAGTGTTCAGGAAGCAAGCAAAACTGCAGCAGAGCCCTTTCACAGCAAAAACACGCTTCAGCCCTGTCTATCAGCAGAGTCCAACTGCCAGCATCAGACCTTATCGACACACTGTTTCAGTAAACTCACCAATTCAGGTTTTCATCTAAAATATCCAGAGGCTTTGATCTTCAACATTGCAACACATACATAATATACAATCAGGATACTCAGATCCTCTTTCTGTTGTGTACTTGCAAACAATCAGAGTCATCAAATAGTCACATACAACATAGGCAGATACTCACACTGAGTCACACAGGCAAGAGAAAAATTGATTCTTTCATCCTCCTTATATAGCCACCTGCTGATAGGTCATTAGTAAGGGACACTGGCTTTGCAATAATCCTCACATGTTTATGCCTCAGCCATTACCATATTCCCTTATGTAATGCATCATGACATTCATAATCATGCCCAGGTGCTATAAATCTACCACATGTTCCTCAAGCAGTATTTTTTCTTTTACTACGAATACTGTGCCATTTCTATCTAACATTGTCACCAGCAACAATACTTTATTCTCACCCTCAAAACAAATGTCTTCTACTCAATTTCAAAATATAGGATCATCTTAGCTAACCCTATAATTTTTTTAAAAAAATCTTTGGAAGAAGAAATTACTATGAACAGCCCCCACCTATCCCCAAAAGTGGACATGGAAGCTACAACAATGGAAAAAAAACAAAATGAGCTATATTGTGAGAAGTTATGCTCTTTTGACCATTCTGGAAGGGGCTCATCTTTCTTGCCAGAACACTGTAAATAATTTGGGGTTTTTTAATCCATTTATTTACTTCTGGAATTAATTTGGTGAATTTTAAATACTGTCACATGCATGCAGGGTGAACGTTTATGCATTGCCAAAAAGAGAGAGAAGGAAAATGCATCAGCAGAAAAGGGTAAGACACATATTTGAATAATATTTAAATCTATTAACGTATTAATAAGCATTTCCTACTGGGGATGCTCTAGCTGGAGATCTGGTATTGAAGAGGGGGTTGTGTTTGAAAATCCCAGCATTTTCTCTCCCTACTTCTTTCCTGCTGTTAGAGCAATTAGGGTTTAGATAGTACAGGATTTCCTGCATATGCAATTATTCTGTTTTTCCTCATATAAAGCCTCTCGTTGGCTCTTATCCTTTTGAATGCATGATCATAACTATCTCTATTGTGTCTCCAAGTAACTAGATCATGTGACCTGGAAAATTTCTAGAATCATCAGTCATATCAAGATGTCCGCACTGAGGGAGTCCGCACTGAGGGAGATAGGGCAAAATATAAAGAAAGTGCTTTTGTTGTTGTTGTTGAATCAGTTTCCAATTAGAGAGGCAATGTGAGATTGAGGCACGCTTTCTCTGCTACTCTGTGAAAAGAAGGCTGATTCTTAACAGTTTTCGCTTTTATATTTTCCCCAAAAGACTAACCTGGCAAACTCTGATTCCTGACATTTTTCACCTGATGGTCCATAGAGTTCTTTCCAGGTCTATGATTCCTATATTTAATGTGACCAATTTAGAAATAGTGACTAAATGACTATAATTTAAATCTTCAATTGTAAGTTATCACAGGGTGAGCAAATGATAAGCAAGTGAGTAGTTTAACCTTGAATATCAACGGCTATACCTCCCTGCTATCCTTCTGGCAGCAGGATAACACTTTTTTGTTCGGACAGGCTTTTAAAGGAGATTTTGAAGATCAAGTCAGGGCGTGCTGTGGTTTTAGCTATAAACAAATTTTTAATTGGTTTAAAGGGTTTATTTTCTAATCCCTCCATTTTTCATTGCATTTTAATATTTGTATATTTTATGTTTTAATTATATCGTATTGCTTTATTTTGAGCTGCTTTGAGTCACTTCTTTAGAGAGAAAAAGCATGATGACAATAATAATAACAACAACTGCTGGTGGGCAACTTCAGAAAACCTGTTCATTGCAATACAGTGAGAGTTTACTGTCAACAAACTGGGTACATCTTTAAACTAAAGATGCTTTTAAGTAGAGTGCTGTGCGCTGGAAATATTTCAAGCATCATAGAATCACAGAGTTGGCAGAGACCTCATCGGCTATCCAGTCCAACCCCCTGTCAAGAAGCAGGAAAGTCACATTCAAAGCACCCCAAGCAGATGGCCATCCAGCCTCTGTTTCAAAGCCTCCAAAGAAGGAGCCTCCACCACAATCCATGGCAGAGATTTCCACTGCTGAACAGCTCTCACAGTTAGGAAGTTCTTCCTAATGTTCAGGTGGAATCTCCTTTCCTGTAATTTGAAGCCATTCTTCCATCTGCAAAATCTTAGGTATGGCTATCCTATTGTATATACACTAGTTGTTAAAATTCAGAACATTTAATGTGCACTATGAATTTTTCCTGGCTGTTGACACTAATCTCGCGCATTTATACTTATTCTCACCAGAAGTGAGAATCCATTTGCAATTTTAGTCATTTCCTTGAATTATATGACAGTTTTAACAGTTGCCCATCTGCTACTTTTCTCTCATTAAAAGAAAACACCACCCAGCCCATTCACAATGAGGAGGTTTGGTCATGAACCCAACAACACTGGCTTGAAAGGGGCATTTGTCTTGATAAAGGGATTAAGCAAATCTTTTTCATTCTTTCAAGAACCTGCAAAATTTATTTAATAAGAGAAGAGAATGGATGTCAGCATACACTGCGACATGGATGGCAGTCTCTCCCAACCTCCAGCTAATTTTCTCCATTTTTTTTCTGACACAGTGAAAATTGATTTGGGAAAGTTCCAAAGAACAGGCTTTTGAAATCAAGGACTCAGTGTCCAGTTTTGCCCCAAGGAAAAAAAAAAGCTTCTGCAAAAAAGCTTTACTTCAGCAAAGTTTACAGTAGCAAAATCAAATTAACAAAAGCAAGTTCACAATAGGCAAGTTCGCAAAACAAGGCAAAGGTCTCTTGGCTGAGCAAAATAAAATATTTGGTAATTTCTTCTCAAGGCAAAAATACTTAGAGAGATTAGTCTTCTTGCTGGAACGGATACAGAATAAAAGGTTAGGTGACTGGATCGGTTGCTGCCAACGACAGCCATTTCCCCTGCTCCTGATTTATAGCCCCCAGCACATGTGTCTCTAGGAAATGATCTGATTGCTGCCATCTTTTCCGCAATCCTGGCTGACCAACGCCTCACTTATTCCTCCCTTTGGCATTTTTGAAAAGTAGGAACAACCAGTGTGCCTTCTTCCTCTTCTTCTTCCTCCTGAGCAGGCCAGGCCTGACCATCTGCCCAGAATCCCCAGCCCCTTCCTCTTCAGCCTTCTCCTCTTCCAACACCTCCTCAGAGGCAAAAGAGGAAGATACAACACTCAGCCCTGAACTACAAAAATACTTGGGTCTTTGTTTCAAACAATTAAAATTTAAGATAAAAACCAAAGCTGTTTACTAACAGAAATGTTAGGCCTCATTGTGGCCACAATGTATTCTGAGGGAGAACGGTAGAGTATATCTCCCCTCCTTTTAAAGAGGGTTATTCTTGTTTCATGCAGAAGGCATCCATTTGGTGGTTCTGAGAGTAGGGAACATAGCTGATCATAGTCGAAGGCTTTCATGGCTGGAATCACTAGGTTCTTGTGGGTTTTTTCGGGCTATAGGGCCATGTTCTAGAGGCATTTCTCCTGACGTTTCGCCTGCATCTATGGCAAGCATCCTCAGAGGTAGTGAGGTCTGTTGGAATTAGGACAATGGGTTTATACATCTGTGGAATGGCTGGGGTGGGTTAAAGAGCTCTTTTCTGCAGGAGCTAGGTGTGAATGTTTCAACTGACCACCTTCATTAGCATTTGAAGGCCTGGCTGAGCCTGGGAAAATGTTTTGTTGAGAGGTGTTAAGATGTGCCTGGTTGTTTCCTCTCTGCTGTTTTGCTGTTGTAATTTTAGAGTTTTTTAATACTGGTAGCCAGATTTTGTTCATTTTCATGGTCTCTTCCTTTCTGTTGAAATTGTCCACATGCTTGTGGATTTCAATGGCTTCTCTGTGTAGTCTGACATGGTGGTTGTTGGTGTGGTCCAGCATTTCTGTGTTCTCAAATAATATGCTGTGTCCAGGCTGGTTCATCAGGTGCTCTGCTATGGCTGACTTCTCTGGTTGAAGTAGTCTGCAGTGCCTTTCATGTTCCTTGATTCGTGTTTGGGCAATGCTGCGTTTGGTGGTCCCTTGTCCACAGCTGCATGGTATATGGTAGACTCCTGCAGAGGTGAGAGGATCCCTCTTGTTCTTTGCTGAACGTAGCAAAGGATCCTCTCACCTCTGCAGGAGGCTACCGTATACCATGCAGCTGTGGACAAGTCTACATAGGGACCACCAAACGCAGCGCCCAAACACGAATCAAGGCCATGTTAGAAGCATCAACTTCTACAACAAACCTTCATTTTATAGCGTTTCAATAGTAATTATAAAAAGAAAATAGAATTGAAGCATAGACTTGGTGTGGTGCTTGGTGCAAGTCACCTACAGAGAGGGGGTGAGGAAAAGGGGTGTTGTCATGGCTGAACAGCAACTAGAAGGGTTGTCAGTTTTTGTTGTGTGTGTGTGAGAGGGAGTGTGTGTGTCAGCAGCAACTGCAGGTTGCTTCTGGTGTGAGAGAATTGGCTGTCTGCAAGGACATTGTCCAGGTGACGCCGGATGTTTGATGTTTTATTATCCTTGTGGGAGGCTTCTCTCATGTCCCCGAATGGGGATCCAGAGCTGAGAGAGGGAGCTCATCCATGCTTTCCTTGGATTCGAACCTGCAACCTGTCGGTCTTCAGTCCTGCTGGCACAAGGGTTCATTGCATCGAGGGCTCCAACAGTATTTGTAGCATTTATTATATTTTTAATATTTAAAATAAATAGACATATGGAGAAATGCATGGTAGCATGGAACGCAATACATGGCAGCAAGGATCAGGGGACTAGAAGTGCTTGAGTTACTTTGTGGCCATTCAGCTTGGTCCTTGGCTGGGAGAGAGAGGGAAACCAGTTGAGCAGTCTCCACTGACCCTATGGACATCCACTCCAGTGGGCCAGCTCGGACGGAATGGCTGAGCTGGGGGTGAGAGCCCACATGCTCAGGGGCTGTGGAGTGGGGGCTACTGGCAGTCCTCGGAGGCTTGAGGAAAGGTGGAGAGATGGGAGCCATTTCCAGTTCATCTGGCCCTCCGTCCTTGGGAAACTATGCCTTCCTTTGGCGGGGGAGTTGGAGTTCTTCGATATCAAGTCAGACAGCAAAACTGGTTGATTTTTAATAGTTTCCAAGCTGGATTAAAGTCTCAGAGCAGAAGAGGTCCTAAATCAACTTTCCATTTACCTGGATAATATCTGCTTTGTTGATCAGCTTTGTACATTTGTCTGGGTGAGAGGTGAAGCTGTTTAAGAAGCTGAATTTCAGAGTCAATTTTCCTCCACTGGTTTCCTGCATTAGCCTATCTCACCCACCAGTTGGAGATGGCTCTGCCGATAAGCCTGCTTACAATACACAAACTTTGGCAGAATGGAAAGTTTCATTGCCACTTTATTATAAGTGATAACACCAGCGCCCTATCATGAGCTGTCAGGATAAGCCTTGTCCTTATAGAATTCTACAAGAGTTTGACTAGGAGGAGAAGATGAGCTGTGTAATCAAATGGCTTCTCTTGTCAGCTGTCACAGGCGAGCCGGAATGGGCAAAGCAAATTGAACTCGGCACATTGGCTGGAGAATGGGGGAATTCCCACAGGCACCAAGATAAAGGTCAATAAAATTACAGATTTGCAGAGCCCATCTTCAATATAATCATTGTTCCCTTTGATTACTGTTTCTATCTCCTCCCCACTGCACCCCTAAATAATACCATGATCCTGGACAGACTTGGGGAAGCACTGCATTTTGTTAACAGATGGCCAGTAGTATAAGATCTCCTAATCACCCGGTCTTTGTAGCTGGTAAACCTCCCTGTGGAGTAAAGATCTGTCTCTGTTACACAAAGGGCTCCAGTCTTTGCATCCAGACAAGGATGCAAATGAATGTATCTTTCCACACAACAGTGCAACTTGAAAATAATGGCTTTGAGAATATCCGCTACTGAATTTTTCACTCTGGAGCATGTTTCAATATATTGTACTTAGTACTCATATGGCAAGCTTATGTGCTCAAAGAAAGCCTTATTCCATGATGGATCATTAATCGATACTGAAGAATGGTAGGGAAAGTCAATATTTTCATACTGCAGATGGAAGGAGGAAACTCCGATTGGGAACAGAAAGTATAGATGGCAAGGTAAAGATAAAGGGATGGTTGGCTCTGTGACAAGGCAGGACAGCCGCAAAAACAGTCTCTGTCAGAAGAAAAAGCTGGCCTGCTGGGGAACTGACAGGGCGGTTTTCTCTCCTGAGAGCTTTGGCTTTTCTTGTGACCACTGCACACTACTTTGAAAAGTGCCTTATGTTGGCACAATGGACTTTTACTTGTGTGGACATCAGCAATAGGATTCTGGCTTCACAGTGCAAAAAAGGAGAGCACAGAGGTGGGGGGGGGGGAGTATACAAGATATATATATACACTTTGGTTGATTTAATGAATTGAGGATGGAATATAAGATTATAGAAGGTATTGATGTATTCTAAGAAAACCAATAAAAATATTTGAAAAAAAGCAAAAAATTAGAGTTTGAAGCAGAATGATCGAACCACTTTGGAAGCCTTAGGAAAGAGCATGTAGGCAACAGGATCCTTTCACTCCACCCAGCGTTATAACACAAATGTGAGAAGAGGAGCGCCCTCCTTGAGTTACAACTGTTAATCACATTCCCTGATTATAATCCTTGTTTAAAGGAGTGGACTCTCTGATGTAAACAACCCCAGGATGCTGTTGATTAAATTTCACATACATTGAACCTGCTCTCTGCTGTGATAAATGAATCAAAACAACAAAAGCCATTTTGTGGGATGGTCTGAAAATGTTGATAGATTGCAGACAGAGAATATGTGCTTTGAACAAGTTGTTAATATTTTTTCTGATTGTTTATGTGAGGAAAACAATCTGTAAACAACAACAGTAACAGCAACAGCAACACTTTATTATATTTTGCTCTATCTCCCCGAAGTCACTCAGACTGGATTACAACATACACAGATATGCAAACAATCAATGCCTTTAATACAGTGAAATAAAAATGACATAGAAATACACAGAACAAAGGTATAGGCTTCCCCTTTCATCTCTGGCTTTCTGGAGGCAGTACTCAACTCTGTCCATGGGGAGGTGCTCTTGTTCCATTTCCAACCAAGGAGCCTTTTGTCATAGACACCTCCTGGTTGTGTTTTCTGTCATGGCTGCATGGGTGCCTTTACTACCTGGGGTCCCCAGATGTTTTGGGCCTACAACTCCCAGAAATCCCAGCCGGTTTACCAGCTGTTAGGATTTCCAGGCGTTGAAGGCCAAAAACATCTGGGGGGGCAGGTTGAGAACCACTGCTTTATTAGCTTCCCGCTGAAGTGGTACCTATTGATCTAATCACAATAGCATGTTTTTGAACTTGCTATTGTGATTTGTTTTAGGTTGGTAGGAGCTAGGGCTAACAGCGGGAGCTCACCCCAACCTGCAGCTTCGAACTGCCAACTTTTAGGTCAGCAGATTCAATAGTTCAAGTGTTTAAACCATTATGTCACCATGGCACCACAGTTTATAAGGTAGGCTCTGAAAGAATTTCCTTGGCCCACTTTGGACCTTTGACAAAATGCACCCCTATTTTGCACTGCAAAAATAAAGATTGCCTTTTTCCTACTCCTTGCTCATGTTGCTTTTCCTAATTTGGACCAATCTGCTATGCAATGAACCTCACTTTTGTGACACTGAGCACAACATAAAGCAATATTCAAATTCATCCTCCATCAGTGAGACCACATTCCCATAACATCATAATTAAAAAATTAATATACTACAGGAAGAACAAAATTCTCCTTCTTTAAGTTACAAGTTATAATGCCACCTAATTATGCCTGCAGGAAAATGAATGGATTACAAGCAACAATTTATTTCAAGATTTCTCATAGTCCCAGAATAAATAATTTAGATTTCTTTCCTTTTGCCCAATGTAGAGTCCTGTGGCACATTAAAAGCTGTCAAATGTATTATAACGCGAGGTTTGGCAAATGCAAAGCCACTTCACAGGATGCATCTGATGAACAGGACTATAGTCCGTTAAAGTTTATGCCATCATAAACCGATTAGTCTTTAGGATGCCACATAACTCTGATAGTGATAAAGTGGTGGCTGCCATGTAGACTACCTTTCAGTACGTCTGGCAGGTTCCTTTGCAATGCAGTGCTTTATCTGTTCTGGATTTTAGACTGAATTTTAAAGGAATTATCCAGGATCCTGAACTCTTCCTCCAAAATAGAGTCATCATCTTAAACAGCTCTTTTAAAATCTGGTCTAAAGACTAGAATAGATTCACTATTCTACTGACATAGACACCACCAACCACCCTGTCAATCTCTTTGGAAATGGTTTCTTTTGTCCAGCTCTTGGTCTGCTTTTTCAAGAATGTATCAAAATATAATCTGATCCAATGCAACAGATATGCTTAGATTACTAGCTGTAACCTGAGATTTATTGATCTGTCACTGATAGCTCCATTTGCTAAAAGGATACAGAGCTACCAACAGCACTGATTTCTCTGGACAACAGTTTATGTGATCAAAGAAAGTCTGCCTTTACTGTTGTTTGCATCCTCAGGCAGCAAATTGTCTTGGATCTATCCTTTTGTACATCCTGTTCTCTATGGAAGGAAAGTGGCACCCTGCATTAACTGGAGGCTAGCAATGTAAATGCACATATTTCTAATTCTTGCAAGGAGGAGCAAATTCCTTACTATTCTTCGAAGGAAGTATCTTGCTCTGAGATGCGCACAGTTTTTCTGCAGAGCAAATACGTTTTTCCCCCACAAAATACACTCCACCCAGTGCAGGAAACACATTTCTCCATAAAACATGCTTCTGCACATTATTATTATTATTATTATTATTATTATTATTATTATTACCTACCGCTCCTCACCACATAATAAAAAAACACATTAAAACCATTAAAAACATATATTAAAGACATAAGGACCATGGTGGCACAATGGGTTAAACCGCTGAGCTGCTGAACTTGCTGACAGGAAGATTGGCAGTTTGAATTCATGGAACGGGGTGAGCTTCCACTGTTAGCCCCAGCTTCAGCCAACCTAGCAGTTCGAAAACATGCAAATGTGAGTAGATCAATAGGTACCGACTCAGAGGGAAGGTAAACAGCGTTCCATGCAGTCATACCAGCCACATGACCTTATATATATATCTTGTAATCAGATAAGGAGTAATGAAGTGAATCTGAATCATCCTTTGTTTGACATGTGTATTGCTTTTAGAACCATGTACCATTGCCTACAAAATCACCATCATCCTGTGTGGGATTAACTGTCGCCTGTAATTGATGTGAGAGTCTGTTATCAACATTTCTCATATCTTGTCATGCCATCATGGGACAGACTTAATTTTCCCATTTTGCTACAATTTGTAACTTTACTACTACTAAAAGAATGACAATCAGCTGGTTTCTAATTTGTGCATGCTTTAATCTGCATAGCTAATGAAACTAACTCAGATCATTGAGGAGATACCTTGAATAATATTGATGAATAGAGCCTAGCTCTGCTCCCCTACATATAAATAAATCCCAATTATGACTTAATCCTTTCTAAGCTTGGCACTGGAATCAGAATTGACCCCTTTTTAGTAGGATGGTTTGGCAGCTGGGCAGGAAGTCATCATCCCGGTCTTTCCTGGGACTACTCTCTCTTGATCAGTTGGCAGCTCTTTGTGTGTGTGTGTGTGTGTGTGTGTGTGTGTGTGTGTGTGTGTGTGTCAGGAGCGACTTGAGAAACTGCAAGTCGCTTCTGGTGAGAGAGAATTGGCTGTCTGCAAGGACTTTGCCCAGGGGATGCCCGGATGATTTGATGTTTTTTATCATCCTTGTGGGAGGCTTCTCTCATGTCCCCGCATGAAGAGGTGGAGTTGATAGAGGGAGCTCATCCGCCTCTCCCCGGATTTGAACCTGCGACCTGTCGGTCTTCAGTCCTGCCGGCACTGGGGGCTCCATATTTAGTAAAAATAAATAATAATAAAACTTTATTTATAATCCACCCTCTCTCCCTGAAGGCACTCAGGACAGTTTACAAAAAAAACCAAAATGGCAAATATTCAGTGACCCAAAACAAATAGACAATCAAAGCAAAACATAAAATAACATCAACTCAATATAATTTATAAACTAACTTCTAATACTTTGTATACATCATTGTTGAATACTGTTCTTTAGGGAAGGAAAAAACTCATAGCTGTTATCCAAACCCATTGGGAAAAAAACTACAATTACGTTTTCTGAGAATCACATTGAAGATGTAACCCTATCTGTACTTTTAGCCTTTTACCACTGGTTTCTCAATGACTCATTTCATTCACTATCTCAATGGCTACGATGGAATGATTTGTTACCGTTGTATGCTCTCATGTCATTTCTGATTTATAGCGATCTTCAGGTCTATCTTGATTTAGAGGGGTTTTGCCATTGACTTCTTCTGAAACTGGAAGTGACTTGTCTAATGTTACCTAATGGGTTTCCATGGCTCAGTGAAGATTTGAAGCCTGGTTTCCTGTAGTCCTAGTCCAGCACTCAAACCATTATATCTCACTGACTCATTATTGGGTGATACCTGCCATAATTCTGGAACAGAAATGACATCCTTCTCCCCTAAAAACTTGCTTTTGGAGAGTGACCATATATTTCATTCCGGGTGCTTCAACTCCAATGTTGTCCTCATTTTTTTGCACTTCCCCTCATCTTATTGAAGGTCTACCCCACTGTCCCGTCCCCTACGAGATCCTCCTTCATAAATATACTTGTTTACTGCTATCTCATCCAGTGTTATATCATTTTATGTCATGCATTTGGTCCGCCCAGTGTGTTTGATCTTTCATTAAGTTATTTTGCACTGCTTATTTTACTTGAAAGTTTTATTTATTTTATTGTGATATTATTTTTTGTTGATCTGTATTTTATTTTTGATGTAATGTATCATCGGGCTTGGCCTCATGTAAACAGCTCTGAGTCCCCTTTGGGGGAGATGGTGGCGGGGTATAAATAAAGTTTATTATTATTATTATTATTATTATTATTATTATTATTAAAGGGTCTGGTCTAGGAGATGCTGGGAGCTGTTGTTTCCATGCATGCACTGTATTGTCATTGAGCTTTTTTTGGGTTTTAAAATCCTTTCTGCTGTTTCTTTTGGGGGGATTATGAGTGATGATGACTCGTTGGTCTGTTAGGGTTGTAGTGTCCAAATTTCATGTCAATGCGTCCAGTAGTTTTTGAGTCATGCTAATCCCACAAATGAACATTACATTTTTATTTATATAGATTATAGACACTGAAATTGAAGATAAATTAAATGGAGAAATACAGTAGCGATTGTATTATTAACCTGGGGCAGACACAGAATCGTTGCTCCTTATGTTATCATGAACCATTTTGTAAATGGGCAACACTAATGTATAACTATTACTGTATTTTCTCCATGTCCTTTCTGATCTGACTGTATACAGTCATTCGTCTAATGATGTATATGGTGCATGTACCTCAATTTCTGGATCGCACACTCTTTGCCTGCCTCAATTTTCCAGGTCTGACAACTTGAGCCTGATTTATATTTATAGATCTTAGACTTCATTCTCTAAAGCGGAGATTTCCAACAGGGCACCACCAAGAAAAACAGCGCCCCCTTGGCACCTGCAGAGCCCTCTGCCCTTTTGAATTTCAAAAAAGGTTTTAAAATTCCTTGGGTATCCAGAAAGCAGAGTACCAGCTGACCCACTTTGCCCTTTCCCTTTCTTTCTCCATTCTTGAAAGGGGAATGAAAAGGTGAGGTCGCTGAATACCAATGCAGTTTTTCAATGTGCCTTGATAAAATTCTTCTTGTGCAAGAAAGATTTTGCTGCTCTTTGGGAAGCTTAAATGGTCTGCAGATGAGCAAGGAAAGACCACAGGTGAGGCATGAGGAAACAGTTTTTGACCTTGACTGTAGAAAATATGTCTGATTTAGCATGTCCCACCTGTGCTTTCACTGTGTACTTTCACACATGTGTGTGTGGGTGCAGTTTGGGGGGAAATAGTGTGGGTGGGACAATTTTTTGCCCACTATCACACTAGGCTACTGTCCCACAGCAATCAATGTAATTTAATTATGGAAGTGTACTGGTTTTGCATCATGCTTACTTTGTACTAGCCACTTCAGCACTGTTTTGCTGATTATGGTCACAGATTTTTCCCCCCTCTGCGTTGTTCATTTGTTCAGTCGTTTCTGACTTATTGTGACCTCATGGACCAGCCCACGCCAGAGCTCCCTGTTGGCAGTCACCACCCCCAGCTCCTTCAAGGTCAATCCAGTCACTTCAAGGATCCCATCCACCCATCTTGCCCTTGGTCGGCCCCTCTTCCTTTTTCCTTCCATTTTCCCCAGCATCATTGTCTTCTCTAAGCTTTCCTTTCTTCTCATGATGTGGCCAAAGTATTTCATCTTTGCCTCTAATACCCTTTCCACCAATGAGCAGCCGAGCTTTATTTCCTGGAGTATGGACTGGTTGGACCTTCTCGCGGTCCAAGGCACTCTCAGAACTTTCCTCCAGCACCACAGTTCAAAAGCATCTATCTTCCTTCACTTAGCCTTCCCTATGGTCCAGCTCTCACATCCGTAGGTGACTACAGGGAATACCATTGCTTTAACTATGGAGATCTTTGTTGCCAGTGTGATGTCTCTACTCTTCACTATCTTATCCAGATTGGACATTGCTCTCCTCCCAGGAAGTAAGCGTCTCTTGATTTCCTGGCTCCAGTCTGCGTCTGCAGTAATCTTTGCAACTAGATATACAAAGTCTGTCACTGCCTCCACGTTTTCTCCCTCTATTTCCCAGTTGTCAATCATTCTTGTTGCCATAATCTTGGTTTTTTTATGTTAAGCTGCAACCCAGCTTTTGCACTTTCTTCTTTCACCTTGATTAGAAGGCTCCTCAGCTCCTCCTTGCTTTCGGCCATCAAAGTGGTATCATCTGCATATCTAAGGTTGTTAATGTTTCTTCCAGCAATTTTAACCTCAGCCTTGCATTCATCAAGCCCTGCACATCACATGATGTGTTCTGCATTCAAGTTGAATAGGCCATACGCCTTTCCCAATCTTGAACCAGTCTGTTCTTCCATAGTCTGTTCTTACTGTTGCTACTTGATCCTTATACAGATTCCCCCTCTACCATGGGCATAACTCCACCTTCTGACATTTGCATGCCCTCTCCTGTGCATACTCAGATTTTTTTTCCTTTTCTCTGCTTTAATTTTGCAATTACGCCCACCACCACTACCAAGGAATGGCAATCTCTTCTTGCAGGAAGGAGGCAGGAAAAAGAGGAAAGCAAGGAAGGAAAGAAGGAAGGAGAGAGGGAGGGAGGGAGGAGGCACTATGTGTTATGAATGTACAGCTTCACTTCTTTCATCCTCATATACAAAAAAGAATAAGATTTTCTCCCCATTGGGTGACATTGCAAGAGCTTCTGCAGATGTTTCAATATTTTTTCAAACTTGCAGACGTTTATAGACCAAACATCATTTGCACCAAAAGAATGTGTTTTGTGGGGGGGAAAAACTTTTGAAGTGGAATAAAATATGTACAGCCTTTTGTCCATTTTTGTGAGTGCAAAACTCCCAAAATGTAACAGTTGACCATTTTCTTAGTAGGGTAAAACTTACACGACTCAAGACACCCTTTCTTATCAAGAGCAAGGAATTTGCCAGGTTTTTTTTTTTTTTACATCTCTTCTCTGTGTTTTTCTCTTGTTCTCTTTCCATGAGGAATATGTTTTGATTGTAAGGTCAGCCCTGAATCCATAGTGCAGTTTGCAGGTGAAAATGCTTCTTTTAAGCTGGTTTTGATCTTTGCCAGTGGAGCGCTCAACTTTGCAATGTTGCAACAAATTGATAACTGGAAGAGACTTGCACCTTTAATCACAGTAGTAAAGGGAGTTTCAAGGGATTTTCAACAGGTACTTCTTAACTGGTTATATGACAAGCAGCACCTGCTGAAATTCTCTCTGCTACACAAGTATTAAAGGTACAGGAACCCAGTTCAGTTTTCAGTCTGGTGCAACCCTGCAAAGGTTGCTACAGAGATTACTGAAAACAAAATAAAGCCCTAAACTGTTTCGGTCCAACTTACCCATCTGAACGTATCTCTCCTTATGAACCATCTAGGATGTTAAGATCTTCTGGGGAGGCCCTGCTCTCGCTCCCGCCTTCCTCGCAGATGCGTCTGACGGGGATGAGAGACAGGGCCTTCTCAGCGATGGCCCATCAACTGTGGAATGCCCTGCCTAGAGAGATAAGATTGGCTCCCTCCCTCCTGACTTTTCAAAAAATGTAAAAACCTGGTTTTTTGAGCAGGCCTTCTCAGATACAGAATACGGAATCGTGGAACTATTTGTTAACACAATGGAATAATGATTTGACATAATGTTTTAAGGCTTTGTATGGTTTTTATATTTTTGTATCAAATGCTATTGTTTTTAACAGAATTTTTTATGATTGTTTTTATTTGCTATCATGGTTAGGCATCAACCTAACCACTCTGAACCGCTCTGAGTCACCTTTGGGTTGAGAGGGGTGGTATATAAATATGGCAAATAAATAAATAAAATGTGTGTGTTGCTGTTTCCTTGCAAATCTTTAAGTAAAGCCTAATAAGTCATTAACAAATGTGTAATGTATCCACACAGGCTCTTTTAACTGTGATTATAATGTTTTAATGTGTATAGTGCTGATATTTTAATCGTGTTATGAAGTGGCATTGTGTTGTTATTGTATATTATTTGTATGTTAACACATGTTGTGAATCGGTCCGAATCCCTCTTTGAAGGTGAGAGGGTCCGTATATAAAACCTCGAAATAAATAATTAATAAATAAATCTAGAGTTTATTCCTCCAAGCCAAAAATGGACTTGATGTTTTGTTTGTTTATTGAATGCTGTCTGAAAATAAGGCTGGCAGTTTGTAAAAAGGCCTGTTGAAAGCAGAGAAGATGGCAGATACATCTCTGAATTTTACCCCACTACAGGACTCTGTATATAACAAAAGACTCTGGGGCACGCATGGGTGGGTTTACCTGATCCCAGGGTATACTAAACTAAAAGATCCACTGAACAGTTTGGGTGAAAATTCTTCTTTTAAGCTAGTTTTTATGTTTATTGCAGTAACAATTTATTTTCCATGACACTAGTGAAGTCCATTTGCAGCATGCTTAAATATTACGCCTCTTAAATGCTTTTCCGGTATCTTGCTCGAAAGCTCGAGTAAACAACCCTGTTCCTGCATTGCTTGTGTATGTGACCTTCTCTTACAAGGAAAATTAACAGCTTCCCATTTGTGTTGTCACCCTGAACAGACATCTCCTCCCTTTAGCTACTGGTGGCCATGAAGTAAATCAGGAGCACTTACAGGAAGCAATTCTTAAATCATCTTCTGTGCCTTAAAGATGTGTTACAGGTCTAGTAGAAAACATTTATCTCATCTTCACTGCATTAATATGCTAATTTTTATTGATGACACTGGTAGGAAGCAGCAGCTTGGTTGAAACCTTTGAAGGCCACCAGGGCCAGCATTTCACTTCATTCTGGAGTGATCTTACACAAGCATGTGGTCAGAACTGTCAGCAACCCATTGGAATTAATGGTTTTCTCTGTTGACTCCTTGGAGTCTGGGATACTCAATATGCTGCTGACCAAATAGAATAATATCTCTGGTGCAGCTGTCCTACCCCTGCTGCTGCGCATAAGCAAATAGCTCTCTGACCTTAGCTCGCTAGCCTCCTATGCCTCTCTCCACCCTATTCTCAGAAAAGAACACACATTTAAATGTGCTTTGTATATATTACACTCATTTGTCCCCAGGGGGCATATTTCTTGCATGATACTGTCATAACCTGCTGAATCTGCAGGCACCCAGGGAAGTCGCTTGCATGGAAATTGAAATATTTCACAAATGTGTTAGTTTCTGTTCCCCTCTGCATCTAGAGAGGTCATTATTTCCCTTTCATGTCGGGGGACGGAGCTTTATTTCAGTTCCATATTTATGAATAGGAAGAAAAGTAAAACTCAGCATGGAGGGGGAAGAGAGTATGACAAAGTGCTTGAGTTTGAGCTAGCAGTGTGGCCACACCAAAGTATTTTGCAACCTGAGGCAGAGGACTGAATTGTGCATACATGCATACATACACAATCCACATACAGATGAGGCTGAATCTTAGGTCAACATTGGAGATGACTTGGCTACCTCCTGGGGACACTAGGCAATATCATGTGGGTGTCACAGGAGTCATATGACCCACACAGAAGCCAGTGCAAATATTTGCAAACCACCCCCCCCCCTTATCTACTAGAGAGCCACTGAACCAGAACCTTTGTTTTGTGGGTTCAGGACTGCCATAGAGAGGGGACCATGGGACAGTTCCATCTTGCCTCTTGTATATGTCATCAGTTGGGGACCCCTCTCTCCAGCACCAACTGCTGCTCTGGGCCAGAATAAAGAGAGGGGGTCCAGAAGACAGTTCCACCTTGTCTCCTGTGCTATGCTAATAATATAATGTAATGCAATGTAATATATTGTGTATACATATAATATTTATAATATTATAATGCAATGCAGTATAATACTAATAATAATATGATATTATAATTATATATTTATATTACATGTAATATTACTAATAATATTACAATATAATGGTATAGTACAATATAATAATATTTAACACTGATATTGTACTATGCTAATAATATAATATAGTGTGTGTGTGTGTGTGTGTGTGTGTGTATATATATATATATATATATATATATATATATATATATCTTGTAAGCCGCTCTGAGTCCCCTTCAGGGTGAGAAGGGTGGAATCTAAATATCATAAATAAATAAATATTTAGTTCACTAGCCTGGCAAATACTGTTTCTGTGTCAGTAAGACTGAAGTGACATCAGTTTATCACTGACCATCAAAATGACATTGATATAGCCTTCTCAGATGTCAACTCAAAGTGATACAAATGAAATATAAATGAGTTTTGATAATGGGTGTCGATTTGGTTTTCTCTCTCTCTCTCTTTCTCAGCAGGAAACTGACAATAGTTTTGTAAGCCATATCTCCAACCAGATAATGACAGCTTTGGTATTATATGTAAGGAGAGTTCCAGACTGAAATTGGCTCCTGTTCATTCAAATCAATCCTCCTTTTTAGCTGTGGACATCCACCTATGGTAGTGATTGAAAATGCTACTTATATCAATATATAGATGCGTACAGATCATGTGAGTATATGGCTGATGAACACACCATGGCAGTAGCTGAGAAACCTGGAAAAAATGTGGAAATAAGTTATTTGGGCAAAGCTAAGCTTGTACTCCTGCTTAAACTGACTTTCACATAAAACTGTATGGGAAATGTTAAATCTATATAAATAAAAATGTAATGTTCGTTTGTGGGATTAACATATCTGAAAAACCACTGGACGAAGTGACACCAAATTTGGACACAAGACACCTATCAGGCCAACGAGTGACCATCACTCATAAAAACACTGAAAAACACAGTGAAGGGACTTAAAAAGCCAAAAAACAAAAAAAATACTTTACAACACATGTGCAAAACCACAAATATATGCAAACACACATATATACAATATACACAAATATATACACACATATACACATAACGTAAATATACAAAACACATATACACAGACTGGGCCAAAGCAACGTGTGGCAGGGGACAGCTAGTTTTCTATAACTATGTTTAATTTCTTGGGCTGACTAAGTCCTCTTCCACACAGCTTTCCCCCAGAATATCAAGGCAGAAAATCCCACATTATCTGCTTTGAACTGGAATATATGGCAGTGTGGACTCAGATAACACAGTTCAAAGCATATATTGTGGGATTTTCTGCCTTGATATTCCGGGTTATATGACTGTGTGGGAGGGCCCCAAGAAAGGACACGGCCTTTGGATGTTACCACATGAGGCTTAAAAGCCACGTTGGTGGCTACCTAACCATACATGAAAAATTTTACTATCGCATAATACAGTAAAATGTAGTAAGATATAATAATAAGCTCACTGCAAACAAGTCTTCAAGTCTCATGGAAGCAATAGTATACGAAAACAGTCATAAACTGCTGAACATGCATACAAATAGTCTTCAGAAGACATTTCCAAATCTTTGCAGTAACCTAAAGCTGCTTCTTCAGTCACTTTGGGCTATGATGAAGTTTTGCAATTCTCAAAAAGGAAGGAAGGAAGGAAGGAAGGAAGGAAGGAAGGAAGGAAGGAAGGAAGGAAGGAAGGAAGGAAAGGGCATATATGTGGATGAGGAATGCACAGGTTGGGAGGAATTATATCTCTACAACTGTGGTAAACTAAACACATTTTGAGCTTTTCAAAGTGTTTCAGTGAGGCTTAGGGCCCTTCCACACATCCCTATATCTTAGAATATCAAGGCAGGAAATCCCACAATATCTGCTTTGAACTGGGTTATCTGAGTCCGCACTCAGATAATGTGGGATTTTATGCCTGGATATTCTGGGATAGAGGGCTGTGTGGAAGGGCCCCCAGAATATCAAGGCAGAAAATTCCATGATATCTGCTTTGAACTGGGTTATCTGAGGACCCTTCCACACAGCCCTATATCCCAGAATATCAAGGCAGGATGTCATGGTAAGAAATGGACTCAGATAGCCGATATTGTGGGATTTTCTGCCTTGATATTCTGGGATATAGGGCTGTGCGGAAGGGCCCTTAGTGTGAGAGGAAGAGAGGCAAGGCAGGCATACCATAGTTTCAAGCAAGACTGGTTTGTCATGTCAGAATCTTTTCTAGGAGCTTCCCTTACAATCCCTCCAGAAGATCCGGTGGATAGTTTCTAACAATAATGAAAACCTCTGAGGATGCTTGCCATAGATACAGGCAAAACATCAGGAGGGAATGCCTCTAGAATATGGCCATGTAGCCCAAAAAAACCTACAACAACCCAATGAAAATCTACTGCTCATTGCTACAAGAAAAGGCTATTTTTTTGCACTCCTCAATGATAATAATAGTGGCACAACAAATAAATCAGTAATTTTTAATCTTTTAGCTGCACTAGTTAAAAATTATCTTTTTCTTCTTAATCAACAAATGTTTTAGTTTATTTTCTTTTGAAGTTTATTAAGGATTGCAGCAGTAGAAAAGAATCATTTCATTCTGATTCTGTTTGAAGCAGTTGTATGTGTCTTTGGAGAATCATTCATTATCTATTTCAACTTTCTAATGTCATAGAAGGTCTTGCAGTCTGAAAAATTTGTAAGCTGTCAATGTCATTGTTCAGAATTTGTAAGTAAGTTTCTGATCTTTTTCTTGCAAAGTGAATCGTGGAAATGCTAATGCAGTCCATGACTCAGATACTTCGGAGAAATCAGAAGAAAACTCAAAAGATTACCAAAGTTATACTTTTCTGAATCCTAGTTATTTTCCTGATTCTGTGGGACTGTTTTTTAAAACATCAGTGATACTAGTACTACATACTACTAACTACTAGAGCTAATCCACAATGACCGAAGCTATCACAAGCAACAAAGAGCCCTTCCACACAGCTCTATATCCCAGAATATCAAGGCAAAAAATCCCACATTTTCTGAGGCCCCTTCCACCCAGCTGAATAAAATCCCACATTATCTGCTTTGAACTGAAATATATGGAAGTAGACTCAGATAACCCAGTAACTAGTAGGATGCCACAAGGTTCTGTCCTGGGCCCAGTGCTATCCAAGAACTTTATCAATGAGGTGGAGGATGGAATTACACATGCTGCACTTTTCAATGTTTATTGCCCTTCTATAGAATTTCACTAATTTTCTTATTTTTAGGTGATCCCTCATAGTCTGAGGATGATGGTCCTCCAAGTGTAGTCTTGGCAGTGGGTCCACAAGTGGCTTTGGAGCCCTATTCTTGATCCGTATGTTCTCCTGCAGTGAGTACACTGGTTTCCAGGAGGAAGGCAATCCCAGTCAGGGTTGGCTTGATGCACCTTCCTCTTTGAACATTTCTCCCTTTCACCCTCCATTCATGCCTCTTTGAATTCCACAGCACTGCTGGTCACAGCTGACCTCCAGTTAGAGCGCTCAAGGGGCAGGGCTTCTCAGTTCTCGGTGTCTATGCCACAGTTTTTAAGGTTGGCTTTAAGCCCATCTTTAAATCTCTTTTCCTGTCCACCAACATTATGCTTCCTGTTCTTGAGTTGGGAGTATAGTAACTGCTTTGAGAGACAGTGATTGGGCATTCACACAATGTGGCCAGTCCAGCGGAGTTGATGGCGTAGGAGCATCGCTTCAGTGCTGGTGGTTCTTCCAACATGCTGACATTTTTACACTAGTTTTATACATGTATTCATAAACAAGCCCAACTGAATTTCTTGAAAAAATTGAATTGAATTGCAACCTATAGACCAGTCTCGTCCCATCCAACACACACACACACACACACACCCACACACACACAAAACCCACACTTGTTTTAAAGAATTCAGCCAATCCTGATCTACTACAGGGGAAGGGAAGAACCATCCACATATATACCAGAGTTGATTGTGTAGATATGGATATCATAAAGAAATTAATCTCCTAAAAGTACATTTTGTAGCATCCATTACTGAAATGTGTCATCACTTAATAGTCTGAATGGACAGCCCATTATCTTAAGTATACTCTTGGGTTTCATTACCATTGGAAATCCAAGACCAGTCCAGAAAGTTGAAAGACCTCCTTTTGTTAGAGCTTCCCTCAAAACTCCAAGAGGTAATAGCTAACAGACATCAATCGTGCTCAAACTGCTGGATGCCAATTTATTCACTGTGCTATTAGATAGAGTAATGAGCTGCAGGAATTTTCAGATCAGTCAAATATCCTAAAAGCACCAGGTCCAATCTATTCTTGGAAGCTAAGCAGGGACAGCCCTGGTTAATATCTGGTTGCTGTTCATGGATGCTAGCTGACATCTGAAGGAATTGCTGATCTTGTTTACCTTTCCGTGCAGGGAGATAAATCTCAAGGTATTGCAGCAGGAGGGGAAAGTTTCATTTTTGTATCTGAGCTGTCTTTAAAACCTAGATACCCACCTGCATTTCTTCCAGTGCAAAGCAGGGAGAACCACAAAAATGTGCTTTCATGTGGATTGTACTCAATGCAGCGCTGGTACATCAGAAAGTCAGAAGCAAAAACTAGGGAGGTGAGGATTAAAAGATTGAATATATGCACTCGCACCCATAGTGCATTCAGAGCAAAGCAGAGATGGTAGAATTCAAGCACTGAGTTCATGAGCCTTTTTGATATATAAGCCCTGGTACAGGACTCAGGAAGAAAAATCCTCAGGAGCTGATAGTAAATCTTCTACACGAAAAGGGTGTGGGGAAACTCTTTTCAAATATGTTTTCTGCTGTAGGTAGGCCACATGCATTACTATGAGTAATGTTTTGCTGCTTGCCCAGCCACAGTATTTTCACCTTGACTCTTTGGCCCCTTCTACACTGCCATATAATATCCAGACTATCTGCTTTGAACTGGATTGTATGGCAGTGTAGACTCATATAATCCAGTTCAAAGCAGATAATGTGGATTCTCTGCTTTGATAGTCTGGATTATATGGCAGTCTTAGCTGTCAGTCCTTGACCCAAGTTGATTGTTCGTGGATTGGGCTGGACACTGAAAGAAAATGATGAAAAGTGTATGCTGTTAGAAGAAGCCCATCTGAACCTGACTTTCACTGTTTTTTTAAGCCTCTGTACATGATATTTGACAGGACATTATCATTTGGACAAGGAGAATCTGATATTGAGCAAGAATGTAGGGGTCTTTGCCAGGAGGCAAAGACCAATCAGACTCACCAACGAGAGTCCGTAACCCTGACAAGACAGAAAGAAGCCCCAAGATTTTTCCCTGATTTTCCCAATAAAAAGTCTCACCAAGCTGAAGAAAAGCTACTGAGTTGTCTTTATTTCGTCCCAGCTGGTACGGATGTCAAACCACAATCCCTTGCCAAAGTTGACATGTTTGGCAGGGCAAAAAGGAGTACATTTTATATGAAATATAGAGCTATCAGATTCAAACTTCCCTTCCCCTGTCCCCTTGCCGGCTTTAAGCTGATTGGCTGGAGTCATCAGCTGTAGAGGAGGTGTGGCTGGCTTAGGTGCGCCTCCACCAATCGGAGAGCCAGCGCCGCTTCGGCTCCTCAGCCAATGAGGTGCGTTGAGGCGGTACAAGTGGGAAACAAAGAACCGAGAGAAAAATGAATGCATTAAATGTGACTTAATGGCTTGTCCGATGGCCAGCGATAATCTGGGGATTCCTCAAGCTGGCCTGGTATTGTCCTGTAGGGTGAAATATACAAAAGTGGCTGGCGCAGCTGCCAAGCCTTGATAATCTCTAGTCCTGGCTATGGGATCAATTGATGCTATCTGTGCGTTGGTTTCAGCCAAGGGTGCAAAGACACTGGAAGCTACCACAGATTTGCCCCGTAGGACTGAGAAAATTCCTAAAGAAGATATACCTCTACACATTTTCTACCTCCTCAAGGGCAACTCACCACGTGCAAAATCCAGCAGGAAGCCCACATACCTCTCTCCACTGAGAAGGAACATTGCCATTTTCTGCTGCCAAGAGGAGAGTAGCCACACTGCCTCTGCTTCTTTCAGCAGAGGAAGGAGAGAGGAGACAAATTCCTGCCTCTGCAGAGAGAACCACAGCTGGTCTTTCAATCCAGGGTTTATGTTTTTTGGGGGGAGGGTGGGAGCTCAGCATGGGAAAGCTGGTCTCTCACCACCCTCATCTACAGAAAGGGGTCTTTGTGTGTATCTGAAACCGCATATGAACTTGTGTAATATGTGGTACTACTGTAGTACTATATGCCATTTCTGTTGCTACTGCCACTGCTGCATAAATATGACTTTGTTCCAAATAAGAAATGGTGAGCCGATTAGACACACGACAGGTGTTGAGACCTTGCAGCATCTAATGCCTACAACTGACAAGGCATGATCTGAAATTAATGAGGCACACGAGGAAGCTTGGATTTTCACCCAAGCTAGTCTTTAAAAATAACAATAATGCAATCAAAACCAGTTAGTGCCTAATCCTGCTATATATTGCCAAGAGCACCAGGAAGCAAAGAAGTGTGGTAAAGAATTTTTTAAAAAGTCTTTCCGGATTAGCCTCTGACACAATCGGGGGGAACACTTCTGATCAAAATCAGCTTCTGCCATGTCACCTCTCCCAGCTCCATCTAATATAAGTCACTGCAGATCTTGAAAAATGCAAGTTGTACCAGTCTAATCCTTTTGAAATATAGCTGGGAGGAAAGACTGAGCAGCTACTGAGGACAGCGAATGACACTTATCAGGATGTGTACGTGATGTGTTTTTACACTGCCCACTATCCCCATTTACCTTTGCTTCTGATGTTGCCAAAATTCTGTGTTGTTGATTTCTCCCAAAAAACTAAAAACATTTCAGAAAGGCAAGAGACATTTGTGTTAAGGTATACTGAAAACGGGGTGAGTTTTACAAACACCAACACTAAGGTTGGAGTAGATATATGTGTTAACAAAAAAAAACCTCATTCTGGTGATTACTATATGCAGGTATTCATTAAGGTCAGTAAGTCTGGGCCACACGCGGTGGAGTATAACTGGGTGTGTTTTGGGATACATGGTGCTCTCTCCTTTGGAGTTGGAGAAAATGCTCTCTGTGTTTTGTGATGCGTACAAGAACTATGTAAGTTTTGTTACTCTGTGGAATTTATTTTTGATGCAATGCTACAATATGGTTTTTCCTCATTTCAACTGTGTGAAGCTACTGTCTCTTTGATGAACTATATTCCACATAAAACGCAACAATTTGGACATGCCAATTTGCAGGGTCTATGGCAGTGTTTCTCAACCTGGGAGTCAGGACCCCTGGGGGCATCATGAGGCAGTGTCTGAGGGGTTGCCAAAGATCATCAGAAAATACAGTATTTTTGTTGGTCATGGGGGTTCTATGTGGAAGGTTGGCCCAATTATATGGTTGGCAGGGTTCAGAATGCTCTTTGATTACAGGTGGAATCCCAGCAACTACAACTCCCAAATGTCAAGTCTGATTTCCCCAAACTCCACCAATGTTCACATTTGGGCATATTGAGTATTCATGCCAAGTTTGGTCCAAATCCATAATTGTTTCACTCCACAGTACTCTCCAGATGTAGGTGAACTACAACTCCAAAACTCAAAGTCAATGCCCACCAAACCCTTCCAGTATTTTTTGTTGGTCATGGGAGTTCTGTGTGCCGATTTTGGTTCAATTCCATCTTTGGTGGAGTTCAGAATGCTCTTTGATTGTAGATTAACTATAAATGACAGCAACTACAACTCCCAAATGACAAGATCAATCCCCCTCCCAACCCCACCAATATTCAAATTTGGGCGTATTGGGTATTTGTGCCAAATTTGGTCCAGTGAATGAAAATATATCCTGCATATCAGATAGTTACATTATGATTCACAACAGTAGCAAAATTACAGTTATGAAGTAGCAATGAAAATAATTTTATGATTGAGGGTCACCACAGCATGAGGAACTGTATTAAGGGGTTGCCGCATTACGAAGGTTGAGAACCACTGGTCTATGGTGTAGTAAGGAATTTTGCACTACTGAAAACAACCCCCTTCCCTTAAAAACACATTCTATGTGCAATAATGACCGGAACAGCCTTTGACTATGTCCTCGGATAACATGATTTTAAAATTGTGTTTAATGTTTTATTTTTAATTTGTTGTAGTATACATGTTTATTTTCTATTTCCTGTTGACGGCATAGAGTTGCTGCCGATTGTAAGGCTGCTCTGAGTCCCCTTCGGGGCTGAGAAGGGCAGGATGTAAACATAGTAAATAAATAAATACTGCAAAGGACCCCTCAGTTATCATCATTTTGGAATTATGAATCATTGCCACTTTTAAGATTATAGCTTGTCAGTGTAAAGCAGTAGTCTCAGCCTGTTGACTGCAAGGTCATGTCCTTGTGTTGAATGCTACAACTGAAAAGCAAAGTAAGCCATTTTTAATGTAAATGGCAATAATGTCCCAACAAAGGAATACTTAGGCCATTCTGCTCAAGTATAAATAATTATTAGTGCATGGGAGTGTGCATGCGTGTGTGTTTCAGCAGCACCTGGGACTGCTCGCCACATAGAGATTTAATTAAATCCTCATAGAAGATTGACAGATGAATGGAAGGATCGCAGCTTCATGAATGGCTAGCCAGAAGGCCAAGAGCCAAGCCTCATGAATAGGGCTTTTCACTTTGTGACCTGTAGCACTCGCAATATTGAGTCCAAGGCTGGGTGCCACTGGGAGGAGGCAAGGGACTGCTGCGTTTTGGGGTAAGCAGATGTAGGGCACTGCCCTGATAACAGAAGGATTACTTAATCCGGCAAACACGAAACCATCCAGCAACCCATATGCGCCCCATTGTCCTGCTGAGGTTTATCCTTGTTCCATGGACACCAGACAGGAAAGGATTGTTAGATAAGGGACTTGCCTGCTCTGTGTCTGCGGCAATAGATACTTTGGATGCAAGGTTAAAGAGGCCCCAGAGGAGAGGTTAAACAGAAGACTTTACATCATTTTATGTAATCTTTTATGTAAAATTAATTTTTCATTACATTTTTACATAAAAGAATCCATTTTTATGCTGTGTGTACCCAGTGTTTATTACCAAGAGTGGTGTTCTATATCTTTCAACAAAAATGCCAAGAGAGCAAAAGAGAGAAATCTCAAATAAGTGTAGGAATATTTTACATTGTTTCTTGTTACAAAGGCTACTTCAAAGAGGCATTTCTTTGTTTCTCCATTTTCCTTTTTCCCTGTAGCTGTCATATTCTGCTCCTGCCAAATGAAGGGGGTCAAGGACTACAAAGGTTCTGAAAGTAGAGCAATGTTCTGGATGTGAAATTATTGAACAAAAGGCTGTATGCAAAGACAGATCTGTGAGAAAGGGAAGGGATATCAGCATAGGTTTAGGGTGATAAAAACAAGGACAAATAGGTGGAAAGAGAGCTCTTATCCCAGAGCTGTGACTATCTTTAACTCTAGAGTTTCACATTGATGTGGCAATGGGGCTGTACAATAATGATTAAAATGCGGAAAGATTGGAGTTTTGTTTTGTTTTATAATTCTACATTTCATAGAATCATAGAGTCGGAAGAGACCTCACGGGCAATCCAATCAACCCCCTGCTAAGAAGCAGGAAAATTGCATTCAAAGCACCCCTGACAGATGGCCATCCAGCCTCTACCTCCACCACACTCCAGGGCAGAGAGTTTCACTGCTGAACAGCTCTCATAGTTAGGAAGTTCTTCTTAATGTTGAGGTGGAATCTCCTTTTCTGTAGTTTGAAGCCATTGTTTCGCGTCCTAGTCTCCAGGGCAGCAGAAAACAAGCTTGCTCCCTCCTCCCTATGACTTCCCCTCATATATTTATACATGGCCATCATATCTCCTCTCAGCCTTCTCTTCTGCAGGCTAAACATGCCAGCTCTTTAAACCACTCCTCATAGGGCTTGTTCTCCAGACCTTTGATCATTTGAGTTGCCCTCCTCTGGACACATAACACCTTGTCAACATCTCCCTCCAATTGTGGTGCCCAGAATTGGACACAGTGTGATTCCAAGTGTGGTCTGACCAAGGCAGAATAGAGCATGGGTAGCATGACTTTCCTGGATCTAAACACTAGAATCCTGTTTGTGCAGACCAAAATCCCATTGGCTTTTTTAGCTGCTGCATCACATTGTTGGCTCATGTTTAACTTGTTGTCGACGAGGACTCCAAGATCTTTTTCACACGTACTGCTCTCGAGCCGCGCATCCCCCATTCTGTAGCTTTGCATTTTTTTTTTCTGCCTAAGTGGAATATCTTGCATTTGTCACTGTTGAACTTCATTTTGTTAGTTTTGGCCCATCTCTCTAATCTGTTAAGATCGTTTTGAATTCTGCTCCTGATCCTTGGCTATCCCTCCCAAGTTGGTGTCGTCTGCAAACTTGATGATCCTGCCTTCTGGCCCTTCATCTAAGTCATTAATAAAGATGTTGAACAGGACCAGGACCAGGACGGAACCCCGCGGCACTCCGCTGATCACTTCTTTTTCAGGATGAAGAGGAAGCATTAGTGAGCACCCTCTGGGTTCATTTGCTTAACCAATCACAGATCGACCTAACTAGTTTTGCCCAGCCCACATTGGACTAGTTTGTTTGCCAGAAGGTCATGGGGGACCTTGTCAAAGGCCTTAATGAAATTCAGATACCCTACATCCACGGTGTTCCCTGCATCTACCCAGCTTATAACTCTATCGAAAAAAGAAATCAGATTAGTCTGGCATGAGGTGGTTTTTTTTAATTAAAAAAAACTGTGTTGACTATTGGCAATGACTGCATTTGTTTCTAAGTGTTTGCAGGCCACTTTCTTAATGATCTTTTCCAGAATCTTGTCTGGTATCAACGTGAGGCTGATCAGATGGTAATTGTCTGGGTCATCCTTTTTTCCCTTCTTGAAGATAGGGACCACATTTGCCTTCCTTCAGTCTGCTGGGACTTAACCCATTCCCCAAGAACTCTCCAAGATGATTGCCAGTGTTTCCGAAACGACTTCTGCTAGTTCCTTCAATCCTCTTAGATGTAGTTGATCTCGCTCTGGGGACTTGAATTTGTTTAGAGCGGCTAGGTATTCCTGGGTGACTTATTCCTCTATTTGAGGAATTGCATTTAATTTCATTATATGATATACAATTACAATAAATATTCTATTCTATTCAATGCTATCCCTTCCTTGACCGAGCCAGAAAGAAAACTTTATCAGGAAGCTTTCCTTGGAATCAGGCAAACTTTAAGCACTTCTTCATCATAAATAATATAGTTATTACTGCTAAGATTGATTGGATTCTTTTTCCTCTTTAGACCAATGAGCCAGTGACTGACTATCGTCAAATGAGCCAGGCTGCTACACTAGACTGGCAAAATGAAATCATTAAAATGGCCTCTTTCTGTATTTGTTTATTACTTATCTTTAATTTCCTCGTTTCCTTGTCTGAGTCTGGCCAATAACATAACTAACCATGGAGCCTCTTTTAGCAGTATCGATCCACAAAGGTTAAATACGTTTATCACAATCAAGTAAAGTGAGCTAATCCATTTACTACAGTCCAGGTGCCAAATTGCCATATAATTCAGCGAAGAGAATGTTTAGTGTGGATGTGCTCTCCTTCTATGCAGCATTACAGTATAAGCAAAATTCCTTGCCAAGTTCTTGTCTGAAAAACATTGTGCCTCATTTGAGAGGATTCCACCCCATTGGAAACTTGAAACAAATTCTCCCACAAGGTCTCTAGTTCCTTTATAACAGTGCTTCCTAACCACTTAAACACAATACAATAAGTAAAATGAAGAACAATTTTAACAAATATAAACTTATTAGTGTTTCAATGGGAAGTGTGGGCCTGCTTTTGGCTGATGAGATAGGATTGTTGTTGATGTATGCTTTCAAGTTGTTTCAGACTTAGGTTGACCCTGAGCGAGGGCCGGGTAAATGACCTTGGAGGGCCGTATCTGGCCCCCAGGCCTTAGTTTGAGAACCCCTGTTGTTCATTCGTTCAGTCGTCTCCGACTCTTCGTGACCTCATGGACCAGTCCACGCCAGAGCTCCCTGTTGGCCGTTACCACCCCCAGCTCCCTCAAGGTCAGTCCAGTCACTTCAAGGATGCCATCCATCCATCTTGCCCTTGGTCGGCCCCTCTTCCTTTTGCCTTCCACTTTCCCCAGCATCATTGTCTTCTCTAGGCTTTGCTGTCTCCTCATGATGTGGCCAAAGTACTTCAACTTTGTTGAGAACCCCTGGTGTATACCAATATACATGCCAAAGGTCCTTCCACACAGCCCTATATCCCAGAATATCAAGGTAGAAAATCCCACCATATCTGCTTTGAACTGGGCTATCTGAGTCCACATGCAGATAATGTGGGGTTTTCTGCCCTAATATCCTGGGATATAGGGCTGAGTGGAAGTCCCCAGGAAACAAAGAGGCAAATCTGTAATACTCACTTTCTGAAGGTTTACCCGTTCTTAAGCCACTAATAAACTTCCAATTTTTCTTTCTAAATGGTCTTCCAGTTTTCCCAAAAGATTTGTTGCTTTGCGTTACTTCTGTTGGTGATTTAGGTAAGTACAGGCAGTCCTCAAGTTACAAACATAAGAGGTTCTGTAGGTTTGTTTTTAAGCTGGATTTGTTTGTAAGTCAGGACAGGTACATCTTTAAGTGTAACTTCAGCCAAATTATATGGAGAGAGAGAGAGAGAGACGGAGGGCCCTTCCACATAGCCATATAACCCAGAATATCAAGGCAGAAAATCCCACAAGATCTGCTTTGACCTGGTTTATCTGAGTCCACATTGCCATATATTCCAGTTCAAAGCAGAAAATGTGGGATTTTAATCAGCTGTGTGGAAGAGGCTGGAGAGGGAAGCTTTAGTTAGTATAGGGAAGGGATAACTCTTCCCTATAGTGTTTGTTTTGCTGTCTATGCGCCTGTTCAGAAGATTTTACCTCACTCTCTGTCCCTGTGAAAATTAGATTTTGAAAAAATGGCTTGTTGTGGAAACAAGGATTGGGGATAAAGCTTCAGTGGAGACACCTATTCCCCATGATAACTCTTCCAGGAGTGAATTTCCCTTCCAAGGGGTAGATTTTTCCCTTCCAAGGGGTAGGAGTCATATGTAAGTTGTAGTCCAGCATCTGGGGGACCACAGAAAGTGACATGATGGGCCAGATTTGGCCCATGGGCCTTGAGTTTGACATATTTTCAAGCCAGAGATTAAATACTGAGCTCCTGCTCAGGGTTCAAACATGTTTTAAAAGTCTCTTTTACTCTATTAAACTTTCTTTGAAATGCAGTTTTATTTTCACCAACTAGAGAATGCAATTCTGGCTAAACAGGTGATTTTTAAATACAGATTTTGTACTGATAAAAGGTAAAGATTTTACCTGACATTAAGTCTAGTTGTTTCCAACTCTGTAGTGCTCATCTCCATTTCTAAGCCAAAGAGCTGGCATTGTCCATAGACACCTCCAAGTTCATGTGGCTGGCATGACTGCATGGAGCGCCGTTACCTTCCCACAGAAGCAGTACTTATTGATCTACTCACATTTGCATGTTTTCGAACTGGTAGGTTGGCAGAAGCTTGGGCTAACAGCAGGAGCTCGCCCCACTCCCCGGATTTGAACCACCAACCTTTTGGTCAGCAAGTTCAGCAGCTCAGCAGTTTAAACCACTGCACCATACTGATAGCAAGAGAGAATTCATAGATGTTTATGTGAATGCCTGGACATTTTAGGTCATTAATTCAGAGAGAATAATTTGCATTGCAAGGTATTCTAATTAAACCAAGGGAAAAGAATGAAATTATAATGACAAGGTAGAACGCAAATTATCTTTGCTTCAAAGCAAAACTAATCAGTCTACATTGACAATCCCCTTTCAACTTAAAGAGATGCTTTCAAGATCAAGGACCAAAAATAAATCTATTTCATCTTTTGTTCTTTATGCAAACTCTAATTATTTACCTCCAGGTTTGAAACCAAATAAGTTGTTGCTGCTATAAGATGTTTATCTCTCAGCACACAATCAATGCCAGAAGTCCAGGAGCTGGATAAGAATGTGATAGAAGCAAAATGTTTAATTAAAAGAACCTAATCTCAGCCCATGGTTTTGGGTAGCAATGGCCATATATCATTCTAAACTCCCTGTAGTTATACTTTTTCCTTTTTTTTTCATAGAACCACAGAATCGGAAGAGACTTCAAGGACTATCCAGGCCAACCCCATTCTCCCATGTATTATTATTATTATTATTATTAACTTTATTTGTACCCCGCTAGCATCTCCCGAAGGACTCGATGCGGCTTACACGGCCGAAGCCTCAAACACAATACAAAGAAAACATAGCACAACAGTAAACAAAGCAAATCAAAACAATTAAGCAAAATAAACCACAATGACAATACATCAGGACACTATTAAAAACTGGTTCGGCCGGCGCAGTGGGGTACAGGGATTAAAAGTGCTGAAATGGCAGGAGGAACGTAGGATTAAAGTGTGGTGTGCAGCAACATTGGTTATGCTAAGGTGCTTCTAGGACCTGGGATGGGGATTCCTAGTCTGGGAAGGCACAACGGAACAGCCAGGTTTTTAACTTCCTTCTGAAAACGGCTAGAGTGGGGGCCTGTCTGAGATCTTTTGGGAGGGCGTTCCAAAGTCTGGGGGCATGTAGGAACATAATCAAAGCACTCCCAACCAATGGCCATCCAACTTCTGTTTAAAAACCTCCAGAGAAGCAGACTCCACCCTGCTCTTAGGCTGCAGCATATTTCACTATTGAACAGCTCTTGCCATCAGGAAATTGTGACCATTTCCTGTAGTTTGATTTCATTGCTTTCTGTGTTAGGGCCTGTTAACCCAATTTTACCCCACATTTACAAAAGTCAAGGAAGTCCCTCCATTCAGGGTTGGTGTGGACTGCTGGACTGGCTCTTATTTGAATCCAGGTGTCCACATGAGCCATTGCTGCCAACCTTTCCCACTTGCATTTTGCAGCACCAGGAAAAGGCATGTGTAACGAGGGTTAAGGAACGAGGGGTCCCTCGTTCCTTAACCTTCCTTTCCAATCCCACCGCTGCCGCCAAATGTAACGAGAGTTAAGGAACGAGGGGTCCCTCAACGCATGTGTGACAGGGGGGAACCTTTCAATCCCACTGCTGCCACCATTCAAATATATTTGAGAATTTATCTTTATGTTATGCTTGAGGTAAAGCTTGTTGTTCCCCAGCCCTTCCTTTAATACCCTTTAAAGTGTCTGAGGTAAAAAGATGTTAGAAATTACTGGAACAGACCTAATGGAATGAATCAATGTGGAGACTCTATTGAAAGTTGAACTAGACCAAAGTTTATTTATATACTAGAACAAGCAACTAAATTCTTCTTAGAGTTACACAAGCGTATATGTTTATCACAGCACAATCTTCTCAAACGGTTTCTGAGTCCTAACAAGCTTGCTGGACTCCCCAACTGGGTATCTTTTCTTCAATGTGCGCAAATTCCCTCTGACAGACCAATCCTGTCTTTCCCCTCAGAGTATCTAGCTTCCCTAGAATACCCTGTGCCTTAGAGAGTAAAAAAAACTAGTGTGTTAACACCCACACCAGTTCACAGGTGGCTATCGACCCTCCAGGCCACTCTCTATAGCCACACCTGCCTTCAAACACTCTCCCTCAGGAAAACTTCAGCTCACTCAAAATCCACCCACTCCCTTCAGATCAAAAATCCAATCTCTCTCTGTCAGAAGCTGCCTGCCTTTTTTACACTCACAGCTCTAGCTCCTCCCATCTGTCCTAGCCAATCCTGGGATAGCTAAGCTCCTCCCCCCTGCTGATCTGACTCTCACTGTATTCCCTCACTAACATGGGGGGCGGCTTACTGACTTAGAAGGCTGCAGCCTAGCCAGCAAAGGTACGAGTCCATTACAGCATGCAACATACTTGGACTACCTTTTATCACCATGGCTGTTGGCAATGGGGCTCCAGAGAGCTTCTGGTTGTTGTCAAGCAACAACCAGCAAAGGTGCCCTGAACCCCAGCGGTGGGAGAGTTGCCATTTTTTAGAAGCCTAGCTATAGTATGGTTCGCAGATTTTTAGTCCCTTGAGGTGCTCTCATGTATCTTCCTTACCATATGTTAAAATGCCTGAAAAACCACACTGTTGCGGGTTGAAAAGTGTTCACCCCGATGGTTTATACAGATGTGTTTCACTGACATATCCCTAGCATGTTGTCTGATATCTCAAATATGTCCTTTGTTGTGGGAGAATCTGCATGAAGAAGGAATCCACAATAGACAGGAGCTAGCGGATCTTAATGATAATTTTTATACAAACTATGCTTTTTTTATTTTTTTAAAATAATCTTTATTTTGAATTTTTAGTTTTTAAAAAAGAGACAAGACAATAACAGAAGGGGAGAAAGAATGTAAAGTGAACAAAACCATATCCTCAAAAACAAAATAAACACACTAAAAAGAAAAAAAGGAGTAATAATAAAATAATGAATAGAAAGAGAGAGAAAAGAAAAGAATAATAAAACAAAACAAGAGAACATTCTATATATAGATAGACAAAAAATTGTTTTGACTTCCTGGTATCTTCCTGAGGTCAATTTTCTCTCTTTCTTCCCTTCTTTTCTCCTCCCTTTCCACCTTCCCATTCTTGTTTGCTTCTTTCCCTCTCTCCTTGTTTTCTTCCCTTTTATATTTGTCCAATTCCTCTTTGCTAAATCAAAATCTTATTTCTTTGTTTGAGGTATTCGGTAACTTTTTTCCAATTTGTTTCTTTCATATTTATTCCTTTACTTTTTGACATAAGAAAAGTGAGCCTATCCATATTTATAATCTTCAATATCTTTGTTAACCACTCGTCTTCTTCTTCTGGTATTTTTTTTTTGTTTCTATCTTTTCACATAGCAAATTCTCACTGCTGTGGTCATTAATAATAATTTATCCGTATTTTTTTCTAATTCCATCTTATGCATTCCTAATAGAAATAATTCCGGTTTCCATGGGATACATATCTCTAATATTTTTTTGTATTTCCTTCAGTACCTCTTTCTAATATCTCTTCACTCTGTCGCATGTCCACCACATGTGGAAATATGATCCTTCCTTTTCTTTGCATTTCCAGCAGTTTGTGCTCATGTTATTACAGCTTTTCCCCAGCTTCTTCATGGTCATAGACATCTATGTGATGTCTTTACCCAGTTCTCTTTCAAGTTGATTGCATAACTATATTTTTTTCCTCCAAATTTCTTCCTATTTTTCTTGTTTGATAGTTCTTCCAATATATTTTTGAGCCCCCAGTGGCTCAGCAGGCTAAACCATTGACCGAAAGGTCGGTGGTTCGAATCTGACCTTAGCCCCAGCTTCTGCCAATCTAGCAGTTCAAAAACATGCAAATGTGAGTAGATCAATAGGTACCGCTTCTACAGGAGGGTAACCGCTCCATGCAGTCATGCCAGCCACATGACCTTGGAGGTGTCTATGACAACGGCAGCTTTTTGGCTTAGCGAGATGAGTACCACCCCCCAGAGTTAGACATAATTAGATTTAATGCCAAGGGGAAATCTTAACTTTTATTTTGAAATACATGACCCATGCATCCTCTACTAATGCAATGATTCCCAGCCTTTTTTCGACCAGGGACTACTTTGCAACATTAATACCAAAAGGGTTACGAATCAGTTTTTGGTCAACTTCAGATTCGGTTTGGTTATTTGGGGTGCTAATTCAGAAAGCTGCATACAGCTCCGTTAGGGAGGGGGGGGGGAGAGAAGCAGCAGTCAGGAGGCCTTTTGTCATGCCTTTCATGGGTAATCAACCTCTCCCCTCTTGACACCCCCATTGCCTTGGCACTGTAAGAGGGTTTCATGAGAAGAGTTTCTCTCATTGCAACAGTAAAGATGGTAAGGCCACGGACCATATTTTAGTTCTTGTGGGCTACTGGTGGTCCACGGACCACAGGATGGGAACCACTAATGAAATCAACTCTCTGGAAACAGAGGCTTTTGATAAGCACAAATATCAGGAAGTAGACCTTTTTGGAGAATTTTACCCACACACACAGGATTTCCTTCTCTGGAACTTTCAAGAAGAGGCTGGGTGGCCCTCTGTTGATGTTGTGTCCCTGCATAGGTGGTTTGGACTGGATGACCCTTGTGGTCTCTTCAAACTATGATTCTGTGACACAAATATGCAAACATTCTGTGTTAGACAACTCCAGGGTTCTTGTGGAGTTCACATAACAAGCTGCTAATTTCCCACGTCCCCTTTTTATGTATTCCTCCTTCCCCAAAAGCCAAATACAGTCTTTCCAGACGAAGAGACCTTTTTTCTTTGCTTGCTCGCTTGCTTGTTTGAACCACATCCCTGCTTCCCATGTTCACGTGCTGTGGGTTATCTAAAGGAGCTACACAATATGTGAAACACCCATTGTTGTATTTCAGCAGTAGCTGTTTCACTAGTCCTCAGCCTCAATGGAAATGTAGCCAACTACCTGGGGCCATCTTGGGAGACTTTTGTATTGTGTATGTGCCTGCAGCATTCAGGCAGTCGAGCTTTTGTCTGTGTCACTCAGAGGACTCCGAGATCTGATGTCTCACAATGGAAAGCAAACAATATGGCTGTCAGGGGTGTTGTTTTTACCCTTTAACTTCCCCAGTGGCCATGCACAGAGCCAACGGCATTCTGCACATTGTTAGTGGAGGTCTCAAGCCAAGTACATTCAGTTCCTTCCCCCTCTGGCCACCTTTCCTCAGTTTCCTTGCCCTGTCTTTGTATTTAGGTTGAAAAAACACCCAGGAGAGGCATTGCCTCAATGCCCTCCATTCCAATTTCAATTTACAACTGCATTCTGAAGTGTGCAGGGCTAAGATCTCCCTAATAATTGCTTGGCCTTCTGTCAGTCTCAGTCTCCATGGGACTGAGGATAGCAGTGTGTACAGGAGCCTTTTTTCTTGTGCAGGCAGAGACCTCATTAAGTGTGTGCCTGGAAGCCCTGTGAAGTGAGGGTAGCATCTGTCCTCTGTGAATTTCCAAGTAAGTGTCAACAACCAAGAAGTGAAGAAGGTTGCATTGTCCTTCCTCTGAAATAAAAAATGTACATCCACCATGATGTGCTTTCTCTACCTTTTCTTGATATTGTTCAAAAGCCATCTATCTCTGAACTTCGTGAGGCCAACTTGAGCCTCAGAATCATGACTTATCCTCTTGACTTTTCAGCCTTCCAAAAGGCTACAATACTTTTTCCCTATTTCCAGGGAAACTATCACTGCCGGCCTCCATCTCTTCTCACTCATTTATAGACACTGGAAACAATATGCCACTCTAGTGGAAAGGGCAAGGGCTAACCTGTCTTGTTTGCTCTTTAAACATTTATGGTGAATAAAACATAATACAACTTGGGAACTGAATCAGTGTAGCAGAGCTGATTTCCAGGATGGGAATCATGCACCCCACTGGATGTTATTTGTTTACAAGTCCCAGTAGCTCTAACTCTAGTGCAGCCAATTATAAGAAATTCTGGGAAGTACATTTCAGACACCTCTGAACAGCTGCATTATTGACACTACTGGTATGTAAGCCTAATACATGTGCATAAGACCTTTAGATGTGATCCTTCTATTTCGCCCACATAAAGTAATTATTCTCAACTAGAATAGACCCACTGAAGTAATGAGAACACTTTTGAACTTGGTATTTAGGTAAATTCCACTAATTCACTGGGTCTGCTTTAGCAGGGACTTGCAATTGGCTTTCAATCTTGTTTTTTTTCAGTTATAAGATAAGGTAAAGCTTTCCCCTGACATTAAATCTAGTTGTGTCCAACTCTGGTGGGTGGTGCCCATTTCCATTTCTAAGCCAAAGAGCTGGCATTTTCCATAGACACCTCCAAGGTCATGTGACCAGCATGACTGCATGGAGCACCGTTACCTTCCCACCAAGGTGATACCTATTGATCTACTCACATTTGCATGCTTTTGAACTGCTAGGTTGAAGAAGCTAGAACTGACAGTGGAAGCTCAGGCCGCTCCCCGGAATCGAACCTGCGACCTAACAGCCTAGCAGCAGGAGCTCACCACGCTCCCCAGATTTGATCCGCCAACCTTTCGGTCAGCAAGTTCAGAAACTCAGCAGTTTAAACTGCTGCATAACCAGGACGCTCAGTTATATCATGGGATAGATTTGATTTTTGCACATATAGGTGAAACAAATCCTAGCTAACAGTTCTGATATCTAAGGGCTATGTGACTTGGTTCGAACTTAGAATAATATAGGGTCTTTGGATGAGTGTATGGTTACTTTTGTCAGATAAAGGTACTTAATCCATCCATCACCTCTTGGACATTAGATAGCAGCAAATTCATCAGTTGCTCCTGATGTCCAAGTCTTGACAGCTCAAAACCACACCTTGATGTTCCTCCTTCCTCCTTTTTACCTTGCAAACAAATCCATACATACAAGTACTTTTTGTGATGTGACTTTCACGATGTGGGGGCAGCTTTCACATGATCTTTCCTGCACTGTTCCATCAGACTTTCCAAGCTACATTCAAAGATAAGAAGCCCACAGTGCTGCTGCTTCTCACAGTGCTACTGTTCCAGTTCCTAGTATTCAGAAGAAGCAGCCAACTCTTCTCGGCTTTCAATGTTCCTGGAGCAGCACAACTTGCATGTCACCGAGAATGCAGCAACAGAGATCCTAAATGGAAGGAAATATCTCACAATCACGCTTGTTGCTTGGAAAAGCTTTTGTTCTTCAAAGAAAGAAAATTTAGAATACAGCCACATACACCCGGAGATGTCTGTTTCATACGTCTTTTACAGAGGGGCTAAGAATGCATTCATATGAAATTCTGTTGATGGAAAATGCATTGGAAAACGTACATCTCGCTTCCCTGGAGCACCAAAGATGAGAGTACGCAATTACCCGCTGAGAGATTACTGTGATCCATGAAAAAAACCAGCAACTGTGTAATTTATTATAGGCACATGAATGTGAATTTAACAAAGACAAAGTTGTATTTATGGCAGGATGGAGAAGCAGAAAAAAAAGAAACCTTGTGTGAACTGTGCTAATTTATAGATCTGTGATTTATTTTCCTTTTCAATGGCACATGCAACACGGCAATGGACTTTACAAAATGAGAAAGATGAGGTAGAGGCATAAAGAAGCAAAATCATTCAAAAGCATAGAATATTTAATACCTCACCGGAGTGCATATTTCTCTGATGACAAAGGCAGCAAAAATACTTTGAACTGATGATGGAGTTGAGGGGCAGCTATTGATCAGTTGGAGTTAGTCTATTATCTGGGGGGAAAGGACATCATTGTTGAGATTTAGACCTATTCCACATCCACCTGCAACTTTTACAGCCTGCAAACCTGATTGCTGTAGAGAATATGGGTCATCAATACCAACTGGCAGTCCTATTAGTGTGCAAAATGCGACCTGGATTGGTGGTCAATCTTTACACAAAAGTTTTGTAATGGTCCTTTGTGTAGTTGTGCCTTAATGGTAGATATAAATTGGAAGACATAATTTCTTACTGACTTAATGCAAAGCCCACCCACTAACCCAATTTATTGGCTCCCATAGCTTTGAGGCACATTGCTACAAAACCAGGTCTATAGATGAAGGAAGGGAATCGTTGTTTAAAATCCTCAGCTTTTGAACAAAAATATTATTTGGACACACAGATTTTCCAGCACTGAAATACAGCAATAACATAAAACTATTTTACAATCTTGTAATTACAGCTGATGACTTCCATGCTAGAAAATATAGTATTCCTAATGCCAAGGATTTTAACAACCATATGGGGAACAGATACACAAGACAAACCTTCCCGTGATGTATAATCCATGTGGTGGTGGTGAGATTTGTGTGTGTGCACCTCCAAGTCTCCTGTCATCTTATGTTAACTCCTTAAATTTCATGTTTTCTTAGGTAAGAAATACTCAAAGTAGTTTGCCATTTTCTTCCTCTAAAACAATGTTTCTCAACCTGGGGATCGGGACCCCTGGGGGGATTGCAAGGAGGTTTTAGAGGGGTCGCCAAAGACCATCAAAAAACATATATTTCTGATGGTCCTAGGAACCCCTTTGGCAGAGAAGGCTGAAGATCTCCCCACCTATCCTTCTCTTCATTTTTGGAAATAGACAGCAAATCCTCCCACCAAAAGCCCTCCTCTGCTATGATTGGCTGGCCTCTCAGCCAAGGGGAGGGCTGTTCCTGAGACTCCAAGTGAGGAGAGCAGGTGTTTTTGGCACATGGCAGCATGGTGCACATGCGCAGGCAAGGGAGAGTATGCAAGACTGGAGGAAGGCTCACGCCAGCGAGTCCCTTCAAGGAATGGGGGTTGTGTGGGAAGTTTGGCCCAATTCTATCGTTGGTGGGGTTCAGTATGCTCTTTGATTGTAGGTGAACTATAAATCCCAGTAACGACAACTCCCAAATTTCAAGGTCTATTTCCCTCAAACTCTATCTGTGTTCATATTTGGGCATATTGAGTATTCGTGCCAAGTTTGGTCCAGATCTATCATTGTTTGTGTCCGCAGTGCTCTCTGGATGTAGGTGAACTACAACTCCAAAACTCAAGGTCAATGCCCACCAAACCCTTCCAGTATTTTCTGTTGATTGTTGGAATTCTGTGTGCCAAGTTTGGTTCAATTCCATCCTTGGTGGAGTTCAGAATGCTCTTTGATTGTAGGCTAACTATGCATCCCAGCAACCACAACTCCCAAATGACAAAATCAATGCTGCCTCCAACCCCACCAGTTTTCAGATTTTGGTGCATCGGGTATTTGTGCCAAATTTGGTCCAGTGAATGAAAATACATCCTGCATATCAGATATTTACATTACAATTCATAACAGTAGCAAAATTACAGTTATGAAGTAGCAACAAAAATACCGTATATTCCGACATATAAGATGACTGGGCGTATAAGACGACCCCAACTTTTCCAGTTAAAATATAGAGTTTAGGATATACTCGCTGTATAAGATTACCCCTCTTCCAATGCACACCAAATAAAAATTTTAAAGCATCAGATTTGATTTCAATATGATAAATTTCCTATTACTGTACCTCCTTCTCTGCCTCTCAGATCTTGCACATGCGTACCTGTACCACTTAAGTGCAGTCTTCAAGAGCGAGATCTGAGAGGCAGATGCAGAGGTACGGTAATAGGATACAAGAGCGGGCCAGACAGGGAAAAGAGGTGCGTTTTTCTGGGCCCAGAGCCACTGTATCTTTTTTTTCCATACCCCAGGCACCCCGGACACCTGCAGCTTGCTCCGCCCTTCACTTACACCTTCCCGGTGAGGTGTTCCTTCACCTCACCTTCAGGACCGCATTAAGTCCGCAAATCCTGATGAATGGATTTTCTTCTACCATACTTGTACAGCACCGCCCTTAATGCTTTCATAAAGTTGCTGCATATGGCAGGGACACTGCCACTGCCATTTTTGAGTTCCCCTCACCATATGCGGCAACCACAGATTCTCCAATCCAGATTGGAAGTTTCAGCACCCACTCTATAAGACGACTCCCGGCGTATAAGAATACTCCCGCGTATAAGACTACTCCTGCGTATAGGACCACGCCCGTGTATAAGACTACTCCTGCACATAAGACTACTCCCACGTATAAGACTACTCCCACGTATAAGATGACTCCCACGTATAAGGCTACTCCTGCGTATAAAACAATCCCTGACTTTTGAGAAGATTTTCTTGGGTTAAAAAGTAATCTTATATGCCAGAAAATGCAGTAATTTTATGTTTGGCAGTCACCACAACATAAGGAACTGTATTAAGGGGCCCTGGCATTAGGAAGGTTGAGAAGCACTGCTCTAAAATATAGCCCCTGGTATTTGTGGGTGGTCTCCCATCCAAGTACTAACCAACCTTGGCTCTGACCTTCCAAAATCAAAATGACACAGGATTTCATCCTGTGAATGTGAGGTAGAATGGCAAATCTCAAAGAACTGCGGCCCAGGAACATCCTGTTTAGATTAGTCTGAAGCAAAAAAGATATTTCACAACAACTTGGGCCATCACATTGCTGTTAAGCGGTAGCCTTAGCCTTACAGGGACCAAGATCAGAGAAAGAAGCGAGCTTTATGAAGATTAAATCATGAAGTAGGATATCTGTGTCTGGTGATGACTGTTTAGGCACCCAGAGAGGAAACTGGGATGAGATGTGAAGGGACAATTCTCTAGCTCTGAGCTCCTGAACTATTCAGTGGCTTCATTGGCTCGTGATGATGATAACACAAGAAAAGAACCATGTGGCTGCCCATGCCTATCTGGTTCCTCAGTGGAAATGCTCACCAGAGCATTATAAAATCCAGCTATGGAGAAGCATCTTCACAGATACTCCTGGTCAGTATAAATTGGGCTGAGAGACAGAGAGAGAGAGAGGAATGAAAAGGTACATATAAAGTTCTGGGTGTTAATAGAGCCTTTGATATAATGGATGTGCAGAATATGGATTCATGCACATTAGAGCAATGGAGTAATATAATAGCGAGTCTCCATTTCAGTCAATAACTTAGTTCCTTTTTGCACTCCTGTTTTTCTCAGTGATAATCCATTTGAGGAAAAAGTGTTGCCTCTCAAGTATTTATTGAAGAGGATGAATATGAATACAATTAAATTTTCTGTATTCTGGTATGCAGACTTTTTTTTGATGCATGGAATAAAGCCAGTGACTCTTAGTAGATGCAGATTTTAAAACTGTGAAGGAGAAGAGCTGCCGTTCCTTCTGCTCTTTTGAACACGTTAGCACTTCTAAAAACCATATCATTAACTGGAACAGTGCTGTAAAGGACTCTTTGTAGCTTTCATTTTGAACTTTTAATATGGCATAATAGTATGGAGGCTGTGGACAATAAATTCTAAATACTGTTTTTCCACTTCTAAAAATGGTTAGGCAGGATTTTAAAAAAACTAAACTGGTTGAATTAGTAGATTGATCAATGAAAACTTTTTTTATTACTGGAAGGCGGCAATTTTTTATTAGTAAGACAGCGATGTACAAGTATATTTATTTTTCAGTCTATTTTGGTTCCAGTCTGTTACTACAGAACAGAATGAAAAAGAACATACTCAAAAAAGTCTAAGCCGCTATGGTTAATTTTGCTTATTTTATATTTTCTTGTACTTTCGAAGCTCCCAAAATCATACAAATGGGTTCTCTCATAAAGTCAAAGAGTGGAACATGTAACTACTATTTTCTGTGGCAGGTGTACATTTGCCAACATGGGTGGTTGACTTCACTTAAAGTTCTAAGGTTGCCCCATAATGTCTTATTAAGTAAACAAAAAATTAATCCTGATGCATTTTATTTAAATTAGTTTCTATTTTTCCGGTATTTACTTATTTATTTATTGTGTCAAAAGTGAATTGAATTATCATGTATTTAAAAACACAAACAAAGTTTAAAAACTTGGCATTATACTAAATGTTCTTTGACCAGAAGCAGGACACCTGGAGCACCTCTGATGTTGCTGTAAGAAAGTCTTCTATTGTTCATGTGGCAAGGCTCAGGCTGCGTTGTAGTAGGTGGTCTCTGGTTTGTTCTCCTCCACACTCACATGTCGTGGACTCCACTTTGATGCTCTATTTCTGAAGACTGGCTCTGCATCTCATGGTGCCAAAGCACAGCCTGTTCAGCACCTTGCAAGTCACCCAGTCTTCTGTGTGCCAAGGAGGGAGCCTCTCATGCAGTATCAGCCATGGATTGAGATTCTGGGTTTTAGCTTGCCACTTATGGACTCTCACTTGCTGATGTGTTCCTGTGCATGTGCAAGTATTTCTATAGATCTTAGGAAGTTATTCCTTGATTTAAGATGTTGGCTTGCTGGCTGATATCTGAACTGAGGGTGGTCACTGCCTTGGTTCTGTTATTTCCCAGTGGATGTCAGGTGGTGCAATACTGGCTAAACAGTATAATTCCTCCAGTGGTGTTGGGCATAGACATCCTATGATAATGAAGCATGTATCATTAAGAGACACATCCACTGTTTTAATGTGGTGAGATGTGTTCAACATGGGGCATGCGTATTCAGCAGTAGAGTAGCAAAGTGCAGACACAGATGTCTTATCTGTGTCTGGTTGTGATCCCCAGGTTTTGCCAGTCAGCTTTCGCATGATATTATTTCTAGCACCCACTTTCTGCTTGATATTCAAGCAGTGCTTCTTGTAAGTCAGAGCATGATCCAGGGTAATTCTCACATACTTTAGTGTGCTGTAATGTTTCAGTGGGACTCCTTCCCAGGTAATCCTCAGAGCTTGAGATGCTTGTCTGTTCTTAAGGTGAAAAGTACATGCCTGTGTTTTTGATGGATTAGAAATCAGCTGGTTTTCCCTATAATAGGCAGTAATAGTACCTAAAGTTACAGAGAGCTTCTGTTTAACCATTTCAAAGCTCCCTGCTTGGGTGGTGATAGCACAATCATCAGCATATATGAAACTCCCTGTCCCTTCTGGCAGTGGCTGATCATTTGTGTCAACGTTAAACATGAATGGAGCAAGCACACTTCCCTGGGGCAGGCTGTTCTCCTGTTTTTGCCATCAGCTTCTCTGGCCTTGGAACTCAACCAAAAAGCTCCTGTTTTGTAGCAAGTGAGTTAGCAGTTCTTTGTAATATTATAATTTTTTCTCAGGAGAAAACGATGATTTACAGTATCATATGCTGATGACAGACCTAGGAAGACAGCTCCTGTAATCTGCTGCCTTTCAAAACCATCTTCTATGTGCTGAGCCAGGTTCAGCACTTGCAATGTGCAGCGTTTCCTTTTCCTGAAAGCAGCTTGCTGTGGAATCAGACATGGGTCTATTTGTCTCTCCAGAAATGTGTTACTATCCTGGATGTATTACTATCCTGTGAGGAGGCTTCTCTCGTGTTCCCCCATCCGGTATGTTAATAATGAGAACAGAGAAACAAGCATTCCAGATAAATACAGGGTAGAAAGGATATGCACAGTGTGAAGGAGGAGGATTTATGTTGGATATATCCACATTATAATGGTTTGACGCCACAGTTAATTTCCATGGCTTAGTGTTATAGCATTCTGGGATTTGTAGTTTTGAGAGATCTGGCCCCACCCACCAAGCTGGACATACTCTCGACCTTGTCTTTGTGACGGACAACGAAATGATCAGAGTGGAAGATCAAAACATCCTTCCAGTGTCATGGTCTGACCATCATCTGATCACTTTTAGACTTGCTGCGACCCTAAACCTCCGCAGGGGTGGAGGACAAATTAAGATGGTCCGCCCTAGGAGACTGATGGATCCGGATGGATTCCTGAGGAATCTTAGGGTTCTTCCTGCCTTGGAGCCTGGCGATTCTGTCGACGCCTTGGTAACTCTCTATAATGGGGAGATGGCCAGGGCGTTAGATACGATCGCACCTGAACGCCCCATCTCATTGCGCCGTGACAAACCATCTCCTTGGTTTACCGAGGAGCTGGCTGTGATGAAGCATACGAGAAGGGGGCTAGAGCGCAAATGGAGGAAATCTCAGGATGTGTCTGATCGAGCACGGGCTAGAGCCTCTCTTAAGGCATACTCCGTGGCTATACGGGTGGCCAGGAAATCATTCACGACCGCCCATATTGCATCTGCAGCAAATAGATCAGCGGAGCTGTTTCGGGTCGTGGGAGAGCTCCTCCACCCTCCTGTGGTGGGGGAGGTCCCTGATGGCCCTGCAGCTCGGTGTCGCGATTTCGCACACCATTTTGCAGGTAAAGTCACCCAGATACGTCTTGAGCTCGACTCCAATTCCATCGCAGTGCCAGGAGAGGTGACGGAGGCTCCTGCTTGTCCAATCTTGTGGGATTCTTTTAGGCTTGTTCTTCCTGAAACTGTAGAGGAGATTCTTGGGGCTGTGAGAGCGACCACCTCATCTCTAGACCCATGCCCATCTTGGCTCATTAAATCAGCCAGAGGGGGGTTGCTTGACTGGTTTGTACCGATTATCAATGCATCGTTGGAGCAAGGAATTTTTCCATCTAATTTGAAGCAGGCTGTGGTTCGCCCACTCATCAAAAAAGCTTCCCTTGACTCCACAGTGCTGAATAACTACAGGCCAATCTCTAACCTCCCCTTTTTGGGTAAGGTGCTGGAGAGGGTGGTCGCCTCCCAGCTCCAGAGTTTCCTAGACGACACCAATTACCTAGATCAGTCACAGTCTGGTTTCAGGCCTGGTCATGGCACCGAGACAGCCTTGGTCGCCTTGGTGGATGACCTCCGCAGAGAGCTGGACAGGGGGAGTGTGACCCTGCTGGCTCTCTTGGACATCTCAGCGGCTTTTGATACCATCGACCATGGTATCCTTCTGGGTCGTCTCTCCGGGATGGGCCTTGGGGGCACGGTTCTGTCGTGGCTCCAGTCCTTCCTGGAGGGACGAACTCAGATGGTGAAGCTGGGAGACGCCTGCTCTGACCCCTGGCCTTTGTCCTGTGGGGTCCCGCAAGGCTCTATTTTGTCGCCCATGCTTTTTAACATCTACATGAAACCGCTGGGAGAGGTCATCCGGAGTTTTGGAGTTGGGTGCCATCTCTACGCAGATGACGCACAACTCTACTACTCCTTTCCACCTAATTCCAAGGAGGCTTCTCTGGTGCTAGACGAGTGCCTGGCCGCTGTGTCGATCTGGATGAGGAAGAACAAGCTGAAGATCAATCCCGATAAGACAGAGGTCCTCTTGGTCGATCGTAAGCCGGATCGGGGTATAGGGTGGTCACCTGTGTTGGACGGGGTTACACTCCCCCTGAAGCCTCAGGTCCGCAGTTTGGGTGTCCTCTTGGATTCTTCGCTTACACTTGAGGCTCAGGTGTCGGCGGTATCCGGGAGGGCCTTTGCGCAGCTGAGACTCGTGCGCCAACTGCGACCATACCTCGTGAAGGCTGATCTGGCCGGGGTGGTCCACGCCTTGGTCACCTCTAGAATGGATTACTGCAATGCGCTCTACATGGGGCTACCCTTGAAGACGGCTCGGAAACTGCAACTGGTTCAGCGTGCAGCAGCCAGGATGCTAACTGGAGCTCATTATCAAGAGAGGTCTACCCCTCTGTTTAAGGAGCTCCACTGGCTGCCATTCATTTTCCGAGCCCAATTCAAGGTGCAGGTGCTCACCTACAAAGCCCTAAACGGTTTGGGACCACCCTACCTGCATGACCGTATCTCCATCTACAAACCCACGCGCTCGCTTCGATCATCTGGGGAGGCCCTGCTCGTGATCCCATCCACGTCGCAAGCGCGATTGGTGGGGACACGGGACAGGGCCTTCTCCGTGGCGGCCCCCCGACTCTGGAACGCCCTTCCAAAAGATCTCCGACAGGCCCCAACACTAGCGGTTTTCAGAAGGAATCTGAAAACCTGGCTGTTCCGTTGTGCCTTCCCGGATTAGGAATCCCCATTCCAAGTCCTAGTAGCACTTTAGCACAATTAATACTGCTGCACACCGTACTTGAATTCCTATGCCCCTCCTGCCATTTCAGCACTTTTAACCTTGTACCCCTTTCGCCGGCCGAACCAGTTTTTAATATGTCTTGATGTATTGTTATTCCTGTTTTGCTAATTTTTTTTTATTTGATTTGCTTTTTGATGTTGATTTGCTTTGTTTTTACTTGTTATGTTTTCTATTGTATTGTGTGTTGTGGCTCCGGCCTGTGTAAGCCGCATCGAGTCCTTTGGGAGATGCTCGTGGGGTACAAATAAAGATAATAATAATAATAATAATAATAATAATAATAATAATAATTTGCACTTCCCTGACAAAGAGCCCGGGGTCACAACAAACTACAAATCCCAAGCAGTTAAAGTGGTGTCAGACAGCATTAATTATATAATACAGGTGCATCCTTGGACTGTTTTGTCTTATGATGGACTCTATTGTCATAGGTTTACAATTCATATAACAGTGGGAGGTCTGGACAACATTATTTTACTGCAATTTTCAGTTATATAGAATTAACTGCTTGGAGGGGCAGGGGTAATAGAGGAAAGGAGTATTGTTCATTTTGTTTGATGATAATATAATAAAGTATTATATTATAAAATGTAGGTGTACTCAAGCTCTCAGTGAAGGACAAAGGCAGCGATATCATCTGGGATTCTCTTGTCATAGAGAATGTTGGGCAACCCCATACTGTTTATGGGTGCGTTCCCCAATGGCAATGGTCCTGTAGACCATTTGGATATAATACTTGCACTTCCAATGAGATCAGGCCTCAAATACAGTGCTTGGGGTGGGTTTTTGTTTTTTGTTTGCGTTTTTTTTTTTTTTGTCTTTTCTGTACATGCTCTTCTCCTCCAAACCGCAAACTGTTCACTATAGGATTTTCCCTCTGCTTTTCAGTGCTGAGGTCTGCATTTTCCTCTACCTTGGCCAAACTGTGCACGCAAATTCTGAGTTCCAGCGTTTTCTCATTTTAATGATGTACCCTTGGGGGGAAATAGGTTATTTTTAAAAAAACGAAACCAGGTCAAGAAAACTTTTACATCAGCCATTATGCTGTACGAAAATTGTTAAACCATCCTTTTAGAAGCAACTGAAAGCATTACACAGCAAAGATTTTTAAAATGTTGCTTTGGGTTATACACTTTGCACAAATCACAACAGCAAGGCCAGCAGGAAAAGGGGCCATTTCTTTGCTGAATGATAGCATTTGCATATTAACAAGCAGCGCTTTGAGCAACAGGCAGTGTGCTGCTGACAATAGATCAGCAAAGATGGCAGCTTAAGGGTAAAGTAGGTAAACTTGTTCCCTATATACTCTGATTTAAAGCTTGGGAAAATTTCCCTTTTGGGACTACAGTTCCTCGATTCCTTCAATCGGTATGGCCAGTAACTTCTGTCCTGATTCTGCTGGATTTGGAGGGAAGGGAGTGAGAATGCAGAATGTTATATTGGGCTTAGAATGGGGCTTTCTAAAAGTCAGTGCTTTATCTTTATTCCTTTCTTAAAGCAAGCTTACAGCTAACCAGTAGCAAGTGAAAAAGCTTTAGCATGAGTTTTAAAAGTTAGAATTGAGCACCATGGACAGGACTTTGACAGACTGAGCTAAATATTACGGTGGTTTCACTACCCCACCAAAATAGAGGCCACCAGCTGTCAAAATCCTGGTCAGAATCATACCAACAATTCCCATTTCTATCTATGGCTGGGAAAGCTAGACAGCGAGGAAAACATGCAGGAAAAGAATCACCTCATTTGGAATATATTCCTGGACAGACAAAAACACAAATGGGTTTCTGTGAGTTTTCTGGGCTGTATGGCCATTATTCCAGAAGCATTCTCTCCTGCTGTTTCACTCACATCTATGGCAGGCAACCTCAGAGGTTGAGAGGTCTGTTGGAAACTAGGCGAGTGGGGTTTATATATCTGTGGAAAGTCCAGGGTGGGAGAAAGAACTCTTGGCTGTTAGAGGCAAGTCTGGATGTTGCAATTGGCAGCCTTCATTAGCATTAAATGGCCTCACAGTTTCAAAATCTGGTTGCTTCCTACCTGAGGATCCTTTGTCGTGAGGTGTTAGCTGGCCCTGTTTTATTTTTTTATTTCTAGTATTTCTACCCCGTTCCTTCTCAACTTCTGAGGGGGGACTCAGGACGGCTTACATTTGGCAGCAATTCAATGCCACTATAGATAACAAAGCAATATAATAACAATTAAACAATAAATAGAACATTCATTAAAAGCAATAAAACAGTAAAAACAGTTTCTGAGTGTTTCTCTTTATTCACTGTCCCGATTTTAGAGGTTTTTTTTAATACTGGTAGCCAGATTTTGTTCATTTTCATGGTTTCCTCCTTTCTGTTGAAATTGTCCACATGCTTGTGGATTTCAGTGGCTTCTCTGTGTACCCTGACATGGTGGTTGTTTGAGTGGTCCAGCATTTCTGTGTTCTCAAATAATATGCTGTGTCCAGGTTGGTTCATCAGGTGCTCTGCTTTGGATGACTTCTCTGATTGAATTAGTCTGCAGTGTCTTTCATATTCCTTGATTCGTGTTTGGGCAATGCTGCATTTGGTGGTCCCTATGTAGACTTGTCCACAGCTGCATGGTATAGGGTAGACTCCTGCAGAGGTGAGAGAATCCCTCTTGTCCTTTGCTAAACGTAGCATTTGTTGAATTTTCTTAGTGGGTCTTTAGATAGTTTATAGGTTGTGTTTCTTCATCAGCTTCCCTATGCAGTCAGTGAATGGGTCTCAGAGCAAATCAAGCATCGGTTCACAGCAAAGACCAAACGTCTAAATTGAGGCTATCATGTTTTGAACATAGGATATGACTGGCTCAATGGAAAATAAAATAAAGCAAAAAGTAGTAGGAAAAGCCAAGCATATGGGGATCAGTTCGGGGAGCTGGATTTGTTTAACTTGGAAAAAAGAGTGACAGCCATGTTTAAATATTTGAAAGGATGTCACATTGTGGAGGGGCGAGCTTGTTTTCTGCTGCTCTGGAGACGAGGAGCAATGGATTCAAATTTGAGGAAAAATATTCTAGCTAAACATTAGCAAAAACGTCCTGATGATAAGAGCTGCTCAGCAGCAGGATACACTACCATGGAATATGGTGGAGTCTCCTTCTCTGGAGGTTTTCAAGCAGAGGCTGGAAAGCCCACTCTCAGGGGTGCTTTGATTGTTCCTGCGTGGTAGAATGGGGTTGGAATGGATAACTCTTGCAGTCTCTTCCAACTCTATGATTCTATGAAAAGACTAGCCGTCCCCTGCCACACGTTGCTGTGGCCCAGTCTGGTGATCTGGGAAATAAGTAATGTGAAAGTGTTGGTTTCTAATATATGTAATTTCTTTATGCTAGTGGGTAAACAGTATTTCTTGTTGTTTCTTTGTCAGTGTTGATGTAACAATTGTCTGGTGTGCCTACTCTGGATCTTGCAACATATCATTGTCCTTCTTTAGGTCACCCTTTCAAATCTATGATACTATATCTGTCATATACATGTCTATCTATATCTATGGCTGGGTGGCTCCTTGTCAGGAGGGCTTTGATTATGTTTTCTTGCCCTAGTGAAGGGAGTTAAACTGGATGGCCTTAAGGGAGCATTTCTCAATTGGGGGTTGGGACCACTGGAGGGGGTTACAAGGGGGTGTCAGAAGGGTCACCAAAGACCACCAGAAAGCACAGTATTTTATTTTGGTCATGGGGGTCCTGTGTGGGAAGTTTGGCCCAATACTATCGTTGGTGGAGTTCAGAATGCTCTTTGATTGTAGGTGAACTATAAATCCCAGAAACTACAACTCCCAAATGTCAAGGTTTGTTTCCCCTAAACTCTATCTGTGTTCATATTTGGGCATATGGAGTATTCATGCCAAGTTTGGTCTAGATCCATCATTGTTTGAGTCCACAGTGCTCTCTGGATGTAGGTGAACTACAACTCCCAAACTCAAGGTCAATGAGCACCAAACCCTTCCAGTATTTTCTGTTGGTCATGGAAGTTCTGTGTGCCAAGTTTCAATTCCATCGTTGGTAGAATTCATAATGCTTTTTGATTGTAGGTGAACTATAAATCCCAGAAACTACAACTCCCAATTGACAGTCCTTGGGTTATGGTCAGTCCTTGGGTTAGTAGGTGTCTTACAGCCAAATTTGGTGGCAATTCATCCAGCAGATTTTGTTATGATGTCACTCAAAACAAACATATATGGACAACCACAATCAACATGAATTGATTCAATCAAGGAAGCCACAGCCCTGAGTTTTGTAGGCCCCGAACAGAGTTGTGGTTGACCAGGGCTCTTGGAATCTCTCTTTCATCGGATTGCCCGACTTCAAGGTACATTTACTGACAACTTGACACTAACTGTGGTGTACAAAACACTGAGTTTCAAATACAGCTACAGTCTCTGCAGCAGGAGAGTTCAGACCATGCCCTGGAACCATGGCCTAATAAGGATTTGGAAGAAAAGGGTGGGGGGAGCCTTTTCCTCTTAAGATCCATGATAATATGCCACTATTTTCTCCCTGGCTCTCATTATAGACATTGATTCTCTTGAGGTAGTTGTTTCTCTCCACTGGAACAGCTTTCCCTGCTAGATGATCTGTAATTGTAATTCTGACAGTGTAACCCCCACTCCCTGCGCTTCGCAGCATCAAGCTCTATCCCTGTGAATAATCCCCACAAAATCCAAAGTGATGAGGAGGCCTTCTTGGCGATGGAGGAGAAGGCGGGGGAGAATGTTATTAAAGATTAAAGTTCTCTGATTTCTCACTGTCTTCAGATCCCGTCAGTGGGAAAAGCATTTCGGTAATTACCTCACCTTAGGAAAGCCTGCCCTGCAAGCCTCAACTCCATGATTCATGTTCTCCTTTGACAGCAAGCTGGCCATCACATCCTCCCCACTACAAGAATTGGTTTACTGTCTTCAACACATGATATAAACCACAACTTCACCAGTTCTTGGAGGAAAGTGGCTCTCCAGTTTTGTCTGAGCTGGGTTAATTTCAGACGGGATGATTCATACTGGAGACCCGTGGAGCAGATCCATCCTGCTGGGTGCATGCTGTTGAACAGCCTGCCTGATGAAGTCCACCGATAAGACAACAAGCCAAGGTCAGCAAGCCAGCAATGTGTCTTATTTGGGAAGTGGGGTGCAGTTGCAGTTATTTTTGTTATTTTTGAGTAGGAGTTCAAGGGCAATCCACCTTGTCAAAGCCATGAGTTGCAGAAGCAGCTATCACAAGAAGAAGAAAAAGGAGGAAGAGACAGGTGAGGAATGAAAAAGAAACCAGAAGGGAAATAGGAATTCTGCCACTAAATTGGCAGGTGGCTCCTTACTGGAACCAGTCCTCTGACCATCTGTCTTTCCTCATAACAAAACACAGCTTATACAGATAAGAAAAGGTCTCTAGAAACCCTGTGTTTTTCCCCTTTACAAATGATGGAGTCAAAGTTATTTAAGGTTTTACTTTGGAGACCTACATGACTTTCTTCCCATCCCAAAGTATTCCCAAGGAATTCCTGGCAATTCCAAGTGCTTTTCATTCCCATTCCCTAGACAAGCTTAAATTAAACTAATATTCCTTGAAACAGGCATGTAGCCGGGGGGGGGGGCTCGGGGGGCTTCAGCCCCCCCCCCCCCCGAAATTCTCATGGTGGTTCGCGAAAAGGCCTTACTGGTGCATTATTTAAACTGTTATGTTTATTCATATCATGATCTGATCACCATACCCAATATATCCCATATGCATGGGGGTATTGGGTTTGCTAGGCTAGACCCTCTTTCACTCAGACTCAGCCCCCCCTGAAACTCGCCCCCCCCGAAACCCCCCCTGAAATTTTTTTAGCCCCCCCCCCCCCAAAACGAAATCCTGGCTACAGGCCTGCCTTGAAATGAATTGTACCTTCCTTTGACTATCTGCTTGCATAGTACTGGAACTAGGTAAAATCTTACCTAGTTCCGGTTTTGTGCAAAAAACATAGGAATTGTTTACAATTTTGGCAGCAGTCAGGCAAAGAAAAGAAGAAGGCTATCAATAAAAAATGGTCCTAATATTTATCTAAACATTACGAAGATCTTCCTAACTGTGAGAGCTGTTCAGCAGTGGAACTCTCTGCCCTGGAGTGTGGCGAAGGCTCCTTCTTTGGAGACTTTTAAACAGAGGGTGAATGGTCATCTGTCAGGGGTTCTTTGAATGTGTTTATCCAGCTTCTTGGTAGGGGGTGGGACTGGATGGCACACAAGGTCTCTTCCAACTCTATGACTCTATGACTCTTTAAAGTAATTCTGCTAAAACACTTCTAACACTTTGATAACTCCTAAATCTAATGTTCATTTGTGGGATTAACATAACTGAAAAACCACTGAATGAATTGACAGCAAATTTGGATACAATACACATATCAGGTCAACGAGTTAGCATCACTCATAAAAACACTGAAAAATACAGCAGAAGAGACTTAAAAAGCCAAAAAACGAAAAATACATTAAAACGCATCCACAAAACCACATATACTCTGTGTGTGTGTGTGTGTGTGTGTGTGTGTGTGTGCAAACACACATATATACACATATACACAAATATATACACACACATACACATATACACACACACAAAACACATATACATATACACAGACTGGGCCACAGCAACGCATGGCAGGGGATAGCTAGGAATAACATAAAGAAGTTCTGTGGAAATTGATAAAAGTCAGTTTCTGAAACATTGCCTGAGTCTAGATTTGGCACTTGATCAATAACGGGGAGAATACAAAAGGATACAGGGAAGAAGGGAGGGGGGATCCACAGTATTTCAGGAAAGAATTTGGATTCAAAACCATGAATATGTAAATAAAAATAAAATGAAGACCTGGAGATTCTTGATGCACCCAATGGCTATTTTCTGGATAAGACCAGAGTGTATGAAAGAGAAATACAGTTGGCCTTCCACATTTGCCTTCCCTTCTGCAGATCTGATTATTCACAAATTTAATTAATATGATCTCTCTAGTAATCCTGCACAACACAATGACCAGTGTCTGGCAGAATCTAACACAGAGCTGTACTGGAGGACCAAGATTTCTAAAGAGGTGTTACAGTAGAGTCTTCCTTATCCAACTTTGCTCATCCAACGTTATGTATTATTTATTTATTTATTTATTTATTTATTTATTTATTTATTTTGAGCACTTCTACCCCTCCCTTCTCAACCCCCTAGGGGGGACTTACAAAAGGCACAATTCGATGCCTAAAAGTTCACAAAATACAATATACAAAATACAATATAACAACAACAATTATAACTAGTTAAAACAATCAAGTTAATACAATAGCAGCAATAAAATCATCTTGTGGTCAACGTTCACCAATTCATAAATCCATAGTCCATTCAGCATTATCATAGTTCTTTCCTACTCTGGTCATCATTGTCCTTTATCCATCTGCCAGCTTACCCAAAGGCCTGGCCCCATATCCAGGTTTTTAACATCCTTCTGAAAGAGAGGAGGGATGTTGATGACCTAATTTCCCCGGGGAGTGAATTCCACAGGCGAGGGGCCACCACCGAGAAGGCCCTGTCTCTCGTCCCCACCAGTCTCGCTTGTGATAAAGGTGGGGCCGAGAGCAGGTCCTCCCCACAGGATCTTAAACTCCGAGGTGGGACGTAGAAAGAGATATGTTCAGACAGGTACGCTGGGCCGGAGCCGTATAGAGTTTTGTAGGTCAAAACCTGCACTTTGAATTATCCAACACAGTCTGCCTCCCAACCGGATCCAGAGCTGTTTCAATATATTGCAATGTTTTGGTGCTAAATTTATAAATATAGTAATTACTACAGAACATTACCGTGTACTGAACTACTTTTTTTCTGTCGATTTGTTGTAAAACATGATGTTTTGGTGCTTAATTTGTAAAATCATAGTGTAAATTGATGTTTAATAGGCTTTTCGTTAATTCCTCCTTATTGTCCAACATTTCGATCATTCTTCTGGTTCATTTATATTGGATAAGCAAGATTCTACTGTATGTCATTTAAAAAAAAATAGTGGTTTTTCATTCATGAGTTTTTCACTTTAACAGGGATCCTGAGCCCCTAAAAGATAAAGGTAAAGGTTTCCTCTGACATTAAATATAGTTGTATCTGACTCTGGGGGGTGGTACTCAATCTCCATTTCGAAGCCAAAGAGCTGACATTGTCCATAGACACCTCCAAGGTCATGTGGCCAGCATGACTGCATGGAGCACCGTTACCTTCCTGCAGAAGTGGTACCTTTTTTTGCATGTTTTCCAACAGCTAGGTTAGCAGAAGTTGGGTTTAACAGCTGGAGCTCACCCCACTCTCTGGATTCGAACCACCAACATTTTGGTCAGCAAGTTCTGCAGCTCAGCAGTTTAACCCATTGTGCAACCGGGGGGGGGCATTCTGAGCCCCTAAACCCATTGAATGTGGAGAGTTGACTGTAGTCAGAGTGTCTATAAAGAAAGACTAATGAAAACAGCATTCTGGCACTTTTCATGGCAATATTTTTAAAACTATTAGGATAAGGATCAGAGAGAAACAATTAGTCAACTGAAGTTTTGCAGAAAAATGTTTGACCCCATATTTGAAGAACCAATATACATGGTTGCACTTATGTATAGTTTCAGTGATGCACTTAGGCCACCCTACACGGGCAGTGCCCACTTATTGGTACATCCATCATTTGCCTCATTTAAAATAATAAGGCTTATTATGATCTGTGGTTTCATGCAAAGTCCAGGAGTGTATCCCCTGCAGATATGTGGGTCATACTATAGTTCAGTAGTTCAAGGAGAAATAGTTTAGCAATTCCACCAGCTATATTTCTCAGAAGCATTTCTCTTTTTCTTCAGTACATTTATTTGGATGCAAATTTCACTGAATTCATTAAGTCACACTTGTAATTGGGCATATCAAGAAATTACACTATTAAACTCTGATTCATTGGGTTTTTAAAAAACTGATGCATGAGATACCTTTTAAATCTTTAGATTTGCTTTCAAATATGACATCCGTGATTTTATTTTGCTACTGGGTATTTATAAGGCATGCTTATAAACAAAGGGGAAAAAACCAAGTATCAAAAAATTCAGTGTTTCCCTGATAGTTCAGGCATAAAAATATGTTTGTATTGAATGGCATAGTGCTTTTATATTTTAACAACTGTGGTGCCATTATATTTCTTTCTTTGGTAGAGCATTTAATGGTGCCAGGGGATCAATTTGAGCACTTTGTAAAAGTGCTTGCCTCCCTGTAGATATTCAGCTGCAGTCCACCACAATGAGAGCTCTAGTGCATTAAGAAGAAGGTAACCTTCTATGGTGATAAACGTTCATTCAAAAACCATCATGGGAATTGTTGTTTTGAAATCAAGCTATTTTAAGGGGTCATGGATAGTGAGATCCGAACCATGGATAGCGGAACCTCAGAGTGCGGATACCAAGTCATGTTAAGCGGGTAGCCTGTACCGGCAGTAGGCCACCAGTGGATCCATTCCTGGCGAGACCAAGAAGCTATAAACCCAGTATTCCCCAATCAAGAGATCTCACCAGATGAAGAAGAAAGGCACTGAGGCTACATATGATGAGACATATGGGCAGATCTCAAACTTGTGCACTGACCCCCTATCCTCGCATAATATACTTAATGCCTTCAGTGCTATGAATCCAGCTGTCTATGCAACACCTACATTATTAAATCAGTTAATGACTTCATTTTGGAGTTAAATTGACACTTGAGAACCATTGTATAATAAGACTTAGGAGCTCCAAGTCTTATTATATATCGGTTTCAAAAGCATGTTGGTACAATGTTTAGAAAGTTAGATTAAATGAGGAGAGATCCAGATTTTTGTCCCCCTTGAGCCATAACATTTACTTGGTGTGTTTGAACTTTGAATACCTTTCAGGATGACCTTACTTCATAGGGTGACTGTGGAGACAGAGTGTGGAAGAAGAAAGCCATACATGCCATCTTAAATTATATTTCTACAGAAGGCCCCCTACTTCTTCCTTAGTACAGTACCTTACTCCAAAGCGAAGAGCATTCATTCCTCCAAATTTTAGTGAACGAAAACCTTACTGTAAAAGAACGGTGAGGCGAGTGAATATGCTGTCACAGCAAGGGGCTATCTCTGTGTGCCTGCGGGGTGGGAAGGGAAGAGATTAGTCAACTCGAAATCTTTTTGACAGATTTGCCATTGAGAAGTCTGACAATGACTTTTATGGAAGGAGCAAAATGACACCAAAATGCAAGCATTGTGGGCTGGCAACATAAGCCATCTTCTCTGGGGGCTGCTGCATTATTCATAGGCTGATGCACAGGTCTTGCCAGTGTTTATATGAGCAAATGTTTTGCCCATCTGTAGCTGCATATGCTTCTTTTTTAAAAGCAGAATGACAAGTTTGTATTTAAAAAATGAAGTTGTTTAAGGAAGAAGAGAGCGAAGAGAATCTAGTCGTATAGCCAGAAAATGGAGAGCAGAAGCCTTAAGTCAACAATCCAGGTTTCCAGTAAGTGCCTCTTACTTGACCGGGCTGGCAACCAGTACATGGATTTCCAAAAAGAGTAAAGGAGAGGTTTATCTTCATGCCACATGGCATTGTTTGTGCTGGACTATAGAGACACCCTCCCATCTCCAATCTTGCTTTGGCCAAATCTAGCTGGCACAAAGATTTGCAAATATTTTCATACCCCTGACCTATGACTATTTTTTTTTTGTATCAAGAGCGATTCGAGAAATTGCAAGTTGCTTCTGGTGTGAGATAATTGACCATCTGCAAGGACCTTGCTCAGGGGATGTCCAGATGTTTTGATGTTTTATCATTCTTGTGGGAGGCTTCACACACATGAGGAGCTGAAGCTGATAGAGGGAGCTCATCCACGCCTTCCTGGGTTTCGAACCTCCGACCTGTCGGTCTTCAGTCCTGCCAGCACAAGGGTTTAACCCATTGCATCACTGGGGGCGCCATATGACTAAATAAAGAACTATGACTGCAATCCAACATGTCCCCAATGTAGCATGAACACCTGTTTGCAGAAATGCAGTACACAAGGACAGCACACAATCCTCATAGAGAATAGCAACATCATGCAACATGTTTATGACTAGGTGACATTGCACAGTGCACAAAGACAACACAACTGCAGTTCACAAGATGGCACATGCAAGTGCAATGCACAATGCGCAGCTGCAACACAGAATGCACAATGTGAAATAGCTCTGCTACTGTCATTATTAGCACAACACATCTGTTGCCAATATCGAGTTTTTGTCCCTGTATGGGTAACATGACTTGATGCTTGTCTACACTAGCAAAAAAAGAAGGACTCATTCTGAATGGAAAGCTGACTATCTTCATGAAGCACAGTGACTTCTGGCGACTATGCCATTTTTATTTTATTTTATTTGCCCTACTTTCAGCAAAGTCAGGGGATGCAGGAGTTTGTTGAAAACTCTGGAGTATCCTGTGGCTTTGGGACAATCTGAACAGCTGGATCAAGTTGGATTGAGCCCAATCTGCTTACGAAACTGGATATGGACACCATCAACCTTTCCCTGCGCTCATCAGCTGTGTTGCTGCTGAAGCTGCTTCTAGCCAGTTATGAAGTTCATGGTAACGCTGGCTATGTGGGCTGCTGACATCAGATCAGGGTGCCTGTGTGAGCACTGAGCAGCATAAAGGAGACAATTTCCTCTCTTTCATCCTGATTAAGCAGCCATCCTGTTATGACATTGGCAGAAGTGGCACACAACCAAGCAATGTCCCCTCCTTTTTCCTATCTGCACGGGTCTTCTGCCGGTGCCAGAATAGGGTGCCTGCATGATCAGAAGGAAGGATAGATCCCTTTCCCTCCTTTGTGATAGTTATGTGGGTGCCTCATTCTCTTGTCAGCAGAAGCACACAGTGTCCAGGAGCTCCATAATCGGCTAGGGATGGCAGTGACATGGAGGTGGTGAGATGCACCCCATTCTAGCAGAGCTAACACACATCCTGGCAATTTGAACTATGACTCCAGAGGTAATTTAAACTGGGCTAAACGCTTTGGTATAGATAAGCTCTTAGTTTAGCCCACTTCCCTTTCTTGCTCTTTCTCCCTCCCTCCCTTATTATTATCATTGTTGTTGTTGTTTATTTATACCCCGTGGCTTATATTAGAAGTATGATCACATAATTTAAAATATACAAATATGCAAACATTAAACAGAATTCAACATAACAGTATTTGTTTGTTTATTTCTCCTTTCTTGCTATCTCCCCTCCTTCAGAGCTCAAGATGGATCAGAAGGGAAAGTAAACACTTCAAATGTATTAAAACTGGGTGAAACTGTGCAGACTTTTTGCCTGTGCGTTCTTCCTGATCATTTTCTCAAGTGTCAGGAAATCCATTCATGGGATGGGAAGAGGAGGAGGAGGAGGATGACAACAACAACAACAGTTTGGCATTCTGTATTGTAATTATGGAGCCATATATTTCTGTATGTAGCAGCATTATGTAGTGACAATTGTAAATGTCCTCCCAAACTATCTTAACAGCCAGGAGTCAATCAAAGCACAAGGAGAAGGATGTTTCAAGGAATTGAGACAGAAGTCCTGCTTCTAATCGTCAGTGTCTTGCTTGCTGATGAGAGGCAGCTGGAAACATCATCTGCCTTGCACCCTGTGTGCATTTGGGAGTTGGCTGTCAGACCAGGAGATGCTATTTAGCTATTCATCCTACTGAACAGCTGATGTAAGATATTATGATGCTGATAAAGCTAATACTGATAATGATCATATCATCTAAATTTCCATCATGCTTTTTTCTGAAGATTGGATTTCAAATGAGACAAATATTTATTGTTGAAGGCTTTCATGGCTGGAATCACTGGGTTGTTGTAGGTTTTCGGGCTATGACGGCGCAACTGGCACCACCTGTATGTAAAACTTTAAGTTGCAAAGGTTTGAACTGTTGTAACATGTCCAGACTTGCCTGTTTACCTTGTAAATGTATAGTTGAATTGATTGGTTATCTAAAGCTGTCAATCAATGTTGTTTTACATCAATTGGCTTGCTCCCTAGGGAGAAGAACAATACTTTCTTTTTCATTCTTTCCACCAAAAGCTCAACAGATGGACGTACGAAAGGCTTGGCTCAAAGCCCTTGGTCAAGTCATTTCTTACCACCAATTCTTAAGTTTATACCCTTAAGATTCATACTTCATGCCCAGCTCATCTGAACGACGTTGAAGAATCTTAAGCGCCTTCAAATCAATCCTTTGGCATCAAGAGGAAGACTTTGTGTCTTCAATATAGGCAATTGGACTGGGTTTGTGAGTGTTTTGACCTCATAGCCATTGAGAAAGAGGGAACTTGGAAGCCACTCAGCTGGAAAACTCCTTGGACCCAAGACAACCAAAGACTGTAATGTATATTTTCTTTACCCTTTTTGGAACATCAAGTTTAATGCTTCAGAAAGATAACTCCTTGTAAACAATAAAGCCTATTTCGAGTTATCTATAGTGTCTTGTTGATCCTCAAGAGTTCTAGTTCTCTAAAGGAAGGCAAGAAGCAATCCCATGGTAAAAAGTTGCCACGTCCTTGTTTTTTCACTAAGAACTATAGATCCCCAGGCAGCGGCAGCACACGGGCTATATGGCCATGTTCTAGAAACATTCTCTCCTGATGTTTCGCCTGCATCTATGGCAAGCATCTGTAAGGTCTTCACAACCTCTGAGGATGCTTGCCATAGATGCAGGCAAAACATCAGGAAAGAATGCTTCTAGAACAAGGCCATATAGCCCAAAAAACCTACAACAACCCAGAGACAAATATTATTTCTAGTGCTACAGCCAAGTATTCAAATTCTCCTCAAATACGATTTCCCCTTCATTTGTTGACCACAATTACTGTAACTTAATTGTGGCAAACAATAATATTTGCTCATCTAATGTCTCTGCTTACTGAAACCTACCCCATTCCACAAGTGCCAGTAACAATAATTTAGACCGTTATTAATCAAATGTGATTCATCACTTTTCATAGAATTTGGAGACTGATAAATAAGACTTCTAGTATTCCATGTTTAGTTTCTAGGAAATGCGTTTGTAACCACAACTTTTGTTCCCATTTTAATTTCCATGTTCCAGGATTTCATTTAAGAAAGCTAAATGAAGGGGATTCGAAGAAGTTCCAGTTCCAGGAAACCGGACAGAACCTTATGTACCCTATGGTAATGAGCTTTTCTCCAGGCTTTCAATGGCCTTTGGCCAAGTCTTTTATTTAGCTAAAAATTCTATAAGAGCACCGTACTGGCATAAACCTTGCTGATGCTTGTAATGGGACAGTGTTTTTTTAACAGCATACAGTGCAATTAGTGTGACTTTTTGCATTTAGGATCATCCCAAGGGAAGCATATTTCACAAAACGCGAGAGACAATATTGATTTCTCCAAGCCCCTTGCATTTTCGAAGCACTTGGCCTCCGCCGTGATCAATCCATGAGAAATGACAGAGATCAACATTTGTGTACATTCTCCATAAACACATCAGCCTTCAGTAAAACAAATCCAATAAGGAACACCTCTGAAATAGATCAAATATGAGGGGCGCCTGATAGCTTATGCCTCAAGCCTTCAGTTTATCTTAATACAATTCCATTGATTTACCTGCACTAATGCACTTTATGGGAAATAATGAAACCTGAGGGGATGGGGAGCAATGGTGAGACTGCACCTCTTCCTTGGTTTAGCCTTTTTATTTAATTGGATTTTTCTGGTTATGCTAATATCTCTACAAAAGATTAGAAACTGCCCCAAAGCAGTGTTACCAAGTCTTTTGAATTTACTATATGACTAATAGCCATCTCAGTCCTTCACAGAAGGTGAACATCACAAAGCAGCTCACATCTCCTGTTACATGGATGGAGAACCTGTTGGACTCCAACTCCCATCAGCCCAAAACAGCATGACCAGTGGCCAGGATTCCTGGGAGTTGTCGTTCATGAACATCCCCGGTACTCTACTGTGACAATATTGTATGTCTATACACATGACATGAGAGGAAGTGTGGTTCTGTGATTTGAGCATTGGCGCATTGACTCTGGAGAACAAGGCTAAAATCCCTAATTGGCCATGAAAATCTACTGGGTGACCTTGAACAAGTCACACTCTCCCAGTTTCAAAGGAAGGCACATGCAAACCGACTCAGAATAAATCTTGACAACAAAACCCTGTAATACGATTGCCATAATTTGGAAACAACTTGAAAGCATACAGCTATAGCAAACTTCCTGACATACAATATTTTCACAGGTAATTTTCATTATGCTTACCTACTTGTCATATCCTTATTTTCAAGTTGGAGAATAGTTCACCACCAATCCACAGCACCGCTTTCAGAACCACTGTTGTGGTGATAGTAATAGTGTGCCTTCAAATCGTTTCTGATTTATGGCGATCCTAAGGTGAACCTAGGCCTCTTCTACACTGCCATGTAAAATCCATCTTATCTGCCTTGAACTGGATTATCAAACAGTGTAGACTCATATAATCCAGTTCAATCAGATAATGTGGATTATCATCTTGGATAATCTGGATTATATGGCAGTGTAGAAGGGGCCTGAGAATGATCTCTGTCATGACCTCTCCAATAATATCTATGGGCCCTTCCACACAGCCATATAACCCAGAATATCAAGGCAGATAATCCATAATATCAGTTTTGAACTGAGTTATCTGAGGCCACACTGCCATATAATCCAGTTCAATGTGGATTTTATACAGCTGTTTGGAAGGAACCTATGAAAGTGTTGAACAGAGGGAAATTCCTCCTCTAAGGATGGTAAAATTCATCATAGATGGGATCTACACCGCCATATAATCCAGATTATCAAATCAGATAATTCAAATTATTTGCTTTGAGCTGGATTATACGAGTCTACACTGTTATATAATCCAATTCACAGCAGATAATCTGGCTTTTATATGGCAGTGTAGATGGGGCCCTACAGGAAGGCAATGGTTTTTCAGACAGTCTGCACTAAAATAGTCTTGAATTATAAGGAACATCTGATTTGTAAGGAATATCTTTAGTTTTGTCAGTTTATTAACAACAGGACAACAACATTAAAACAATGAACACAAATCAGCCATTAACATTAGTAACACAGAGAAAATGATTTTGTCTACTCTAGCTCCCCATAATGTCACACAAGTGTGAAAAAGACAAGAAAAGTACCGAGAAAGGGAAACTGAGGCTAGGAATTGTGATGATCTGATGCTGTAAACAGCCGTACACAAAAATCTCCTTACATGATTTTTACACTTAATTCGAGTGTAAATGTGTGAACACCTCGTCTTAAAAACTTTATTGATCAGCCTAATATTTCACAATCCATATTTTCCCAGTTTTTCCAGTGTGGGGGAAAATTTATAGTACTTGGCAGTCAAATAATTTATGTTATGTATTCATGGAAATATGAAAAATGTAACAACACTTTGCAATATATTGATAGTCATCAACATGTACTATCTAAATAGGCAGCTGTGTGCATTCTGAAAGTCTGACACTTTCCAGTTAAATGGAAACTATGGATTCGATGGCGTCAAAGACCTGCCATTTGCAAAGTACATTTCAAGGAGTTCAGCCTGTCATTGAACATCACAGAGTTTTCTAAACTTATCGGACAGGCATGTAGGTAACTTTAAAAAAAAACCTGCTATCGACCTTCAAAGACCATTGTGAGAAGAAATCCAAGCTTAACCTCCCTTAGCGTGTTCCACCAGATGTTTTAGACTACTTTTACCATTCTGGGGTTGCAATTAGCCACCTGGATTAGCATTTAATGACCTTGCAGCTTCAAAGCCTGGCTGTTTTTTGCCTGGGGAATCCTTTGTTGGGAGATGTTAGCTGACCCTGATTATTTCATTCCACAGATATATAAACCTCACTTGCTTAGTTTCCAATAGACCTCACAGTCTCTGGGGATGCCTGCCATAGATGTGGGTGAAACGTCAGGAATGAATTCCCATCAGCACCAGCAAGCATGGCAGTAGTTGTTGGAATGGTAGTTGTAGTCCAAAATATTGGAAAGCACCAATTCAGGAAACTTGCTTTAGCTATATGTCTCAAAAGAAAACTCTACAAGACCCGTCCTGTGGTCACTAGTGCAAGTAATACTTGTATTCCATTGAATTCCAATTTCCTTGCTAATGTTGGAGGGCTTTGATAGCACAACTCAATTTTGGCTGTCAAATGTCTATTTTTCCCCTGGAATAGTTCGTATAGCAGGAGTCCTTTGGCTGTCAGGGACAGAGCATATGAGCCTGGTGTAAATCTAAACAAAGGGAGGGAGTAAAGTGCTTTGGGGGACTCTCCATGATTAAATGCCCCCTCTAAAATGCAAGCTATTATTACAGTACAATCTCAAATGCTTCTCTTGGCAATTTCTTCCTTGGCTGCTTCTCCAGATTTGTATGCATGGAGTGGCTGGGTGCCTTCAGGAAATCTGGGCTCCAAAGTTAGAGACAACAATTTTCTGGCTTATTATAATTTTGATGCATAAATCGCTTTGAAGTACAACAACAATTATAAAAAAATAATGAGAACATTAGTCTCTGGGGTTGTTCCAATACCAGCTGATCCTCACAGCATTCGTAGGTGAGAACTTCATTAATTTCCCAGGGAACGGTGGTTGTGTGCAATTTTTTTTGTTATGAAAATCCCTTTTAAGGTTTTCAAGCATGACACAAAAGTTGAATATAAATATCAACCACTTAAAAACATTCAGGCTACATTGTAGTAAGTGATTTGCTCTTCTCCACACTCGCTTGTCGTGAACTCCACTTTGTAGCCCCATTTCTTAAGATTGGCTCTGCATCTCGTGGTGCCAGAGCGCAGCCTGTTCAGCACCTTCCAAGTCACCCAGCCTTCTGTGTGCCCAGGAGGGGTTTTCTCATCCGGTGTCAACCACTGATTGAGGTTCTGGGTTTTCACCTGCCACTTTTGGACTCTCGCTTGCTGAGGTGTTCCTGTGGGTATCTCTGTAGATCTTAGGAGGGATTGGCAGCCACCTCTTCACAAAAGTCAACATTGAAACTGAAATACAACACTGCCTGAGCTCTGCGAGTGCAGCAGAGAGCATTTGAGGACCGGGACATCCGTAGGAAGACCAAGGTGCTTGTTTATAAAGCTACTGTCCTCCCAACCCTGCTATATGCCTGTGAGATGTGGACTGTCTACAGACGTCACATGCAACTCCTGGAACGATTTCATCAGCGCTGCCTCCCGAAAATCCTGCAAATTTCTTGGGTAGACAAGAGGACAAATGTCAGTGTGCTGGAAGAAGCAAAGACCACCAGCATTGAAGCAATGGTCCTCTGTCATCAACTCCACTGGACCAGCCACGTTGTCCGGATGCCCGACCACCATCCCCCAAAGCAGTTGCTCTACTCCGAACTCAAGAATGAAGAACAGAAAGTTGGTGGGCAGGAAAAGAGATTTAAAGATGGGCTCAAAGTCAGTCTTAAAAACTCTGGCATAGACACTGAGAACTGGGAAGCCCTGGCCCTTGAGTGCTCCAACTGGAGGTCAGCTGTGACCAGCAGTGCTGTAGGATTTGAAGAGGCACGAATGGAGGGCGAAAGACAGAAATGTGCCAAGAGGAAGGCACGTCAAGCCAACCCCAACCGGGACTGCCTTCCACTTGGAAACCAATGCCCTCACTGTGGGAGATGATTCAGGTCAAGAATAGGGCTCCAGAGATACCTACAGACCCACCAGTACACTGATCCTGGAAGACTATCCTACTCAGACAACGAGGGATCTTTAGGAACTATTTCTTGATTTAAGACATTGGCTTGCTGGCTAATATCTGAACAGAAGATGGGCCAGAGATGCTTTAAATCAACTTAGGGCGCACCAACACTATAGAAGAAATGCAATTTGACACCATTTTAACTGCCATGGCTCTGTGCTATTGAATTATGGGAGTCTTCACTACTGCTGGTGCCTCACCACACTACAGATCCCAGCGTGGTAAGACACCTAGATGAGACAAAGCAAGCATAACAAGTGCAAGGTCACCCACTGAGTTGAACAGGTTAGCAAGGACTGGATCTTCCTTATTCTAATCCAGAATCCTAGGCACTACATCATCTTGGCTCTTATTCATAAAGATAGAGATACAGATAGCCTTTCTTGTCATGTCATCCATATAGGGCAGATTATATCGAATGGATTGCATCATCGCTTCCTGCAAACATTATGAAGGGCAGCCAAGTGACAAGGAAGTCATCCAAATAAGTCTCTTCCCTGTTGGGCTTTCATTTAGTGTGACATTGTGTGCATGATGAGTAAGTCCAAGATTTTCTCCAAAAACGTTTTAATGGATGGCAGCTTTTTTTGCTCCCCATTTAGCTGCCACCTGTCAGCTGTATATCCAGTCATTCTCTCTGCACACTGCGGTGCTCTTGCCCAGAATTGTCAGGCTCTTCACCAAGACAGCAAAGGACAAATAAATGTTCCCTTTATCCTGGGAGCTCCTTTTTATCATCGTATTGCTTCCATTTCCTCTCTGAAAAATGAAACTGACCAGACATAAGCTACTGTCTTCTAATTGTCTTGAAGGTTATCTATGTAATGCACATCATGTGAAGTTAAATCTTCATGTCTGTCTTCATTGTAGTCAATATCGGGCAAATGCCTCCTGCCCAAACTGACATTTTATATCAAGAGGATCTGAAGAACTGAGGCAGGCAGTCTAGAGATGAAGTTTTAAGGCTTACTGACCAATTTGAATTAACATATGATTTGATAGTCACTTCCAAATTCTTAAATAATTCTAAAGTAAAATTGCTAATCTCCCAACAAGAACGTAGTACTTTTGCCAGATCCAGAGATCCGGGAAATATAGGATGGCGAACTTGATATATGTTCAACATAAACACTGCTACATCAGGTTCTTCTCTATTTATCTATAATATTGAAGCAGTGGCGCAGTGGGTTAAACCCCTGTGCCGGCAGGACTGAAGACCGACAGCTCGCAGGATCGAATCCAGGGAGAGGCGGATGAGCTCCCTCTATCAGCTCTCCAGCTTCTCATGCGGGGACATGAGAGAAGCCTCCCACAAGGATGATAAAAACATCAAGTCATCCAGGCGTCCCCTGGACAACGTCCTTGCAGATGGCCAATTCTCTCACACCAGAAGCAACTTGCAGTTTCTCAAGTCGATCCTGACACGACAAAAAAAACCCTCAGATGTTGGGTCTTGTGTTGCATTCTGAGTAATCTGAGACAGTGCCACACTTCAGAGTGTTCTCCTATTCTAAAGCACCACTGCCTGGGAAATGCTTCTGTGGGTAATGAGACATGAGTGAATAAAAGGGCTGGGCTAGCACAGTGGTTTAAACTGCCTGTTATAGAAGATCCTGCTGACCAGAAGGTTGGCAGTTCAACCCTGGGCCAGGGTGAGCTCCCGTTATCGTCCCAGCTTCTGCTCACCTAGCAGTTCGAAAACAATAATGTAAGTAGATAAAAAGGTACCACTTTAGCGGGGAAGTAAAAAGTGCCCTGAAAAACATGCTGGCAAAAATACAGCCAGGAAAGGAGTCCATGGACAACAGGCTCCTCAGTGTGGAAAATGAAACAACAGCACCTTCTCATGGCCGAGTCGAGCACAGCCGGATGCAAGAGATGAAAAAAGGGAAGCCTTGCTTCTGTTCATGTACTGTCTGTCTCTGTCAATTGTATAACAGTATTGAATGTTTGGACTGCGAGAAGATCCAACCAGTCCATCCTCCAGGAAATAAAGTCCGACTGCTCACTGGAGGGAAGGATACTAGAGACAAAGTTGAAGTACTTTGGCCACATCATGAGGAGACAGGAAAGCCTAGAGAAGACAATGATCCTGGGGAAAGTAGAAGGAAAAAGGAAGAGGGGCCGACCAAGGGCAAGATGGATGGATGGCATCCTTGAAGTGACTGGACTGACCTTGAAGGAACTGGGGGTGGTGATGGCCGACAGGGAGCTCTGGCGTGGGCTGGTCCATGATGTCAGGAAGAGTCGGAGGCGACTGAACGAATGAACAACAAAATTGAATGCTTGCCATATATGTACCTGTAGCCCACTCTGAGTCCCCGGAATATAAATAAAGTATTAAAAAAATGAGAAAACAGGACTGTGGGGCAGTTAATGATGGTGCAAGGGTTACAGAACATATGAGCACTATGTAAAACAGCCTGCTGATGAAAAGGTAGAAGCAGGAATGAAAGAGTATCCTTCAGATCTTCAGCAAGGTCCACATGCTGCTGACCCTTGATGCCAGGTCTGGGCAGTAGCCTAGGGATGAGGGATAGTCTGCATGGCATGAGCAGCTTTCTCTTCTAACAACCCAGGTTGACTGACATCTGCTACTGATTCCCCAAAATCTTCGTTTGTAGCAATTATCTCATTCAGCATAGTAGTAATGCTAGCTCTGCTGTTTTGGAATGTCTTCATTTCATGATTCTGCTTTCCTTTCTGCTCTGGCTGAGGTAGCAGTTGGTGAAAAGAGAGGGTACAGTCTGATATTATTATTAGTAGCATTACTAGTATTATTCTTAGTATTATTTCACTTTTTGCCAAAGTTGGGGCTCAAAGTGGGTACCAATTTAAGAATACAATTAAAACAGTACAAAAAGTGAATATTAAAACAAAATTAAACTACTGTGTATACTTGTGTATAAGTTGACCTCATGTATAGTTCAGAGGGCAGATTTTGGGACCAATATTATGTATTTTGATATAACCTGTGTATGAATTGAGGGTCACCTCATGGAGAAGAGAAAGCACAGATGCACCACTTCTTTGATCTCTTCACACCTCAGGGGCCAGGCACTCTTGGCTGCCACGGACATTTTCCAACATTTCTAAGCATTCAAAAAGGCCAGAAGCAGGACCATAATGGAGAGAGTACAGAAAGTCAGAGTTTATTTTTGGTTCTCCTGGGACTGATTAAGCCAGTGGCTCTCAACCTTCAACTCCCAGAAATTCTAACATCTGGTAAACTGGCTGGGATTTTTGAGAGTTGGAAACAAAAACACCTGGAGACTCACAGGTTGAGAACCACTGGATTAAGCTCTTGCCTTTTTGCCACTCTTCTCAAAGAAGGCAATGGTTCCCATCCACATGTGTGTGTGCTCTGTTCATTTTGAGTGACATCATAACTCAAAATCCACTGATTGAATTGCCACCAAATTTGGCCATAGGACAAATTAGGCCATAGGCCATACTAACCCGAGGAGTGGCCATTACTCAAAAAATTGATTTTGTCATTTGGAGTTGTAATTGCTGGGATTTATAGTTAACCTACAATCAGAGAGCATTCTAAACTCCACCAACAATGGAATATTGAACCAAACTTGGCACACAGGACTCCCATGGCCAACAGAAAACACTAGAAGGGTTTGGTGGGCATTGACCTTGAGTTTCGGAGTTGTAGTTCACCTACATCCAGAGAGCACTGTGGACTCAAACAATGAAGGATTTAGACCAAACTTGGCATGAATATGGTATATGCCCAAATAGACCTTGACATTTGGGAGAAATAGACCTTGACATTTGGGAGTTGTAGTTGCTGGAATTTATAGTTCACCTGCAATCAAAGAGCATTCTGAACCCCACCAACGATAGAATTGGGCCAAATTTCCCACACAGAACCTCCATGACCAACAGAAAATACTGTGCTTTTTGGTGGTCTTTGGTGACCCTTTTGACACCCCTTTGCGACCCCTCAGAGGTCCCAACCCCCACGTTGAGAAATGCTGCCTTAAGGCCATCCAACCCAACTCCCTTCAGCAGGGCAAGAAAAAACAATCAAAGCCCTCCTGACAAAGAGCCATCCAGCCATAGATATATATGATTCACACACACACACACACATATGTATATGACAGATATAGTATCATAGATTTGAAAGGGACCCCTAAAGAAGGAGAATTATATGTTGCATGTAGGCAAACCAGACAATTTCTACAACAACACTGACAAAGAAGCAATAAGAAATACTGTTTACCCACAGGCATAAAGAAATTACATATATTAAAAACCAACACTTTCTCATTACTTTATTTTCCAGATCACCAGACTGGGCCAGAGCGACGCGTGGCAGGGGACAGCTAGTATATGTGTGTGTGTGTGTATGTGTGTGTGTGTGTGTGTGTAAGAGAGAGGGAAGGAGGGAGGGAGGGAGAGAAGATACAATGATCACATTGACCCAAGGATAAATCAAACCCTTGGGACAGTGGAGTTGATATTCTTACTAAAATTTCTAGACTTATACATGAGTGTTGTTGCAGTTTTTGGAACAATACAGTTAAATAAATAAATAAATAAATAAATAAGTTGTTTAAGGCAGTTACTTCTGTAAGCACTGTAACAGGAGATACTGCACTTTCCAGAAGAGGAAAGAGTGTTTGATGACAGGGATGCCACTTGGGAAGCAAAACGCAGAGCCTGACAAACAATGAGCTACAGGACTCATAACAACCAATACGCCTATATATACCCTGAAACATTGTCTGTTATGGAAATGATTCCAACATCCAAATGGAAGTGGAGCAGCCTGATGTTTTATGAATTGGGGCGGAGTTGCCTGCAAATCCATTGGAAGTGGCCTCAGAGAGAAACTGTTTAAATGCATTACCCAATAATGGTGAAAAGAGCCCACCAGGCCCTGTATATCATCGTCACTAACACAAATCTAATGGCATGACAATCACCTGAAGCACTGCAATGAAGGTGTTGTCCATCATTTCACGCAGGAGTTGTCACTGTGAGTAATATAGACAGAGCTCTCAGCAGGCGGCCAAGAGGTTGTCATGCCCTGAAACCAGACTGAGGAGGAGTTGCTTTAACTAACATTGTTTTCCCCTGAGAGTTGATAAAAAAGATGTTTTCTTCCCTTCAATATCTAGTCAAGACTGGTACAAGGACAGCAAAAGGATGTGACAGGTTTTTTTAAAAAATCTTTCAAATATGTGGGAGGCCCCGCCCCAACCTAGATATAGTGCAGACACTGCAAAGAAATAAAAATGTCACTTTTCATATCTTTTGGGGAGATAGGCTCCTGGTGGAATGATAAGCAAAAATTCCCTGCAAAGACTGTGGGACAGCCATTTGAAATGATAATCTTTCAGGAAAGAGTGTCTCTGGATCTCAGGCTGGATCCATGCTAGGAAAATAATTCAGCTCCAGTGGACAGTATTCTGACTTGGCCACAGTGGTCCACGCTCTGGTTACATCTCGAATAGACTACTGCAACGCACTCTACATGGAGTTGCCTCTGAAGACTGCCCGGAAGCTTCAACTAGTCCAACATTCAGCAGCCAAGTTGCTCACCGGGGCTGGGTACAGGGAGTGCACAACGCCCTTGTTACGCCAGCTCCACAGGCTGCCTTGTTACGCCAGCTCCACTGGCTGCCTTCCAAGCGCAATTCAAAGCCCTGAACAGTTCTGGCACAGTTTACTTGTCCAAACGTATCTCCTGCTACAATCCACCTAGGGCCCTAAGATTATCTGGGGAGACCCTGCTCGTTGTTCTCCCATTGTCGCAATCGCATCTGGTGGGGACAAGGGACAGGGCCTTTTCTGTGGTGGCCCCTTGGCTATGGAACTCCCTCCCAAGTGAAATTAGATCTGCTGCATCCCTCTTGACCTTCCGGAAACAAGTGAAATCCTGACTATGGGATCAGGCTTTTGTAGATTAGGTTGACTTGCTGACGTGACAACTTTTATAGAACTGACTGACTGCCCCTTGGATGATTATTCAAACTGGTGACTGCTGACTGCTTGATTGTTTTTATACTGTTTTATACTGTTTTACACTGTTTATTGTTATACTGCTGTTAAATTGTATATTTATGTTTCTGGTATGGGCACTATGGGTGCCCATTTGTTAGCCATCCTGAGTTCCTCTGCGGAGGTTGAAATAGGACGGGATATTATTATTATTATTATTATTATTATTATTATTATTATTATTATAAATATGACAGTTTACCCCTCCCTGTTGTTGCTCTTACACTAGTGGTCAGATGAAAGAAAATAAATTAAGGCATGCCAGTAATTGTAATGAGAAATTCAAGTGATGTTCTTCCTGTTCCAAAATTATTTTGTATCAAGAATTTGCAAGGCATTTCCCTAAATTGTGAATCCTAGCATTCCATATGATGGAAGTGCTGCAATTAAACAGGAATCATAGTGGTTAAAGTTAAAGGTAAAGGTTTTCCCCTGACATTAAGTCCAGTCGTGTCCGACTCTGGGGGTTGGTGCTCCTCTATTTCTAAGCTGAAGAGCCGGCATTGTCCATAGACACCTCCAAGGGCATGTGGCCAGCATGACTGCATGGAGCGCCATTACCTTCCCACTGGAGCGGTACCTATTGATCTACTCACATTTGCATGTTATGACTGTGTAAAAAGAAAAGACTCCAAGTAAGGACACTTGAATGATTGGGGAGAAGTGGCCTTTTTTGGCTCAGGCAGAGAAAAGTAAAAACTGGGCTAAATTTATTGTAAATAGGGGTAAATGTATGTATAAATATGAATACATAGGGAGGAAGAAGCAAGCTTGTTTTCTGCTGCTCTGGACTCGTAACATTTTAAATCCAGTTTCTGCCTGCTGCAGAATTCTGGGGTTAGTAGTTTAGTGAGGCTCTTCCCTAAACTACAAACCCCAGAGTTCTGCAGGAGGCAGCAATCAAAATTAAAGTAGATTCATTCTCTAGTGTGATGAGGTCCCATGGAATAATGGCTTCAAACTACAGGAAAGGAGATTCCACCTGAACATTCATGATTGCGAGAGCTGTTCAGCAGTGGAACTCTCTGCATCAGCGGGTCTTAGAGGTTCCTTCTTTGGAGACTTTTAAGCAGAGGCTGGATGGCCATCTGTCAAGGGTGTTTTGAATGCAATTTTTCTGTTTCTTAGCAGGGGGTTGGACTGGATGGCCCATAAGGTCTCTTCCAACTCTAGGATTCTATGATTCTATTATTTCATTTAATTCTGTTTTGATGTTTGTATGTTTGTAAATTTTAAATTGTATTGAAATGCTTTCAGTGTAAACCATTTTGAGTCTCCATGTGGACAGAAAGAGCAGGATATTATTATTATTAATAATAATAATAATAATAATAATAAGTGAACTGAGGACTTTGTTTCTTGCTTGTCATTGGTTCCATTTGTTAAAGATCTAAACACACAGAGAGAAAGAAGGTGCTCTGTGCAATTTGTAAGCTAGTTCACCAAGGGATGGAGATTAAAGGATATCACCTTCTTCAGAAAAGGTTCATGGCTGTTACTGCAAAGAAGCCAGGGCGGCTTAACTATGTTAAAAATAGTCCCCAACCCAACTGCTAAAACCAGCGACCAACACCTGCTCTGGAATTGAAAATACCTTTTTACCGACCCCCTGAAGAGTTCATGTTCATGCTAAAGCCAGCCTTTGGCAGTAAAAGGATTTGATTTTAATGCCTATGATAATTAGTGGAAAATCCTGTCATTTCTGCCCTCATGGCTGCACAACAGGGATGTCAGACCTTAGAGCCAAATAGATACTAAGCTACCATAAGAACAGAGAACCTTTTCAACCCATTTGCCAACACTGGTTACAGCCGAAATGTAAGTGGGTTGCCTTGCCACTTAAGTTCAGCTAATACCCTCCTGAGTGATCGATAAGACCTCATGTTAGAGAAGAATAAAAATAATCTTACAGAATTTGAGAGCCAAAGCTACCAGAAAGAGTGAAGCTCCTAGCACCCATTAAAATGAGTGACAGGAAGAGTACAAAGCACAATCTGACCTTAGGCCAGGACATGGAACTGAAACAGCCTTGGTCGCCTTAGTAAATGATCTATGCAGGGAACTGGATGGGGGAGTGTGTCCCTATTGGTTCTCTTGGACTGCTCAGTGACCTTTGATACTATAGACCAGGGGTCCTCAAACTAAGGCCCATGGGCTGGCCCTGGCCCCCCGAAGGCATTTATCCAGCCCACGGGATGTGGAGAAGGATGAGTCCCCCTTTGGGGCCGTGTCACCTGCCACTTCACTTGGCCCAGCCTGGCCTTCTCATGCCTTCGGGACGGGGCCTTGCCTCATCCCGAAGGCAGGAGATGGCGAAGGAGGTGGCAAGTGAAACAACTTTGGGGCCGCTTCCCCTGCCGCTTCCCTTAGCCCAGGTGCATCTTTGATGGGATTCAGTCCGATCCTCCAACAGTTTGAGGGACAGTAAACTGGCCCCCTCTTTAAAAAGTTTGAGGACCCCTGCCGTAGACCATAGTATCCTTCTGGGTGGCCTCGTGAGAATGGGGCTTGGAGACACTGTTTTGCAGTGGCTATGCTCCTTCCTGGAGGGTCATTCTCAGAAGGTGTTGTTGGGGCACACCTGCTCGGCCCCACAACCTTTGTCTTGTGGGGTCCTGCAGGGCTCAGTATTGTCCCCCATGATGCTTAACATCTACATGAAACTGCTGGGAGAGATCATCCAGAGTTTTGGAGTTCAGTGTCATCTGTATGCAGATGACATGCAATTTATTTATTTACCATATTTATACCCTGCCCATATACCCCAAAGGAAACTCAAGGCTATCACTCCTTTCCACCTGCTGTTAAGGAGGCTGTTCGGGTCCTAAACTGGTGCTTGGTGGCTGTGATGGTCTGGATGAGGGTGAACAAACTGCAATTGAATCCAAACAAGACAGAGGTACTCTTGTCAGTCGAAAGGCCAAATGGGGTATAGGGTTACAACCTGTGCTGGGTGAGGTTACACTCCCCCTGAAGACACAGGTTCACAGCTTGGGAGTTCTCTTGGATTCATCACTGAGCCTGGAGTCCCAGGTCTCGGCAGTGGCCAGGGGAGCTTTTGCACAATTAAAACTCGTGTGCCAGTTGTGCCCATATCTTGAGAAGCCAGACCTGACTATGGTGATCCACACTCTGGTTACATCCTGAATAGACTACTGCAACACGCTCTACGTGGGGTTGCCTTTGAAGACTGTTCAGAAGCTTCAAATGGTCCAATGGGCAGGAGCCAGACTGTTCACCGGAGCAGCGTACAGGGACATACAATTCCTCAGTTCCACTGGCTGCCAGCCAGCTACCAAGCACAATTCAAAGTGCTGGTTTTAGCCTATTAAACCCTAAACAGTTCTGGCCCAGCTTACCTGTCCAAATGTGTCTCCCTGTATGAACCACCTCAGAGATTAAGATCGTCTGGGGAGGCCCTGCTCTTAGTCCCACCTCCTTTGCAGGTGCAGTTGGTGGGGATATGAAACAGGGCCTTCTCAGTGGTGGCACCTCATCTATGGGACTCCCCCTCAGCAAAACTAAATCAGCTCCCTCCCTCCTGACCTTCAGGAAAAAACTAAAACTGTAGTTATGGGACCAAGCCTTTGGTCAGTAATTTTCAATCAGTGCAATAACAAATGGAATGGCTCTGGATTATGATTTTGGACAATGTGGTTGTAATTATTCATTTTAATGTTTGATGTTTTTACTTTTTGGATTTTAATGCATTTATTTATTTATTTATTTGTTTGTATGTATATGTGCAGCATCCAGTTGTTGCCTACTGTAAGGCTGCTCTGAGTTCCCTTCGGGGTGAGAAGGCTGGGGTATAAATGTGGTAAATAAATAAATAAATGCACACACACACTGCTTTAATCGTAATGAAAAAGCATGCTCTCACACACACCCCAGTCCATAAAAGCACACACACACATCTTGAAATCAGTGTCTGGCATTCTGTAATTTGCTAAGGGATATTCAAAAAAATTGTGTGTGTTTTTATGGATTTGGGATGTGGGGTGCTTTTTTATTACTATTATAGCAATGTGTTCAGCTGTCAAAGTGAAAGAGTAAGCAAAATATATTTCTGTAGGTAGGCATACTTTATACAAGGTTGTTGTAGGTTTTTCGGGTTGTATGGCCATGTTCTAGAAGCATTCTCTCCTGACAATATACTTTATACAGGTTGAGCATCTCTTATCCGGATTTCCAGAATCCAAAATACTCCAAAATCTAAAATTGTCCATGTGGATGACTGAAATAGTGACACTATTGCTTTCTGATGGTTCAGTGCACCCCAGTTTTATTTCATGCACAAAATTATTAACATATTGTGTATAAAGTTATCTTTAGGCAATGTGTATAAGGGGTATATGAACCATAAATGAAATTTGTGTGTAAACTTTGGACCATCTCCAAGATCTCTCATTATGTATATGCAAGGATTCCAAAAGCCTAAATATGGAAACACTTCTGGTCCAAATCATTTTGGGAAAAGGATGCTCATCCTGTATCCGCAAAGAGAAATGGAGTGACCCCATAGTCTTTTGCCCTCACTCTGACTGTCAGGAATAATATGAACCAGCCTTTTCCAAGATGGCACCCTTCAGATGCCATATTCAGATGGACTACAATACCCAAACAAAATGCTGAGATTGGTGTTAGGAATATGAGGTATCAGCTGGGGTGGTTGTTGCAAAACTGGTTACTTATATTCTGTTATTCAGCAGAACATTGAAAATGTTCCTTTTTCTGATTAGAGTTTCCAGATTTCTCCAGAAACCATGATCATGCTGGATGTGGGGGTCTAGAAACTGTTATCTAAAAGCTAAGATTGCCAAAATCTAAGGAGTGATCACTGGCCGTATTAGCTGGGAGATTCTTGGAGTTGTAGTCCAAAAAGTAACACTTTCAAGTTCTAAAATGCCTCTTTAAACAAGACGAATCTCCACTGAGAACTTCCCATATTTTACTTCCAGCAGAACAGCAATATGGGGGATGGCCTTTGTAGGGGGACTAAATATCTATCCCCCACTACTTATAATTCCCCACAGCTCAGCATATGGTTCTTGGTTTCTTATCACAGCCTCGCACAACTAAAGACCAAAAAAGTCAAACAGAGATGGCCAGTCATATGTTTATGGCCTGCTTAAACCTTTCCTTCCTCCTGAGTTTGAAATTAACACCTGAAATCTTGAAAGGCAGTCGGCTAAAGGCCACATGGCCCCCTTCAGAGTTGCTCTTCAAGAAGAGCATTTTCAGATGAGACATAAACGGTATCTGACTCCACAGAAAATTCACTATTTTGATAAGGTATAAAGCATGCTGGTTTGTTAGAGCACAAGTAAGCAAAATGGAATCAGGGGGACTATACATCCTTGTCATGGCTGCCTTTAAAAATCCATTACTTTCGAATGAATGTTTTCCATGAAATGCCACATAAAACTGGTTTAGTTCTATTCAAGAGCTCTTTGGCTATTACACTCATTATTGCAGTAAATGAATGTCCTAACTGGAACAAAAAGGATAAATGGTGTCGAGCTTGACTCACAACCCCACCAGCAAAAGGTATTAGTCAGGGGAAGAGCAAAAGAGGGGATTTATAATAAATCAACAAACTAAATGGGTATGATTAAATTACTAAGAGTTCTTTAAAACAGGCAACCTTCCTAATTAATATTAAATTCAATACAAGAATGAACAGTACATTACAGTGCCATCTTTTGAAGTATTTTTGTTTTAAAACAAGGGAAACAATCTTCATACGCCTTGTCTTAAAACTGAATTACTTCAAAAATCACTTTGGGATGGAGGGAAGGTACTGTGCCAGTGACTTTTGGAAATATCCACCACACAGCCGGTCTTCAGATGAGGACATTTCCTCTGGACCCTTGGGTTATCCCTTGATGGAATGGTTAAAGCTGAAAGACCAATATTTATTTATTTATTATTTATTATTTATTAACTTTATTTGTACCCTCTAACATCTCCCGAAGGACTCGATGTGGCTTACAAAGGCCAAGGCCCTCAATAAAACAACAGCATAACAAATACAATTATTTAACTCAAAGCAAACCAAAAACATTAAAGCAGTAAAAGTAAAACAACAAAACAATACACCATGACACATTTAAAAACTAGTGGGCTCATAGAGTAGATCAGCTTCTTTTTCAAGCATCTGTTGAACTCTAGCACTGAAGCAGTCATTGAAACATAAATTCATAAGCAGGAAAACAGGAACTTTTTCCAAGGCAAAACCTGCAGGGAACAAAGACACAAATCAGAACAGGAAACTTGAATCACAAACTTGAGAGTTGAGACAGGAAAGCCATTCTTATGGCAACATTGTCTCCTCTGAGAGGTAAAAAGCCAGCACCACTTAATTTAAGCCCAACCAAATAGCCATGAGATCATGCCGAACACACCTGGGCTTCAAGGTCTTCTTATGGATTCTCTCAGAACATCTAAAAGTATTTTCACTCCCTTAATTCTCCAACCTAATCTGGCTTCTTGGGAAAACTCCCAATTGGCCAGAAGCCATTTCCCAGGAGAACTGGTTTCACTTGAACAGTAACAGGAATGCTAAACATCGGCTTCACCTGCCTTCAGTTCTCTTGTAGCACTGACAGAATCATCACTTTGAAACCCATCAAACCCCTTAGTCTCAGGCATGTCTGAAAAATCCTCTGCCACTTGCTAAGCTGCAATAGCATCTTCCCCACCAATGTCACCTATCAAATCACTACTAAAGTTGTCCAAAAGACATTTTTTAAAAAAATCCTCATTGGGCATATTTTCATACTTGAATAGATCTGGATCCAAACCAAAATAAATAGGCCTGGTCACACTGGGGCACATGGCAAACCATTGACATCTATAGTGCTTTGAAAAGATAATTTGGGCCTCTTAGCAATAAAAACAAGTTCTGTTTCAAATAATGTTAGACACGAGATTAACGTTCTTTTTCAATCCCTTCCATAGTCCCACATGCTTCCTTCCATTTCATTTCCCAGGACAATTCATTTGTGTTTCCTATATGCAATGACATGTTCTTATTTCAAAACCTTACAAGTTGATGTTCCCCATCTCCATGATCCCAAATGGCTGTAATCAGCAAGGATTGGGTTGTCCATTGGCAGGAATCTTGAGGCATTAAGATTAGCTCATTCTATGTACAGTTGCCAGTAGTAGTCATCTATCTTTATTTTTAAACTAATTTGTATCGAACTTTTAAAGTATGTATTGAAAGAAAAGGGAAGGAGGAAAATAGATTTCCAGATGGAGTGAAATTGCATGGTGTCAACTTTTTTTTTAGTTCAGTGTTTTTGTGAGAGCAGATACCTCCATATTCAAATATCCAAAGAGACATCCTCTATTTCAGAAACCCTGTGAGTGTTCAAATATTCAAATATGTGAGTAATCTGAATCGATAATTCACTGACGCAAAAATAAAAACTGACACCTTTCCACTGTGAACATTGCTTACCTCTGACTGGCCAGGCTTCAGTGTTCATTAACATGAATTTTTTTTTTACTCCACAGAGGCACGTCCAGTTGAGTTCAGTGGGCGAAAGTTTTCAGCTTTAACGGATATTAAATTTCCTTGGACTTAGCAAGAAACAGAACATGAGGAACATGAGGATGTGATTTTTGCTGGATTGGGGCCAATAGGTTTACAAAGTAGCTTTCCCATTCTGAAGTGTTTTTCTAAAATCTAATAACCGTGATATCTAATAACAGCACTCCATGCTGGCCACATGACCTTGGAGGTATCTACGTACAATGCTGGCTCTTCGGCTTAGAAATGGAGATGGGCACCACCCCATAGAGTGGGACACAACTGGACTTAATGTCAGGGGAAAATTTTTACCATACCTTTACCCTAATAACCTTGAGGGGAGATCGGAGGCAAGTTAAAACATGGTTGTTCGAGCAAGCATTTACAAATGCATTGTAGCTAATATATAGGAAATTGAATGACTTGACGATGGAACTGGACAATGTTTGATAATATTGAAATGCTAATTATGTTTTTTATTGCTTTTGTTGTGTTTTTATACTGTTTTAATGTTTTATTCTGTATCATGATTTTATGTCTATGGATTTGTTGGAAACCACCTTGAGTTGCCGATTGGCTGAGAAAGGTGGTTTTCTAATACAGTAAATAAATAAATAAATAAATAAATAAATAAATAAATATGTGCTTTTAAAGATCATGGCCTAAACCAAACTGAATAAGGAGGGATTTAATTCTCCCAACAGATGTATACACACATGGGATGGAATAGGGTTGCAGAGAGAAAAGAGATGAAAGTGGAACAGGGGAGTTGTATACAAGCCATCCAAAGGGAGTGTAGGTTGGTAGTAAAAAAATGATGGGGAAAACAAGAAATACTATTACTTTATGAAGATCAGCAAGCATATGTTTATCTGCATGCATACCAGAAGGAAAACAAACTCAGTGAGCATCATGTGACTTAAAATAACATGATACAGTGATCATGTAAACATGGTAGAAATAATGAATTATCGAAGGCTTTCATGGCCAGAATCACTGGATTGTTGTAGGTTTTTTGGGCTGTATAGCCATGTTGTTTCGCCTGCATCTATGGCTAGGCATCCTCAGAGGTTGTGCTTCTAGACCATGGCCATATAGCTCAAAAAACCTACAACAACCCAATCCCACAATCAGGAACATCTGGTCACCTCTCAACAAGGAAATTTCCCAGGTAGTAACAAGGCACACCTAAAAACTGTCAGGCCATCAAATGCTAATTAAGGTGTGCAATTGAAACATTCACACCTGCCTCCAAGAGACAAGCGTTCTTTCTCCCACCCTGGACATTCCACAGTTATATAAAACTCCACTTGCCTAGTTTCCAACAGACCTCACAACCTCTGAGGTTGTCTGCTATAGATGCAGGCAAAACGTCAAGAGAGGATGCTTCTAGAACATGGCCATACAGCCTGAAAAACCTACAACAACCCATGGTAGAAATACCCTTTTATACCAAGGGGACTTTAGGATGGGGAACTATGTTTTGAAGACCAGTTTGAGTTCAGATTAAATTGAATGTGTGACATTACTGAGATCAAACTGGGGAGAATATTGTGCACTGGTACTGGGATGAAGCCCTCAAGTGGATTCAGCCATACCTTTCACCAGTGTGCTTTCACTGCTGCAGAAAGACTTGTGATGCTTTCATGGTTTTCACACAAAGGCTGGTTAAACAATCAGTTCAAATCCTTCATTGTATGAGTTACAATTCTAGCATTTTAATTTTATCTGTATCTTTTTTGTTGTTTTTGGCTTCTTCTAACCATGACAGATAATGTAATCATTAGTCTGCATCGAAGCAAATGGCAGCCAACTCATTTGCCTTTCATGGTATTTTTCTGCCAATGTTGCATTTTTTGGATTGAAGATGTTCTGCAAAAGACGAGCCAAGTTTTTGGTATAATTCTCTCATAATGCACAGTTCTTAGCCAAATATCTGTCTTCGTGATGAACCACTATAAATGTCTGTAGTTGGGTCATTGAATGAAGCTCGTTGTGCTACCAATGCAAATGTGGAAGGTGCAACCTCTCTTGCACTTTGTGCCTATAAAGACAACAGAGGAAGAAGCAGATAGTTTGGTCTTTGTTTTGTCTGTCCTGTCACTTTTTCACAAATAAGCTGTGATTCTTGAACCTGACTTCACTGACTTTCACACACTTCTCACTTTATTTATAATTTGCAATCGCAGATCTCATTTTTTCTCTCTCTCAGATATGCAGTTCAGCTATACATTAATCTAGATTTGTCAAAGGTCAGAATCAGAAACACATCAGACAGAAGGTGTCTAACAATTAAAGTCCACCTTCCTGGTATTTATCCCAAATCTTGACAAATCAAATGCTTCATGCTGCCTGTCAGTTTCAGAGACAATACATCTCACTACATTAAAACAGTGGATGTGATTCTTAATGAGACTTGCCGCATTATCACAGGATGCTTACACCCTACACTACTGGAGGAAATTGTACCACCTGATATCCGCTGGGAAGTAGCAGCTAGTAATGAAAGGATCAAGGCATGGACATCTCTGGCCCATCCTCTGTTCTGGTATCAGTCAACAAGCCAATGCCTTAAATCAAGAAATTGCTTTCTAAGATCTACAGAGATACCCACAGGAACACCTCAGCAAGCGAGAGTCCAAAAGTGGCAGGCTAAAACCCAAAACCTCAATCAGTGGATGAGACTGGATGAGAAACTCCCCCATGGGCACACAGAAGACCGGGCGACTTGGAAGATGCACTCTGGCACCACAAGATGCAAAGCCAATCTTAAGAAATGGGGCTACAAAGTGGAGTCCACATAATGCCAATGTGGAGAAGCGCAAACCACAGCCCACTTTCTACAATGCAGCCTGAGGCCTGCCACATCAATGGAGGACCTTCGTACAGCTACACCAGAGGCACTCCAATTGGCCAGCTTCTGGTCAAAGGACATTTAGTATAATGCCAAGTTTTTAACTTTGTTTGTGGTTTTTCTATACATTATAACTGTATCCTCAGTTCGCTTATGACATGATAAATAATAATATTCTCAGAGACTACTGTGATATAACCCCAAATCCTTCTGAATATATAGGGGCCACATAATATCCAGAGTAGTATAGTGGTTTGTGTGCTGGACTACAACTTTGGAGACCTGGGTTCAAATAATTAATCCATGGTGGCCCTGAGCAAGCCATATTCTCACAGAAGGTAAAGGACAGAGCACCCAAATAAATCTTGAATGCCTCTGCAATTCCCCTCTAATTTCAGACGTCTTGGAAAAGGACATTTCCCATTGGATTGTGATCTGCGTGCTAGTTCTGTACATCTTTCGCTCTGCTACTGCAGTTGCCTCACTTTGTCTCATGAAAGAGCCTCTGCTCTCCCTGATGAATGTGAGAAACTGGGTGCATGTCTCTTATTCTGACCGTTATCCCTATTCAAGGCCATCACAGCTACATTTTCAGAAAATGATCTATCTCCTTTCCTCCAAAACCTATCCAACCACATAAGTATCAAAGACTACCAAATGATTTATCAATCTGATATATTAGGTGCTGTCATAAGCAATACAGTACTAAACCAATCAATGACATCCATAGCAAAGTATAATTTAAGAAGAGCAATTCAGCATTGCATTCAATAGCAATCCTGTATGAACCACTCAGAATCGCCAGAGCTGGCATTAGCTAGAAAACAGAGTATCAGATTTCTGGAATAAATACAACGCATTTAACATGAAACCTGTGCTGGCAAAGCCTTCCTTATAGGTATCCTATTAATGACCTTCCCTGAGTGCCCTTAAGTTCTATTGGACTACAAGTCCCATCTTTCTTACTTACACAGCCATTGTCTAAAAAGGAGCCATGGTGGTGCAATGGGTTAAACCCTTGTGCTGTCAGGACTGTTGACCTGAAGGTTGGTGGTTTGAATCTGTGAGATGGGGTGAGCTCCCATCTGTCAGCTCCAGCTTCTCATGTGAGGACATGAGAGAATCCTCCCACAGGATGGTAACACGTCCAGCATCCCCTGAGCAACATTTCTGCAGATGGCCAAGTCTCTCATACCAGAAGTGACTTGCAGTCTCAAGTTGCTTCTGACATAATAAAAAAAAGCCATTGTCTGTGTTGTTGCAGATCATGTGAACTGCAGTTTTCAACACAAGCATGGAAAGCTGCCTTACAATGTACTCATTATTTACTATTCAATAGATTATGACCATTCTTCAGACAGGCACATATAAGTACCACAACATCAATGAGATCCACTATTTCATCCTCTTTCATTATTATTCCGTCTTTCCCAGAGCTTACTATAGTGCTAGTTTGATTTGTCCAGCCCAGAGAAGAGTTCTCCAACTTGCTGTCTCCCAGTTTCGTAGGACTATATCTCCCACCATGTGTCTGGTTCTATGGGAATTGTAGTACAACAATCTTTAGGGAACAGGTTTGGAGGGAGATACTTTAGGAGTAATCTGAATGTGAACAGCTACAAAGTGATAAGAATTGAAGGGATGGACAGATTCTATACATGCAAAGTGGATTTTTGATCTGTTTATTATTTTCTGCAAACATATTTCACAGACTTATAACTAAAATGCATGCTGCAACAACAACAGATGGAGGACTGAGGACAAACAACAAGGTCTGACTCAAGGCAAGGCAGTGAGGGGACCAGAGTACACACACCCACGCACACCAGGCCAGAAGTGGGAAGCTACCACTGCCACCAAATATTTATTAGAGGTTTTTTGCTGCCACCAGTTTATTATTTCATAGGCCACCTCCTTCAATTGAATGTTTAAAAAGCCACACAAAGTCTTCAGTTGAAATAAAACAGGAAGATGTTCTTTATTTTGTTCTGGAACAGTAAATAAGCATAGTGGTTTCAATAGATTAACAGGCTTTACTTGGACAGAGAAATAGTCATATAACTTAAGTTTTTTTTAACAAAGCTCCCCACACAGGAACACAAACAGGCTATTTTGAACCTTTTAAATCTTTCTTCCACACCAGCACTCTAATCACGATAGAGGCCTAACTGTTTTCCTCAAAGAGGTATCTTTTAACAACAAACAGTGCCCAAACTCTTCCTTCCTTCTCTTCAAAACTCCTAACCCTTCTTCAGACTCCAAACTCCCAACTGACTTAAAATGGTAGCCTTAGCTTCTTCTCTTTCCCTCTGGCTCCACCCATCTCCAATTGCTGAGCATTTCCCTCCAATTTCATCAGCCAATCAGATGGCACCTCTGTCTATGAGGCTGCCTGATGGCTCTACCCCTAAGCTCTCCTTAGCTTTGGCAAGCCAGGCCTGTTTGCTGCCTTTTATACCAACCCTTTAAGGTAGGCTAATCCATTACACATGCCCTTTTCTGGATAATAAAAATATTAATATTTGGTTATCACATGCTAATAACACTTATACTTATTTGCATGGGGCTGAGCAGTTGGATGAGGAACCACCAATGAATACCAGATGCTATAGGCTGTTTTTCAGAAGAAGGTACTTGCAAAACCACCTCTAATATTCCTTACCTAAGAAAAACACGAGAATCATGAGGTTGCCATAAGTTGACAGGTGACCTGAAGGTACATGTACGGAGCTCTCTCCTGTGTGTATTCTTGCCTTATGCAGTAACATCAAGGTGCTTCATTGTTCTCTTTCAGTGTTTCTCAAATTGTGCTCCTCCAGGTGTTTTGGACTTCAGCTCCCAGAAATCCCAGCCAGCTTACAAGCTGTTAGGAACTCTGGGAGCTGAAGTCCAAAACATCTGGAGGAGCACAGTTTAAGAAACTCTGCTCAATTTCAAACTCGATCCTAGCAGGAATGATGCTGCTGAAACACTGCAATGTGAAAAGCTGGGTTCAGAAGTTCAGGACCCAGGCCAGCTCCCCGTTGAACAAATGGGGGAAAGTTGGTCGCAGTAGCCAGGAACTCAGAGCACTAGCAAAGGATATTGTTTTAGATCAGGGATTCCCAATCTCTAGTCTTCCTGGTGTTTCGAACTTCAACTCTCAGAAGTCACATCAATTATCAGGGATGCTAGAAACTGAAATCTAAAACACCTGAAAACAACTGTTCCTTTAGATCATTCTGCAGCTGAAAGATTGCTTCTGGGGACCTTTCACATTACTGTTTGATGATGCCAGTTTAACTGCCATGGTTCCTGTGAAATCCTGAGGTTTGCGATTTGGAGGGTATTTAGATTTTTCTGTCAGAGAGGTCAACACCACACCAAACTACATATGCCAGGATTTCTTAGGATGGAGCTATGACATTTAAAGTTGAATCACAGTCATATAGCTGTGTAGTATGAAAGGATGCCTGGCCATGGGAAATGTGAAGCCTTTCAGAGAAGAGCTCTAATTCACCCATGTTTCCCAGCCCTTGTCTTTGACTTCTTACTCTGAGGGAAACTGTTGTAGCTAAAGAGCCCATGCTCACTTTTTCAGGCATTAGTCATGGTGTTAGCGGTGGGTAGAACACAGTCTTTGTCTCAGAAAAAGACTGATCTGTCTTACCAGGTAAAGCAGTTTCCAGCAAAGTTGTTTCTTGCAGTTCTCCAGAAACACTGGTCATTCCCAGGAACTTCCTGGGTGGCAGTTTCTCCAACCTCTGAGACATATCAGTGCAATCCAAGGCCCTAACACATACATGATAAATGGCCTACAACTGTTTTGATGTCTTCTTAAATTACTTCCTAACATAATCTTCTGAGTTCTGTACAAAGAATGGTACATCTTGAGAAGCAGGAGCTTTCCTGTCAAAATGGCAGCTCCGTGTTGTACTCCTCCTCCTGTTGGAGTTCAGCCTGTGTTTGTGTCTCAGGATCAAGGTGCTTCTGATGTGGGGAATGACATAGGGACACCTGTTCAAAGAGTAGTTTCCCATGAGAATGTTCCTATATGGTATATGGATGATAGTTTACTCCCTGACCCAGAGAGTTCCCAGGATTTGGGGTTTGAAAACAACTTGGCACCTGGAGAAACCAATGAGCAGATAGATAATAAGCACCTAGACAGATGGCTGGAATTTAGCCAAAACAGACAGCTCAGCCGAGGCCTTCACTGTTCTGCCAGACTTCGAGAGATAAGGGCGAGAGGCAGTCGAGGAAAACAAAACCAGTTTCTGGGTGCTGGGAATAGCATAACAGAGGGATATAAAGTTCTCACCAGAAAAAATATAGTCAGATGAAGCATCATTTCAGAATCCCGCTAAGTCCTTGTTCTTGTCCTATGGAAGCCTTGCTTGGAAGATTAATGTTGAGGATTTCTTGTTCATGGTTTGACTCTTTGTCTCTTGGGATTATATACTCATGCTGTGGATTAATGTTTTCTTGGTTCTTTGGATTTTATTGCAAACGTCTGTATTTTGCTTTTGAATTTTGCTGAACCCTGCCTTGGAATACTTTGTTCCTGCTTATCTTCCTACCTTATTGGACTTATCTATTTTCTTAAAGCATATTTTTACCTTGCTGTTTTTACTTATCTTCAATAAAAAGGATTGTTTTCCTACTCAACATGTGGTGTTTTAAAGACAGAGGGTTATTTTTGTTCTGGAGTGCAACACCTTCCTCCATAAACTGCATGGAAAGGACCCACTCTGTAGAGATCATCTTACTGTGGGTTTTCTTGACCCTTCCAGTAGCAGTTAATAAAGTGAGGTGTTGTTTCCATAATCTTATGGAATCTTTAATTTAAAAAAGGATATATAGTGTGTAGGTTGCTATGTATCTAATTATCTTAATTTTAAACCATATTGACATGGCATTAGCTGGAAACACCCCTGATGAAACAGAATGCAAGAAAGTGCCGATTTCTCTAGACTTCACCAACCAATGCTATGAGCTAACATTTAAATGTCACTGCACTGACTAATACACATTACTTCCGCCCCTCTGCATACCTCTCTCTGGCCATTCATTCACCTAAGATATCCTTCCCAATTTGTTTTCTGTAAAACTAAAGAGTTACCGTAAAATACAAAGAAAACCTCTTCCATGTAATAATTAATTTCACCTTGGCTGATTACTGCAGTCTGGAAAGAATGGCTTCATTTACAGAACCACACATCCGGAGTTGGATTTTCAAGATATGAGTCACCAGATATAGTCATGCTGTACCTCAGAGTTGCCAAGCAATGTTGCCAGTGTGCTGTGATGCTTCAATAACCAAACCACAATCAAGACAATTTTCCAGATTTCGGCCCCATGAAACCGATAGGTCTGAGTCACAAAAGCTGCAAACATCCATGGGGTTTTGAAACTAAATCTTCTAGTAAACACTAGATTATGTCCTCTGTTCACTAAATTGATTTATTGATTTCCTGCCTTTATAAATTTATTTATAAATGCATCTGCAAATGCCTTTCTCTAAGAGCCAGGGGTAGGACTGCTTAAATAAAAGGTCTCTGCTGCTAACAGAGCGGTGACATGGAAGGGACAGTCTAGCCTCCCATGGAAGGGAATTTCACAGCCTTGGAGCACTCACTGCAAAGGTCCTCCTATAAGAAGGAATCAAATATTCAACTTATCCCTTCCTGAAACCAGATGTGTACATTTTCTCTTATTCTCTCTTATTCTCAAAATATTTTTCTCAACTGAGCAAGATTATGAAAATGCTATGCATTTTCAAAGCTTTTTCATAATCTTTGCTTTATTTTGGCCAAGAAAAAACATGCAGAGCCTTCCAAACTACCTTTATTGCTATCATTGATAATGGAGGAGGAAAAAAACTTTTTTTCATTCACACCAAGGTCAAAAATCTTTCAGCAGCTGACAGTTTGTTTGATGGTGTGTGTTGACCTGCTGCAATAGTATAAGGACAAAAAGTTATGCATATTCTTAACTTCCCCAATTCAAACTGATTCCACAAAAAGGCACAACCATGTGACAATGTATAAGCTTTCCAGATAGTTAGATCTTTTCATCAGGCAAGATGGAGTAAAAGGAGAAAGGGATTAGGAAATAGATGGAAATGTCTCCTTGTAGTTATTATTATTATTATTATTATTATTATTATTATTAATTCCCTGCCTTTTCTCTCCACAAGGAGACTCAAAGTAGTTTACATTAAAAGCAATTCAATAAAATTTACAATCTACAAATATACAAACATTAAAACAGAATTAAATATCAATATTAAAAAATCAAAAGTTAAAATCCATAAAAATATATTCAAAGCTGAAAACCACAGCAAGGCCTTGACTTGATCTTTAAAATCTTTAAAAGCCAGCTGGAATTAAAAGATTTTAGTGTGCTTCCAGAAGGACAACAGGGAGGGGGGCATTCTGGCTTCCCTGGGAAGAAGGGAGTTCCAGATTCATTGGGCAGCCACTGAGAAGGAAAGCCCACTTTCTTGTTCCCACCAACAGAGCTTGTGTTGGAGGTGGGACTAAGAAAAGAGCCTCTCCTGAAGATCTCAGGGCCTGGACAGGTTCTTACAAGGAGATGCGGTCAGCTAAATAGCCTGGACTTGAACCATATAGAGCTTTAAAGGGCATAACCAGAATCCAAAAAAGACTGGTAGCCAGTGGAGCAGGAGGTAGTCTGTTCCCTGTAGCCATCCCCAGTGAGCAACTTGTCTGCAGCTCTTTGGACAAACTGAAGTTTCTGAGCACTCTTCAAAGTCAGCCCCATGTAAAGCGCATTACAGTAATCTAGACAGGATGTAACTAAAGTGTGTACCACCGTGGCCAGATCCAGCTTCTCAAGGAACAGGTGCATTTGGTGCACAAGTTTTAATTGTGCAAAGGCTACAGTCAACACCTGGGTTTCCAGGTTTGGTGCTGAATCCAGGAGGACTCCCAAACTGTGGACTTGTGTCTTCATATAGTTATACTGAAATGCAATGGAGGAAAAAGGCTCTGTAGACTCTCAAGTGGTAGTCATCAGATGATATTAGGAATCACCTAGAGTAGCTCCCACAGTTACTCTGAACATGAAAAATAGAAAACTTTCATTGTCTATTCTGAAAATAGAAGACCTTTATAGAAGTGACCCTCTGTTTGCATTGCCCCAGTTTACAAGATTTCAATGTTTACAATGCTTTTCCAGTAATAAATAAACAAAGGCCTTGCCCATAACACATAGTACTTTCTGCACTGCTGTGCAGGTGAGGAAGATGGGAAGGCAAGGAGAAAAAGGCAAGCGAAACAAGAATGTGATGTTTTGATGTGGAGTTTTGAGTCCTAAGGTGACTGGACTATTTTTTCCTTTACTTGTCTAGGGTGAGAGAGTGACAAGGGAGATAACACACTTGCAGTGTTGGTATTATGGGAATAAATGGGTTTCCTTTGACTGGTTTGAAGGGGTGCATGTGGGAGAGGAAGAAACTAGAATCTTGTTATACTGATGTGGACGGAAGGGCTTTCTTCTGCTTGCTTGGGAGAAAGTGAACACCTGGAGCCTACTTAATTCATTTGACAAGCCTGCTGGAGAGGGCACAGCAGGAGGTGTGTGGCCTTTCCTTTTCTTGTGCCCTCTACCCTCCTTGCAACAGACACTGCAGGGGCTGCACTGCCTCTCTCTTAGGATGCTTTCTCTGTCTGAGATGCCTGCTAGACAACAGAACATAAGAACAGAGTTCTTACCTGTTGATCTCTGTATGTGTGCTTCTTTGAAGAGGAGCTTGGACGAGGCTGGAGGACTCAATCTTACCCAGCTTTGCCCACCAGGCTACTCCATGCAACACCAGCACCGGGTGAGATCTGGAGAGCAGGGAGGCAGGGCCACAGTGGTCTATAGGGATTCCATCTCCCTGACCAGGTGCCCCATCCCACAGTCAACCTGAGGGTGGGTGACTGGGACAGAATAGGGATTATGCTAGTGTACTACAGTTTTATGCATCCCTGCAAACTCTGGGAATGTATCACTTCCCTCCCCACTTTCAAAAAACAGCTGAAGACATATCTTTGCTCACTGGCTTACGAGGAGGAGGAATAGTAGTTGGTAATACTACCATTATACCTCTGATTAATTGTTGCCATCCGTATCCATGTCCTGTTCACCCCACCAGCTCAATAGCTATCTTGAGCAATAATTAATCAATTTGCCAGTCAAATTATTGTTTCCATTTGATGTTTGTTTTGTCTTATGTCTGTTATAACAGGCTGTCTTTTTTATTTAATTTTACTTGTTAAGTTATAATTTGTGTTTATATGTTGGGTTGTTTAAATTTTGTTATTATGGATGTATTGTTGTTGTATTCCAGCATTGAATGTTTGCCTTTTATGTTTGGAATCCACCCGGGGTCCCTTCAGGGAGATAGAGTGGAATATAAATATATTATTATTATTATTATTATTATTATTATTATTATTATTATTATGCAACCTCGATGTAAACTGAAAATTGCTGTTTTGTTTGTTTTGGGGGAAGCTGTCAGAGTCTCCTAAGCACAATGGTGGGCACCTAATGACATTAACACAACTCTACAATTACATTGCTAAACTCCACCTTCTGCTGTTCAAAGCAGCCAGTCGCCTTTGCATCCTGGCTTCGTACACAGCAGAGCTGAAGAGAAGCCATTGTGCACAAAGTGTAATAGCATTTCCCACCAGAGCCACTCACTTGTCTATTTCTGCCTCCGGCAACCAATTCATTTGTAAAGCATTGTCTTTCCTCATGCTCTGGGTAAAAGAAAACATGTCAACAAATCCCTCCTACAACAACATCAGACTGCAAGGTGAAAAGTGGGTTATCCACTGAAGGGGGATGTGTTTCTTTTTACGGATGGTCCATAGCACACAGCAGTGAGGATGTTATGCTAGCAGCCAATGAGAAACAAAAGCAGCCGAGCCTTGGCCTGGCCTGGTCTATACTCATGAACAAAAAGGCTCTCTTTCAGCTTCCACCACCTCCATCACCAACAGTTACTGCCTGTATGATTATTGTAATCTTTCTTGAGCCATTCTGCAAGGGAGTGTACTACCTCCCGAGGCAGGGCCAATTCTGATGTTAGCTGCCATTTCATCTGCTTTTGTCAAGCAAATAAAAAAGCTTTATGGATTTCCATTTCATACACTCCTTGAAATGGTACATTAGGGTCTTTTTCAGTCATTTCAATGGGTTCAGTTTTAAAAGCGATTCGGCAATGTGCCCTAAGGAGGTGCTGAAGCAAAGGCTGCGGAGAAAATAACTGAACTCCTTTCTTTGTTCCTATTTGGTCTCATTTCAGACAGTGCTGGCTGCATGTTAAAGCTATCCAGCAGGCTCAGAAAAACATGTGTTTTCACTAGTTTAAACTGTCCAATCCATAAGGCAATCACCTAAACCTTTTGTTGATTAATTTTGTTGGAGTTATTTCTAATCGCAAACTGATGGGGATATGACTTCCAAATAACATTCTTCAGGTCACACTTCCTTCACTATCACAAAAAAGTGCTGTAATTTGGTTTTGTCAATGAGCAAATATATTAGCATTTAAATTGATTAATGAAAAGACAGATGACTAAGCAAATAGCAATTATATGAAATCATATTTTAAATATTAAGCATTCTGATTAGTATTAAAGACATATTAGGGAGAGTGAAGGCTTTTTGTTTTAGGACTTTATTGTACAAAGTCACTCAGGTTAGGCAATCCCTTGTAGCCCAAGACTGATGGTCCTCCAAATGTAGTTTCTTGGCAGTGGAGTGGCTGTGGAGCTCTATTCTTGATCCGCATGTTCTCCCACAGTGAGGACATCGGTTTCCAGGTGGAAGGTGGGCCTGGTCAGGGTTGGCTTGACGTGCCTTCCTCTTGACACGTTTCTCCCTTTCACCCTCCATTCATGCCTCTTCTAATTCTGCAGCACTGCTGGTCACAGCTGACCTCCAGTTAGAGTGCTCAAGGACCAGGGCTTCCCAGTTCTTGGTGTCTATGCCTCAGTTTTTAAGGTTGGCTTTAAACCCATCTTTAAATCTCTTTTCCTGTCCACCAATATCACTATTCAGCAACAAAGTCACTATTCGACACCGGCCCAGTTTACCTGTCCAAACGGATTCTCCCCTATGAACCATCAAGGTTATTAAGATCTTCTGGAGGGGCCCTGCTCTCGGTCCCACCGCCTTCACAATCGCATTTGGTGGGGACGAGGGACAGGGCCTTCTCGGTGGTGGCTCCTCGGCTTGGGAACTCCCTCCCACTAGAGATTAGGTCTGCTCCCTCCCTCCTGACCTTCAGGAAACTAACAAAGACCTGGCTTTGGAACGTGGCATTTGAGGACTGAGTCTATAACCTTCGTACACATGGAAGGAGGATGATTAACTGTGACTGTGACTGTATTGACGACTTGGCTTGCATAATGTGATGATGATGTTTTTATTGTACTTATATTTTAATGTGTAATGATGATGCGCTGTGTTGTTTTTGTATATTGTTGTATATGAACACATGTTGTGAACCGGCCTGAGTCCCTCCTTGGAGGTGAGAAGACCAGTATATAAAACTTCTAAATAAATACATATTCCATGGCATTCATGCAATCCGTAACAGCAGCAACTTACCAGGATGATCCCTCTTGCTATCCCACTACTCTGTAGTTATGCAATTGCAACAGTTCACAACATCCAATTGGGCTCGTAACTCCACCCTTCCTTAGATCCACTGCTTAATTTGCTTATTTTATAAAATATTGTTTGTAAAAGAAACATTATAACAAAAGTTAGGTTAAAATTATTTTTAAAATTACATTGCTGAATTACTGTTGAAAGGAGTGGGAAAAAGTGGGAGAGGAGGACAAACCCTTCCACTAACATCACTTCTATGCAGGATGCCAACACAGAAGTGGGTTGGGATCATTGCAAGACTTATTCTGTGTGGTGATGCATTTCCCATCACTAGCAGTGCTGGGTTTGTCATGGGGAAATGACAGACTGGAAATAAATTGCATACAGCACTGTGCAACTCGATACTGATTTGCCGGCTTAGTGCCATAAAGTCCCTAGTTTAGTGCCTCTTTGCTCCCCATCCCACTCTGACCACTGGGACCCATTTTCAAAATAAGTACCAGACATTGAAACAAAAAATAACACTTTCAAACCAGAAACAGGTTTTTTTCAAATTGTGTTACATAGTGTTATATACAAGGCATGGTAAAATGGCATTTCTTACATAAAATGGAAAAACTAGATTTCCTTTTGGGATTTTATTTTAGGGAAGAATATTTTAAAGCCATTGATAGTTGAATCTGTAGCTACCGAATTTGGGGATATGGAGGGCCAACTATATATGCCAAAAGCTTCGTTCAAGCCCCTAGCTATATAAATGCTAAGCAGTAGCAGTAGATTCAAGACTCTTTCATTAGAAGCAACTGCGTGCTTCATGTGGCCTATTTATATAATTTTCTTCAGGTGTTACCGCTTCCAAAATCAGTCCTTTACAGCGAAAAACACACAACCTTTTGCTCTTTTGCTTCATGCAGAAATGTAAAACATGCCACGCCGAAGAGGCGCATTTAGACAGAACCATCTGATTGTATTTGACCTTGGTCCTTTTTTCATCATGAATGCCTCTGAGCCCCGGATGGATTCACAAGCAACTGAGCAGAAAACCTGATGTGCGTGGGAGCATTAATTTTCTCTTCATACCAGATCGGCATTTCTCCTAAACAATGAGCCTCTCAATCCAATTTAGAAGAGATGCAGCTCCTCATAGAAACGACAGGTACTGCAGGTTGGATGGAAACTCAAAGTGAAAGGCATAAATTAGAAGCACCCAGATAAGCCTGCATAGTTGAAGAATTATTCGGGCTTTTAATTTTCAATACCCTCATTCCCAAGACAACAGACAAGCCATTCATCTTTAGGAAGGGCAACATTTAAATTCAGGAAGAAGCAGAGGGATGGTGAACTTAGTAAGAAGGGCTCAATGGATCCACAAGCAGTAGATACATGAAATGTATAGCAGCATGGAAAAATTGAAATGCATACCTAGAGAGTGTTGTGTATTCTGCATAGGTATCTGTAGTTGCTTTTTAACTGATAGGAATATACCTAGGCTAGTGCTTAATATTTTGAGAATTCTTTTACTTTATGAAGTCATTTCTTTGATGAGCCAAGACTGGTTGTGGGTCTGGATCCCCTGACTCCTTGCAAACTACCTTTCTATTTAGCAGGCAGCACTACCTCTAGATCAGAGTTTCTCAAGCTGTGCTCCTTGAGATATTTTGGACTTCTGCTCCCAATTTCTAACAACTGTCAAGCTGTCTGGGATTTCTGGGAGCTGAAGTCCAAAACACCTGGGGAGCACAATTTGAGAAACACTGCCTAGATCAGTGGTTCTCAGCCTGTGGATCCCCAGATGTTTTGGCCTTCGACTCCCAGAAATCGTAACAGGTGGTGACAGGGCCGTAGCCAGAAAAAAAATTCGGGGAGGGTTGACAATTTCAGCGGGGGAGAGGGGGTAAAAATTTCAGGGGGGGTTGAAAATTTCGGGGGGGGGGGTTGAAACCTGCCTCCTAGCTCACGCTGAAGCAAAGAGGCAGAGCAACCTTCAATAGCCCACAGCTCCGCCCCTGTCAACCACCTCCACCAAGTCTGGCCTCCTTAATGAGAGCATTCAACACACATACACACAACTTGGTTGCTTCACTACATCGGCTATTGCTGCAAGTAATGACAGTGTGAATAAATTGTCAATATTTGCTTGAGATAGTGCTTACAGTTCTGGAGGGACTCTTAATTTTTTTGCATCTCATAGACTTAGCATGGGGATTTGGTTAACCAGTTAAAATTCGTGAGTAAACCAGGTTTTTTTGTAAAAAATCTGAAACATTTCGGGGGGGGGGTTGAACCCCTAAAACCACCCCCTCGCTACAGGCCTGGGTGGTGAACTGGCTATGATTTCTGGGAGTTGTAGGCCAAAACAGCTGGGGACCCACAGGTTGAGAACAACTCACCTAGATCATGAGAAGCAGCATGATTTAGTAGTTCGAATGCTGAAATAAAAATCTGGAGACCATGGTTTGGACTCCTGTTCAGCCATGGAAACCCACTTAGGCAAGTCAAATGCTCAGTAGGAGGCAAAGACAAATCCCCTCTGAATTAATATTACCAAGAAAGCTCCATAATAGGATTGTCTTACAGTCACATAAGTGGAAAATGACTTGATGGTACACAACCATGTAGATCAAGATTGAATAACATCAGACTCAGGGATCAAAACTAGCCTTCTGGGCTACCCCACAACACTACCTTCCCATGCAACCATTATTTGCCATTAGGATTCATAGCACTCAAGAAATTGCACATTTAAGGTCTTAGGGATTTATCCATCCCCTGGGTCACAATGTAATAGAAAAGAAGAATTGACTTTTATCACATAATTGTTTCTAATATGCCAAGTATCATTGCATAATAGTCGCCATTGCATTATAGTCGCATCCCCATTTTGGGGGCGTCAAAATGGTATTTTTGTTTTCCTCGCATAATAGTCACAATTTTTTCCTTTCTTCTTTCTCTGAAGACAAGGCAGTTTAAAAACTATAAAATTGAGGTCTCTGAAACTCCACTCTTCTCTCCTCCCTTCTCTCTCCTTCCTCAGAGACAAGGCCAAAGAATTATAGGCAGATTTATTTTCCTAGTGTAATAGTCTCACCCCTTTTTTTGAAAAAGAAGGAAAGAAAGTGTGACTATTATGAGATGAAATATGGTATACTCTAGGTCAGGCCTGCACAATTTGTGGTCCTTCAGACATCTTGAACTTAAACTCCCAGAATTCCTGAACATTGAGCAAGCCGGCTGGGGTTTCTGGGACTTGGAGTTCCAAATACCTGGAAGGTCATAAGTTGCACAGGCCTACTCTAGATCAACAGGTGCAGACTTTAACACAACCTATGAAACTTTTTTTCAGATCTTAGGTGAAACCTAGGAGTGTAGCTCCTTAAAAATTCATGAAAAAAGCTGTAAAACTATACTGGCCATGTTGCACATTGAAATGCATTGAGCAATGCCATTGTGATGTGTCTGATTTCTGGGAGTTGCAGACTCAAGGTGACAGCTCTTCACATGAGTGCCTCTGCGAATATTAATCATCATTAAATAAGCACAGCAATTTCTCTCAAGTCAAACGAAGGGACTTGATTCAAGGAAGCAATTACCACTATGATCCCTAGGCTAGAGTGGGAACCTCAGGAGAAAAGATCCAAGCTGGGGGAAAACTTTTCAGCCCAAGGGTTACAATTGCTCAACATAAATTTCTGGGTGTCTATGCCAACCATTCACACATCTTCCTATATCCAGAAATATCCCTTGATTGGTACACATACAGTACAAACTGAACTTTAGGGACCAGAGAAATCAGAAGAGAAAAAATAGAATTGGGGAATACTTAAATCAGGAGTAGGAATCCTGCAACCCACATAATGTTGAGCATGTGATGTTAGCAGTTACAGTCCAACAACACCTGGATGGCTATATCTATCCAGTGGACGTTTCCTCCAAGCTCTTCCAGGCACAGTGGAGGCTATTGGCACAGGGGGGAAATATTGAAAATCTTTAAACAAGCAGAGAAAGTTCACCTGTTGGATTTCTGGCCATTCAGAGATAGAAGAGATGGGGGAATGCAGTCCTTGAGGACAGAATGAGAAAAGTGCAGAGAGGAAAGAGAAGAATTTGAGAAAAGGAGGAAAGAAGAAAGGTTGGACAACCAGGGAGAAAGAGAATGCATTCCTCCCTTCGGGGCACTAAAAACAAACTCTTACCCACCTACCACACCTACTAGGGCTCATCACTGCAGTCATGAGCCCTAGAAGCGACCTCAGGCTGGAAGGCCTTATTTTCCTTATTTTCTGCACACACACACACACACACACGTAATGGAAGGCAGCAACCACATCAGGGTTCATGGGATCCACTACACTTCCTGCCCCTGGCAGCCTGGAAGAGCCTCTTCTGTGTCAGCAGCTCTCAGTGCCTTCTAACAGTATGCTCCTGATCATCAACATATATCTTCTGGGGAGTCAGGCCCCTTCTACACTGACATATAATCGGGATTATCAAAGCAGCTAATCCACATCATCTGATCTGAACTTAATTATATGAATCCACCCTGCCATATAATCCAAAGCAGATAATCTGGATGGTATATGGCAGTGTAGATCCAGCCTTAAAGTTATCACTACTCCAGAATACCCTGTCAAGCGAGAGGATATTGACTGCAAATTCGTTCCCAGGCAAAGTATTGGTTATTCCCTTTAAAGACCTACATGGTTTTGGTCCAGGTTACTTGCAGGATTGCCTTCTACAATATAATCCACACCATAAGGCCAGGTCTTCTGGGGCCCTTTCCACACCGCTGAATAAAATCCCACAATATCTGCTTTGAACTGGGTTATATGGCAGTGTGGACTCAGATAACCCAGTTCAAAGCAGATATTGTGGGATTTTCTGCCTTGATATTCTGGGTTATTTGGCTGTGTGGAAGGGCCCAGGGAGAAAATTATTTCAACTAACCAAAACGTAACTGGAAGCTCCCCTTAATTTCTTCACTACTTTTGGTAAGGTTCATCTTTTTCAGTCTAGCTTCCTAAAACCGTTTTGATTTTATCGACTATGGTAAAAATTACAATAACAACTACCATGTCAGGCTATACAGAGAAGCCACTAAAATCCACACGCATGTGGACAATTTCAACAGAAAGGAAGAAACCATGAAAATGAACAAAATCTGGCTACCAGTATTAAAGAAAACCCTAAAATTATAAGAGTAAATAAAAAACAAAAATCAAACATAGGGGAATTCCATAGAAGAAACAATCAGGAACAACTAATCACCTCTCAACAAAGAATTCCCCCAGGCAGTAACAGGGCACACCTAAAAACTGTCAGGCCATCAAATGTTAACCAAGGTGGCCAATTGAAACATTCACACCTATCTTCAACAAACAAGAGTTCTTTTTCCCACCCTGGACTTTCCACAGATATATAAACGCAATTTTCCTAGTTTCCAACAGACCTCACAACCTCTGAGGATGCTTGCCATAGATACAGGTGAAACATCAGGAGAGAATGCTTCTAGAACATGGCCATACAGCCCGAAAAACCTACAACCCAATTACAATAGTTTTATTGTTCAATTTGTTTTTAATAATGTTAGACTAACATTTTTAGGAGAAAAACAAGGCAAATGATGATGATGGATAGATAGATAGACAGGCAGGCAGACAGATAGATGCACTGGACATTTCTGTGGGGAATAGGAACTATTTTATATCTTGCTTCAGGTAGCAAGTTCTCTTGAGTAAGCCGTGGAGCCTTGTTTCCAAACTGTATCTGTTTTTTAAAAAGGGTTTCAAGTTAAATAAGCTTAAGCAGTAGTACAAAGATACAAATTGCCTAGAAAACAGATTTTGCCTCAAGGATTAAAGTACATTTCACTGGAGACCCAGCACTCCCACAAACCCCTCCTTTATTTAAAGGGTTGTTATCAGTCTTATGTACGTGCCTGCTGTCACACAAAGGCAAAGTAATCTGTCACTGTCATATCATTTATCACTCAAGGTTGCTCCGACAAGCCACTTTTTTCCCTAGGAAAGTTGCTTATTGACTTTGTAACTGCTCCAGAGAACCCACATGGTTATCAGGAGCATATCATAGTAAAGTATGAGGAGATCGTAGAGAGCTATTTGTATGAGATCTAGCATGGTTTTTTTTTTTCAATGAGATACCAAGAATGTGAAGAGTGAACTGATATAGCTAAGTGATTTCCATGGAGGCTCAGTGGAACAAACAACAAGGCAAGGAAAGAGGTGGTTCACAACTCCCTGCTTTGATAAACACACTATCTCAGGAGAGGAGAAGTTTTGGTACTCTGAATGCTCTGGAATAGTGCTTAATAAAATAATAATACTTTATTTGTAACCCTTCCTGTCTCTTCTAGGGTACTCAGGACAGTTTCCAATACATTCAATGCCAATAAAACAAACAACAGATGAACACATAAACATTAAATAAGAACAATCCCACTATAAAACTTATAATAGCTAATCCCTAAAAGAACGAAAAAAATATCAGAATTAACAACTTAGATAAACAAAATATAATGCATCACAAACATTTACCACATCATTCATTCATTCATTAATAAGTGGACTGCAAATGACTGATTTGGATGACTATTTGAACCAGCAAACTGTTTTAATGTATATTTATAACTGTTTTGAATGTATGCTAATTGTATTTTATGTTATGTTATTATAGTGTGTTGGCATCAAATAGTTGCCTGTTGGAAGCCATCCCAAGTCGCTCTTCGGAGGTTGAGAAGGACAGGATATAAATGTTCTAAATAAATAAACCAGCAGTTAAAAGCTTTAAAATATGGAATGTGTTGCTAGGTGTGTGCAGTGGTTTGGACCCAGTGCCGGATAAGGTCCTGTGCTAGTTAAGTTATGAGCCCCCTTACTTGGGGCTCTGAAGGAGGTAAGCCTACACTGCCTGTTTTGTGGCACACTCCCAGACACTATCAACTCTATCATTATGTCCGGAATCACTCCAAAACAAAATGTCCTCAAATTTAAAATTGCACCATATAAGCAATATCCATCGTAAAAAAAAAAATGGGGCAGGAAGATAGGGGGCCCTGGCTAATTGTGTCCTGTGTTTAAGCACATCTAAGCAAAATGGTAAATCCGGCACTGTTTGGACTACACTAGATGACACTAGGAGAGTTTGGAAAACCCAGTCTCAGGAACCCTTGGCCACCCTCCACCGCGAGCCAGGATGTCTCTGCCATTGATCTGCTGCAGGTAATGGTGGGGATAGGATGCTGCTGCTACTCAGAGCTACTTCAAGGGTTGCTACCTGGGCCAGGAAAGGCAGGCTCTGGTGGATTGGGGGAAAGCAGGAAGGAACAAAGGCAAGCAGATGTGTGGCAGACAGCTATGATGGGACAGGATGGCAAGCACTTCTCCCCACTCACAAACCTGCACGATCTCTTCGATCTTCTGGAGAGGTCCTTCTTTCGCCCCTTCTATCACAGGCTCGACTTGTGGGGACGAGGAAGAGGGCCTTCCTCACTGTGCCCCCCCCCCCCACTTTTGGAACTCACTACCTGGGGAGATCAGGCAAGCCCCTACTCTAGCAGCCTTCAAGAAAGATCTTAAAACTTGGCTCTTCCAATGTGCCTTCGGAGAGTGACCATTTAACCCATTTGTTTGTTTCCACCTACAGTTGTCCTCATGACAAAGCAGCTTCCCCTGTCCTTTATAAAGGCCAAACCCCTCCTTCTTAGGCTCCTCTCTCACAAATACACTTTTTATTCCTATCTCACCCAAGGTTTTAACTTTTAAACATTTTAAACATTTTATCTCATACATCTGGCCTGTCTTTTGTGTTTGATTTTACTATCCTATTTTATACTGTTTATTTTATTTGTTATATTTTTATTATGATGTACTTCTCTGTTGTTCTGTGTCTAATTATGTTGTATTATTTTTGGGCTTGGCCTCATGTTAGCCGCCCTGAGTTCCCTTTAGGGAGATGGCGATGGGTTATAAATAAAGATTATTATTATTATTATTATTATTATTATTATTATTATTATTGCTGCTCCTCCTTTCACTGCCCCTTCCTTCCCACTCTCTCCTCAGAGTTGTGCATCCCACACATGGGTGGGGGAGACTCAGCACCTTGCACTGCCTACCAGGAATGGGCAGGTTGGCAGTAGGGCATCCTACTCCTTTTTCCCACTCCCCCTCCCACAATTCTGCAGAGTCAGAAGATTCCTGGAGGATCAAGTCCAAGTCCTCTCTTGCCACCGTCTTTGCTCCAGGAATAGGGATGGGAGGCAGCCAAGACTGAGTCCCTCATGTTGGTTCCCACACAACCGAGTTGCAGAATAGCTGCCTGCCTGTGGTTGACACCATGAGAATGTACTAGGGCAGTGGTTCTCAACCTGTGGGTCCCCAGATATTTTGGCCTTCAACTCCCAGAAATCCTAACAGCTGGTAAACTGGCTGGGATTTCTAGAAGTTGTTGGACAAAACACATGAGGACCCACAGGTTGAGAAGCACTGTTCTATGATTAAACCAACCATAGTGACGTCTCTGCTTTGGAAGACTGGTGTCCTAAAACATGATAATGCACCATATCAGACATGCACGCTCTGCAGTTGCCCACCCCTGGAGTTGAGTCTGGACCTCTCAAGTCACACCCAACTGAGGATGCTTGCCATAGGTGCAGGCAAAACGTGAAGAGAGAATGCTTCTAGGACATGGCCATATAGCCCGAAAAACGTATAACAACCCACATCCAACTGAGTTTGAAAGAACTATTTTTGCAACCATATTTCCCAGAATCCTCTAGCCAGCATAACTAGCTCAAACCAGCCCCTTCAATGTGGAAGCCACTTCCACAAGATCAAAGTCTACAATGTTCAGCAATGTAACAAAACATGGACTAACTTGACATAATGTTATGATTGCTGTCAATTCAACATCTAGACCTAGGTGGTTATGGTACAGGAAGAAGCCTTATCACTATCCTTAGGTTCACAGACCGGTTATCTTTAGATGCTTGGAGATGGAGTGCCTTCTGATCAAAACAGTATGCTGTCAATAAGCTATGGTTACAGTAAAATGCCTTCCTTCCAAGCTTTATAAACTTGAAGTGCAAAAAGCAAAAGGAGCATCAGGCTCAGGAGAAAAGCCATATTCATCTATTATGCATTCTGAACTGGGAGTGTAGGTGGAAGAACATTGACAACTCAATTCCGCAATGTTATTCGAAGCTGGGGCCTTTGAAGTTGAGGCAGGAAGTAAAAGCGAGGAGAAATGTCTGCACAGCACTTCATATCAAAGCAACCCTGTGACATTACATACAACGCCTTCTTACTGAGATGCTATTGCATCCGTCAGCTCTCCTTTGATAACATATGCGGCAGAAACAGAACAAGCACAGCATCAGGTTGGCAAGAGAACAGACTCATCACAGCTGGCTAAACACAATTAGAAAAAGCAACAAAGATTTTGCAAACTGAGAACACCAAGAAAAGTTAACAACATCTGACGTGGGGAAAATGGGTGGTCAACTTGCACAGCAGCAAGGTGTGCAGATCTACAAATAACAGGGAGCCAGTGAAGATACTAAGAGACACAAAAGGTCACTGTAGATTATGTGAAATAGTTACCCAAACCTGGAGAACATTTTCGGCATCTGGAAACGTCAGAAAGAGATATGACCTTGTAGGTCTTTTTACAACAGTTCACAGGGTCCTTAAGAAGATAGAGAGCTCAATTGTACACATTCTAACAAATGCCTCATGAGAGTTGGACTCTGAGTTAGAAAATTGACAGGTTGCCATTGACAGCATGCCAGCATTTTTAAAAGGGGTCAGATCCAGAAAGAATTTGGGAGGTTTGATACCCTTTAATGTAATGTATATCCCAGGAAAGCTATAACTAAAGCTGCAATTCCTATATTTAAAGGAGCAAGGGTTTTGCTGACAAAAACTCTTTCTGCAAGGAATCACCCTCATTGCCCTTTTAGAATTCTTTGACAGAATCAACAGACATATAGACAGGGAGATCTGGTAGACATCAAACGTGTGGAAAACACCCTCCAGCAGATGAAAACCAGGATACATGTGGCCGAGAAACAGCGCAATGTGGTTAAAAGGTTCTGGCCAGGCAAAAGTTATTAATTACACAAAATTACACAATATTTTAAGACAAGGAATCTTGTTATTTGTGTATAAAGTTTAGGAAAGCCTGAAAAAGAAAAGAAAGAAGCCTAATCAATAATTAATATAGTCTCTGTTTGTATATTAATATACACAGCATAATCATAAGAGTTAATATAATATGATATAGTACATCCTTTTAAAATCCAGGGGGGGGGGTATCGTTGTTGTTTATTCGTTCAGTCACTTCTGACTCTTCGTGACCTCATGGACCAGGTCATGCCAGAACTCCCTGATGGCCTTCACCACTCCCAGCTCCTTCAAGGTCAAACCACTCACTTCAAGGATACCATCCATCCATCTTGCCCTTGGTCGGCCCCTCTTCTCTTTTCCTTCCATTTCCCCCAGCATCATTGTCTTCTCCAAAGTATCCTGTCTTCTCATTATGTGGCCAAAGTACTTCATCTTTGCCTCTAATATCCTTCCCTCCAATGAGCAGTCGGGCTTTATTTCCTGGAGTATGCGCTTTGATCTTCTTGGGGTCCAATGCACTCTCAGAATTATTCTCCAACACCACAGTTCAAAAGCATCTATCTTCCTTCACTCAACCTTTCTTATGGTCCAGCTCTCACATCCATAGCTTACTGCAGTTAATCCCATTGCTTTAACTATGTGGATCTTCGTTGCCAGTGTGATGTCTCTACCCTTCACTGTTTTATTGAGATTGGTCATTGCTCTCCTCCCAAGAAGTAAACATCTTCTGATTTCCTGGCTACAGTCTGTGTCTGCAGTAATCTTTGCACCTAGAAATACAGAGTCTGTCACTGCCTCCATGTTTTCTCCCTCTATTTGCCAGTTATCAATCAGTCCGGTTGCCATAATCTTGGTTTTTAATGTTTAACTGCAATCCAACTTTTGCGCTTTTTTCTTTCACCTTGATTAGAAAGCTCCTCAGAGGGGTTATCAGGCCTGTCCAAATTACCTTTCTCTCACATCTATTGTATGTGTTCATATCCTCCTACTATGCACATAGATGATGCACAGAATCATAAAATGATACAGCATCCCCAAAAGGTAGCTGTCCAAACTCTTTTTGAAAAACATTCAGAGAAGAAGATCCTACCATCTTTTTAGGTAACTAGTTCATTGCCAAACTGCCCTTACTATCAAGGTGTTCCTTCTAATGTTCAAGGTAGTGCCTCTTCTCCTGTGACTTCAAACCATTAGACCTGGTCCTAATTTCTGGGGCAACAGAGGATTTCTGCACTGAGCAAGTGTTGAACTCAATGGTTTATGAGGCCATTTCCAACTCTATAGTTCTGTACCCAATGTTCTTTTTAGATTAGGTCAAATATCAGTGCCCCAAACCCTCTTGTGATCACTTTGAGTTAATCATAGCTTCTCAGCCTAACCTACTTCACAGCTATGTTCTTAGAATAAAAATGGGTAGAATGAGGAGGAGAAATAATGTGCAATACTTTTAGCTCCAGGAGATTAATGGAATGTAAATAACTAAGAAAGATCATAATTGGAAAAAAAATGTTATAATTGAATATGTGCAGTTCAGTGGCCTTTTAGAAGATCTTGGGTTAAAATCCTATACAGATTTTTTTGGTGAAAAAATATGTTTTGAAATGTCAGATCTGCCACATTTTCTCAGGTAGAATGTGATCCATTGGTGGACCTAATGGGTTTTTACTGTATATGTTAAAATCTCAGTTTTCCCATGAAAAGTTACAAATAACAATCATCATTTTGGTTGGCCTCCTCTATACATATTCCAGTTTATCAATATCTTTCCTAAATGTGGTGCTCAGAACCAGACCCAGTCTCCCAGGTGAAATCATAGCAAAGCAGAATAAAATAGTATCATTACTTCCCATAATCTAGACCACATGTGGTAAACAAAAAGGCCTGACCCACCACAACACTTTATGTGGCCCACGAGGCTTTCAATGGCAGGGCAACATAGTTACATTTATATAGTTTATTTATTACAAATGGCAACCATCAGGCTGATGTGGCCCTTGGTGAAAATCAGTTTGACACCTCTTTTTTAGTCACTGTGCCTCTATTGACGCAACCTAGAATCATACTGATCTTTTTAAGCTTTCACAACATGTTAACTATGTTCAGTTTGTGGTCTATTAAGTCTTATTTCATAGGCTCTGTTGTCAAGGCAGGTATCACCCATTCTATATTTTTGCATTTAATTGGAGAGTGGGAGGCTAAGTGTAGTACCTAACTTTTGTTAATTTTGGCCCAGCTCTCTAATCTGCTAAGGTTATTATGGAGTCAGATCTACATCAAGTGTCCCATAAAAAAAAGATACTGAAAATCTTGTGATATCTTCAGGTTGTATCCTAGATCCAAAACTACATCATTCCTGATATATTTAAAATTTGGAGTTATTGCTGGTATGTGTCCCTGTGACCAGGAGGAGACATGTTTTCCCTTCTTCTGTTTCTTTGGGCAAATTTGAAAGGGGAGATAATGAGACACTAGAACAGTGTTTCTCAACCTTCCTAATGCCATGACCCCTTAAAACAGTTCCTCATGTTGTGGTGACCCCCAAAAATAACAAAACATTATTTTTGTTGCTCCTTCATAACTGCAATCTATTATGCAGGATGCATTTTCATTCACTGGACCAAATTTGGCACAAATATCCGATATGCCCAAGTTTGAATAATGGTGGTGTTGGTGGGGGGGGGGGGTTGATTTTGTCATTTGGGAGTTGTAGTTGCTGGGATTTATAGTTCACCTACAATCAAAGAGCATTCTGAACTCCACCAACAATGGAATTGGGCCAAACTTCCCACACAGAACCCACATGCCTTTAAAGGACTCACTGGTGTGAGCCTCGCACGCTCTCCCTCGCCCACACATGCGCATCATGCTGCCATGCGGTGAGCACGCCTGCTCTCCCTTCCCCACTTGGAGTCTTAGAAAAAGCCCTCCCCTTGGCTGAGAGGCCAGCCAATCACAGCAGAGGAGGGCTTTTGGTAGGAAGATTTGCCCTCTGTTTCCAAAAAGGAAGAGAAGGACAGGCAGAGAGATCTTCAGCCTTCTCTGACAAAGGAGTGCCTAAGACCATCAGAAATAAGTGTTTTCTGGTGGTCTTTGGTGACCCCTGTGAAACCCCATCCATGACCTCCCAAAGGATCCTGACCCTCAGGTTGCGAAACTCTGCACTAGAAAGTATACTTGTGATTTTGGGGCTTGGGAAAATCCATATCTATATAAATAAAAATGTAATGTTCATTTGTGGGGTTAACATAACTCAAAAACCAATGGACGAATTGTCACCAAATTTGGACACAAGACACCTAACAACCCAATGTATGTCCTTCACTCAAAAAAAATGATTTTGTCATTTGAGAGTTGTAGTTGCTGGGATTTATAGTTCACCTACAATCAAAGAGCATTCTGAATCCCACCAATGATGGAATTGAACCAAACTTGGCACACAGTTCTCCCATGACCAACAGAAAATACTGGAAGGGTTTGGTGGGCAGTGTCCTTTGGTTTTGGAGTTGTAGTTCACCTATATCCAGAGATCACTGTGGACTCAAACAATGATGGATCTGGACCAAACTCTACACAAATACTCAATATGCTCAAATGTGGAGACTGGTGGAGTTTGGGGAAAATAGAATCTTGACATTTGAGAGTTGTAGTTGCTGGGATTTATAGTTCACCTACAATCACAGAGCATTCTGAACCCCACCAATGATAGAAATGGGCCAAACCTCTCACACAGAACCCCGATGTGGGCCACAGCAACGCATGGCAGGGGACGGCTAGTAGATATATATGCATGTATACTGTATACATATACATACTTTTTCAATTATATCCACCTAAAATATGTATATAGCTATTATATATGTGTGTGTGTGTGTATAGTGTGCATATATTTAAATATATAAATATGTGTGTGTATATCTATATAAATAAAAATGTAATGTTCATTTGTGGGATTAACATAACTCAAAAACCACTGGACGAATTGACACGAAATTTGGACACAAGACACCTACAAGGCCAACAAGTGACCATCACTCATAAAAACACTGAAAAACACAGCGGAAAGGACTTTTAAAAACCCCAACCAAAAAACATTCCAATGCATGTGGATAACCACATATATACACATATACACAAATATAGACACACACATATACACACAAAACACATATACACAGACTGGGCCACAGCAACACATGGCAGGGGATGGTAGTAGTCCTATATACTAATAATGTCTTGTTTCCCCCATTAGCCACAAAGGATCAAGCATAAAGGAAAGGCGTATTTCTCCTGTATGTGTTTGAGTGACCTTCTCTTTTTGAATTCTAATGAATGCCTTGTCTCAGGATGAATCAGACAGGTCGGTACTCATTTCCAACAGCCAGAGTTTCCTTCCCTCCCCCATCCCGAAAAAAGGCCAAAGAATCTCTGGTTTAGTTGATTCTTGTACAAATGAGATGTGAATGGGGATTTGTCTTCTCCCTAATGGCCAGTCTAGCTCTCTCTGACACTTTCTCTAATTTAACTAATGCAGCCTGTAATTAGGAGGTAGACAGAAAACAAGATGTATCATTTTCAATCAATGCAATGTTACATGGGCTGTAATTGGACCCAAGATTCCTTCTGAATTTTAGACGCCCCCACCCCCAGCCGCCACCCTTACTTTAGTTGTACTTTTTTGTTGCAAATTCCCCTGATGTGATGACAAAGATGGAATGTGTGGGTTGTAGCCTTGTGATAATCATGTAAGTTTCTTATTGATACATTATGTGCTGTGCTCTGGTTAAATAGCAGTTGAACATGTTTGGAATCTGTTCTTAACGGCTGGTCATTAAATTTTCATTGAATAAGAATCAGTTCAGCAATTTGCACTAATTGCATAGATATCTGCATTATTTAATTTATCTCCATTGTATGGAAATACAGCCCAAAATCTATTTTTGTATCTGCTCAAGGGTTTTCTCCTCTGAAAGAAAATCAATGGATTTCTCACTACCCGTCCCAGAAAAATTACAAATTAGTTGAAACCTTACATGCTAATAATTTTAGCTCTTTGAGCATCCTGAAATGCGGATTCACAACCTTCTTGTTAGCTTAAACCTTGGAGCTATATGATTACAGCTTGTTCTCAAAGCGAATGAGTCAAGTGGTGGCAGAGTAATTGTAATATGCAGCTTCTAATGTATGGAAGGTGATGAAGAATAGCATATGACTCAAGACAGAAATTAAACCCTGTTGCATGAGGAACCGGCATATTTCTCTGTTCTCTATACTATTTTTTATACACAGTGTGTTCGAATATACTTCTCCACAACATAGCAGTTCACATACATTTTATGGATTTTTTTTTGCATGCATGAAATTGGGCCTACAATTTATTTGCACTGCGCATGCCAATATTTGCATTTTAAAATGATTATCTCAAATGCCTGCCTGTTTACACCATTTTATAAACTATTTCTCCTTAATGTATTGTTGAATACTTTCACAGCTGGAATCTCTGGGGTATTGTGTGTTTCTAGGCTGTATGGCTGTGTTCTAGCAGCATTTTCTCCTGACATTTCACCTACTCCTGTGGCTGGCATCTTCAGAGGATCTTAGCGGATTTTTCTATGAGTCTTTGTGGGTTTTTTCTGCACTACATTTGACTACAACACTAAATTACAAAATTCAGAAAGATGCAGAAGTCGAAAAAATAATTGCCTGCCCCTGTTCTACACATTGGTTCAGGAAGTACAAATTAGGCGGGTCCCTGCTGAATTGTGAACCGAATGTACTTTTCTCCACCAAGTAAGCAGCACAGTATCTGTATTGTGCTGCTTACTTGCCAACAAATCCATCTAAGCTTTTTTAGTTTGAAGATCAACACTGTAGTAGTGCCCCAAGGATGAGTGCTTATACTTTGAAAATATCACGCAAAGAAATATTAGGCTGCTTCAAACATAGTTTAGAAATAATCTGGATGTCCGATTGGGAAAAGCCATGGTGCGATGTTGTTATCTTAAAGGAACACTTGGCTATAGTCATGGAGAAGAGTCAGATGTCAGGTGAGGAGGGCAAGCCAGTGGTAAGGAACTGCAAAAGAATGTGCTGCAGATGGAGATCAGAGGAAAAAAAAGTTGCCAGAGATCACCTACATGTTGCATTAATCACATTATAGTCCTACAGACTAAAAAGAAAGTTGTATGTGTTGTATTATTTGCAATATGAATCTGTCTCATGATCATGACCTTCATTTGTGGTCACAGACACTCCCCACACTCATGAATATATAAGGGTATATTGGGAAAGAGTCTAATTGCATACTGATGTGCCCACTCTCTCACTCTCTACACCTGCAGACAGCCTTAATGGGAAAGAAGCCCCACACACGTATGTGGGATGAATGAAGGGGTGAGTGGCTTCGATCATTTTGTCACTGCCCTGAGTCCTTGAATTCAGAGCTTATTCAGGAGCTTCACATAATCCCTGCCAAGTGCCAAGTGCCAAGTGCCAAGTGCCCTGTCTCAGCAAAATCCCTGCCAAGTGCTTGTGTGTTTCTATACTATTGCAGAAATAACAGAGGAGAACTTGTGCTGAATCTGATCAAAAAATGGATTCGGCAATATTTGGTAAAAAATGGATTTGAGATAATACTGCTCAAAGTGTTGTTCCCCAAACCGTTTGTGAGCCACCAGCTACCAGTCTTGTTAAGGATTTGAGGAGAGAATAAAATACTTGCAGCCAATGGGCACGAATATGGTAGTCTCTGGTGCATGGGGTGAAGGGGAGATTGAGGATACAACAGGTAACTCAAGATGCATTGTGGATTAGACTGCACTTTAGAGCTTATTCTATGGTTGTTGTTAAATCTTAACTTTCTAATTGGTTTCTAATTTGATAATAGCAGCTAAATTGCTAATAGCAAAATACTGGAAAGGAAAAAAAGAAATTCAATTAGAAGAATGGTATAGGGAAATTTGGAATATAGCTATTAATGATAAGCTAACCTGCAATATTAAAATTAAAAGGGGAATATGGAAACAAACAGATTTCTGGAAAATATGGGGAAAATTTATTGGGTATATTTTTAATGAGGGAAAGGGGTACAAGCCAGCAACAGAAACAATGACATTTTGGAATTGTGAAGTAGCATGAGTAGGTTGGTCCTGGTGAAGGGGGCACAAACTAAGGGTAAAGGGAAGAGGGGGGGAAATGGTATAATACTAATTATAAAGAAATAAAACATGTATAAGTAGATAAAAGGTGTGTGGTAGAGATATACATAGTATAAGTTGTAACGGAATGATAAGAAATATGCTTAAAGATGTATTTGATTATTTTTACTGTTAGACTGTATATAATATGACAAATGCTTCTATCTAAGATGTTGTAAAAAGAGGGAAGAATGTATGCTTATACATGTTGTTTGATAAATGTATAATAAAAACTTGGAAAAAAAAATAAATCTTAACTTTCATCCACCCTTGTATTTGTTCACTCGTTCAGTTTGTCTATTCATTTAGATCAATGAAGCAAGGCCCTGAACAGACACAGAAGTGGAGTGGGCAGATCAAAAGACATCCTGGCAAAATGGCACTACCTAAAAGAATCCCACACCTGTGTGAGTGTGGAACAGAACAAACAACTTCTCACCTGTATGTTTGCCCACTATGCCCTGCCTCATGCACAGAGGAAGAAATGTTTCAAGCTACAGACAATGTGGCCACTGTTGCCTGTTTTAGGTCTAAAATTATTTAGCCACTTGCGTTCCCTCTATTTTATCAGTTTTATATTAATTTATTTATGCTATGCTTTTGACACAAAATAAAATAAAGCTTAAAGGTATGTACAGCAGGCAATGGTGAGAAGAGTAGTAAGTGGAAAAAACACAATTGAAAAATCACTTTTTTTTTCGCCAAGAGAACACTTTTCAGGAATCTCTAGATCCTCCAGGACTGCAGGTTGACCACAGAATTATGGTAGAGGACCTAAAATGCCTAGAAGAACATTTTATCTAGAAATCTGTAGGTGCTCCAGGACAGTGCTATAGTCAACTTCCTCTGGAAATTGACTGTATAGATTAATATAGGGGAGATATTTATCAACTCTGTGAATAGTCACTTCCACAAACATTAAACCTGCAAATGTTGAGAGTAGACTATGCAGCATACAAGTTGCCAGCAACAACCTGGTGAACCTTTTTACTGCACAACTGACTTGTAAGTTAGGAAAGATGTATCTTTATGGGTGTAAATAATTGGCAAAAAACAAAATTCAAACAATTGTCCAAGGTGGCAAACATCATGTACAGCAATGGCTCTCCACCTGTGGGTCTACAGATGTTTTGACCTTCAACTCCCAGAAATCCTTAGTGCTGGTAAACTGGTTGGGATTTCTGAGGGTTGTAGGCCAAAACACCTTGGGACCCACAGGTTGAGAACCACTGATGTATAGGTTGTTCTTCCCTTGCCCCCCCCCCCTTTTACTTGATGCTCATTTTCCTTATACATCCTATTAGCCGAAGCCACTGTAACACCTAAGCTATTATCCCTTGGAGTATCATTTCTTGCACCAGCAACTGCTAAGAGCACCAAAAAAAATATTGCTCTCCCATGTAGCAATTCCTAGTGGCATTGTCCCCCAAGGATATGAATATTTCTCATGTGTAAAGAATGTTAACTTGAGGCACCATTAAGTCTACAGCAGGTCGAGGTAGTAAAAGATTTCCTCCCAAAACAATCCAGAATATGTGCTCCAAGACCACCCACCATTTTTATTACCTCTCTTTCTTTCTCACTCTTCTTTCATAATAGAGTTTTTCCCATGGCTAAAAACCACTCTGTGATAACCTTCTTCAGCCATCCACAATTTTCAAGAAAAAGCATGCTTCTTGTCAATCCATCATTATGACACTGGGACAAGTTATGAAATTCTCTGCAAGAATTCAGATTGTGCCTATAATGGTTATTGTTAACTGTCATGTTTTCCTCGAGTAGAAACACTCCTCGCTCTCCCTTTCTTACTACAGCAGATCCATTTTTATTCAATTGGCTCCCAATGGTCAAAGATATTGAGGAATAATGAAGAGACATCCATCATGAGCCCTTGGTTTCCATGGGGCAGATAAGATGTCCAATGTATGAATGATAGCTTTCTATGCAGCAAGGCCTTGAATTCAATCCACATCATCTCTTTTTGAATGGATCTCGGGTCATAGAGCTGGGAATGACTTCCACCTGAAATACTAGAAGTTCTTATTAGAGTCAATGGGACATGAGCAAGTTTTCAGGGTGTGCAAGTGATTTACATCACGATGGAGGCTGAGGAAATATTATGTAAACTACCGTAGATAGTGGAGTTTTGATGAGAAATCATGTCTTGCTGATGCCATTAAAAATAAACTTGGATATATTTCTGTACCGGGATGCCATGGATCAACACAGTAGCCCCAACCCTTTTGCTTCACAAGAAATTGTGGGAGAGCAGCCAGGTATTGACAGCAGTTCAAGGTCTCAAATGGAGTTCTGCAAGAAGAGGGCTAGGAGCAGGCATGTAGCCAGGGGGGGGGGGGGCTCGGGGGGCTTCAGCCCCCCCCCCCCCGAAATTCTCATGGTGGTTCGCGAAAAGGCCTTACTGGTGCATTATTTAAACTGTTATGTTTATTAATATCATGATTTGATCACCGTTCTCAATATATCCCATATGTATGGGGGTATTGGGGTAATGATACAAAAGGTTTGCTAGGCTAGACCCTCTTTCACTCAGACTCAGCCCCCCCGAAACTCAGCCCCCCCCCCGAAACCCCCCCTGAAAATTTTTTAGCCCCTCCCGAAACGAAATCCTGGCTACGGGCCTGGCTAGGAGACATATGAGCTTTAGGCTGGATCTACACTGCCATATGATACAATATCTGATCCCAGATTATTTGCTTTGAACTGGATTATATATATCTACACTGCCATATAATCCAGTTCAAAGCAGATAATCTGGGAGCAGACACTGGATTATATGCCAGAGTAGATGGGACATCAGGAGCAAGACAGCCAGTGAAGAAGTTCAGAGAGGGCAATTATAAGAGTCTCATAATCACAGTAACAACTTCATCACATGGCCACTAGAATCACCACATATTGGGGCGAATATGGTGACTTTCATTGGGGATGTGGGGAACCAATCACCCCATGCCACACATTGCCCAGCTTGTGAGAAAGCTGATCCCATGGAAGGGGATCCTAGACAACATCATGTTGCCTCTCATGTTGCCACCATGGCGGTGTGTGCTGACTCCACACTAGATCATCCACAGAGCCCCACTGGAAGTTCCTGCGCATCATTTGATGGGGTCCAGTGGGTTTTGTGGATGACCTAGGGCTTAACCATCAGGGAAAAAAACCCATCTGATGTGGTAGTAAGAGGCACCCACCAAATAGGTTCCCTACAGCAGATGTCAGACTCAGTCAGAGATAGGACAGACTGCCAAGGGTCATCAGGGCAATGGAAGGGATGGGCACTTAGAATGTGACCCAAGGGGCTGCAGCATCTCAGAAGAGGAAGAGGTTTGGCCTGATCACTGTGAAACCAAAGTACTTTTACCAGGGCAATAATTCACTCCTGCCTTTCCTTGCTCAGTTCCTTTGTCTGGAGTCAGAAAGGAGAAGTGTTAGCACAACCACATCAGTAGCTGTAATGCATGGATGTCAAACTCATTTTCATCCGGAGTTAATTTCCCTTCCTAGAGATAGATTTCTCTCACTTCCTGTTGTCTCACCCCTGTTCTTAACTATGAGCCATTTGTAAGTCATTTGTTTGTAACTTCGGGACTGCCTGTATACACCAAGAATACACTTGAATATGAAGCCAACTGGCAGTTGTTCACCTGGCTTGTATATATTTATGACCTGGCAAAGGGAAGCAATATAGAGAACACAGATATCTGTAACTAAGATACACAAAGTATTATGTTATTTTTATTTTTGAAACTTCAAATGTGTTGTCGTACGACAGGTTTACTACTTATATACATAACTAGCTTGGGGACCCGGCGCTGCCCGGGTTATTAGAGAAAGTGGGTAATGGCGGTTCTGTATGCCAAGTTTGGTCTTTATTGGTCATTGGATAATGGCTGCATTGTTTTCAGGAAGTGAGTGAAGGAATTTGAAGTCCCATCATCCATGGTCCACCCTCCTCCAAACAGCAGCAGGATATAGAGTGGGTCATGGGGGCTCTGTGTGCCAAATTTGGTCTTTATCAGTCGTTGGATGAGGGTCGCACTGGTTTCAGTAAGTGAGTGAAGGTCCCATCATCCATCTCCAATTTTTTCCAAACGACACCAGGATATAAAGTGGGTCATGAGAGGTCTATGTGCCAAGTTTGGTCTTGATTAGTCATTGGATGAGGTTCACAGAGGTCTCAGAATGTGAGTGAAGGTACTGAAAGTCCCATCATCCATGGTCAACCCTCCTCCAAAACTGCAGCAATATGTAGAGTAGGTCATGGGGGCTCTGTGTGCCAAGTTTGGTCTTGATTGGTCATTAGATGAGGGTTGCAGCAGTTTTGGGGAGTGGAGGTACTTGAAGTCCCATCATCCATGGTCCGTCCTCCTCGAAAGTGCACCAGGATGTAGAGTGGGTTATGTGGGCTTTGTGTGCCAATTTGGCTTTGATTGGTCATTGGATGAGGGTCGCAGTGGTTTCAGTAAGTGAGTAAAGATACTGCAAATCCCATCATTGATGGTCCATCCCCCTTAGAACTGCATCAGGATGTAGAGTGGGCCATGAGTACTCTTTGTGCCAAGTTTGGGCCTGGTCTGTAATTTGTAGGGGCTACAATGTTCTGTGGGAAGTGAATTGGGAGAAGGTACTGCAAATCCCATCATTAGCGGCCCATCCTGCCCTGAACTGCACTGGAAGTCCCATCATCCTTCCTTCTCCAAACAGCATTGGGATGTAGAGTGGGTCATGTGTTCTCTCTGTGTAAATTGTGGTCCTGATCCATCATTGTTGGCAGTTGTAATGGTTTTAGGAAGGGAGTGCAGGTATTACAAGTTCCATCGTCCATGGTGCATCCTCCTCCAAACTGCACCAGGATGTAGAGTGTGTCATGGAGACTCAGTATGCCAAGTTTGGTCTTTATCGGTAATTGGATGAGGGTTGCAGTGGTCTCAAGAATTGAGCAAAGGTACTGCAAGTCCCATAATCCATGGTCCATCCCCGGCCAAACCACACCAGATGTAAAGTGGGTCATGAGAGGTCTATGTGCCAAGTTTGGTCCTGATCAGTCATTGGATGAGGTTAACAGCGGTCTCAGAATGTGAGTGATGGTACTGCAAGTCCCATCATCCATGGTTCATCCTCCTCCAAACTGCAGTAGGATGTCGAGTGGGTCATGGGGGCTCTGTGTGCCAAATGTGGTCTGTATTGGTAATTGTCTGACTCAGCCCCTGGTCTTTTCCTTTCCTCTCTTTGTCATCTCGGAATCTTGGAATTGAGGCTGGCCAATCAGAGACCATATGCAAATTTCCTTCTCATGTCCCTGTTTCTGCCATGAACTCTTTTCTCCACCAGGGGCTCCTATTGAAGCTGGCCAATCAGAGACCATATGCAAATAGCACCACTGGGGCAGCCAATCAGAATGTTGGAACTTTCAGGCTGGCCAATCAAAACGCTGGCACATACTCCTCCCGTCGCACCGCCACACTTTTGTCCGCCGCATACAAACTTTCACCTTTATTATATACATAGATATAAAGGAACAACTTATCTCTGTCATGAATAAATGTCCATATACGTATAGATTTCAAATGGAAGACATCAATCTCTACTAAATAAACACAACAGTCCAATCTATTGACAGAATATGTCTGATTATTTAAAAGGTCACTTAAAAGGTCACAGGTATTTTGAAGGACTATTTGTGGCATCCGAGGTTGTGGTTTTGTCAGAGAAGAGTTCTACATAGTGACCAAGTTTACTACAAGGTATACTGGATAGTATTCCTTGTTTTGGTATTTGTAGTGAGAACACCTTCTTCAGGTAATAGACTCTTCTTAGTATTCCAGTAGGAGAGAAGTCTCTGGCACTACATTTACAGGTATGAAAACAATGACAACATACATAAAACAGATATGCCATAGCATCCCTAATGTTGTTCTATATTAACATTAAAGCAATACATAACTAATACAAGATAGTCAAAGTAATGTTCATATTACTTACCTAATTTCATTAGGTAATCACTGGCTCTGCTGCAGAATACTCTACTGCAAGCAATTGCTCATAATCCTAGTAGACCTTACATACATGTTACAAATAACAAGTAAACTCACTACCTCTGAGGGTGCTTGCCATAGATGCAGGCAAAACGTCAGGAGAGAATGCCTCAGAACATTGCCATATAGCCCGAAAAAACCTACAACAACCCAGTGATTCTGGCCATGAAAGCCTTCGACAATGCAAGTAAACTCAAGTTTGTTGTTAAGGCCCTGAAGAAACAGAGTTTGAAATTTAAAAATCCAGAAAGGTTCCCTTTGGAGAAGTCGTTTCTTCATATCTCAATCTGATCTGATCGTGAAAGCGAATGAGGGCCAGCCCTACTTGGAAGGCAAGGGAAGCTGCCATTTTAGAGGAAGGAATTGGCAAAACCATCTCTGAGCACTCCTTGCTGAAGACAACCCTATGAAATTCATGGGGCTGCCAAAAGTTAACAGGGGACTTCAAGACACACTCACACTAGTCAATTGACTCTTCAGTAAATCTTGGGAAATCGATTTCTGGGACTACTAGAAACAGAGTGTAATTTTTATAGGCTTTACTCTTCTTTGTATAACATATTCAACAAAATCAGATTCAAGTGTGTGAGCTCGTGTCCCTAATATTCTTCCTAGAAGCAAAATCTGCACTCATGTAAAATTGTTTGTTTCTCTGTATCCACAAAGTGTACAGTATCAGTCAAGTAATAGTTAAATAGCTTCACCAGGGGTTTCTTCTAGCTAAGGTCAAAATAATAGGATTTGGATATAGTTGCTGTCATCTGAGACTTTCAAAGCACTTTATAAATATTCATGTTTAAAAAACCATGGTTGTATGCAAACAACCATCACTCACAATAACTGCAGAGTTTGGAGTTATTAATCCTCTCCCTTTCTCCTTCTTTCTGCACATCATTCCACTCTATTAATGTGGTAAGCAAACCCCATCTTCCAATATACATTCACCCCACACACACAAAAAAGAATAATATCAAATTTGTATGCACTTGCGTATTTGAGAGAGGGAGGTCTCTAATTTATAGACTTGCAGCTGTCTACATATGCTGGGCAGGCACAAATTTATTTGATTTGTGCATACAACTATGAATTGTAAATATAGCTGGCTCTTTCCCCTTTTGTTTCTTTATTTTGCTGATTAGGCATTCAGCGTGTGTGTGAGAGAGATGTAGATACAAGGCAGGTAAACATGCTTCCTGCCCATGGTCAAGTCTGCACTCACACCAAAGTCGCCCCATAACTTTTGTTAGCTTCAACTTTGTGTTGGAAGAACCTGTGAATGTGATTAGAAATGACAATGCATGGTGTGGCAACATTTATAAGACTAGCTTCCCATGACATTCATACAATAGGTCTTTGAAATGTGATGTTGCCATAACCAGCTACCCATTCTCACTGCTGAATTCACCTCACTATTATGGGGTGTTCCACATTTCCAATCTTTTGCTTTTTTTTTTTTTTAACCACATGGCTATAGACCAGTGGTTTGCAACTTTTTTTTGTCCAGGGACCACTTTGATCAGGGACTACTTTGACCAGGGATCACTCTCCAACATTAGTACCTAAAGGGTTATGAATCAGTTTTTGGTCAACTTTAGATTCAGTTTAGGGTGCTGATTCAGAAAATTGCATTGGATAGACCACATCAGCTCTAGTTTCTGATACAGAACATATGCCATGGCCAGCGACAGGTAAAGAGTTGCAGGCGACTTGAAAGAAGTGGAAATAAAATAAAATAAATAAAGAGGAAGGAGGCTCACGGACCAGATTTTCATCCTCGTGCCCCACTGGCGGTCGATGGCCCACAGGTTAAGAAGCATTGCTATAGACTGGACAGTTTTGCTTCCCATCATGCATGTGGAAAAGTGTATTTTCTGTTAAGTAAGGTATTAGTACACTAATACCTATATACCAATGTGCAAGTAACCACACATACAAGCCCCTTTTTTAAAAAAATAACCTGGGAAAAAGCCATTTCCTGATAGAAATCATAGAGTTGGAAGAGGCCTCATGGGCCATCCAGTCCAACCCCCTGCCAAGAAGCAGGAAAATTGCATTCAAAGCACCCCGACAAATGGCCATCCAGCCTCTGTTTAAAAGCCTCCAAGGAAGGAGCCCCTACCACATTCCGGGGCAGAGAGTTCCACTGCTGAACAGCTCTCACAGTCAGGAAATTCTTCCTAATGTTCAGATGGAATCTCCTTTCTTGTAGTTTGAAGCCATTGTTCCGAATCCTAGTCTCCAGGGAAGCAGAAAACAAGTTTGCTCCCTCCTCCCTATGACTTCCTCTCACATATTTATACATGGCTCTCATGCCTCCTCTCAGCCTGCTCATCTTCCACTAACATGTTCTGTCTACCACTAGATCCTTCTCCAATGACACAGAGAAGCAATGCCAGCTGGAGGGCCTGCCACACATATAATATCCACATTTCCTGTCAAACCTATAAAAAGCAAGGGTATCGATGAAATGATTGATGTACAATCCCAGTACCAATTTTTTGTGTAACTGTAGATTGCTCTCCCTCTCCTCTGTGCCATAGTCAGAAATATTGTTTGCCTTCCAAACTTCCCTAAGAGCTGCAGAAAAATAAGGCATCTGGGTTATCCTCAGAAGATAAGGCTTTTCCAAATACATAAACACAGCACTAATCCCCTCACAATTAGAAAATTCCAGGCTTCAAATTATTTCAGATTAGACTTGTTCCAAACTGCGGAGACCTCATCTAACCAATCATGGACTTAAGGCAGCCTTAAGTAGACTTATCAGAACAGAGCAGTTTCTATATGAAAGTCATCCTTCAGAGTGTGCCAAATGAGAGAGCTCTGATCTAAATTCCTAGGGTGCCTTCCAGCTCCATTAAAAGTATAGGTTTACATTCCACTAAGGCTAATAGAAAATGTCTCACACCCCTCATTTTTACTTTTCCCCCCAAGTAAAGTAATCCGAGGTATAGGGGATAATTTACATTATAATTGTATTCACATTTATTTTCAATGTATTTATAAAAGAGTGCAGTCATCCTGCGCATTTGCTGAAGTGAAAGTGAAAAACCTCAAATTAAAAATGCATTATCGGAGAGAACACCTCTCTAAGTATCTCTAAATCTTCCAGCATGACTCTATAGTCAATCTCTGGCAGAAACTAACCATAAAAGTGCACTGAAGGACCTAGAGATTCCTAGAGAAACAATTTCAATCAAGTCAAACCCACCAATGTGGAGAGGCATCTGTATTGTAATACATACTGTCAACAACTGGCTAAGCCAGGGGTCCTCAAACTAAGGCCTGGGGGTCGGATACGGCCCTCCAAGTTCATTTACCCAGCCCTCGCTAAGGGTCAACCTAAGTCTGAAATTACTTGAAAGCACACAACAACAACAATCCTATCTCATCAGCCAAAAGCAGGCCAACACTTCCCACTGAAATACTAATACTTTTATATTTGTTAAAATTGTTCTTCATTTTAATTATTGATTAATTTAATTATTGTATTATTTTAAAGTGTTTTTGCACTACAAATAAGATATGTCCAGTGTGCATAGGAATTCATTCATATATATTTTTCAAATTATAATCCGGCCCTCCAACAGTTTGAGGAACTGTGACCTGGCCCTCTGTTTAAAAAGTTTGAGGACCCCTGGGCTAAGCTATGCTAATGGCACAAAGGGTAGTATATAAATTAAATGGGTTCCTGATTATATACCAAACTACGAGGGTTGAATGAAAAGTAATGCCTCCACCTTCGCTACTTGGGTTTAGATGGGAATATTTTAATAAATCAAACGCAGATATAATCCTTAGAATTTGTTCTTTAACTACCACTATACACTTTTCCATATAATCACCAAACAATTGGACACATTTCTACCAACGATGAACAAGTTTTCTGAAGCCATCATGGAAGAAGTCAACATTCTGTTTCCACAATCAGCGTCTCACTGTTATCTCAACGTCTTCATTAGAAGCATAATGATGTACCCTGAGATCTTCTTTCATTATCGGGAACAGATGGAAGTCAGACGGTCCTAAATCTGGACTGTATGGAGGATGTCGTACGGTGGTGAGATCCAGTCTCTGAAGTTTCAAGTTTCATTTCAGGCGTCAGTATCCTGGGTACCCATCATGCACAGATCTTCTGATAGCCAAGCAAAGCAATAATGTGACCCACACATTCTTGTGAAATGCCGATTATGTTTGAAATTTCTCTCGGAGTGATATGACGATCGTTCTGAATCAATCTGTCAACCTTTTGCTTGTGAAACTCAGTGGTTGCTGTCACAGGACATCCAACTCAACACAAACGCACAGTACTCACATCAACACAATCACCATAACCAGCTTGCATTCTCTGATGAATCTCCTTTGAGGTGACGCCTTCTGCTGTCAAGAATTGACTGCACGTTGCTTAAGTTGCATTGACCGACTGTCTGCACAGGGTTCCATACTTCACACTTTAACAACACAACCGTTCAATGCTAAGGCTTTCTGCCAAAATGGAACTGTAGAGGAGAGTCTACTGAACAAGCCAGTACCTGCCGCATACCAATACTGCCATCTGTTGAGGAGTTATGAAAGTGGATGCATTACTTTTCATTCAATCCTCATAATACATACCCACAAGTACAACAGTATGTTGTTGTTCATTCGTTCAGTCGTCTCCGACTCTTCGTGACCTCATGGACCAGCCCACGCCAGAGCTCCCTGTCAGCCGTTACCACCCCCAGCTCCCTCAAGGTCAGTCCAGTCACTTCAAGGATGCCATCCATCCATCTTGCCCTTGGTCGGCCCCTCTTCCTTTTGCCTTCCACTTTCCCCAGCATAATTGTCTTCTCTAGACAACAGTATATACAACAGTATGTATAGGTCAATAATCAATAAACAGGTATGAAATATAAACTTATATTTAATAAACAAGTAAAAATGCAATTATAATGTTGATGCTATGTACATCAAAAGGAATATCAAACTAAACATAAATTTGCACTTATGAAGTCAATCAGTTGAACCGAAGAGTTTGTAGACCACACGGCCGGTTTTGACTTTTTTAGTCTTCCTCAGATGACTATGTAATTATACATTCCTGTGACAAACACTTTACATTCCTCTCTCAAGTAGTATTCTTATGTCTTTTTTTCAATTTATATCAATGGTGGTAAGTGTCCGTGAATTCATATATTTTTAAGATACTTTGCTAACACTCTGTTAGTTCTCACTGCGAGTATTATTATTTTTTTGACAAACACTTTACATTCCTCTCTCAAGTAGTATTCTTATATCAATTTATATCAATGGTGGGTACTAAAAAGGATCAAACAGTGGCTATAACAAAATCAAAAATTCCTGAGATTACAATTTCAAAAGTTTGAATTATATTCAAATACTCACAGTGTCTGTGAATTCATATATTTCTGAGATACTTTGTTAACACTCTGTTAGTTCTTATTGTGAGTTTAGAATGTTTCTTTTGGGATCACCCATAACATACTCGCAATAAGAACTAACAGAGTGTTAGCAAAGTATCTCAGAAATATATAAATTCACAGACACTTACCCACCATTGATATAAATTGAAAAAAGACATAAGAATACCACTAAAGTGTATGTCATGGGAATGCACAATTACATAGTTGCCTGAGGAAGACTAAAAAAGTCAAAACCAGTCGTGTGCTCTACAGACTCTTCCGTTCAACTGACTGACTTCACAAGCGGCAAATTTATGTTTAGTTTGATATTGATTCTGATATATGGAGCATCAACATTATAATTGTTTATTCAGGTAAAGGTAAAGCTTTTCCCCTGACATTATGTCCAGTTGTGTCCAACTCTGGGGTGTGGTGCTCATCTCCATTTCTAAGCCGAAGAGCCGGCGTTCTCCATAGACACCTCCAAGGTCATGTGGTGAGCATGACTACATGAAGTGCCATTACCTTCCCGCTGGAGCGGTACCTATTGATCTACTCACATTCACATGTTTTCGAACTGCTAGGTTGGCAGAAGCTGGGGCTGACAGCAGAAGCTCACGCCGCTCCCCGGATTCAAACCTGTGACCTTTCAGTCAACAAGCTGAGCAGCTCAGCAGTTTAACCCAGTGCGCCACCAGGGGCTCCAACATAAGTTTATATTTTATACCTGTTTATTGATTATTGATCTGTAGATATTGTTGTACAAAGGGTAATATAGCAGCAAAACATTTCAAACTGCTATTGGTAAAACTGCTCTAGTTTTAGAGAGCAGCAATGAGGAGAACCTATAGAAAGAAAGGTAGTACTCAGAGGAGACATAATGAGCTGGGCTTGCCTCTTTGCTAAATGATGTAGCTTTAATTAAACCCTTGAGAAAAAAAAGTATATTCCAGTTAAGCAAAACAGTAGTCAATGTAATAGTAACCAAGTTCGGCTTTACCTGCAGTGCTGTTCAGGGAGTGTGTGACATATTCATGCACGTTCACTTGCTACCATAACTTGATGCTTCTCAGATGAATGCATGGACTGTCTTTGATTCAAGATGGTAACAAGCAAAAACTTGGCAAATATCTTACCAGAAAATTAGTTTCTCTCATTAGTGAGTGTCCTGCATATGTTTTGAAGGATCATATGGGGTTATTGAGAAGTTCTCTCTATGGTACAACAATCAAGGATGTCATCATGTCACATTATCCTAGCTTAATGATCACCAGTTGGCTCATTTTTATAAATTAGACCTGTAATTAACTGGTGCTCTGTCAAGGCTTTTGAGTGTCTTTAATTTGCTGCCAAACACATAGATATTTGTGATTGATGATGAGTCTTGCAGACATGGAACAGTCAATATCTGATGCTGTGCCGTTTTCCTGTTATTCACCAGACACAGAAAACCCTCCTAGATTATATCAGTGCAGGTTTCAGCTTCAGTCCAAAACATTATGGCTGTATGACTTCATCTTAAATTAAATGTATTAATCCTTCCATCCAACATAAATGCCTCTCCAATTTGTATCCCTCGTCATTATCTCAGAACTGTAAGATCACTCAGATTTTGAAAGCGTCTTCTTATGAGGACTATTGGGTTTGAAATAGACTGAGATTCAAGAGCTATTTTTGAGGGATTAGATTTTGCAGATTTCACTTTTTGAAAGTTTGCTACCAATACTCAAATGGGATAGACTAGAAAATGTAGAGAAAACTATATATATATATATATATATATATATATATATATATATAGTCATAAATGCATACGTATTATACTTTTTGTGGAGCCCCCGATGGCGCAGTGGGTTAAACCCCTGTGCCGGCAGGACTGAAGACTGACAGGTCGCAGGTTCGAATCCAGGGAGAGGCGGATGAGCTCCCTCTATCAGCTCCAGCTCCTCATGCGGGGACATGAGAGAAGCCTCCCACAAGGATGATAAAAACATCAAATCATCCAGGCGTCCCCTGGGCAACATCCTTGCAGACGGCCAATTCTGTCACACCAGAAGCAACTTGCAGTTTCTCAAGTCACTCCTGACACGACAAAAAAAATACTTTTTGTGTGTTAAATATGGTCAACATTATTAAGAGTAAAGGTTTGGGAGTCTAGATATATTCACAGTTTTTCCCTTTTGCAGAGGTGCACCCCTAATACCATGAATGTGGAGGACTGTGGGATGGTATCATCAGTATATGTGAAATTATTGATATCTCTTCCTTCAGTATTCATGCTTTCTTCCTCAAAGTGTAATCCTTTGTTAAAACTTATACATCAGGAGAGTCAAATGTTGTGGCAATTCTATTTCTTTATATTGCACTCCAGGACAGGAAAAGCCCTCTGACCTTAAACACTACACCATTGGATAAAGAAACAACTCTTTTATTGAAGATAATTAAAAAGCAGTGAAGTAAAAAGCACTTTAAAGAAATAGGCAAATCCAATAGATAGGAAGATAAGCAGGAACAAAGTAGTTCAGAGTAATAGTCCAGCAAAGTCCATAAAAACAAAGTCAAAACTTCCCATATAAAATGCAAGAAATCAGGAAACATGAATCCAAGGCATGAATATAAAAGCATAGAATCCAAGAATCAAAACCATGAAACAAAGGTACTTAAAACATGAATTTTTCCAAGCAAAGCTTCCATGAAACAAGGATGAGATCATGACTTGATTTCAAACGATGCTTCATCTGACTACATATCTTGTACTTGGAACTTTTATCTCCTCATTAGCTATGTCTCTAGTACTCAGAAATTGGTTTCACTTTAGCTGAGAATGTCTCATCTTTTTCTCTCAGAGCCTCCTAGAACGCTGAAGCCACTGTTCGGCTTTCCTATTTTGATTGATTTTCTCCCGTCTATCTATTTACTAATTAATTTCTGCAGCTGGGCCAAGTACCGAGCTGTTTTCATGTTCCCTATCATGGGAACTCTCTGGTAACAATTCAGGGAGCATACCATCATCCCCACACCCCTCAGGGATATTCTCATGGGAAACTACACTTTGAACAGGGATCTCCAGGTCATTCTCTGCATCAATATCCTTGACCAAACCATTGCCATCTTGAAACTCATTGATATCACTCCCCACATCCAAAGCACCCTGATCCTGAAACACAGGCTAAACTCCAACACTTTAACAGTAATCCATGGTTTTTCATGATCTCTACAATCAAAGCTTTGCTATAATCTATAAAGTAGATTTTATTCTGAAATTCTTTGGTGTGTTCCATTATCTAATATATGTTTGTAATATGACCCCTAGTGCCTCTCTTTTTCCTCAATGTAGTTTGGATGTAGCTTGCAAATAATCAAATCCATAAAAGTTAAACCCAGAATCGCAAAGACTTGAAATGATTACTAAAGACAGTTTTATAATTGAACACAAGTAATCACCAAAGATCATTTACATCACTTTAAAGGAGATGATGAAGACATTAAATATAGTATTTAAAGGTTTTATAGATTTTGGCTCAGTCATTAATATGGATGAAGACTGCAATTAACAAGTATGGAGACTATAGATAAAACTCTTCAAGAAATTAGAAAACTAGAACTTGGAAGAGTAGCTATGATGGAACTAGACAAGATCCTGAAGTGCCAAGACATATAATTGAATACTAAAGTTAGTATTGTCCATGTCATCATATTTCCCCTTCTATGTGTGGTTTTGAAATCTGGATAGTGAAGAAAGCTGATAAGAAGAAAATCAAGTCATTTGAAATGTGGTGTTAGAGAAGACTTCTACGGACACTGTGGTATACTATAAAGTTGAATAAATGGATCCCAGACAAATCAAGCCTGAATTCTCCATAGATGCTTAAATGTCTAAATGGAGATTGTTGTGCTTTGGTCATAGCATGACAGGGCAAGGCTCATTAGAAAAGACAATAATGCTTGGTAAGGTAAAAGGCAGTAGAGGGAGAAGGAGGCAGAGAGAGAAAAAATCAAGAAAGCTATAGTCATATATTTGCAAGATCTGGGCAGGGCTGTTGCATGTTGATTGACTTGGAGGCCTCTCATTCATAGGGTTGCCATACATCATAGTCAACTTGATGGCAGTTAACAACAACAAACAAACTGCCTGTTGGATGTTTGTTGTTCATTCGTTCAGTCGTTTCCGACTCTTCGTGACTTCATGGTCCAGTCCACGCCAGAGCTGCCTGTTGGTCGTCACCACCCCCAGCTCCTTCAAGGTCAATCCAGTCATTTAAAGGATACCATCCATCCATCTTGCCCTTGGTCGACCCCTCTACCTTTTTCCTTCCATTTTCCCCAGCATCATTGTCTTCTTTAAGCTTTCCTTTCTTCTCATGATGTGGCCAAAGTACTTCATCTTGGCCTCCAATGAGCAGTCAGGCTTTATTTCTTGAAATATGAACTGGTTGGATCTTCTCGCGGTCCAAGGCACTCTCAGAACTTTCCTCCAGCACCACAGTTCAAAAGCATCTATCTTCCTTCGCTCAGCCTTCCCTATGGTCCAGCTCTCACATCCATAGGTTACTACAGGGAATACCATTGCTTTAATTATGTGGATCTTTGTTGCCAGTGTGATGTCTCTACTCTTCACTATTTTATCAAGATTTGTCATTGCTCTCCTCCCAAGAAGTAAGTGTCTAGCTGCAGTCTGCATCTGCAGTAATCTTTGCACCTAGAAATACAAAGTCTATTACTGCCTCCACGTTTTCTCCCTCTATTTCTCAGTTGTCAATCATTCTTGTTGCCATAATCTTGGGTTTTTTTATGTTTAACTGCAACCCAGCTTTTGCACTTTCTTCTTTCACCTTGATTAGAAGGCTCCTCAGCTCCTTCTCACTTTCGGCCATCAAAGTGGTGTCATCTGCATATCTAAGGTTGTTAATTTTTCTTGGATGTAGAAGGGGAGAAATTTGTTGGATGTAGAAGGGGAGAAATTTCCTTTCCATTTCCATTTTGTGTATTTCCATTTTTTCCTGAAAATGTAGATTAAAAGGAAATACGTTGTAGTCCTATACTACAAGTTTGGAGTATGTATCCCATTGAACTCAGCAGACATTGTTTTTGAGAAGTCATATATAGGGTTGTGGAGTTATTCTCTCAGGATTACTATCACACATGCCTTCTTTAAAAACCTGCACAGAATACTCCCTAAACTCTTTGGAAGAGGAAATCAATAGCTGAATATCACTGATGAGATTTTAGGTTGGTGATTGATTGTGGTTTTGTGTCTGTGATGAAGCTGTAAAGCTAAGCAGAACAGAAAATATATCATGTGGTGACAAAAATCCAGGCTTTATGATGATGTAAGAGATCTAGATGTGCCGCCACTTCTTTCTAGCATCACAAACTTGGGAAGCTCTTAAACTGGGGCTCTCAAAATTCAAAATGAGATTGGGTTTATGAAGTAGCAAATCTAGCAGCTAATGCTGCTCGAAATGAGATTAGAATAAGGCACTAGCTTGTGTAGGAGCTGAGATCAATACGAAATATGTGGTACTGCATCTCAAAAGGGTTTCTGCACAGAGAAGCTTGTAATAGAGCCACGATTATATCAGTGCTGGCTAAGCAAGTGAGTTAGAACCAAATTAGAGAGGCATCCACTGCTATTGCTCTGCTTTAGGAGTAAGGCTGCCGGCTCTCATGAGATGGAGGTAATCATGTCACAAATAAATAAACTGCTAGCTATGATCCCAAATATATATTGATAAAACCAAATAACATTTTATTATAACCTCACCAATGTCCTCAATAACACAGTAGCAAAGAACTGATATATTTGATGTGCGAGAGGACAAGAGAAAAAGGAGAGGCAGGAGAAGAGACTAAACTACATAAACCAGAATAGTTCGTGGTGGCATACAATAATAATATACTTAAAATAAACAACTAGATGTCCCCTGCCACGCGTTGCTGTGGCCCAGTCTGTTGATCTGAGAAAGTGTTGGTTTCTAATATGTAATTTCTTTATGCTTGTGGGTAAACAGTATTTCTTGCTGTTTCTTTGTCAGTGTTGATATGGAGAGCGTCTGGTTTGCCCATCCAGGAACATGCAACATATTTGGTCCTTCTTTAAGGGTCCCTTTCAAATCTAGGATAATATCTCTGTGTGTGTGTGAATCGTATCTATCTATATATATGGCTGCATGGCTCTTTGAATGGCTCGTGCAATACAAATAAATAATTACAATAATACAACAACCGTTAAAATATATAAAGCATTAATTAAAAACAGTATATAAAGCATTAACTAAAACAATAAACAGTATCATCAGCTATCACGCCATTCCAGTCAATTTCCAACCGAAGTGCTAATGAAGTCTGCTGTCCAAAAGCCTGGTCCCAAAACCACTATTTCATTTTCTTCCTGAAAGCCAAGAGGGGTGAAGCCAATCTTATCTCACTTGGAAGTGCGTTCTACAGGTGGGGGGCCACCGCCGAGAAGGCCCTGTCTCTCGTCCCCATCAGGTGCATTTGTGATGTTGGTGGGAGCGAGAGCAGGGCCACCCCAGATGATCTTAAATTACGAGGTGAGATGTAGAGGCAGATGCGTTCAGACAAGTAAGCTGGGCTAGAACCGTCTAGAGCTTTATAGGTCAAAACCAACAGGGACACACTCCCCCTGTCTAGCTCCCAGTGTAGATCATTTACTAAGGCGACCAAGGCTGTTTCAGTACCATAGGGAAGATTGGAAACTGGCCAATAGTTGACTAATTGAGTGGGGTCCAGTGATGGTTTTTTCAACAGCAGTTTTATAACAGCCTGTTTTAGGCTGGCTGGAATCTCGCCCTCCTGTAAGGAGGCATTAACTACCACCTTAACCCACTCTGCCAAACCCCCTCTGGCTTCTTTGATCAGCCAGGATGGGCAGGGGTCTAGGATGCATGTGATAGGCCTCGCCTCTCCAAGGATCTTGTCCACGTCCTCGAGCTGAACCAATTGAAAAGAATCCATTAAAACCAGACAAGCAGATGCTCATGTTACAACCTCAAAGACTGCTGTTAACGTGGCATCGAAGATTGAACGTAAAATATTTTGGCTGACATGGAGCACATACAGATATGCATAGTAGTGGTGGTGGTGGTGGTGGTAGTAGCATGAAGAGCATTTTGCTCTATGTCCTCCTTGCCATGTAACTCTTCAAGTTGAGGAGCCCATAAAAAAGAGACACAAACCTATAAACTATCACTAACCTGGCTGATCACATGGAAATTAAAATTCAGATTTTTAAGAGACCCTTAAAAGTCTGGGGTTTTGAGGGACATTACTACCATGATATTAGTACTACTACTTCTTTCAGGTCTTGCCATTTAGAATTTCGGGGGGGGGGGGGGGCTGAAGCCCCTCAAGCCCCCCCCCCCCCCCAGCTACGGCTACATGCCTGATGGGGATCATAACAAGATCATTGCAAATAAGTTTTTGAAACTAGAGGGTGAAGGATAGATTAGTCCCAACCTGGATTTGGCAGAAATCCTGAGGTTGATGGTCAAGCCTATGGCATATATCTAAGGTTTCTTTCCATTTTACCACTGTCTTAATACACTGCTTCCTTCATTTTCAAAATATGCACAGGGAATTCTACTACGTATGTGCATGTGTGGGGAGACTTCTGCACCCCATTCCTTCCTTCAGAAATACATCATTCTTGTCTCCAATACATACTCTTTTTGGATTTTCTCAATTCCTGGAGTTTATCTGCCTGCATATGTTATTACAGTTTGATACCACTGTCACTGTTTATTCCTATGGAACGTGGGATTTGCAGATTTGTCTGCCAGAGAAAGAGTTCTAATGCGGGAGTTCAGGAGGAGAAACTAATTCTTAGTGCTCGATATCTGAGAATTCTAAATATCTCACCAAATTATAATACTCCTATAACTTCTGTAGGATGGATCTCTAGTGGTTATACTGATATCTGTAAATCCGATATGCTCTTGGCTGCACTGCACTTCCAATATGTTCTCCTTAAAACTATTTTTACTCAAGTCCAATTTCTACTCCATCTAATCTAAAGAGATAGGGCCATGGGCTGCCGATGCTGAATGAGTACAGTGTTAATGAAAAAGCCCGGATTGGAAAATAATCTGTACTAAATGTACCCAATAAACATATCTGCAAGGAAACATCTTGGTGACCTTCTACTTTCAAATAAAGGGGAGGGAAAGGGAGAGAGAGATGTTATAATAACTTGACATATACTGCCCTCTCCTGGCTACTTTTAAAAGCATTGTCGAAGGCTTTCATGGCCGGAATCACTGGGTTGTTGTAGGTTTTTTCGGGCTATATGGCCATGTTCTAGAGGCATTCTCTCCTGACATTTCGCCTGCATCTATGGCAAGCATCCTCAGAGGTTATGAGGTCTTAAAACATCATTTATATACTTTTCCATCTTGAATTGACACAGTGTGCTTAGATCCACAATTCCCACATCAGTAATCTCTCTCTGAGAGATTTCTCATGTGGTAACGTTGCTGAAGAGTCTTGTTTAACTAGCAGATGTTTTGATCATTTAACCTGCTTTTTGAAAATTGGAATAAGCGTTAACAGATTGTTTAACTTCGCAACAGATTTGGTTACATTTGTAAAACAGATGTGACACAAATATAGACAGCTTCCTGATTTTGTTTGCTTTGGCAGTAACTATCAATGAATCGGGAGCCTGGGTATGAGCACTGGGTTACAACATGAGAGAACAGGATCAAACCCCTGCTCAACCATGAGAACTCACCTTCGGAAAAACACACACTACTAGCCTCAGAAAGTCCCTTTGAGTTCATTTAAGTCAAAAACAAGTTAAGGACACATGCTATAGCAACGATAAACGATAATTGAACCGCTGTGAGTCGCCTTCGGGCTGAGAACAGCGGTATATAAGTAAGGTAAATAAATAATTCAATGAATAAACAGTGCCACCAGTCAAAAGATCAGCCAGAGGCTTCCTGGATTCACCTTCTTCACTCTTTCCATTACCTTTTTCATTCCTCCACTTCTACCACCTCAACCCCTCCTCCCTGCTCTGCAATGGTACTCCTGCAAACTGCATGCAATGCAAGAATACCATTGCAGTTTCCATATCAGCTTAGTAATAATAATAATAATAATAATAATAATAATAATAATACACTTTATTTATATTCCGCTTTATCTTCTCGGAGGGACTCCGAGCGGATTACAGTATACACATATGAGGCAAATATTCAATGCCTTTTACACACAGTGAGAAACAACATACAACACAGACAAAAGTAAAGGCCTTCCCCTTTTTTTCATCTCTGGCATTTGGCTCTCTGGCATCTCTGGCTCAACTCTGGCCAAGGGGAGGTGTTCTTGTTCAATTTTTCTATGCCTAGGAGCCTGTTGTCCATAGACATCTCTGACTGTGTTGCCGGCATGTCTGCATATCCTATCTACATAGGATGCCCTTTCACCTTCCCGCCAAAATGGTGCTTATTGATCTACTCAAATTGTATGCTTTCAAACTACTGGGTTGGCAGAAGCCAGGTCTGACTGTTGGGAACTCACCCCGAACCACAGCTTCAAATTGCAACCTTCCGGTGAGCACATTTCCTGCAGATGGTGGTTTAACCCGCTGTGCTTCCGCAGCCCTAACTCTAAATTCAGAGTAGCAATGAAAATGCTGGACTGTGATCTAACACAGGTTCAGTAATTTGGATATCTTTTGTAAAATTCAAACCAAACCGCAGTTTGAGTTCATTACCCCACTGACACTAGAGTCAGTGGCTAATTATGCCTTACATACTCCTGATTGCCACGATATCAAAAGTGTGACATTTTGATTGTATCCACTTTACAAAGGGATAGAAAAATCTGCCCATTTGATTTTCTTTCACTTTTGATATTTTTTTTTTAAAAAAATGAGTTTGGTTTTATTAAGACACTAGCCGTCCCCTGCCATGCGTTGCTGTGGCCCAGTCTGTCTAGATGTGTTTTGTGTGTGTATATATTTGTGTATATGTGTATGTATGTGTTTTTGCGTGTATGTGTGTGTGTGTGTGTGTGTGTGTGTGTGGTTTTGTGCATGCGTTGCAATGTATTTTTTTGTTTTTGGCTTTTAAAGTCTCTTCTTTTGTGTTTTTCAGTGTTTTTATGAGTGATGGTCACTCGTTGGCCTGATAGGTGTACTGTGTCCAAATTTGGTGTCAATTCGTCCAGTGGTTTTTGAGTTATGTTAATCCTACAAACTAACATTACATTTTTATTTATATAGATTTCACAAAGTTTGCAATGTTATTCCTAGTCTGAAAAACAGATTTCACACTTTGGATAAAGTTCAGTAGCAGATTCACTCTCTGCTTAAGAGATAACAGGCTCTACAGGAAGAAAAGACAGAAATAATCTCTCTTTCTCTCCCTACTTTCCTTCTCTGTCCCCACTTCTTATCTACAATGTTGTACAAAAATCCCTCAAAAGATGGCAGTGCCCCATTCTTTGAAGTCAAACTATACACTTGGCTTGCTCAGAGCCCTCTGTGGCACAAAGGGTTAAACTCTTGTGCTGACAGGACTACTGACCGAAAAGTTGGTGGTTCAAATCTGGGGAGTGGAGTGAGCTCCCATCTGTCAGCTCCAGCTTTTCATGCAGGAACCTAAGAGAAGCCTCCCACTGGATGGTAAAACATCCAGGCGTCTTCTGGGCAATGTCTTTGCAGACAGCCAGTTCTCTCGCATCAGAAGTGACTTGTAGTTTCTCAATTCGCTCATGAAACACTAAAAAAAAACTTGGACTGCTGGCAGCATTTTTGTTTTCCCCTCCCCTGATTGCTGCAGCTTGGCGTGTTTGCAGCATCCATTCTGTTTGCAGACTGGGGACCTTTCCAGACAGGCCGTTATCCCAGGAGCATCTGCATTTTAAAAACGCAGACGTTCCTGGGGGTCTGTCCACCTACACCCCAGAAAGTGCACCCTTTCTGAGTTGAGTGTCCAGATGTCCTTCCAGGATTAGCCCGGGAGGACACCTGGAGACTCTACCTTCCTCCCCAAAAGCCCTAAAAACCCCTTTTTAAAATAAAAATACTTACCAGCCTCAATTGGAGAGCTGCAGCAGCTCTCCTGATGCTTAGAAATGATGCACCAGGAAAAAGGGGGGAGGAGCGATTTTCCTCCCCGCTCCCCATCTCCTAGTACATCATTTCTATGCACCAGGAGAGCTGCCACAGCTCTCAATGGAGGCTGGTAAGTACTTTTATTTTTAAAAGGGTGGGGTTGGGGCTTTGGGGGAGGGGGTGGCTATTCCCACAGTTTTCCTGACTAATTTAGCCCAGAAAACTGTGGGAATGGTGTCTAGACTGCAGCCTAGACAGCTGAAGTAGTGGGATTATCCTACACCTTCCAAAAAGGCACGGAATAAATCCACTATCTAATTAATTCACCACAATCCAGGGTTTTCCTGGTTTGTGGTGAATTAATTGCGAGTTGCCCAAGTTTCCGCAATAAAGGGGCTGTCTGGATGCACCCTTGGGAGAAAAGGAGAGGGCTTGAAACATTGGAGGCTGAGTGCAGACTGGGAAGCTGTAGGGGGTGGGAAGTTGGGAGGGTTGGAGCTAGCTGGTTTGATGGAGTGGCACATAACTCAAGAGTTGCAATGGCTGCAGTAAAAAAAATGGGCAGGAGGTCAACATGCACACCTCTTGTTTGAATAAGCACTGCAAGCCCCCTAAAATCCCATCTATAAATTCAGAAATATAAGTCTCAGTGACATCACTGCTAGAAATGTTGCCAAAGGTCTAAGTACTTGATCTGAATTTATGGAGCTCATATAACTTGGCTGCCTAACAGCATTTTCCTTTCCCTCATAATTTTTCTCTACTCTGAAATTCAAAAAGAGAGTTCTGTACTAGCCATTACATTTCCCAGTCAAATACTGCATTCACTCAAATCCAACACTCACTTTTTGGGCTAAATTACCTTGCCAAAATTAGAGTGCACATTAGATTTGCATAATATGGTAATCTTAGTGCTGAGCCAAAGCAATAGGGGAAGATGCTTAAGAAGTTGCACCTGGAGCTTCTATTTGAGGGGTGTCATCTGTAATTGAATTGTAATAGCTCAATGCTATGTAATCAATATGTAGTTTGGTGAGGCATCCACACTCTTTGGCAGAGTCCCCAAAAATACAGTCCCCATTGTGCCATAGCATTGAACCAAGGCAGTTAAAGTGAATTTATTCCACAGCATAGATGCAACCTAAGGTTTCTTTTCCACTGGTGAAGGCTTTGGTATTCTAATGCTTTTGTTTTCAAAGAAGGAATTCTAAGCAAGCAGCAACTGTAATGGCCGTATTACAAAGAGTGCACCTTTTGCATTACATTCACCAACAAACACTTTTGGAAAATTGAGGTGCGCATTAGATTCGATGGCACATTAGACTCAAGTAAATGTAATACAACACTAGCAAGGGATTTCATTGTATGTGGTATAGTGTGTCAAAAAAGATGTCTGTGCATGAATACACTTGTTCTTTTCTGTACGAAACTTGCAGAAATCATGTATTCTGCCGCAAAAACTATTTCTTTGCATGTTGCTTTAATCAGTTTAAAAACATTTATTATGTGATAGATTTATTCCAAGGAGGTGCTCTCCCAAGCAAAGGAAGACCTTAGTCTGCCACAGTATATGATTTTCCTCACTGATATATTTTGCACTTAGCATGATTTGTTTTGTTGCAAGGGTTAATTTTCAAGTTTGAATGCTGAGGCATGTTACTATAATAAAATCTTCACTGTGGGGAGGAAAGCAGGGCATTCATAATGCACGTTGCCTTTAATGCTTTGTGTGACCCTTAGTTTCTGTACCACTGTAGTTCTATTCTCCAATGTATTTTGGATTTGCCTTGTGGCTTTTAGAGGAACAAAAGCTAGCATTACTCTCTGAAGTCTTGTGTCATCTCCCTCTGACCTTAGTATCTTTAAGATGAAGGCAAAAACTAGGACCAGCACCCAGCAGGGACACCACAGGCTGTCCAGTTACAAGGAAGTTCAGCATGTACAGCATTTTGCTCACTTAGAAACCTGGACTGAAATCTAGTATAGTTGGTTTCTCATATGGAAAATCTGATGTGCTTAATAATTGTGTGGAATAGGAAATGTTAGGTATTGGGTTGCTGTGAGTTTTCTGGGCTATATGCCCATGTTCCAGAAGAAAGAACTCTTATCTCTTGGAAGCAAGTATGAATAAAACGTTTTTAAAAACCCAAGATTATGGCAACTGGACTGATTGATAACTGGCAAATAGAGGGAGAAAACGTGGAGGCAGTGACAGACTTTGTATTTCTAGGTGCAAAGATTAGTGCAGATGCAGACTGCAGCCAGGAAATCAGAAGACGCTTACTTCTTGGGAGGAGAGCAATGACCAATCTCAATAAAACAGTGAAGAGTAGAGACATCACACTGGCAAAAAAAATCCACATAGTTAAAGCAATGGTATTTCCCATAGTCACCTATGGATGTGATAGCTGGACTATAGGGAAGGCTGAGCGAAGGAAGATAGATGCTTTTGAACTGTGGTGTTGGAGGAAAATTCTGAGAGTGCCTTGGACCCCAAGAAGATCAAACCAGTCCTTACTCCAGTGATTCAGTGACTCCTGGTGGACAGTTTCAAAAAATCCATGAACCCAATATAAAGCTACAAAAAATACATAAATATTGCCACGAGATGGCAGCCAATCTCCAAGCAGATGAATATCCCATTAGTTTTAGAATGATATGTACCATGTCTTTCATTTCCTTGGGGAGGGGGGTGAGTTTGAGTGCAAAACATTGTTCAGATCTAGAAAGTATCCACCCAATAAATGTACACAAAGTCCATCTTCATGTGAGACAAATAAGGTGTAGTGTAAATGGAGTTCCATATACACCACACCAATTGCTTCATCTGAGTTAATAAAATGTGGAGTGAAGGGATGCAGAAATAATACAATACAGAGTGAATGAGTGCACCAACCAGTCAGATCAGCATGATTGCAGTTGCTTGTTTGTTACTACAAAAATGAAATGTTTGCAGAAGGCCAATTAAATCATAACCCTACATAAAGCAAAAAAAGAAGAAGATAGAAATGTGTTTTTGGGAATATCATTGCATTACTTCTTGTGTCTCTTCACTTTCCATTGAGCTAGGAGGCTGTGTGACATGCCTCCTAGCTCAATGGAAAGTGGGTCTAGGTCTTCACTTGACCAAGATATTCACTAGTTGACCTTGGCCAATCTCTCCTTCTCAGCTTGACTTATTTAATCATGGCCTGGATCCTTTTGTTAATTAGAGCATGCCAATGAATCCATGAAATGTATCTATGTGTTGAAGCATTAGAAGCCTGCATGCCACAAGTGGTGGAAAGCGGAATTTCTTCTCAATTTTAGTCTACACTATAAATGAGCTAATTTATTTTATTTATTTACTGTATTTGTATACCGCCTTTCTCAGCCAATCAGCAACTCAAGGTGGTTTCTAAGGCCTCTTTTACACTGCCATATAAATTCCAGATTATCTGCTTTGAACTGGATTATATGGCAGTGTAGATTCATATAATCCAGTTCAAAGCAGATAATGTGGATTACCTTCTTTGATAATCTGAATTTTATGGCGGAGTAGAAGGGTCCTTAGTTTGGCATGATGCCTTATCCCAACAGTCTTCTTATTCTCTCAGTTTACGTCTTTATTTGGGCAAAATTGTGGAAACATTCCCTTTCTTGACAGAACTTTAAAGTCTGTCAATAACAAGTTACAGGAAAATCTTGAAGTATTTTGATGTCTTTCATCATCTAATTTACAGTTTTGTGAATCGTGTGTTGTCATTAATTTTGTCTTCTGAAATGATAAACTGTAACCTGCCTTTGCGCTTTCTTCAGGAATCCTTCCAAGACTTATGATATGCCATTGGTATACAACCCCAGATAAATTAACTATTATATGTAAATGGGTGTCTTATGTGTATTGGAACTATGAACAACATGAAGGGGCATGTTACAGATTGAGGCCCCTTCCACACAGCTGAATAAAATCCCACATTATCTGCTTTGAACTGGAATATATGGCAGTGTGGATTCAGATAACCCAAGGCCCTTCCACACAACCCTATATCCCAGAATATCAAGGCAGAAAATCCCACAGTATCTGAGTGTGGACTCAGATAAACCAGATATTGTGGGATTTTTCTGTCTTGATATTTGGGATATAGGGCTGTGTGGAAGGGCCTGGAATAGTCAAATGTTGTGACATCCATTTCTTCAAGAGGCCATCGTTTTTTATGATCTAAACTAGAGTTTCTCAAGCTCTGCTCCTCCAGATATTTTGGACTTCAGTTCCCACCATTCCTAACAGCTGGTAAACTAGCTGGGGCCCCTTCTACACATTATCTGCTTTGACCTGGGATATATGGCAGTGTGGACTCAGATAACAAATTCAAAGCAGATATTGTGGGATTTTCTGCCTTGATATTCTGGGATATAGGGCTGTGTGGAAAGGCCCTTGGATTTCTAGGAGCTGAATTCCAAAACACCTGAAGGAGCATATTTTGATAAAAACTGATTTAAACAAATGTATATCTTATAAAATATTTTATGTGATTTCCCCCACAACTGATTGACACCTTTCTCTCCAAAGGAGGAGACATGGAAGTAGACTGAAAAATTTCTGAATCTTCTTACTGAGAAGGCAAATGTGTAGGAGCGAAAAGCCAGCCGTAGATGGCAAAGCTCAGCTGTTTAAAAAGCTCCTTTGTGTACCTTTCCAGCAGCTTTCACTCCCTTAATCTTTAGTGTATGTAAGGTCACAAAGAAGGCTTATGAAGGAGGAGTGAGAACAAGTGGGTGACATCCAATGGCATAGCAGCTCACGGGTAGCTAGTAGTATGTGGAAAAGAAATGCAACAAAAAAAATCTAAAAGTAACATTTTTGTTAATCTTTTTTTTTTCTACTTGGTTAAAGAAAAAAAAGTTCACTCCTTTCTCAATTCGGTTGTTCCCAAACTAGTAGAGTGACATAGTTTGAGCATTGGAATATGTCTGGAAGCCAGGGACTTTATCCCGCACTGCAGTGCCCCCTCTCCCCATTTCTAAACATTAGACTCCATTGAGGGTACAATTTATGACAGAGCCCTTCCCAGGACAACTAGGATTTAATTGGAGAAAACATCCAAAAACACATGGGATGGGTGCTGTGAAATTTGCTCGGGTTGAATCGCTTCAGTGACGTTCAGTAAGTGGCATTCCTATGGACAGTCTGCTACCAAGCAGTGACATTTCTCTCTCAAAATCCTGCTTCGTGGGCCTGGCCTAGTATTTTTTTTGAAAGTCAGGTTTCCCCTCAAGTAGTGTCATATTTAAAATCAGTGGCTTGGGTAACGGGATCAGAGGGGAAAATCAAGTATCCCACAAATTATTTTCCCACCATGTTTTCTTTCAAAAGTTGAATGGAGGGGGAGACTACACTGGCTTCTGGGATAAATCTGAAAACTAATAATTTTAGTAAAACTGACAAGAAAGGACATCATGTAAAGTGGAATGATCTTGTTATGGTTTTATATTAAACAATAATGTTTTTAAATGTTTTAAATGTTTTATGGTGTTGTTGGGCATTGAACTGTTGCCTCTATAAACTGCCTCGAGTCGCCTGCAGGCTGAGAAGAGCAGTATACAAATATAGTAAATAAATAAATATAAATAAATAATGAGAAATGGAAGGATGTCCTTTATAATGCTGTAGGACATGGTAATGCAAGGGTGGGTCAAAAAGTAATGCCTCTATCACTCTAACTTTTATTTCTTTCACAGCTACCGAACTATCTGTGCATGATACGTAGAAGTGACCTTACTCTATCATACTGACCAATTAGAACCATGAATCTGAAGCTAAAAGAAAGAGTCGTCATTGAATTTCTGGCAAAATAAAATTGTGCACCTAAAGAAATCCATAATTGCTTGAAGAATGTTTATGATTTGGACCCTTCTGACTTTTACCTGTTTGTGCCTCTGAAAGACAACCTATGTGGTTTCAGATACAATGCCTTGAATGACATTAAAACAGCTTTAAAATCATGGGTCACAAAGCAAAACCCTGAATTTTTCCAAAATTGTTTTGATGCCTAGGTTAAACAATGGCAGAAATGTGTACAAATTGATGGTGACAATGTTGAACAGTAGTTTTGCATAAAGGACAGTTCAGACTATGATCTGTAGCAACTTCTGCTGTTTATATGTTCATTCATAATGTTTTTATGACACAGGAGGCAAAATTTTTTGACCCACCCTATGGTGCTCCACCACATACACTGTGGAATAGAGTCCCAGGACTTCGATCCCCGTTCAGTCTCTTTTCATTCTATTCTGACTGTCGTCCAGAGTTCTTTTGGTTAATTTATACTTAATAGTGCAATTTTTTTTTACATTATCTACAGAGATTTTTTAAGATGGTATTCGGATATGAAAGCTGATTTAATATTCCTCTTTAGCTCTGGTCTGTTTTTTGATATTAGCTGTTTATGGTCTGTGCCACAATCGGCTCCTGTTCTTGAATAGAGCTTATCAATTCAAGTAACATCATGGGGTGTCTGCACCCTACATCACTGGAGAAATTACACTGTTTACCCACCACCTGACATCCACTGGAAAGTAGCAACCAATAGTGAAAGGACCAAGGCAGTGACATCTCTGGCCCATCCTCTGTCTGAATATCAGCCAGCAAACCAATGACTTAAATCAATAAATAGTTTTCTAAGATCTACAGAGACACTTGCTGGAACATCTCAGCAACTGAGAGTCCAAAAGTGGCAGGCTGCGGCCCAGAACCTCAATCAATGGTTGATACCAAATGAGAGACTCCCCCCTGGGCACACAGAAAACTGGACGGCTTGGAAGGAGCTGGACAGATTGCGCTCTGGCACCATGAGATGCAGACCCAACCTTCAGAAATGGAGCTACAAAATGGAATCCACAACATGCGAGTGTGAAGAGGAGCAAACCACAGACCATCTACTACAATGCAACCTGAGCCCTGCCACATGCACAGTGGAGAACCTTCTCATAGCAACACCAGAGGCACTCCAAGTGGCCAGCTGTTGGTCAAAGGACATTTAATAAAATGCCAAGTTTGCAAACTTTGTGTGTATGTGTGTGTATTTTTAAATACAATACAACTGTTTGGTTTGCTCCTGACACAATAAATGAAATGAAATTCAAGTAACTATTGTGGCAAATAACTGCCTTGGAGGGAGGCCTTGAGACTATGGTAACTGTACCTAATTCTAGTTAGGAACTTCCCAGACTCTGCTCCATGGCCCCAAGATTACAGCATGCATGGTCTGAATAACTGGGCTGCTTGCAATCCTTCTCAAGGTAGAATTTGGACTGGTGATCCAAAAGGCATGTGGATGTTGAACTACACTTCCTGTTTGTGCTGTGAAAATAGTATATGTGCACATTGTAGGTGAATCCTTCCAATATTAGCTCCTTCCTTAATGACAGATATGCTAAAATAAACAAAACATTGCAGTATTTTGGTAGGTCAATAGCCCCAAGAGGAGCAGACTCCAAGACAGGGGAGAAGAGAAGTAACTTTTGGGTTGTTGTAGGTTTTTCCGGGCTATATGGCCATGTTCTGGAGGCAGTTTTTCTCCTGACGTTTCGCCTGCATCTGTGGCAAGCATCCTCAGAGGTAGTGAGGAAGTTAGAAGTAACTTTTACCTGTTTGAAAGCACTCAGGCCCTTTGACTCCCACCCCCACCCTGGTCCTACAGAGATGCATGTTAGCAGGGGCCTGTGTAGAGATAAAGGTCTCCCCACAGGATCTCAGCGCTCAACCTGGTATGTATAGGGAGACATGGTGTTCCAGGTAGCCTAGACCGAAGCCATAGGGCTATATAGGGAAGAATGAGCACCTTGAATTAGGCTTGGAAATGTATAGGAAGCCAGTGGAGCTGTTTCAGTAATGGGGTGGTATGTTCCCTGACATCAGCCCCCATTTGAAGCCTAGACACCAATCTTTGTACTATAGTTTCCGAGAACTTTTCAAGGGCAAACCTATGTAGTTGTTGTTCATTCGTTCAGTCGTCTCCGACTCTTCGTGACCTCATGGACCAGCCCACGCCAGAGCTCCCTGTCGGCCGTTACCACCCCCAGCTCCCTCAAGGTCAGTCCAGTCACTTCAAGGATGCCATCCATCCATCTTGCCCTTGGTCGGCCCCTCTTCCTTTTGCCTTCCACTTTCCCCAGCATAATTGTCTTCTCTAGGCTTTCCTGTCTCCTCATGATGTGGCCAAAGTATTTCAACTTTGTCTCTAGTATCTTTCCCTCCAGTGAGCAGTCGGGCTTTATTTCCTGGAGGATGGACTGGTTGGATCTTCTCGCAGTCCAAGGCACTCTCAGAACTTTCTTCCAACACCAGAGCTCAAAAGCATCTATCTTCCTTCGCTCAGCCTTCCCTATGTAGAGTGTGTTGCAATAGTCCAATCTGGATGCAACCATTGGATGTACCACTGTAGCCAGGTGTGACCTCTCCAGGAATGAGCGCACAAACTTCGATTATGTGTAGGCCAACCTAGTCACCGCCAGCACCGGGGCTTAAAAGTTTAAGGTGGGGTCCAGGATTACCCCCAAACCATGCACATGAGATTTCAAGGGAGCGTAACCCCCATTCAGCTCAGGTTGTAACCCTATTCCTAAATCATATTATATCTGGCTCCAGTTGGTGGTTCTTCAGGATCTAATAAAACAATGACAGCAAAGTAGATCCCCAGCCTGAAATGTGTCTACCCCTACACTTAAGGACTGTGAGTCTTAACAAAAGCACTCCTCATTACGTAAGCTGGTTCTCTCAGACAGGCCTCCATACAAACAATGCTGCTATAGAAAAAAAATCTTTCAATAGACTGAGTAGAATTTAAATGTCAAGAGATGCCCCTTCCTTTAATGTAGAGATTCCCCTTTGACTACAAGGGGTGAGACCACATTAATCACCATGGTGCTATCCTATGGAATCATGGGATCTGTAATCCAGTGAGATACTCAGAATTCTATGCTAGAGAGTAATTGTCTCTAAGCAGGGAATGCAAAGTTCCTTCCACGACTACAAATCTCCGAATTGTATATAAGGACGCCCTGGCAATTACCGTAAAGGGATCTCAAACTGCTATAATTATGCAATATAGATACCAAGCTGCTATAATTATGCAATGCACACTGGGAAGGAAGTCTGTCTGCCAGCCTGCAGGATGGAAGAGCAAACTCTGTCATCACATTGAAAGCATGAAGCTGGAAATGCTAATCCCAGCCCAGCAATAACTGCTGTGGGAATGTGTGAGCTATTATGCCGAGCACAATGCCCCTCTGGAAGCTGCCTCTCTAAACAATCCCTTGCCACTGAGCAAGGATTAAGCACTCAGCAAATGAATAGGCTGAGCTGAGCTCAGGGCAGATGTGCCAAAATTCTCACCTTGCAAGAGACTGGTGGGGAGCAAGCGTAAAACACACACATTGTTTTGTTGGACATCGTAGTCTAACACAAAACAGAATTTCAGGGTAGCGGAATAAAATTGAATAAAAGATTATCTACAGATCTCCTATCAAGCTACAAAACACATCTCCAGGTATTTCTATTTCATTTTACAATTTTCTCTAGTAAATATGACATAGCTAGCTTGCTCATTTGCTCCCAAGAAACTAGATGGGATTAATTGTAAACTGTTCCATTTGATTGTCATGATCCTCTTTTAGCCTCAGCCTCCTTATGCAGACATTTACACACATATCCTGTGAAGCACTGAGCCATCATCATGTTTATTCTTCTAGTACAATTGCAGCTCAATCCTTTTGGATGTGAACTGATTGTGACAATTGTTACCTAGGGCAGGGGCATGATACGTGAAGCTGGAGACGGTGTGCAACCCTATTTTTTCACTCCTAAATTCAGATTTTCTCTGGTCCTTCCCATTCATTTATAGAATCATGGAGTTGGAAGGAATTGCATGGGCCATCTAGTCCAAATACACAACTGAGAATATATCTAGATTGTGGTGGTTGTAATTTGATGAGGTACCAGCACCTTTTGGTAGAGAAAGCTAAAGACCTTGTAAAACTACAACTGCCATGATTGCATGGCATTGAGCCATGGCAGTTCAAGTGGGGTCAAACTGCATTAATTCTACCATGTAGATGCCCCTAAAGCACCTCTAAAACCTATATTTCCATGCCAATTGTGACAAATTTGACACATCATCATCAGCTCCTCACTGCTGCCTCTGCAATAGACATGCGGTATCCCATTTTTTCCCAGTACAGAACAGGATCAGCATCAGCCAAAGACATTGGCCTCATCCTACATCTTAACAGGGTGGAGTTTCATAGACATTATTCCCTCTGAGACTTTTGTTGTTCATTCATTCACTTGCTTCCAACTCTTCGTGACCTCATGGACCAGCCCACGCCAGAGCGCCCTGTCAGCCGCCACCACCCCCAGCTCCTTCAAGGTCAAGCCAGTCACTTCAAGGATGCCATCCATCCATCTTGCCCTTGGTCAGCCCCTCTTCCTTTTTCCTTCCATTTTCCCCAGCATCATTGTCTTCTCTAAACTTTCCTGCATTCTCATTATGTGGCCGAAATACTTCATCTTTGTCTCTAATATCCTTCCCTCCAATGAGCAGTTGGGCTTTATTTCCTGGACTGGTTGGATCTTCTCGCGATCCAGGGCACTCCCACAATTTTCCTCCAACACCATTCAAAAGCATCTCTCTTCCTTCACTCAGCCTTCCTTATGGTCCAGCTCTCACATCCGTAGGTGACTATGGGGAATACCATTGCTTTTACTATGTGGATTTTCGTTGCCAGTGTGATGTCTCTACTCTTCACTATTTTATTGAGATTGTCATTGCTCTCCTCTCAAGAAGTAAGTGTCTCCTGATTTCCTGGCTGCAGTCTGCATCTGCAGTAATCTTTGCACCTAGAAATACAAAGTCTGTCATGTCCTTCACATTTTCTCTCTCTATTTGCCAGTTATCAATCAGTCCAGTTGCCATCATCTTGGTTTTTTGATGTTTAACTGCAACCCAGCTTTTGCACTTTATTCTTTCACCTTGATTTGAAGGCTCCTCAGCTCCTCCTCACTTTTGGCCATCAAAGTGGTGTCATCTGCATACCTAAGGTTGTTAATGTTTCTTCCAGCAATTTTCACCCCAGCCTTGCATTCGCCAAGCCTTGCACATCGCATGATGTGTTCTGCATACAAGTTGAATAGGTTGAGGGAGAGTATCCAACCCTGCTGTACGCCTTTTCCAATCTTGAACCAGTCTGTTGTTCTATGGTCAGTTCTTACTGTTGCTACTTGGTCCTTATACAGATTCCTCAGGAGACAGACAAGGTGGCTTGGTATGTCCATACCACAAAGAACTTGCCACAATTTATTATGATCCACACAAAGGCTTTAGAATAGTCAGTAAAACAGAAACAGAAACAGATGTTTTTCTGAAACTCCCTGCCTTTCTCCATTATCCAGCGGATATTGGCAATCTGGTCTCTCGTTCCTCTGCCTTTTCTAAACCCAGCTTGTACATCTGGCAACTCTCTCTCCATGTCTCGCTGGAGCCTTACCTTATTGGCATGTGAAATAAGTGCCACTGTATGAAAGTTTAAGCATTCTTTAGCATTTCCCTTTTTTCGTATGGAGATATAAGTTGATTTTTTTTTCCAGTGTGATGGGCATTCTTATGTTTTCCATATTTGCTGGCATATGGCATGCATCACCTTGACAGCATCATCTTTCAGGATTTTAAACAGTTCAGTTGGAATCACGTCGTCTCTTGCTGCCTTATTGTTAGCAATGCTTCTTAAGGCCATTCAACCTCACTCCTCAGGATGTCTGGTTCTAATTCCCTCACCACACACTTTGAGACTTGGTTGAATCAATACCTGCTTTCTTCATGGCAATCTCTAGTTTCTGTGCACAGCCTGCAATTTCCCTCTACACTTCAGCAAATTGTTTATATGATTTCTTGGTCTAAACAGCTTACGATCCATGTACCTTAGGAACCTGTCAGAACAGGGCTATATAACACAGTACTATCACTATATCTGTGGAGAAATACATTTCCAGACCCTCCATGGATACCTGAAACAATAGATAAGATATTTTGACTATTCTTGGGCCAGAAGCATATCATAGGATCATACTGGAGGACCTAGAGTATTTTCAGGACCATGCATAAGTGAAACTATGCATATCTGGTCTGTGGATAAGGGGTGTTTTACTCTAATAAAGAATTAGGACTGTGCCATTTCAGTGCAAGATACAGATGTAGTGGATCCATGCAATAGTGAAGACACCCCAGGTCTTAGTTTGTATCCACCTAATGTACAAAACTTCACCCCTTCCAAGATAGGTTCAGTACCTTGGACAGCTCCCCATTGACATGGCAGTCCTCTGCTACCACTGCTTTGCAAGACTTTCCATCTGATTATTAGGTATTAACAGCTTCCTGGGAAGAACAGAAGATATGCCTCTTAGTTCTGTTAGGTAGGTATTTGCTGACTCATATTAAAAATATAACACAAAGTGGGAAAAGGTGGGTCTTTGACATTCGTTCTTAAAACCTCAGAGCTCTTCGACTTTACCCTAGCAGCAGGAAGAGTTTACATTTTGTTCAACACATTTTGATCACACCCCCATTCACTGAGAGCCTGCCTCCGGGAAAAGACGATGCAGGAACAAAATGAAAAACTCGATGAATTAGCAACTGATTACAGCAGCCAATTGGTATCTGCTAAGGTTTGGTTTCAAAACTCCTGTGGATCCCAAAATCTATGGATGTTCAAGTCCCATGATATACAATGAAGTAATCATATCCTTGATATAAAATGGTAAGATCAAGATTTGGTTTTGTGGTTTTAAAAAAGTATGTTCAAGTTGTGGATGGGTGAATCTGCAGATAGGGTAGGCTGACTGTACTATGTATGGATTGATAATTGACCTCTTCCCTCTGCAAAAGGCATCATCACTGTTATGCTCTGTGCTGAGAGAGAAAGGAAAGGAATTTCTAATTACATACATGTAAAATGCAAGGCCTGTGGACCAAATCTAACCCTATACGTCATTTTATGTGGCCCGCGAGGCTTTCAGTGCTAGGGCACATACAGTCTTATGTGTTTTGTGCATTGGGATATCTTTGTACCAAACAGTTCAAATAGATGTCTAGGTATATCAGTTTAATATCTGAGAAACCTAACTGCCTTGCATGAATACAGGTGGATATTTACCATTAAGAAGAAGGTTAACTCAAGAGAGTTTTTAACTCATCTCGGGAGATTCCTGATTTTCCCAAATGGTAATGAATGCCATTTTCCAAAAGGTTATGGCATCATTTTTCCAAAAGGTTATGAAAATGTCAGGCCTTTCCAGTAGATTTTAGCCCATGTGAAGAGGTGAAAAAGCATGTGTTAATCTCATGGTCCATGGACTGAATCCAACCTGCAATCTCCTTTTATGTGGCTCCTCAGAAGCTGGACTACATCTCATGTCTTCCTCCTCATTAGAAATCATGACTGGGGCAACTGGGAGTTGTGATGCAATTAACATCTGAAAGGCTGATGTTTGTTCTGTTTAGTCAGGAGAGTGGGATCTGCATGATGGGGTTAAATACATTCTCCAGACCCTTCCAGACAGCT